>NC_044306.2:74739489-75939489 GCF_007474595.2 Lynx canadensis
GTCCTGTTATGGCGGACTCTCATTTTCTTCCATCTCTTTCTCTTCCCTGCAGTATACCTCAATTCTGGGAAGACACACAAACTCACGTTTGCTAAAATAACTATTATATATTTAAACACCATTGCTAGGCATCATGAGGCTGTAAAAGGAGGCATGGTACCTTTCTCACAAAGTCCACAAAATTCCAGGAATGTCTATTCTCTTCTCGTTACTAAAGTAGCCTATGTTTTGTTTTGAACCATGAAAGGAACAATGAAAGGTAAATAAACTGCCTTAAGTCACAAAACAGCTCATGTTACATTACTGAAAAGACAGGAAAAAGAGAAATAATGATGAAACAGAAACATTAGAAAAGCCTAATTAACTCTGTTGTTACTGCTATGCAACTCAATGTTGTTTAGTAAAACAGGAAGAGAATATCAGAGATTAATAAGGATTGTTTAGGTTAAAGGTAAACATAATATATCTTGGGGGTGGGTGGATAAAGAGCACAGATTGTACATAATAGAATTCAAATTTCTCCATTAAAAGTAAATGACAAGAGAGATGTGCACATAACTCAGCATGAATGCACACACAGGAATGTGTATTTTACACATCTATTTTCTTTGTTTTCCCAGAAAGAAGGCTAGACTAACTACATATAAACGCTTCAATTTTCTAAAATATAGAGAAGAATCCACCTTTCAATCCTTCTCAAAAAAAATTTTTTTAAGTTGTAAGAATGAAACAAAAACATTCTCACAATGTTTGGCTACTAAAATATATTACAACAGTCACAGGAATGGTTCTTAGTCCTTTACTCAGTGACTGTTTGCTTTTACTTTATGCATCATTTTAACTGTCGGGTTATCTGGCCTCTCATTTTAGAACAGAAGTGTTGCTATGGGAAGACACTTGAAAAGCCATGAAATGAGAGATGTCAGAGAAAGCCTCCTCCCCCAAAAGCTGCAAAAAACAGCTGTAAAGACAAGCATTAACCTTTAGGATATTATCAAATTACAAACTAAGACACTACATGATGTTTAAAATAACCTAACCTATGTTTTAAAAAATTCAATATACAATATTTAAGAAATAGGATGAGTATATTTTGTTAAAATTCAAGTGCTACGTGGATTACCTGACACTCTGTATAAAGGAGATATTAAGGTACAAATTCAGCTTATTTTAACAAAAGAAGAAAAAACACAAGATTTCAGGCATTTCACACTGCCAAGAAAGCAAACAGGGATGATAAGACAGTTTGTAAGCCTAAAGGCTTGTTTTTTCCTCCTTTTGTTAGAGTTATTAAAAATAAAAGGGTAAAAGTTGCTTAACAATAAAAAAGTTTTCTCATGAATCTAAGTCTTCATCCAAATTACAGTTATTGATTGCTAACATAAAAGAGATCAATATTATCTCTTTATAGTTTTTAAGAGTTAAATAAGAGAAAAAGATCAGAGTTTCTTTATAGATTTTATTTTAGTTGATTTTTAGCTGATTACGGAGTTCAAATTGAAACTTAGGTTAATGACAACTGTGGAAAGCTGAAAACAAAGACTATCTCTAGGACTCTCTAAGAACATAAATCCTTGAGAATAAAGGCAAATTAAAAAAAATTTTATAGTAAGGTCAAAAGAAGATGTGACAATGTTATTCTCAAAGGCAATGACTTCCAAATCTTTATCTCTGAAGCCTTGACCCTGCTCATTCCAACTCCAAACTCACATCATTAACATCCTACCAACTGTTTCTATGTGAATATTTAGTCATCACCTCAAACTGAGCACTGGGTTAAACGGAATAAATACCCATTCCTCATCCCTTACAACCTTCAAGCCAAATTAGCTTCCTCTCTTGATTTCCCAACCCCTGTCATGCAGACTTGAAATCACTGTATTCTTTCCTTTCTGCTGCTCTTGGAATTTACCCTACGTCAGGCTCTTTATCACTTCATTTGGCTATAAAAGATTCCTCACTGGTCTGCGTGCTTCTACTTTCTTTCTTCCTTTAAACTGTAGTGTTTTGGGGCGCCTGGGTGGCGCAGTCGGTTAAGCGTCCGACATCAGCCAGGTCACGATCTCGCGGTCCGTGAGTTCGAGCCCCGCGTCGGGCTCTGGGCTGATGGCTCGGAGCCTGGAGCCTGTTTCCGAGTCTGTGTCTCCCTCTCTCTCTGCCCCTCCTCCGTTGATGCTCTGTCTCTCTCTGTCCCAAAAATAAATAAAAAACGTTGAAAAAAAATAAAAAAAAATAAAAATAAACTGTAGTGTTTTGTTTTTTTTTTTAATTTTTTTTTCAACGTTTTTTTTATTTATTTTTGGGACAGAGAGAGACAGAGCATGAACGGGGGAGGGGCAGAGAGAGAGGCAGACACAGAATCGGAAACAGGCTCCAGGCTCCGAGCCATCAGCCCAGAGCCCGACGCGGGGCTCGAACTCACGGACCGCGAGATCGTGACCTGGCTGAAGTCGGACGCTTAACCGACTGCGCCACCCAGGCGCCCCATAAACTGTAGTGTTTTTAAGTCATACATTTTTTTTTTTTTACTCCTAACTTTACAAATTCTTCAATGCCAACAAGATAGAGTTGGATTTTAAGAGCCATCTTGACAGACATTTAAACTTCACAGAGATGACCTGGCTGGTCCCTCATTACTCAGTATGCATCCTTTTTGAGGCCACAATTCAATCTTTATGTGAACAAGGCTCTATACAATGTGGCTTCCAATTACCTTTCTGATTCTCTCTTCCTTTAAAGCATGTGAAGGTTATGTTCCATCACGGTAGTCTATTTCTCTACTAAACGTGAGTATTCCTCTATTCTTACATGCAGGCCACTGCCCTTGCCAAGAAGGTTCTCCTCCCAATTCTTTTAGGCCTGTCCTCCTGATCTTTCAAGGCTAGGCTGAAGTCCTTATCTCTTCCATGGATCTTTAAGATTTCCCTGAACAGTCAATGCATTATCTTCACTTACCACTGAGAAAGTATTGCTTATGTAATGCCAAATGATATAAATTTAGTATTTCAAATTAATATGTTTGTTGAAATAAATATAGTTCATGTCTCCTGTCACACCTTTTCTAATGTCAATTTCTGCTCGTATCCGCAAAAGAGACACAAGGGAGGCAGGATATAGGTTAAGTTCAAAAACCACCAGGGGAAGGTGTGAAGGTGATGACTTCTAGAAAACAAACCCATCGTATGTTTTTGTAACTCCCTAAGATCATAAACTTTATTTTCCTTCTCCTTCATCCCTTCACCTAGCCAAGTGCCTGGCATACAGCAGGAATTCTATAAATACTGGTGAACAGTACTTTACCCCTTATAGACAGTGTGTTTTTTTTCACTTGCTTAACACAAGGCATGATTTACCCTCATTTTTCCAGAGGAAAATACAGAAGCTTGGAGAGACTTGTCCAAGATCATAATGTTAGCAGGTGGCAGAAATGGGTCTGGAACCCAGGTTTTCATGTTCTTACTCTGGAATTTTTTGCAAAAGATACAGTCCAACTTGCCTATTCATTAGCCTATGCTGCTCAACTCTAGAGCAGAGCAGAGGACAGCAAAAAACAAGTGAGGCAAAGCAAGGACAGAGGAGAAAGTATACAATTTCTTTTCTACCTGCCACCTCTGTACCTCCTTCGTATTTCTCACATTAGCAACCCAGGGCTACTTCAGCCAGTCATGACACTAGATTTAGGCCCCAAATCATTTCTTCAGTCTATCTTCCACAGCTCAAATATTGATTTTGGTGTTCCCAGATCTAGAACATTTCCTGGACACATGAAAAGGAAGAGCCTAGGTTATGTCATACAACTCTTCCTCATAAGTGAGGAGCAACTTTGCAGTGGGCAGATCAGAGAGAGGTTCAAAAGATCAGAAGTGAAGGGGATACATGATCACAGAAGATTACGTGAGATGAATTCACTCATCTGGGAAATACAGATGATGAGAGTATATGACTAATCAGAAAGTAAGCTTCAAAAGGACAGAGTTTTGTCTTTTTTTTCCACTGACCTATTCCCAGTATAGAAAGTATCCAATAATTTTTACTGAAAGAATGAAAGTATGAAGATTGTCATGAGGATTGAGAGAATACATGTAAAATGCATAGTAACTGACAAATAAGAAGTGCCTTCACTAATTCAAGTCTACATCTGGGATCTCCTAAGATCCAAAAGTAGTTCTATTAAGACACGTAACAGTCACGTGGCCACTGCTTATCTTTGTGTGGTTTGTCTATTTTTATTTACTCTGGCAAGAACCATATAAGCAGAAATGCTTTGGGATACAGATTCTTTTAACATTACTTTCTCTTTTTTAGAAAGGCAAGACAATCATCTAAAATATAGAAAGATATATAGAAAACAAAAATTACCCATGATCTCACCATCCAGAGGATAGCACACAATACCATTACGTTCCGACGGAACAGTTACCATTTCATAGATTTCCTAAAGTCATTTTCTCTATTTGCAGAGGTCCTGTACCCGTAAATTAGGTGAATTCCTTTCCCTTCAAATTAGCTTTGGATAGAGCCTCTAAAATGTTAGCTGGCGCATAGCTCATGTAGCACTATACAGTATACAGTGCTGAACTGTTACAGTGGGAGTATATAAAAAATATTTTTGTATTTAAAACATATATCTAAGTATTAATATATTCCTATCCATTAAAATATTAAGCAGTGTAACTGATCTATCTCTCTGTACATATGTACCTACAGAGAGATACATCTACAGAGATATACACGAATGACTAAAAAGAATGACATCTGATGTGCTAGCTAATGAATGCTGAAAGGCTGCACTGCATTCTTGCTGGAATGATGCGGAAATCTGTCTGATAACTCTGCTCAGGTTTCCTTTACTGACACTGTAATGGCTTCTGGTGAATACTTTTCACCCACTGCCACTAAAAAAAAAAGTGAGTGATGGTGCAGGACTTGGTCGATCCTAAGGAAATGTATTATTCTGCAACTCTTATGGTAGCCAAAAGAGGTTCTAAAAAAATGTTAAGGAAAAACAAGAAGATATCAACAGACAATTAAAACTGAAGAATAATTTTGAGAGGTACGGTACCTAAAGAAAGCAGATTTGACGACCTACTGTGCCTTCAGAGGATGCGAAAAGCACGAGTGGACCACTAACATGCAGTGGGAAGACCCCATCGCCACAAGACTGAGCCACTCCGCCTGCTCTGTGCTGCGTCCACTACTGGCTCCTCTTTCGAGAACTGCAATCCCCCTCACAAAACTGAGTATGCAGACATGTTAAACAAAGGAACCTGTCCTGTACGTAAACCAAAACTCGGGAGCTTGTTACTATGTGAATCCATCTCCACATGAAGCCTACAGCAGGCCCATCTCAGCTCTCACCATTCTCGCCTTTGGATGGGTTCATGTTACACAGAAGTAATGTGGAAAACCGATTTCTTGGCTTATTTCTTCTAGGTTATGCTAATGAGCCTTTTAGTCATTCCTCATTTATCAATTACTAGGAAGAATGTTCTTCTCTTCCTAAAATCTGTACCTATCATTAATAAAAAAGTTTCGGGGCGCCTGGGTGGCACAGTCGGTTAAGCGTCCGACTTCAGCCAGGTCACGATCTCGCGGTCCGTGAGTTCGAGCCCCGCGTCGGGCTCTGGGCTGATGGCTCAGAGCCTGGAGCCTGCTTCCGATTCTGTGTCTCCCTCTCTCTCTGCCCCTCCCCTGTTCATGCTCTGTCTCTCTCTGTCTCAAAAATAAATAAACATTAAAAAAAAAAAAAAGTTTCAAAATATTCAAAGCAGAATCTCTCATTATGTAACTTTTTATTTTATTATTTACTTATTTATTTGTTCTTATTTTAAGATTTTGGTTTTTTTACGTAATCTCTACGCCCAGTGTGGGGCTCGAACTAGCAACCCCGAGAACAAGAGTTGCACACTCCCCCAACTGACCCAGCCGGGTGCCCCAATTATGTAACTTTTTAAAGCATCTGTCAATCAACACCAATCTGAACATCAATAGTTGAACATCAAATATTTTTTTGCAACTCCATGTGAAAGACTGGGACAGTAGGGTTGATGATGACTTTTATGACAGAAAGATAAATATATTTTTTGTTCTTCTAAAAACTCAAACACTGATTACAGCTGAAATTCCATTTTGCAACTGTGATGAAAGGGAGTTAACGGAAACAAAAAACTTTCTATTTATCTCTCTTTAGGGTGGCATTTTATTTTATTTATTTACTTTTTAAATGTTTATTTATTTTGGGAAGCCTGGGTGGCCCAGTCGGTTAAGTGCCTGACTTCAGCTCAGGTCATGATCACACAGTTCGTGAGTTGGGCCCCGCGTCAGGCTCTGTGCTGACAGCTCACAGCCTAGAGCCTGCTTCGGATTCTGTGTCTCCCTCTCTCTCTGCTCCTCCTCTGCTTTCTGTCTCAAAAGTACATAAACATTAAAAAAAATTAGAAAATCATTTTTAATTTTTTTTAAATTTATTTTTGAGAGAGAGAGAGAAAGAGAGAGAATGAGAGAGAGAGAACATGAGCGGGGAGGGGCAGAGAGAGAGAGAGACACAGACACACAGACACACAGACACACACACACACACACAGAATCCAAAGCAGGCTCCAGGCTCTGAGCTGTCAGCACAGAGCAGGATGAGGGGCTCTAACTCACAAACTGGGAGATCATGACCTAAGCTGAAGTCGGACGCTTAACTGACTGAGCTACCCAGGTGCCCCAGAAAATCATTAAAAAAAAAATGTTTATTTTGAGAGTGAGCGAGCGAGCTTGTGTGCATGCCCGTGGGGGAGGGGCAGAAAGAGAAAGAGATTGAGAGAGAATCCCAAGCAGGCTCCACACTCAGCACAGAGCCCAACATGGGGCTTCATCTCACGACCATGAGATCATGATCTGAGTAGGAACCAAGACCCAGAGGCTTAACCAACTGAGCTGTAGGGTGACATCATTTTAATGTCCATAAACACATGCACCTCAGTGTTTATAGCAGCACTATCAACAATAGCCAGATTATGGAAAAAGCCTAATGTCCACTGACTGATGAACGGATAAAGAAGGCGTGGTATAATACATAATGGAATATTACTCGGTGATCATAAAGGATGAAATCAAAAGGCCATTTGCAACGTGGATGGAACTAGAGTGTATTATGCTAAGCGAAATTAAGTCAGTCAGAGAAAGAAAAATATCATGATATCACTCACATGTGTAATTTAAGAAACAAAACAGATGAACATAGGGGAAGGGAAGCAAAAACAAGACAAAAACAGAGAAGGAGACAAACCATAAGAGACTCTTAAGTACAGAGAACAAACTTAGGGCTGCTGGAGGAGTGTTGGGTAGGGTTAAGGGGTAAATGGGTGAGGGGGAGTAAGGAGGGCACCTGTTGGGATGAGCACTGGGTGTCATATGTAAGTGATGAATCACTGAATTCTACTCTCGAAATCATTATTACACTGTATGTTAACTAACTTGGATTTAAATTAAATTAAAATAAATAAATAAAGTCCGTGAAAGTTTATCTCAGAAGGTAAAGACTGAATTTACCTTATTTTCTTCTAGAAATTTCAACTTGATAGAAACATCATTGCGCATCTTATCGTATTTTTCCTTATGTGCTTGAAACAGATGCTGTGACTGCTCAATCTTTGGCAGGGTGTTTGCATCCCGTGGTCCAAGATTCAATTCTTCCAAATCAGTGCGATAGGCATCATATTCGATCCTGGAAAGAACAGAGTAAGTGAAGCATATTACAAAAACAGAGTGAAATAAATTCAGGAGGTGAGCTGGAAATACAGGACCGTCTCATACATTAATAAATAATAATTCTCGTATATATTATACCTTATGCTTTTAAAGTCACATGTTTCTTTAATACAAAGAGCTGTTAGTACAAGCATGAAGGGGGAGCTGCTTATTAATCTAATTAACTATTCCTTCCAAAGTACAGTATTAACTGACATGCAGAATTTCCAAAATTGAAAAACCAGTTTAAAAAACAGCTGTCAAAACCTAACACTAACAAGAGCAAGTGATCGATCTCCCATGGGAATTGGTTAATACCAACAAAACAAAGCATATTAAGATGGCAGACTTGAGGATGACATACTTTAAGTGGGAAAAGGAAGTTATATTGAAGGTCGGCATCCTTAAAGTATAATCTAGCCAGCAAGGCACAACAGAAATAAAATGCAAGCCACATATGTAACGTAAAATTTTCTAGCATTCACGTTAAAAGAATAAAAATTAATTTCACCTTTTAAACAAAAGATTTTATTTTACCCAATGTATCTATAATATTGTCATTGTAACATGTAATCAATGTAAAAAAAAAAACCCTGTTACTGAACTATTTTACTTTTGGGGGTGGGCTAGTAGTGAATCTTTGAAATCCATTGTCTATATTTCACTTCTATCACATCTCAATGTAGGCTAACCACATTTCAAGTGCTAAACAGACATATGTGGCTAATGGCTACCATATGGGACAGAGCAACTCTGAATGGATTTCTGAAACATTAGTATTTACAACGTGACAGTGCCATCTATTATAGAGCACTTAACACCTTGTGCTCCTTAAAACGCCTACTCCCTAATATTCTCCTACCACTAACTGAAATACTACCCACCACCATCACTCCATGATCACACAGCACCTCATGATGCCTCTGTCACAGTACTTGTGTAAATAGTACTACCTTGCTTATTAAACAGAGACTTATCTAGCAGTCTCTACTGAAGAACAATGTGACCTCTGATTTAGTCAAAATCAGCATTACAAAGCTTATGCCGTAGAACTAAAGCTCTTTATTCAAGTATCCAGAGTACAATCTATATCTCCTATTCTGGCAATTAAGAATATTTTAAACAACATAAACTATATCACATATGTGACTTGAGAAAGAACACATCGGTCCCTTGTACTGAGTAATTTATTTTTATCTTATACTGAATTTAACAAACTTGAACTTTCAGGGCCAAGAGAATCATTCATTCATTCACTGGCACATTCAACAAATATTAAGTGAGCACCTTCTATGTTCCTGGCACTGTACTAGAAACCAGAGCTCTAAAGATGAATAGATAAAAGTTTATCTTCAAGAAGCTTGCAGTTTAGAAGGAGAGAAGCTCTTAAACAGCTATAACAAAATGAGACAATGGTAACTGCCATGAGGGAGGGAGAATAAGGCAGGGTGGAAATCAAGAGGAAGAGTTGCCTAATTAGGTATCTCAGAACAGAATTAAAACACCACAATTAAATTTTAAAGGATGGTGAAAGCTTCCAAGGTGGACTGGGGCAGGGAAATAGAGCAATCCAGGAAGAGAACAGTACGTACAAAAGCAAAGAATTGTAAGATACCATGATACATTTGGGAAGTAATTCACTATGTTAGAACCTGAAGTTGGAACATGATGATGGAAGGAATTAAAGTCAGACAGGTAGGCAGGACTGCCATTATGCAGGGCCTATAGACAATGTCAAACGGAATCAGATTTAATCCAGTAGGTCAAGTAGTGATGGGAAGCCACTTAGGAACTCTGATCTAGAAAGTAACATGTTCTATCTATTCAGAGTAGAAGGATGGCTCTAGTGGTAAAAAATGGAGGATGGACTGGAGGAGATTAAGAAACAGAAAGAAGAAACCAAATAGAAGACCATGGGCAAAAGACAAATGAGTCACTGAATCAGGACAATGGCAGTGGGGCTAAAAAGGGGAGACAGATATTAACAATTTAGGAAGCAAGACTGACTTAGTAATGATAACAAATTAAATTCCATGGGTTTCTAGCCAAACTGAAACCACTCTGATCTTTGCTGGCTCTAATGTCTTGAATTAGATGTTTTTACCTTTCCGCTCTAGTTTTTCATCTATAAAGGAGAATAACAATCTCCACAAAATAATCATGTAAAGTACTTAGGATACCTGGTAATAACTAATATCTTTAGAGTGCTTATTATTATGGCCAAATTAGAAGGGAGCTAGCCAGAAGCAAATATACTAAAAACAATAAAAAATGAAAGAAAAAAAACAATGAAAGAACAAAAATAGTGATACATGGTGATTTAATGTGAAGACAAATATCCTTCATTAGTCTTAGAGAACATTTCTAAACAATAAGATTAATTTCAACATATTCAAGGTTACAATACTGACCTTATATCCCTTAATTTTTACATCCAGAGTTTGTAGATGGTATCAAAGTAAAACTTTCCGTAAGAGCTTCTCTAACAGTGCTCATTACCAATAAGAGAAGCACACTAAATTTTCAAAATGCAACTCTTCACTTCAAGGGTGCCAGTCTGAACTGAATCCATATCAATATAGTTAGTGATAGTTGGTTACTCTATGGCTTATGTAAAACTTCTAGAGAACAGGTGTTGACATCTGAAAAGTCCTGACCACAAATGACTCCCTTGTTGGTGCTGCTATGGAGAAGTGCTGAATGGGCTGTTATAAGATTTTCCATACACGAAGCACCAGAGGGCTAGGAAATACTTGTACACAATGCATAATAGGGAGCATTAAAAGGCCACCCGGACATTTGCCTAAATTGCCACTTTTTGTGCTGATCAAATAGCTGACCCTTGCCCTAAAAGTCAGTAAATTCCGGTTTTGACAGAGAAGAAAATTCAGCTACTGAGAAACTTTTAAACTGGGATCCTTTTTTAATGTTATCCCTCTGTAGGCAGAGGTTGTCTAAAGGTTTCCTGATAAGTACATATAACCTGATTTATAACTCTGTTCAGAAGTTTCAAATAAACCTATATAATGGATAGATTGAGATCTTTTATCACATTGTACTTTAAACATCAGATATCTCAATATAAGATGTGAAAATTATTATTATTTTTAAAGATTTTATTTTTAAGTAATCTCTACAGCCAACATGGGGCTCAGACTCACAACCCTGAGATCCAGAGCTGCAGCTCCACCAACTGAGCCAGCCAGGCGCCTTATATTTTTAAAAATAGATATGAAAATGTGAGATAAATCCAGTTCAAATTTGAGGCTGAATGATCAAAAGTAAAAGGTAGAAAGCTAATGGGCTCTCATTTTGGCTTTGAAATTGGCTCCAAATGAGCAAACCTTTTAATCTCCAGAGGCTTTTCTCCTCTACAAACTAAACAAAAAATGATCTGTGTGCTGTTCAGTGCCTTATCTAATGAATTTGTCTTTCTCTAATACAGGTAAATATTAAGAAAAAAAATTTTTTTAAGTAAGCTATATGTCCAAGGTGAGGCTTGAACTCATGATCCCAAGATCAAGAGTTGCATGCTCTACCAACTGAGTCAGCCAGGCACCCCATTATATGGGTTAATTAATTTATATTTAAAATTTTATTTTATTTTAGCGAGAGAGAGAGCGCAAGCGCGCAGGAGTTGTGGAGAGGGGTGGGGGGGGGAGAGAGAGAGAGAGAGAGAGAGAGAGAGAGAGAGAGAGAGAGAGAGAATGAATCTCAAGCAGGCTCCACACTCAGCATGGAGCAATGTGGGGTTCGATCCCATAAGCCTGGGATCATGACCCGAGCCGAAATCAAGAGTTGGACACTCAACCAACTGAGCCACCCAGGCACTCCTATTTTTCTGTTAAGGTTTATTTATTTTGAGAAAGAGAGAGAGAGAGAGCACACACATGGATGTAGAGAGAGAGGGAGAGAGAGAATACCGAGCAGGGTCCTGTCTGTCAGCACAGAGCCTAACGCGGGGCTCCATCTCACGAACTGCAAGATCATGACCTGAGCCCAAATCAAGAGTCAGATGCTTAACTGACTGAGCCACACAGGCTCCCCTGGGTTAGTATTTTTAAAAGCATCTTAGAAATAAAGGCTGAAGAGAAAGATTTTACATGCTTAAAATAAAACATATTTTAAAACATACTAAACAAAAATATATTTTAGGCACTAAAAACGTATTTCAGGATAGGTGGACAATTACAAAGTACAGAAACAGAAACTAGATTCCTGTAGTTCTTTACTGGGAGCTGATAGTGGGTAATTTTGGAATAAGAGAATTTTTATCTTCAAAACCCACAAATATTAAAACAATCTGAAACAAGAGAAAATAAGAATGCTTAAAATAATTAAAGAGATAAAAGGAAGATTCACTATAAACAAATTAGGGCATTATTCCAAGGAACAGATTTGGAAAAGAACCAAATAAAATTTATAAAAATAAAATAATATACATAATATTCCTTTGAAAAATATAGACAATGTCCACAAAAAGATTTAAATGGAGACTGGAGAACCAATTACTAAGAGTGTTATTGAAGGGATTCCTATTGAAGGGTATCTTACTGAGAAATTCCTTCAGTGTTACTGATAGACTCCTTCAGTTTATTTTTTTCCACCTTCTGATTTTAATACTGTGTTAATAAATAGTTCAAACGATAAGGAAAAGTAAAAAACCAAGTCTAAAACCTAAATAAGGCACACAACCCCATCTCTACCCTTCTACCAAACACCCGCAGCTATTTATCTTGACTTTCATTTCCAAGTCATTAAGAGTCACGTTAATACTAAACCTAAAATTACAAACACAGAATAAGACAGAAGCATCTGTTCTTGTGAAAAGATTAAAAGTTAACTTCCCAAGGGTTTTGGACTTTTACTTATGTAAGGCATAAGGAAACATATACTTCAGAATAAGCACTCAAAGACTAGAGAGATGACTTTAGTTTTCATGGCCATTTGTCATGTCATATTAGGGCAAGGGGCCAAATACTTCTAAAAGGTATAGTTTGCACTTATTTTCAACGATGCTATAAAAAGTTTAACAGAAAATAAGGATTTCAAGTATTTAGAGGAAAAAAAAAACCTCAAAGGAAATCAGAATGAACGGGAGAAAAACTGGGCTGGAAATCAAAAGTTAAAAAATGCTATCACTGATCTGCTACTTTTTAGATTTTTGTAAGTATTTATTAAAATGTACTTAGGTTACCTAACAGGGGAGTTATGAGATAGAGGAATAATGAGTGTATGTGTGTGTATAAAATGTATGAAAACACTGCATTCAAACATCTCTGAAAATAAGTAAAAGGTAAAATACGAAAGAGTTCGAAGCTGGTCACAGCCTAGATAAACGGAAGACCAGGCAGTTGGTATGCAAAACACAAACAAAATCACGAAAGCAGGTATGAGCTTGTACACTGAAGAGAAAGTGAAACTACGTCTGCTGTTGCACTGCTCCTACTGGGAAGCAGCAGTAAGAAGGCTGAAAAGATAGGCTTAGGCCAGACTGTGGAGAGCATCTAGTATCTACCTGGTAGAACACAAGGCCCTTGTCCTCTTCTAAGGAAGCTGGAGCTGGGAGATCCTCCACCTCCCTATTCTCTAGCAGGCAGGGTTGGGCACATGACCAAGGTTCAATCAGACACTCTCTAGGCAATGAAGCAAAGTATTCAGGGGCCTTTTGGAAATGACGTATGGTAGTGGTGGCAACATCAAGTACCAGAGGTACCCAGCATCGAGGTCCTAATTAGATTCTTCTGAGGCATTACCTTGACTTTGGTTCCTGCTTGTTTCTAGAATCTGTTCTCCTGCCTTTCTATTAGTTCTATCAGCTATCCTATAACCTTCTACTGCATTCTTTTTCTGGGTTGACTTCTATCACATGCAATCTAAGACCTTAAATGAATTATGTACCATCTGCAAACAGAGAATATAATGAAAATTTACACCTACCTCGCACTTTCATATTGTTTCACAGTCATTAATGTATCTTCAATTGTTTTATTCACCAAAGTGTTCACACTGGCAATAAAAAAATTAATGGCTCCAAGAAGAGTCTCTCCGTTTTTTGCCAGTAGCTTCTGGGTATCTGCATTATAGCCAAATTCTTCCTAAAACAAAAAAGTCACCTTAACTTACCCACTAATAAGTTAGTGAATGTGACAAAAAAAATCTCAAACATATCACTAATGGGAAAATATTTGATTTAAAATACTTAGCTATAGAAGTTTTTTCTTTTATTTTTTTAATGTTTATTTATTTATATATTTTGAGGAGGGGGATGGGGTACAAAGAGAGAGAGAGAGAGAGAGAGAGACAGAGAGAGAGACAGAGAGACAGAGAGAGAGAGAGAGAGAGAATCCGAAGCAGGCTCTGCACTGACACTGCAGACATAGGGCTTAATTACATGAACTGTAAGATCATGACCTGAGCCGAAATCAAGAGTCAGATGTTTGACTGACTGAAGCCCACCCAGGCGCCCCAGAAGTTTTTTCATTTAATGTTTAAATAAACGGAAATCTAAATCACAGCTAGCTAGCTATATAGTTACCAAAAAAGTTTAATAAACCAAAATTGCCATCAGCTCAGATGTATAGCTAAAATTAAATGACTTTGAAAGTTAAACTACTTGAAATAGAAAGAATATTTTCATTTCCATGTTTTGTTTCTACTATACTATAAGCACAGCTGTTAAAAAGAAAAATATAGCAGATTATTAATCAAAGAAAACTATAACTTTCACAACCAAATTAGGTTAACAATTGACTAAAACTTTCAGCCATAAGACAGATTGCAATTTTTGTGTTTTGACATAATCTCCTCAGTCTATAAATATTAACAATGTACGTTTCTTTGTAAACTCAGTGACTGGTTGACTCCCAAGCTCAGGTCTACGTAGGTGCACGGCTGGGGAAGGATCACTCAACACCAGTTTGAGCACATTCTCTCTGAATAAACTGAGTCTTGGCTTAGAAAATATTACATATAACTCCTTCAGATATGGCAAGTTGTAACTCTAATTTTCAAACTTGGACTGGTTTTCCAGTCCAAGTTTGATTAATTAACCTATTATGAGGACACATCTGACCAAATAAAAACTTTGGTCATATCTTCAGAGTTCTGAAGTTATGAAACACTTTTTAATTTCAGCTGAAAAAACATATAACATTAAATTAAATATTAGAAAATGCAAGTTTAATGTTAGTGCTACAGATATAATTCAATTTCTAGGTGATAAAATATTCAATACTAATAAATAGCAAGAAAGTAAGATTATCTTTATTGTGCTAAAAGCATTTTCCATTTAAGAGACATCCATGTAACTGTTTACTCTGGAATCAGTCTTCAAGATTTTATAAACCTTGATTTGTAAATATTGGCAGATACAGGATTACATAAAGGGAGTATCAATTAATGTATATAAAAACGAAAATGAAAGGCAGGACAGCTGAAGCTTTTTGGCATCAAGTATTTACAAGCTAAGTTATATACTGAAGACTATATGTTACTGGAAGTATGAGCGCCTGGGTGGCTCAGTCAGTTAAGCGTCTGACTCTCGATTTCACATCAGGTCATGATCTCGTGGTCATGAGATCAAGCATGAGCCCCACATCAGGCTGGGTGTGAAGCCTGCTTAAGATTCTATCTCTCCTCGGGGCGCCTGGGTGGCGCAGTCGGTTAAGCGTCCGACTTCAGCCAGGTCACGATCTCACGGTCCGGGAGTTCGAGCCCCGCGTCAGGCTCTGGGCTGATGGCTCGGAGCCTGGAGCCTGTTTCCAATTCTGTGTCTCCCTCTCTCTGCCCCTCCCCCGTTCATGCTCTGTCTCTCTCTGTCCCAAAAATAAATAAACGTTGAGGGAAAAAAAAAAAAAAAAAAAAAAAAGATTCTATCTCTCCTCTCCATCTGCCCTTCCCCTGCTCACTCTCTTGCTCTCTCTGTCCAAAACAAACAAGCAAACAAAAATGCTACTAGAAGTAGAATAATACAAGAGAAAACAAGCTTTGTGCAGTGGCAGTATTGTAGCCAATGAGGTTTATCCGAGGAGCTATTGTTGCTAACATAAGAGAAAACATTTTTACAACTTTTAGAAAAAGTTCACATAACATACTACAAGTACTTATAATCTTTGGCATTCATTAAGAGACACAAGGTAAAATTAAAAATTCTATAAATAAGAGGAAGAAAAATACGAAGTTAAACTGGTATTAATACCATGGTTCATAAAAAATAAGAAAGCCTTTTCTACTCATTGTATAACAAAGTATATATGATTAAAACATACCCCTGTAACACTGTTCATATCTAAAACTTCTCAACATCCACAATTTTACATTATTAACACTGAAAATGCCACAGGTCCTAACTTAACCAGAGAGATCTATACAACCTAGAAGACTACTCTTTTACTAAAAACAAACAAATAAAAAAACCCCAGAGTGTACTAAGGCGAAACAGCAGCAGAGTGAAAAGTTGTAAAGCAGAATTTGGAATACTGTATTTACAATAACAAAACAGGCCTAAATTCAAAGCAGATAGGAAGAGTAAACTGCCACTGTTCTGTTTCACAAATATAAATCCCACCTGTAATTCTGTGAATATAAAACTTAAGGTTTTAATGTATAATTTGAACACTAGCTAGAATAAAAGGGCTTTTTTTTATAGTAAGGTACAAGAGACATAGTAATAAAAAGATATACAACTGGGACACCAGAAAGAAATGAATATATTATGTATATGCATTATAAAGAAACACATAAATTAAGTATGCTCTTTTATAATTAAGTATGCTTTTTTGGCACTGAAAATAAGTAAAACACGATTTGATTCATAAACTTCCTTTAGTTGATAAGTTGTCTCAGTATTTCTGGTTGGGCAGGGACATTTTATACATTGTACACTGCCTTCACAATTACAAATAAACTATACATAAAGTAATCAAAGGGTGTATGCATTAAGAACAGGGCCCTGGTTCTAATCTGCTACTGAACAGCGAAGGCCAATACAATTCCTTAATCTCAATATTTGTTTGCTTTATACAGAGAAAGAATAAAGTTTCAAAACATTTCAATTTTTTTTCTCTTTAGCAGCTCCTACATCATTTACAACATTTACCAGATGTAAATGACCACTATTTCCCATTAAACTTATACATTAGGACCAAATAATAGAAATGGCCACTGGATCTAAAACCTCCAATTTTAGTACTATAAATTATTACCTACTTAATAACAAGTGGGTTCATTTAAACCATGCAAAGCAATAAAAAATTAGTCTCACAGATACTAACTGATAATTGACAATATTATGGACTGTGTGAAATCCCCTAATCTTGAAGTGTATGTTACTTTCTAAACTGAGAAAAAACAACTTAATGAGGTGCCATGGTGGAACACAACTGGGAGTCAGAGGCACATAAATGGTAAAAATCGAGTCTGGGAATTCAGTTTGGGATTTCCTACCCTGATTCTGCTGACTGGATTTGTCTCTTTTATGAATAACTCAAATTCTTTTTGTGTCAATTTCTTAGTAATAAAATGAAGATAATTCCCTTACAAGTTTGATAGTAAGTGTAATAAGAGAACCTTCATAAAGTTTCTGACAGATGACAGGCATTCAATAAAGTTCCATCTCCTGTCCCCCTCAGATCTGTTTTCTCTACTGCTGGATACTGGTTGTTTCTCCAGAAAATGAAAGAACTGAACTGATCTTTAAAATCTTCCTTCCCAAATGCCACAATCCCCAAACAGCCATCATAACCATCATACTTTCTTCCGTGCCACTACGTGCGATGCCTGTGCTAAGTATTGTCAATGAATCTCCTGTCCTAAGGCAGAAGGAAGTGAACACCAGCTCTTCATCACTGAACTCTATAAACTGTTTTTCAAGAACAATCCATTGGCAAAGAAGAGAGTTATTTTGCTGCCTTGCATAATTGATCCTGATTACCAAAAGAAAGAAAACTGGATTGATAAGGAAGAGGTTGCCTGGAATATAGGCAACCTCTTAGGGCATCTCTTAGCATTACCAGGCCCTGTGACTAATGTCAATGGAAACTACAACAACCCATTTCAGTCAGGACTACCAATGACCTGGACCCTTCAGGAATGAAGGTCTGGGTCATCCCACCAGGCAAAGAACCATGAAAGGCTGAGGTGCTAGAGCCAATGTAATATGGAATGGGTAGTGGAAGAAGCTAAGACCTTGTAACAACTTCTACAACTGAGGACTATAACTGTTCTATTTTGTTGTTAATATGTGTGTGTATATAAAGCAAATAACTTTGTTTTCTTCCCTCTCTTATCCCCTTAGCATACAACATAAGATATATTATTAATTTTACATCGTAGAACTTAACTTACAGGACATCAAGGAAAAAAGTGAATGTCACTCAAGAACTTTGCATCCTCTTCTGGGGAATAGGTTACTGAGTCTTTGATAGTATGCAGGATAGTCATATCACGTTAGGTGAAAGTAAGACTTTGTTACTGTCTTTATTTGGAGATTAAGTATGGCTTACTGATGATGGTTAATTTTATGTGTCAACTTGATTAAAATGTCCGGTTATTTGGTCAAATACCAGTCTAGATGCTGCTATGAAGATACAGATTTTGGGGGTGCCTGGCTGGCTCAGTTGAACAGTGTACAACTCTGATCTTGAGATTGTGAGTTCAAGCCCCATGTTGGGTGTAGAGATTACTTAAAGATAAAATCTTAGAATAACAAGATACAGATTTTGTTGATGTGATTAACATTTATAATAATAAACATTCCAGATATGATTTAAAGTTGACTTTCAAGAGATTATTCTACATAATATGAATGGATTTCATTTAATCAGTTCTTCCAAGCAAAAAGGTTGAGGCTTCCTGGAGGAGATTTCTGCCTTAAGATTGTGACATTAGAAATCTGGCCTGAGTTTCTACACTACTGACCTACCTTTAGGATTTCAGACTTGCCAGGTCCCACAACTGGGTGAGCCAATGCCTTAAAATAAATGTATGTGTGCTGGTGTGTGTGTGTGTGTGTGTGTGTGTGTGTGTGTACAGTGTGTGTTATGTACACATCTCCTATTGGTTTTCTCTGGAAAATCCCGATACAAAAATATCCACCCTGTAAATACTGACTCCAAATTTCATAGTCTCTAATAGGTTCTAGTTTACCATTATTTGTATATTTATAAACACCAGTTAGAATGTTCAATCCAATAAATTTTCTATTTCTTACATTATTTCCTTCAAATCACTTCTGCATACACATTGGACTTTAGCATTTGTTCACTAACAAATCATATCAAGTATGTTTTGGAGTATAAGCATCATAAAAGAAGAATATAGTATGTCTTTTTAGCAAAATAGGATAGTCCAAATTCTTGTTTAAAAATGCTGCATGATGGTGTCATGCCTATTAAACTACTAAGTAGATAAAACTACCTGTGATGATTAATTTTACATGTCAACTTGGCTGGGCTATGATGTCCAGATGTTTGGTCAAGTATTATTCTGGATGTTTCAGTGAAGGTGTTTTTTGAATGAGAGTAATATTTAAATTGGTGGAGTGCAAAAGCAGTAAAGCAGACTGTCCTCTGCAATGTGGGTGGGTCTCGTCCAATCACCTGACCTCCCTAGAGGAAAAAGGAATTCTGCTAACAGACTGCCTTTGGACTCAAACTGCAACTCACATTCCTTGAGTCTCCAGTCTGCCAGCCTACCCTACAGGTTTTAGATGTACCAACGCTCCATAGTGCTGTGAACCAATCTCTTAAAATACATCTTTCTACATATCTACATATCCTATTGGTTCTGTTTGTGTAGAGAACTGGACTAATATAGTACCGCATTTCCTTTTTGTCCTTAAAAACTCATTGGCTCTTGAATTTAAGAAAACTCATCTAGTATCTCATCATCAGAAGACTCATAAACTGAGATTTCACTTGTTATTATCTATTTTGTCATCACCGTTGAGTATCTTTGCTGCTGTCTCTTTGCAGTCATCTTCTGATTTGTCTAGTAATTGTGAAATATCTTCCTCTGGTAGTATCTTCTCTTTGCCATTATGGGAAAAAAAAGGAAAAATTCTACATTTTCAACTATGTTGCATAAACATTAAAAAAAAACTGCAGAAACAGTTTCTTCAGATTTCATTTTGGAAACACAAATACTTATCTCTCTATTTCACTTTTTCTAGGCAATGCTATCATTCTTTTATTTTCTTATCATCTTGGTAATTTTTAACATGGTTGGAAATAACTGATGAGTAATGATGAGATAATTCCTAAGATGATGAAATAGCAAAATGTTTTAAGTAGCAAAATATGATCATTAAGATCCCATTCTGTGTCTTTGATTTCCAATGGACCCGTATGGTAGTTGTAAGATAAAAAGTTGTATTCTGTTAAAAAAAAAAAAAAAGGAATAAGTACATTTTCTCACTGGACTAAAACTCATAAAATATCAATCCCTGCAAAGGGTTAGAAATGTTCAAATAAGAAATTCAAAAATTAGAGGCACCTCAGTGGCTTAACTGAGTTAAGCATCCGATTCTTGATCTCAGCTCAGGTCTTGATCTCAGGGTCAAGTTCAGGCCCCTCACTGGGCTCTGCACTGGGCATGAAGCCTACTTTAAAAAAAAACCAAGAAACTCGGGGCGCCTGGGTGGCTCAGTCAGTTGAGTGTTCGACTTTGGCTCAGGTCATCATCTTGCAGTTCCTGAGTTCGAGTCCCGCGTCAGGCTCTGTGTTGACAGCTCAGAGTCTGGAGCCTGCTTCTGATTCTGTGTCTCCCTCTCTCTCTCTGCCCCTCTCCTGCTCACGCTGTCTCTGTCTCTCAAAGATGAATAAACGTTAAAAAAAAAAACTCAAAAATTCAAACTGGGTCCAATGGACGTGAATACTGAGGATTAACCTCTCAGTTCTATAAAAACAACAAAAACAAAAGGATCTGACATCTAGAAAAGATATCAAAGGTACCTACTACTAGCTAAGACAGAGCATTAAATGAGCTAATACATAGATAAACCACTTAGAACAGTATTCGGCACATAGTAAACTCCTAATCCGTGTTAACTACTATAATTAACAGGGTCTACTGAATGTAGCATTACTGAGAACACTGAGAACACTGTTGCAGCACTTCTGCAGATCCTATACCCTGGCTACCTCCTTCCACACTGTGGGGATTTTTCTCTAGATCACAGACCCTCTAAATACTCTACTTAAAAGGGATAGCCAAAAGGTCACTGAGAAACATAGACAGGCCTGGTAGCTCCTTCCCGTGCACATGCATAGGTGAGCTCCACCCAGAGGTGCCCCCTCCTGGCCTCACTGTCTGTACATGACCTTGGCTACTAAACAAAACAAAATAAATACATGTGTGTCCGTATGTATAAAATACAAATAAATTCTATATATAAAATACAATTTTCAGCTCTACCTCTTATTTGTTTTGTGATCTTATAAAAATTACCTAACCTCTCTTGGCTTCAGTTTCCTCATCTATAAAATGGGGATAACATTTCTTGCAGTCTTGCTACATAAATTATATGATATAATGGCTATAAAGCACCCAGATCATTACAGTGAAATTGTGGACACCCAATAATTGCAGCTGTTATGATTAATCAGCTTCCCAAATATTAGATTAGCTCTTTTTGTCTATCTAATGACTCAGAATTGAATCTCAGTATTCTTCGCTATTATGATATATATTGCCATGTCTAGCCAAACTTTCTTTTCCAAGACTGTAGATATTATCAAATACCTTAATGCTCTAAATTATCTAACTCTTCAAGTTAGATGTCTGTAGGAAAGGGATTTTGCACCTTTTGGCTCCAGGTGAGGAAAAAAAAAAAAGACATCAAAGAAAACACTTCATATATCTTAAGAAATTCTTAGGAATTCTTTGCTGAATGCTTATAGGGATATATACAGAAAAATGATTTCATAATTATTCTAAAATTCTTAATTTCTAAAATTCACAATTCCTATTAATAAGTCAGTAAAAGTATATTATGAATCCAGTCAAGCACGTTACTATTTGTTCAAGATACTTGGACAATTTTCACAAGTAAGAGATTTTCAATAGGTACCTGAATTTACTTTTTATCCATGCCAACATACACAGAGCTATGATTCTTTCTAGATTCAAGCAGGTTGACTACTTTCCTTTTCCTTTGCTCTAACCAAGTTCCCTTCCCCTGAAACCTCCAGCTGACATCTCCGGTCACTTGGGCCTTATTAAAAATCATATAAAATATCTTGAAAGAACACCTCAAGATTCCAGTTTTATTAAGAGTTAAGCAAATCAGGGGCGCCTGGGTGGCGCAGTCGGTTGAGCGTCCGACTTCAGCCAGGTCACGATCTCGCGGTCCATGAGTTCGAGCCCCGTGTCGGGCTCTGGGCTGATGGCTCGGAGCCTGGAGCCTGTTTCCGATTCTGTGTCTGCCTCTCTCTCTGCCCCTCCCCCGTTCATGCTCTGTCTCTCTCTGTCCCAAAAATAAATAAAAACGTTGAAAAAAAAATTAAAAAAAAAAAAAAAGAGTTAAGCAAATCAGAAACATAACAAATTATATCTTGGAATACTATTGCCGTTCTCCTCCTCCACACTCTCCAATAGTTATTTAAAATAATCTTACATGGAGTTCTAGGGACTTCAAACTCAGGTCAGCAAATGCATCTCCAAGTTGCCTTTGGGTATGCACCATCTGGAAAAGCTGGGTCGACAGTGTCTGAGCCAGTCTTAAAATGTTTTCATATTTTTTCTTGTTATCTCTTAATATATCAATCTGAGCTTCAAGTTCAAGGTCCACAGTTCTTGATCCACGGCCTAGCTTCTCAGAGATAATTTGTCGAGTACACTAAAAGTGGAAAGATGCACTTTGTTTAGGAAGAAAAAAAAAAAAAAAGAACAAAAGAGAAAAGAGTAATATAGGATCCAAAGTACTAATGCTAGAGCATTTGGCATATAGCATTTTTGGCTTCAAACAAGCTACCCTTAAAAAAACTGAAAACTATCAGTCCACTTAGAAGTTCACTCAGACTCAAATAAACTTACCAGTAATATCTACTATTACTAATCAGAGCAAGTTGTTTTTTTTTTAATGTTTTTTAAATTTATTTTTGAGAGACAGAGCACGAGCAGGGAAGGGCAGAGAAAGAGAGGGAGACACAGAAGCCGAAGCAGGCTCCAGGCTCCAAGCTGTCAGCACAGAGCCCGACACGTAGCTCAAACCCACAAACTGTGAGATCATGACCTGAGCCGAAGTCGGACGCTTAACCAACTGAGCCACCCAGGCGTCCCACTAATCAGAAGAAGTTTTAAGACTTAGAGAGCTAATTTATATACTGCTAGATAAGCTCTCTCACATAATCCTATTTCAGGCTTAGTGTACTTGGGTAGATTATTTACAACAACTGAGATCCTTGGCAGTGACTTAAGAATATTAGTGGGTTGTTAATAGAGGAATAATAAGCATACCAAAATTCTACTCTCCTGTTTGTTTCAAATGCTTTTCTTCCTTCAATCTTCCTCTTAAACTAGCTATGTGTATGTGTGTGAATAGGAGGAATGAAGGGAAGACAGGAAGGAGAAAGAATAAAGAGGTGGAGGTGGGAAAGAATGAGGAGAGAGAAAGGGGTAGAAAGAGAGAGAAACAGGGGTTGGGGAAGGGAAGGAGGAAGAGAAAGAGGTAGAGATTAGAGATTCCTGGATTCTTTTACTTTATTCAGAAAGAATAGTATTAAATTACGATATTATTGTGTCCTAACCCAGAAATAATAATACAGGAAATTTTTGTTAGCAATAAAAAAATTATAAACAACTTCACTACTCAATAATATAAGAGTAACCATATAGGGCACTAATAAGCTTTTCATCATTTAAAGTTAACAAAAATATTCTAAAAAAGTAATAAATAAATATTGTCATTTTTTTTTTTAATTTTTTTTTTCAACATTTATTTATTTTTTTTGGGACAGAGAGAGACACACAGCATGAACGGGGGAGGGGCAGAGAGAGAGGGAGACACAGAATCGGAAACAGGCTCCAGGCTCCGAGCCATCAGCCCAGAGCCCGACGCGGGGCTCGAACTCACGGACCGCGAGATCGTGACCTGGCTGAAGTCGGACGCTTAACCGACTGCGCCACCCAGGCGCCCCAATATTGTCATTTTTAAACTTTACAAATTTGCTCTTTTATCATGTCTTTCAAAGTTTTGGTTATAGAACTAATATCTATTCCAAAAATTAACATAATGAATGAAATAAAAGTTGAATTTTCTCTTCCTTGAATCCCCCTAAATAGCAGAAAACTGCTATTTACATAGTCTAAACTCTTCTGTAAACCTCTATACTCACATATATGATATTTGTCAAGTAAACATGAGACCAGGCTACGCTATACATAATATCCTCAATATTTTTCCTATGAACAAGTATCTTGAGACTTTTCCTTGTCAATACATATAAATCTATATTTATCCTTCTAATGTCAGTATATTATGTACTACTCATACTTTTCTATTTAAAATTGAAATGAATTCCCTGACATATTCTCTGTTCTCATCAACTGAGGATCTTTTTTTTTTTTTTAAAGTTTATTCATTTATTTTGAGAGAGAGAGAGAGAGAGAGAGAAAGAGAACACGAGCAGAGGAGGGGCAGAGAGAGAGAGAGAGAGAGAGAATGAGAGAGAGGGAGAGAGAGGATCCGAAGCAGGCTCTGCTGTCAGTGCAGAGCCCAATGTGAGACTTGATCTCACAAACCATGAAATCATGATCTAGGCCAAAATCAAGAGTTGGATGCTTAACCAACTGAGCCACCCTCGCACCCCAATTAAGGATCTTTGTGAATAAACCTTTAAAAATAAAGGAGTTCTTTTTTTTTTTTTTTAAGGTAGAGAAATTAACTATACGGAAAGTGATGGAAAGGTGAGAGGTTGAACCCACAGAAGAGAGATAAAACTATTTCTAAGGAAAACATACCAACACACACTCAGGAGATTAAAATCATATCCAGAGAAAAGCTTAACTGCAGACTTGTCATTTTTATGAGGGAAACATCAGCAATAAATACTACCTGAAATGGTAACGAGATAAAGGAGATATACCATTGCATTCACCCACACAAAACAGATTTATTTCCCTGTGCAATATCACCACACACATTTACTCCATTTGAAAGCCAAAGCATGTGGTGCCTTCCACAGCAACCCAGATAAAACAGTCTGTTCAAAGTCAAGAAGCCAGAATTCATTGAAGAAGCTTGGTAGACTGGACAAAATGAAAGAAATGTCTACTGTTGTCTGAGTGGCCATTTTTCTTCAGAAATAACAGCTATAAGCAGACAGCAGGGTCAAAGGTTTAATGAGGGAATGTTTTTTGTTTCCAGGAAGCCAGGTCAGTAAGAAGCATAAGGTGACAGTGATTATGAAGCATGTTAAATCTTGACACTGGAAACAAGCATTGAAATGGAACTTTCCAACCTTGTATTCTAATATGGATAAGGTACAACCTTAAGGACAATCTAAGTAACCTGGAAGTGAGAGTACTTCAGATAGCCTACATTCCTGAAAATGCAGATGAATTACAGTGAGCTGGCAGTCCCATTCAGTTTTCCATACTTATAAATTAAGAATCCATTAAGATAATAAGACAAATAGAGCAAGATTAAAGGGACAGAAAGAAGCAAAAGTAAATTACTGCTCTATGTAGATCTCCTACTTGGGGGAGGGTGAATATAATAAAGTGATAAACAGTATACAAAATACTGTGAATCACTGTCATAAGGTCATGAATTTACAAGATAGTCACTGTGTACTCTGAGTATTTAAATAGCACCAAGAACTTTTTCTGTAAAACCAAAAAGTGAATAAAAACACTTAAATACTATCAAAAGAATAATTTCATGGTATAAGCTGACAGACACTAAAAGAGTTATTAATGGTGAAGGATAGGGAAGTAGGGACCATAAAAGAAAATACTAGAAACTGAACAGGGGAAATAGGTTAACCAGTAAACGAATAAGGCAATATGACAAGAAAAACAGGAATGAAAGTTTAAAAGATACCGGCTTAAAGGCAACAAAGATTAATTTGAGGTGTGAATACTGATGGCAAATTCTTAAACATTTAAAAAAAGTATTTATTAATGTTTGTGAAACATGCCAAACAGCTCTGAATGCTGAAACCGAGATTATTCTTAAATAAATAAAAATAATAAGATGGACTTCTAAAAGTACTCTATTCTTTTCTTTTTTAAGATTTTTTAATTTTTAAGTAAAAAATCTCTACACCCAACACAGGGCTCAAACTTACAACCCTGAGATTAAGAACTGCATGCTGGCTCATCCACTGACTGAGCCAGGCAGGTGCCCCTAGTCTATTCTTTAAAAAACATTTTTTTTACCTTTATTTTATCTTGGGGGGGCATCTGGCTCTTTTGGTAGAATGTGCAACTCTTGATCTCAGGGCTGTGAGTTTGAGCCCCACATTAGGTGTAGAGATTAGTTAAAAATAAAATCTTTAAAAAAAAATAGTAAGTTAAAATTTATTTTTTGATTTTTTTTTTTTTAAGTTTATTTCTTTATTTGGCAGGGGGAGGGGCAGAGAGAGACTCCCAAGCAGGCTCCACGCTGTCAGCCTGATGTAGGGCTTGATCCCATAAACTATGAGATCATGACCTGCGCCAAAATCAAGAGTCAGACTTTTAACCAACGGAGTCACCCAGGCGCCCCTAAAGTAAGATTTATTTTATTTTAATTCTAATACAGTTAACATACGGTGTTACGTTAGTTTCAGGTGTACAATACAGCGATTCAACACTTCCATATTACTCAGTGCTCATCAAGATAAGTGTACTCTTAATCCCCTTCACCTATTTCACCCATCCCCAGAAATATGGAATGCTTCACAAATTTGTGTGTCATCCTTGCACAGGGGCCATGCTAATCTCTGCATTGTTCCAATTTTTTAGTATATGTGCTGCTGAAGCAAGCACTAAAAATACTCTATTCTATACTAGGAAAATACAAAAACAAAAGGGATAAACCAGAGTTCACTATTCACTACTATTCCTGCAGATGAGAATAAGTAAGAACATAAATAAACTTTGGATTCAAATTTTATGAATAAAATCAGGTAGATTAAAATAATACTTAATACTTATATTCAGGGCCTAAACTTACATTTGTTCCCATTATAGATTTGGTTTAAACCACCAGCCTGGTCTTAGAGCCCAAATTAACAACCAATAAAGGAAGTGCTAAATATTCTTGTTGACGGAAAGCCTTTCGGTGATTAATGTATTACAAATAGCTCAAGCCCCAAATCCACTTAGTACCTTCAAATCTTAACAGGTCCAAGACAGTAGAATTTAAAGAAGAGTTAAGTGGATGAAAGCTCTAGCTGCTCAACTTAGAGCACTGGCCATAACACTCTATCTGTGAACTGTTTGTGGCTGTAGTGGTTTGCAAATCAGGAATAGTCTGTATTTTTATACAGAGCACACGTCTCTCATGCGTCTTCTCAAGAGTAACACAGAAGTGAATTTATTCTTTCAGTTAATACTTTTAAAATACGGTCTGAAATCTTTTACAGAGGCACCTGGGTGGCTCAGTTGGTTGAGTGTCCAACTTTTGATTTCAGCTCAGGTCATGATCCCCGGGTCGTGGGATCGAGCCCCATGTCAGGCGCTGTGCTGAGCATGGAGCCTGCTTGGGATTCTCTCTCTCCCTTTGCCCCTCTCTGCTCGTGCTCTCTTTCTCTAAAAATAAAAAAATACAAAACTAAAATCTTCTTTGTCATTAAGTAGATTCTGCCTCCTTAAAATTGTTTGACTTTATCCCCTTTTCTCCATTCCAGTCTTCACAGCCATAGTCCATGTCTTAATTACTCTCTCACATTACTGTAACAGCTTCTTTTTTAAAATTAAAGTTTATTTAGGGGTGCCTGGGTGGCTCAGTCAGTTAAGCGTCTGACTTTGGCTCAGGTCATGATCTCACAGTTCGTGAGTTCGAGCCCTGCATTGGGCTCTGTGATGTCAGTGCTGAGCCCACTTCAGATCCTCAGTCTCCCTCTCTCTCTCTGCCCCTCCCCTGGCTCACATTCTCTCTCAAAAATCAACAAACACTAAAAAAAAAATTAAAGTTTATCTATTTTGAGGGGGGAGGGGCACAGAGAGAGAGGGAGAGAGAGTACCAAGCAGGCTTTGCTCTGTCAGCGCAGAGTCTGACGTGGGGCTCGAACTCACAAACTGTGAGATCATGACCAGAGCTGACACCAAGAGCGGACACATAACCGACTGAGCCACCCAGGCGCCCCTACTCTAATAGCTTCTTGACAAAATCTCTTACACTGCATATTCTACTCTGCTTGATGTGTAATATGGTTCCCTCTTGCTTAAAATTGCTCAATTGATCCCCACTGTCTTTAGAATGGCATGAATCAGACCCATCTGCCTTCCTAAGTTTATCTCCTATTGCTCTTCTCTCCCACTCAAGGATCCAGTGATACCAGTTATCCAGAGATTTCCCAAACCATGCTTTCTCACATGTCTACAACTTTGTTCATGAGGCTATATTTGCCTGCTGCTTGGAATTCCTCTTTTTGCTCCCTTTCATTTAACTTATTCATCTTTCATACCAGACTGGATTTCATTCATTCATTCATTTATTTATTTTTAATGTTTATTTATTTTTGAGACAGAGAGAGACAGAGCATGAACGGGGGAGGGTCAGAGGGAGAGGGAGACACAGAATCTGAAACATGCTCCAGGCTCTGAGCTGTCAGCACAGAGCCCGATGCGGGGCTCGAACTCACGGACCGCGAGATCATGACCTGAGCTGAAGTCGGCCGCTTAACCGACTGAGCCACACAGGGGCCCCCAGACTGGGTTTCATTTATTTATTAAACTTATTTATTCAGCCATTCCTTTGTTCATTTATTCATGAAATTTGCCTCTAAATAGGAACATTCTATATTCACACATTTTGAAACCTAAAGAATACAGGCCTTAGCGGTGCCTGCCTGGCTCAGTTGGTAGAGAATGGAACTCTTCATCTTGGTATCATGAGCTCAAGCCCCACGTTGGCTGTAGAGATTACTTTAAAAAATTAAATTAAAACACTACAAGCTTAAAAAAAAAATACAGGTCCTATTTCTGAACGAAGTTCTAGTAGTTACAAATTACAAAATTTAAGATTTTTGTTCATTTGAGCCTTCCTCTCTTGCGTCCTTTAGTTCACGTTTCCCTTGCTCTTTATCTTGTTTTCCTATATGTTTATTATCTGTCCCCCTTGTTTTGTCTATTACTTCTACACTAATCTGAGTTGAATCATTAAGACTCCATATTTACCTCTTATATTGACATACCACATTCAGTCTTTTTAAAAGTTTATGTTAATGAAACTGACCAGCCTTTAAAATGTTGCACACATAGCATAATACTAAATGAAGGAGTTTTTAACTGAAAACTGAAAAAACTGAAAAGATTTTCAGTTTTTAAGTGAATTTTTTTTCATCAAAGCTTAATCGGGAGGGGTACCTGGGTGACTCAGTCAGGTAAGCACCTGACTTTTGGTTTTGGCTCAGGTCATGATCTCACGGTTTGGGGGTTTGACTCCTAGGTTGGGCTCTGTACTGACAGTGCAGAGTCTGCTTGGGATTCTCTCTCTGCCTCTCTTTCTGCCTCTCCCCCGCTCCAGTACATGCATGCTCTCTCTTTCTCAAAATACATAAAAAACATTAAAAAAAAAAAAGCTTAATTGGGATATTGCAGCGTCAATCAGAAGAGAGGGGTGCCTGGGTGGCTTAGTCAGTAGAGCATGAGACTCTTGATCTTGGGGTCCTGAGTTCAAGCCCCATGTCGGGCCTACAGCTTACTTTTAAAAAAAACTGGGGAACCTGAGTGGCTTAGTCAGTAAAGCGTCCGACTTCGGCTCAGGTCATGATCTCATGGTCTGTTGAGTTTGAGCCCCGCACTGTTCTCTGTGCTGACAACTCAGAGCCTGGAGCCTGTTTCGGGTTCTGTGTCTCCCTCTCTGCTCTTCCCCCACTTGTGCTCTCTCTCTCTCAAAAATAAATAGAAGAGAAAAAGAAAGTTCTAACTTATACGATTATTCTTTTTATTTAAAAAAATTTTTAAGGGGCGCCTGGGTGGCGCAGTCGGTTAAGCGTCCGACTTCAGCCAGGTCACGATCTCGCGGTCCGGGAGTTCGAGCCCCGCGTCGGGCTCTGGGCTGATGGCTCAGAGCCTGGAGCCTGTTTCCGATTCTGTGTCTCCCTCTCTCTCTGACCCTCCCCCGTTCATGCTCTGTCTCTCTCTGTCTCAAAAATAAATAAACGTTAAAAAAAAAAAAAAAAATTAAAAAAAAAAATTTTTTTTAAGTGTATTTAAACTTAAATAAACTGTCAGCGCAGAGCCCAATACAGAGTTCAATCTCTTGAACTGTGGGATCGTGACCTGAGCAGAAATCAAGAGTGGGACATTCAACCGACTGGGCCACCCAGGTGCCCCTAAGTCATGTGAGTTTAATGGAATTTATAGCCCAGTGTGTCTGGGCTGGCATATGCCTCTCAACTAAAAGAACCTCAGAGTGTAATGACCATATTGGGTCTCTTTGACTCTGTTCTTGTGGCTTTTTCACCTTTTCATTCCAAATTGTGAGCTATACTGGGCATGCATTGTCATTTCAGTAATCCTTCAAGGATAAGATTTTGATTTGGTTGATTTAGGACTGTGCTTGCTATCCATTTTACTTTTGAGTAACTTGATTCTAGCCATGACTTTGATCTTCTCTTTCTTGGACTTCAGTTCCTGCATGATTTCTGCCTTTAATTTCTGTCTATTTCTGTTCTCTAACAAACACTAAATAATTTTTAGAAAGATTCATGAGCATGTTTCAGGGCACTTTTATCATCTTAAGAGAACCTGTACTTTTGTAGATGATTTCAGATCATATTTTAAAAGTATTAACCACGAAGGGCACCTGGGTGGCGCAGTCGGTTGAGTGTCCAGCTTTGGTTCAGGTCATGATCTCGCAGTTCGTGAGTTTGAGCCCCGCTTCAGGCTCTGTGCTAATAGTGCAGAGCCTGGCGCCTGCTTGGGATTCTGTCTCCCTCTTTCTCTGCCCCTCTCCCTTGTATGCACGCTCTCTCTGTTTCTCAAAAATAAACAAAACATTTTAAAAAATTAAAAAAAAAAAGTATTAACTGAAAGAATAAACTCACTTCCGTGTTACTCTTGAGAAGACACATAAGAGACATGTGCTCTGTATAAAAATATAACAGACAATCCTTGATTTGCAAACCACTACACCCACAAACAATTCACAAACATAGGGTTTTATGGCCAGTGCTCTAACTTGAACAGCTAGGGCTTTCATTCACTTAACTGTTCTTTGAATTCTACTGTCTTGTCCCTGTTAAGATTCAAAGGTACTAAAGTAGATTTGGGGTTTGAGCTCTTTGTAATACATCAAAAATTCTATAGATTAAATAATCTGCTTATTGTTTCACAGAGGTCATAAGAAAAAGAGTCACCAATTACTCTGAAGCAATGCAACTAGTAACATCAATAAACTTTTGAAGCCCAACTCATTTGCAAACTGATGCTACATGTACAGTTAATGCTCAGTCATTATAATAAGATCAGTGAATTCCAATTCTGGATAATGAATGTATCTCTTTTGCAATTCAGTTCCATAAAGTATCAAAAAGAGGAGGTAGGGACAGACATATCTACAGCAGTTCTACAGCTAAATGTGTTCTAAGGCAATATATTTCTTCTTCAATTATGTATCAATTAATAAGCATTTTGGTAACTTTACTCTTTTGCTACTATTTAAACTACAACTATGCAAACAAAGATTAATAAAACAAAATGCTTCATCTTCTAACTGTATTTTTATGTTTAGATGGCATCATTCTCTCCTATATATTCATACATTTGCAAAACACTAATTTGAATAACATACAAATGAAAATTCTTAGAGCCAGTTAGGGTGGAAACATTAACAAACAAACAAACAAACAAACAAACAAACCTTGTAGGTGTTCAGACTCCATTTTCTAACAAGCTCTAACTTTTCCATTGCAGGATTTTTTATTTCATCTGCTAGAATAACTGGTCCACCTTTGGTCTGTGTTCTCTGGCCACCTGCATGATCATAACAAAAGACAAAACACAAACCAGATAAAGACAAGTAAGTAAAAAACCAAAGCACTGATGCTTATTCAAGTTAAACTAGTTATGCATTTAAAAATAAAAAGGTTTTGACAAAGTGAAGAACTCAAATTTCCTGGAATCATTGAGAATAATTTCCAAACACTTAAAAAACATTTCTGTCCATTAAATGCAAATGTTATGTGGCTTGACTGTCCTAAAAAAAAAAAAAAATGTTGTAACCAAACTTTTTCTAAGTAAGCTCTTTACTTCTAGAAAACAAAATTTCGACAATTACTCTTATAAGCCTCATGACCCTAAAAAAACTGTGCCAGTAAAAATCTGGAAGGCTATGAACTCTTCACAGTGATCTCCTTTCATCATACTATGAAGAACAGAGCAACAACAGAATGTTACTATAATTTTGGAGGATTTGAAAATATAATCCAAATTTCAAATAGTCATTAAAAATATCTTACCATCAGTATGAAAGGCTAGGCTAAAACAAGGTCTACATTGTACCTCCTTTTTTCCTCAAGAGACCACCCACCCTCCTGCAAAAAGCCATAATTAATACAGTATAAAGCCCTGACAATGTATTGCTACAACAGCTAAGAAATTATGACATAAAAGCAACTCTGCACCTAAATAGTTCCTATAATAAAATGTTTTTCATAGGAAAAAAATAGTTAAATCCTTAAGATACTAATGACTTAGAATAAAAATTTTCATAATTTAAAGAGAACAATAAAATAAGGAAAAGAGAAAAAGTTCTTAAAAATGGTTTTAAACGCAGAGTCAGCAAAAATTTCTTTTCTGCCTTACTCTTATAGTCAGACCAGCCTTTGCCACAACTTTACCACAACCTCAGATCAAGAACAGTATACAAAATCAAATACATGTAAGATGTACAAAATCCTCATGGAAATAAAATACAGAATGTTAAAGTGTCATATGTTAAAAGAAATATGTACTTCAACTTTTTCCTGTTTGTAGAATTGAGCATATTAAAGTATAGAACAAATTCAATGCAAAGAAATGCATTTTTCCCAAGTATTTTTCACTGGCCATAACTGGTAAATTACATATTCTTTTGTTGCAATCTGCAAGCTATTTGTAAGCTGTGGTTGAAAATAGGAAGACACAACATTTTCCACTTGACCCATTCCAAATAATGAACAACCCAATTGTTGAAGGCTCCTTTTTTGTTGAACTGAAAACAGAGTAGAGCTGCAAAGTGGAGAGGATCAAATAAGTGAATCTACATTTTATAGAGCAAAGAAAACACGATTTAAAATGAATCAAATTTTACCATGTTTTTAAATCAAAGGGAATTAAATTTCAGGTTTAAGATAGTTAATAACTTTGAAAAGCCAGAAAGATAGGGATGGCTAGAAAAGATTATTTACATTATTGTTAAAAAAAGAAAAAAAAAAAAAAAAAAAGCAGCCACCACAAAAGCCAGAATTACACACACCTAAGAATATAAAGCAAGGGATTATGAAACTGAGTGAATTAGTTTAGTTTCAGAAGTAGCAAGAAGGGCTTCATCCAATCAGTGAGTGCAGAGAATACCTGAAGGAACAATTAAATCACTTCCTTGTTGAGCCAGGCGACTAGCTGCCACCCTGCTAGGAGACATAACAGATGGCAATGGTGGTGCCGGGGAACCTGAAAAGGGTAGACATTTAACTGTGAAAACTCTTTTCCTCCTCCACATGTTGTACACTTTGAATATAGGTTTAATGACATTTCCATTAAAATACTCAAAAATGAGGATTAAAAATTGGAATTAATATAGTTTGCTTTCTTGCAAGAATGGACTAACAATAAATGGGTGCTACCAGGCTGAGTTCTTGTAGAAACTTTTCATGCAACTGTTGAAACTAAACAATACACAGAGCCATAGGAAGAAACTTGGCAAGACCTCGCATAATCAGGACTTTACCTGGGTTCTGCTATTTCCAAATCACTTAACAGAATGTGGTTAAAGTTCCATAGTTGAACGATTTAAAGCTTAAGGAAATATTTTGTACATTGTTACTCCTACATTCGAAGGAAAGCTCTTTAAGTAAAAATCCAAAGGTATGTAAAAATGTATCAAAATTATAATTAAAATTCACAAAAATGTGAATGAATCACAGCCTTCACAGGAATTATAGCCTAAAATTTTACATCATAAATCCAATAGCACATAGCGTAGATCACTGCTATTCATACTATGGATGCAAGGGACCTATATCAATTATTTCACCTGAAAGGTCATTAAAATGCAAAAACTCAGGTCCTGCCCTAGACCTACTGAACTAGAATCTGCATTTTCATAAGATCCTTACATGATTTGTATGCATTCTGATGCTTGAGAAGTGATGATATAGAGTGCTATTCTAACTAATCATAAGAATGGAGCTTTTATTTATTTTATTTTATTTTTCAACGTTTTTATTTATTTTTGGGACAGAGAGAGACAGAGCATGAACGGGGGAGGGGCAGAGAGAGAGGGAGACACAGAATCGGAAACGGGCTCCAGGCTCCGAGCCATCAGCCCAGAGCCCGACGCGGGGCTCGAACTCACGGACCGCGAGATCGTGACCTGGCTGAAGTCGGACGCTTAACCGACTGCGCCACCCAGGCGCCCCAAGAATGGAGCTTTTAAAGCATAGCTGTGACACTCCACCACATCTACTGGTCATCAGTGGGCATCTGTAAGGTTTTTTTTTTTTTTTTTTTGACAGTATTAATTTTTTCATTTAATTGTTTTTACTTATTAAACAAATAATATATATATATATATTTAAGGTGCACAATGTGATGCTTTGATATATGTATACGCTGTGAAACGATTACCACAAACCAATACACCTACCACTTCTTTTGGTTTCTCTTGTGTGGTGAGAACATTTGAGATCTACTCTATTAGCAAATTTCAAGTTTATAGTACAGTATTATTAACTATAGTCACCATGTTGTGCATTAGGCATCTATAGTTTTTTAAAAGCCACTCAGATTATTCTCTAACTCAACCAAGTTTGAGAACTGAAGGGAAAAAAAATAGTATTTTAATCAAACACAACTGAATTTTAAATTCTTAACTCTGTGTTTGAAATTCTGGCTCTATTTACCACATAGTATCAGGAATATGTTAGCAAATTAGTTAATATCTCTGAGCCTTAGTTATCTACAAAGTGAGAAAACAGACTGTCCAACATTGTTGATAATGTCCAGTATTAAACCAAAGAAAACTTATAACTTCAACTGCTTTCTTTATTTTAAAGTCTGAAGGTTGTACATCTTTAAGGGAATGATAATTGAAAGCTGAAAAATTATTAATGTCCTTCCATATCCAGTTGAAAATATTTTAACATCCATAAGCTTCTTTTATTTCAGCTATACTCTCTCCCAGTTCTCTAGAAATGAATCAAATTTATAATTAAAATTTTCTAATAGGACAGAAATCAAGATCAAATTTCTTTACTTAGAGGTAGTAATAACTGGTTATATTCCAGATATACTAAGATCTGATGGAGAAATAGTCACCACTTTTAATAATAAGAAAACCTTAAAATGAACTAGATCTAACATTAAAATCCAAACAACAGACCGAAATAGACTAGCATTACCTTTCAAAGTGAGAGATATTTATCTCTTTAAATCTGCCGAACCATAAAATTTAAAACTAGAAGGAATGACAGAAATCAACTAACTCTGACATTAAACCACAGAAGAAAACCCAGAGGGGTTAAAACAGCTTATCAGAGACTCAGATGTTCTGAATTCACACCATAAAATCTCCATTATTAAATTCAATACAGGAAACACTAATCCATAAGTTACTTGTTGAGTTAGAAGGCATTTAAATAGGTTATCCAATCCAATCACCATTTTAAACAAAGACTATCTCTACTCTCCAAGGCACAAAGGTTTCTATTATAGAAGCAAGCGTTAAATAAAAGACAACTACTGTAGTTCCATTTCTTGATGATCCCTGAACAGAGCTCCGTTGTTCTGGTTATTACTGTTTATTAACCTTGCATAAGAAATAATCCCATGACACAAAAGGAGATGTGTATAATATATGCAACAAATGATACAGAACTTTGCAAACTAAGATAGCAAAAGCTATGGTGCCCTGGGAACTGGGTACTTCAGCCTTCTCATTTTACTTTCGAGGGTAAGTATCACTTCTCTGTATCTTCAATATTCTCTATCTTCAAATTATCATTTCTATGTAACTTCAACCCTTTAAACCACTAATTTAGATGAAGTTAGCTACTAAAATCATTCACTATCCAATAAAAAATAATTCTTAAAAAGCAAAAATCTTGCTAATGGACTAAATTTGGGGAATTAGCTCCATTTCACTTCAACAACAGAACTCTAGGAATATGAATATATGTATGTAATGATCGATACCCCATTAAAACAAAACTCAGGTACCAAGTATACTTCACTCTCATGAGCTTTGATTTATTTATAATTTCCTTGTTATTAATTTTGCAATGTATTTGTTAGGTAGATTTCAATAATTGTTGTTAGGCTAAACTTAAGTATCATTTCTCCTAAATTTGCTCTAGAGATGGAAAACTAAATGGTTAATACTTTTCTTGGAGCAACTATTCAAGTAATAAAGTCATTGTTATCATTCAGTCATTTTTCCAGAGAGCTAAAAAGACAGCCCCAACTCCTTTAACGTTTTTTCATAAGATCTATTTCATAAGTTTTAATCATGTTGCTTTTTCTCATTTCAATTTATCTGTAAATACCTTAAAACAAGTACACTTAGGGGAGCGAGGGTGGCTTGGTAGGGGTTGATTAAGCGTGTGACTTCGGCTCAGGTCCTATCTCATGGTTTGTGGGTTCGAGCCCCATGTCGGGCTCTGTGCTGACAGCTCAGAGCCTGGGGCTTGTTTCGGATTCTGTGTCCCCCTCTCTCTCTGCCCCTACCTCACTAACACGGTCTCTCTCTGTCGCTCTCTCTCAAAAAAACAAAACTACAACTTTTTTTTTTTAAGTTTATTTATTTATTTTGAGAGAGACAGAGCACTGGAGAGAGCAGGGGAGGGGCAGAGAGGTGGGGGAGGGAGAGAGAGAATCCCAAGCAGGCTCCCCACTATCAGCGCAGAGCCAGATCTTACAAACTGAACCATGAGATCATGACCCGCACTGATATTAAAAGTCAGACACTTAACCGATTGAGCTACCCAGGCGCCCCAAGCAACTACAACTTTCTTTAAAAAAAAAAAACCCAAAAAACAAAAACTACAACTTTCTCATAAGTGCTTAATTAATCTGCATATGGTAGAATGAGTATCTTTTTAATATACACATCAACAATGTAGTTTATTTTAAAAAATGTTTTAATAAAGTCAATTCAAAGAGACATACATTACTGCCATTATCAGGAAACATATTTTTTATTCCAATCTGAAAGACTAGTATGTATCAGTAAGAAAGTGAAACTGATCAGCATTTCCATGCTTACACTCAACAGTTTATAATGGTCAATTTCAATCACTGTATAATATTTTTCTACTTAAGGGAAAAAAGATTAACCCAAACGTCAGTTAAATAATTTCACTGAGAATACTTAAAACACCTTAATAGTAAAAGTATTTTGGGGGGTGCCTGAGTGGCTCAGGTCATGATCTCACAGTTTGTGACTTCAAGCCCGCGTCCGGCTTTACGCTGACAGCGTGGAGCCTGCTTGGGATTCTCCCTCTCTTCTCTCTTTGGCCCTCCCCTTGCTCTCTCTCAAAATAAATAAATGAACATTAAAAAAATTTTTTTGGGGGGGGCGCCTGGGTGGCTCAGTTGGTTAAGCGTCTGACTTCGGCTCAGGTCATGATCTCGCGGTTTGTGAGTTTGAGCCCCGTGTCGGGCTCTGTGCTGATAGGTCAGAGCCTGGAACCTGTTTCAAATTCTGTGTCTCCCTCTCTCTCTGCCCCTCTCCTGCTCACGCTCTGTCTCTCTCTGTCTCAAATAAATAAATAAATAAATAAATAAATAAATAAATAAAGTTATTTATAAAGTATTTTTTAATTCTCTATTGACATTTAAATTTGAAAATTGGTGACTGGTCCCAAGCTGGTCACATTACATAAAATAAGCCTTTTATCTTTAAGTACTCATAATTTTAGGCACTCAGTCAACCCTTTCAAAATCAAAGTTATCTCCTAGATAAGAATGCCAGAATGCTACATAATGACCACTGAGATATGGACACATATGCTCCCTTCCTACGGTTTTATATCTCTGAATATAAGGATGAAAAAGGAAAAAAAATCACTTAGATAGTCCATTCACTTTACAGCCTAGAGTAGAGGTTGTTATTCTGGATTCTTCTAAATGCTTATTTTCAGGACCCATTTAGGAAAGAATATATTTCAAAACAGAAGTTGTTTTTCAATAAAGTACTGGCTATTAGTATAATAAAAATATAGAATACTATCATCTACAAGAGGGCTAAGGATTACAAAGATGCTGAGAATTTTTTCATTCTATGAAATTATAATGAAGTATTAAAATATACTTCACTGAACATCAAATATAGCTACTATTTTTAACTATAGCTCTGTCAAGAAAACAATCCATTTTTTACATCCAAATGTTTACATGGTTTTACTTTCACTCATGTGAAAATGAAAAAAACACTTGAAAAAGGTTATCATAGGGAAGAGTATTAAAAGCACATAACTTTTCCTTTATATACATGAAATGGGTGCAGAAAACAGTTAACATGGCAGGTCTGTTTATCCTTAAAAAGACCAGCTTACAAGATTGGCCCTTGGTTGGCATTTGGAAACTTTTTTTGAGGTGGGGGGACAATTCCCTCCATTCCTCGAATGGTTAAGACTGGCTCACTCTGCCTAAACTATTTACACAAACAATGTGGTTTATGCTAAACGCCTGTTTTTCTTCTAGGAGTCTGGAATCTTGGTACATGCTAGGCAGAGGGTGCCTATGCAAGCAATCTCCAATAAAAACCCTGAGCACTCAGTCTTTCCTGAGCTTCCCTGGTTAGCAACGTTTCGTACACGTTGTTACAATCTGCTAGGGGAATTAAGCATAATCAATGACTGCCGACTCATGTCCCGTGTGACTGCACTGGGAGAAGACCCTTGCAAGTTTATGCCCAGTTTCACCAGACTCTGCCTCAGGCATCCTTTGCCTTTGCTACTTGTGCTTGGTATACTTTCCCTGTAATAATCATAGTCATGACTATGTACGGAGTCCTGTGAGTACTCTTAGCAAATTACTGACTCTGAGGGTGGTTTTGGAGACCTCTTATATGGAATGTATAATAGGAAAAATAAAAGTTATTTTTCTAATTGCTTTGAAATAGGAAATACGTACTTATACAAAACATTGACTTATTGCTATAAATTTTGTAGTTAAAAGCTAAAATAGTTTAAATCTGCATTTTGGATATAACTTTTTGAGTATTTTAATATTCTAAAACCAATCCTTTAATAATCAGTGAAATTATGCATATTGATTTACTTATATAAAGAAAACTACTAAGACAATTCCTAGATTGTTTAAATTGAAGAGAAACAGATTATGCTTATAAAATCAGTGTTTTGTCACAGAATTAAATGACTTTACTATGGTTTATGAATGAAGGTTGCTTTTGATGCACTTCTCCCATCCTCCACCCCAGCCATCTTTAAAAATACATGGGCTCTTACCTTGAAATGCTCCTGCTTCAATAACCCCCTCTTTGGTACTGTCAAAGCCATGAGATGTAATTTGGGTTTCTGAGAGACCAAGTCCAGCTGGTAATGAACGCTTCAGATCCTTGGCAACATTTGAATAAAAGAGAAAATCTTCATAAAAAATCTCACACCATATAGCAGTTCAGCATAATGGTGCCCTTTTAATCACATCTTCAACTATCTTTTTCTCTATATGTGGTATTCTCTCATGCTGTCGTAGCATTCTATAATGATGTATAACCAGCAGCAAATTCAGCAAGATTTGCTATTAAGAGGTATAGTGAATGTCAAATACAAAATATTTGTTATTCTAGAATTAAGCAACAGGCAGATATCAAAATTCAATTTTCAAATTTCTAAGCTACCGATACATCAGAAAAATCATTTTAAAGGACAGAATTAAGACGACTAAAAAGTCACTATTATGTAAAAACTGATGTCTAATACAATCATGAGCCTGGTCAATATAAACAAATCATTCACTTGCAATATTAATTTTCCTTTGATTTCTAGGTTAGCTAGGTAATAAGCAAGGCTTCTTGGATTTCAATCAGGGTGGGGAAAAAGAAATCTTCTGCTATTCATTTTATGTTAAATACTGACATTAGTCAATCCAACTGCAGACTGGCTTATAATTGGAACCTAGCTGTAACAAATACAATATTCCACATTCAGTCTTACAGTTTAAAAAAAAAAAAGAGAGAGAGAGAAAGCCAAGAAATACAGATGTCCAAAATTTCTTTATTTCGTCTGGCTTAGATATGAGGAATTACCCAATTTTCATAATCAGTCTATGAATGGATTCAACTGGTTTCTCACGATAATGACAAATGATGCACTAAAACATAAATATGTCTTTGAAATCTTTAATACAGTACCATATCACATATAATGTAGTTATAATTTGAAAACTGAGAACTAACGTTTTGAATTTTCTAATTGGCAAAGTCAAAATTTAACAGATACAATCTCTCATAACTGGCATGTTGTTGAGAGGGATTTTCTTGAGAAGCTCATTAATTTTGTCTAGGCAATTATTTGATTGGTGTGATGGGCCATGAATTAATAAATAATGAGGTCGATTCTCATCTCATCAAGCATTTGATTGATCAAATTTATCATTTACCATTTATCAAACAGGTAATTTGACACAAGTAACTGTCCTCTCCTGTGGTACTTTCAACATCTCAGCTAGCTTCAGATACTCCTGATTTTCCTCATACAACATCTGTTATGTTCTATTGTCTCCTTTGCGGATTCCTCCTCATCTCCAAATTCTGGAGTGTCCCAGGGTTCAGTCAGAGGACTTCTTCTCCTATAGTCTCTTCTTGGGTTACTGTATTGATTCTTCTGGCTTTGAAAACCATCTATACATTGACAACTCCCAAATTTAGGTGTCTTACCTGGGCCTCCCTCTTTAACTCCTATATATCTGATCACATACTTTTATTTCAACTTGGATATTAAGTAGGCATTTCAAACTTGATATGTCTCAAACTCACTGATTCCACAGTAAATCCCCAATGCCCAACAGACAAAACAAAATAATGGCATCTTTATTTTCCCTCCTTTCAGTTAAATAGCATCTCTACCACCAAAATCTTAGGAGTTCTCTTCGACTCTTTCTCTCAAGTCCGTATCCAAACCATTAAGCAGATTCTATCCGATCTACTCTCAAAATACATTTCAGGATGAAAGCAATTCTCACCACCTCCACTGCCACAGCTCTGGTCTAAGCTAGAATCATATTTCGCCTGGATACTCTAAGAGCCTCTCAACTGGTTTCCCTGCTTCTGTCCAAGACACACACCTCTAACTGCACACATCAACCAAAATTAGCCCCTATACAAAAACTCTCCAATAGCCTCCTATCTCATCTAATGTAAAACCCAGACTATTAAATGTTCTCAAGGGATTACAGGATTTGACTTCATCTCCTACCAGCCTCAGTCTTACAGCCACACAGTTCCTTCAAAAACAATAAACCTATCTTTGTTTCAGGGCCCTGTACTTCTGTTTTTTCTTCCTGAATGCTTTCTTGTACCTGACATCTACAGGGCTTGCTCCTTTAGGTAGAGAGGCTTTCCCCCTTGAGCAACTCTCACAACCTCACACTGGAACTCCCTATTCTGCTTCCTCTATTTTATCCTCCTCAGAGCAGTTATCACTTGGTAACATATTACGTGTATTTGTGTTTATTTTTACCTCCTCTTTCTATATGCTGTAAGTTTCACTAGAACTGCGATGTTGCCTAGTTTGTTTACTGCTGTATTTTTAGCACCTGAAATAGCACCTGGGATGCAGGAGATGTTTAATAAATATTGTCAAATGAATAAATGAATTTGTTGAGTGAACTAAAGGACTTGTGACTCAACACCATATAGATTAAGAAGCTGCTACAGCAACAGGTTTACTTTAAAATTTAATTTAATGAGTATCTGCTTCCTCTTGCTGTATGTTAGACTTTCTGGACAAAGAAAAAGGTAAGGTACAGCCCTTGCCTCACTGGAGAGACAAGATATACAAATATTAATGTAAAAGTTGAACTTGTCGCCAAAGTAAAGACAACAGGAATCAGAGGAATTAAGAAGAGGGACTCAATCCATGAGAACCAAATAGGAAAAGAGAAAGTTCTGCATGAGCTCTGGAACATAAAGGATTTATTTATTCATTGTCACAACATTTACTGAACACCAATGACAGTCACTGCTCTCGACACTACAGATGGAGCGGTGTAGGAAACAGTCTCTGTCCAAATCTGACTCTCATGGGGGGAGGAAGGAAGACTAGCCCGATAGTAAACAAATAAATGCAGCCGTGTAAGGAGTGCTGTTAAGTAACAAGTAGTAAATCAGTATGTTTCTTTTCAAGGCAGGATAAAAGGGATACAGAGTGACAGGGAAAAGGGTGCTACTTTGGGTTGGGTATTGAGGGAAGGTCTCTCGGGGGTAGTAAAATGTGGGCAGATTCCTCAAAGAAGTGTGAGCGAGTGAGCCATGTGAGTTTTAAGACACAATTCCCTTATCAGATATATGATTTGTAAGTATTTTTTCCCATTCTGTGGGGTGCCTTTTTAGTTTTTTCATGGTGTTCTTTGAAGCATAAAAGTTTTACATTTTTATTAAGTCCAGTTTATCTATTTTCTTCTTTTGTTGCTTGTGCTTTTCGTGTTCTAAGAAACTAAAGTACCTAATCCAAAGTCAGAGAGTTATACCTGTTTTTTCTTCTAAGAGTTTTATAGTTTCAGCTCTTATATTTAAATCTTTGATCAATTTTGAGGTTCCTTTTTTTAAAAGATTTTATGTTTAAGCAATCTCTACAGACCCAACATGGGGCTCAAACTCACAACCCCAAGACCAAGAGTCACATGCTCCACTGAGCCAGGCAGGCGCCCCTGGAGTTAATTTTTGAGCATGGCGTGAGGTCCATGTCCAGTTTCATTCTCTGCATATGGATATCCAGTTGTCCTAGCACCATTTGTTGAACACTATCCTCTCCTCACTGAAAATTCCTGGCACCCTTGCTGAAACTCAACTGACTATGAATGTAGAGATCTGTTTCTGTACTCTCAGTTCTGCTCCACTCACCTATGTCTCCTTATGCCAGTCCCAACCTGTTTTGATTATTGTAGCTTTGTAGTAAATTTTAAAACCAGTGAGTCCTAAAACTCTGTTCACCGTTTTCAAGACCCTTTTAGCTATTCTGGATCCCTTGCATTTACATAGGATCAGTTTGCCAATTTCTACCCCAACCCCCCTCCCCCAAATCAAACTAAACCAAACTAAACCAAACCAAGATTCATTAGCAAGACCAAAAGAAACTGTTCGGTAATCCAATGAAAGTGACAGGTCTACCCCCAAATAGAAAACTAATTAACATCAGTTTTACCAGGGACATCTCTTTGAATTGGCCTTAAAAAAAGGTGCCTAGTCCAATAATTTGTTATCCAAGCAAAACTAGAACAATTTTTTTTTAATTTTAAAAATCTTATTTGTAATCGTTATGGGGACAAACAAAAAAAATAAACATTAAAAAAAACAGCACAATAACACAATAATAAATACAAGCAAGCCACAAAGATTTAACCTTGCTTTCTCCACCCTAATTAGAATTCCTCATGGAATTATCTTTTGAATTTTGTACAGCATATTTTAAAGATGTTTATCAAGAGCAAAGACCCTTAAATTACTTTTTAAAGATTGTCACAGTCTCATCAAGAACCAACTATTACTAGAAACATGAAAGACCTGGAAAGATAATTCAGACAGACCAGCTTTCCTATTAAGGGGCTATATGACCCTGGGCAAGTGCTTAAAAACTTTGTTAGTCCCTGTTTGCTCAGCTGTAAAAAGAAGCTAAAAATTACCTCAGAGTTCTATGAAAACTTATGTGAGACAATTAATATAAGCAAAGCACCTCGTACATATTTTTAGGCACTCAGCTAATGTTAGCCATCCCCCTCCCCTACTACAATCATCTTTATAACTAATTAATGCTATTGCTAATAATTAGAGTGAAAAACATTTCGTGAACACTTCCTATGTGCTAGGAATTGTTCTAATCACTTTAACGTACAGGCAGTCCTCTCTCCGCGTGACAGTGCAGGACCGTAAAAATGATCAAGCAATTGGTACTATTACTACTATTTCTCAGATGAAAAAACTGGGACACAAAAATGTGTCATTTAGTTACTAACTAGCAATATAGTTAGGGCTAGGCTTCAAGAAACAATATTAACTGTAATGTAGAGTAAAGAGCTACAAGCAATTTGTTAGAGACTTAGAATTCATTAGCTCCTATTGTTTTCAAAAAGATTTAAAGAAATACCTTTTAAAAATCACAATTTCAGAATTTGAAGTTTAAACACTAATGCAAATACATTTTCAACTTGTAATTTCCTAATAGCACTAAAGAAATGAGCTCTTTCATTCCTTTTCCCTTTTCCTAATGCCACTTAAAACCTCGTCACAGGACAATATTCTTTTCATCTGAATATTGTTTTGAAGAGTACTTAGAATTAAAAAGAAAAATAACTGCACTCAGTTTTATCTACTTCCCATTTTTAAACCAAATCTGAGTCTGTTCATTTCATGGAATAAATTATCTTTCCAGTTTATTTTTTAATATACTAAATCAGTAATTTCTAGGTTTTAAAAAAAAGTTTATTTATTTATTTTTGAGAGAAAGCAGGCACATGTGAGTGGGGGAGGGGCAGAAAGAGAGAATCCCAGGCAGGCAGGCACTGTCAGCACAAGCCGATGCAGGGCTTTAAGTCACAAACCATAAGATCATAACCTGAAGCCGAAATTGTACACTTAGCAGACTGAACCACCCAGGTGCCCCCAGTGGTTTCTAATATTTTTAAATATTAATGATCCTTTTATTAATATTTACATTAAAACCAGACGATCTTTTCTCTCTGAAAGACAAATCTATCACTTACAAAATAAATACTGCCAAACTACCAAGACATTTTTTAAACTTTGCAAGTTTGGTCATTAAGCTCAACTATTTTTGGAATGGTTTCCTTGAATGTTGCCTTGCTCAAAGTCTTGACAGCTTTTAGCTCTCGCTAAGAAAATAAGTATCGAAGACATCCCTCAAAATATGAGGAATAAAAAAATGCATGCAAACAAAATAAAAATGGCATACAGTAGGTACAGGACAACTGTGTTTGCTGTATTCTTGGAACTTATCTGAAAGAACATTACTCATTTTAATCATATGTCCTGTCCCAAAGTATTGTGTAAATTCCCAGTAGAGAGATACAGTGTAGCAGTAGTTGGTAAGAGGTTAAACAGTAAACATGATGGATATCTCAGATTACCTAAATTTTCAAGAAGGTACAGGGATGTCTCCCATCTTGTCAGGCATGGCCTCTAGAAGAAACTCCTGGTTGTCTGAAGATATTACATCTCACTCAGACCCCTCCCAATGATCTCCCAGGGGTCCTTTACTCAACAAACAAAAATTCTTCCAGAAAAAACCTTTATGTAAAACAGCTGTAAAATCTGAAAAGAACTAAGGTCTTCCTAAGCCTAAACTGTCACTAACAAAAGGAGCCTAACCAAAAGTGGTACAAATGGGTCCGTTCAGATTCGGAACAGAATTATCATTTTGATAGTTGTCCAGCAGCTGAATGCAACACAAAATAATATGGGTTATGTGAGGGGAATGTATGACTTGTAAGATAACACACGTAAGTATTTTATGTGTTTGTTGACTTGTTTTTGTTTTTTATAAAATACACACTCTCTAGGTAATATAGTTTAGCCTCATAATTCACAAAAACTTAAAACGTGCCTTTACATGATCTTTAATTCTTTTTAAAAGTGTCTTACATAGCTTAGTAACTATTCAAATGTCTGCTACTGCATTTACCCCTATGGTTTCCAGAATGTATCTCAGAGACAATGAGCCCACTATAACCAACAACATAAAATCCCTAATTTGCATTTTTATGTCACTGACATTCAATTCAAAGTTTAGGACTTAGCAGAGTTATGCTTAACAAGTACACAATAAAATGGAATAAACCCAAAGTTAACTTTCTGTTCAAGCACTAGGATAATACTCAGCATTTAATACTTTTTAAAAATAAATTTTCAAACAATTAAGCTGAAACAAAATAGAATGCTTTTGGCAAAAACGTTTCATGTATGTTTCAAGTCCTTCTGAGAGGATACAAAATAGTATCTGTAGTAACAGCTTCCATAAAGCTGTGAAGGGATGCTAATTTTCCTCAAAAATAACTTGCCTTCATTTTGCATATTTTCACAGAGGTAAGAACAGGAATGAGATTAAAAACATAACTTTAGAATTTATAATTTAGTTTGGTGATCTACTTTTGAACTGAAGTTAGTGCAAAACCAATATATAAAGAACACAAAATGTTTAGCAAACTTGCTTTATTTTTTTTTTTAATTTTTTTTTCAACGTTTATTTATTTTTGGGACAGAGAGAGACAGAGCACGAATGGGGGAGGGGCAGAGAGAGAGGGAGACACAGAACCGGAAACAGGCTCCAGGCTCTGAGCCATCAGCCCAGAGCCCGACGCGGGGCTCGAACTCACAGACCTCGAGATCGTGACCTGGCTGAAGTCGGACGCTTAACCGACTGCGCCACCCAGGCGCCCCAGCAAACTTGCTTTAAAACACACATCGTTAATAAGATGCACAACACTACAACAGATAAACAGAACTAGAGACTAATTAATCCTCCTCTCTTCTCAAGAAGGGGAAATCTTGAATAAAGGAGTGATTCTCCAAAGTGTGTACTGTAACCACCAACAATCTGTAAGGATTGTCCAAGCAGTCTATAAATTACATGAACTCTCTTCTCCCTTAGTTTCCTTACACTACATTCTCCCAATTTTCCTCCATCTACTTCTGTAAAAATGGCTTGGTTTTCCTTACTGCTTCTAGCTTCTCCACAAGAGAAAAGTCTTACATCTAACTTCTCTACTTCCCTTGGCGACCTAACCGATCCATCTCCTGTGTCTCTAGTCTTGGCACCCCTGAAATTCATTCTTCAAACTGTAGGCAGAGATAGCTTTCTAAAACGTGACTCTGTGGGCACCTGGGTGACCCAGTCGGCTAAGTGTCTGACTTCAGCTCAGACACGATCTCGTGGTCTCTGAGTTTGAACCCTGCATCGGGCCCTGTACTGACAGGGCGGCGCCTGGAGCCTGCTTCAGATTCTGTGTCTCCCTCTCTCTCTGCCCCTCCCCCGCTCACCTGTCTGTTTCTGTCCGTCTCTTTCTCTCTCAAAAATAAAAATAAACATTAAAAAAAATTTTTTTAAATGTGAATCTGATTGAGATACTTCCATTTTTATGTCCTTTAGTGCCCCTCACCCCATTGCCTTTTAGGTAAAATCCCAAACTCCTCAACATGATTTTAAGGTGTTGCAGGATCTGGTCTCTACTTAACTCTCTAGCCTCATTTCTCACACATCTGGCCCCACAGTCTCCACTTCAACAACAGCAAATTTTCAATTCTGCAGTTTCACACACTTTTCAGCTCATTCTAGTTGTCTCTGATGGGAACACCCTTCACTTTTCATTTGGCCAGCGCATCCTTCAGATTCAGCTTGCCTAGCAATTCCTCAGGTAATCTTTCCATACTCTTCCTATCAGTTCTCAGACCATGCTATACTTGGACTAGTATATTACTTTTCACATGATATTAAAATTAATTTGTGGGGGTGCCTGGGTGGCTCAACTGGTTGAGCACCTGACTCTTGATTTCGGCTCAGGTCACAATGTCATGGTTCGTGGGATGAAGTCCATGTTGGGCTCTGCCCTGACAGTGCAAAGCCTGCTTGGGATTCTCTCTCCCTCTCTCTGCCCCTCCTCATCTCACATGACCGCATACATGCGCGCTCTCTTTCTCAAAATAAACATTAAAGGAATAAAGTTAATTTGTAAATTAATTAATTTCTATATTCTCTCTTCCTGCAGACTGTAAAAGCTTTCTAAAGATCAGGATGCTTATCTATCTTGTTCCCCTTTAGTATTCATTCCTAGCAGCTAGTAGATATAACACCAATATATTCATTTACTAGCAATTTTCTCAATTTATGCATCTTATCTCATCCCTCAAAATGTATAAAACCTTCCAAAACATTTACATAATTTTTAAAGAAACAAATTGAAAAATTTCTGTGAAATGTTCTATGAATTTTGGTAATTTAAAATCCCCTTTGTTGTTTTTAACAGCTGCCTATAAAGAGTATCCACCAGAAGCAAAGCTATTATTCGAACAGATCTCCACATCCCTATCCTACTATAAACATATTTCAACATCCTTAACATCTTCATAGTGGCCTCTCTGCCTCTCCACAATTACTTCAAGTCAAAGCTGATTATTCTCCAACATGCTATTTATCAAGTGAGTAAAAGGCAGGGTTAGCATTTTCTCAGCTTTCTGCTGGTACTTCTAAACTACCAGTTCTCAAACTTTAGTTTGCGTAAGAACCACGTGAGACCGTATTAAAATTCAGATTCTTCTCAGCTGTCCATTGTGATCTCATGAAGTTGGAGTGCGAAGTCCAGGCACCAGAATTTCAAACAAATAAGCCATGTGATTCTGATGCAGGTAATTCTTTGTCTACATTTTGAGGAACTCTGTTACGTAGAACAGTTTTTCCATACTTGTGCAATACACGGATTCCCATCCCGCATTTCCCTGTGGGCCACACTACCTCATTGCCCTCTTCTCCACTTTAACATTGTCATCTATCTTCTTTCTAGTTAATCCCAAATATTTATTGAGGGCCTTCTGCTCTATCCTTAATTCTCACCATTATTCTCGGTGTTCCCAACCTTTTGCATGCCATTGGGCAGTTTCAGAAAATGAAATGATTCCTTGTCCGGTCTGCAATTCTTTCCAAACTGAAATAGAAGGTCCAAGCTGAGTTTTCATAGCTCATCAAAAAAACAATGTATAATGTCACGGTATGTAGTTGTTGCTTAACTTTTTTTAATACAAAGTATCAATTACTTAAAATGAAATAAAATCTATTGCATGAGCTTGCCTACCTATGTTGATACAGAATAATGGGTTGTAGTATTAACAATCTGTCAAAGTGTATGATTTTTTTTTCCCCTTAGTATACTTGTAGGAAGCCTAAAGTTGGTAGTTTGATACAGGTTTGGTAATCTGTAGGGGACAAAGGGCCAAAAAAAGTGTGAGGACAAATAAAAGATATACTAGACTAACATAGTAACTCCAACCTACTTTTCTGTCTCAGATTGCAGTAACCTCTACATCTCTAATGCCTTTCATCCTTCATGCCCCATTTTACTTCAGTCACCAGAACTCCCACGGCCACTCTTGGGAACTTGCTATCACTCAGGAAGCAACACTTCCGGAATTTTAAGTCTAATAACTCTCTTTGTGGTCACAAGCTCCTGTATCTGTTATTCCACTTGATCAAGTTATTAGCAAATATGACTCATCCATTTTCTCCATTTTACACACACATATACAATTCTCAGTCTCCTCTCTCTCTCTCTCCTCTCTCATTCATTCCACAAACATTTAACAAGAACTTACAGAATTACTATCTTTTGATGGTTTACTGCCTACCTCCTTGACCTCATCCCCATCCCCAAGTCCCCTTAGTCTAGATTCTAAGTAGTAATGAAGTCTGGTAAGAATGAAATCACATACCAGCTTGCACCAAGGGAATGCTGAATTCATTCAAAGGCTTATCACCGTGGGAATATTTATACGTATCTACATTCAAAACAATTCCTTCTAAAAATAAAAAAAAAAAATATGACAGCATTTGCTTATAAACAGAGGCAGAATCTATCTTCTAGGCACAATATGTCATAATTAAGAAAGATAGGCTTCAGCCTCTCATTAAAAATTATATTTATTCATATTTTTTCAATAGAAATCCCAATCTAGAGTTAATTTAATAGACTTCTATATAATGCACATACTTTAAAACTTAATTTGTGGCAATAGTACTAAGAATATATTCAATACTTTAATATTTTGAAGTAAATATTAAAATGAATCTAGGGGCACCTGGGTGGCTCAGTCAGTTAAGCGTCTGACTTGGGCTCAGGTCATGATCTCACCGTTCGTGGGTTTGAGCCCCATGCCAGGCTCTGTGCTGACAGCTCAGAGCCTGGAGCCTGCTTTGGATTCTGTGTCTCCCTCTCTTTCTGCCCCTCCCTGCTCATGCTCTGTCTCTCTCTCTTTCTCTCTCTCAAAAAATAATAAAAAGCATTAAAAAAAATTAAAAAAAAAATGAATCTAGATTTGCATGAGTTAAACGATCCTTGAAAAATATTTACCATACCTCTAAAAGGGTCCAAGCTATACATTTGGTAAAAATTGGTCTTTGGAGAAAGTCTCCATCAAATCAATGTTGCCACTGACAGAACTCCTAAATTTTTCAGATGTGAGTAATGCAGAAATGTTATATTGAATAGTATATAGCATGGAGACAAATGATCATCATATGCTATTCAAACTCTAGTGTAGGATGGCTGAAGTAGAAAACATGTTAAATTTTAAGTCTTTATACTGGAATCACTTCCTTTATTGAGCAACTACTGTGAATCATAAACTGTGCTGTGTGCACACAAGCTGCCCTAAAGGTGATTTCAATCTCTTAGGAAAAACAGATAAGTAAATGGACAGTTACAACACTGAGGGGAGGGGAGGAAATCTATCCAAAACAGTGTTCTGACAATTCCTATTCTTATATTCCTTTCCAAATCTTCTCCAGACTGCTAGAGTTCACTGTCCAGACTGATATGTACAGGGGAATGGAAAAACTACTTAGTTCAATAAAAGCATTAAAGAGTGAAACAATAATAACAAAGACCACATACACAAAACTTCAACAACAACAACAACAACAAGTATAACAACAGCGATGATGCATGCTGGGAAATTAAGGACACAAGATGGATAGATCAAGTCCAAAAGCAGTACATCTTCCACAATAGTCTAGAAACATGTTTCTAGTCCTGGCTTTAACATGTGTTTATTCATTTACTCATTTATTCACCAAACATTTAAATGAAAGCCTCAATTATCATGTGGCAGCACTGTAGATAAGGTAATGAATGGAAACATTTTTGCCCTCACTTTCCTTACAATCAAATCACACAAGCCTTTGGTACAGCCAGTTAATCTGGGTAATTCCATCACAACCTCAAGGGCCCTTTTCCTCAACTGTAAAATAAAGTAGTGGAACTCAGGGATCTCTAAACTAAAATCCTGTGATTTCACTCAAAACTTGTAGACCGGGGGTTTTTAAGACCCAGGAAACTAAGGATCCATAGGCAGGCTTCAGTTTAGGGAGTCCTAAACTCCCTATAACTAAATGAAAAATTTGGTAGTTTTGTATATATGTACATTTTTCTTGAGGAAAAGGTCCATAGGTGGAAAAACTGAAATTATGGATTTTAGTTTTGGGCCAACCACAGAAAAAATTTTGTTTCAGTGATATATACTAAGGTAGTTTCCCTATCTGCCAAGTATAACTTAATTAACAAGAAATTTCAACTACACGGAACTGATATTTGCTTCTTCTCTTTAATTCATGGCATGAATTTCACGATTTTAATATTTTGACCAGGACTTTAACAGATTTATAAATAATATGCAGTTTACAACTCAAAGAATAATTTGTATTCTTCAGAGATTAAACTTTACTAATCTTTAAAAAGGAATTTTTATTTAGAAAAAATATTTTTGCTGTAAAAAACTGTGATGATACAAAGATTCTTATTCTATCCTCTCTAAGTCATTGTTGCTCCTTGTCTTAAGAAAAAGAGTAATAAACCTCAAAATATTAACATATGTCAAGTTGCTACCAGGGGATTTGTAGGACCAGTTCTTTCATTATAACCTCTATTAGAATGTGAATGCTAAGTTAGAGTCTAACCAGGGCCTCTTGTAGGACAGAATAAGAGGGGAAACCAAATGAAAAATGAAACCTCTGCAATGAGACACAAAAGCCAGGACGGAAACATTTAGTTTCACTGCCTGTGCCACAGTGACACCAACTGGTCAGCCAGGATACAACAACTTAAACTACCATCTTAATTTTATACAAGACTATATTTTTTAGAGTACATCATGCAGTTAAGTTTTAAATAAAAACTAGTATTTGGGGCACCTGGGTGGCTCAGTCGGTTAAGCATCCGACTTCAGCTCAGGTCATGATCTCATGGTTCGTGGGTTCGAGCCCCGTGTCAGGCTCTGTGCTGACACCTCACAGCCTGGATCCTGCTTCTGATTCTGTGTCTCCCTCTCTCTTTGCCCCCTCTCCTGCTCACGCTCTGTCTCTCTCTGTCTCTCAAAAATAAATAAACGTAAATAAAAACCAGTATAAGACTTTAAACAACAAACAGGTGTAAAAGGAAGATGTATATAAGTAAAATACTTGAGCAAACTCCGGTTATTATCCAGTTTAACATGAGACCTCTTTACTAGTCTATAAAATACAGTCTAACGCTAAACAATACATTTTAACACTTATTTTCCATATGAATTTTCATCAGTAATAAAATATAAACATGAACTTCAGGATAAATGCAATTTTCCTTTTATTTCTCAGGAAAACAAAGGAGTACGCTAAAACTGAAGTAAACATATGCCTAAAAGATCTTGAGTATCATTTATTCAAAATGGTCAAAAGTTGTTTTTGAAACATTATTTTCACTTGTGGTGAAAGGAATCACACAGCCAATTTTATTTTAATTCAATATATCAAATAAGAGACTCTTGTGATACATATATTTTTAATAAGAGCAGATACAGAAATTTTATCATGTTGAATTTCTTTAGGGAGGTGAAGTGGGGTATACTACTTGAAGTAGATATTGTTTATTTCTAAGTTATTTATTTTTAAATATTTATTTATTTTTGAGAGAGGAAGAGATAGAGCAGAGAGGGCCAGAGAGAGAGGGACAGAGGATCTGAAGCAGGCTCTGTGCTGACAGCACAGAGCCCGATGCGGGGTTCAAACCCACGAACCGTGAGATCATGACCTGAGCTGAAGTTGGACACATAACCAACTGAGCACTTTTATTTTTAGATAGAGAAAGACTGCATGTGAGCAGGGAAGAGGGGGAGGGAAGGAAGGGAGGGAGGGAGGGGGAGAGAGGGAGAGGGAGAGAGAGAGAGAGAGAGAGAGAGAGAGAGAGAATGAATCTCAAGCAGGCTCCACACTCAATGTGGAGCCCAATGCAGGGCTCAATCTCCCAACCCTGGGATCATGACCTAAGCCGAAGTCAAGAGTTGGACACTCAACTGACTGAGCCACCTGGGTGCTCCAGGTTAACTGCTTCTTAAGGAGCCTTTCCCAGGTAAAGTTCACATCCAATAAAAGGAGGCTTCCAGGAGAACATCTTTTTTTCTTCTTTTACCACCCAAGAGAAGTGAAGTAACACTGCAGGAAAATGTCCAAAAAGAATCTGACATTAACCAATGAGTAAACTTACAAAGCAGCAAGTTAACTGCCTTTGACTGCATAAGCAAAGAGCTTATACAGATATTTGAAGGTTTAAATCACTTCACTCTAGTAAGACTCTATTTTTTTTTTTCAGTGCTACTCAAAGGCAAATAAGGTTAAGTGAAGAGTCATGAATAAGTTTAAGTATAAAGCAACCCAGAAAAAGAACAGAGCTGGAGGAATTACCCACCAGGTATTAAGGTTAAAGATAATATTTGTTCCAGACTTAGTGTAGTAATTAAGTAACATAGTGTGGTATTATTGTAAAGAAAGACAAAAAGACAAAGAAATAAAACAGAGTCCAGAGACAGTCCCACAGATATATGACCACCTGATTGACAGCAAAAGCTCCCAGTGGAGAAAGGACAGTCTTTTCAATAAACAGTGAATAGCAATAAGATATTCATATGAGGGAAAAAAAATGAACCTTGGCACCTGCATCACACTACACAAATATTTAATTCAAGATGAATCACAGAGCTAAGTGTGAGAAGCAAAACAAAAAAATTTTCAGGAGCGTCTGGGTGGCTCAGTTGGTTAAGCATCTGACTCTTGATCTCAGCTAAGGTCATGGTCTCACGGTGTTTGAGCTTGAGCCCTGCGTCGGGTTCTGTGCTGACAGCTAAGAGCCTGCTTGGGATTCTTTCTCTCTTTCTCTCTTTGTTTCTCCCCCACTTGCACCCTCTCTCTCTCAAAATAAATAAATAAACTTAAAAAAAAAACTTTTAGAAGAAAACAGTATCTTTATGATACTGGGGTAGGCCAAGATTTCTCAAAAGGGTCACAAAAATCACTAAAATGACACAGATAAATTTGACTTCATTAAAATTAGCAACTTTTGTTCATCAAAAGATACCATTAATAGAGTACAAAAGCAAGCTACTGACTAGAACAAAATATGTGAAATACACATATCCAAACAAATGACTTATATCCAGAATAAAGAACTCCTGTAAAAAAATTAGAAAAAGGCACACGCCCAATAGAAAAATGGGCAAAAGGCTTGAAAAAGGACTTCATGCAAGATAATATCCAAATGATCAATAAGAATATGAAAATACGCTTAACATCATTAGTCATTAGAGAGATGAATATTATGCTTCCACCAGAATCACTAAAATTAAAAGGCATGACAATACTAAGAATTGGTAAGGATGTGTAATAACTAGAACTCTTACCTGCTCCTGGAACCACTTTGGAAAATTAGTTGACAATATCTACCAAAGCCAAACATCATGTATCTAGCAATTCCACACTAGGGTATATACCCAATAGAAATAGGTGATTACGTACACCAAAAGACTTGCACCAGAATGGTCACGACAGCTTTATTCATAATAGCCACAGACTGGAAACCTAGGTATCCATCAACTGAAGAATGGATATACAAAATTGTGACATATTAACAGAATGAAAAACTACAGCACAGTGAAAAAGAATGAAATACTGCCACAAACAACAGTACTGAATAAACTTCACAGGAATAACACTGGGTGAAGCCAGTCAAAAAAGAGTACATACTGTAAGATTCCATTTATTTGTAGTTCAGGAATAGTCCAAAGCAATCTGTGATGATAAAGTCAGAGTAGCAGTGATTATTTTGGGAGACAGGGCAGTGTACTGCCTTGAAGGGGGCAAGACAGAGCCAGTTAAAGTCCTGGAAATGTTCTACATCTTGATGTGTGTGGTGCTTCCATTGAGCTGTATACTTAACATCTGTGTTTTACTGTGCGTAAGTGGTAGCTCAAAAGAGAACAAAACCAACAGAAAAGAAAAAGAAACAGGCTTAAGGTGGCAGGTGAATATCCAAAACAATGCAGCATTTGTATGTACTGCATTTTCTTGGACTAAAGTCATTAGACTGTCTATTAGAACATCAACTCCCTGATGGCAGTATTTTTGTCATTTGTATTCACTACCATATCCACAGTATGATACACAGCAGATACTCGATACACAGCAGATACTTGATAACTATCTGCAGAATAAATTTGCAAAAGGACTGTTACCAAAAATAAAATGAAGCAATCATTAACTAAAATCTTGGTATAATGAGTTACTTGAATTAACAGAAGTTTATAAAGTAATTGCTAGAGTCTAATGATGGTAACGTGATTAGCTTATTATGCAGGTGTGTCTTAGTACTTTCCAACACAAGAAAGACTAAAACCTGAAGTGAAAATTTCCTTTGTGTGCCCAGAATTTAAAGAGTCTCTATTCTGTGAGTTCCTCTATTTTAAGGCCACAGGTACACAGACACCAAATTAAAGCACTCACAATTAAAATAACCCTCAAGTTTGAAGACACATTCGTTCCTTCCCAAAAAATGTGAAGGCAAAAATAAGTGAAATTCAGTGGAATTTACTAAAATCAATTAAAACAATCTAAAACAGTGGTTCTCAACCAGAGGTGAGTTTCTCTTCACACCAGGGATCATTTGGCAATGTCTGGAGACATTTTTGCTTGTCACAACAGGAGGAAGAGGCCAGGGATGCCGCTAACCATCCTACATATGCAGAGGCCAATCCTCTACAACAAGGAATTTATCTGACCCAAAATGTCAAATTATGTTAAAATAAAGGATTTTATTCTTCAGCATATGAAAGAGTCCTATTTAAACTATAAAATAATTTGGGGCGCCTGGGTGGCTCGGTAGGTTGAGTGTGACTTCGGCTCAGGTCATGATCTTGCAGTCTGGGGGTTCAAGCCCCACATCGGGCTCTGTGCTGACAGCTCAGAGCCCAGAGCCTGCTTCGGGTTCTGTTGTCTCCCTCTCTCTCTGTCTCTTTCCCGGCTCATGCTCAGTCTCTCTCTGTCTCTCAAAAATAAATAAACATTAAAGAAATTTATTTTAAAAAAATTAAATTAAAAAAACCTATAAAATAATCCATTTCTTTCAACTATTCCTTTTTCAAAAATATGAACATTATATTTTTAAAGTTGTACACGTATCAAATGTCATTAAAAAGGGGTATTTATTGTAAAAATATCCAGAAATAATAACCATCACTACCATTTCTAGGACTATCCTAGGCATATTATTTCTTTTATCTCATTTAATATCAATATCCCCATGAAAGTAAGATTCTCATTTATAGAGATCATAAAACAAAAACTAGAAGAGATTAAACACCTGCCCAAGGTTACACTGCTAGAAATGACATAGCTAAAATGTGCACCCAAGTTATCTTCAAACCCATGGTGTTTCCATTAAAATGCATTAAATTTCAATTTCAAATGAGAGGCAGATCAAAACTGAAAGCACTGCAACTTTCATTTTCCATCAAGTCAAGTATGCCACTTTAGAAAGTAAATGGCAAAGTCAGGAGAAGCCTACTAAGGAAATATGTACTAAAGACACACAGAAAAGAGATTACTGCCAATTTTTGAAAGGGTAATCTATAGTTAGTATTTTTTCTTATCACAAATATTAAATAGTTTCATAAAGTCATATACCAAAATCATCAGATATACTTTGTTCCAGTCATGTAACAGAACTACTGATGATAACATCAAGGCATGAATGCTTACTGGCTAGGAGCTTAACCTTGACAAATCACGAACATAACCCACCTAGTCACCCCTATGTCGTAACATTAGGTTCCTAACACTTCAGCCAATCTAAGAAAATATTCGTAAATTAAATTCTATTACTTTCATCTGATAGGCTTATCGTGGTCCTCTGTATCAACAGAAAGGAAAATATTCTTACCCTATTAAAGCCACGTTCATGAGAGTCATCAACTTCTCCATTACTAGTCACTGGAATTTCTGCTGCTGAATTTTTGGGAGATTCTTGAGCCATGCTAGACTCCTAAAACAAAACAAAACAAAACAAAACAAAACAAAACAAAACAAAACAAGAAACAGCTGTAAATAGCACCAAATCATAAGAGGCAAATATTCAAAAGATTGTTAATGTTTATAGCACTTAAAAGCCATCATTATAGCATTAAAAAAAATAATTGCAACCTACCTAACACATAATAAATATGATATTAATATAATAAAAATGTATCCGGCTTTTAAAACTGGAGTCAACTTAAACTTCTTATTTAAGAACAAGTTACTTGCAGATCCCAGGGGGCAATAATAAATTGCCTCATAAATAGTATTATGATAAGGCTACCAGTAACAACTGAAAAAAATATCACAGAAAGCCACACTTCATTATTAATTCAACTACAGCAACTCTACTTTTCCTGTTGTACATAATGGGCTTCTCAGCCAGCTTTTGTTTAAAGAGTTTCCCGGATACAACAAAATGTTTAAATCTGTACACTAGGAGAATTAAAATTTTACATTCTGGCTTTACTGTTCTAACAGTCAAATAATGTTTAAAAATACATTCCTTAATTTTATAAGCACATTTTCTATAAAATATAAATTTCTTTCAGGAACTTAAATATAGTTAATCGGTAACAGAAAGTCAATTCTGGTTAATAAAAACTTTTTTTGCTCCAATCCTATGTGATTTAAGAAACATGCGTGGCTACAAGATAAAATGAGAATTTTATACCTGTAAAGGGTCTTAAAAATGATCTAGTTTCCCTCACTTTAAAAACTTCAGAGTAAATAACTAAACCATTGATTCCACTTTTCACAGAGAACAGGTATCCCTCATCCCTCTCTTCTCCTTGCCTCCCTTCCCTTTTAAACCAGTAATGGCTTTAAAAGCATTACATGCACATACACTCACACTTACAACAACAGTGCCCACTAGAATAAAATACATGTTAGGTACACAATTGATACCTAACATTGTATGTTCTAACACTCAGACCTGAATCCTGCTACCCCTGATTCTGCACTGCACAGAATTACCAAAACCAAACCAAATAACTAAAATGTGTGTGTGTGTTTAATTTACAGAACTGAATCTTACTGCCAAGAGCATAAGAGGTTCTTTGGTTTTCTCTGAAAGTATTGTTTTTAAGATTAAAATAACTAAGAGAGTGTTGTCATATCTAGCTCGTGCATTACTAATTTTTAAGGGGTTAAGGAAAGGTTCAAAGCCAGAAAACTTTATTTAAGAAAAAAAAACACTTTTATTTTTTTTTAAGTAGGCTTCACACTCAGCGCAGAGCCCAAGACAGGGCTTGAACTCACGACCCCAAGATCAAGACCTGATCTGAGATCAAGAGTCAGACGCCTAACTGACTGAGCCACCCAGGCACACAAAGGCCAGAAAACTTAAAAAAAAAAATTGCACTGAACTTTTATAATTAGTTAAGTTATACTACTAAAAGCAAGTATGAATGCAAATTGGTTTGTGGTCTAGTCTCTACTTCCATGAAATATAAAAAGGCCTAATTAAAATACTGAATGACACCCAACAGTACTTTTCATATAGTGTGTATATCATTAAGTATGTGAGAAGAAGATACTGTCAAATATATAAGGTAGGACTTAAACGAATCTATTGATAACACTATACAGATCAGCAATTCTCAAACTTTTTGGGCTCAAGACACCTTTACATTCTTCTTCTTTTTATTTTAATGTTTATTTTTGAGAGAGAGAGAGAGAGCAAGCAGGGGAGGGGCAGAGAGAGAGAGAGAGAGAGAAAGGGAGACAGATCTGACGCAGGCTCCAGGCTCTGAGCTGTCAGCACAGCCTCTGACTTAAGGAGCTTGAACCCTTAATACGTGAGATCATGACCTGAGCCAAAGTCGGATACTCAACTGACTGAACCACTCAGGCATCCCTAGACCCATTTACATTCTTAAAAATCATTAAGTATCCCCAAAAGCTTTTATTTATATGGGTTCTATCTATCAATGTTTACTGTATTAGAAAGTAATGCTGTAAATTAAAAAAGCTAATTATTGGGGCGCCTGGGTGGCGCAGTCGGTTAAGCGTCCAACTTCAGCCAGGTCACGATCTCACGGTCCGGGAGTTCGAGCCCCGCGTCAGGCTCTGGGCTGATGGCTCGGAGCCTGGAGCCTGTTTCCAATTCTGTGTCTCCCTCTCTCTCTGCCCCTCCCCCGTTCATGCTCTGTCTCTCTCTGTCCCAAAAATAAATAAACGTTGAAAAAAAAAATTAAAAAAAAAAAAAAGCTAATTATTAATCATTTTAAAGTAATAATACAGGGGTGCCTGGATGGCTCAGTTGGTTGAGCATCCAAATCCTGATTTCAGCTCAGGTCATGATCCTGGCGTTGTGGGACTGAGCTCTGCGTTAGGCTCTGTGCCAAGATGGAGCCTGCTTAGAATTCTCTCTCCCTCTCTCTTTCTCTCCCTCTACCCCTCTCCCCAGCTTGCACTCTTTCTCTCTCTCTAAAAAAAAAAAAAAAAAAAAAAAAAAGTAATAATTATATACACATGTTAACATAAATTCTTAATATGAAAATAATTATACTTAAAGCAACAAAATCTTAGAACAGTAGCACTGTTACATGGTTTTGCAAATTTCTGAATTGTTCTGCCTTTATGAGAAGACAGCTGGACTCTTCTATCTATTCCCACATTCAATCTGTTGCAATATGTTGTTTTGGTAGAAGTATATGAAGAAAATATGGCTTATGTGGCTACTGTCTTTTCAAATAATTGTGGATATACTTTTTTGATACTATATCAAAACTTGACAAGGGTCAATTTTTAAAAAAAAATTTATTATTATTATGTTTATTTATTTTGAGAGAGAAGGAGAGAAAAAGAGAGACAAAGTGAGAGCAGGGGAGGGGCAGAGACAGAGGGAGACACAGAATCCAAAGTAGGCTCCAGGCTCTGAGCTATCAGCACCGAGCCCAATGCGGGGCTCCAATCCACAAGCCATGAGATCATGACCTGAGCCAAGGTCAGACGCTTAACCGACTGAGCCACCCAGGCGCCCTAGCAAGTGGTCCTGTCTTAAAAGTTAACTACAATGTGGAATATAAAAGCATGATACCATAATGATGAACATCTTTCATAATCTACAGCATTAAAATCCATCGGTCTACCCTGTACTTTGAATGTGTCTTTCACATATGCATGATTGGGTAACATCGTGCATTGGTCATTTAGAAAACACTGGTTTGATGACTTACACATATCATCCAAATATTGACACAGTTCCTTATATAATAAAAAGTCTTACTTTTATATCTGATTTTTATCAAAAACAGTCTTTGGATTCAAATTTTCCAAAATTCTAATTTTTGCTGGAAAACTTGAATTTGACCGCTGGCAAAAAATAATGTCCATTATTTTACTTACAGTAACAGGTTTTCCAAAAGTATGTCTCTCCTAAATAACCAAGTCTGAATATAGCCACAGTTTGCTGCTGCAGTTAGTTCAGCTACCCTTGTCATGCAGCAAGAGTGCTTTATACATACTTCCCATTTTGTCCCACAGAATGTTAAAAAGGCTTAATAAGATTGAAAACTTTTACTGCTTCACTAGACATTCTTAAGTGAAGTTGGTAATTAAAAAAAAATTTTTTTTAATGTTTATTTATTTTTGAGAGACAGAGTGTCAGTAGGGGAGGGGCAGAGAGACACAAAGAGAAACACAGAATCTGAAGATGCTCCAGGCTCTGAGCTGTCAGCACAGAGCCCGACATGGGGCTCGAACTCACAAACCGTGAGATCATGACCTGCGCCGAAGTCGGACGCTTAACTGACTGAGCCACCTAGGTGCCCTGGAAATTTTTTTAAATGCAAGTACATAATGGTCTAGAATATGACTACTCCTACAGCTTGGGACAACCACCTTGATTCCTGCTAAGACACCAGCAGTTTTATTTACCTATTCTTGTGCACCATCAGTGCAAACGACACAACAATGAAAAATGCAAACAATTCAAATGTCTTCTTAGTAACGTTTCAAAGTTTTACCTTGTAGACTCCCTGGAATATTCCTGGGGACCTCTAGGGCCTCCAAGCCACACTTTGAAAAACACTGGTGTAGACAAATTTACCCAACATTTAGTGAAGGCATTCTTACTAAATTCTAGAGAATATAAAAAACAAATAAGGTAGTCACTGCTCTGGGGAAAAGCACCACTGATTTAGTTTGGGAGCCCAACTAGACTCTAATAAATACCTAGAACAGTAAGCGTGTGCCCTCTTTCTTTAGGACCCTCTAATACCAAACCTACCGGAATAGTTACGGGTAACATAAATCCTAGGGTCATTCTAGGCCAAATCTCTATTTCTTGGCAGCTCCAGAAATGTTCTGCTTCCCGTAGATCCTCATTTATGTTACATTCTACTCGTTATACAAACCTTTTTATCAGGATAAATCTTATACCTTATAATGTTTATACTATCTGGCACAAAAATGGACTATCTCTACATCCTTGTATCCCTGTTTGTATTCCTAGGGCAAAAGAACAAAGATCTGAGTGAATAAAGTAAGGTCCTTGAGGATGGAGACACTCTTAGCCATATCTGTGTGCTCAGAGATTAGCCCAGAATTTGGCAAGCAAAAGGTTCTCAATAAATGTTTTTTTTTTTTAATTTTTTTTCAACGTTTTTTATTTATTTTTGGGACAGAGAGAGACAGAGCATGAACGGGGGAGGGGCAGAGAGAGAGGGAGACACAGAATCGGAAACAGGCTCCAGGCTCCGAGCCATCAGCCCAGAGCCTGACGCGGGGCTCGAACTCACGGACCGCGAGATCGTGACCTGGCTGAAGTCGGACGCTTAACCGACTGCGCCACCCAGGCGCCCCTCAATAAATGTTTTTTGAACGGCAAGGAGTGCCATGAGTTACACCAAAAGTCAGATTTGTAGTTGGGAAGGTGTTAAAATAATCATTATGCATTTGTGTTCCACATCCACTCTCTCCTTTGCCCCACCCAAGGAGTACAGAATAACACATTTGTTACTTCTTGTGGATATCACTGTAGTACAACAAACCAGGGGGAAATGTGTGGAATAGAAAAAAAAGTTAATTATCAATATTTCAAAATTAGTGCACTTTAATTATTTTGAGACAGTTATAATGAAAGACTAAAATGTCAAACTGAAATACTATTTGGTTAGGCCAATGAAAAAAGAACTTTCAAAATAATGCAAAATCCTTACACATTTAAACATTAATCATTTAATTAAACATTAAAACATTTACCAAAAAACTTATTTCCTTGCATTCCTAAATATATTATAAAAACTACTCATTTTTAAATTTATTTTTAATTATTTTATTTTAGAGATAGAGACAAAATCCCAAGCAGGATCCATGCTCTGCACGGAGCCCAATATGGGGCTCAATCCCATGACCCTCGCATCATGACCTGAGCCAAAATCAAGAGAGGCTCAACTGACTGTGCCACCTAGGTGCCGCCCCCCCCAAATACTGATTTTTTTTAAAAAGTCTTATTTCAGAGTTCATCTTATCACAGATTTCAAACAAGTGAGGAATCAGTAAAACTAAATCTTACTTAAGGCTTGCAAGTAAAGGGAAAAATAAATTAGAGAAGATTCCAAAAGTTTAAAAAGGGAAAACAAAACTCCTCCACTTTAGAGGGGATTCCAAGGGAAAGAGTCTCTGAAATAGATGTGAGAGAGAAGTTTGCATTCAGACAAGTACTGGAGAGATCTCCAGTAAAGTACTTCAGTAGAGGCCAGTAAGACTGGATAAAATAGCAACGTTATTGTAACATTATATGTGTTGGCCAATACCATAGGGAGCGCTGAAGCTGAGATGGCTCTTTACAGTTGTCCAAATTAAGGCAAGGCAGCCAGGCCCTTGTACCCCCACATCTCTACCACTGATCATTAGGTGCAGGCTATCCTCTAGGGGTATAACCATGGACAAGGCAACTGTCATTGGGAGAGGCAATTCCTGGGAAGACTCAGCTATGAGCCCTCAGCAAGCAATACTCTTGGAATGAGGGCTTTAGTTCCAAAGGGAGTAAATGGGCTACGCATCACAGCATCCACTATATCCTCCTTATTACTGTTCTATTTTTTTTTTCAGTCGAAAGGTCTCACATATTTATAACTGAACCAACCTATGGTATAGAAGCATAGTAACAGAGAAAAATCATTTCCCTGATAAAACATCTGCTGTTCAGGTAGTAGGGAGGTTTACAGAAGGATGGGACAGAACACATGACCTTCAGGCAGCATAAATATGTGTGCCATCTCACGTGCGATCCCTTATAGACCCAGCTTGGTTCTTCTCCAATGCCACCGTTTGGAGTTGTACCTGATTTTATTACCAGTTTTCATCTGAATCCACAGGCGGATGGGACAATTCTGCTTTTATTTCTTGGCAAGGAATTGCCTGTTCCTGAAAGTCTTGTGAGAAGACCTGGTGAGGAACGGTCAGCTGCACCATGATGGTGGAGAAAAGGAGAGAGCTCCTTATTACTAAGGTAGTACCTATTCTATTTTTTTTTTTAAGTATTTTATTTATTTTTGAGAGAGACAGACAGAGAGCGTGAGCAGGGCGGAGGGCAGAGAGAAAGGGGAACAGAGGATCTGAAGTGGGATCTGTGCTGACAGCAGACAGCCCAATGCAGAGCTGGAACTCACAAACTGCAAGATCATGACCTAAGCTGAAGTCAGACTTGCTTCACAGATTGAGCCACCCAGGTGCCCGAAAATAGTATCTATTTTAAAAGAACTTGAAATGTCTTGTTTAGGGGATATCTGGCTACTTTATGCATAAATTTACAGAAATTCACTGGTCTCTACTAAGAGAAACTGTTTCTTTCATAGTCCCCAATTAAGGGGTGCCTAGTAATTGAAACAAAGAAGAGCCCCTGACACAGGCTGGCTGATCCACAGGTCACAAGCTAAGAGAAGGGCCGGTTAGAAAAGTATTGCCCAATAGAGGAAAGAGAAATGTCCTGAGCTAATCAGACTCTTTCTGAAGGGTAAATAAGGGATGCTGAGAGAATTTGTCAATGGGGGTATTGGAAAACAAATGAGTGGAAAAGAAAAGCAAAGAGGAGAATTATGCAGATGACAGGTCACAGCTTAAACATTCCCAAACTCTAGCTCACAAGTGTTAATCAAGCTTGTCAAAGTTTATTGACAATGTTATCTGTGTCCAGTTCTTCCTTTCTGAAGTATGACCTTATGAAAATCTTCTGTTCTTAGATTCTTTTTTTAAAATTGTGGTGGATTCTGTGCAGGAGGGAGCATGAGAGCAGCGTGGTCAAGCCTCCAGTGTCCGAGTCAGCTAGGTGTGAGCATGGCTGAGCAGGAACCCATAGCTCAGTGGCTAGCACAGACTGCGGCTGAAAATGAGGAGGATGAACACGTGGTCAACCATAAGCCCCCCCCACCCAGAAGGGGATCCAAGAGATCCAGGAGCTGGACAAGGATGACGAGAGTCTGCGCAAGTACAAGGAGGCCCTGTTGGGCCACGCGTAGCTGTGTCTGCTGACCCCAAAATCCCCAGTGTCGCTGTGACCCGCCTGATTCTGGTGTGCAGTACAGCCCTGGGTCTTCTGGAGCTGGACCTGATAAGTGATCTGGAGAGCTTCAAGAAGCAGTCCTTTGTGCCGAAGGAGGGGATGGAATACCAGATGTGAACTGGGAGACTGTGTCCGGCATGAAATACATCCAGCACACGTACAGGAAAGGCGTCAAGATTGACAACATCGACCACCTGGTACCTGATGGAAAGCTATGGTCCCCAGGCAGAGGAGTATGAGCTTCTGGCCTCCATGGAGGAGGCGCCCAAGGGTATGCTGGCTCATGACAGCTACAACATCAAGTCTCGCTTCACAGACGACGATAAGACTGACCACCTGTCTTGGGAGTGGAACCTTACCATCAAAAAGGAATGGAAGTCTCCTTGGTGGTCTCGCCTTGCTGCTTCTGCCTGTGCTGGGGGGTAGAGGAGAGAGGGAGCCTCCAGCCCAGGTCTCCACCTTCCCTTCCATACCTTCAGGTTCCCCTACCTGTCCTAGCCTGATCTGAGGTCCCGGCTTTTCCAAGGGAATCTCATGGGGTGCTCAGATCCTTGTGGGCCTTTGCAGTTGCCCTGAATCCTGTTCTTTCTCTTCTTCCAGGGTGGGAATGGGGTGGGGTGCATAACTGGAGGCTTCCTGGGGGCCAGCCACCTTCCAGCTTTCACCTGTGTCCAGTCAATTAATCCAACACTGTTAGTAACCATCTAACCATGATGCCTTAACATGTAGAACATGTGCTGTGGGGGCCGTCACTAACCTCTAACTTCCTATGTCCGCATGAGCACATGATCTCCCCCGTCCCAGCCCCATCGGCAATTCCTGAGGCCCTGGGGAGGTGTGTGGGATGTGCTGCTGTTGCTCTCCTGCCTGCCGGGGATTAGCCAGCCCCCTCCCTGAGCCAGGGCTGTGGGGACGGCTCCAGGGGCTTGGGGAAAGCCAAACTGCCAAAACTGAAGTAGTCTCCATTCTAACCTAGGAGGCCAGGTGTCCTGACGCCCCTGCTTTCTCTGTCCCAGCGGGCAGTGCCGGAGCCCATGGTCCCAGCAGACAGCCCCCTCTGGACAAGGTCAGTGGCCGAGCCTTACTTATCCCACCTGGGCCTGCCAGCCTGGAGTCGTGTGCCTGGCCTGTCAGTGTCTCCATATGTGCCATCCTCTGGGCCCCCTGGCCTGCCACCTCTGCCCCAGGCTTGGTGCCACTGTCCCTGACATGCCCTCTCCGGATCCAGCCAGGACAACTGTGGGACCAAGTGGACACAGTGGGAGCCCACCCCTGTGCCTCCCCCTCCCCTTACCTCCCCTGTCAGGCCTGAGCCTAGAATGCCCAAGAACCTGACCCTGCTCCTTTTCTAACCGGGAAATAAACTCCCCCAAAGGAAAATAAATAAATACACACATACATACATATATAAATAGATACATAGATAGACAGACAGAATTGTGATAAAAACACATACCATAAAATTTACCATCTTAACCATTTCTAAGTGTATAGTTCAGTACTATTAAATGTATTCACACTGTTGTACAACCAATCTCCAGAACTTCTTCATCTTACAAAACTGAAACTCTACACACATTAAACAACAACTCTCCATTCCCCTCTCCCCCAAGCCCTTGGCAAGTATCATCCTACTTTCTGTTTCTGTGAATGTGACTACTCTGGATACCTCGTATCAATGAAATCATATAGTATTTGACTTTGTGACTGGCCTATTTCATTTAGCACAATGTCAAGATTCATCTAGATTGTAACATGCACCAGAATTTTTCCTTTTTAAAGATGAATATCCCATTGTATGTATACACCACATTTTATTTATCCATTCATTCAACAATGGACGCTTAGGTTGCTTCTACCTCTTGGCTATTGTGAACAATGAGTCTATAAACACGGGTATGTAGGTATCTCTTCAAGGTTCTGTTTTCAATTCTTTTGGAAATATACCCAGAAGTGGGATTACTAGATCATATGGTAATTCTATGTTTAAATTCTGGAAGAAACAGCATACTGTTTTCCATAATAGTTGTGTCATTTTATATTCCCGCCAACGGTACACAAAAGTTCCAATTACTTCATATATTCACCAGCACTATTTACCAGTTTTTTGGTTGTAACTATCCTAATAACTAAGAGGCAACACCTCATTGTGGTTTTGACTTACATTTCTCTGATTAGTGCTATCAAGCACCTTTTCAGATGCTTGTTGGCCATGTGCATATCATGTTTGGAGAAATGTCTTTTTAAGTCCTTTGCTCAGTTTTTTAATCGGGGTGTGTTTTTATTTTGAGTTACAGGAGTTCTTTCTATATTCTGGTATTAACCACATCAGATATATGGTTTGCCAATATTTTCTCCCATTCCATAGGCTGCCTTTCCACTTTGTTCATTGTATCCTTTGATGCATAGAAATTTCCAGTTTTGATGTAGTCAATTTGTCTATTTTTACTTTTGTCTCCAGTGCTTCTGGTACCATATTCAGGAAAAATTTGCCAAATCCAATGTCATGAAGGTTTTCTTTTTAAGAGTTATATGGTTTTAGGTCTTACATTTAGATCTTTGATCCATTTTGAGCTACTCTGTGTATAAGTGTCCAACTTCATTCTTTTGCATGCGGATAATCCAGTTTTCCCAGCATCATCTCTTGAAAAGACATTCCTTTTTCCACTGGCATCCTGAATGTTCTTGTCATCTTGGATTCTTTTGAGATTCCTATTTTCCTCACTACTACTACATTCTTACAATACACCTGGATTATTTGTGGCTGCTAGAGTTAAGTGTCTGCTTCTTGCAAATAAGAGACACTAGGTTCTTTGGCTTCTAATCCAATCTTCATGACCAAGATCTAGCTATCTAAATAGTCATCACTTTTTCAAGCTGTAAGAAAGTTCTTACTCCTCTTCCTCCTAGAAACAGCTGGTGATTCAACAAGTATTTACTATCTTCTAGGCAATGTGCAAGGGATAAAATAAAAATAGAAATAAGGTCTTGGGCTTACAGAAATTTAAAGTGTATTGTATATTTAGGAAATAATTATAATACAATGTGGTGAACACCAGAAGGAAGCACTTAACAATGTGGTGAACACCAAGAGGGAATCAGAAGTGGTATCTAAGCTGGATCTTGTGGGGTAACAGAGGGGGACACAGTAAAGAAAAAATTCTAAATAGACGGAATAATAGGAGCATAGTGGAAAAGAAGTTGGTATAGTCTAGAAACTGCAAGTAAAGCAAATTGGTTAGAATGGTGATTACTCATTCATATACTCACGGGTTCAACTAACTTATTGAGCTCTCTAATGTGCCAGGTACAATTTCAAACAGGACACGGGACACAGGATAGAAATGGTGAACAAAACAGACAAGACTCTCCACCCTCATAAACCTTACATTCTAGTTAGGGGAAAAAACAAATAAATATATATGTCATACAGTTGTAAGTGCTAATGGGCATGTATATGTGTACATATATCAGGGAAAACTTCAGAAGTTTTAATATTTTTGTTAAGACCTGAATAAAGTGAGGAAGAAAGCCATACAATTATTTCGGAGGAAAGCATTCCAGACAGAGGGAGTAGTAAATACAAAGATGAGACAGTGAGAAGCAGCTCAGCTTTTCAAGCAAAGACAAGAAGGCCACGTGGCTTGAGGGAGGGCAAGGGAAGAAGAGCAGGAAATGTCAAGAGGCAGCCAGTGGCAAGAACATGTGTGGCTTTAGAGACCATCATAAGAGCTTTGGATTTTATTTTCAGCGAAATAAGAAGCCACTTTAGGGTTCTGAACATAAGAATGAAATGATCTGACTTGTGTTTTAAAAGGATCATGCTTTTCCTGCTGTGTTGAATTAAACCAAAAGTGAGCAAAGGCAGAAGCAAAGAGAACAATCAGGAGGCTAACAGAATAATCTAAGCAAGAGACGATGGTGACCTACAAAGTCAATGCAGCTTTATTAATACCTGACTAAAACAGATATGAAGAAAGCCTTCTCTTCATTACCAGAGCTAAGAGGGACATCTCATAATGATAAAAGGACCAGTTCATCAGGGATATATAACAATCAGAAATGTGTATGTTGGTCCCAATAACAGAGCTTCAAAATAAATGAAACAAACACTGACAGAATTTAAGGGAGAAACACAAGTCCATAATCACAATTAGAGATTTTACCACTACTCTCATAGCAATTAAAAGAACTAGACAAAGAAAATTTGCATAGACACAGAAGATCTGAACACTATCAGCCACCTTGTCTACTACTTATAGTAGACTCAGTAATGGCAGGATATACATTATTTTCACATGAACATGACATGTTTAGCAAAACATCATATTTGGGGGCATAAACAAGCCTCAATAAATTAAATTTTAAAATACTAAAACCATACAGAGTATGTACTCTGAACACAGGGGAATTAATTTACAATCAATCATAAAAAGATATCCATGAACTGCCCCCTCGCCAAAATTCGGAAATTAAATAACACATCTAAGTAATTAGTGGGACAAAGAAGAAATTATGAAAGAAAATATGTTGAACTGAAATGATAAGAAAAACAACAATGGTCGTGTGATGCTCCTAAATCAATGCTTAGAGAGCAATTATAGCTTTACATGCTTACATTTGAATAGAAGATCTTAAACCAATGATCTAAGGTTGTACCTTAAGAAAATAAAAAAAGGAGCAAATTAAATTCAAAGCAAGCAATAGGAAGGAAATAATAATAAACATCAAAAATCAAGGAGGGGCGCCTAGGTGGCTCAGTCGGTTGAGCATAGGACTTCGGCTCAGGTCATGATCTTGTGGTTTGTGGGTTTGAGCCCCGCGGTGGGCTCTGTGCTGACAGCTCAGAGCCTGGAGCCTGCTTCAGATTCTGTGTCTCCCTCTCCCTCTCTGCCCCTCCCCCGCTCACGTTCTGTCTCTGTCTCTCAAAAATAAATAAACATTTTTTAAAAAATTAAAAAAAAAATAGATTAAGACCTAAATGTGAGACCTGAAACCATAAAAATCCTAGAAGAGAGCATGATGTCTCTGACATAGGCTGTAGCAACACTGTTCTAGATATGTCTCTGGAGGCAAGGGAAATAAAAGAATAAACTACTGGGACTACATCAAAATAAAAAGCTTCTGCACAGTGAAGGAAATAATCAATGAAACTAAAAGGCAACCTACAGAATGGGAGAAGATAGGTGCAAATGACATATCCGATAAAGGATTAGTATCCAAAATACATAAAAACTTACACAAATCAACACCCCAAAAACCAAATAATCCAATTAAAAAATGGGCAGAAGACATGAACAGAGACTTCTCCAAAGATGTCCAGACAGCCACCAGACAGATGAACTGATGCTCAAAATCACTCATCATCAGGGAAGTACAAATCAAATCAAAACTACAATGAGATACCACCTGACACATGTCAGAATGGCTAAAACCAAAACACAAGAAACAAGTGTTGGTAAGGATGTGAAGAAAAAGAAACCCTCATGTGCAGCTGACAGGAATGCAAACTGGTGCAGCCACTGTGGAAAACAGTATGGAGGTTCCTCAAAAAGTTAAAAATAGAACTAACCTATGATTCAGTAATCGCACTACAGGGTGTTTACCCCCAAAATATGAGAATACTAATTCAAAGGGATACATGCACCCCTATGCTTATAGCAGCATTATTTGCAATAGCCAAATTACGGAAGCAGCACAAATGTCTAATGATAGATGAATAGATAAAGATGTGGTATATTGGGGCGCCTGGGTGGCTCAGTTGGTTGAGCGTCCGACTTCGTCTCAGGTCACGATCTCGCGGTCCGTGAGTTTGAGCCCCGCATCGGGCTCTGGGCTGATGGCTCAGAGCCTGGAGCCTGCTTCTGATTCTGTGTCTCCCTCTCTCTCTGCCCCTCCCCCATTCATGCTCTGTCTCTCTCTGTCTCAAAAATAAATAAATGTTAAAAAATAAAAAATAAAAAAAAAAAGATGTGGTATACATACATACAATGGATGCAATAAAAAAGAATGAAATTGAGATTTATAACAACATGAATAGATCTAGAAAGTATGATCCTAAGCAAAATAAATCAGCCACAGAAAGGCAACTACTACATGATTTCACTCAAATGTGTAATGTAAGAAACAAAACAAACGAGCAAAAAAAAAAAAAAAAAAAAAAAAAAAAAGACAAACCAAGAAACAGGCTCTCAACTATAGAGAACTGATGGTTACCAGAAGGAGACAGGTGGGGGGATGGGTGAAATAGGTGATGGGGATTAAGGAGTGTACTTGTTGTGATGAGCTCTGGGTGATACATGGATTGTTGAATCATTATATTGTACACAAACATAACACTGTGTGTTAACTATGTTGGATTAAAAGAAAAAAAGAAAACAATTGAAATACCACCATATATCAATGATTTAATGATGGGTCCCAGTAAGTCCCATATGAATAGCCAATAAGTTTTATTTATTTATTTACTTTTTTATGGCACACATTAGAATCACCTGGTGAGCTTTTAAACATATTTTTAAAAAGTACTGGCCAGGCCACCTGGCTGGCTCAGTTGGAGGATCATGCAACTCTTGATCTTGGGGTTGTGAGTTTGAGCTGAGATTACTTAAATAAAACTTAAAAAAAAAAAAGCAAAAAACACCTGCCATAAAAAACCTCACTGATTTGATCATGCTCTAGACTCTAAACAAACATATACACAAAAAAACTTTAGTAATGGGATAGATCTACAAATCCTTCAGTTCTACTTATCATGCAGATTAAAATTACAAGTCAAACACTATTGTATACCTGTTGAAATGGCCAAAATTAGAAAGACTGACAAAATCAAGTGTTGGCAAGTATGTGGGGCAACCAGACTCTTCTACATTGTTGGTGCAAGTAAAAATCAGTAAAATCACTTTGGAAAACTATTTGGCAGTGCTATTAGAGTTAAACATATGCCTATCCTATGACTCAGCAATTCCACTCCCAGGAAATATAACCAAGAAATAAAAGTGCATATGTCCATCAAAAAATAGCTGAAAGAATATTCATAGCACCTTTATTCAGAAGAGCTAAAGCCTGGAAACAACAAGCTGCCCATCAACAGTAAAACAGATAATAATATAGGCAGACAATGGAATACTATACAGCAATGAAATAGAACTACTACTATAAAAAACAGAAAAATAGCTCACAGACATAATGTTGAACAAATGAAGACAGACCTAAAGAGTATACACTACATGATTAAATTCAAATAAAAATAAATTCAAATAACCAGTAAGTTATGATGATTATAGGCAGAATAGTGGTCACCTTGTGGGCAGAGATGGAATAGGAGTACTAAGACATGACCTTGAGGGTGGGACTTCCAGTTTCTATTTCTGCGTGTAAGGAGCTTGGAAATCACCACGCCATCCTAACAAGTAAAAAGCTGAACAGCTGAAAAATCAACAACTCTGCTTGGATTTTTAAGAGTGAGGAAGACTGCTGGAGAAGGTCACTGAACAGACATGATGACAGCCAGCTGACCCATGAACTGGACCCAGGCTATTGGAGGCTCCTCACCCTCTTCTCTGTCCTTGGAATGTGGGTTCCACTTGCCTTTTATGCTACAGAGGCTCCTCCAAGGATATAGCCTTGAGACAGTAAAGTGGTGTTTAAAACAGCTGCATGGTGTACATGTGACAGAACCCAGCTAAGGCCTCTGCATAAACTTAAGATTTGGCAGGTAGGTACAGGAATCCATTCATCTTGTTGCCACTCAAGACAAGCATCTCGTACCTAAGTTCCCTTAGCTTATTAAAACTGACACCTACTGACCTGGAGTGGCCTGCCTCTTTCTTCAGTTTCTCCCTGCCCTCCAGGTATTTGCGGGGCAGGGGGAGAATTCCAGACTACACCAGGGAAGCTTCTGAGAGGGATGCAAACCAGCAAAGACACAGGGCAAAGTGCTGCCTCCAAAACTGGAGAGACAGATAGGTGAATATAGAGAGTCAAGGCTTAGCAGAGCAAAAACTCACTAGTAGAAATCATCTTGGGAACCAGTGCTGGGGTAGGAAAAGCTGAATTGTAATCAACAAATGACTGGAAGCTCACTGTGGAAAACTCTGAAAGTTAAAACTGCAGGGGTACTCTGTCATAAGGAGGGCCCCACAATATTGTGAGTTTTACCTCCAAAAGCTGGACGAGGTTACCACAGTAAATATGGGAGAAAAATCCCCTCATCCTTTCGGTAAGGAAAGGAGATATGAACCATTTTGAAATACATCAGACCACTCTGCTCTTCTTAAAAAGACCTACCCTCAGGGGAAACCAGAACCTAAACTGCTTGGGTATAATCAGCCCCTAAGTGACCTCAGGAAGAGAAATAAACAAATCCAGCACACTCTAGCTATCATGTCCCACCCAGGCAGGGGAGAGAAAAACTGAGAAACACTTATGAAGTTTACCGTCTGGAGGCACAGGCTCACTAAAAAAACTGAGACCTAATCATAGGACTATATAATGCTTCCTTTCTCCCATATCCTACCACCACATTGCTCAAGGCCTGTTTATAGCAGTTCCTTTTACATCATGTCTGGTTATCAAGAAAAAATTGTTAAGGCCTACCAAAAGGCAAAATCACAACTTGAAGAAACAGAGCAAGCATCACAACCAGATATGGCAAGGATGTTGGAAATATCAGACTGGGTATTTAAAACTATGATTAATATGCTAAGGGCTATAATGGATGAAGTAGCACGCATGAACAGATGGGCAATGTAAGCAGATAAAGAAGTCGTAGGAAAGAACCAAAAAGATATGCTAGAGATCAAAATCACTGTAATGGAAATGAAGAGCCAGAAATGGGCTTATTTTACTATCTAATGACCTTGGAGTAGGCAAATATTTCTTAGGACACTAAAACCATAAATAATAAAAAAGAAACACTGATAACCTGGACTTCATCGAAATTAAAAATTTGTCTTCAGTATCCAAATTCTACAAAGAACTTATCAAACTCAACACCCAAAAAACAAATAATCCAGTGAAGAAATGGGCAAAAGACATGAATAGACACTTCTCCAAAGAAGACATCCAGATGGGCAACCGACATATGAAAAAAATGCTCAACATCACTCATCATCAGGGAAATACAAATCAAAATCACAATGAGATACCACCTTACACCTGTCAGAATGGCTAACATTAACTCAGGTAACAACACGTGTTGGCAAGGATGCGGAGAAAGAGGATCTCTTTTGCATTGCTGCTGGCAATGCAAGCTGGTACAGCCACTCTGGAAAACAGTATGGAGGTTTCTCAAAAAACTAAAAATAGAACTACCCTATGACCCAGTAATTGCACTACTAGGCATTTATCCAAGGGATACAGGTGTGCTGTTTCGAAGGGACACATGCACCCACATGTTTATAGCAGCACTATCAACAATAGCCAAAGTATGGAAAGAGCCCAAATGTCCCTCGATGGATGAATGGATAAAGAAGATGTGGTGTGTATATATATATATGTATATATATATACATATATATATATATATATATATATACATACACACACACACACACACACACACACACACACACACACAATGGAGTATTACTCGGCAATCAAAAAGAATGAAATCTTGCCATTTGCAACTACGTGGATGGAACTGGAGGGTATTATGCTAAGTGAAATTAGTCAGAGAAAGACAAAAATCATATGACTTCACTCATATGAGGACTTTAAGAGACAAAACAGATGAACATAAGGGAAGGGAAACAATATAAAAACGGGGAGGGGGACAAAACAAAAGAGACTCATAAATATGGAGAACAAACAGAGGGTTACTGGAGGGGTTGTGGGAGGGGGGATGGGCTAACTGGGTAAGGGGCATTAAGGAATCCACTGAAATCATTGTTTCACTATATACTAACTAATTTGGATGTAAATTTTAAAAAATAAAAAATAAAGTTAAAAAAAATTTGTCTTCAAAACAAAACATTTAAAAAATGAAAAGGCAAGCCAAGGACGGGAAGAGAACAGACATAATTTATGTATCTGACAAATGCCTAGTATTCAAAATATGTAAATATATGTATATATATACACACATATATATGTGTGTATATATATATATACATATACACGTGTGTATATATATATACATATACACACATATATATATACATATACACATATGTATATATATATGTGTGTGTGTATATATATATATATATATATATATATAAAAAAATGAGTCTTACAATTTAGTAATACGAAGACCAATAGCTCAAAATATGGCCAAACTTCTAACAGGCACTTCACAAAAGAAAATATATGAAACGTCACTAATCATCAAGGAAATGCAATTTAAAACTACAATAAGGGGAGACTAGGTGGCTTAGTTGGTTGGGTGTCTGACTCTTGATTTTGGCTCAGGTCTTGACCCCAGGGTCAGGGTCACGGGATAGAGCCCTGCGTCAGGCTCCTCACTTAGTGTGGAGTCTGCTTGGGATTCTCTCTCTCTCTGCCCCTCCTCCACTTGCTCTCACATACACACGTGCATGCACGCTCTCTCTCCCTTTCTCTCTCTCTAAAAAATAAATAAATCAATAAAACTATAATAAGATACTACTAAATACCTACTATTATGGGCTGAAGTTTAAGAAGACTGACAGGTGTTGGTAAAGAGTAGCTGTAATCTGTATACAATGCTGGAGGGAATGTAAAAAAGTACTTCACTTGGAGAAATGTTTAACAAATTCGTATAAAAGTAAATACACACTTGACCATATGACTCTAATCATTCACCACAGAAATTAAACATCAAGAAGAGACTTTTATGAGCATATTCATAAGAGCCCCAAACTAGAAAAAAATGTCCATCAACAGGTTATGGATAAACAAATTGTGGTATATACATATAATGGTATATTCCTCAGCAATAAAAAGGAATGAATTCCTGATGTATGCAGTAACTGTTGATTAATCTCAAAACATTATGCTGAGCCAAAAAAAGCCAGACACAAAAGAATAAATACCAAATGATTCCATTTATATAGGAGTTAAGAACATACTAATCTATAATGACAGATCAGCTGTTGCCTTGGGAGAAGGGTAGGAGAGGGGAGGACTGACTTCAAAGGGACATGGAAACTTGAGGATGATGGAAACATTCTGTATCTTGATTACAATTATGGTTTCCCAAGTTTATACATTCATCAAAACTCATCAGACTCATCAGACTGCATATTTACAATGGGTGCATTTTATTATAGAGAAATTTTATCTCAATAAACTGTTGATTTTTTCAAAGAAAGAGTAAAATTCCATTCTATCATGCCTAATGGTAGAGGATCCATTTCTCCTGTTAGCCCCAAATCCACCCAGAGAGCCCAAGCTGGTGGGGGAGGTTTATGGCCTTATCATAGTACCCACTTATAAGGACTGACTCACAGCTCTACAACCGAATAGCAAATGAAGTTTGTCATTTTCCAAAATATGTCTCCATGACAAAAATGTATTAGACCAATACCCTCTCACTATAAAAATCACTGCCGAGTCCTAAGTGTCATTTACGGATATATAGTCCCTGTTTTAAGCCAGTCTGAAAATCATAAGCACTTGCTTTCTAAGAGAATATCTAATAAATGGCAGAAGATTAAAAAAAATCCCTCTGTTTCTCAGATCTAGTGTCCCTCCTTCTAGATCTTTTAAATCAGCAATAGGGGCAATAACCAGTTTGCCAAATCAGACTTTAGTCAAGTATTGTATATATCTCATTCATCTGGCTGCCCAGCCACAGCCTGCTTCCAATGTTGGGGAAAGCCTCCACGTGATAAGGCTGGTGAAAGGGAGAGCCTGTGTCTTCTTATATAAAAACTCAAAATACCAGACAATCAAGCAAATATCTGGATCCAGATTACTTGGGTTCAATCCCTGGCTCCTCCACATACTAGCTATGTAACCTTAGGCAAATTTCTGAAGTTCTCCTTCCTCATTTGTAAAATGATAATAGTACCTACTTTGTAGCACTGCTGTGAGAATAAAATGAAATAAATATAAAGTACTTAGAAGAGTGCCTGGCATACAAGAAGTGCCATAGAAGTTATTATTTATTTCCCAAGCTCTGCTGGCACTGCCATAAACCTAGGTTCTGTCAAATCGAAGGCAACTGCCCCAGACCTGGAATCAGAAACCAGTAATAAAAAGAAAGAGGGACAACAGGAACTCACTCTGGAGCAGCCGTAACTTGCAGCAAGATCAAACTCTGGGTCAGCAGAGGCCATAGCACTCGTGGCAGCATCCAGGCACCATAGCTAGAGGTACTGGCAGTGCAAGCTGCTGTCTGTTGCTAGGCAATGGCAGAGCACTGGTACCCTCACTAAAACAGTGCTGGACCATGATTTTGGGCATAGTCCTAGGCACAAAGCCTGGAGTCTGATTTGTCAATCTTTCTGACAATTCTGTAAGCTACCTCATGTCCTCTTAGTAAATGTCTTTTCCATTTAAGTGAGTTGGAGTTGGTTTCATTGCTCGCAACATAAGACCCTGACATCAGACCTGCATAAGTGAATAACGGAAAATGGTCTTAGAATATCTTTGTGAATGTTTCTGAGTATCAAGTGAAAACTATGAAATGGTCTAGAAAGTTTTCAGAATGTTAGAATGCTATGAAACTTGTTTGATAGCCATGGCTCCCTAATCTAATACAACAATAGTAAATGAAAACCTGATCTTTTTTGACTACTTTCTATGTGCCAGGTACTGTGCTAAGCACCTCACATTAATTATTTCATTTAACCTTCACAGGTGCCCTGGGAGGTAGAGGAGACTTTCCCAATTTTACAGATGAGGAAACTGAGGACTAGGAAACTTAAGGAATTTAAATAACGTATCCTCTTGTGTACAGAGCCCACAAGAATATTAAGAGCTAACATTTAATGAGCACTTACCATGTGTCAGGCACTATTGTGTTTTTGTTATATTATGTGTGTTGTGTGTGTTATATTATTATATTAACTGACTTAGTTCTAATTGTTCTATGTGCATTATCTCATTCAACCCCACAACTCTCTAATATAGGTTCCATTATTATTCCTGTTTTACAGGTAAGAAAACAGAAAGATTAAGAAATTTGCTTCATAACATGCAGCTAGCAAGTGATGAACTGGGATTCAAATCTGGCTTTAAGAACTTCATTTTCAACCTCTACATTACACTACCTTTCCAAAGGCGACTGAAATACATCATTGGGCCATGCCAACCAATGTATATGCATTCAGGTTTTTATGTGGGTCAAACCTACTGCTTTCTTAATGTTGACAACTTGTACTGTTGTTTCTTCTATTTCCGTATCATCATGCACAGTTAAAGAGTAGCACTGTCTTTACCTGACCCTCATTTCCAACAACTGAAGAATGAATGAAGCATCAGCCTCCAATTACATCATTAGCACTGTCTTTTGCTAACACCAGAGCCCTAGAGACAGCTGTACCCCGGAACTTCCTACTCCTCACTGTGGGCAAATGCAGAATTAAGCTAGGACATCTGTGAATCAGGAGGTTCAGGATACCAAGTCTGTTACTGCAAATGGCATCAACTGCCAGAAAATATGTATGTGTTATCAATGATCCTGATAACTCAATGGTTCTCAACCAGGCTGAATTGCACACCCCCTCCCCAAATATTTAGCAATGTCTGGAGACATTTCTGGTTCTTATAGCTGAGGATGGTGTGCTACTGGCATCCTGAAGGGACAGGACAGGGATGTTGCTAGACATCCTACAATGCACAGGATAATCCCCCACAATAAAAAATCATCCAGCCAAATATGTCACAGTGTCAAGGATGAAAGACTCTATAAATAGCTTAATGCTATAAACTGCTTCGTACACTAGTCTTAATACTTACTCACTTTAATGTCATAGAAATAACCCATTCCAAAGCATGAGACCAACTGCACTGGGGGGAGAATTACTCCCCCCATGCCCTCCTTTGCTGAACCACTTAACACTGTCTATCATTCCAGCAAACGTTTTCAACACCATAAGAGCTATAACATGGCTCATAAAACTGCTTACTGTCTGACCCCTACCTACTCCTCCAGCTGCTTCTCATACCATTCTCTCCTCTAACTATCTCCAACTTGGCCAATTAGGCAACCAAATAACTTCATCTTCACACTCAGGATGCACAACAACTCTTCTCCCTGTCAATTCAACTTTCAGTCTATGACCTCTTCTGTGGTTACCGAAAACCTAGGCTAAAAGAAAAAAAGCTCCTCATGTAATTTTTTCTGGTACCACTTATGTTTTTCAAATTCTAAAAATATACCTTGACACTAACATTTAAAAAGGCCTTACAAATGACAGTCAACATTTATAGGTGAACACCCTATGGAAAATAAAAGATACAACATAAACAAAAATTCACCCAGACTAAAAATCTAGCTTAAGTTTTTTTTAATGTTTATTATTTTTAAAAGAAATAAACAGCATGAGTGGGGGAGGGGCAGAGATAGAGGGAGACACAAAATCTGAAGGAGGCTCCAGGCTCTGAGCTGTCAGCACAGAGCCCGACACAGGGCTTGATCCCATGAACTCCAAGATCATGACCTGTGCTGAAGTATGACGCTTAGCTGACTGAGCCACTCAGGCACCCCAAAAATCTACCTTTTATTAAGGAAAGAGAAGGCATACTGGAAATACAATAAATTGTTGTTATCAATTTATTACCTTATTAATGGTAAAGCCTAATTTCTACAATGCTTAGAAACAAGGTAGAAACTTTCTAAAAAAGATGTAAAAGAACTTGTCTTAGCCTTAGGCTTCTGGAACTATATAAGGCACTGTATCTTCTAAAACACACACATTTAACATTGGTTTTTATTCCAATTGACCACTGAACAAGCAAAAATAAAGTGATATAGTAATAAGCGTAAAGCTTTTCCAATTCTTTCTTAAATCTATTATTTAAAAAAAGTTAGGGGCGCCTGGGTGGCGCAGTCGGTTAAGCGTCCGACTTCAGCCAGGTCACGATCTCGCGGTCCGTGAGTTCGAGCCCCGCGTCGGGCTCTGGGCTGATGGCTCAGAGCCTGGAGCCTGTTTCCGATTCTGTGTCTCCCTCTCTCTCTGCCCCTCCCCCGTTCATGCTCTGTCTCTCTCTGTCCCAAAAATAAATAAAACGTTGAAAAAAAAAAAAATTAAAAAAAAAAAATAAAAATAAAAAAAGTTATTTGAAAATTCATTAAAAAGTACTGTGAAATATTTTCAGTGCTCAGATCACTGGATGCATATATTTAATAGACATGTTGTTCAATCACGTAGCTATATTTTCTTCTAATTTAAAAGACTAACTTCTTAATTTCAATCAATTTGAGACAAAAGAGCAATGAAAAAAGTAAACAGTGTGAAAGAAGAAAAAGTAGCCATAAATATTTAACTCTAATTGTTCTAGTTATGGCTTCAGACAATGAAGGTCGCAGTGTTTACTGGGGTAATTATGCATGTCAAGAGAGACCATACTTTGTTCCAATACCAAAAAGCACAAATGCCTTCTGTGTTAGATGAAATTATTTACATTTTTGTTTGCCTACAAAAAGAGAAAGCAATTATATTAAACTCATAATTCAAATAGTCTTTGGGGCGCCTGGGTGGCGCAGTCGGTTAAGCGTCCGACTTCAGCCAGGTCACGATCTCGCGGCCCGTGAGTTCGAGCCCCGCGTCGGGCTCTGGGTTGATGGCTCAGAGCCTGGAGCCTGCTTCCGATTCTGTGTCTCCCTCTCTCTCTGCCCCTCCCCCGTTCATGCTCTGTCTCTCTCTGTCTCAAGAATAAATAAACGTTAAAAAAAAAAAAAATTAAAAAAAAAAAATCAAATAGTCTTTGAAATTTCCTTCTGTATTAGTAAAAATATGACCTTCTTTTAAAAATGATTAATGTATTTATTATAAAGTGTTAACATAGTTCAAAAATATTAGGTGAATAAATCTCCTGCATGAAGTTTCACGAGAACTACCCAACACATCAGGAAACATGGACATAAGGACCAGCTTTGCCCCTTTTTATAAGTTTATAAATATTCCTAAGTTTCAATTTCCTCCTCATAAAATGAGATTATTAACCTCACCTATGTACCATAAGAATCAAATATGAAATTGCTTTGAAAACTGAAAATGCTATTTTATATAAAGATGTCATAATTATAGCACATTGGTTTCAGCTGGGCTCCAACAAGATGAATACTGGAATAGGTCCATCAACATTAATACCTGCCAGCACATCTCCCCTTGCTAACTACACTTTTCTAAACAGACCAATATCAAGACAGTTGAAATGGAATCCAGATGTTAATGTTTGTAACCTTGTTCTTTTTTATTTTGTTCTATCTCAGAGATTTCATGGTTTTAAAGGGAATATGACCCTCAAACCTATGATAAAAGGATGGATAAAGCAAATGTGGTAAAATCCAGATAATTATTGAATCTGGATGATGAATATATGGGAACTCATTTACTATTTAACCTTTACTTCATATGTTGCAAGTTTTCCTTAAAAAAATGTTTTTATATATTAGTATCAATACCTAATTTGTCTTATATTTTCAACCAGGTGCTACCTGAACACTGCATTTCAAACCTTCCCCCAACTTTCTCATCTCCTGTCATTCTCTTTTCTACATCAAGCCAATCTCAGCTGCCAGCCACCACTTGAACCACATTTCCTTCCACTCTTTCCCCACTGACACTCAGTTTCAGCCACAAAGCCCTCACCACTGTCCCTCAAACACATCAATCTTATTTTTGCCCTTCTTTCCTCTCTCTGGAAAGTTCATACTTCCAGATTTTCACGCGATTCTCCTTCACCTCATTCAGGTTTCTGCTTAAACATCATCTAAGAAGGGCCTTCCCTGACCAACTAATGCAAATTCAGTTTTCATCACTCATTAGCCCTTTAGCCTGCTTTATAGCAGTAAAGACTGTATTAAATTATAAAATTATTTATGCGTATGTTTAACACGTCTGTCTCCCTCCCCAGTATGTTTACAACATAAAAGCTGTCCTCTTGACACTCAAGATCCTTCCATGACCTGGACCATCTTTTTTCCACCAATTATGCTTACCCTATTAAATCAAACTTAATTATTCACACTTCCACATACATGTCTCTCAATCTCCTTTCTCTATGCCTTTGCTCAAGCAGTGATCATCATCACTCATATGCTCAAATTTTACCCACACTATAAAACTAAAACTCAGTTCAAAATGCCACTTGTGCTGATATTCCTGGCTGATACTCCTCTGAACTGCCAAAATTCTTTATTTGTACCACTCTACAGGCATTATTATTCTACATTTTATTTATTTTAAATTTCCTCTATTAATCAACATGTACCTGGAATGCAGGATCTCTATTTCCTTTTTAGACCTCTGAGTTACTTATGTAAAAGAAAAATGCAATTATTTGTGTATGTTTTTTGGGTATCAGAAACTGGTATACGTATTAGTGTTACTATATTGAAGGGCAGACAGAAAAAGAGTAATTCTGGCAATAATCCTAGAACACACTAATAAATACCTAACAGAACTATTTTTCTTTTCTTTCCTTTTTTGTTGTTAAAAATACATCTTATTTGCTTGTTTTCCTAATATCCTTGCTTCTACCTTTAAGTAATTTTTCCCTATTTAGTTTCTTAAATTTACTTCTATTTTTCACTTTAATTAACTTGAGTTCAAATCACAGCTCTGTTCCTCATTAGCTATATAAGCCTTTTCAGGTCTTTGTTGCCTAAATCTGTAAAATGAGGGAGAAAACCTCAACTGCAAACAGGGTTATTATGGTATTAAATGAAATAATAAATACGTAAAACGCCGTACGGTATCTGGCACCAACAGACTCTCAGTGAATGGTGCCTACAGATAGAGAAGCAGCAGTTTAAACACATTTCCAGGTATAAAGTTTAAATATTAAAAACGCAAAGAACGAAATCCACTTTCATCTGCTCTAATCAAGACTGGACTAGGGTACAAAGCAAGCCAACCCCATGTTTTCTTCTCCTTTTTTAACTAAAAAAGAAAAAAGCTAATGTCACTTAAAAAAAAAAATCACATGTAGAAGAAGAAAGCATTTTTATGATCACTGATGAGCATCCTGGATTCCTCGGTGAACTAGATGAGCGAGCCTGAGCAAGGCGATTCACCTTACAGAACCTAAATGAACTTTATGTCTCTTCTTGTCCAGGGTTGACAATGCTTTTGGCTCAGTTCAAAAAGCTGGAGTTTTTCCCTTGTTTTTTTGTTTTGCCTTTGAAGAAATAAAAACTATCACCCATGTCATCATATTCTATTCCTAAGAAACAAGTATTAATATATCATTTATAGCAGTGGAGTAAAAATTAATTCATTCATCAAACTGACCACCAGTGATGTGCTAAGCTTGAAGATTAGTCTGAATTACTGAAAAGTCTGATACATAGAACATTTAAGAAGTTCACAGCCATAATACACATAGCAATATATTAAAAGAAAACTTTTTAAAAAAATGTTTATTTTGAAAGAGAGAGAAAGATCGAACAGAGTGGAGAAAGAGGGAGAGAGAGAATCCCAAGCAGGCTCCATGCTCAGCATGGATCTCACAACCATGAGATCATGACCTGAGCCAAAATCTGGATGCTTTAACAACTGAGCCACCCCACAAGAAAAATTCTTGTAAGCAAATCTGACCCCTGAAAATGTTTTCATCATGGACTTTGGAAAAAAAAAAGGTTCAAATCAGTATTATACTAATAAAGGAGGAATTAAAAATGTTTATTTATTTATTTTGAGAAAGAGAGGGAATTTGCAAGTGGAGAGGGACAGAGAGAGAGGAGAAAGATAATCCCAAGCAGGCTCCGCACTGACAGTGTGGAGCCTGCTGCTTAACCGACTGAGCCACCCAGGCGCCCCTAAAAGGGGAATTTTAGACCCCAAATAAACCCCTAAATCCTACATTGGTGAACTGTAAACTCAGACAGTACTTTTAAATTAAATTTGGACATAAATTCAGACTATACTCACACACCTGATCTTTTTTAAAAAAATTACAATATTCCCTGTGAAGAGTGCACAATGGGTATGGCTAAAAATGCAGGGAATGCTTAACATGGATTTTAATGTTAATATATATTAAATTTTCAGAACAATTACATGGCAGTGGTTTCCTTCAGATCGTCATCCAGGATTAACTCTCTATTAAGCAAGAAATTTCTAGCTTAGCATCTATGTGAGTGACATTCACATAGACGAAATTCACAGTGGTAAACCACAAACACAACACTTTCATTTTTTATGAATCCTTTTATTGGCTGGGCTGCAATCCTTCCTGTAGTTCACATGCATGAAACCTCCTCTGATCATCTCTCAACAGTAGAGATTCTGAGATCTGATCATAAAAATCAAATCCGTGAGTTAAGATAAATACAGTATACATAATTTCCTAGTTTCTCTGAACTAAACGTAATTAAAACATTGCTTTCACAAATAGTAAATAGCCAAACTATTTTAAATCACAAAGAATCTTGAATCCTCCCCTAGATAACACATATTTTGCCAACCAGAACTCATTTTTGACTTTTGGACTAAAAGTAAAGTATCTAGTTCTAAATCCTACATTAAAGCTTTCACACAGACTCACAGTATCTTGGTTTGGTTGAAGAATACAACATCTAGCATTGTGCACATATACTGATGGCAAATTGGTTCAGACTCCATGTAGTGTTCCAGGCTTGCCAATTCCTCTGAGTCAGTCACTATCTCTTTGAAAGTTAAGTATGTTTAACAAATAAATGGGGAAAACAATAGTTGTTCTAATACCTAACTGAATAATACCAAATTGTTCTAACGTTCAAAATGGGACAATATAAAAGTGCTACTCTGTAAATCATCAAACACTATAAACCTGAAGGTTTTACTAGTATTAGGTATTCAAAAAACATCTGATAACTTGAATTCAATATAAAACTAACTTTTTCATATCTCTTTCCTTAATCTAATGAGCTAGTTGTTCACTGAACCATCAAAGTGGTTAGAATCATTTGTAGAACTTCCAAAAAGAAACAAAAACAAAAAAATCCCACATGGCCGGTTGTCTTATCACTATAGATTCACATTCAGTGAGTCAAAAGTTAAGTCCAGAACTCAGGTTTTTGGTTTTTTTTAACTCTACACTTGGATTCTAATGCGTACCTAACTAAAGAGAGTATACAGGAGTAGACAAGCTCAAATATGAACCTATTACTGTATTATTTCAACAGAAATCTCATTTCATATTTATAGTAAAAGCTATAGTTTGGGGCGCTTGGGTGGCTCAGTTCGTTGAGCATCCAACTCCCAATTTCAGCTTAAGTCATGATCCCAGGGTCGTGGGTTTGAAACCCCGTGTCGGGCTCCGTGCTAAGCGTGAACTCTCTCTCTCTCCCCCTCCGCCCCTCTCCCATTCATGTGCTCACTCTAAAAAAATAAAAAAAATAAAAAATAAACAACTATAGTTTGACCCCAACTTTTACATTCATCTTTATGTAACAAATATACTCTAGAATTTTAGATGCCGAAGGCAAATAATAATTTCCCATTATGAAGGAATCTCTCTCTTCCCACTCCTTACTGTGTCTGTGTCTATGTGTGTAAAAGAGTTTATTCAGAAAGGCCCATGTTTAGACCAACTGAGTCAATCTGGACAGTGTAAAACTGATTGAGACGGGCTGATTTCAAAAATCTATAGAAATACCATCCAATCACCTCGGAATTAGACTTGACTTCTTCTGTGCCTGGTTTAGATGCACCATGAGTTGTAGTATCATTGTTGCAGTCAGACATACCTAAAAGTAAAATGTGTTAAGCACACATTAAATAATTTAGTTTAAAAAGCTGTACAATCTCAGTGATATTCTTATAAATATTCTGTAACATAATTTATTTGCGGTCAGAATGTGCTCTGCAAAATTACAATCACATGAGTATCTATTGATTATAACAGGTAAACAATTCTAACAACAAAATTTGAGAAAAAGTATTTATGCAGAATGTGAAAACATATACCTCAATGATTAAAAAATAATTTCATAAAACATTTTAGATATGAAACAAAATTTAAAAGACCAGAACATCAACTTGATTTGACCGATGAAAAACTCATATACAAGATATCTGAAGCAAAAATATTATTCATGGCCTACATAAAACCAAAGTTTTAGACTAGAACTCAGACCTCTTCTACCTCCCTGGCCAGTGCTCTTTCATATTGATAACACAGACATGACTATTCATTCTCGAAGTGAAACACTATACCCAGATTTCATTAAATAAAAAGTTTGAGCTATTTCTGCTTCTAAGTTATGCAACAACATTTACAGAATGCCAACTATACATGAAGAACTCTTCTAGGCACTAAGGAGAAAGAAGAGTAAAATCGAATTCACAGTCTGCAAGTACTCTGAATCTAATCAAGGAGACAGAGATAAATAATTACAAGATACCACGTTAGGTATTATAATGCAAAGAAACAAATTTTTACTTTTGAAATACACTGGAGGGAACAATTTTACAATTTCAGTTTGTAAACCGAACCCAATACCACATTAAGAAAATAATACAACATGAACAACTGGGATTTATCCCAGGAATACAAAACTAGCTCAATTAGGAAATCTATTACTATATACTGTATTCCTAAACCTAAGGGAAAAAACACAGTTTTCTTCACATATGTTGAGAGATCTTTTGACAAAATGCAACATCCATTCAAAATTCAGTACTCAAGGAAAAGGGAACTAAGGGAGACTTTCTCAACATGATTTCCAATCACGACCTTGGGTAACTGAAATTGGAGAAAGTAAAATTGCAGCTAAAGGGAGACTACTGTACATATTAGGGATATTAGTTGTGTTTCAGTTCCCTACAGTCAACTATGGTCGATTAGCACATTATCCTCCTCTTGATATGTTGTCAAAAAATTAATAGCAGCTTCACACTGCATCACAGTGTCTACATCATTCACTTCAACTTCATCTCATCGCATGGCCATTTTATCATCTCACATTACCATAGGAAGAAGGGTGAATACAGTATAATATATTTTGAGAGAAAGAAAAAGACCACATTCACAAAACTTTTATTACCATATAGTGTTATAACTGTTCTATTTTATTATTGTTGTTGTTAACCTCTTAACGTGCCTAGTTTATAAATTAAACTTCATCATAGGTATGTATGTGTAGGAAAAAACACAGTATATAAAGGGTTCAGTACAATCCCCAGTTTCAGGCATCCACTGGCAGTTTTGGAATGTATCCCCCACAGATAAAGGGAGATTACTGTAAAGAACTCTTAAAAACAAAAAGAAAAAACTCAAAAACCAGATTGAAAGCAGGAAAAAGACATGAACAGAAAATTCACACACACACAGAAAGACATTAAAACGGCCCTCCAAAATATAAAAATGTTCAAATTCACTCATAATTAGAGAAATGCAAGTTAAAACAACACCAAGATAACCATTTCTTACCTACCAGACTGGCAAAAAAATTTTAAATATAACAAAACTTTCTGTTCGTGAGGAAGTACGGAAAAACAGGACTCTCATACAGTGCTGATGGGAATACAAATTGGCACAGCCATTCTGGAGGCAACTTTAGTGATGCCTAAGATCATCATCACATATGCATTTACTGCTATACCCAGCAATCTCATTTCTAGGAATCCATCCTAGGAATATACCTCCAGCAATACAAAAATACATAGACATTGCAGTATTCTTCATAAATGTAAAATATTGGAAACAGCCTAAATGTCTATACATAGGAAAGTGACTGAATAAACCATGGCACAGCCAAAGAATAGAGTACTATGCAACTATTAAAAAAATGAGGAAGATCTCTATGATATGGAGTGATTTCCAGGACATACTGTTAAGTGAAAAAAACACAAAGCCCAAAAATACTTATAGGTATACTACCTTCATGTAAGAACAAAGGGAATATAAGAAAATACATGTTTCGGGGCGCCTGGGTGGCGCAGTCGGTTAAGCGTCCGACTTCAGCCAGGTCACGATCTCGCGGTCCGTGAGTTCGAGCCCCGCATCGGGCTCTGGGCTGATGGCTCAGAGCCTGGAGCCTGCTTCCGATTCTGTGTCTCCCTCTCTCTCTGCCCCTCCCCCGTTCATGCTCTGTCTCTCTCTGTCCCAAAAATAAATAAACGTTGAAAAAAAAAAAAGAAAATACATGTTTCTGTTCATTAGAGCAAAAAGAAATACAAGAACAGACACACACACACACACACACACACACACACACACATACACACACACACACAGAGTCCAAAGCAGGCTCCAGGCTCTGAGCTGTCTGCACAGAGCCCAGCATGGGGCTCAAACCCATGAACTGTGATATTATGACCTCAGCCAAAATCGGAGGCTTAACCAACTGAGCCACTCAGGTGCCCCTCTAAATACCATTCTTCAGTAAGGAACTGTAACTTTTAGAAGAATTGGTTGATTCTAAGGCTGGAGCAGGGAAAATACAAGATGAGTCTGGAACATTTTCTGGTGTCAGAAAGGAAGGAGAAGTTTAAAAAAAAAAAAAAAAAAGATGAGAACCTGTTGGAAGAATACAGGAGCCAACCTGAAGGAACCCTTAAAGGCCAATGCTAGAACAAACTGAGCAACAAAATAACTTACGATAATACTGTATTTAGACCCACAGATTAAGACAAGTGAGTCCATACTGATATAAATAGCCAAATAAATAAGTAAATGGGGGTAAAGATGCAACACTTCCATATGACAAAGTCTCAATTAATAAACATAGAAAAGAGGGAAACAGAATCACCATCTGGCAAATACCACAGTAATAAATGTTGCAGACAAGATCCACTGATAGATGCTAAAATTAGAAGGCAAAAGTTAGAGAGGAGAAACAGGGTTTACATAATTTCCAAGTATCTCCCACAAGGTACTTACAAACTGAAAAGGGAAAGACAGTAAAGGAAATAATGGTTCGTAGTGAAGAAACTCAACAGATATAACTTAACCAAGTGATCAAGTAATTATCAGTAGTAAGATATAACATCATAATCCCCTTGAAACACTGCACTGAGAAGGACACATCATTTCTGTGATATTCTTGCCAAAAATGCATAAGCTCAGGCCTATCATGAGAAAATACTGGACTAACACAAACTAAGGGATGCTCCACAAAGTAACTGATCAATACTCTTTAAAAGTGTCATGTGTCCTAGATAGGATCCTGGAACAGAAAAAAAGACAACTGATAATTTAGTGAAATTCTAATAAGGTCTGTAGTTTAGTTAATAATATGATACCAATGTTAGTTTCCTATTCTTGATAATTATAGTTATGTAAGCTGTTAGCATTCAGGGAAGTGGGGTGAAGAATCTAAGGAAACTGCACTATTTTTGCAAGTCTAAAATTAGATCAAAATTAGTTTTTTAAAAACAGAAAGAAATTCTGAACAAAGGTTGAGGAATTACCCTTAGATAAAAGTAGGAAACCTCTTCCACTGAGGGAAGAATGAAAAGGAGGAAGGAAAGGAAGGAACCCCTGGAGATAGCAAAGAGTGGAATAGAAAACAGAAGAAAGTTAAGGCAATTCACTTTCGCTGTCTTCTACTTTCTTATGAAATAGAAGTTATCATCTGTTTCTCTGTATTAATCAGTAGCATTAATTAGGAAAATATATCATTATCATCCAACTGAAGAAAAGGTCAAATAACCCTGGACATAGAGAGAAACAGGAAATCAAATTTCTGAGAATTACAGAGATAGGTACTAAATAATCTGTGTTTTATTGATAGTCTTTAAATGCTCTGACCTACTTCATATTTATTTTTTAGAAGTTTGTTCATAAAGTTTGATAACTAATATACATGGGGAACAAAAAGATTTAAAAAGTTAATGACTTCTAGTTTGTACTGTTTAAGATACATGGTTTTTGATCTTTACACATATTCAGTTATCTTTAAAAACTGTTTTCAAAATAGAATGATAAGCTACTCTTTCAAAACTACCATTAATGCTCAAGCCTCTTAAGCAAATTTAGACTGCAGGCCAAAAATGCTTCAGGTCATCTCTGGGGCTCTGATTCTATAAATCAGCCAGAGGTACTCATTAACTAAGGAGTGTTAAGAACAAATGACCTTTGGCGTGAATTATTAATGAGCACTAGAAAAAGTGCTTAAATAATATCACCTGAAGTTTATAATTCATCCAACTGTCTGGGATTATTTTTTATTTTATTATTAAAATCATATTTTAATTTCTATAAACTGAATAAACTAGATCTATCCAAGGGGAATTTATATAAGAACTTTAACCAGAATTCAATGAGGGAGAATTCTATACCCTATAATACTTAATTGCGTTTAGGTTCTTCCTAAGGACCCAAGAAAGAGAGGCCAGAAGGTACCAAATTTGCCAGGATACTGGAAGAGGAAATAGAAGATTCTATGGATGCCAGAAAAGAAAAAACTACATTTACAGTCTCCATGTTGCCAATGAGTTAAAGACTAGAAGTTAGAAGTCTAACACTAAAGGATGTATGTATGGGATGATATTGTTAAACAGAAACCATGAATTTTTCAAATTAAGGTACTCACATACCACACAGAGTCTGAAATGGTGTGCTCAAGGCACAGGAAGGCAAATAGAAACAGGGCAGAGGTAAATAGGATAAATATGGCACATCATATTGGAATGAGAATTTACATTCTTTTTATTAAAATAAGTACTATAATATTATGGGATCTAAAACAAAATTCACTTGAATAAAACAATATACATAAGTCTTCTAAGAAATTTCTTGAAGTTTTGTAAAAAAATATGTGTCTCTAAAGAAACATCGGGGGGGGGGAAGAAAGAAACATCTGAAGAGGGATACTTCCTTCTAGAGGTACTTTAGTAAAAACGTTGGAGAAATACTATAAATAATTATTAATATATGTGACCAAGGAGTTCTAACTGGTGAGATAAGGACAATGCTAAGGAGGTAAATACAGAAAATTGAAAGCAAAAGTAGCAAAACTTGGGCTTGCTTTAATTTAAATTTGCTTAGTTTCTTTAGACTATTGTATTGCTGATATTCCAGAGACTGGTTACCAGGCTAAATATTAAAGAAAGTTACTCTATTTCTTTCATTCTTGATGGAATTTATTAGAATATGTCTAGTTTTTCTCGCTTATGAATAAACAGAATGGAAAGACTTGTTTTAATTTCATAATTTAATACTAATTTTAAAGTTGAACTAACTTACAATAAAAAAACTTAGTTAAAACATATAGTGACATTAAGTAACTACATGTGTTCAGAGTTGAAAAATAACATCTAAAATACAGAAGCTTTCTGCTGTAGTCAAAACAATTTAATTTTCTTTTTTATGACAGTAGTCTTTAACGTAAGGAAAAAATCCTTTCCCCTACTATCTAATGCAAATGATACTGAACTAAAAATGGTTTACAACACAATATGTTCAAAGTACAATTACATTCCCTTTCATAAGTATAATAACTAAATAAAAGGAAATATAATAACAAATCATTTACATTATGCTGCTGCCTTATGTCAACAATTATATCTGTAAAAGCTATTTTACCATACACCTACAAGTCCTTTTAGTGATAAGTTAAGATTACATTGCTCATCAGTCTAGACAATTCAAAAGTAGAAAGCTTTGACAAAATATAGTTAATTCCCCGTCAGTCTAGACAATTCAAAAGTAGAAAGCTTTGACAAAATATAGTTAATTCCCCGTTACAGGTAATAATGGGAAACAATTTAAAAATCAATATTCAGGGGTGATTGGCTGGCTCAGCTGGAAAAGCATCCAACTCTTGATCTTGGGGTCATGAGTCTGAGCCCCATACTGGGTGTATAGGTTACTAAAAACAAACAAACAAACTTAAAAAATAATAATAAATAAAAATCAATATTCAACTATTCCCATCTCCGCCATCATTACTAACTTTCAACCAAGTAATAAAATTAACTGGGAAAGTCTTATTTTCCCCATTTAGATTGTGTTTCAGAGAAACTAATGAGAAGTAAAATGATAAGAGTCTCAAAACTAAAGTACTTCCTGAATTCTTCATAGATAACTAGTTGCGTTCCAGAATATTAGCAGTGAGGCCAACCAAGAACCAAAAGAACTGCGGAGTTACTTTAATTCTGTAACTAAATTCCCAAAACTATATAAAGTAAACTCCTCAATATTTTTTTCAGTGGAAAAAAGCTTCAGAATAAATAAAGTAAGAATACAGCTTAAACACAGACACAGATAGTAACATATAGAAAAATTTATAGATGCGAGTATTTACATGAGTTGGTGTATATTTCTTAGAAGCAACTGCAGCCAGAATGAGCACACATAGTGCCCAGATATTGGTTTCTAATACCATTCTCCAGTAAAGGGAACCAGCACTTCTTGGAGAAATAGCTGAGTCTAGGCCTGGGGCAGGAAATATACAAGATGAGCCTGAACATCTTGTAGTGCCAGAAAGTAAAGATGTGCTAAAAAAAATCCCAACAACAAACCAAACAACAAAATCCTCACAACGATAGGGATATGTCAAAGGAATATAAAAATGAACCGAAAGAGCTCCCAATAGCCAAAGCTGGAGTAATCTAAGCAACAAAATAAAGTACTACTGGATTATATAACTCAAAGTATAAAATAAATATCCACGAGTCAATATTCATATAAATAAATGACTAAATAACAAATGAGGACAAGGAGACAAATTTCCCTTGCAAAAGAATTCCAAAAAATTTATGTACATACTGCATTGTTAAGAAGGTGGAATATAACTCCCTACTTCTTAAGCATGTACTTCACACAGTGACTTTTTTCTAAGAAGTACAATATGCAAAGGTTGGGGAAGGAGTAACTTTACAGAGGACAAATCTAATAAACCCAATCTCAAGCCAGGGGACTAAGTCAACAACAACCACTGATAACCACTGATAAACATACTCTTTATATAATGAGAATGTCACTTTATTCCTGTGGGTCTTCCTCCCAAAAACATATTATCCAGTCTAATCCTAAGAACAGCACCAGACAAACCTCAATTGAGGGACAGTCTACATAATACTTGACCAGTAACTCTCAAAACTATCAACTTATAATCAAAATCAAAGAGTCTGAGAACTGGTCAAAACCAAAAGGGCACATGACAACTAAATGTAATGTGGTATTCTGGAACAGAAAAAGGACATTAGGAGAAAACTGAAGCAATCTGAACAAACATTAGTACATATAAACACTGGTTTATGAATTGTGACAAATGTACCACACTAATGCAGTACGTTAATAACAGGGGAAGCTGGGCATGGGGTATACAGGAATCTCTACACTATCTGCAATAATTCTAAAAATCTAAAATTTTTCTAAAATAAGAACTTATTATAAAATAATCTAAGAATACTGCGTTATATGTTATAGTTTTTAATAATTAATATAAACTTATATTATTAAAATTTTTCATACACTTAAGAGACAGTGTAACTCAATTTAACTACTATTTTAACTACTATATTAAAAATAGGGGCGCCTGGGTGGCACAGTCGGTTAAAGCGTCCGACTTCAGCCAGGTCACGATCTCGCGGTCCGTGAGTTCGAGCCCCGCGTCGGGCTCTGGGCTGATGGCTCGGAGCCTGGAGCCTGTTTCAGATTCTGTGTCTCCCTCTCTCTCTGCCCCTCCCCCGTTCATGCTCTTTCTCTGTCCCAAAAATGAATAAAAAACGTTGAAAAAAAACATTTTTTTAAAAAATAAAAATAGTTATATTCAAAATCCTGTAGTCTAAAACTTCATGAAGTGAAATCTTTAATACTATATACTTGGAAATTCAAACAATATTTAGGCATGAGGTACTGAGCTAGAAGATAGGGATTTAAGAACAAGCCAAAAAAAAATGTAAGATTTGGTCCCTATCTTCATGGAGTTTGGAGGCATATAATCACACACAAAATGTAAACTGTAACTGTGGTAAATGTATGATCTGGGTGGTTAGAGCATTCCCTAAGGATACAAAACTTCTGTTGAAGTGTGAAGGATAGTTAAGAGCTAATAAGGAGCCTTGTAATGGCAAGGAGCAAGACAAGTACAAAGGACTAAAAGGTGGCCAGCATGGTTGAAGTGGAGAGTTAAGCAGAACATGGTAAATGATGAGGCTGGAGGGTGAGGATGAGTTAAGCACTGTTAAGGAGTTTTATTTTTATCCTAGAAGCAATGGGAAGTCATAGAAAGATTGGGGAGGAGAGAGAAGTGACAATCAGATGCATGTTTCAAAATAAGCCACTATGCCTCCAAGATGGATAATGGATTAGAGAGGGGCCAAAATAGAAGTGAGCAGAGACGAACGGAGGCTACTAAAGAAATTTCAGGCAAGATGATGGTAAAAACTAAAGTGGTAGCAGTGGAAATGGAAAGACGTAAACAGATTCAAGAGATATTCAAAAAGTAAGAGTAATAAAACTTGTTGACGGTAACTGGGAAAGGGAGTTATTAAGGATCACTCCTAATTTTCTGTTTTGCATAACTGGAAAGATAAATAGAGTCACTCACTGAAATAAGGAGCAAAGAAAAATGAACATTTGTTTTGTTTTGTTTTGTGTGGGAGTGAGGGGGGAAATCAATTTAGTTGTAAACATATTGTATTTGAGAGAACTTTAATATATTCAACAGAGGGTGCCAACAAGGAAGCAAGATATACAGGCCTAGAGCACAGAGGAGATCGAAAACACACCCTTAGAAAAGCTGTCGTCTTTAGCCTAGAAAAGCAGCTAACTATAATCCCCAAATATCCAAGAAAAACATTAGACTTTGACCATCTGGATTTAATTAAAACAAAAGCTGAGAGAGAACATGGCAATGATATTTCATCAGCTAAAACGAAAACTGCTAGGCACCACGGGAAATAGAGAGTTTTTTAAAATCTTGGTTCAATAGTACAGTAATTATGTCACTAATCATGCGGTATTTTAAGGTTTTAGCATGGCTGGCGAACATTGTTGGGAATGTTTTATACCTGTGCTGTCCAATAAAGTAGCCGCTTAGCTTCATGTGGCCGCTGAGCACCTGAAATATGACTGGTGTGACTGAGGAACTGAATTTTTAATCCTAGTTTATTTTAACCAATTTAAATACCCACACGTGGCTAGTGGCTACAGTATTAGAGCTGGTTTAGAACTTCTTCATCTATTTCATCTAATCCCCAACAACTACCCTGCAAATTAACTGTGAGCGGTTGTGGGTGATAGAAACTTTCATTCCATCTGCCCACTACATTATTCGAATTTTAGTTTCAAGAATATATATTACTTGTATAATTAAACATATTTTGAATTTTAAAAGTAATTAATATGCCACATAGAAAAATTAGGAAATACAGAAAGAACAAAATAAAAATAATCTGTACATCTATCTTTTTTTTTTTTTTTTTAATTTTTTTTTTCAACGTTTATTTATTTTTGGGACAGAGAGAGAGACAGAGCATGAACGGGGGAGGGCCAGAGAGAGAGGGAGACACAGAATGGGAAACAGGCTCCAGGCTCTGAGCCATCAGCCCAGAGCCTGACGCGGGGTTCGAACTCACGGACCGCGAGATCGTGACCTGGCTGAAGTCGGACGCTTAACCAACTGCGCCACCCAGGCGCCCCTCTGTACATCTATCTTTAAGAAATAATCTGCAATTAACATTTACTCATATCTGAAGAGGATCTGTATTTTTAACACTTTTGCTAGAAGTACTTGTAGCACAATGGCCCAAGTTATTCTCTGAGTTTTATCACATTACTCTTCTCTCCCACCCCCATCTCCAAACACCTCGGAAATCCTTTTAGACAGCCACTATCTCCAGAACTCAACCTTGAACCTGCCAAAAATAAACACAGTCCACTCGCCTGTCTCCCTTTATTACCATCACCCTTTGCCACTAATGTCACACACTTTAACTGGAACCCAATCTGTACCCCACAATGTCATGAAATCATTTAGTCACTATCATGAAAAGAGTACAAGCTTTGGAGTAGAGCAACTGCGATTGTGAGTCTGTGGTTCTCCTTTTACAGCGCCGGTGACCTTGGACTACTTACTTCTGCTGGTTTGTGTACCTGTTTCTTCATTTGTTAATAGAAAATAAGAATACTTAATATACAGTATCTATAAAGCATAATGCCTAGCCAAAGTAGCACTTAATAAACGACAACTATTATGGACTTAGGACTGCTCTACGTGCCCTGAAGGTAGTAGCACTCAAACAAAACAGATAGGGGGCTGGCCATCCTGGAGGCTACATGCCACTGATTTAACCCCTAGGGACTCTTTCCACCTGGGATTTGAACTCCTGATCCATCCCTTATTAGGTGTGTGACCTTATACAAAGCACTTTAGCTAAAATCTCAATTTCTTCATTTCTAACATGGTAATATTATCATATCCACTTGATATGGCTAGAATAAAACTATGTATATGAAAACTGAGTATATGAAAGTATAGAAAACTGAGTATATCAAAGTGCTTTGTAAATTATTAGATGCTAAATAAACAGAAGGTATTAAACAAAGAGTAACATATTCCTCTTGTCCCAGACAAAGCTTTCCAATGAGTATGCCGAGAATGAATTACAGATGTGCTGAAATACTGACTGCCCCCTCAGCCTTCAGGGAACCAGAGAGAGCCTGAATATAGTCTGCCCTACAAACATATTCATTTTCTATGTGTGCCATGATGCAGAACAATTTGGAAGCCTTGCTCTAAAATACTATCGCATGCTAGCAGAAACTGGAGTTGGCTAACTGACTCTTTCCTCTGTATGACTTAGGCTTCATCACTGTTCTTACGATCCTGCTTCAAAAACAGTACCTCGCAGTTCCCTAAAGGGCTAAAGAAGATCAAGGAGCTGTTTAGTCCAATGTTATCAGAGATATACAAAAATGAAACAAAATAAAAAACTCTTAGATGAGAATATGGCAAAGATATTGCCATATTTTCACAAAAGATTAGAGCAATTTCCAGTAACACCTATCTATGACCACCGCAAGACAAAGGTTTAGAAGTCATGGAGAAGAGAATCAGAGATAGGAGAAAGAGAAAAGGAATAAAGGAAAAAGAAAACATATATTTTTGTAGAAAACAGCTGAGAATCTGCAAGAATCTGAGAATTCAGTGGCTTCCATGCTTGCCTAAAGGTAGTAGGCCAAAGATAACAAGATTATTTTCAGATTCTTTCGTTTTATAGTCTTTTTCATACATCCTAGAACTAATGCTGCTGCATAGTTTTAGACTGTCATGGTCCCTAAATCATCATCTTTCATTATGTAGAACTACTCTTTCCAGTGTGTACATACATTGTTAGTTTTTTCATACATGGCCATATTATCTTAAATTCCCTGTTGAATTTATTCTTATTCTTTCCTTCATCCTGAGTTTATTCCTTTCTCCATCCCAAATTGATCATTCTCAAATGTATTTATACCTCCAGAATCTCACAAAGCCAAGTTTATTACTTAAAACCTTTTTCTCATTTACCACTCTTCATGTCATAAATGCACATACACTCCATATACACACAGATTTATATCCATCCTGATGGGAAAACTCTACCAAATAACACTCCATAAGCTTTCTCCAAGTTCATTTCTTTTGGTCATACTTTTAGATAGGACATTCAACAAGGTGTTCATCTACTGAAGATTATTAAGGGAAAACATATTCTTTTCTTAACAGCTGATAGAGAAATCAAGTGAGATATCCCGAAGTCATGCCAAAAACAATGTAACGGAAACACAGCAGAAGCAGTCTAGACTAGACTAGTCTACTACTAGGTTCAATCCTGGCTCCATCAGTGTAATTTTGAGCAGATTCCTTTGGCCTCAGTTAATTGTTTAGTTTCAGTTTCTTCATCTATAAAAATGGGGATTTTAGCCACCCCGTAAAAGTTGCTGTGAGGATTAGATGAGATAATCACATAAAGCAATTAGCATAAGGCCCGGCACATAGTAAGCAAACAAATGTTAACTGTTGGTATGGTGTCAGATATAACCTATCTTCTGACTCTGTCATTACCTTTTTAGAAAGAAGCTAATTTAGCATAATCCTCTCTTTATGAAATTATGTTTTCTTCTCCCCCAAGTGAGGATGCTAGACAGCAGGAAGTTCTCTTACTTTGTGAGAAGAATCTAGTTGCTCTGCATGAGCTTATGACAAGCTGTATAGGTTTCTGCAAGTGTCAAACATTTTACAACTTCAACCCTCGACCAATAAACACTTGGCAACCAAATCGGTAAGTTCAAGTACACACTCTAAACTCGTACTGCATTTGGAGGGATACTAACTTTTTTACATGAAAGAACAATCATTAAAATACCTGATATAGACTAGAGGGAAAAGGGATGACTAGATAAGCAGCAACATACCAAAAGTTATGAACCACACTACTAAACCATCTTATTTGCCATTCCTAGCAAAGCCAAAGTCTAAAATAATGCCTCAAGTAAAAAACAAGAAAATGAAAGCATAGGATAACCAAAATGTAATTTTTTAATTCTGAACTGTACCAAGTAGGATGGTGATATTTAATACGTATTAAATAATAATAAACACATTAACTTATAAACCCATTGGATCTCCGCAGCATTGGCCACAAACAGCTATCCCTAAAAAGAAACCTCAAAACCACAAATCAGGAACTAAGTAAGTAGGCAGTCTTACTTCCTTCTCTAGGTCTAGGAAGGAATTTAGAAACGCAGATGTTTTGAAGTAGTTAAGAGATTTCAGTTTAAAGCCTAGAATCTCTGCATTCTACTCTCCCAATACAAGCTATTTACAGTTTGAAAAAATAAAAAGCTCCACAAAAAAAAGTTGTCATTAACTTAAACAAGACACTAAGGAATAGTTTTTAACCTATCTGGAGGTTATGTACTTCTTAAGAATTTGTTTTAAAATGGACAATCCCCCCACCTCCTTCCAAAATGCATTCAAACAAAACTGCACATACTTTAAAAGGTGGGGATTAGGAAGACCCCTGAAAGTTACAGACTTCTAGACCATGGACCCCACGCATAACTCATGATTAAGGCAAACTAATTTATCAATTTGAAAAGGAATGAAAGTAACTGAGGCAGAGATTTTCATACAAAAAATAAAATCAGAAATATTTTCTATTTTCTCAGGTAATGAGCATTAGATGTGGTGGTTGGGAGAGGGCGTTGGTCATGTTGAGCAAGGAAAACAAAAAACCATGGGACAAACAAGAAACGTAGAGTTAAAGCAGTATTAACACACAGTCCATTGTGGTCACTCTGAGACAGCAGCAATGAAATGGCCTGCAGCCTTAACACAGGACTGTTTTAACAAAACCAATTCTGGTGCACATTTCCATGCCAATGAAGTTAATTAAACGGCTAATGTTAGCACACCCCTGTAGGTCAAAGCACAAGTTTATGAAAAGTCCTGTAAATATTCCATGTTTCCTTATCAGAAAAGAGCTGAGTTAGATGGAGTGCTTGGGTGGCTCAGTCAGTTAAGCATCCAACTCTTGGTGTGACCCAGTTCATGATCTCGCCCTGGTCGGACAGAGCCCAGAGTCCAGCTCTGAGCGCAGAGCCTATATGAGATACTCTCCCTCCGTCTCTCTCTGCCCCTCCCCCACTCGTGCTCGAGCACGCGCTCTCTTAAGGTAAATAAATAAACCTTAAAACAAAAAAAGAACCAAGTAAGAGAAATCATGTACTTTAATCTAGGAGAAAACAAAGGGAGGGTACAGAAATCCTAAAAGGGGGTGGCTTAAGGATCTGTAGGAAGTATCAACTACAAACTTTTTGAGATCAATGGGTACAAGAGGGAGATGAAAGCAAAACAAAGGAAGTAATAAAGTAAAAGGGAAAACGTCTAGAAGCTGTTCTTTGAAACAAAACAAAACAGAACAAAAACCTCTTTCCTCTTCCTAGACACGTAAACAGTAACTTGGCAAAAAGGAACGGATGAGAAGACGACAGCACGACTTCCTTCCCAAACTCCAGCATTCGTTGGCCGTCCTCACAAGCACAGTCAGACTTGGGACATTTCTTAGGCAAGGCTCCTCCCTGCACCACTGCCCAGTGAACTTCTTGGAGAGACTACCAACTATCTCCATTCCTCTCACTGCGGGAGAGAGGAAGTAGGGGATGCAGTGAGCGGAGGAGAAAAATAAAGACTGGACACCAAACCTGAAGGTGGCCCACTTCGAGACTTAGCCGAGAAAGACCTGGATCCTGCCACCCCTTTTCCCACCCAATGCATGCAAAGATGAGAGGGCGCAGCCCTGCAAGGGCCAGTCTTCCCTTTCCACCCGCTGTTTCCGGGACACCGGGGATCGGGGCAGAAACCAAATGCCGAATACTTGGGCAGATATGTCACAGACGAGGGGCAGAAGTGTCTAGTGAAAAGTCTGGAATGGCAAGCTCCACAAGCAATGTGTCCACCCCCGCCAACTACCTCAGACCAGCCTTCCTCCTCCCACCCCCACCCCCCTCCCACTTCTTTCCCGGCGGACCAGCACCGCCCTCACCTGTCTGCGGGGAACCCGGCAGCTCTCACGTCGAGGATTATCTTTGCCGCTGCTCTCCGGAATAGCCTCAAACCTGGCAAGAAGTGAGCGGAAACGCGACCTAGGCCTTTTCCTTCTTCCCCTCCCCCCACGCACCTCGGATCCTCGGGGGCGGGGAGCAACTGCAGCTGTCACCGCCTCACACTGACCAACCGCCGAGGACACACAGACCGGCTGCCTCTCAACCCGGCCTGCAGCACCAGCACAGAGAGCAGCGGAGCCGGAAGTGAGGAGACCGGAAGTAGCGTTGTCCTTGGCCCTGGACGGCCTCTCTCTCCCTCAATCTGGCCCGGCCCAGCCACATCTCGGTGGTGCCAGCGCGCTTCCCTTGAGGCCTCCTCCGCCCCACTCCTGGAGGCTGGCCCCGCCCCTCCCGTTGCGGCCCTAGCAACCACATCCGGGGCTCCGCCGGCGCCGTTGCCCGGGTAATTTTCTGGCTCCGGCCGGATCACAGAGGGGTGTGCGCGCGGGTCCCGATGCATCTGCCAGAGCTGGGAGCTTGCGGAAGGGCGCGCGCGGGCCTGGTCTTGAGTGGTCGGAGGTCTCCAGAAGCCCTCAGCATCCCTTCTTTCTTACTTATACACCCCAGCCTCACGCGTTAGGCGTTCCCCCTGCAGATGGTGAGCCGGCGGCGGGAAGGTGGAGGTGGACGTAGCTCGCTGCCACGCGTACCACAGGAGAGCCAAAGCTTCTTTCTCAGCTGCTGGAGAGCACTTAGAAGGTTGTTTCAGTCCCGCGGCGGGTGGGAGGGTGGAGGGAATGCGGGGTTAAGGGAACAGACGGGATGCGGGCGCCCCACAATCGCTTCCCCAGTGCCTGGAGCGCCCCACTCCGGCTGCGTCGCTCACGTCCACCCACTTCAGGAAGACCAGACCCCCAAGCCTGGCATCCCTGAGTTCTTGTCACTTGCTGTCTTTGTGATCACTTTCTGCACTGCTCTCTCGCTAGCGGTGGATCCCGGATACTTTTCTTTCCTGCTCCTCTTTCTTTATCCGTATGACTGATTTCTGCTTTATTTGCCCGTCCCATTTCTTCTTAAGCAGATCACTGCCCTCTCTCTACGGAAACCGCCGAACAATCCTTTTTCTCAGAGCCCTTTGTAGTTTACTAAGTTGAGACCCCAACCTGTACTTTGGATGCTCTCCCCATCCCCGGAACTGAATGGAGGGAATGTATGGCTGTGTAGTGGTGCTAGACATACCTGAAGCTCGTTTGCCTACAGTACACACAGTTGATCCATCCACATTCATCCCCCTTCAAGGCTCCGGACTGCATTTCCTTTGACAGCCTTGGGTGCTCATTTTTACCACTTCACTTGTAGAAATGCGAAGGGTAACAGTGCATTCCGTAGAATTTACCATTCATTTACGGTCTAAAGACCGTACTTCTTACCTCCTTTATTTGTCATATTCGTTGATGATACATTTTTAGTGGCTAAGTGCCCGAAGGCAGAATTCTGCCTTTACAAATTCTAGGGAGTTTCAGCATAGTGAATCGTATATCCCTGTACAAATATCTTCCCCATAGCCATAAATGGTTAATACCCACGACAACGCAAATGTGTCAGAAGTGAATAACAATATTTATCAGCCGAGATCTCCAGGAGACTTCCTCTGACAAAAACAGTACTCAAGTCCCAAAATGTAAATCTATGTATAAAGGACCCTTATCTTAAGTGGCTCTGTCCCTAACAAAAGAGAAGAGCAAATATATATGCTAGTTCACTTAAACTGTATCTTCAGTTCTATAGCCCACTGTGGAGTTTTCTGTTTAGAGCCATCCTGCTAGTCTTTTCAATTCTAAGAAAAGGATCCCAATCTAGAATAATTACTGCCGTTCTTGTATAGGAACAGAATGGAGCATAGTAGTAAAGTGCAAGTATTCTTAGAGTTCTGGAAGGGTGACTAGGAAGAGGTGCATGGCTGAGCTCAGTCGTGCTTGAATGACCTGTACGTGACTGAGTTGGCTGGTGTCTTAACGATTCCTGCCAGGTGTCTCTTGAGTTCAGGAATGCTTAACTTCGTTAGAATCCGTCTAGTTATTAAATTGTTAGGCTCAGAGGTGTTTCTTACATTGGAAGGGTGGACGCTTGCTTTAATGATTTGTCCTTAGCTGGATAGTTTCCTTGGCAGCTGCTGGCGGTTTTGCTAGAGATTCTGATGGACTTGGAACCACTTGGAACTCATCCTAATTTCTGTTTAGTGAAGGTGCTGTTAATCATGTTAGGTACTTTGGTCAGTGCATTTCTGGTACTGTGCATGATTAGTCCTCATGCATAGTACAGGGCGACACACAGGATTAATCTTCCCATGACTTCTGCTGCTCCGAGGGAAATTAGAATGTAGGTTGGCTCAAAGAAAACACTGGAAGCTACTTCAGCTGGTGATGGAACACAGTGAAATACTATGAACTTTATTTTGGAAAAAGAAAGCAGAAGCTGGTATTTTTTGATTGGGGGAAATTTTTGATTCTAACAGAAAGCTCTTATTTTAAATCTAACTGCTTAGATGGAGACCTACCTTCCTTCCTTTCTCTCTCTCTCTTTCTTTTCTCTCTTTTTTCTCTCTCTCTCTCTCTCTCTCTCTTTTTCTTTGCCCTAGAGTTTGGGGAATTCTGCCTGCCCATTCTCTTTAGGAAGAATAGAAGATTACTACTTTTCTCTAAATTGACATCTGTGTTTGGAGAGGTAAGAAAAAAGGTAATAGTTGTCTGCCATATATGTTTATGATATGGGGATTATCTACTCATTTACCTTTGTACTGCTATTGGCTATTATTCAGCTTTTGCAAAATCAGGTGCCACTTTTTCACTTGGCTTATGGGGGAACTCTGACGGTCTATATTTCATTTATTGACCAAGAAGGAAAGAGGGCAACAGGTTAAAGAATATTATTCCTTTCTGAATGAATTAAATGTGCATTCAACTTTTTTTCTTTGCTTTAGATGTTAAATACTTTATATTGTTTACAAATAATACTTTCTCAAGAGAAAGTAAGAGGTGCTACCTTCAAATCTTTTCTAGGGGGATTCTGGTAATGTCACAATAATTTTATCACTCTCTATCATCAGCTCCCTTTTCATGGAGACATGTTGTGTTAATGATTGCACAATGTAATTCTCTGGAAACAAACCCTGTGTTGGAGGGTACTGATAAATGGAACATTTAAGAAGCCTGTGAATAGTAGTATGATTAGAACATAAGAGTAGAAATTGTTTTAACTACAAAGAGAAAAAAACTGAAGTTATCCATAATTCCATTATCTAGAATTAACACTGAACATTTTTGTCAATGTGTTTTTTCTATAAATATATATTTTTCTACATTTATTTAACAAATTGTGATTTAGAACCTACTGTTTGCTGAGTACTAAACACGGTAGGAATAGCCATGAGCCCCTGTCCTCATGTAACTTTCAGTGTATGTTGGTTTTGTTGGCATACGGTTTTGTATTTTGCTTTTTTCACTGAATATATTATGGAATTTTCTTCCAATCATGAAATACTCTCCTTCAGTGGCTCAGTAGTATTTTAGCATATATATTTGTTAATTTATTTACCTAATCCTTTTTGCTACACATTTAGGTTCTTTCCCATTTTGTCTGTAATTAAAACAACAGTGGGAGGAATATTGTTGTATGGTAAAATTCTGTGATTTCCAGTGATTCTCACTTTGTATAATTCCCTCTCATTTGAACATGATAGGATATCATTCTCATTATAATGTTTTCTTACATGTACAAGGGATTTTGCAGAAGCAACCAGTTGACTTTAAGTTCATCAACAGGGAGATAATCTGGATGGGCCTAAACTGATTGCATGAGCCTTTTAAGAGCAGAGAGTTTTCTCCTGCTGGTTGCACCAGAGAAGGCAGAGAGATTCGAAGCATGAGAGAGATTTGACAGGAGGAAGGTTCTCTGTTGCTGAAATGAAAAGGGCCACAGTCGAGGACCTGAAGGAGGCCTCCAGGAGCTGAGAGCAGTCTCTGCTAACAGCCATCAAAAACTCAGGGACCTCAGTCCTACAACCACAGAAGTTGAATTCTGCAAATAACCTGAATGAACTTGCAAGCAGATTCTTCCCTAGAACCTCCAGATAAAAGTCCCATTTGACTAACATCTTGATTCTGCCTTGTGAGATCCTAAGCAGAGGACCCAGTTGAGCTCACCTGGACTTCTGACCTGCAGGACTGTGAGATAATAAGAGGGTATTGTTTTAAGCTACTAAATGCAGAAATAGGAAATGAATAAATTTGTAAGATAGATTATTTTTGCATCTCAAATTATTATCTGGGGATAAAATCCTAGGCATGGACTTGCTGGATAAAAGTGATGCACATTTTTTAGATTTTTGTATCATGTTACTAATTTGCCCTTTGTAAGCTTTGTACCCATTTATATACCGCCTCACAACCTATGTTATATTCTGGCAAACACTAGATACTGCCATTCTGGTAGGCAAAAACAAAAAACAAAAAGGGTATCTCCTGGTTTGAAAGAAGATTTACATTTCTCTTATTACCAGTAGAATTGATTATTGTTTCCTTTACTTGGAGTTCACTTGGTAAGTCTTTTTTAGTGACTTGCCAATTCTTTTTCTTTAGGTAGCTTTACCATTGACATGGAGAAAATAGTATCTAATGTGTATGGTATTTTTCTGCTGTAATATTTTCATGGAGTAGAATGATTAATGAGCATAATTGAGAGAATGGGTACTTCTGAGAAATATTAGCTACTGCCATTACTCCCTGCAAGAAATATCCCAGACATTATACTGTGCGAGAATGGAAAATGTTGTCTTCATTGGTTAAGCAGTATTGGTGCCTTGTTCTTTTCTAGGGAAAAGAAGTCTGGCTTGTCTGGCTCAGCATCAGAAATGTGGTTGTTTCGGGTATAAACATATATTGTATATTACCATGGAAAATTATAGGTTTCACTCTTGTTTTAGAAGGAAATATATACTGTTAACTCTCAGAAAACAACTAAGATCTTCCTAAATGAACATCATTATTTTCAGTTTGATCAAGATAATCACTAATCTCTGTGTATATTATATTGCTTTATTTAAGAGGGAGTGAAGGAGGAAATTCAAGTTATTTTTTCTCTAATCCTTGTTATTTGAGATGAGAGGGTTTATTTCTAACAAATGAAATAAGGCAGAAGGAAAAAAGGAAGGAAGGAAGAAAAGAAGAAGAAAGGAAAGAACAGAAGAAAGAAGGAAGGGAGAAGTTGGGAGAGTCCCTTTTTCTCTTGGAGAGTAGTTCTGTGTGGTTTTGTCTTAAAAAATTGTTTCTTGCTACCTCAATTTCTAAAGGTTGGTATCTTCCTAATAAGAGCAAGATATTTAAAAATGTTTATTTTGAGGGGTACCTGGTTTGCTCAATCTGTTGAGCATCTGACTCTTGATTTTGGCTCAGGGTCACGGGATCGAACCCCTATATCAGGCTCCACACTGAGCGTGGAGACTGCTTAAGATTCGCTCCCTCCCTCCACCCCCCACATCCCCCCCCCCAGCCCCTCACTCCCACTTGCATGCTCTCTCTCTAAATTTTTTAAAATTTAAAAATGTTTATTTTGAAGTAATTGTAGATTTACAGGGAATTGCAGAAATATGTATAGGGAGGTCCCATATATGAGCAAATTTGTTTTGTTTGTTTGTTTGTTTGTTTGTTTGTTTTAATTGAATGCTCAAAGCTTATTTACTTAGAAAGGTCAGCCCACCCTAACGTTGGGATATGGTTGCTATTTGTGTTCACAGAATTCATAAAGGCCTATTCTTCTGTAGAGGTTTGATGTTGTTTTGTTGTTGTTGTTGTTGGGTTTTGGATAGGCATTGCAAATGCTGCCTTGGTTGGGTGCTGGGGACACAGAGTGTACAACTATTATCAAAGGAGGCCACACCAGTGTGATCCAAAGGCACCGTAATATAGTGAAGAGAATGGTAGATTTTATGGTAGTGCCCTCAACCACGTTATAACTACATGAGCTTTGAAATTCAGTTTTATCTTCCTCCTGAGTTGTTTGAAATACAGGAAGTAAAGGTGTTTGGAAAATAAAGCCCTGGGCTATCATAATTATTATTAAAGTCTTTTTACAACAACAACAATGAAAATCCTTTACTGGTTGTAATTCCTATGATAAAAATTACTTTTTTTAGACAACAAAGGCGGAGGAATTTTGACAAAAAGTTTTGTCAAAAAATTTTGTGCAAAAAATGCATATGACATCTTGAAACCTGGGAGAAGAGAAAAACTAGAGGAATGGAGTGCCCACACTATATCACACAGCAGTAACACCTGCTCATCAAATTAGCTTGTTACCTTGGCCTGCAGGAGGCCCGAAGCCTGTGGATTCTGGTATAGTAGGTGCTACCTGGGAAGGTAGGGGCAAGCTTATCTGGTCCATGTGACTGTTCTCACAGTACTGTTTGATTTAAGAAGATCTCTGCTTTCAGTATATGTTTAAGGTGGGATTCTTGCTTCAGTTTGCAAGTAGGATCTTGTAAAATCTTTGAATTGTGTAGACTGACACAGCCAAAGGGACGTTAGAGAGAAAATAATGATAACGAGATCATGACCAGGCATTCACTGAACACTTTGCAAGGTGCTAAATACTGGGCTGAACACTTCACACTGTCTCGTTGAATCTCATTGAATGTGCAATGACCCTGTTTGGTAGGGGCTGTAGTTACACCTATTTTACAAACAAGGAAGCTGAAGCTTCAAATGGTTAAGTAATCTACCCAGGATCCCGTGAGTACTAAATGGCAGAATCACTTGTCAACTCAGGTGTGGCTGGCACCAAAGCCCATATCCTTACACTATAATAAGCTCTATTTTACAGATAAGGAAGTGGAGGTCCTGCGACATTCAGTAAGACCCATGGTCACTCTCCTTCTTACTCTTAGTCTAGGTCTTTTTCTGCTTTATACCCTTGTAAGAATTTGCTTATTCCTATGCATTTTGTCAACTATTTCTGGCCTCTGCGTGTCTGGCTGGTGTGTCAAGTTGATGGAAAAGTTACTAGGTTTGTAAGCATTTAGATAAAATAAGACTTGGATTTCTAAAATTTGTAATCGAATCACTTGTTTTGATTTTTAGTGAAGCCTTTTCTACCAGACTCCTATAAAGGAGACACTGTCTCCCATGTGCTATTAAAAGTTGAACCTTGTGACTACTGTCTGACTATGTTTTTCTTTTAGAGGAGTCAGAGGGGGCAGGCTATGACTTCATGTGAAAAATAGCCACCAAAGATCTATCCAGCATAATTTTTAGTTTTTTAATTTTGGTAAGTGCCCATTTTTAAAACAGATTAAGTCTGTCTGAATTATTTTGAAAGTATATATTACAAAACATTCAAAAGCAAGTGAGAATTCAAACGCATAGAGCAAAGCTACAGGGCTTTTTACCGAGGCCGTTGAGGAGGTAAGCCTTTCTCCTGGAAGCTTTGGTTATTATATTTTCAGAAACATGGTCCCATTCTTTTCTTTATTATTAAAAGCATAACTAATTAGTATAAATATTCTTTTTGATATTCGATTGACACATAATTGCTAAAATAAGTTGTTGTTTGTTTTTTTTTTTACATTTTCAAGAGGCAGAAGATATACCATCAGGTCCTAGAAGGAGTCTACCACTTTCTTCTCTACCCTGAAGAGACTTGGAAATTAATGGGTAACATTTTGCATGAAAATTACTGAATGCTATTCCTTCTTATCTCTGAGGCCTTCTGTGGAGAATTAATAGGAGGTTGAGTGTGCATGGATAAAATGGATCATCTTAAAGGATTGAAGTTCCAAAAATATATCAGCAGGACTGGACAGGTTTGACATAATGAGATTTCTATTTTAGCTTGACTTCTGGAACTCTGAATAAACTATAAACTGAGCTGCACAGGTCCTGGGAAGGAAGTTTCTCTTCTAAAATATTCTAGTTGCATATAACATTTTCCTTATTCAGAACCTTTGAAAAAATATATTTACATCTCAATTTCCTGAGAATTAAGACTAATAGACACTTGCCAACTTTTAATATATGAAGCGGGATAGAAAACAGCAATTTGTATCATTTTGGAAAAGAAATTTAAAGAAACAGACACCAGGAAGACGAGAAATCTCTACATAAGCACCGGTTGAGATGGCAGAAGCTTCTGTGGATGCCTCGACTCTGCCCGTAACAGTGAAGAAAAAGAAAAGTTTATCCATTGAAGAAAAGATCGACATTATAAACGCAGTAGAAAGTGGCAAGAAAAAGGCAGAAATTGCAGCTGAATATGGAATAAAGAAAAATTCACTGTCTTCTATTATGAAGAATAAAGACAAAGTTCTAGAAGCCTTTGAATCTCTGAGATTTGATCCAAAGAGAAAAAGACTGAGAACTGCTTTTTACACAGATCTGGAAGAGGCATTAATGAGGTGGTATCGAATTGCTCAGTGTCTAAATGTACCAGTTAATGGTCCAATGCTACGTCTAAAAGCTAATGATTTTGCACAGAAACTGGGACATAATGATTTTAAGTGCAGTAACGGTTGGCTGGATCGCTTTAAATCCAGGTACGGTTTAGTATTCAGAGCTCAACCTGTGGAAGCTACAGGGGTTTCAGTAGACCCTTCAACTGTCTGGCACCAAAATGTACTTCCTTATTATTTAAATGATTATCATCCTAAAAATGTTTTTAATATAAAAGAGACCGGGCTGCTTTATCGAATGTTACCTACAAATACATTTGCATTTAAAGGAGAAACCTGCTCGATTGGAAAGTTATGCAAAGACAGAATAACTCTAGTGGTTGGGACAAACATGGATGGCTCAGAGAAACTTCCTTTGCTCATCATTGGAAAACACAGAAATCCACATTGTTTCAAAGGTATAAAATCATTGCCTGTGTGTTATGAAGCTAACAGGATGGCATGGATGACGTCAGATGTATTTGAACAATGGATGCGGAAGCTCGATGAGAAATTTCAAGCCCAGCAACGAAGAGTGGTGATCTTTGTTGATTCTTTTCCTTCACATCCAGAGGTAAAGAACCTAAAGTCCATTGAGTTAGCATTCTTTCCATCATGTGTATCTTCCAAATTTATAGCTATGAAACAAGGTGTTATTAAAAGCCTTAAAATCAAATATCGACATTGTCTTATCAAAAAATTTTTAAGCTCTGTTGAAGGCAGCAAAGAATTTACATTTTCCCTACTAGACGCAGTTGATACTTTGCACCTTTGCTGGAGGGCTGTAACCCCCGAGACTATTGTTAAGAGCTATGAAGAGGCAGGATTCAAATCTCAAAAGGGAGAAAGTGACAAGACAAATGTAGAGACAGACACTGGTCTTGATTTGGTTGCCCATGCTCAGGCAGCAGGTGTGGAATTTCCTGAAGGTTTATCTCTAGAAGAGTATGCTGCCCTCGATGATGATTTGGAGACCTGCGAAGCGGCACCAAAAGGTGATTCTGTATGGACCGAAGAGAGTAAATCAGATGAAACTGGGCTTTATACTTCTGATGAAGAGGATGATGGTGGATCTCTAGGAACTGAGCTCCCTTTACCATCAAAAAATGAGGCCATAACTGCTTTAGATACTCTTAAAAGTTTTCTTAGAAGTCAAGATATGAATGAGGAGCTTCATAATTCTTTAGCAGACCTTGAAATTTTTATTAACTCATCATCTAAATAATTATTTGTGGTATAACATCTTTTCCTAATGTATTTTACTAGATAAGGTATATGAAGGGAAACTACCACTTAAACACAAAAAATTTAAAAACTAGCAATCTTTAGTTTAATTGCACATGTCTTTGACCTGAATAGCAAAGTTGCCCTAGGTAGATTAAATAAAGAGTAAATAAATGAAAAATATGAATTTCAACTTACCAAGGTTTTGGGGAGTAGAAACTGTATTACAGAGGCCTTGTACTTGAAATATATGGTACATATGTCAAAAATAGAAAACTCTCCAGCTATTTGATTCATACAGGTTGAATTGGTGATTGCTATTTTTCTCTTTTTTTTTTAAAGCACAGATCATGTTCTAGAATATTTTAATTTATCTACCTCGTCTAGGAAATAAAAGATCTATTACTTAGATATTTATTTTTATAAAGACATATTCTAGCCTCATATCAAGTATTAATTTTAAATTACTTTATTTTTCTTGTAACTAGCTTATCTTGCTAACAGGAAATTATGAATAAGCACTGAAAATAAAACCTGACCCAATTATATACCAAAATGATTAAAAATATATGTCTCATTACTTTCCCGTTATTTCTATATAAGGTCAAATGAAAGACTATGACCTTATCAGATTCTTTCTGTCATCTATAACCAGAAGATGATATAGTTTCTTCCTAAATATTTATATGTATGTGTGTACATTTAATAGAAAAATACATTACTGAAACATTTGTTAAATTCTTATAATATATTTTAATAAGATTACTCTTGAAAAGTATATATGAAGATATATATGCAGTTACTAAAACAGAAAATATCTTATGTGGTTCTTTTGTTTCTAATTTTAACAGCTGAAACTTTTAATCTATAATATTTAATTATTTCTTGATTTTACTGAATTTTATTTTCAGGAAAAACTGAGTGTTTTCAGCATATTTTGATATATTTAATCTTTTTCTCTTTCAAATTGTATTAAATTTCTGTTTGAGGAAGTTTTGTCTATAGAATATTTGAAAATACTGTATGAAATTATTTACTCTCCATCCATAAAATCGTCTTTAAAACTAGAAAAATACCATGTGTCAGACTTTTCTGTTGTTACATTTTAAAAGTCATGCTTATTGGGGCGCCTGGGTGGCGCAGTCGGTTAAGCGTCCGACTTCAGCCAGGTCACGATCTCGCGGTCCGTGAGTTCGAGCCCCGCGTCAGGCTCTGGGCTGATGGCTCGGAGCCTGGAGCCTGTTTCCGATTCTGTGTCTCCCTCTCTCTCTGCCCCTCCCCCGTTCATGCTCTGTCTCTCTCTGTCCCAAAATAAATAAAAAAACGTTGAAAAAAAAAAAATTTAAAAAAAAAAATAAATAAATAAAAGTCATGCTTATTTAATGTATTACATATAAGTTAGGGTACCCTTTGAAAAATATTTTGGAAAAGTGTAAAATGTTATACAGATTATTTTTATTATGAATTATTAGTCTGCCAACATAAGACACATTTGGAAGGAAATATTTATAGAAAGTATTTTTATTTTCCACTGTTGATTTACTCTGCTTTTGAGATTTAGTAATGCCTTAAAAATATATTAAGCTGAAGGAAATTTCTCATAGAGTGAAATATAGATTACTTAAGCTTAATTGAAAACATTTTAATTAATGATTTGATTTAAAATTTTAGTGTGATTGGAATTGTGTACCTAAATCATGGACCTTACTCTCTCTTAAGAGCCCTGGCTGTAATTAGAGTACCTGGCATATATCCAGCCTTCAGTAATTCTTTTCTCTCTCTTTCTCCACTTCATTCATACCATCTTACTATCAAATGTTCTTATTTAACCATTCCAGATATTCTGTGACGTAAGAATTATTACCTCCATTTTTGGTAAGGTGAGGACATTGAAACCTGAAAAGATAATTTGGTTAAAATCTCAGAACCAAACCCAAAATGCAGTAGTTCCCTATCACCTAGACCTATGTTCCTCTAACTATACACCCCTCTGCTTCTTTACTCTGTAAAAGAAAATTCTGTTGTTTTTTTCCCTTGAGTTTAGGGACCCGAGGGTGAAATATTTCAGAGAATATGCTGGATCTATGCTGATAGTTCTGTTCCCGAGATCTCTCCTGAGAACACCAAGATAATGAAACACTGGGACCTTGTGAGTGGGTAATCCTGTACCACTCTAACACAGAGGCTCTAGGGGAGTTCAAACAAAAATACTTGAAACAACTTTAATATCCAAATGCTGAAAGTACCTACTGCTTTTTCTCCTATATGACATTCCTTTTTTTTATTTCTGGGGCATAATAAGTCTAAAGGTGATAAAGGAAGATAAGGCTCCTATAGAGAATTAGAAAAAGATGCCTGCATATTTAAATTTAAAGATAAACTTTAAGTTGTTAATGTTGTATACTCTTCTGTGTAGTTTACAAGCTGTATACATTTAAACTATTTTCAGAACAATTTTTTAAAATGTTTATTTATTTGGAGAGAGAAAGAGTGCAGACGATCAGGATGAGGGGCAGAGAGAGAAGGAGAGACAAAATCCCAAGCAGGCTCTGCACTGTCAGCACAGAGTCCGACTAGGGGCTGAAATTCACAAACTGTGAGATCCTGACCTGAGCTGAACTCAAGAGTCAAACGCTTAACTGACTGAACCACGCAAGTGCCCCCAGAACAAAAATTTTTTTAATTTACTTTTCCCAGGACAATCCCTGCATACCTCACTCCTGATTTATTTTCTCCATACATAATCAGCACAAAGTTGGGACTAAATGTCACTTGTCTTTTCAGAAAATAACTTCATTTAGCAATTCACCTGCTTTTCAGTTAAATATAGTGTTTTTATTGTTCTTGCTATATAAATTTTTACTGTTACAACAATGTTTTTCCCTTTTGTCTGCTTCATCAAGCAACAAATCTTATGTTGAATTTAGGACACTGTTTCACTTCACTAGTGAAAGGTTTGGTTCAGGATAAAGTAGGACAATGAGTAAACCAAGGCCTATGGGTTTTATGTTTCCTGCCTGGCTTCTCATCTGGACCTAAGATCAAGTGTAAAACCTCCCATTTACTGTATACAAAGCAGAATAATTGGCAGGAGGGCGGGGAATAGGGGAGGGAGAATTGAAGGAGAGCTTCTCAAGCAAACACCTCCAATGTGAAGGGAGGTCCTTTTTCAATCATTGGCTCAGTAGGGACTCCATAGAGACTGGCAGAGAGAGGTTTGTCCCTTAGGGGAGGCAGCACACACATCTGCCAACAGGTTCAGAGTCCGGTGGTGGGCTGGATCTTTGGGGTCACCTAGAGCTACCTAGCTAAGTACAGCATGGCATAAGGCAGCCAAGAAGCTACCAGTAGCTGGGAGGAATTCCTACCATCGGAGGAAAGACAGGCCTAGGTTGGGGGACCATAATGTACATCACTAAGTTCTCAGAAAAAAAAATTCTTCAATGGAATAAATTAAATCTAGTCCAGTTCAATGCTACCTTGCAAAAGACATTTCATTTCTCCAAATAGCAGTTTGTACCACCCATAAAATGAGACTGACACTTCATTTGAATTTATCGAGGATGAAAGAAAATTATGCAGATGAATACACTTAGCAAACTCTAAAGTGTTCCCCAACTATAAGGTATGACTAGAAAGGCACCTCTGTGCTACTACTTCCAGATATGCTCAGATATTAGCCTTGTGGTCACTAAATACCAATGACGATTTTCCCATTGACATTCTTCGATGCAATAAAATAGGGAATTCAACATTTCTAGGAATACGCAATTTATCTGTAGAACTGAAACATTTTCACTTTGAATGAGGGAATAAGGTAACTTAGAAACTTTCAAGTTTTCCTGAATTGCTCCTTATGCAAAGCATTTCAGCAAAATATTGTAGACAGTCAATTGCTCACCATATGCTCACATGACTTCTTTGTGCCAGCATGGGGGCGGGGGGGCGAGATCTCTTTTGTCTCTTCTTACAAGAGCACTGATTCCATCATGAGGCACCCATCTTCGTGATCTCATCTAACCCTAATTACCTCGCCCAAACCCCATCTCCAAGTACCATCACACTGGGGGTTAGGGCTTCAGTGTATGAATTTTGAGGGTGACAAACATTCAGTCCATAGCAATTACCTAGTACCAATAAAGGCATTCACATATTAATTAATATGGACTTGCTGTATCAGTTTCCAACTTGCTATAAACTAAAAGGGTATGTATATTACAGAACCTATAGCTATTAGCAAGTTCCTTAAAGTTTATAAAACTTTAAGAAGAAATGAGGACATTTTTCATGGCCTTCAATAAATGGACAGACCCAAAATTGAAATACATATGTTTGTTTCTTCTAAGTTAATCCCAATCAAAATCCCAATGCAGGTTTGTTGAAAATTTTGCAAAATAATTCAGATTTTTCCAAAAGAATAAGTATGTATTGATATCTAAGAAAATTTTGGAAAATAAAAATAGGGAGTATTTGACCTATAGCAGAATTTTAAACAATATGGTACGGGCAACAGAATTAATCGGTCAATCAAAAGAATAATATATGATGTCTAGAAAAAGAAAAATAATATGATAAAAATGGCTTAAATTTTTTTTAATGTTTATTTTTGAGAGAGGGGGAGAGGCAGAGTGTGAATGGAATAGGGCAGAGAGAGAGAGAGACACAGAATCTGAAGCAGGCTCCAGGCTCTGAGCTGTCAGCACAGAGCCCAACGTGGGGCTGGAAATCATGAACCACGATATCATGACCTGAGCCAAAGTCGGATGCTTACCCGACTGAGCCACCCAGGCACCCCCAAAGATGGTTTTTAATCGTTGGTGAAATTGATGGATTATTCAGTAACTGATATTAGGGCAACTTGGCTAAAGACATAGGATTTTTTTTAAAAAAGTCCTACATCTAAATGAATCCCAAAAGGATTAAAAAAACTCTAAAAGAAATGGAGGAAGGAAAGAAAGAAAAAAATGAAGAAAGAAGGGAGGAAAGGAAGAAAGACAAAAAGAAAAGGAATGTGGAGAAAGAAAAGAAACTTGTAAATACTAGGAAAGTAAAGGTAAATGTAAATGTTTAATAATATTTTAATAGGAAAAATATTTTATTTTTTATTTTTTAAATTTTTTTTTTTTCAACGTTTATTTATTTTTGGGACAGAGAGAGACAGAGCATGAACGGGGGAGGGGCAGAGAGAGAGGGAGACACAGAATCGGAAACAGGCTCCAGGCTCCGAGCCATCAGCCCAGAGCCTCTCGCGGGGCTGACCGCGAGATCGTGACCTGGCTGAAGTCGGACGCTTAACGGACTGCGCCACCCAGGCACCCCAATAGGAAAAATATTTTAAAAGGTATGACACTCAAGAATAGTTGAGTGTAAAAATACTAATAAAGTATGAAAATATTGTTAACATCACTCAAAGAAATGCAAGCAAAAAGTGGGACGTCTTTGGGGGGAGGGGCCATCACATTAGACAAGATTATAAAAATGACAATACCAAATGTAGGCAAGAGCATAGAGAAACGGGTGCACTGGTGTTGGAAGTATAAATTGGCACATTTAGTTATTAGAGTTGGAATGTGTTAAGTGTTTACTAATTACCAGATTGTTCTAAGTGTTTTGCTGTGTTACTTAATACTCAGAATAACTCCCAACAGTTATCATCCCCATTTTACTGCTGAGAAAATTTAAGTATAGCTATAGCTAGTAAGTAACAGAACTAGAATTCAAACCCAGAAAATCTGACTCAAAAATATGCTGTACATGGAATAAATTTATCCTAACAAAATAAAAACATTGAGGACATTTGTTGCAGTGTATACAAGCCCATAATTCTTTATCCAAAACCCTGGGGACACATATGTTTCAGAATTCAGAATTTATCAGATTTGCAAAAGATAATATATGCATATACTTCATGTTATATAATATCCCCAGGAGATTCTAGGGCAACATCCCATAATCAAACATTAATAATTTTGTAGTGAAATGCATTCATGTGAAGTCAGATATGTAAAGGTAATAAGTAACTTAATAGCTTCATAGTTTTTATTGTCAAATAAGTTCATGGTAGGTCGGTTTTTACTATCAAATGGGTTACAAAAAGGCCTTCAGATCCTGTAGTAACTTAAAACAAAAAAAAAAATAGACTGAAAACTGTATGAATGTTTGTTTGAGAGAAAGAGAGAGCACACATAAGCAGGGGAGAGGGGCAGAGGGAGAGACAGAACCTTAAGCAGGCTCCACTCAGCACAGAACCTACCCTGGGGCTCTATCCCACGACCCTGGAATCATGACTTGAGCTGAAATCAAGAGTTGGACTCTAAAAGACTGAACCACCCAGGCACCCCAAATGTTTTCAATAGAGAATTGGTTAAATGCACGTGTTATATTGAGTGAAATGTCAAGGCCCAAACTCTTTTTTAACTTCTTTTACTTTCATGTATATGAAAATTTGCTTGCCTGAACTGGGTATTTCCTAAATTTGACTTGCAAATTCTGGAAATGAATCTCCTATTCCTCTGATTCTCCTTGCTGAACATCTTCCCATCTCTGCCAGGCTAGAAATCTTTTTGCCAAGTGAAACAGGATCTATAGCATAGTATTGAATTGGTGAAAAACCAGACTTGCTGGTTTAATGTACCATAGATTACACGTTCATCTTCATGCATTAGCCCAATTTAAATTCAAAGAAATCAACTTCCTAGGTCAGAGAACTCATAGACGGTGTATCAGGCGAAACAATTGAAAGGGTAGGGACCCCACTTCACTCGCTTCTACTTATTTTTTCTTATTCATCAAATCCAGCAAGATGATTTTTTTTAAGGTGGGGCTGTTGTATAATCCCTTTATATCTATCTCCCCAACAGTACCTATTAAATACAAACAAGCTATTGATATATTAAATATTTGCTCAGTTGGAGGACTAAATGCAAAGTTACAGATAGTCTTGTTTCCTGAATTCGTAATTAAGATGGGGTTTTTGTTTTGTTTTCTCCTAACTTCCTCTTTGTGTGCCACTGAACTCTTTGTTAATGCAAAGTCACTGCCTGTGTTATTGGCTGATACCACGCCTTATTTTCTATGTTGCAAAATAGGTAACCCAGCATAGAGATAAGAGCCACTTTCCTGTCACTATCTGCCCAGTTGAGGAACCATTCCCCCAAAAGATCCAGAATCTATCTCTTAACTCTTGCAGAGATAACTGCCCCGCTCTAAAGTAAATATCTAAGAGAATTTCATATTATTATTGTAATGAACAGTTAATTACCAAATTGAATTAAACCAAACAGTTACCAAAAAAAGGAGACAAAAGAAACGAAATAATAACAAGACTCAGACTTACGCAAGGCGCCTCCCTTAATTTCTTCCAATTATTGTAAAGTCAGCCAACAGTAAGCTTGGAAAAAAACCTCATGTATAATGCCACAAGAGGGTAATCATTAATTTGGCATACTCTAATCTTAAATTTTTAAAGTACAGGAAAGTATATGCAATACAAATATCTATCTGCCAATTTACATAATTACTATTGTGTTTACTTCAGATTACCATATATATCCTTTATTTTCTTAATTTATTCCTACGTATTTTATAGTTTAGTTGCTACTGCAAATGCAATATTTTCCTTTTAATTTTCAGATTACTACTAGTGTAGAAAAAGTGAGTGGTTTTTGACTGTTTTGTATCTAGTAACATTACCAAAGTTTCTTATTAATTCCAGTATGTTTTTCAAATCAGATCATTTCATTATCATTTATTAATAAAGATCATTTAATTTCTTTATTTTTTAATTTTTTTAACATTTGTTCATTTTTGAGAGACACAGAGAGACAGTGTGAGCAGGAGAGGGGCAGAGGGAGGGAGACACAATTCGAAGGAGGCTTCAGGTTCTGACCTGTCAGCACAGAACCTGATGTGGGGCTTGAACTCACGAATCATGAGATCATGACCTGAGCTGAAGTGGGACACTTAACTGACTGAGCCCCCAAATCACTTAATTTCTTTATACTAATTATTTTCCTTATTCCTACCTGGAGACCAGGAAATAGTCCTCTGTATTTTCTCCTTCATATTTAAATTTTTGTCTTCATATTTAAATTTATTTTGTGGGTGGTAGAGGCAAGGATCTAACTTTATTTTTCCTAAAGGGAACCCCCCCCCCCCATATATTGACTAATTTACCCTTTTGTAATAACTTTGCTATTCATAACAACTTCCTGCACCTGTACTGAGAGGTCATTCTGGGGAAGAGTTTAAATCTTTCCATGTCTGAATAAACTCTAAGGAAAAATTAAGTCTTTTTTTTCCTTTTAATATTTATTTATTTATTAGGAAAGCACAAGCTCGGGAGGAGCGGAGAGAGGGGGACAGAGGATCTGAAGCGGGCTCTGTGCTGCAGGCTGACATCAGCAAGCCCGATGTGGGGACCATGAGATTATGACCTGAGCCAAAACCAGACACGCTCAAAGGACTGCGCCACCCAGGTGCCCAAAATAATTAAGTCTTAAACCAAAAGACAGTTATATGCACGTGAAAAGATTAAGTTTGTTGGGTTTTTGCTACTGAACGGAAATGGTGACTTGTGGGCAAGTAAAGCTTATTTTTTTTAATTTTTTTTTAACGTTTATTTATTTTTGAGACAGAGAGAGACAGAGCATGAATGGGGGAGGGGCAGAGAGAGAGGGAGACACAGAATCAGAAGCAGGCTCCAGGCTCTGAGCCATCAGCCCAGAGCCCAACGCGGGGCTCGAACTCACGGACCGTGAGATCGTGATCTGAGCTGAAGTCGGACCCTTAACTGACTGAGCCACCCAGGCGCCCCAAGTAAAGCTTATTTTTAAAAAATAGTTTGGGGCACCTGGGTGGCTCAGTTGGTTAAGCGTCCGACTCAGTTTTGGCTGCGGGTCATGATCTCATGATTCATGAATTCAAGCCCTGCTTCAGGCACTGTGCTGATAGCATGGTGCCTGCTTAGGATTCTCTTTCTTCCTCTATCTCTGCTCCTCCCCTGCTCTCTCTCTCTCTCTCTCTCTCTCAAAATAAATAAATAAACTTAAGGTTTTTTTTTTTTTTAAGTTTATTTTGAGTCACCTGGGTGGCTCAGTTGGTTGAGCATCTGACTCTTGATTTCAGCTCAGGTCATGATCTCAGGGTTGGTGAGTTTGAGCCCAGCATTGGCTCTGCACTGACAGTGGGGAGCCTTCTTGGGATTCTTTCTCCCTTTCTCTCTGTCCCTCCTACATGCACGCGCGCGCACGCGCGCGCGCACACACACACACATTTTCTCTCTCTCTCTCTTTCTCAAAATGAATAAACTTAAAACGACAACAACAACAACAACTTTAGGGCTGGGTAAGCATCAGCTCTCCTAGCGATAGGAAAAAATGTAGAAGGAAAAGAAGTCTTCCCATCTTTGTCTTCCAAAGCCCGGGCCCTAGCAGAGTAATGGGACTTGGAACATACTCAAAATGTTAGCGAGAATATGGAGTTTGAAGGAAGTGGAAGTCTCCTCTCAAGATGAACAAGAGTCCCTGCTGCCATGGAGAGAAAAGAGACAAAGGCCTGAGAGCAGAGCCATCAATGTAGCCATACAACAATAAGGAAGATGAAAGCCAAGGTCACTGAGAGGGACATTATTTGAAGGTCAAGAACTATGGGAGCTCAGTTGGCTCTGCAGATGGCCCAGACCCCACTGGCGTGAGCACCAGGATGAGCTGAGGTGAGGCCAGCCATCCTCCCTCCTCACACCTGCTCAGGGAAATCTTCCTCTGACAGCAGCAGCCAGTACTTTGCTTGGTAATCACCTTGCAGAAAGGATGCCAGTCCTAGCCTCCAAATCTTGGCAGATCTTATCTACTTCCTCATGTGAGCAACCCACTGTTAATGGCCCAAGAGAAGGGCAGCTGAGCCCTGGACATCTCAAGAGAGGGTGAAAGAGTAAAACCATTTCCTTTAGGCTAATAATAATGTAAATTACAACCTAGAAGGAAAGAATAGATACATGGAACAAATAGGTAAGGTCACGCTATAAGACATACATTTTTACAAAAACAAAATAGATTTCAACACTTTCCTACAACATTCTTGATTCCCTTTCTGCCACTTCTCTATAAATATGTATGACTGCAGTGTGTAATAAGGAAGCACAGGTAGAATAATAACCAGGGTTCCCCTAATTCTCTGCTTTGAGGTGTGATTTTTCATGGGGCAGCTTGAGTTAGGTTAGGCCAATGCACTCAAATGTCTTCACTGGGAACTAACATCTTACTTAGAATAACACATCTTCAATGCTGTTAAGAAAGAAACAATCCACCTAAAAGGTATGCATTTTAAAGTTTGAGCCTCAAAGGGAGGATTTGACAACGTGTAAGGAGGAAAAAATATGACAAAAGGCAAAATAAATTTTTATTTAAGAAAAAATGATTCTCTAATAAATGAGTCTCTCCCCCTCCCCATTTTTTTGTATCTAATGTAGTAACAAGATATGTTTAGACTGGGGCTTAGGGGTCAAAGAGGAAGAGTAAAAGTATGTTTTAGCACAGGTAAAGCCCAACAGGCAAGGTTCTTTCCTCTAATTTTTTATTTTGAGTATTTTCTTTGGTATTTTAATCATATTCTTCAGCTATCCTCAGCATAAAAGATAGAAAAATATATTTTTTAAAGAACTCTTTGCTGTCCTCTCCAAATTCTGTTGTCACTGAAGTGACTGCTCTTCTTAGCTGGAGTGTCATTCTCTGCTTTATGATGAGCACACTGGCAGGAGCAGGAGTCTTTAAAATCACCTCCACTAAAAACCTATTTTTCTGGGGCGCCTGGGTGGCTCAGTCAGTTGAGCGTCTGACTTCAGCTCAGGTCATGATCTCATGGTTTGTGAGTTTGAGCCCCACATCAGTCTCTGTGCTGACAGCTCAGAGCCTGGAGTCTGCTTCGGATTCTGTGTCTCCCTCTCTCTCTGCCCCTCCCTCGCTCATGCTCTGTCTCTCTCTCTCTCTCTCTCTCTCTCTGTCAAAAATAAACATTAAAAAAACAACAACCTATTTTTCTCACTCTGCTCCACCTCCAATGTATTTAATTAACAAGAAACCAGACTTCTTAAAAACTCACTGTATTTCTCACAACACCCCTGGTTGGAAAGTAGTTCTTTTGATTTTTATTTTCTGTAAGAACCTTTCCTATAAGTTCAGGCAATTTTCTTTTTCTTTTCTTTTCTTTCCTTTTTTTTTTTTTTACTTTCAGGAATGTGTGTAATAGACACGTTGTGCTGAGCAGTTTGAAACATTCTTTGAGTCTAGGAAAGGCACAGTTCCTAATTAACTGCCCAGAGAACGGTTACACTGTGTTGGAATCTGTTAAGTACTTCTAGTCATTTTTGTGGGACCTGGGGGAGATGAAACTATCTTTTTAATCAGTCCAACTAAAAAGCTAACACTTTTTAATGATCTAGCAGTCCCACTCTTATGAGGACTCCAGATGTTCAAAGCTCTCAAGAGCAACTCCAGAAATCCTTGTCAAGCTCCATAGGCCCATGGGATCGTTACATACATTTAGCCTTTGAACAACTACCACCTGTGGATTTCCTTTTTAATTTTGAGTCTGTTAAAGGTAGAGGTTTTTTAAAACTTACTTTGAAATTGGTGAGAAATGCATTGAAACTTCACACGTACTTGGAATAAAGGTAATTTGGAAGTGTCTTCAGCCCGCCTGTTAAACTCAGAGTCGTGAGTAGGAAGAACACCCATGTTTTCAGATCTCTTCTGATCTATAGCCCTCTTTGAGAATCCAGATAAAACTTTAGATTTTTTTTTTTCAACGTTTATTTATTTTTGGGACAGAGAGAGACAGAGCATGAACGGGGGAGGGGCAGAGAGAGAGGGAGACACAGAATCGGAAACAGGCTCCAGGCTCTGAGCCATCAGCCCAGAGCCCGACGCGGGGCTCGAACTCACGGACCGCGAGATCGTGACCTGGCTGAAGTCGGACGCTTAACCGACTGCGCCACCCAGGCGCCCCAAAACTTTAGATTGTCTCCAGAAAAAGAACATGAATGTACAACGTGCTTAACATTTCGGAAGATTCACCACTAAGAAATCCTGCTTCATCTTCCCACCATTTATACTCTTCATCATTAAAAAGTATACAAAGATGTTTACAAAGAAGAAAAAACTCAGTCTCTGAGGAGATTGAGCTAACAGCTCACATCTGATTCTTCTTTTTTAAACATGTAAGTGTTTCCAATAAACACCTGAAGAAATGTTGATAGAATTCTTTTTCTTTTTTTTTTTAATTTTTTTTAATGTTTATTTATTTTTGAGAGAGAGAGTGAGACAGAGTGTGAGTGGGGGAGGGTCAGAGAGAGGGAGACACAGAATCCGAAGCAGGGTCCAGGCTCTGAGCTGTCAGCACAGAGCCCGACATGGGGCTCGAACTCATGGACCACGAGATCATGACCTGAGCTGAAGTCAGATGCCCAACCGACTGACCCACCCAGGCGCCCCGAATTATTTTTCTAAGTTTGCATGTGAGCGAAGCAATTTGCTCTTCCGTTGCATATTATTTTTAGCTTTCTTCTTTGAATGTTATTTTTAATAAGTTGCTTGTATATTTTTACAAGGAATTTTTGCCAAATCCAATTAATAAATAGAACTGTCTGAGGCCTTGTGCTCTCTAGACGCTGAACACAGAGTCCAGAATGAGTACCAGGCTGAATCTCTATAACCAGGACTTGCTCATTGCAAGACTCTCTGACAATATCATCTAGTGAAGCCTCAGAAACACAAGGTTTAAACACTTAGAGTTACAGACTCCAAGCTAACATCCCAGGAATGCCATGTGTTCTATTTTTAGAGCAAAGAAAATAATGATTCAGTCATACAAATATTATTAGCCAAGCTATTTCAGAACCGGGAGGAGGACTGTCACATATGGGGTAAAATATTATTTTGAGAGCCTTCTCTGCAGTGTATTTTGTTAGGTGGTGAGGAGGGACACAGAGGAGTTAAAGACCTGGTCTCTACCTTGGATTGTGCTTTCTAGTTGGGAAGACAGAATAAACACACTGGGTGATACAAGCCGCTGTATGTTAAGTTTCAAATCAACTGCGGCAACAGAATTCCCGGAGTGCAGAGAAGAGCGTGGTGTGAAGTGCCATGATCAGTAAGGCTTCAGTCCTGGACAGGTGAAGTGCAGGGTAATAAATCCAGGTTGGAAGAATTACTGAAGGGTTTTAGTCTGATATTTTCTGTGTCATATATAAAGAAGAGTGTCCATGGCACAAAAACAGACACATAAACCAATGGAATAGAATAGAAACCCCAGAACTAGACCCACAAACGTATGGCCAACTCATCTTTGACAAAGCAGGAAAGAATATCCAATGGAAAAAAGACAGTCTCTTTAACAAATGGTACTGGGAGAACTGGACAGCAACATGCAGAAGATTGAAACTAGACCACTTTCTCACACCATTCACAAAAATAAACTCAAAATGGATAAAGGACCTGAGTGTGAGACAGGAAACCATCAAAACCCTAGAGGAGAAAGCAGGAAAAGACCTCTCTGACCTCAGCCGTAGCAATTTCTTACCTGACACATCCCCAAAGGCAAGGGAATTAAAAGCAAAAATGAACTACTGGGACCTTATGAAGATAAAAAGCTTCTGCACAGCAAAGGAAACAACCAACAAAACTAAAAGGCAACCGACGGAATGGGAAAAGATATTTGCAAATGACATATCAGACAAAGGGCTAGTATCCAAAATCTATAAAGAGCTCACCAAACTCCACACCCGAAAAACAAATAACCCAGTGAAGAAATGGGCAGAAAACATGAATAGACACTTCTCTAAAGAAGACATCCGGATGGCCAACAGGCATATGAAAAGATGCTCAACGTCGCTCCTCATCAGGGAAATACAAAACTACACTCAGATATCACCTCACGCCAGTCACAGTGGCCAAAATGAACAAATCAGGAGACTATAGATGCTGGAGAGGATGTGGAGAAACGGGAACCCTCTTGCACTGTTGGTGGGAATGCAAATTGGTGCAGCCACTCTGGAAAACAGTGTGGAGGTTCCTCAAAAAATTAAAAATAGACCTACCCTATGACCCAGCAATAGCACTGCTAGGAATTTACCCAAGGGATACAGGAGTACTGATGCATAGGGGCACTTGTAACCCAATGTTTATAGCAGCACTCTCAACAATAGCCAAATTATGGAAAGAGCCTAAATGTCCATCAACTGATGAATGGATAAAAAAAAATGTGGTTTATACACACAATGGAGTACTACGTGGCAATGAGAAAGAATGAAATATGGCCCTTTGTAGCAACATGGATGGAACTGGAGAGTGTGATGCTAAGTGAAATAAGCCATACAGAGAAAGACAGATACCATATGTTTTCACTCTTATGTGGATCCTGAGAAACTTAACAGAAACCCATGGGGGAGGGGAAGGAAAAAAAAAAAGAGGTTAGAGTGGAAGAGAGCCAAAGCATAAGAGACTCCTAAAAACTGAGAACAAACTGAGGGTTGATGGGGGGTGGGAGGGAGGGGAGGGTGGTTGATGGGTATTGAGGAGGGCACCTTTTGGGATGAGCACTGGGTGTTGTATGGAAACCAATTTGACAATAAATTTCATATATTGAAAAAAAAAAGAAATAACAACTGTTTATACCACTTCAGATATTAGCCAGGAAAGGAAAAATTACACTTAGTTTTAAGAAAAAAATAAATAAATACATAAAGAAGAGTGTCCATTTACAACGCTTCCAAATGTAGATTGTAGAAGCTGAGTCCTTTGATTTACCACCTAGGGCTTGTGCAGCTTGTAGATGAAGCCAGCAAGCTCCACCCTTGATCGCATAAAGCCCCAAAGAGAAAATGCCCTTCCGTGCTACTTGTGCATGTAACCTTCACAGACAAACTTTTACAAATCATTAAAGTATCAATTCCTGCCGTAGACGTGAAGGAAAAAGTCAGACAGACCTAAGCTCATGCTTTTGAATGTAAGCTCTCTGGGGTAGGCTAGCATGAGAGGATCAAGTAGGGAACACCAAGAGTCCAAGAGAGCACTGAGGTCAGGAAAATTATTTTGGGAGCTAGAAGTTTATATCAAGCCTGTGAAGGAGTGGCTGGAAAGTGATCTGGCTCATGTTACTCCTTGCTGCCTGCCCCAGCAGCACAAGGTGACTTCAAAGAAGTCTGCGGGAAAGGGTGTGCGGCAAGGACAAACCACCTCTCCACTAAACTTACTATTTGGTTTACTTTCCAGTAATTTCAGTTTCTCAGTGACTTTAACCAATTTAAGTATAACATTTACCCTAAGTAGTATGCTCAAAATCACTTCCCAATCCCCATGCCCCAAATCCAAACCATTAAAACTTGAGGCTCCACTTAAACCAGGTTTGTGCTATAATAAGGTTTTACGTAGGTCAAAAATCACTACATTAATGATATATTCTGAGGAACCAGGGCTCGCTGATTTCTTGGATAGAATCAGCTACTTTTCTCACTGTCTCATAAACGTCAGTTTCTGCCCGTCTATTTCTTCTATGATGATGATAGCTACCTTATATTGGATGCTTATGGTGTGCGTGGCACTATGCTAAAAATTTTATGTTCATTATTTCATATAACAGTTGAATAGCAATTACCCTGGGCAGGCATTATCCTGATTTACAGGTGGGGAAACTAGTAAGTGTTGAAGCTGGAATTTAAGCATAACTTTATTTATTTATTTTTTTTTTTTTTAATTTTTTTTTTCAACGTTTATTTATTTTTGGACAGAGAGAGACAGAGCATGAATGGGGGAGGGGCAGAGAGAGAGGGAGACACAGAACCGGAAACAGGCTCCAGGCTCTGAGCCATCAGCCCAGAGCCCGATGCGGGGCTCGAACTCACGGACCGCGAGATCGTGACCTGGCTGAAGTCGGACGCTTAACCGACTGCGCCACCCAGGCGCCCTAAGCATAACTTTAGAGGATAACTCTAACTGCATCCCTAGCTACGTATCTTTTTCCTCCAGGAATGCCCTTCCCAATAAAATTCAGTGAAGGCCCAGCTTAAATTCTGTGTGCTCTGATAAGCGCTCCTAGTGCCTATATCGATCTCATCACAGAACTCGTAAAACCTTTATTTCTTGAACTCAGAGGAAGAGCGCATTAGTAAAACATGGAGTATTTGAGATTTCACAACTGATCACGGTTAAAGCACATTGAGGGCTTACTGCGTACAAGGAATTGTTCTAAGAATTATAGACGATTAACTGATTTCATGATCACAACAAAGCTGTGAGGTCAGAACTATTATTATTTCCACTTTACAGATGTGTAAACTGAGGCAGAAGTTAAATGTCTTTCCTAAGGGCACAGATTTAGTATGCATGAACACATAGAGTAGTACCCAGTACACATTCTCTGTCTTTATCGTCGATTCATCTTCCCAGAAAGAAAATAAGGCCTCGGGGCGCCTGGGTGGTGCAGTCGGTTAAGCATCCGACTTCAGCCAGGTCACGATCTCGCGGTCCGGGAGTTCGAGCCCCGCGTCAGGCTCTGGGCTGATGGCTCAGAGCCTGGAGCCTGTTTCTGATTCTGTGTCTCCCTCTCTCTCTGCCCCTCCCCCGTTCATGCTCTGTCTCTCTCTGTCCCAAAAATAAAAAAACGTTGAAAAAAAAAAAATTAAAAAAAAAAAAAAGAAAATAAGGCCTCTTCCCTGAAACAGATGTTGGGCTAGAAAGTATTGGAATTGTTATTTCATTTAATTCACTCAACAAATATTTATCGAGGACCTACCATATGCCAGATACTGTTCTAGGCATCAGGAATACAGCATTGAAAACAAGGGCCTTGTCATAACAATCCTGTAAAGGCAATTTATCAGCTCCATTATTACCAACGATAAAACAGGTTCATACAGTTAGCCAGTGAAGGCTTAAGGTTTAAATAGAACCCTCGCAAATTTAAAAGTTCCAGGACTTTCCCTTGCAGGAAATAAGGTTAACCTCTGCCTGTGATCCACCTAATATTACCTATTCTCCCCCGTGAGACATAATGCACTTGGAAATTAGAAACTACTGTTTCTCTTTCTTACATTTAGGTTACAATTTCCCAATAACATCACCGCCATCCGCAGATAGTATTTATGTAATGCATGCATGCTGTATTATTGGTGAGGCTGCTCCCTTCCTCTCCACGGGAAAGCCTTCAAGCAAATGTACTGTTTGTTCAGGGACTACCCTTGTTGGGGGCATGGGGTAGGGTAGGATGGATGGGTCTTAAGCCCCAGTTTCTTTGCCTTTTCCTAGAGTCCCTAAAGTGACCCCTAATAACCCCCAAAGAACTCTACTACACAGGACACAAGAGAAACCATTGTGATCAAGGGAAAAAGCTGTTTGGGGAGTCAGAAAGCCTATTCTATTACCGTTTTTCATTTTTTACTTAACTCATACCTGTGTATCAGGTACTATGATCCAGACACCGTCCAAAGCATTTTACAAATACTAACCCCTCTTCGATTCTTGATTTGAGTCCCGATTTCCCCTCACAAATTGTGTGATTATGGTCAAGTCAGTTAACTTTTCTGAGCCTCCGTTTCTTTATCTGTTAAATGAGGATAATAAATTGCAAGAATCCAATGAAATGAGTCACATGCCAGTTTAGAAACCATTACAAGTGTTAGTTCTTGGCATTTTGCTAACCATCACTCTATAGGCGTTAGATGTTTTTTCCCCCGAGGAGCTCCTGGTCTGTGATGCCAGGACTGGATGTGGACAAGCCTAAGCTCGTAGGGACTGGGTAATAGAACCGGCAACTACATCTCAGGTTACAGAAGAGCATGAAATACAGTAAGATGTCCGTGATACTTAGAGTGCCGTGTGTGTGTGTGTGTGTGTGTGTGTGTGTGTGTGTGAATGATTACTACAATAAACCTAGTCAGTGTTTAATCCACAGGAGAGTTTATCATGGTCCCCTCACTATCCCCTTTTCGAAATCCTACTCACCCTTCAGGTCTCAGCTCAGTTATTGCTTCCTCCAGGAAGTTCTCCTAATTCCCCAGACCCACATAGGGGCTTTGTCTGTGTGTTCCCCCAGCATTCTGTGCTTCCCATCCCCTTTCCTTAATAGTTTTCTCCATCCAGCTTCTCAACCAGACCACAAGCTGTATGAAGCGCAAAAGCAATTGCGCCAAAGAAACATCAGCCAGACCACCAGCCGCACCTACTTTCTCAGCACTGTATTCTCAGCATTTAACAGATATCCTGGCACTTAGTAGGACCTCAGTAAATATTTGTGTGAAAAAGTGATCCTGTTTCTGGACTGAAGGGATATAGGGAGAACTGAGAACCACAATATGTTTATAGAGGACCTCCAGAAAGCTACTGTGCTGGGAATAATGATCTCTTCTTATTACAATAAAGCACATAGCAATCATGTGCTCCTAAGGGGGAATCTGAGACCAGTCCAACATCCAAAGTCACACTGCAAATGCGTAGGAAATCTCTGTTGATTTTTCATTCCTAGAAGACCTTTGCTCACTAGCCCGTTAAGCACCTTCATGTGACTGCAAATCCTTGAAGGTGGGTGTCTATAATGAAGGATTAAGTCCAGTTTTGAAAGTGAAGCTCAGGTCAGACAGGTGATCTTTTTTAAGAACTTGGTCTCTGAACTATAGACTAGCTTGGAAGAAACTGGAAGGGAAGCCAAACAGTGTTGTATTAGGAACTTATTTGGAGTGTACAAGTATCCTTGTCAGTTTCAGAAGGGTCAGCGAGTATCCTGTTCACTCAAGAATTTCATACATTGCAAGGAGATGAAATAGTATTGAGAATGAAATGAAATGTCATCCACAATGAAATGCAATGTCTGGGAAAGGGAAAAGAAGACAGGCAAGGATGATAGGGCTGACAGTCACGGGCAGACAGCCGTTTAGCATAAGTTAATTTACTGGCCAGCTCGATCCAAAAGGATGCTTCTATCTGGCTTGCAGTATGATATATTAGACTCTGACATGATGGGAGAAGGGGAGAGGGGAAGAAGGACATTTCCAAGGACGTAATATATTTTATGTATGAATTGCAGAAGCACAAGAAAGACCCAGAAGAAACTGATAAGTGTTTTCATCTTTTTAGACTATGCTATCCTTGTGTCTGTGCCAGCTCCTTCTCTGGAATTGCCCGGCTCAAGCAATTTCCATGGAGGCAAACAAAAAGTGTCATTGGGACTCAGCCAGGGATACACATATACCCACACCCATATGTATACGTGCACGGTGAACTTTCCATGAGAGTCAACTAGAAAGTAAGTCAGTCCTGTTACCTGCATATTTCTTATACTATGACTTTATACTGGATATTGGTAAACGGCCTCTGGTTGTAACAGAACATGTAACAGAAACATGTTAAATGTGATGACCTTGGTTTCTGAAAGCTCAAAATGTTCACAAAGATTGGAAGACAACTTGACATAGTGCTTTTATAATTATAAGTGGCTGACAAAACCAGCTCCTAGTAAGCCATCTGAAACTTCTGCCTTTTCCCCCTGAATGTACAGGGAGGGAAGCACAAAGCAATTGCACAAGAGAAACATCAAGGAGGTAATGAAGACAAAAACATGATTAGACTTCAGCCACCCTCCTGGAGCACTTTGGACGGAGGATGGGGGTACTCAATACTTCCTTTAAATAACAGGGGTGAGAGTTTCCATCTGAAGGAAGACAGGTCTTCTGACAATTGAAAGCTATTGTAATAACGATCTAATGACTCTGCCATTGCTATCATTTTTTGTCACATGATTGTCAATCAGAGTAAGGCCCAGGAAAAAGAAAAGCTATTGTCCTGGGCAGAATGACCGGGCTATGGCTCCTACCTTTGCAGTCATTCTACCTGCCTGATCTGAAAGTGTTTGTGGGGGCAGGGAGGAGCGCCCAGGTGGCTCAGTTGGTTAAGTGTTGGACTCTCCATTTCCACGCAGAACATGATTTCACGGTTCATGAGTTTGAGCCCCTCGTCAGGCTCCCCACTGACTGTGCGGAGTCTGCTTGGGATTCTCTCTCTCCTTCTCTCTCTCCCCCTCCCTTTCTCTCTCCCAAAATAAATAAATAAACTTAAAAAAAAAAGTGCCACGGGGCGCCTGGGTGGCGCAGTCGGTTAAGCGTCCGACTTCAGCCAGGTCACGATCTCGCGGTCCGTGAGTTCGAGCCCCGCGTCGGGCTCTGGGCTGATGGCTCGGAGCCTGGAGCCTGTTTCCGATTCTGTGTCTCCCTCTCTCTCTGCCCCTCCCCCATTCATGCTCTGTCTCTCTCTGTCCCAAAAATAAATAAACGTTGAAAAAAAAAAAAAAAGTGCCTGTGGAATACCTTGCCTACTGACAGATGCCTCTGGAAAAAACAGGAGGTATAATTTGATTTGCAAAGTGTCTATACACTTGAAATTTTGGTTTTAAGTATAAAATGAAATCGTATTATAAATGCACTTTAGGAATTTATTGTATAAAGGGTATCCATGGTGTACCCTCTCAAATGCAAACTCTTAAAAACATTACAGATAATAATATTGTAACAAACGTATCCTTTGAGTTTGACTTTTATTTTTTATTTATTTATTTTTTTAGATTTTTTTTTTTAACGTTTACTTATTTTTGAGACAGAGATACAGCATGAACGGGGGAGGGGCAGAGAGAGAGGGAGACACAGAACCGGAAGCAGGCTCCAGGCTCTGAGCCATCAGCCCAGAGCCCGACGCGGGGCTCGAACTCGCGGACGGCGAGATCGTGACCTGACCTGAAGTCGGACACTTAACCGACTGAGCCACCAAGGCGCCCCTGAGTTTAACTTTTAAATGGCATATTTTCTTATAGTGAAATACCTTTATATTCTGGAACCTATTTCTGTAATCATTCTTTGTTTCAAAGCAATGCACTAATAAATCACTGAAATATAAAATATGTTCAGTAAATGTTTTCTTAAAGTATGGAACCAACACAAAGTTTCCCCCTTTATATTTCCTGAGGTAGAAATCTATTTTAACTATTATTTCATAAAAGAAATAAGAATCTGGCATCCAAAAAGTAAAAAGGACATGGCATAAAGGACAGTTGATAGTCTGACAACAAACACAGATGAAATATACTTGTATGAACATATACATTTTTGAGTTTAGAAGAATTGCAACCTGAAATTTTATTTTACAGTATGACATTGTATATAATTGTTAGTTTGATGATAAATGTTCAATTTATTTTCATGTTTTACCTTTATCATTCTCTATTAAACTCTGTTTCTCACAGATTTGTTAACAAAATTGGAATGACATTCTTTTTTTTTTTTTTTTTTTTGTGAGAGAGAGAGGAAATACCAAGTTGGGCTCTAAGCTGACACCATGGGCTTGAACTCATGAACTGTGAGATCATGACCTGAGCTGAAACTGAGAGTCCAACCAACTGAGCTACCCAGGCACCCCCCTCAAAGACCCTATTTCTAAATAAATCCACATTCTACAGTTTTCATTGAACACGAGTTTGGGGGAGACATTATCTAACCCAGTACAATGTGTGGCCCATTGCAGAAAATGGACAAAGGGGGTGGTTATCCATTTATAAGATGGAAAATTTATTTATTATTAACTTGTTTTTCTTACTACAGCTAACTATGTAATGATTGTTGACAATCAAAAGCAATTTTGACCTTTACCTTATCCTCAAGGACAGTGGCTCCCACGTGCTGTACCATGGAACAGCACATGTCCAGGGGATTTTCACAGCAAGGCATCTTTTCCCATAAACTCTGCAGGCTCTAAGGTGAGGCCCCCAGGGCCAGCCTCAGCTAAGAGTCACTGACTAGGAGCTTCTTTTAGGCACATGGATTCACAGTTCATGATCTCACGATTCGTGAGTTCAAGCCCCACGTCAGGCTCTGTGCTGACAGCTCAGAGCCTGGAGCCTGCTTCAGGTTCTGTGTCTCCCTCTCTCTCTCTGCCCCTCCCTGCTCGCTCTCTGTCTCTCTCTCAAAAATAAATAAAAACATTTATAAAAAAGTATTTAAAAAAAACAAGAGAAATAGGGTCTTTGCAGGGGTGCCTGGGTGGCTCAGTTGGCTGTGTCCAATTTCAGCTCAGGTCGTGATCTCACAGTTCATGAGTTTGAGCCCCTCATCGGGCTTTGTGCTGACAACTCAGAGCCTAGAGCCTGCTTCAGATTCTGTTTCCCCCTCTTTCTCTGCTCCTCCCCCACTCACACTCCGTCTCTCTCTCTCTCTCTCAAAAAGAAATAAACATAAAAAAAAAAAGAGGGTCTTTGCAGACATAATTAGATGTAATTTGTTAAGGATCTTGAGATGAAATCCTCCTGGATTTAGGGCAGCCCTAAATCCAATGATCAGTCTTCCAATAAAAAGAAGAAGGGACACAAAGAGACACAGAGCAAAGGAGGCCGTGTGAAGACAGGCAGAGATTGGAGTTAATGCAGCCACAAGCCAAGGAATGCCAGGAATGGCCAGAAGCTGGAAGAAACAAAAGCATCCTCCCTTAGAGCCTTCAGAGGACGCAGGGCCCTGCCAGCCCTTTGATTTTGGATTTCCAGCCTCCAGGACCGTGAGAGAATAAAGTTTTGTTGTTTTAAGTCACAGAGTGCTGACAGAGCTGGGAAAGTAATGCAAACATCTTTTCCTTTTTATGGCTCTCTTCTCTTTCTTCCAGAGCCTGCAGCAGCAAGGCTACTATGTTCCACAGGAGCTTCTGTGTGGAACCTCTTTCTGGACCACGTGACACATCTTCACAAACTCCTCGCTGGCTCTCAGGCTTCATGTGTCGGTCATCGTTCACCATCTTGACTTCTAACCCTGTGCCATTTCTCCTGCATTTGCTTCTGCTTGCTTCCTTGTGCCCCGAGTGTGTTTGTGCAGGCAGCTGGGTGCTTTGTCTGCTGCCCCTTTCCCCCACGTGAGGCCCAAGGAGGCTCAGAACCAACCCAGTGGATTTACTTCTGGAAGAATCAGTTATGTCCAGGTCTTTTCTAAGACAGTCCTGTTCTTACTATTCATCTTCTTGCCTCAGCATTCAGGCATTTGCCACCAGTATTTATAATTACTGGCCCATTTCAGAGTCTCTCTCTCTCTCTCTTTTTAACCAAAACAATGTCTCCGGATTTGGTGATCCTCCCTGGCCCCTGTATGTCTACTCTGGGGCTATAATAATCCCCTACTAAATTCAAGGCTAAAAGCAGACCCTCACTGCTCTCTTTAAGACAACCAACATCATATCCTAATCAGCCAAGAAAGTACACGAATATTTACCAAGCACCAGGTTAAGGGCCCAGCACTGCATTGGAGGGTTTCATGAGTACATATCACCACGTATCCACCAACAGAAAGGAGGGAAATCCCTTAGTCTTCCTTTCCAGCCCTCTGGCTCTCCCCAAATGCTGGCCCTCTAAATTCCTCAGGGCACCCCCACACTGCAGACAAGATCTGTTTCCCTGCTCAGATACTTGGAGTTTCTCCAGCTAATGTAGAAACAGAGGAGAAAATAATTCCCTGCCTTTCCTGCACCCTATTTTTGTCTTTTGGGTAATAATCAGAGGGAAATGAAACCAGCTATGCAGCAGACATACCTTAAAGCCTCCTGTCCTGGGTTGTCCTCTCTGGCCCCTTGCCCAGCCTCTGCTTGTTCCCAAAGGCAGCCTGCTGAGGCTGAGCAAAGCTACCTCTGGTGCAGGGACTCCCTGGAGTTGCCAGGCTACAGGGAGTTCTGGAGGGCTTGCAGGAGAGGGGCGCGGGCAGCAGGGGTGATGGGGATTCTCAGGGAGCTCGGGCAGTAGCTACTGCCAACTTGTATAGAAAAACTTATCATTTTAACAACCAATATGGCCACACTGATGGGTGCCCAAGGATATGAGCCCTGCCTCACGGTGCCACCAATACTGAACAATTTAACTCTCTGAGATCTAAATTCTTCATGCATCAAAGGAAGCATATTTGTCCTGCCTACCTAAAGCATTATTATGGGTCATAGTCTGTAATGAGTACTCACTGCTAAATTGCAGAATTTAGATGACTTAAAAAAATTTTTTTAGGTTTATTTTTGAGAGAGAGAGAGAGAGAGAGAGAGAGTGCACAAGCCAGGGAGGGGCAGAGAGAGAGAGGGAGACACAGAATCTGAAGCAGGCTCCAGGCTCTGAGTTGCAGCCCGATGCGGGGCTCGAACCCATGGACCTCAAGATCATGACTGGACTCTTAACTGACCGAGCCACCCAGGTGCCCTAGATGACTTTTTTTTGTTGTTGTTAATGTTTATTTATTTATTTTGAGAGAGAGAGAGAGACAGAGAGAGGCAGAAAGAAAGGAGAGAATCCCAAGCAAGCTTCACGCTGTCAGCCCAGAGCCCCATGAATCGAACCGCGAGATCATGACCTGAGTCAAAATCAAGAGTTGGACACTTAAACCAACTGAGCCACCCAGGCGCCCCAGAATTCAGATGAGTTTTACCTAAATGTTACCTTTATATTCACCAGGACTAGCTGTATGACCTTGAGCAGATTATTTAATTTTTCTGTGCTTGTTTTCTCATCTGTAAAACAAGAGGTAAAAATAGTCCCTAACTCATAGGTTCGTCGTGAAGATTACATGAGTTGATACACATAGGATGACTGACACCATAATAATAATTAGGTGGCACTGAGCTGCCAGCTACTGAAGTCCCAGAAGTTGAAGGAGAGGTGTGGGTTCTGGTTGTAAAATGAAAGCCCCGAAGAAGACCAGAAAGGGAGGTTGTACTTTTGTTCTGTTTAGTTTGGTGGATATTTGTATTACTAGATGCTGATAGCTTCTAAAATGAACAGAAAAGGCAGAGAGGATTATTTTTCAGCCCTCACAAGCCTTCTAAAAAGTTGTCTCTAACTTCCTGAGTCATCAAATACCATGCACTGTCTTTTCTTGACAACCTTGTTATTTTTTCCACTATTCCCTTAGGGGACGTTGGGCAAATCATGTCACTTTCCAGAGCCTCACTTGCAGTTCTGTCAAACAAGGACAAACAAGTGAGAATCAAGCAAAATAAGGTATATGGGAGTCCTTTGAAAATGAGAAACATTGTATGAATGTGATGGAGGAAGACATTTTATGATTTATTAAATACACAAGCACAAACATCTCTTTAAGGTTGGAAATGCTCCCACAGGAGGCATTAAAGCCTCGAGAGAAACAAGACCTATGGAGATAGTCAAAAGGATGAAGACTATGTATCGTGAAGGCAGGTAGACCAGAAGGCTGGAGAGTGACTTAACAACAGTGCTTACCTACAGAAAAGGTTAGACAGGATTATGGTCAACTCTTTCCATCTTCACTGATGACAGAATACAAGAAAATGGGCATCAATGAGAGGGATTTAGGTTAGCCATAAAGACTTTTTCTGCTGGTGAGGATTTTCAAAGATTGAATGCCTGGCTTGATCTGCTTGGGGTTTCTTCCCCGAAGATCCATAGATTTGGTATGCAGTAAGGACATGAGAATCAGCACTCAGGGGGCAGATCAAAGGTTTTCTAGGACTGAGGAGTTCCGCGTGGGAAAGGAAAGGGAACCAACCTCCCATTCCCGAAAAGATCCCCTATGTTCCCAAACTGCCATGTCCACATCCACGGTTTTCTTGAACAAACTTAAATTTTGAGCTTTTGTCAATTTACTGATTCATGGCCATCCTCTATCTAAATTAGCATTCTTGCTTATTAAAGGATTGTTGCATTTACAGGTTAGGGGCACAGACATGGAAGTGGAAAATTCTATGTTCCCATCCTGATTTTGCCCCCTTCCAGTTGTGCTGCCCTGGTTAATTAGTTGATTGCTTTACATGGATTTCCTTATCTGTAAAATGGAGATAATAAAGGTTCTTACCTTAAGGGGACTGTCAGCATACTTGGCACAGAGCAAATGCCCCAAAGTGGTGGCCAATATTATGCTAAAGCGACCTTGACATAGTTTCAAAGAGGTGCCTCTTAGATCTTGCACTTGGAGATTTGTCTGTTCTATTAGCTCAGCGTTTTAGACTCACCCACTTTCTAGTCTGCAGTGTCTTCTTTTTCATCTAAAAAAAAATGTATTCTCACTAGAAAATAATCTCTTTCCCTGTTTACTCTAGTTGCAATTCTCTGAACTTTCTCAAACTCCATTACATCTTCCTTGAAGGGAAGTGACCTGGAATTGTCCAAGCGATGTCCTCCCCAAAGGCAGAAGGATGGATTGAATAATTTATTAAGGTACCTTCTGGCAAAATGAATCTATGCAATGATGCTTAGGTTAAGGAATTTTTGTTTGCAGCCCGCCTCATCGGTTAGCAGAGATCTCATTGTAACACTAGAGGTCACTGTTAAAGCAATATTTCAAAAGCATAAGCCTTACATCAGCAATAAAATTGAGAAAAAATCCTTCAGAACACGGCAAGGGAAAAGATATTATACGGATAGTTTGAGGGCAGCAGCTGGGATTTTGTCAAGTTCCTAAATTGAAATCTGCTTCTAATCTCTTCTTGTTTCTCACCCCTAGAAAACAATTCCGCTTTCCCTGTGGTAGTAAGACCTCTACCTGGGAAGACCTAGGACTGAGAAATCTGCTCTGCCTGGCCTGCTGACTTCCAAATCAACCTCTCCTGCCCAGACACATGAGCCAAGCCTACTTCTGTATTTCTGAGCATCTTCAACTCCTTTCCATTTATCAATCTTCCCTGTCTGCACCTGCCACTCAAAGCCTGCTAAATGGGAATTGGAGAATCTGCTTCCCAGACCCTTCACCTCCTCCAATTTCACATCCAAATAGACTCCCTTCTTAACTTCCCCACTGGTAATTAAGACCAGATTCAACCTGCAAATTAAGGCCCTCCATTCACCAAGTCCTGTTGATTTTACATCCTACCTGCCTTCTGTGCAATTGGAATAATAGCCGTACTCCCTTCCCTGTGTTGTGGAGATCAGATAAGGCTACCTTTAGGCAGCAGCCAGAAGAGGGCCCAGTGTTAGGCCACCCCTGTGCCAGAATCACGCCTCTCCCAGCAGCCATCCAGGGGGATCCCAGAACATGTGTAGCTCCTGTCAAGATCCCTCGGTCCCTCCCAATCTGCCAGGGCTGACCTCACCATGTCCCCTATCCTCACTGATGTCCCTCCCCATGAGACCCCCAGATGACCTCTCATCCCTGGGAGTCTAATGCCCACCCTATTTCCTGACCTTATCTGGCATTCCTCCCCATCTCCGGCCCTCTGGAACTTGGGTCAGTCATCGGCAGAATCTTCCTTTCACTCTATCTCCTCGGAGTGTTCCTTTCACCTCCCTAACTGAAACTTGGCTCTGTCCCCTAGGGACACTGCTTCTCCTGCAGCCTCTGCAGTGGTGGTTGGATCTCTTCCATGGGGCTGGAGGTGGGATGGAGCTCTTTTTGCTCCTTGTTGCTACCTCTAGACCAGGCTCCAGTCATTGATACCACATTTTGATCATTTTGATATCTGTCTCACCTTCACTTTCCCCAGAATCATCCCGTCTTGAGTCTTAGCCATCTCAAAGGACACACAGATCAGCTTTCCAACGCGCTGATTTCTCCTCCAATGACCCTGTCCTCCACCTACTGGACCTCAATTGCTCACCCCCACGACCTTACCTTAGACAAGCACTGGCCAAAGGAACTTCGGGAGCTCATGATGGAGATTTTAATCTACTCTGTCCGGATGGCATAGCCTTAGTCACAAGTGGTTGGTTGCTAAACACCTGAAATGTGACTAGTGCAACAGAAGGAAACAGGTTATAAATTTTATTTAATGTTTAACTAATTTAAATGTGAAGCATCTATCTATGCTTCTATTCTCCTTGTGCTGTCCTGCTTCTATAGCTGAACTTAGCTCTATGCTAAGATCAACTCGATTCCAGCGTCTTAGAGCCCGCCCCTCTCACTACTAAATTCTCCCCCCTTTCTTCATCAGTTTCTCGGTCTCCACAAGGTCATTTCCATCAGCCTACACACATGCTGTTGTCTCTCCTGTCTTAAGAAAAATCTCCCCATCTCCCCATCTTGGGACCCCAGCTCCCCATCTTGCACTGCTGTATTCCCCTCATTCTCTAGAGCAAAACTCCCAGAGAGAATGGTCTACACTCACAGACATCAACTTCTCTCCTCCTATTATTGCTTGAATCTCCACTCAGAAAGTGCTCTTGACATGGTACCCATGACCCCGTATTGATAAATCCAGTAATTATTTCCCAACCCTCGTCTAACTTGATCTATCAGCAGCATTGTACGGATTCTTGACTCTCTTCTCCTTGCAACACTTTCTTCACTTGGCTTTCAGGACAGCACGCTTGCCTGGTCTTTCTCCCGCCTTTCTGACTGCTCCATCTTTCTGTCCTGTAATAGCTTCTTCTTCAATTCTACAACCTCTGAATGTCAGCAGGCCCAGGGGTTAGTCCTGGGACCCTTTCATTTTTCTACCTATTCGCTCCTTAGCCGATCTCACCCAGTCTCATGGCTTTAAACATCACCTACATGCTGAAAATTCCTGCATTTTTGTATCTCCAATGCAGACCACTCCTCTGAAGTCCAGCCCATATTATCCAGCTGCCAACTTGACATCCCTAATCTAACAGGTCCCAAACTGAACTCCCAATGTCTACTTCCCTGCAAAAATAGCTTGCTCTTCCTACAGTCTTCTCCATGTCAGTTAAGGCCAATTCCATTTTTTTCCAGCTGCTCAGCCAAAACCATTAGAAATACCCTTGGTGTCTCTCTCTCGATCGTGTACACACACACACACACACACACACACACACACACGCACACACACACTATATCTGATCCATTAGCAAATTTTATAGACTTTGTGTATCTTCAACTGTAACCGGAAACTGATCACTTCTCATCACCTGCATTGCAACCACTGTGTTCGGAGCCACCAGAGTCTCTCTCCTGGATTACAGCACTAGTGGTTTCTCTGATCCTGCCCTTGTTTCTGCAATCTAGTCTCAAAAATCAGAAAAAAATTCAAGTTACATCATGTCACTCTTCTGCTCAGCATGTTCCAGTGACAGTCATTCGGAGTAAAAACCAAAGTTCTTATCATGACTTTCAAGGTCCCATGAGACTGGGACCCTATTATTGCTTTTACCACTTTCGTAATTTCTCTTCCCCTCCTTCACCTGAGACTGGCCAAACCAACCTTCCCACTGCTACTGGAACTTATCACGTATGCTCCTGCCTCCGGGACTTTGCACCTGCTATTCTCTCTGCATGGAAGACTCTTCCCCAGATACCTTTGTGGCTAGGTGCCTCATTCCTTTAGGTCTATTCAAATCTCACCTTTTCTTGAGGTCTTTATGGACTCTGCTATCTAAAATTTTTACACCCCTCCTCAACACTGCCTTTTCCTGCATTATTTTTTCCCCTTAGCTCTTAGCACTATCTATCTAACTAAAAATTTTAATTTAGCTTTTGTATTGTCTGTCTCCCCAAGTAGAATATAAGCTCTATGAGGGCAAGGATTTTTGTTGGTTTTATTCACTGCTATCTCTGGATCTGTGTCTGCGATATAGCAGAAACTCAGCTATTTATTGAACGAATTAATAAAATAATTCCCATCGCATCCTTAGAACAGTGCCTAGCATGTAGTAATTGTTTTATGAATCTCAGTTGGTATTTTTTTATTTCTTTTACTATCATCTTCTCCATCACTACTTGACTGGGGCCTCCTTCCATCCCTGCAGCAGTTTGCAAGCCTCAGACTCTCACCCTCTCCGGCCTTGACTATCTCTCTGGTCTCAAAAGTTGTCTTCTAGCCGCTGGTCTTGCCTCCTGGAGACCTACCCACTGCTTCCATAGTTTGCTTCTCGAAAACAAATTTGATTCTTTCATTCCTCCTATGGTCTCTGAAAGCTCAGTTCTCACTGTTTCCATGAAGCTTTGCTGTCCACTCCAACAAACACCGGGTCCCCTTCTCAACTCCAATGGCACTCACTGTTGATGCCAAGCAAATTCAACACTTGTCAGTATACTGAGCTATCATTTCAATTCAATCTGCTGGGCTATAATATAGTGCACTGTTATTTAGTATTTTCATGAGGATTCATTGTTTCTCCTCAATTCATTTCTACTCCCCAGAACAATCTAATACTGCTTTTGTATAGTGCTTTAGCAACAAAGAATTGGGCTAGAAAGAGTACTGTATGAGCTCCTATGTCTCCATCCACAGCATGGAAGGGCCTAATAAAGACTAGGTTCATCCTGTTACACGCTAGCTGAATTTTCAGTACTTACAGCCCACATGACAGACAGCACAGAGGCTTCAGGGCCAGACTAGTTCTGTCACTTTATGACCCAAATGAGAGACTTGTTTATGGAGCCTATTGCTTCACTTGCACAAATAGAGAAAATACCTAAAACACATGGTTATGTGAGCATTAAAAGTACTCATAAGTAGGGGCACCTCGCTGGCTCAGTTGGTAAACCATTGAACTCTTGATCTCAGGGTTGTGAGTTCAAATCCCACGTTGGGTGTAGAGATTACTTAAAAATAAAATACTTTTTACTCATAAATAAAGCCCGAAGTACTCAACATGATTTGACGTTCTCCTCTCTTGCCACCATCCCTCATCTAAGATGGTTTTCAAGAGACATCCGGAAATTATTTTCTTCTGAACAAAATCAGGTAAAACAGGATTCCTCAACCATGACTTTATGTCGCTCTGAGCCCGACAGTTGTTGTGGGGATGTTTTGTGCATTGCAGCATCCCTGGCCCTGCCCCCTATCTACCACATGCCAGCAGCATGCCCCTACCCTCCAGTCCCGAAAACCAAAGCTGTCTCCCCTGGAGGACAAAGTCACATTGGTTAAGGACCACTGAGATGATGCTTATGAAGTCATTCTGTAGGACATGCAGTTTATAAAAATGGCATGCTATTTAACAGTTTATATACAAATCCTTTACAACTGAGAATGACTTACTTACAGCTTAGGTAATTAGACAAAACTTGGGGATCAGGTAAGGGAAACAGAATGGAGAAAGAGGTCTTTGCTTCTCCCTGAAGAAGGAGATTCCTTCTGACCTTTTGCCTAAACTGCCCCTCCCTCCTGTGGGGGGACCAATTAGGGCAGGGAATGGGAGGCTGGATCAAACATACCCAGTTCCTATATCCAGGAGGGTCCGAGCAGATAAAGTGCCTTAAAGATCTGAGATACTTTCCTCTCCCCATTTGAAGTCAAAATATTAAGAAAGTAGAAAAAGATCTTTTCTCCTATATGCAAAATGATACAAAAGTCTGCTATAGTATCTTGGTAAACGTTGGAAAACCCCTGACTTGATGAGTTATAATCAATATTTAAAATAATTCATAGAGTACCTGATAAGATTCTCAAGGTGAGTATTTTGAAGAAAAAGGCAGCCTGTATATAATATGATTGCTCTTACTTGGAATTTAAAGAACATTTTCAATATTTCTGAATCCAGCTTAAAAATTTTATTAAGAAAAACCATTAATGTATAGTGAAGGTTTAACTATTCCTATGTATAGCTATAGTCATCCATTTTATGAAACAACAATTTTTCTCTTGCTTCCTTTTCCATTGCAGAGGATTACGGAATTTCAAAACTGAAAAACGCTTCTGAATTTTTTAAGTTTTTAATCTTCTTGTGTCATGGGTCCTTTTGGCATTCTTGTAAAGCTTGTTGACCTCTTCTAGAATAATTTTTTTCGGGTTAATTAATTTTTTAATTTACATCCAAGTTAGTTAGCACATAATGCAACAGTGATTTCAGGAGTAGATTCCTTGATGTCCCTACCCATTGAGCCCATCCCCGTTCCCACTACCCCTCCAGCAACCCTCTGTTTGTTCTGTGTAGTTTTTTTTAAATTTTTTAACATTTACTTATTATCGAGAGGCAGAGAAGGAGCATGAGAGGGGCAGAGAGAGGGGGAGACACAGAATCTGAAGCAGGTTCCAGGATCCAGCTGTCAGCACAGAGCCTGACATGGGGCTTGAACTCACGAACTGAGAGATCATGACCTGAGCCGAAGTCAGATGCCTAACTGACTGAACCACCCAGGCACCCCGTTTGTTGGCTATATTTAAGAGTCTTTTATGTTTTGTCCCCTCCCTGTTTTCTATTATTTTTGCTTCCCTTCCCTTACAGAATAATATTTTTAAATGCATAAAATAAAATGCCTAAGATTCCATAAATGTCAATCATGTTGAGATAAAGTTATCAATATATATTATTGATATTTATCAATATATATTATTGATATATTATTGTTTATTTTTATGTTTTTCATTCTGATAAAATACACATAACTTAAAACTTGCCATCTTAACCATTTTTTTTTTTTTTAACACATTTATTTTTGAGACAGAGAGAGAGCATGAACAGGGGAGGGTCAGAGAAAGAGGGAGACACAGAATCTGAAACAGGCTCCAGGCTCTGAGCTGTCAGCACAGAGCCCGACGCGGGGCTCGAACCCACTGACCGCGAGATCATGACCTGAGTCGAAGTCGGACGCTCAACCAACTGAGCCACCCAGGCTCCCCTTAACCATTTTTAAATATACCGGTTGAGTGACATTAAATCCATTCGCTCTGTTATGCAACCATCACCACCATCCATCTCCAGAACTATTTTCATCTTGCAAAACAAACTCTGTACCCATTAACCAATAAGTCCCCATTCTTCCCAGTCCCCCAAGCCCCTGGCCACCACTATTCTACTTTCTGTCCATAGGAATTTGACTACTCTTATCACCTCACACAAATGGAATCATGCAGCATTTGCCCTTTTGTGACTGGCTTATTTTACTTTGCATAATGTCCTCAGTATTCATCCATGTTGTAGCCTGAGTTGGAATTTCCTTCCTTTTAATGCCTGAATAGTATTCCAGTTTGCTTAGCCATTCATTTGTCGATGAACATTTGGGTTATTTCTACTTTTTGGCTATTGTGAATATGGCTGCTGTGAACGTGGGCATACAAATGTCTGTCTGAGTCCCTGTTTTTGATTCTTTTGGGCATACGCCCAAAACTAGAGTTGCTGGATCATACAGCTATTCTATTTTTAATTTTTGAGGACCCACCATACTGTTTTCCACAGTAGCTTCATATTTTACATTCCTACCAACAGTACACGAAGGCGCCAATTTCTCCACATATTCCAACACTTGTTATTTTCTGATTTTTTAGTAGTAGCCATCGTAATGGGTATGAGGTAGAATTTTCAGTGTTTTTTTTAAAAACCAATTTGTAATATGGTAATATATATATGCTCTTTATTAACATATTAATTTTAAAAACTCTAAGAAGTTCTAATCCTTATCATAATTTCAAAGTAACAGTGAGCCCGAGCAATATTTCAAGATATCTGCAACAATTGTCATATAATATGAAGATGCCTATGGTTTCTATTGGTAACAAAACCCAGCTAATATACGGCAAATAATGCTGTAGCTTGTTGACGACATTCACAATGGGAGAAAATGCCCATTTTTGGTTAAATGTTACTGGAAACAAAATGCAATATTTTCTCCCATACAAGTTTATAGACCCCCAGATATTATCTTTGAACATCTTGGGGGGCGAGGACCCCAGGTTAAGAATTACTGATCTAGTTTCTTTCTCATTTGATAGGTGAAGAGAGTGAGGCCTCCAGGCGTTAAGTGATTTGCCAAGAGTCGCAGTCACATAGCTGGTGACAGAGCTGGGACTAGAACTCAATTTCTCAGTTCCCAGTCCCATGTGTTCCTTATCCTAGACATCTCATGCAAAATGATCCCCACGTGAGTCCCCTCTCTGTGCACCACAGCCTTTCATGTACTCCTTTGCACACAGTAGGCTCAGTAAAAAGACAGGATGAATGGTGTATATTATAAACAAGAGAAACCAAATGCATTATGCGATCAGCGCCCTTTGCTGAGAGTCTTAGTGTGGGGCTATTTTTTTTCTAGCCAGTGGCAACAATGAGATAGATATTACTATTTAATTTGTATGAATTTAAGAAAAGGAGATTAAAACTTACAGGTGTTGTTTGCTTCCAACATACGTATGTAACAAACATTTTCCCCCCAGTGACTTAGTGAAAGGCTGATCTTTTAAAGTCATCTGACTAATATTTAGATATAGGTCTTAGAGATCAGTTTCAAGTTTCCAACTATTTTAAAAAATACTGTTATCGCATAAGTTGGGTGTTGTAGAAAACAGCTCAACGGCACATGTTACCACATCTGTTCTTACCTGTTTGGTTTGTTAAGAAAGGGCTTGCCCAGCCTGAAAGCAAAAGAAACAGAAGTAAAGCCTCAAAGAAAAAGAACACAATGAACTCAACCTTTGCTTACATTGCCCAGGTCATCTCCAGACCCTTGCTTACACCTGAAGGAATCTGCTTAATCTTGCTAGTAGTTTTACGTTTGTTCTTAAAGCTTATGATGGCTTCTGATGAAAGCTAGATGACAATTCTTCTAAAGCATGTGTCTATTATTAGATGTATTTAGATTGGTTACATTAGTCAGCTGTATGACATGAGCTCTGCTGCAATGGATGATTTAATGCCCATGTTCCTAGTCGGTAGTGGGCTGGTTAATAGGACCAGTTTTCTGCATCTTTGGTTCTGAGAGAAGTGACAGAAACTTTCAAGCATCTGCTTCAGTTTTATCTGTCTGCCAACAGGACGCTTACCTATTCATTTGCCAAATAACTAGACTGGTATTTGTTCCTGGAAGGGAATCACCTCCATTGCTGATATGTCTGGGCACTTGGCGTGTCTAGCTTTCACCTGAGGCAAAGGGCCAAGTCTCTTAAGAAGTTTTACCTGTGTCAAGGCCAAGGGACTGTTGCTCTTTTTGTCTAAACAGATCGACTGTTCCCTAAGAAGATTTTAAACTCACTAGCAGAGAGAAACATCGGAATACTTTGGTGTAATCTTTATTTCGTTTTCTTGGCTTTGGGGAATGATATCAAAACCGTGTTAGACTTTCAGGCTTCTCGAGCTAGTTCCTGAGATACTTCCAGTGTTTGCTCTCTGACATACAGACCACATTTGACTCACAAATCTTATTTCTATGACACGGCATGTCCTATTTTTACTTTAAATATTTGACAATCTCAACGTGTTTAAAGATGAATAAATGCACACGTTTCCAAGGCTGGGAAGCAGCCTCTCAGGTTTCCCAGTACCACATGCGGTGCTATGCTTAAGAAACCTGCTGTTCTTAAAACATGTTTGACAAGAGAGTTTGGCCCTGTGGCATGTATCCAACTCTGGTTTTTAAGGTCCAGAACTATCATTTTATTCGATCTCCCAGACAATTATTTTCTTTCCCTTTTTATCTAGGCACCAGAATAGGCTAAAAGTGATGAAAAAGTGTGGCCCTGGATCCTCTGTAATTTGCCAGATCATCAATATTCTGAGCAAAGTAATGTAAATCGTCATTTATTTATTTATAAGTTGTGTGTGTGTGTGTGTGTGTGTGTGTGTATTTAATGTTTATTTATGTTTGAGAGAGAGAGAGAGAGAGGGAAAGAGAGAGAATCCCATGCAGGCTCCTCACTGTCAGCTTGGAGCCCAAAGTGGGACTCCAAACTCACTGGAAGCAGGGGCTAGAGCTCGCCCCATCCGGAGCCCAACTCAGGAACTGTGAGATCATAACCTGAGCCAAAATCAGGTGCTTAACCGACTGAGCCACCCAGGCGCCCCTAAATCTCCCTTTAAATCCAGATTGCTACTGTGTGTTTCCAAAGTGAAAAATTATAATAATAAAATCAGTCAGTGGGTTATGGCTAAACCTTAAGAGATCAATTCTAACACTGAAGCCCACTGGGGAACTTGGCGAGGGGTCTTAGTGGCATTTGAACCCTTGCATCTTTGAATTCCTGTTTCTGGTGAGAGTTGCTGAGCAAAGAAGAAGTAACACTGGTAGCAACTGAGCACCCCACACCCCCACACACGCGTTTAGGAGAGCCCACCCAGGGAAAGGGACCATGGGGTCCAAACTCTGTTCATACAGAACAGAGCTTCTCTGTGCAACTGACATTACTGATTGGCCCTCAGGCCAGCAGCATGCAGAACCAGGGGACAATGAGCTCTTGACGTTCTTGGGGTAAACGATCATTTTGACTATTTATTCATGCGTTGTCACTGAGGCAGCAAACACTTAGTGAGTTTCTACTCTTGTAGCACTATTCTAGGTGCTGGGATACAGGGATATGGGGTGAATAAGAAAATAGGTCCCCTCTCTACTGAGCTTATATTCTAGTTGGGAGAGAAACAAACTACAGGACAGGGTAAGTTCATATAGTGATAAATTACACTATGATAGGATACAGTGGGATCTATAAGGGATACCTGTTTGGTTTTGAAACCCACAATGTAGGCTTTTAGCTCTGCCACATTGTCTGTCAGGCTAGGGCACTCTGGTTAATGGCTTTGCTCCTGTGGTTCCCTGTTCTGGAATGTTCTTTGTCCACATTTCCACAGTGCACAGTTAGGCTGTCCCTTACCACTACATACATATTAATATATTGTACACACACACACACACACACAACACACCCCTGAACCATCTGAAAATCAGTTGCAGGCATTCTGATGCCCTACCTGCAAATACTTAAGCCTGTATCTCTTTCTTTTTAATTTTTTTAATGTTTATTTTTGAGAGAGACACAGAACCAGAGTGTGAATGGGAGGTGGGGCACAGAGAGAGGGAGACACAGAATCTGAAGAAGGCTCCAGGCTCTGTCAGCACAGAGCCCAACGTGGGACTCAAACTCACAAACCCCGAAATCATGACCTGAGTGCCACTGCTCACCTGACTGAGCCACCCAGGTGTCCCATGCATGTGTCTCTTAAGAACAAGATGATTTTCCCACATAACCACAATAATGGAGATGAGATCTTGGAATCTGAACTTGCCCCGTGCAATGTAACAAACCATGAAGCAGTTCTAAAGTACCCTGGATGCACAGTCAGGGCCTCCGCAGTGTTGCCGCTGGGTGTCCATGAGTCAGAGAAGCAGACATTTGTCATGGAGGGATGTAAGTGTCAATGTCCCATGGTGGTCCAGAAAGAACTCAGTGATTTCTGGGGTTGGAATTGCTCTGTTCTGTAGAGGTGCCTTTCCTTCGAGTGTGTGATGGGTGAGGATAATGAGTATTCATCTGCCCATTTCAACTGTTAAGGAGCATGGCCGGCAAGACCAGCTTCCTGGGCCCTGCAGTCCACAGGCTCCAATGTTTAGAGGGGCCCAATGCTGGGCTTAATGCTCGGCTGTTGCCATCTTGAAATTCTTAAATATTTTGAGCAAGAACCCTACATCTGCATACTTGGGCTTCATACCTGTTATGTAGCTGGTTCTAATCACAGGTCACAGGAATCCTAACAGTTCAGAAAATTATCAACTTCTATCTGCTTATAGAGAACCTTAACAACATGTGAAAGTTAGTAGAAACAGGAGATTTAGATCTACGCAGACTTCTTTGAATCTGATTTCTGTGGGGATTCTGTTTTCAGAGCATGCTAAGTGAGGATGATGTCGTTTTTCAGTGTCTGGCAAGCATTCTTCGGGCTGCTTCAGACAAGGATGAGGATCTGAAGGCCTACCGCACTTACCCACCTCAAGGCAACACTGGTCTAAGGCTTGAACATGGCTTCACCCGGGCCATCTTCTGTATCCTTGGTCACACTAACAGGTATGGATCACTTCTGTTCCATCATTCACTGACCACTGATGTATGCTTTTCAACCGCTAATGATTCTGGATCCAATTACCAATTTAATTTTTTTTTTCAACGTTTATTTATTTTTGGGACAGAGAGAGACAGAGCATGAACGGGAGAGGGGCAGAGAGAGAGGGAGACACAGAATCGGAAACAGGCTCCAGGCTCTGAGCCATCAGCCCGAGCCCGACGCGGGGCTCGAACTCACGGACCGCGAGATCATGACCTGGCTGAAGTCGGACGCTTAACCGACTGCGCCACCCAGGCGCCCCCCCCAATTACCAATTTAAAGGAATGACAGAGGCCAGAGGAATACTGGACTACCACGAATGCCATCAGCAAAATCCAGACTGGAAAACTCTCAGGATATACAACTGATTCTTTCATAAATAAATTGCAAGTCTCGAAAGAGAGAGAGAGAGAGGTTGAGGGAGAGAGAGAGAAAGGGGCAATTTAAAGATTAAAAATAACAACAGCAACAACAACAAGATTTAAAGAACACATTGACCAATCACAATATAAGGATCTTATTTGGATGCTGATTTAAAAGAAAAACTGTAGGGGCGCCTGGGTGACTCAGTCGGTTAAGTGTCCGACTTCAGCTCAGGTCATGATCAGTTCGAGAGTTTGAGCCCTGTGTTGGGCTCTGTGCTGACAGCTCAGAACCTGGAGCTTGCTTTGGATTCTCTGTCTCCCTTTCTCTCTGCCCCTTCCCCACTTGTGCTCATTCTCCCTCTCTCTCTGAAAAATAAATAAAAGCATTAATTTTTTTTAATTTAAAAGAAAAACTATATGATTATGAAACAATTCAAAATTTGAATATTGACTATTTGCTCTACAGAATTTATTGTTAATTGTTTTACCTGTGGTCATTGCGTTATGGTTATTTTTTTTTAAAATCCTCGTCTTTTACACATGCGCCCCAATGTTTATAGCAGCACTATCAATAGCCAAAGTATGGAAAGAGCCCAAATGTCCATTGATGGATGAATGGATAAAGAACATGTAGTATATAGATACAATGGAGTATTACTCGGCAATCAAAAAGAATGAAATCTTGCCATTTGCAACTACGTGGATGGAACTGGAGGGTATTATGCTAAACGAAGTTAATCAGAGAAAGACAAATATCATATGACTTCACTCATATGAGGACTTTAAGAGACAAAACAGATGAACATAAGTGAAGGGAAACAAAAATAATATAAAAACAGGGAGGGGGACAAAACATAAGGGACTCATAAATATGGAGAACAAACAGAGGGTTACTGGAGGGGTTGTGGGAAGGGGGATGGGCTAAATGGGTAAGGGGCATTAGGAATCTACTCTTGATATCATTGTTGCACTATATGCTAACTAATTTGGATGTAAATTAAAAAAAAAATTAAAAAAATCCTTGTCTTTTAGAGTTACATACAGAAATATTTTGGGATGGACTGATATGATGCTTGGAGGGCGGAATTGCCCTTGGCTTACCGGTGATTGGGGCTGGGTGACTGGAATATGAGGGCTTCTTATACTATTTTGTTTATTTTTGTATGTATTCAAAATTCTTCATTACGAAAATTTTTTTTAAATGCTTATTGGTTAAAGTAGTATTGGGTAATAACCTGAAGTACAAAATAAATGTCCACAAATCAATAGTAATATAAATAAGTATATTTGTATTGAGGGAATAAATAAATGGGGAAGAAGAGACAAATGGAAAAGAACTCCAGTAACGAACGTAGATACTTTCCCCTCAAGGAGAGTAACTCCTCACTCCCTGAGTGTGGCCTGGGCCTGGGTCTTGCTGAGAGGGCCGTGGGAGGCGGGGAGACAAAGGGGAACTTTGCATTGGAGAAACCTGACGAACACTACCTCAAGCGGGGTGATCAAGGCTCATCACATCAGCAGTCAGGCATATTGATACTATTGTCCTTCGTACAACGTAATGAGAATGGCTCTTGGCCTCTGTGGTCTTCCTCCTAAAAACACATTAACCCAGTCTAATCAGGCAAACCCAAACTGAGGGCCGTTCCACAAAACACCTGACCAGTATTCCTCAAAACTCTCAAGGCCATCAAAAACAAGGGAAGTCTGAGAAACTGTCATGGCCCAGAGGAACCTAAGGAGACATGACAAATGTCATGTGGTATCCTGGTCAGGATCCTGGAACGGGATCCATACATTTTGCCAATGGACATTAGGCAAAAACTAAGACAATATAAATGATGTATGGACTTAGGTTAATAATGACATATTAGTATTGATTCTTTAATTGTAACAAATGTACCATACTACTGTAAGATGTTAATGATAGGGGAAATGGGGTATCTGGGAACTCTTTGTGCTGTCTTTGCAATAGATCTATAAATCTAAACTGTCCTAAAATAGAAAGTGTATTGTTGGTGTAAGTTGATTATTAAGTAGCATGTGGTAGTACGATGGACTGAACTTCTCACTATTTCTCATTTCTTTTATTTCTCTTTTCTTTTTTGAGCGAGAGACCGAGTGAGCAGAGGAGGGGCAGAGAGAGAGGGAGACACAGAATCTGAAGCAGGCTCCAGGCTCTGAGTTGTCAGTACAGAGCCTGACCAGGGCTCAAACCCATAAACCCGAGATCGTGACCTGAGCCGAACTTGGAAGCTTAACTGGCTGAGCCACTCATGTACCCTGAGAGAGAGAGAACCTTAAGCAGACTCCACACGAACCGTGAAATCATGGCCGTGAGGTCATGACTGTGAGATCACGACTGTGAGATCATGACCTGAGCCAAAATCAAGAGTCACAAGTTCAACTGACTGAGCCACCCAGGAGCCCCTAATTTCTCATCTCCACTTTTAATTTTCTTTTGCCCCCCACAAACCTGCATTCCTTAGCCAAAGACTGTTTTAAGTATGTCTATGAGAGAAGACCTTGAAAGTGACTAAAAGGTGCTATTTCCTAGGCACCCTCTTGGCCTCCTGTTCCTCCAGGAGAGGCAGGTTGGTGCTCACTTCACACTTGGTACCAGATCCTACCTCAGGGCTGCAGATACATTGGCATGCCTGCCTCTTCTGCAGGAATGGGGAGTGCGGGTGCGAAAGGAAGAAAACTGTGATTAACACAATAATGTTTTCTAAGAATTCAGGTGAATTGGGCCTGTCCCCCCTCCCCCGTCTCAGCAGAAGCATCTGTCATTTACATCTTTATCATTACAGGGAGGAAACGCTTCTCTTGGAGAGCTCTCTTGAAAGACTTTGGTGGTAATTGTAATATGGGGAGGGAGAAATCTGGTGGGGTCACGGGATAAAGAATGAATCATGCAGAGAAAATATTTTTCTTTATTTTTACTTAAACCAGGGAGGGAGAAATATTCTAAGCAGAGTATATTCACAGGCATTTCACTCACAAATGGGTCCACTTGCTTGGCTGCCAGCTTCTTGTTCAAACATCTAGGATGTATCTCATTTACTCCGCACTTGGTAAAGTTTGTCTAGCAAGAGAGCCTATGCCAGCAGTGTGGGACTCTCCTGTACTTAAATTATCTTTGTCTTACTTCCAGTGACGGCTGAGAAGATGCAGTTCAATACTCTGAGTCTTCCTATCACCCAGCAAGAATGCCCGGTGGGGCTTGGAAAACAACCTTATTGCTCGGATCACAGCCAGGTAGAGGGTGGTCTCCTGGGTGGAACCGTTCCTGCAGGGACAAGGTTTATCAAGCATCTACAAAGATAATTCTCTGTCTCCCTTTTTTCCTTTTCTTTTCTTTTTTTAAGAAAGGAAATGTTGGAGTCCTTGGATCAATTTTTCAATGTCTTTGGAAGCTTTAGGTGTTTGTTTTTCCTAAGTATATTCTTTGGAAAGCCTGGAGAGGAAAGAAAAGTGGTCCAATTGCACACAGATGGTAAACCCACAGCTCCCATCAACAGCGGCAAAGAAATAATCTTGACTCAAGCAGACAAACTCTGAAATAGGAAATAAAGCCTTGTGAGAATGGGGAATGAAAGTCCCCGAGTCAGAATGATAGGCTGCTCCCGGGAGACCCACAAAATGGCACGGAGTCCTGTCCTTCCCCAAGAGAGGCATTTTAAACATGGCAGCAAAGTAGATATTGAGCTGGGCAATCAATCAAGTCATTGGATATGTTGTTCAGATTTTCTGCAGTTTTCCTCACTGGACCATAAAGTCATGAAAGGACATTGCAAAGAACTACAAGAGACTATAAGTGAATATTCATCTTCTCTTGAGATAGGGAAATCCTTTCTAAATATGCCATTAAAATAGAACATAAGGAAAAAGATCAGTGAATATGATACAGTGTAAACTAAAAATGTCTGTATATATATTTTAAAACACTGTAAAAAAACATTAAAAGGCAAATGGAAACTTTGAATAATGTTTCCAACACACCTTGCAGACATGAGATTTAAAATCTTTTTTTTTTAAATTTTTTTTTTCTTTTTTTTCAACGTTTATTTATTTTTGCGACAGAGAGAGACAGAGCATGAATGGGGGAGGGGCAGAGAGAGAGGGAGACACAGAATCGGAAACAGGCTCCAGGCTCTGAGCCATCAGCCCAGAGCCCGACGTGGGGCTCGAACTCACGGACCGCGAGATCGTGACCTGGCTGAAGTCGGACACTTAACCGACTGCGCCACCCAGGCGCCCCTAAAATCTTAATATATATGGCACAAAAACAGACACTTAGATCAATGGAACAGAATAGAGAACCCAGCAATGGACCCACAAACGTATGGCCAACTAATCTTTGACAAAGCAGGAAAGAATATCCAGTGGAATAAAGACAGTCTCTTCAGAAAGTGGTATTGGGAAAACTGGACAGCAACGTGCAGAAAAATGAACCTGGACCACTTTCTTACACCATACACAAAAATAAACCAAAATGGATGAAAGACCTGAATGTAAGACCATCAAAGAAACCATCAAAGAAAGCAGGCCAAAACCTCTTTGACCTCGGCCACAGCAACTTCTTACTCAACACGTCTCCAGAAGCAAGGGAAACAAAAGCAAAAATGAACTATTGGGACCTCATCAAAATAAAAAGCTTCTGCACAGTAGTGGACACAATCAGCAAAACTAAAAGGCAACCGACAGAATGGGAGAAGATATTTGCAAATGCCATATCAGATAAAGGGTTAGTATCCAAAATCTATAAAGAACGTATCAAACTCAACACCCAAAAAACAAATAATCCAGTGAAGAAATGGGCAAAAGACATGAATAGACACTTCTCCAAGGAAGACATCCAGATGGCCAACCGACACATGAAAAAATGTCCAACATCACTCATCTTCAGGGAAATACAAATCAAAACCACAATGAGATACCACCTTACACCTGTGAGAATGGCTAACATTAACAACTCAGACAACAACAGATGTTGGTGAGGATGCAGAGAGAGAGGATCTCTTTTGCACTGCTGGTAAGAATGCAAACTGGTGCAGCCACTCTGGAAAACAGTATGGAGGTTCCTCAAAAAATTGACAATAGAACTACCCTATGACCCAGCAATTGCACTACTAAGTATTTATCCAAGGTATGCTGTTTCGAAGGGGCACATGCACCCCAATGTTGCATCACTATCAACAGTAGCCAAAGTATAGAAATGTCCATTGATGGATGAATGGATAAAGAAGATGTGGTGTATATATATATATATATATATATATATATATACACAATGGTGTATTACTCGGCAATCAAAAAGAATGAAATCTTGCCATTTGCAACTACGTGGATGGAACTAGAGGGCATTAGGCTAAGCGAAATTAGTCAGAGAAAGACAAATATCATATGACTTCACTCATATGAGGGCTTTAAGACACAGAACAGATGAACACAAGGGAAGGGAAGTGAAAATAATATAGAAACAGGGAAGGGGACAAAACATAAGAAACTCTTAAATATGGAGAACAAACAGAGGGTTGCTAGAGGGATTGTGGGAGGGGGGATGGGCTAAATGGGTAAGGGGCATTAAGGAATCTACTCCTGAAATCATTGTTGAAATCACTATATGCTAACTAACTTGGATGTAAATTAAAAAAAAAAATCTTACTGTATAAATAAAATAAAAGAGAAGGCCCTAATAGAAAAAAGTATGTAAATAAACAAACTGGCTGTTTATAAAAGAAAAATTCAAATGGCCAATAATTTTATGAAAAGAATTGTCTAGGAAACAAGTAAACAAGGAAATGCACATTAAAACAATCACGAGGAAACATTTCCACCAAATAAATCACAAAGAAAAAATAACTAGCATTGGTAGATATTCATAAAAAATAGTACTTTCTTTTTTTTAATGTTTATTTATTTTTGAGAGAGACAGATCATGAACGGGGGAGGAACAGAGTGAGAGGGAGACACAGAATCGGAAGCAGGCTCCAGGCTCTGAGCTGTCAGCAGAGAGCCCAGTGCAGAGATGCAACTCACAAACTGTGAGATCGTGACCTGAGTTGAAGTCCGACACTTAACCAACTGAGCCATCCAGGCTCCCTAAAAATAGTACTTTCATATATGCAGAATATAATTTGGTATGTTCCTAAAATTTGGCAATATACATCAAAAGCCTGAAAAGTAAGTTTTTCTTTGGCCTAGGAATTATCATTAAGAAATAATTGAGCATGTTTATAAAAGTGTTCAAAAGGATGTTCAGCTCAGTATTGCTGATGATAGCAAAAAAGCCTCTGAGTTGGGTTGATATCCATCAGCTGGGAAAAGGTTCGGTAACTTATACTGTGGCGTAAGCGGTTAAGAGCATGTACACTTGACAATGCCTGGGGTTCAGATCCTGGCTCTTCATTTAGTAGCTGGGTGGTTCTCTGTGTTTCAGCTTCCCTGCTTGTAAAATGAGGATAATTTTATAGCATCTGCCTCATTAAGTCACTGTGAGCATTAAACGGGTTACTGTGTGTAAAGTGCCTGCTATATTCGATGTGCTAACTGCTGTTACTATTATTGTTCTTTCTGTGGATCCAACATGGCCATTAAATATATTGTAGAACATCTAAAAATACAGAGAAATGGATATGATACACGAAGGGGGGAAAAAGCAGATTGCAGAAGAGTATCCATAATATCGATAACAACTTTGTAAATACATGATTTATGCATACATAGGCAAAGAAAATATATGTCTGTATAGGCAACAGATCATACGTTAGCAGTGTTTATTTCTGGGGGACCTTTATTTCTTCTTAATCCTTTTCAGTATTTTATGAATTTCCGTCACAACAATATATTAAGCTTTTAATCAGAGATATAAAAAAAATACAAATCCGGGGCGCCTGGGTGGCTCAGTCGGTTAAGAATCTGGCTTCAGCTCAGGTCATGATCTTGCCATCCGTGAGTTCAAGCCCCGTGTCAGGCTCTGTGCTGATGGTTCAGTGCCTGGAGCCTGTTTCAGATTCTGTGTGTCTCCCTCTCTCTCTGACCCTCCCCCCCGTTTATGCTCTGTCTCTCTCTGTCTCAAAAATAAATCAACGTTAAAAAAAATTAAAAAAAATACAAATCCATTTTTAAACAAGCTTTATTTATTTATATTTATTTAAAGTTTATTTATTTTGAGAGAGAAAGAGACAGAATGGAGGAAAGAGCAGAGAGAGAGAGGGAGAGAGAGAGAATCCCAAGCAGGCTCTGCATTGTCAGTGCAGAGCCCAATGCGAGGCTCGAAAACATGAACCCCACGAACCATGAGCTCATGACCTGAACTGAAATCGAGAGTTGGACGCTCCACTGACTGAGCCACCCAGGCACCCCTACACGAAGATTATTTAGATGTAGCCCTGTTGCACATTCCCTTATCTGGCAGGGGCAGGGTGAGGTGGAACATCCTTCCTGCTCCTTTGTTAAAGTCTTGAATTTCACTCCACCTTGTAGTCGGTAGCGCTTCCGTTTCCTTTCCCTGGCTCAAGGCTGGGCTCCATCCTGGTCCTCGAGGAGCTGGCAGGATTCTGGGTCCCATGAGTCCTATGAAGGAAGGAAGTGGAGCAGGAAGCTGGTATCTCCAGGGTAGGGCTGGGATGAGTGGGGACCACTGCTGGTTTCTCTGTGGTAAGCAGCGGAAATTTGAGAAGACCGTATTGGGGCTTCTGCTGGAGTGGAGCCCGGTGTTAGAGTTGAATTTCAAATGTTGAAAACACTCGTTTTCCTGTTGCCTTGATGAACAGCAAGAAGTATTAGACAGGTAGCGTTCATCCCCACCTCTTGCTTTGGCAATCAGGGCAAGGTCTTTAAATGACTCGGCCTCCTGTGCTTGTCTTATTTATTTCCCAGAATTGCAAAACGATGGCTTTGCTCGCGCCTCCCCGGGGAGAATGGAGGGTGAGAGAGGCCTGAGATCCTAATTGGCTAAGGAAGGCCACAGTACTGAGATGTGCAAATAAAACAGGTTTTTCCCTTTCTCCTTGGCTGAAAGCAAGAGAGAATTTGGCGAGTCTAGGTCTCTGAGTCACTGATGGGCTAGTTTCAGTCTTTCCTGAGGCTTCTTGGTGTTTCTGTCTCTTGTTTCTGGAAGCTGGCATACAGTGGGTGCTTTACAAAACTTGCTGACTGGTTATCAGATAAATGAGCAGTTGAGAGGATGAATAAATGAGTAGATAGGTGGATGGCTGGTTGGCTGGAGAACAGGGAGCTGGAGGCTGATCTTAATCTTAATCTTAATCTTCCCCCTCCTTTAAACTTCCAGGGAGTAAAGAGTGCAGTTCACTCACAATTTCTCCTGCTTTCAACACCAAAGCTGAGGCATTAGCGGGCTAAGCTAACTGGAGACAGCCAAATACTGATGATTTGGTGCAAATCAGGCAGGTTATTAATAGCTGTGGGTTAGAAAGGTGTTTTCCACGTGAAGTCTCATGGGAGAAGGACAACTAGCAAAATTTCCAAACCAAGTTCCAAATCCTGGGTGTTGATATAAATAAAGCTGGCGTGCATAGAGATCTAGGCAGACAGGTGGTCGGGAGCTCTCTGTCATTGGATATCAGGGGAATCTGGTGCTCAGAACTAGGACAACCAGTTTCTTCAGATCTTTGCAACGGGTCGAGTTTATTTACAGGTGAGAATGCAGAAATAAGGGCACTAGAGCAATGGGCTTCAAGCCACCCATTCACTCTCAGGGAATTGGAGCACAAGGGAGAAACCACGGATCACGGCAGAGTGGTTCCAGAAGGACTCAGGATCCAACCAGAGTTCTTCTGCCTGGGGCCCCTCATCTCCCCACCAAGGGCTGCCACCAGAGGCGAAGGCTAGGTGATTCCACAGGGAGAGCAGAGTCCCCAGAGGCCAGGAGCTGAAGAGGCCTGTACATTCTCCTGCTGGGATCTAGGTCATTATTATCTCCCCCTTCTTTGAACACTCCCTCTCCGCTGGTTCCTTCTTCCTCTAGAAACCAACATGCCCTGGGCATTCTTATCTTAAAAAAAAAAAAAAAAAAAAATCCTAAATTGCTCCCATCTTGAACTACCAGCACTCATTTCCCCTTTTATTATCAAACTTCTCAAAAAAGAGACCCACACCCAGTGTTCCTCCACTTCTTGGTAACTCGTGCATTCCTTACTCTTTTAGAATAGAACTTCCCGAAGCTTCTTAACTGAAATTGGAACCCAACGTCACCATGCCTTCTGAGCCCCTAGATCAGTCGTCTCTGCCCAGTTCTTAGCCTTCTTGACTTTTTGGTAGCATCTTCTGACACTGATGACCACTGGTATCACTTGAAACTCTTCTTTTTGAGTTCAGAGGCATTTCAGTATCTGGATTTCCCCTCCATGTCCTGCAATTTCTCTCCTCTGCTTGCAGAGTGCAGACAGTGCTTAGTGGGACAGTATGGCCCAGTGGTCACAGGCCCATACTCCGTGGTGCATAGAACAGTGCCTGGTGCATTGTAAGCACTCAAAATATGTAGCCCACAGGAAAAGAGCCTGTGCCCTCCATGGCCCTGCCTCCTCAGACCTCTTGCCCACTCCAGGGGTCTCCCCATGGGCAGTTGTGTCCCTGCAACACCCCAAATGCCCCTCTACTGGAGCACTTCCTCCAGCCCAGGCACCGGAATCTGTTACTGCAGGAAGGACCTGTTTCTTCTACAGATCTGAGAACTGCACAAGGAAAAGACCCTGTCTTTTTCACTTTTTCAGACCCAGTGAGTCGCACTGTGTGGAGTTCCAGAGATTCTCATGTTTTTGTCTGCTTGTTTCTAGAAGGAACTTAGTGTAACCAAATGTGTGTCTTCAGGAGGCCCTTGCTTTCAAAGCTACAGATTTATGTTACTAACTCCCTGCTGGACATTTCCCATACATGTCTCAGTTTAACTGGACCCAAACTCATGGTTCAGAACCGTCATTCTTCCAGAAAGACTCAAAATCACAGCATGCTCACTGCCTTCTCTCTATCATCCCTGACATACAGACCCCCAATTCTGGGGTATTGTTTCTCCCCGCTCCTTCATCCAACCCATCTTTTCTTTTCCCAGAGCCCCATGCTGGCCAAGGCCCTTCCACCCAGACTATACGGTGGCCTCCTAACTGTACCCCTTACCTCTCCACTCACCTCGCTTTGATCCATCAGACTACATTGGGGCCAAGTCAACCTTAAAGCTCCATTTTGGTTCTGTCACTTCTGTATCCTCAATTAACCACTAACAGGGTGTAGATAGTAATAGAGTCTGAGTGGGCCTCTAGTCCCCCTTCCCAACTTCCTGTGCCATTCCTTCCAACACAAACACTGGGTGACTTCCTTTCCCTAAAGACAGCAGGCATTCTCACCTTTGTGTCCTTCACTTGGAATATCCCTTCCCTAACTTTCCACCTAACAAGTTCCTAGTAATCACCCAGGTACATGCCACCTGCCGTGGACTGCCTTCTCCCAGTTTACCATGGCTAGAAGTGACACTTCTCTTCTCTGATCTCCTCAAACATTTAATTCGTACCTCCCAATATGAATGAGGGTAGATATATCCGTTTCTGTCTCATCCTCCCTTGAGGGAAGGGACATTATCCCTAGTGCTTTGCACATTTTAGGGGATAAATATTCATTTGCGTGATTGAATGAATGAATTGCTTTATCAAAACTTTGTACTCAGGAGATCTGTGATCTCCAGTTACCATCACGAGCTCATTTCGACTCTAGTTAAGTCTGTGATAGCTGGCCCCTACGGAAAAAAGATTCCATTAGAGTCAGGCTCTGGGGAAGTATATACAGCCTAAAAATGAGCCAAAGTAATGAATGAGCCATTCCTCAAACGGAGGAGTTATTGAGCGCCAATGAAAGTAAGGGTAGGGGCATTTCATGGAAACAGTGGACCAGATGAGGCCCATTTGGAAAGTTTTTCCTAGAGATCTAGGCCTGGAACTTACAGCATGTCTCAGATTCACCATTCAGTCCTTGGGTCCCTGGCTGGATCAGCCTGGGGAACGTAATTAGGAATTCCTCCTCCCTTTCCTGTTCATACATTTGTTTCTTTTCTCTCTTTCAGTCTCTGCCTATCCCATAACCCATTTCTGTAGAATCTTAGTTCCAGAACTTAGTATTTCCCGGGAACTAAGGGATAAGGCAGAAAACAGGAGGAGCGGTTGATATTTCGCCAGCAAGAGGTGCCGTTTGTGACCCTCTAAAATCTGACACCATCCAGCTCAAAAGTCAGTCCTAGTTTCCACAGAGCACTACAGGCATTCAGTAGGAGGCCTGACCAATTCAGAATAGCCGCAGGGATCTCCAGGAGATAGGAAGACAGGAATTAGCCCGTATTTAGTGGAGTTTTATAGGTAGTGATTAGACACTTGTTAAAAAGCAATTATTGAATGATTAAATACCTGTGACTGACCCCTTCCAAGAGCGTGGTCTGAAAAGCAACATCTTTACATCATCCAGGATCTTGTTTGGAAATCTAGAATCTGAGGTCCCCATTCAAGCCTACTGAATCAGAATCTGCATTTTAGCATGATCCTATACTGATCTGGGTCCACATCCAAGTTTAAGAAGCACTGCCACAGCTATTTTATATTGGTCTCTAAAAAACATGTTCCAAGAGCCAGTATCATAAAATCTGGCTGTGACCTGCTCCACTGCAGAGACTCGCCTTCTTCTGAAAGGGCAAATGGTGGGAGGTATCACCGTGGAAGACGTCATTAGCAAACCGTCCATTCCTCCCAGTGCTCATATGGTCACCTCCCTTCCCGGCTCAGATCAAGGGGCTGTTGTGACTTAAGAGGCTGTTGGAATGGAGGCAGTGGGGAAGAAGGGGAGAAGTGGAGGGGTGTATGGAGATACCAGTTCTCCACGGCTGTTCCCATACTCTGCACACTGACTCCTGCCACTCCCACTGTGGCAGATCAGGAGGGGTCAGAGCAAGAAGCCTTGGAAGTCTGAATGTTTCCTAAAGAACTACCAGCCCTGCTGGTTTAAGAGAAAGGCAGCCCCAAACCTGGAAATAATCAAAATATCCACCAGCAAATGAATGGTATAGCAAACAAATTATGGTATAGTCATATGATAGGATACTACTTAGCAATAAAAAGGAGTAAATTATTATTATTATTTAAAAAAAATTTTTTTTAAACATTTATTTATTTTTGAGACAGAGAGAGACAGAGCATGAATGGGGGAGGGTCAGAGAGAGAGGGAGACACAGAATCTGAAACAGGCTCCAGGCTCTGAGCCATCAGCCCAGAGCCCGATGCGGGGCTCGAACTCACAGACCGCGAGATCGTGACCTGAGCTGAAGTCGGACGCTTAACCAACTGAGCCACCCAGGTGCCCCTAAATTACTATTTTTTAAGTGTTTATTTATTTTTGAGAGAGATAGAGACAGAGACAGAGCATGAACAGGGGAGGGGCAGAGAGGGAGACACAGAATCTGAAGCAGGCTCCAGGCTCTGAGCTGTCAGCACAGAGCCCAACGTGGGGGTCAAACTCACCAACTGCAAGATCATGACCTGAGCCGAAGTTGGATGCTTAATGGACTGGACCACCCAAGCATCCCAGGAATGAATTATTGATAAATGCAGCAACATGGACAAATCTCAAAATAATTCTTCGGAAAGCAGCCAGACCAGAGAGAGACAGAGAGAGAGAGACAGAGAGAGAGAGAGAGAGAGAGAGAGAGAGAGATAAAGAGAAAGAGAGAGAGAAATACTTGTATGATTGCATTTTTATAAAACTTTTAAAAATTGTGAACTAATCTATGGTGACAGCAGATCAGTGGATCTTGAGAATGAGGGACAAGCAAAGGCAGGAGACAGGGATTACAAAGTGGGCATGAGGAAATTTATCGGGGTGACAGACACATTCTCTGTCTTGATTCTGGTGATGGTTTCCTGGATGTATGCACATGTCAAAATTTATCAAAGTATATGCTTTAGAATGTGCAGCTTATCATATGCCAATCATATGTCAATAAAACTGAGAATGAGACAGAGAGGGGTCAGAGTGACCAAGAGCCAGGAAAGAACAATGAGGAGAAAAGAATAATAGAAGCGTGGAGCCAGGGTGAGGTAGGAACCAGAGTTAAGGCCAATCCTGGCACCTTCCGACCTCCACACTGGGAAGGCAGCCTGCCTTGTTGGGTCCCATCCTGGACATGCCAGACTAGAAATTAACTTAGCGGGGGGAGCCATCGAGGCCCCCAGTTCATCTTTGGTCCAAAGGATTCTTTTCAGAACCAATGGCAGGCTGGCTCCCAGGAACATAGGCTTTCTGCGATGGAGAACCCATCCTACCAAACTGGTCCTGAAATAGACCTCACTTATCAGAGAAACAAAAGACAATGGGTGGGGAGGGGCTGTCCATTCTGAGCCATACCTGGTTCTCTGTTTTCTAAGCCAAAGTCAGATGGCTTTCTGGTGGGAGAGTGAGGCATGGCTCACCAGGACAGTGGCCCCGTGGCCTCGGTGTGGCAGAGGGGAGGCACAGAGGGTAACCTGGGGTTGGGGACCTCCTTGAACTTGGCACGTGCTAAGCACATGGTAGGCGGGGCTGTCTCCCCATCACTTTCACCCTGGAGGTTATCCTCATGTTGAATGGCTTATGGTGACCGTGTTCAACCTCAGTGGCTACCACCTACTATATGACCACTAATGATATGACATTTTTATAAAGGACAGCCCTGACAGAGTCCCTCACAGTTGGGTTTAATCAGCCACACAAGCTGACTTTCTTTTTAGTATCACCTCTGTCAACTAATCGGCAACAGCAATTTCCTCCAGAACTAGAAGCCTGTGAGGGAAGCTGTACTTATTTTCAGTGGCTCTGAGGTGACCTCTCTTCTATAGACGGGGAAGGAGGCAGTGACATGCCCCTTCAGGAAAGGCTGACTAGAGATACGGTGTCATGGCCATTGACACAGCCTTCTGGAAGACAGATTCCAACTCTGGCTTCACATTTTTAAAATTAAGGTATAATTTACATATGGTAAAATTCACCCTATGTGTATAGTTCAGGGAGTGTTGATAAACACATAGATTTGTGCAGCTACCCCCATAATTAAGATATACAAGAGCTCCGTCTTTTCCAGAATTCCCCCATACCCCTCTGTAGTCAACCCCACTGCCCAACCCCTCTCCCTGGTAACCACTGATTTGTTTTCTGTCCCTGTGGTTTCTCCTTTGCAAAAATATCACATAAATATCCCGTAAGTGGAAGCACATGGTATGTAGAATTTTGAGTCTGGCTCCTTTCACTTAGCCTGTTTTTGAGGTTCATTCATGCTTATAGCATGTCTCAGTGCTTCATTCCTTTTCATTGCTGGGTAATATTTTGTTGCACGGATGTAGCGTAGTTTATCCATTCCCGGTAGAAGGACATCAGGGTTGTTTCCAACTTTGGGCGATTTTGAATACAGCAGCCATAAACATTTGCATAAAGGTGGTTATGTGAACGCAGATGTTTATCTGAAGTGATTGCCCCATTTTATGTCCCCACCAGCAGTATACGAGAGTTCCGGTTGCTTCACAGCCTCACCAGTACTTGGTATTGCTAGCTAGGGTTTTTTTTTTTTTTTTAAGTTTATTTATTTTGAGAGAGAGAGTGTGCGTGTGCAAGCAGAGGAGGGGCAGAGAGAGAGGGAGAGACAGGATCCCAAGCAGACTTTGCGCTGAAACGGGGCTCAAACTCATGAAAGGTGAGATCATGACCCGAGCTGAAACCAAGAGTCAGGTGCTTAACCGATGGAGCCACCCAGGTGCCCCTGTTAGGTTGTTTTTTTAAGCCCTTCTAATGGGCATGTGTGGTGTTACCTGGCTGTGGTTTTAATGTGCATTTCTCTAATAACAGACAATACTGAGCATTCTTTCATGTGCTTGTTTGCCATCCGTGGAGCTTTTCAGGCGACCTGTTCAAACGTTTTGCTGCTGTTTTAGCAGCTGAGGTTGCCGCTTTCCACACGCGGGGCTGTTCCCCTGACACCTGCCTGCACAGGCTGCTTTCGAAACTGAGAGTAAAACAGGGCACCCTGAGAAATTGTGGGGAGGGGAAGAGCAGATAAAAAGATCAGTGTGATGTTGTCCAAAGAAAGGGTGTTTAGGTACAGTGTGGAAAACAGAGGGGGTGTTTTCTCAGATGGATCTATAAGGAGGAGGAAGACAGGAAGGGGGAAGGAAGCCCTGTGTCTCCTGCAGGAGGAGTAAAGGTATGCTACATTTGGCCTGGGGAGATGAGAAACACTGCTATTCTGGAAGACTACCCAGTGAGATATTGTTTCCTTGGGCCTTTCTGGAGAAGTAGGGGGCAAGTAATAATATGCAGAGGCTAGGAGTTACAAATACAAAAGGTGCAGCTGTGAGTATGAGACCATGGCTAGCAAACCACTTTGTGCCTCATTGTGTCTAGCTTGTTGTCAAAGTTCCTAAAGAGTCTCTCCCCCATGTGGATGTGAGGTGCGGGGTCAGCATCCCTGCTGAAGCAGAGGCGACCCGGCCACCGCTGTGCATTTACCTCTTAGATTGGTCACGGAATGTTCTCAGTGCTGCTTGTGCCCAGGGCTCGCTACGTGAGGTGCTGCCAGGTTGGTCATTTCCCTGCTGACCTGCCCTCCCGGTCTCTCTGGGGCCCCCTGGGGGTGCGCACCGGAAGAGAAAGAACGGCTCACGGGTGCGCACCGGAAGAGAAAGAACGGCTCATGGACAAGCCGTGGCGCTGCTGATGGCTAGGACCCCAGTGTGGATGGGACTCACGGTAGGAAGGTAGGCTGGGGCAGGGAGCAGAAGCCTTCCACGAGCGTATGTTCCGAAAGATCACCTCAGAGAGGAAGTGAGCCTGGGATACAGTTATTTCAGCAACAGGGTCAACGCATAATTCAGGAGAAATCCTTTCCAGGGGCATCCGGTGGAAATGCGGCACCGTGGTGCCTCTTAGCCATCAGGCATCCTACAGCAGATAGTTACCATGCTCCCCGACATGCAGGGCAAGGGCTGTGAAGTCATTCTTTTTGGTGGGTATTTTTTTTTAAGTTTATTCATTTATTTTGGGAGAGAGGGCATGAGTGGGGGAGGGGCAGAGAGAGCGAGAAAGAGAGAGGGAGAGAGTGAATCCTAAGCAGGCTCCACACTGTCAGCACAGAGCTAAATGCAGGGCTTGAACTCAAGAACCGTGAGATCGTGACCTGAGCCGAAACCGAGAGTCAGATGCTTAACTGATTGAGCCACCCAGGCGCCCTTAAACCTTTTCTAATTTTTTTTAAGTTTATTTATTCATTTCAAGAGAGACAGAGAGAGTGGGTGGGGGAGGGGCAGAGAGAGAGAGAGAGAGAGAGAGAGAGAGAGAGAGAGAGAGAATCCCAAGCAGACTCCACACTGTCAACGCAGAGCCTGATGCAGGGCTCAGTCTCACAAACTGTGAGATCATGATCTGAGCCAAAATCGAGAGTCAGTTGCTTAACCGACTGAGCCACCCAGTCACCCCCTTTTTTTGTATTCCCCACTCCCACACGATAGGGTCTAAGGGACGGTGATGGATAAGGCTTGGGAGAAGCAGCAAGGATGCCAGAGGCCGACTCTCCAGATAGAAAACATGAGATGCTTCTCTTACTTGCTCTCCCTGAGAGCTCTTCAGAAAACAATCATCCGTTTAAGCAACAGGCCTTCAGGCCAGGCCGAGTGGGCCTTGAAGAGGGGTGGACTCCTTTTTTTCCTTAGAAGGATTGTCTGGATGAAGCACTTCGGGCCAGAAACTGCTTTCACTCTCAGGATCCTACTCTGAAGGTTATAGACGTTTATTTGCAGACTTGGAGATGTTCTGATTTCAAATATTTCTCTTTGCTCAGTACGTGGTTCCCCCGCCCTCCAGCCTTTCAGTGAACTCACCTGAAAGAAGTATTCCTTCCCTTTCTGGCTTGAATGGCATTAGAGGTCAAGGGTGGTTCTATTCCTGGGGATAGAAGATAGCCACCCACACTCCCTTTAAGTTGGTGGGTGGTTTGACTCAGGGCACTGTGTGTGACTAAGCGAGTTCATCAGAACCCAGGGCATCACGCGGTGGTTTCTGTTTCACTGCAGAAAGATCTAAAGAGGCCTGGCGCAGAGGCTTGCCCCTCAAAGGGCGCTCGCTTCGCACTGCACAACCTTCCTCCTCCAAACTTACACATCTCTGAGTCCTCACTGTCCTGGAGTCCCAAGCAGATTCCCTTGGGCAGAGAATTGCTAGAGAACATACTACTTACTCTATGGAAGGCTTCAAAGTCCAGCTGTTAATTTTTGAATGTGGTCTAGGCACTGTGGCAACATAGGAGTTTTGTGCATCGATTTCCGTAAGTACTGATCATGGCACCTTTGCTCTTATAAATCATGTAGATTTATGAGGTGGTGTAGTCCACTCTTGTACCTGACGGAGCCCAAGAACCTGAAGAAATAATTATTATAGTTCGTAGATGCCCTTGAATAGTGCTCTCACCGCGCATATAAAATGTGAGCCCAGGGAGGTTTGGTGGCAGCCCTGTTTTCTCTTTGAGGTATACTGACAGGGAAGGCTGGGGGGGTTTCTTTCTGTTCCCAGAGAGCTCTTATTTTCTGGTATAGAGAGGAGGATTGAGCTAAATATTTAATTAGGCGAATAAACACCAGGAAAAAGTGAAGAATTTTAATGTAAAGAGGGAGGTTTTAAGGATTGGCAAAGGTGGCCTTCCTACACGGAATAATACATACCCATGGAAGAAAAATGACAAGATTTAGAAAAGCAAATTGTAGAGAACAAAAAAGTTGCCATAATCCCTCCCACCCGGGGTTCATCACCGTGGCCATGCTGATGCACGCTCTTTCTGAGTGTGTCAGAATGTGTGTGTGTGCACTTGCCTATGCGCATGTGTGTTTGCTTATGATTTTATTTTTACAGAAAAAAGGTACACCTTGCATGTTTTCTAACTTGCATTTTATTTTATTTTTTAAGTGGTTTTAATTCCAGAAGTTAACATACGGTGTTACGTTAGTTTCAGGCGCACAATACAGTGATTCAACACTTCCATATTACTCAGTGCTCATCAAGATAAGTGTACTCTTAATCCCCTTCACCCCTTTCACCCATCCCCCGACTTGCCTCCCCTCTCGTAACCGTCAGTTTATTCTCCGTAATTAAGAGTCTGTTTCTTGGTTTGCCTTTCTCATTTTTTCCCCTTTGCTCATTTGTTTTGTTTCTTCAATTCCACACATGAATGAAATCATATGGTATTTTCCTTTGTAACTTGCTTTTAAAAAAATTGCTTTTAGGGGCGCCTGGGTGGCTCCGTCGGTTAAGCACCTGACTTCAGCTCAGGTCATGATCTCACCACTCATGAGTTCGAGCCCCGCGTCGGGCTCTGTGCTGAAAGCTCAGAGCCTGGAGCCCGCTTCCAGTTCTGTCTCCCTCTCTCTCTGCCCCTCTCCCACTCATGCTCTGTCTCTTTCTCTCAAAAATAAATAAACGTTAAAAAAAATTAAAAAAAATTGCTTTTATGACAGTTTTTTCATTTCAATATGTACTGAAACAGAATCATATGGATGTACCACAATTTACCCAGCTAGCTCCTTCTTAGGTAGGTCTTTTGCATCAAATGAATCAGTCAACTAACAAGTGCCAACTGATTTTGGCACCAAAGTCCAGAAAAGATCTTTCTGAATTAGGAAGGAAGTCAATATCATGCCATAGGCTGGGGAGAAGACGACTATGTAGAATGGGGGAAAGAAACATAGTTTAATGTGCTGAAGCCCTAACAAAAATTAGGGTGAATATAATGGAAATCAGGTAATGGATCTAAAGTAATTTATAGTTTTGAAGCCGGATATTCTAACTTTTTTCTTATCACATCGAGTCTCAGTTTCTTAATCTATAAATGCAAATAATTGTTTCTATATCAAGGAGTAACTGCCAGCATTATATAGGGCATGTATAATACCTGGAAGAAAGCCTGCCACAGAAGAGCATATGTGCTCAATATTTCTTAATTTTTTGCTCCGCTTCTACCTGTTTGTGGATTGTGGTTGTGGGAAACTGGGAAGAATGAGACCTTTACACTGTAAACAGATGCGTGTGCTGTTTGGATCTATTCTGCCAGTTGTTTGCAAAGGTGGTCAGAGTTAGGGAGTTCCATGGAGATGATTTTTCAAGTCAGATAAAACTTCTACGGGTCTGTCGCCTTCAGGAAAACATTTTTTTCTACGGTTAGTCTAGTCGGCCCGACAGGCGTGTTGTGACGCTTTGGTTCTCAGGGTGTGGTCCCCAGAGAGCTGCAGTAACATTGCCTGGGAACTTTTTAAGAAATGCAAGTTCTCAGGCCCCACCTCAGACTTACCGCATCAGAAACTCTGGGAGTTTCTGGGAAAATAATATCTCCTTGCCACCTCAAATGGTTGTTTCATAGATAATAAATTTAGGAAGAGGAAAGATATTCAGATAATGTGTTATCTAAGTGGAGGGAATACTTATCATCCCCTGTCCTCGGGGAGGGCACTGTATAAAACATCCCTATCTGACGAAAAATGGTTCCATTATTATTTTTTTAAAGTTTATTTCTTTATTTTGAGAGAAACAGAGACAGTGAGAGTGGGGGAGAGGCAGAGAGAGAGAGAGAGAGAGAGAGAGAATCCCAAGTAGGCTCCCCACTGCCTGTGCAGAGCTCGACGTGGGGCTTGAGCTCATGAAACTGTGAGATCATGATCTGAGCCAAAACCAAGAGGAAATGGTTCTATTTTCATTGACCATGAAGAGTCTGTGACCTCCATGGAAAATCGCGTTGGACGCTTTAACAGCCCTCACAGCATTTTCTCCTGGGTACATTTTTTTTTTCTTTTGAGAAATAAAGAGTGAGAGCAGGAGCAGGGGAGAGGAGTGGGGCAGGGCCGGTGGGGGGAGGGGGGCGGAGAGAGAGACAGAGAGAGAGAGAGAGAAAGAATCCTAAGCAGGCTCCACTTTCAGTGTGGAGCTGGATGTGGGGCTCGATCCCGCGACCCTGAGATCATAACCTGAGCTGAAATCAAGAGTCAGGTGCTCAAGTGACTGAGACAGCCAGGCACCCCTCTCCTGCATAAATCTAAATCACCTTGCACAAGCATCTTCAGTATCTCAAAGATGTTCTGAAGATGGTATCATCCAATGGGAATGAAAGGTGTTTGTTTGGCAAAGTAAAAAGCATGTATGAGAGGTAACATTTATTATTTGTTCTCTCTCTCTCTCTCTCTCTTTTTTTTTTTTTTTTTTTTTGGTCTTGGAGAAAATGAACATCACCCTGTGGGTGCTAACCCTTCATCTACATGAAGAGCGTTATTAAGATGTCCCTCCAACTTCCTGACTTTTCTGGCTGAATAGTTCTGCTTTCCTTTTGCCTTTGCTTGCAAGCCTTCCTCTTCTCATTAGTCATTTTTGCTTCTCTGAGCTCTTTCAGGTTCTATAGGGACAGTCTCTCGTGATGGTGCTGCCCAGACCTCTTGAGTTCGGGAGGGCAGAAATGCACACAGAACCCTGGTCACCATCAGAGAGAGTGCTGGGAGCATGGCTGCACAGTGCTAGCACCTGCCTCCACAAGCAAAGCGTTGTGCTGATGCCTCACAGCAAGGCTGTGGGGCTCTGGACACAGCTCAGATGCATTTCCCTTGGACTGTAGTTGCCCTAGTCACTCATGTTTTATTTTTCATTTCCCTTGGCGTGGCATCTATTTTATTTGTGCCTAATGATCTTTGCTCTTCTCCTGACACCTTTGATTACTCTAATAGAAAAAGAAACCTAACAAAATCATATACATATCGAAATTTAGAATATATGTGGGTAAGAAATGCCAGAATCTTAAATACAGTTCTCTTTGGGAAGTGAGATTACAAGCGATTTCATTAATTTTCTTCTTGCTTCTCTGAGGATTTAAAATTTTCTATGATTGACGCATCAGTCTTTTAATTGTTTTTCAATAGTTTATTTTATTTTTTTAGTTTGTTTTGAGAGAGAGAAAGAGAGCACGAGCGGGGGAGGGACAGAGAAAGAGGAAGAATCTCAAACAGACTCCACGAGCCCCATGTGGGGCTCGAACTCATGGAGATCATGATCTGAGCCAAAATCAAGAGTCAGATGCTTAACCGACTGAGTCACCCAGGCACCCCTCAATTGTTTAATTTTTTTAAAAAGCAAAAAATGAAATTGGAAAAGTAACTCCCTGCATGCTCACAGGACACCAAACAGGAAATGCTTGTGTTAAGTAACGTCTCACTGCTGCACCTGAGGTTCCATTCTGGAAGAATACAAAGCTTTGCTTGACCATAAGACCTGGTTTGTCCAACACTGTCCCAGTTTTAGCACTGAAGCTTGGCAAACCAGGACAGTTGGTCACCCTACTGCCTGGCCCTCTCCATCTTCTTCTTTTTGCTTGATCCACCGTGGCCACCAACCAGTCTCTGCATGGCCCTTCTCTCATGTATCTGGCTCTGCCTTTGCTGGGGAGGTTCAGCTCAGCTGAGTCTTGCGGACAGGAAGAAGCCTCAGGAGCATCATTTGGGTCTGTTGGCTCAAGGGAGGCTCAGCAGTAGAGGGCTAATGTGAAGAGGCAATTGATCTGAGCTCACTACCCAGGGGAGGGAGTGCGAGCAAAGCCTGTGGGACACGAAAAGATGAAGATTCAGTAGAAGAGTCAGTGTTACAAAGGGAGCTGTTGATAGTGCTCCATGGTAGTGCTTCTCAAGAGGGTAAAGGGAAGGAGGGAATAACAGTCGAGGTCTTCTTCCTTTTGACATGAATTATTTGGGGACTTTGGTTAGCTGTATTTCTCCATTTTCGTTTAAATATGTTATATTTGCCTAATCTGGAGATCTTGGTTTACAAAGGGTTCATTCTCAATCAGTGGTTCTCAATCCTGGCTGCATAGGAAAATCACCTGAGAAGTTTCAAGAAAATATATGTATTATATATATATATATAATAAATATATATTATGTATAATAAATAAATATATAATTACATATAAGGAATTTACATGTATTACATATAATATGAAAGTTTACATAAAGGAATTTTATATATTGTAATTACAGACTGTGTAATAATATGTAATTAACATATATGATAAAATTTTATATAAATTCCTTTATATATATAATTATATGATACATATATATAATTTCCTGAGGATATATTTAAAAGACTTCATATAGGGGCGCCTGGATGGCTTAGTCGGTTAAGCGTCCGACTTTGACTCAGGTCATGATCTCATGGTTTGTGGGTTTAAGCCCCGCATCGGGCTCTGTGCTGATGGCTCGGAGCCTGGAGCCTGCTTCAGATTCTGTGTCTCCCTCTCTCTCTCTGCCACTTCCCCACTTGTGCTCTGTCTCTTTCTCTCTCTCTCTCTCTCTCTCAAAAATAAATGTAAAAAAATTTTTTAAAGACTTCATATATATATATAATTACATATGTAAATTGTAATACAATTGTACCTATATATATGTAATAATGTATATATTACATATGTAACATGTAATAACATGTATATGACATATATGATATACATATTATATTTGCTATTTTATATATAAAATAAAATTATATATAATAAAATGTATTAGGAATTCACATATATGATATTATCATTACATAGGGTATATAAAGGAATTTACACATATGATAATGTTATATTTGTAATATATATAATTATTATATATGTAAATTCCTTTAGATATATGAACTTACATATTACATGTAATAATATATTAATATAGATTCATTTATACATTATATATGTCGTTACATAAATTCTTTGGGTTCCTTACAACCTTCTTTGTTTCCTCTCTGCCCTTACCCTCATGAGAAGCATTACTACAAAACACTATCTTTCTAATCTCAGGGAGTCTAGTCACAATTGAGAATCATTGATTCAGACATTTAAGATAAGGAAATGAGTCAGCAGGTCCTATCCACACCGTGGATAAGGGCAGGTAGGCAGTAAGGCATGCAGAAGAGAAGGAATCTGTCTGTAGAGACATGTGAGTCAAGGAAATGGTTCAAGAAATGGTCCAGAGGCCTGGATTCTGGTCCTTTAATGTTCACGACTCCAGAAATCTTTCTCCAAGTCAATAGGAAGTGGTTTACCTTGTAGGCACTGGTGATTCAATGAAGGGTCAGTGGTGTGGGCCATGAGCCCCTGGCATCCAGCGCATTAAACTAAGGGATTAAGCAACCACAAATGTCAGAGAGGGGATGGAAATGAGCCAGGAAGGGCACATGGCTAGGACACATGACCAAGATTGAGATAAAAGGGTTGCTCATTCTTGATGAGAAAGCCAAGTACCCGACGAGCCTAGATAGGGTAACTTTTTGAAGGAGTGTTTGGCTGAGTTGTTGACCACCATGGTTTGCTTTTAATGGCCATATCCAGTCTCTGTGGGACCCATGCTGTGCCCATCCAAAGCAGCTGCACTAATGGGTTGCTGGCTAGCTGGGGGACCAGCCCTGCCTGGAGGTGAGGACATTGTGTTCCCAGCAGGTGTTCAGAAAACATAAAAGACATCAGTCAAGGATTTCAGCATCAGCCTATGCTTTCCCAGCCTGGGTGGTCTTACTGGAGGGTCAGATTTGTATGGGTAGGACGGGTATATGCAGACCTGTTGGAGAAAAGAAATGAGCTCCTCGCATATTTGCTTTATCTTTTCCTCAATGTTTTTTCCTAAATGTTCTTAGCTGTGCAAGATATAAGCAGCAAATGTGAGAAGGCAAAGAGCCACGGAGAGCAAGAGCCCTTTCTGACCCTCAGCTCTTAACCCTGAAGCTCTCAGCCAGTGGTTCAAAGTTATGGCTGTACAGTAGAATCACCTAAGGATTTCTTAAGAATGCAAATGCCAGGTCCCCACCCTCAAAGATTCCGGCTTAATGGGCTTGAGGTGGATCTGTGATACCACGTTATATAAATATCCTCCAGGTTATTCTGAAGTGTAGCAGGGTGACAACCACTGACTTTGAAGGGGCAGCCAAGTAGGGGGTCAGTCGGGAGTGGTCAGAGGACCTGTTGGCCCAGTGCAAGGGCATTAACCCTGGAACTGGTCCAGTGTTGGTTTTTATTTTGCCCTTTTTGCCTATTGATCTTTTACATCTTACAAGGCTTGATGTTTTAAAATGTCTATTTTCCTTTTGGATCCTCAAATTTTATCTCCATCAGAATCACCAGGAAAACTTGTTAAAACAGAATTAAAAATAGACCTACCCTATGACCCAGCAATAGCACTGCTAGGAATTTACCCAAGTGATACAGGAGTGCTGAAGCACAGGGGCACTTGTACCCCAATGTTTACAGCAGCACTTTCAACAATAGCCAAATTATGGAAAGAGCCAAAATGTACATTAACTGACGAATGGATAAAGAAATTGTGGTTTATACACACAATGGAATACTACGTGGCAATGAGAAAGAATGAAATATGGCCCTTTGTAGCAACGTGGATGGAACTGGAAAGTGTGATGCTAAGTGAAATAAGCCATACAGAGAAAGACGGATACCATATTGTTTCACTCTTAGGTGGATCCTGAGAAACTTAACGGAAGTCCATGGGGGAGGGGAAGAAAAAAAAAAAAAAGAGGTTAGAGAGGGAGACAGCCAAAGCATAAGAGACTCTTAAAAACTGAGAACTGAGAGTTGATGGGGGTGGGAGGGAGGGGAGGGTGGGTGATGGGTATTGAGGAGGGCACCTTTTGGGATGAGCACTGGGTGTTGTATGGAAACCAATTTGACAATAAATTTCATAGTTAAAAAAAAAAAAAAAAAACGGATTGCTGGGCCCCACTCCAGGAGTTTGTGATTCAGGAGCCCTGGGGAGGAGCCCAGTCATTTGCATTTCCAACAAGTCCCCAGGTTACCCTGGTGCTGCCTCTCCAAGAACCACACTTTGAGAACTGCTGTCTTATTTTCTCCTTTCATCCTTTAAGTATTTTGGTTCTCTGGATTTAGTGTTTAGCTAGATCTTAATTTTCCTCAGCTTTTGTTTCCCTCTTCCCATTAAACTATGCTACACTTGATTTTTTCTTATAGTTTATTTAGATTTTTCTTACTGCCTTTAATTTACACTTCATTTTATCTATCTATCTATGTATCTATCATCATCTATCTTTTTTTGTTTGTTTGTTTTTGCCCTTTTGGCCCACGTAACAGACTGTTAGTTGCCCACTCAAGGGTCATTTTCTATCCCCCTTTCCTGTTAGCCCTGCCCCAGTTTTGTTGAGGTGTTGAGTGGTCATCGGCCTCATGAGAGCCTCTAAAGTCTCAGGGGTGATCTTTTTTCCAGCTTCATTAAGATGTAATTTATGGGGCACCTGGGTGGCTGAGTTGATTAAGCATCCAACTCTTGGTTTTGGCTCAGGTCATGATCTCATAGTTTGTGAGTTTGAGCCCCGTGTTGGGCTCTACGCTGACAGCATGGAGCCTGTTTGGGGTTCTATCTCTCCCTCTGTCTCTCTCTCTCCTCCTCCCCTGCTTGTGCTCTCTCTCTCTCTCTCTCTCTCTCTCTCTCAAGATAAATAAATAAACTCTAAAAAAAAGTGACTGGCAAATATATTAATTAAAAAAACTGTAATTGACAAATGATATTGTAAGATAAAGTGGGCATCATGATGATTTGATGCACATATACACTATGAAAAGGTTTTTCCCATCTAGTTAATTAACACACCCATCACCTCACATGTTTATCTTTTATATGTGTATATGTGGAGGACTTTTATTTATTTATTTATTTATTTATTTTTAATTTTTTTTTCAACGTTTATTTATTTTTGGGACAGAGAGAGACAGAGCATGAACGGGGGAGGGGCAGAGAGAGAGGGAGACACAGAATCGGAAACAGGCTCCAGGCTCTGAGCCATCAGCCCAGAGCCCGATGCGGGGCTCGAACTCACGGACCGCGAGATCGTGACCTGGCTGAAGTCGGACGCTTAACCGACTGCGCCACCCAGGCGCCCCTGTGGAGGACTTTTAAATTCTACCATCTTCGCAAATTTCATTTATGTAAGGCAGTGTTATCAGGGGTGACTCTTAATTAGACCAACCCAAGAAAGGTAATTCTACTTCCTTTGCCAGTGACTAGCGTAAAAATGGCAATGTGAAGGGAAGTCAGCTGGGGGGCCCTGGGAAAGTTTTCCTTGTAAGAGGAACCAAGAACGTTCTTTGTGCCAGACTTCAGACTGTTGTGTGAAGGTTTGATCCTTAGAGAAGGAATAGCCATGTAGCGTCTGTGAGGGAACAAGCCTCAAGACCAAAGTCAATCCCCTGAAGATAGCAGAGCGGAAAGGTGGAAGGAAACCAGGACCTTGATGATGTCCTTGAGCCCCTGAACTAACTCTGGACCTGCTTTGTTTCCAGACTTTTTGTCACGTGAGATTCTCCTTGTTTAAGCCATTTTAAATTAGGTCGTCTTTTTCTTGAAGCCCAAAGCATCCTATGTGATACATGTTATTTTAACCATCTTAAGATCACTCTATTTTTATTTGTTTGCAGATATTTGTGGATACATCTCAAATTTCTTGAGATCAGGGATCATGTTATTTTTTTGTTTAAAAAAATGCTTCATTTTTTAAAGAGCAATTTTAGGTTCACAGCAAAATTAAGGTACAGAGATTAACCATATACCCCTTCCCTCCCATATATATAGCTTTCCCCATTAAAACATCTTCCACCAAAGTGGTGTATTTGTTACAGTTGAGGAAGCTACACTGACACTTTCCAAAAGTTTACATCAGAGTTCACCTTTGGTGTTGTTTGGACAAGCGTACAATGTAAATCCACCATGACAGTGGATATCACACAAAGTTAATTTCACTGCCCTAAAAATCCTCGTACTCTGCCTATTTATCCCTCCCTCACCCAACCCCTGGGAACTATTTATCTTTTTACTGTCTCCATAGTTTTGCCTTTTCCAGAATGGCACATCGGTTGGAATAATACAAGATGTAGCCTTTTCAGATTGGTTTCTTTCACTTAGTAATATGCATTTATGTTTTCTCCCTGTCTTTTCATGGCACAATAGTTCATTATTTTTAACATGGTTATTTATTTATTTATTTTGAGAGAGAGAGTGTGAGCAGGGGAGGAGCAGAAAGAGAGGGAGAGAGAGAGAATCCCAAGCAGGCTCCATGCTGTCAGAGAAGAGCCAAGCCATGGGGCTCCATCTCACGGACGGGGAGATCATGACCTGAGCCGAAACAAGAGCCAGGTGCTTAACTGACTGAGCCACCCAGGCGCCCCAATAGCTCATCTCTTTTTAGCACTGAATAATATTCCATTGTCTAGATGTACCACAGGTAATTTATCTACTCACTGACTGAAGGACATCTTGATTGCTGCCAAGTTTTGGCAATTATGAACAAAGATGTTTCAAACATTCATGTGTAGGAGGTTTTTGTGTGGACATAAATTTTCAACTCTTTTGGGTAAACACCAAAAAGCATGATTGCTAGATTGTATGGTAAGAGATTATTTCGTTGTATAAGAAACTGCCAAACTGTCTTTGAAAGAGGCTGCACCATTTTGCATTCCCACCAGCAATAAGTAAAAATTTCTCTTGCTCCACATCCCTCACCAGTGTTTGCTGTTGTCAGCATTCCAGATTTGGGGCATTCTGATAAGATATGTTGTTTTAATTTACATTTCCCCTGATGACATATGATGTAGGGCATCTTTTCACATGTCTCATTTCCATCTGTATATCTTCTTTGGTGAAGGTCTGTCAAGGTCTTTGGCCCATTGTGCAATCAGGTTGTTTGCTTTTTTATTGCTGTTTTAGTGAGTTCTTTGTATATTTTGGATTATAGTCCTTTATCAGATGTGTCTTTTGCAAATATTTTCTCCCGGTCTGGGTCTTGTCTTCCAATTATCTTGATATTGTCTTTTGGGATCATGACATTTTATGCAGAGTTTTTCCAAGGTCTCTGATACAACTCTGAGAGAACAAATTAATTATTTCGTTTCCATAAATATTAAGACTTCCTTTGTATCAAACTTATGCTAATCACTTGGAACTAAAATGAAAATAAGCATATATGGGTTTTGGTTGTTCAAAACAAAAACAGGACATCTGACCACCTTTAAAGACAGAGGTTTTGGGGCGCCTGGGTGGCGCAGTCGGTTAAGCGTCCGACTTCAGCCAGGTCACGATCTCGCGGTCCGTGAGTTCGAGCCCCGCGTCGGGCTCTGGGTTGATGGCTCAGAGCCTGGAGCCTGTTTCCGATTCTGTGTCTCCCTCTCTTTCTGCGCCTCCCCCGTTCATGCTCTGTCTCTCTCTGTCCCAAAAATAAATAAACGTTGAAAAAAAAATTAAAAAAAAAAATAAAGACAGAGGTTTTATTGTAAGGATGTGTGTGGATGGACCTCTCACATCTCATAGTTCTGGGCCTATCCTCTCCTTGCCTCCAGGTTATCTGACCCACGTAGGTCTCTCCTCTTATGTTTGTGGGTTCTACCCTTCTCCTTCCACTAACCAACTGCCAAAGGGCCAGAAATTCTTTCAGATTTCAGAGGGACATATTTATATTAGTTTATTATCACCTTTATAGGTAAAAGCCCTCAGGCCCACCACTCTGTGATCACTAGACAGCTTTGGGTCAAGTGCCACCTTCGGTCAGCCAATAAATACCGCAAGACAATAAAATACCCTGATATATCTTCCTTGAAACTCTAAGAAATTAGGAATGAAAGGCACCATGACTAGCATGCTTAAAGGGTTTAAAAGGGTGATTTAGAACATAACTCCAGAACCTCTATCTTTATTCATTGTTGTAATGCCTTCACTGTGTGACCCGTTTTCCATGTTTTAGAGAGCTGTTAATGACTTCTACCTTTTCAGATCAGAAGAATGAAGTAAAACAGAACCAAAGTCTTTCTTCCAAAATCATTAATGATTCTTGGGGCATCTGGGTGGCTCGGTTGGTTAAGTATACAACTCTTGATTTTGGCTCAGGTCATGATCTCATGGTTTGTGAGTTCAAGCCCTGCCTCGGGCTCTGTGCTGATAGTACGGAGCCTGCTTGGGATTCTGCTCTCCCTCTCTCTCTGCTCTTCCCCTACTCATGCTGTCTGTCTCTCAAAATAAATAAACAAATAAAATAAACTCAGTAATGATTCTTAACTTCTTTTGAGGAAAAGAAAAGGAAAGTAAGTTATCAGGGTTAAAACCAAAATGTGCTCTATAGGAACAAACAATCAATCCCCAGAATTTCTAAAGGACTAACAATATTTAGAAATATTAAATTAACTAGTTAAGATAAAAACAATGTATAAGGCAATGTTGTCATTCCCCCCCCCCCTTACAGTCAAATACTACTTACAGTATCATACTGGCATAAACTTCAAGAATAAAAAGAGTTACCTGGAAGATAGACTAGGTTCCTCTACTTAGTTAAATGGAAAATTTTTCAAGTTTTCATTTAAATTCCAATTAACATACTCTGTAATAACATTAGTTTCAGGTGTAGAATTTAGTGATTCATCACTTACATACAAAACCCAGTGCTCATCACAAGTGCCCTCCTTCACACCCATTACTCATTTAACCTATTCCCCCCACCCCCACCACTCCACTTCCCTCCGGTAAATCTCAGTGTGTTCTCTATAGTTTAGAGTCTGTTTCCTGGTTTCCCTTTCTCCCCGCCTTTGTATTCAACTGTTGTGTTTTTTAAATTCCACATATGAGTGAAATCATATGATACCTGTCTTTCTCTGACTGACATATTTCACTTAGCATAATACTCTCTAGCCCCATACACGTTGTTGCAAATGGCAAGATTTCCTTCTTTTTGAAGGCTGATTTTCCATTATATTCATATCACATCTTCTTTATCTATTCATCAGTCGATGGTCATGTGGGCTTCTTCTATACTTTGGCTATCATTGATAATGCTGCTATAAACATTGGGGTACATGTGTGCTTTGAATTAGTATTTTTGAGTAGTGCGATTGCTGGATCGCAGGGTAGTTCTATTTTTAACTATACTGTTTTCCAGGAACATTTTTATTTTATTTTTTTTAATTTTTTTTTCAACGTTTTTATTTATTTTTGGGACAGAGAGACAGAGCATGAACGGGGGAGGGGCAGAGAGAGAGGGAGACACAGAATCGGAAACAGGCTCCAGGCTCTGAGCCATCAGCCCAGAGCCTGATGCGGGGCTCGAAATCACGGACCGCGAGATCGTGACCTGGCTGAAGTCGGACGCTTAACCGACTGCACCACCCAGGCGCCCGGAGCATTTTTATTTTTAAATGGGAAAACACAAGTGTGATTTCAGAATTATTCTTTGAAAAAATAATTTTTCTTTCTTTTCTTTTCTTTCCTTTTCTTATTACTTAAAAAAAAAAACTCTGGAAAGAAAAAATGGGTGACGCTTTTATTTTCTGCCATCTACTGACCTGCATTTTCTCATGTTTCTACAGTGAGTGTATATACAGTGAGTGTATATGACTTTAAAATATTAAAGTGTTATATTAATATAAGAACGGTAAGTAAGTAAAAGGCAGAAATTTATTTGGTGTACGGCCCAGTGGGGTGCCACAAGTAAATAAGCGTTTTCTTTTTTAATGCTTTTGAGGGTGATGATCTCTATTCCAGAGTTAGCAAATGTAAATGACACTAGATATCCTGGGGATACACTGTAGCCTATTTTGATTCATTGGAATTTAGAATTGTAGTAATAAACCTATTTGGGTAAGTGTCAGATGACGGCTACTTATACGAGTATTCGGGCTATGACTTCACTTGCCGTGTATTTAGATTGCACCCAAAAGGACAGCTGTGCAAGATCCTATTTTTATGTGCCTCCAATTCCTCAGTAACTTGTTTCATCCAAATTGTAGCAAGCCACCCAGTCCTCAGCGAAAACCCACCAACATCCATGCAATGCTTTTAAATGCAGATCCTTTTTTGAACATGGGCAGGGGAATAAACGTTATTTAAAAGAAAATGTTTTTCATGGGGTGGACTTTCTAGACCACCCGTCAAACCATACCGCTATTTCATTGCCAAGGCATCCAGTTCCATTCCTCCAGGACTTTGTCCCTGCCTTCCTTTCCAACATTACACTCCACTTTCCAACCACACGAGATGGCCCTTCCCTGAGCAAGCCAAACGCCTTCAGATCAACCCAAACAAACCTCCAGATGCAGCTTTCAGGTGTTCAAATACAAAAACGCAAACATGAAAACCTGTATTCTATTGTGTTTGATTTTTTTTTCCCAAAAAAGAGGCAAAGTGTTTTGCGAAACAAAACAGAACAAAACACCACCCTGAGGATGGAGCACAGTTTTATGCAATGGGAAAAAAATAACTACACCGGAGGAGGAAAATTTAGGCAGCGTGTGCACTGGGGAGTAAATATTCTCCCTTGTGAAGTTTCATGAATTTAAACTCCTGGCAGGGAGAAAGCGAGAATTATCTTGTTTCTGATTTAGTAACTTGTGACCATTTACAAAAGCATAAAAGAGATTTTTAAAATCCCATTTGAAAAAGGGCCGTTTTTAGATTCTTTAATTCCTCTGTTCATTCAGCATGTGTTAATTGGTTTTAGGCTCTCTTGTGGGACAGAGCTTTGAGCTAGAGGAAGTCTTCAAGTTAACTCACACATGGTTCCTGCTTACCAGAAGCCAATGGTCACTTAGGGCAGAAAGAGATTGTCTAAATTATAGAATCTAAATATGTTGTGATAAAGGTTATGGGTAGAGCTAAAAGGCTGCAGGTCCTATCAATATGCTTCCTCTCCAATAAGCACTGCCATGGACAACGTTTCGAGTACAGCTGTTCAGGAACTCAAGTCCAGAAATGCCATGAGTGGTAACACAGCATGACTCAGCCATGTATATTTGCTGGCTCTGGACTGAGCAGTGGCCCTTGAAGGAGGAAGCAATAAGATGTCAGTGGCGAGTTGCGTGTGAACCGCCCTTGCTTTACCGTCTACACTTGGTGCGATAGCCACGTTATGCAAAACTTCATGGCTTTGCCAAAAATAGCTCTTATTTTCTTCTGTGATTTTCTCCACTCAGGTTTGCAACTTGTGAAGAAAGAATCTTAAGAGATCCACTGGTCAGCTATTGCTGCAATCCTAAATCTCCCCGTAGCTTATAATCATAGACATTCATTTTCATACCCATGGGTCTGTAAGTCAGCTGAGGTTTGGTTGAGCAAGGCTGGATTCCAGGTTTCTGACCTTGTTGAGGTCTGCTTCACATTATGGGGCTTGTGATCTCAGATCACAGAAATGCAAGAAGGCAAGCCAGATTATGTGATGGCTCTTAAAGAACTTTGCTCACACCCAGCATACTCTCTCCCCCTCCCCCCATATTTCACTGGTCAGAGCAAGTGATACATGGCCCGACCCAACATCACTAAGGCAGGAAAACAAACGCTGCCTATTTGAGTGGAAGAACTGCCAAGTAACAAGGGCGTGGACATAATTTCTATAATTCAGAGAATTATGACATACATAGGTAAGTGACGTCTTCCCACGCAGTGGAGCTGCTGCTGACCTTTGGGCACTGGAACATGGTAACTGACAGCAGTGCCCGGTGCCCCTGTGTGTTTATAAGCTGATGTGATCATAACTGCAGACTTTGAAGACTCTTGTTCCTGTCTTTAAATGAGCTTTGAGCCTGCTGCTTTCCCAAACAGTGAAGGACACACATCCTCTTTTGTTTTCGGTGCCCTTGCCTGCCTATTCCCTTCCTCCTGCCCCTGTTCCACAGCCGCCATGCTTGTCTAGCCCACCATGTTTATGGCTGCTCTGTTCCAGATTCTCAGCTGTCAGGCAGCTCTGGGAGTCCCCTGCCCTCCATTCTCATTCAGCCTGGTGCTGTCACGTTGGTGTAAATACATGCCTGCATTTCTGAAGCTCGGTGTTGAAGAAAAGTCTTGAGAACCTGGCTGGGCTGTATGTAAACAGGTCCTGTCTTTGGAAGCAGAGGGCCAGCTCTCTTCTGAAGATGTTTATGTGAGCTTGCCCCCCAAAGAATCCCACAGCCTCATAGTAAGTATGTGGGTACTGGTGCTGTAGAGGCTATCTAGTCAACCCCGCTGTTTTATTGACTTTTTTTTTTTTTTTAAGCTTATTTATTTATTTGGGAGAGAGAGAGTGCGAGCCGGGAAGGGACGCAGAGAGAGAGGGAGAGAGGGAATCCCAAGCAGGCTCTGCACAGTTGTTTCTCCTTATTTCTTTCTTATTCTGATTTGCAATTTCCCCCGAAACCTCTCTGCCTTTATATGTTCCAGTGTCATTGGTGCTGAGGATTCAATTGGGCCGGATACCATCAGCTGAATCTAGGAAGTCAGATGAAACACGAAAACCAATAAAAGGCAAAGCATTTGTCATTCTGAAGTGGGTGGTACAGATACTATGTATTTGCTAATGACATATGTCCAACTTAAAAATTACTTGACGGAACTTAGAAAAAAAAGTTATCGAGATATGATTTGATCAAAAATGAAGCAGCAGTGGAAGAAGCTGAGTTCCTTTTAACAGGTGTGGGAGGCCCCCGATGAGTAAGACTGGGGCAGTCATGTGGGGAGGACTTTCTCAGATCTTCTGGGTCTATTCTGACCAACGCGGTGGGGCCGGGGACAGAGGAAGGGCCCTTAGCTGTGCGGGAGGCAGGAGAGAGACTGCTGGGAGGGCTCCCTAGTGGAGGTATCTCCCAAAGATGTCCTGAAAGATGAGTTGCATTAGCCAGGGAAATAAATGTTCCTAGAAGTGGTAAGGGAAGCTGGGCTAAGGAAAGTTACACAGTCAAGCTTTACTCTTAATTCCAGGCTTTCTGGCAAACAAGGCAAAAAGGGGAACAAAATATAAGTACTATTTATTTCTTACTATGTGAGAATGGGGAAATATCTTTCCAGGAGCTAAAAACGAAACTCTAGAATAATGATTCTCGAGTTTTAGCATGTATAAAAATCCCCTCAAACATCATTAAACATGCAGAGTTGTAGACCTGAGCTCCAGAGATTCTGACTCAGTAGTTCTGATGTGGGGTCCAGGACTCTCAGATAAACAAGCCCACCCAAATAATTCCAATGTAGGTTCCTCTTTCCACCCACTTAAAAAAAATAGTGCTATAAAAGGAATTTTTTTAATCTACCTGCTCTTCATTTGTTCATTCAAAAAAAATATTAGGCACTGCCCTAAATGCTGGGGATAGACTGGAGAACAAGACAGAAAGGTCTTCTGCCCTCAGGGAGACTCTGGTCAGTTAGAGGATGGCCTCTGGGTCCCTGGACCGGTCAACCTCTTCTCCTCAGGTGCTCCCCAAAGGGCCCTCCAGACCTGAGATCGGCACTGCGTCCCACATGCTAATCACCACTTCTGTTCCTAACCACAGTCTTTCTCAGTTTCATTTTTGGTGACAAGGCCATCTGCCCAGACCCTGGAGATTCTGTCACAGAGCAGGGGCAAGCTGAGGCCTATGGTGGGAGGCCCTAGGATTCTCCAAACGTTGCAGCAGCTTCTCTGAGTGACCAGTTGAAGAGGGTGTTACCAGAGTCAGCAGCAGCCTGAATTCAGGGACAGAGACCACTGAGGGTTCTGACAAGTGCAGATGGGCACTCGGTCAGGATGGACCAGCTTCAAAAACAGTGTGCTACCGACTGAATATTTTTGTCTCCCCCAAATTCAGATGTTGGAGCCCTCCCCTGCCAATATGATGGTATTTGGAGGTGGGGCCTTTGGGAGGTGCTAAGGTTTGATGGGGTCATGAGGGTGAGGCCCTCGTGATGAGATTAGTCTCTCATAAGGGACACCAGAGAGTTTTCAATGCCATGTGAGGGCACAGCAAGAAGGCAGTGATCTATAAACCAGGTAGAGGGTCTCCTGAGAACATGACAATGTGGGCATCCTGATCTTGGACTTTCAGTTTCCAGAACTATGAGAAAATACAGTTGACCCTTGAACAGCATGGGTTTGAACTGCATGGGTCTATTTATACACAGGTTTTCTTTGATATGGTATAGCACTGTCAGTGTATTCTCTGCCTTATGATTCTCTTAATAACATTTTCTTTTCCCCAGCTTCCTTTAGTGTAAGAATTCAGTCTATAATACATACACAAAATTTGCGTGAATGGACTATTTGCGTTATTCGTAAGGATTCTGGTCAACGGTAGGCTATGAGTAGTTAAGTTTTGGGGGAGTCAAAGTTATACTGGATTTTTGACTATGTGAAGGGTTGGTGCCCCTAACCCCTGTGTTTTTCAAAGGTCAACTGTAAATGTTGTTTGAGCCACCCGATCTATGGTATCTTGTATGGCAGTCCAAGCTCACCAAGATACAACAGAATTGCTGTCAGCCCCTCTCCTTGCCGTAGTTTCTCTGCGCACTCTGGGGCTCAATTTAATCCTGCCCCAGCCCTGCCCTGCCCACTTATCTGCATGGGGGCTCCTGCATGAGCCCCCCTACTCTTCCTACTACCATGTCTGAGATCCGGCCTTCTTGTTAAGCAAGCACTGAAGAGTCATCAGCTATCACCATCTAGCATTTAGACAGAGAAAAAAGCTTCAGAAAGTGTGTGCATGTGTCTCAGTGTGGGCAGATGTTTTGTGTGAGTATGCATGTGGGTGTGTTGAGAGACAATATATAGACGGACAAAGGCCAGACCATATATGTAATAATAAGACTGTAACCCACTGTCTGGAGCAAACAACTCAGGAACCCAGACAGCTATAAATCAAATTTGTACAAGTCAGACCCTATGTCTAGTAACTGGTCCATAACAACAGGCCCTACCTTTATTCTTTTTCCTAGTTGGAAAAGCCAAATATCGACCCCTAACCAGACACCAGAGCCAGTAATTAGAACTCGATTCTAGTTCCTCAGGTCAACATCCTCCTCTAAGGGCATACTGGAAGCCTTCTCTTTTCTGTCCACCATCAAGTTTTCCTACTCCTCTGAGTGCCTTCGCGTCTTGGCCAAAATGCAAGTGGTGGTGGTCGACTCCTTTGCTACAGCAAGTTCGGAATAAACAGTGTCTGCTTGTTCTCATTTGGATAAGTGCGCGGGAGTGCGTAAGCATGTGTATGTGAGCGTGTGTGTGTGTGTGTGTGTGTGTGCATCTGTGTGTGTTGAGAATGGCAAAGTTGTGGAGGAAGGAGAATTATACAGGGGGAGCCTGCACTCACTGTGAGATCTTATCACTTTTTGGTTTGCTCCCTGGATGTCCCTCCTTTCAGGGCCAATGGGGAGGGAGGGGTGGGCAGGGAGGAGGCAGGAAGGGAGGGAGGAGGATTTGGATGACAGTCACTTCTGTAATACAGACACTTGATTATAACAGCCAAACTTTGGGGGGAAGTAATAGAGTCCCCAGAACCTGTAACCAGTTTCCTCCCCTGCCCTCCTGAGCATGACAAGGTCTCATTGCATTTCCCAGCCATCATCCTTCCTTCCTTCCCTTTCTCCTCTCATCGTTGAAAGCCAATGGCAGGCCCCAAGATGAGGTCGTGTGCCGGCCTATGGGCCTGCATTACCTCTAGAGTCTCCCCCGCATCTTGTGGTTGTGACTGGGCCCCTGACTTCCTGTTACAAGCTTATCAGGATTTAATCTGAGGCCAGGCAGCCTCTTGCCCAAATTAGCGATTAGTAAAATTAGAACAAACAGAGGTAAATAGCCCTTACCTAGCACACGGTATCCCTGTGATTTTAACTGCAGCACAGAGATTACTGAGGTGCTACAATTTTCTGATCGGTGATGGTAATTTTCCACCCTTAAGATAAGCTTAATCACGCTAAGGTTCTTAGAGAGCACAAGGGTCAAAAGAAAATGACGTGGTTGTGCAGGCTTTCTCCAAGGCCTCAGTTTATTTTGCACATCATTCTAACTGATGTAGTGTTGCTCTGCTCGGGAGCAAAGCAGGGCACGCTGGGAAAACTTGCGAGGAGCTACCTGGCGGTGCTGCGGGGCTCCATAGAAAACTGCAGAGAAGAGTCTGTGGTCCAGCCACAGACACCTGACTCTGCAACCCCTCCCCTCTCCCCTCCCCTCTCCTTCCCTCCCCCTGAGCCCTGGGCCTCCTCTCCTGCACGCGCTTGTCACAGATGGGGATGTGCTGCTAATACAGGAATATCTGCCAACCAGACTCAGCACTAGTGGTGGTGGGGGGGGGGGTGCAGGGCCTGCGCACTTGCTCAGGGAAGAGTCTGATTACCAGGTCTTTCCCTGTTGTTTTCCAATCAATCATCCAGTTTTGAACTTGCCTATTTTCTTCAGCTGTCTGTCCTGTATTGTCACCTAAGCTGCAAAAGCGTATTTTATCAGCTGACTTAAGCCAGTTTCAAACATTAAAATGAATACTGTAAATCCTTTATCAAACTGAACATTTCATGAATCACCAACGCATTTCTTGTGAATGAGAATGAAGGGCACTGAAAAGCAGCAACGCACTAACCCAATTCCACTTACTGCGAGTGTTCACACCAACGGTATCACTGGAGAGGAAGCTGACTGGAAGGGGGTGACGCATGGTACCTGCAGGCAGGAGTTAGACACAGGACGGGTGTCCAATGCCTCTCTCTCTCTGCCTGCCTTTCTTGGCATCTCCGCAAACACGATTATGGAATTTCACTCTGTAGTGCTTAGGCCCTCAACCCAAACCAAGGGAAGGACTTCCATTAGAACACAAAAACCGAAAACACTCTAATCTCCCCAGCTGGCTGGTCTAAACAGACACCCCCTTCCTGCATTGTTTCAACTGGGCAGGGTTTCCACCCCCTTTCTAGTCCTCCAACTCAGTCCTATTTTGTTGCTAACAACCTCCGAGAAATGTATTGTTATGTAAGGAGGAAGAAAAGTGGAATGCGGATTCCTGGCCCCCTTCCCCTACCAGAGCAAATTCTGCTTCAGAAAGGGGCCCTTTAAAAGATCACTTCTTCTTTTTTTTTTTTTTTACCATAGATCCAGCCATCAAGCTCTTTGGTATTTTCCCAAAGGGGTTAAAAACTCATGTCTGTACAAGTGCTTGCACACGGACGTTGCCGGCAGCTTTATTCGTAATTGCCAAAACTTGGAAGCAGCGAAGACATCCTTCAGTAGGTGAATGAATTAAGAAGTGTGGTACGTTCAGACGATGTAGCGTTATTCAGCACCAAAAAGGAATGAGCTTATCACGCCACGAAAAGTCACGGAGGAACCTTAAATGCCTATTACTAAGTGAAGGAAGCCAATCTGAAAAGGCTACATACCGTATGATTCCAACCATGTGCCATTTGGGGAAAGGCAAAACTACGGAGGCAGTAAAAAGATCAGTGGTTGCCTGGGGTTAGGGTGGAAGGAGGGATGAGTCGGTGGAGCATGGAGAATTTTTAGGGCAGGGAAATGATTCTGGAGGATACGATCATGGTCGGTTTATGTCCTTACACGTTTGCCGAACCCATAGAATGTGCAACACATGAGAGAATGTAAACTATGGATTTGGGGTGATTACGATGTATCAGTGCAGGTTCATTCGTTGTGACAACTGTACCACTTTAGGAGGATGTTGATCACGGGGGAGGCTGGGCATGTGTGGGGGTTGGGGCTATATGGGAACTTTCTGTACCTTCCTCTTAATTATGCTGTGAACCTCAAACTGCTCTAAAAAAAATGAAGGCTTTATAAAGAAAAAAATATAAAAATAAAAACAAACGGTAAAAATCATTTCTCTCTAGGGAAGCAGAGCACATCCAGGCATGTGGATAGCATTGTCCTTTCTCTTCCTAGGAGTGAGGCGGCACTCAGGGCCCCCGCAATGGTGATGTGCTTGGCTGCAGAGAGGTGGCCCGGTCATTTTCTGATGGTACAGGTACGTCCGCTCTCTGGGCCTGAGCTGTCCAACACAGCAGCTACACGAGTTATTTTAATTTAAATTAATGAAAAGAAAACTACAAATTCATTTTGCACTGGTCTCATCTCAAGTGCCCAATAGCCTATGTAGCTAATGGCTACTGCACTGGACAGTGCAGATTTGGGGCATTTCCAGCATCTCAGAAAGTTCTACTGAATACTGCTGCTCTAAACTCTGGGCAGCCCCAGATTCTCACCTGGGGATTGAGTAAAATCACAAATGGAGAATGCCTGTGGTCCAGGACCCTCAGTCCAAGATCCCAAAAGCCATCTGAGCAATCGACACTGTTTTCTAAGAGACAATTACAAAAGATGGGGGCCCGTTGGCAGGGCCGGGACTGAAAAGGGCTTGAGAGGTGTTACTGACTGAATCAGTGCTTGCAGAGCAACTTCTCTTTTGCAATCCTTGCTGGTCTGACAGGCTCCTGCAGAATTACATCACTTCCTAAAAAACAGGCAAACACCTCTCCTTCAAGTCAGCACCAACCCAAACAAGCAGGAAACAGGAAATGTTCAGGTTTCAGGGAGGCTGAAGCCCAGCGCAGCCCAGCACAGCATCATGCCGGGGCGAGCTGACAGGAAGGCTTCCGGGGCTGCCCTCGTCTTTGCCCTGGTGATCGCGCTCCTTCCCACCAGCCAGGCTCTGGGTAAGCTACCTCCTGGCTTTCCACCCCGGGAAAGGAGGATTACGAGGCTTGTTTAGTGCCCCGGGCTACAGAACTCTGCCGGGGAGGGGAACACCCAGAAAATCTAGTCCTTTCTGTGAAAGAAGGAGAGAAAATCAGAATTGTAGTTTGGGGGGGTGGGGATGGGGGGGCTTGGCTGGCTTTCCCCGCAGCTGGCCAATCCTGCCCCAGTTCACTCACGTGGGGTCCCTGTAATTTACCAGCTCTAACGGGCATATTAAGAAAACCATAAACTTGTTGGCAGTTCGTGCAAAAGAACATTTCAGTCAGCTGAAACAGAGAAATAATGAATTTACTTTTAATAAGGTGGGCTGAGAAATCTGCTAGTCCTAAAACCTCTTGTGAAAAACTTGGGTATGGAAATATACGGCTAGAAATTATACCAAAGAAAAACAGTAAGTTAAAAAAAAAAAGTAAACAAAATTATCTGAGGAGTTACCAGGCATCCATTCCAACTTATCAAGAGAAGTCTTTCATCTGTTTTTCTTTGATCTTGTTACGTTGGGGGATATTTTCTTTGCATTGATTGTTACTACTGAAACTTTATTGTTTTTTTTTTAATTTAATCTCTTTAAATCTTTAGATTAAATCATTTTAAAATCAGAGTGTGTGTGTGTGTGTGTGTGAGAGAGAGAGAGAGAGAGAGAGAGGCAGAGCATGAGGGGGGGAAGGGCAGAGAGAGAAGGAAACACAGAATCTGAAGCAGGCTCCAGGCTCTGAGCTGTCAGCACAGAGCCCGATGTCGGGCTCAAACTCATGAAACGTGAGATCACGACCTGTGCCGAAGTCGGACGCTTAACCGACTGAGCCATCCAGGCGTACCATGAAACTTTATTTTGAAAAGTGATGTGATTGTAGCCAATCAAAGGTATCGGAAAAGACAAAATGTTAAATCTCAGTATTTTGAGCTAAGAGCAGCAATTGATTTATACCCTTGACAGTTGCTACAACAAAAGCACGATCAGCCTCAATTGCCTCTTACAGTTTTGTTGACTTGCCCTCGGGTAAATAAACTCATTGCCAATAGTTTATGTCAAGGGATACTACCTGCTTCTAGCATATAGCAGTATTTCAAGCAAAAGGAAGTTCTCAAGCTACAATTCTTTAAATAGGATGGGGGCGGGGGGGGGGGCATCAGGCCCTGACCTAGCAGATGTGGCAATTTCCTGGAGATTCACAGTCAACACCCCACCACACCATCCCACCAATTTCGCTTGCCCTGGGTGCTCTCCATGTAGTTTTGCCAGGCATCCGAGGTGGCAAATGAAAAGTGAAAGGCAAACCATTCCAACCAGAAAGATGTTTGGTTAAAATGGGAGGTAGTGTTTAAGATGAGCCGGGGGAGTGCGGGGGTGGGGGAGACAATGTGTTATCTTAGGCACGGTTTGGGGGCTGGGAGCGAGCACCAAGGTGACACAGCTCAAGTTGCATTTGGTGGCACAGGGGAGGTCGGAAGGCCAAGCTTCATTGCCCCGCAGCTCTTCTGACTGAGGCTCCCCGGTTCTCTCCTCTGCCCGGGTGGAGAGCCCTCTGGGCCAGACTCCTGTCCCCACGGGGCGTCCCTTCACACCCCAGGAGGCAGAGCCCAGCCATCCCACTGCCACCTGTTGTGAGTCTTAGAGGTACCACCCGTGCCTCAAAGATGCGCTGAGAGTAATATTTAAGCTTGCCTGAGTATTTTCTTGACATTTCTGAGTCCAAGCGTCTGCCATGTGGGAGACGCAAAAGGATCATCTGAAGACCCAGTAAAAGTTTTCTTTCTAAAACCCACATCTGATCAGTGGCTCTTCCACATGAAGACCTTTGGTTGCTCCTCACTGATGCCCCTTAGACTCTCACTTCAACCTCCTTTCCATGGCATCTCCTCCCACGTGCCCTCCCACTGCCCAGCCACAGTCACACCGAATGGAGCATGTGCCCCAGGCCTGTGTGGCTCATGCTAAAAGTGAATGACAAGTTCTCTTTTTTCTACTTAATGAACTCCTAAAGACCCAGACTGAGAGTTAATGCTTCCTTGATGTCTCCTTTCACTGCCCCTTGCCTGGCGTTCTGCCTTTACCTGTATTATGCCCACATAAAACTAAACTTCTATAAACATAGCTAATCACATTAAATCCTAATTGTGTATATGTCCGTATCTCCCACCGGCCTGTGAGCTCTTCCAGGGAAAATCCTCTGTAGCTCATCTTTGACTTCCTCGAACCCTGTTCGAGCAATACAATGGATTTGAGGCTGATCACTAAAAGCTGATGAGCTCCTGAAAACAAGTATCGTTAGAATGTCAGGGAAGTCAGAGGTGAAAAGCTGCATTTCAGCCAAGTGCAGGGTTTATCTGGATAATCATCCAAGACACTTACTGGGCCCTGTCTGGATTTCCAAAGTCAGAAAATGCAAAAATGCCCACCTGCAAAAAGCTGTATAATCAAAGTCAAGGGGAAGTCTCTTACAAAGACTGATTATATATTTTTAAATTAACGAATGCATATCATTGTGAGCCCATGGGGCCTAAGACTTCAGGATGTGAGTTGGTTTATAGGCGTCACACTTGTATTTCCTTGGATTCTTCAGAAAGTATCTTGGAGATGTTTGGTACTAGAATCCAATCTACTGAACAGCCTGACTCTCTTCCTTGCAAACATATTCCAGGATACAGCTCAAATCAAGCCAACCACAAACAGGCAACATAATCTCATACCTGCAGTTACCTGGACCTGTGTCAATACCTCTGAGTCAGTGTCTTTTCTCTCTATAGAGAGAGCCTGATGCAGACTTGATTATTATCCCAAGTGAAATAATCTGCTTAGAAATCACCAGGAGAGAAATGAGAAAACAGCTTTTCTGGGATTTTGACCAAACAGATGAGCCTAGTAGAAGAAAAGCTGTGGATTTAAGTATCTTGGCCAGGGTTGGATGCTAAGAAAATGCAGACTCAATGTCAAGGCAACATTGTGTCCAATGAGTGAGGGAGTCATTTCCACCTGGTTTCTTGCCCTGTGCCCTGTCGATGTCAGCTTGACAGTATCAGAAAGCTAAAAGCAACTTCCCAGACACCAAAAACATGGGATTTATTATCTGCTTTGGGCATAATGGTTTGTAGAAAGGAGGGCTAAGGGCATGACACAGAGAACAAGGAGGCTGTAACTGTTTTGGTGGCCAGGGTTAAACACTGGGTTTGACACGGACGACTGGGAGATTTTCTATGCTGTTTCAGGAGAACATTAGCTAAACCTTGGGAAGAAAGAATTAAATAAAATACTAGTTACATAAGTGGAGTTGCACTTTTCAAACTGATCTCATTTCAACGAATGTGACTGGCATCTGCTATTGCCTGGGACAGTTCCAATTTCAAGTAGCAATAATGATGATAGCAAACACATATAGTATTCATTGTATACCAGGCGCTGTTCTAAATTATTTATACTAACTCATTTGATTTTCCTAACAACCTTAAACATATGTCCCTCTTTTACGTATGAGAAAATGGAGTCACTGAGAGGTTAAGTGACTTGCCTCAGGTCACACAGTTAAATAGTAAAGTAAGATTCAGTCTCAGGAATCCATGCTCTAACATATGTTGTGATACCTCTGGATTTTTAGGTTCTGCCAGGATATGTGGCTAGTTTCAGGTTTAGAAAAATATATCTCTGGTATCCTTCTAACTGTAGATGCATTCTTAGTTGGAGTCTAATGTTACTGCATATTAATAAAGGAGCTGTATCTGGTTGGGTCGGAGACTGGTCTACAGGAAAAGGGATGGAAGGAGTTGGGTTGAACTTTGGCCTTTAGAGGGGGAAGGAAAGGCTGCAAGGTGCAGAGTGAGCAACAGAGAATCAGGGGATTAGCATAGTTAAGACCAGAAGCCGGAAAAGTGGAATGATGAAGTCATTGGGTAAGAGGCTTCGGGGTGTGGGAACCAGGGTCAATCGCTGTGGGAGAGCGCTACTGAGAACTGACCCCAAGGACCAAGCAGCCTTCAGGGACCAAAAAAAAAACAAAAAAAAACAAAAAAAAACAAAAAAAAAAACCAGGCAGAAAGGGATTGATTGAGGCTTAAAGTCCCTCTGTGTCCAAAAGCCTGATCTAAGAAACCAGAAGAGGGCTGGATTTTGGCTGGGATGGGCCCAATTCTGCAAAGAAACAATATAACCTGCAATTTGCCTACCTGTGTACAGTTTGCACCATCCTCAAATGTTGGCAAAGATGTGGAGAAACAGGAACTCTGCACCACCGGTGGGAGGGTTAGTGCAATCACCCAGTCCATCCTGCTGCTTAACCCATTCATTGGGCTTTTAATTTCAGTTATATTTTTTATTCTAGAAAAAAATTTTTTGTTTCCAGAAAAAAATATGTCTTGCCTTTATTTTTCCTTAAAAAAATTTTGTTAATGTTTATTTTTGTGGGAGAGAGAGACAGAGCATGAGTGGGGGAGAGGCAGAGAGAGAGACACAGAATCTGAAGCAGGCTCCAGGCTCTGAGCTGTCAGCACAGAGCCCGACTGAGGGCTCGAACTCACAAACTGTGAGATCATGACCTGAGCTGAAGTCGGACCCTTAACTGACTGAGCCACCCAGGCGCCCCTGCTTTTATTTTTTCTTGTGTTATTTATTCCTTCTATGTCTTTGTTTTAAACATAGTATTACCTAATAGTTTGATCTGAAGTTTATACAGACCTAAGCCTGTTGTTCATCTCAGTTGATTCCCATTCACGATAGAAATCCTGAGGGCATGAGGCACCTGGGTGGCTCAGTCACTTGAGCGTCTGACTTGGGCTCAGGTCATGATCTCGCGGTTTGTGAGTTCGAGCCCCGCGTTGGGCTCTGTGCTGACAGCTCGGAGCCTGCTTCGGATTCTGTGCCTCCCTCTCTCTCTGCCCCTCCCCTGCTCATGCCCTGTCTCTCTCTCTCTCTGTCAAAAATAAATAAACATTAAAAAAACTAAAAAAAAAAAGAGAAATCTTGGGGGCACTGAAGATACAGTCTGGCACACAGAGGAAGACTCACCCCACTTAACAGAAATCCAACTTTTTTTTTATTCCATCACCAACGTATTGTAAATACTTTACCAATACAACCTAGTCCTGTCACCACAGAATAGTGTTTGGAAGAAATGGAGGCAGGGATGTGCTAGGCTTGAGGAGAGTCAGAGGTTAGACCTCAGGCTTAACCCCCAGCATTGGTGTGGAGAGGGGGAGGCTAAGCAGGCCTCAGGGGTCAGACTCCAAGAGTTACAAGAGGAGGTGCCCAAACATCATTAAAGGCGCCGGCCAACAAACCAGAGTCTGCTGTGGAGGCAAGCTGACGCCAGAAACAGGTGACCAAAGATGCCAAAGCTATTGCCAACGAGAAAGAAGCAGACAAAATCAAATTGAAATCAGAAGAGGGGCCAGGTCCACAGTGTCAGGATGAGGGTGAGGTCAGCCTGGCTGTGGAACACTGGTCTTTGACTTAAAACTTTGTGCTAATCACTGCTCCTTCCCTTCTTTTCTTTTCCTTAAGTTTATTTAATTTTGAAAGAGATAAAGAGAGCATGAAAGTGGGGGAGAGACAGAGAGAGAGAGAGAGAGAGAGAGAGAGAGAGAGAGAGAATCCCAAGCAGGCTCCTCACTGTCAGCGCAGAGCCTGATGTGGGGCTCAAACACATGAACCATGAGATCCTGACCTGAACCCGACTCAAGAGTCAGTCACTTAACTAACTGAGCCACCTAGGCGCCCCATCCTTTTTTTTAAAACCATGGCCTGGTGTTTCAGCTTTAACTTTTTTTTTTTTAAGTTTATTTATTTCGGGAGAGAGAGAGAGAGAGAGAATGTGAGAGAGGCAGAGAAGGCCAAACAGGCTCTGTGATGTCAGCATAGAGCCTGATGCAGGGCTTGATCTCACAAACTGTAAGATTATGACCTGAGCCGAAACCAAGAGTGAGATGCTTAACCCAGACGCCTAGGCACCCCAGCCTTAAGTTTTGAGCCAAGAGATGGACAGAAGTCCCCTGAAAGAATTATATAACCTCTCATATCCCTATGGCCCCAAACCTTTGTTCTAGGAAATCCCCATAGGTCCCCATATTCGTCTCCGAATTTAAATTTCCGATATCATCTTTTTTTTCCTTTCCTTTTCTTTTTTCTTTTTTGTTTTTTGAAACATTTTCTGGACCCTGAGGATTTCCTTGCTTTTTTGAGGTTTCTTTATACATTTAAAAAGTTGCTTCTGATATTTCATTCAGTATTTCTAGGTGTGGCATATTGGGAAAAATTTTCGGGTTACCAACCATACCAAAATACCGGAAAAGGAAATTTTTCTACACAACCAGTCTAGAGGACAATTTGGAAATATTTAGTCAGCTAAAAATGTTTGTAGCCTACAACCTCAACAATTTAATCTCAGGTATATATACCAGCTCAAAAACAAATGTGTGGCAAAACGTCATGGCCAAGAACACTGACTGTAGCACTGTTTGTAAAGATGGAGAAAATAGAAACAACTTAAGTGTTCATGAACAGAAGAATATGTGAAACTTAATATAGTCCCAAAATGAGGTGTCATATAGTTGGTGAAATTAATGAACTAAAGCCAAATGTATGAAGATGAATTAATCTCAACTGTAATGTTAGCCAAAAAAGCCAATTGAAGATTATTTTGCACAGAATGATTACATTTACTTAAAGTTTTAAAAACACTCCAGGGGTGCCTGAGTGGCTCAGTCAGCTGAGCATTCGACTCCTGATTTCGGCTCAGGTCATGATCTCGCGGTTGTAGGATCAAGCCCTGCACGAGGCTTTGCACTGGGCTTGGAGCCTGCTTAAGATTCTCTCCCTCTGCCCTTCCCCTGCACACACATGCGTGCTCATGCATGCTTTCTCCCACAAAAGTAAATAAGTACATAAAAACACTCCAAATTATGCTTATATTGCTTAGGGACATAGGCATATTTTAAAAGTTGGGACTGATACACGTTAACTTTAGGAAAGCAATTACCGTTGGAAAGGGAGGGAGGGGAATGAGATCAGGGAGGAGTACAAGGAGGGCTTCAACTGTATCTATGATGTTGTGTTTCTTTCAGAAAAACATGGTAGTCCTGGGGTCAGCAAATGAAAACCCATGGGCCAAACTCAGCAAGCGTCCCGTTTTTTTCTGACCCATAAGCTAGGAATGGTTTTCATATATTTAAATGGTTAAACAAAAACTTATATAATAGCCTGTATTTTGCTTTGTGGGCCACAAGATCTAAAACATTCATTCTCTGCTCTTTAAAGAAAAGTTTGCCAATCGGTCCTCTAGTCGATATAGAAAATTGTGAGATAATTAGTGGTGGGTACCCAGTTATCTGTTACAGTATTCTCTATTCTTTCAGGTAGGTATACTTTTATAATGAAAAATAATGAGAGTGCCTCTGAGTTTTCCTTGAGCTTTCTGCCATCGTCCCTTTCCATAATTCCCAGTCTCTTTGAAAGAAGTCAACACACCTTCATCTGGACCCACTGCAATCTGGCTGCTGTGTCAAACACAGCATTCCAATTGCTCTACCTGGGTCATCAGTGTCTTCTAAGAGCTAACCCCAAGGGACCCATTTCTGTCCCTATTGCACGTTTTCCTCCGTATCACTTAACATAATTAACCAATGATTGAAATTCTCCTCTTCCTTGGGTTTTGCAATGCCTTTTTCTCCTTGATCTCCTAGCACATTGAATGCTCCTTTCCAGTTTTTGTTTAGGAGTCTTTCTCTTCCACCTGCTCATTTCATAGCATGTCTATCTTTTATTTCTTATTCCTTATATCATTCCTGGGCCATGGTATCCATGTTCATGGCTTTCACTTTACTTCTTGGCTGATGATTCAAAACAAAACAAAACAAAACAAAACAACCTCCCACTAGGCCTATCTGCCCAGCTTTATACCTGCATTCTCGTCCTCAGTTTTTCTTGGACAATGTCACATGGGCCTTAGGCTCAGCATGTCCAGAACGGAACTCCTTCTCAGCTCCCTGCTAGTTTAAGCCCTTGTTAGCTCTCGCCTATTCTAGTTCATTAACTTCTTAACCTGTCTCTTGTGTTTAGTCTCCTCTTCCACCCCATTTCACATGGCCTCCAGAGCAATAGCTCTATAACAAAAAGCGATCATTTCTTCCTGTATCTACCCCTTCAGTGAGATTTCATTTCCTTTGAGTAGATTCCAAATCCGTTGCCATTATTACAAGGCCCCTTATGAGTTGTCCTGAGTTCCTTTCTTGCTTAACCCTTGACACTCCCCACCACACGCCTGATGGTGCAACTGCTTGAATGTGCCAACACTGTTGGGTCACTGAGCCTTCCCACGTGCGTCAACTGTGATGCCTTTCCCTGACACCTTTGCCTGATAAACTCCTGAGATTCAATTTAATGACCTTCTCCTCTGTGAAGATTTCCTGAGTCTTCCACCCCCAGATGAACAAATACCTTCCTCTCCCATAGTCTCATGGTATTCTGTATACAATCATGGCTTTTGTTAAACTGTATTATAGGTATTGATTTATGTGCCATTGTCCCTACTTACCAGTGTCTTCCCTGGGAAGCATAGACCTGGTCTCATTCACCTTTATATCCCAGGACCTAGAATGGTGCCTGGTACATAATAGGCACACTACTGACTGACTGGGGAATGAATGACATAAAATTTATCCAGATTTACATATATTCATGACAAAGTCATAATCATTTAAATAATAAAATGAAACTATGGTAATACCTGGATAAATATGATTTTTTACTTACCCCACTTTTTTTTTTTTATTCCAAAATATTAACTATCCCATATCTTTTCATGTATAAGTAGTTTACTTCTGTCTTCTCAGACCAAAACAGGCAACAATTACTGCTTCCCTTCCTGGAGAGAATACTATGTAACCACATCTATTGAGTAGTATTGAGAAAGTATTCTTATCTGTCTTCCTCTCAAAATAGGGATGGGGGGGGCGCCTGGGTGGCTTAGTCGGTTGAGCATCCGACTTCACCTCAGGTCATGATCTCATGGTCCGTGAGTTCCAGCCTCGCGTGGGGCTCTGTGCGAACAGTTCAGAGCCTGGAGCCTGCTTCAGGTTCCGTGTCTCCCTCTCTCTACCCCTCCCCTGCTCACGCCCTGTCTCTCTCACTCTTTCTGTCTCTCTTTCAAAAAGAAATAAAAACATTTTAAAAAAAATAGGGATGGAGTTTAGACCCAGAAAATAGGTATCGAGCAGCCTGACGATTTGCAGAAAGACCAGGTAGTTACAAGCCTTTGGGGGAGGCTTTTGAAAGGAAAACAAAAGGAATATAAGTTCCATGGATAATACATTTCAAGCCAGTAAAAGAGGATTTGAAAACTCAAAAAAGAAATAAAATTTCTGTAACATAAAATAAATAGAAACATCTGCCTCGGGGGATGAGGACAGCACAGAACATTTCCTCCTTAATTAAATATGGTGAAAGGAAAGTTCCCTATCAGGGCAGAGTCTAGTTGGTGGTGTTGGGTTCCTTTACCTTGAAATAAAACCAATAAATCTAGTCTGTTTTAGGAATTTGAATTTTTTTCTATGTTTTTTTTGCTGTACATGAACTAAAACCATCTTTATTATTTCCTACTTCCCCACCCCATTGTGATTTTCAGAAATAAGAGTCCAGTAGTTAGGAGGGTTTCCTGGCATCTGGTTTTTTTTCTTCCACCGACAAAAATATTTCTTTTTTTTTTTTTTAATTTTTTTTTTCAACGTTTATTTATTTTTGGGACAGAGAGAGACAGAGCATGAACGGGGGAGGGGCAGAGAGAGAGGGAGACACAGAATTGGAAACAGGCTCCAGGCTCTGAGCCATCAGCCCAGAGCCTGACGTGGGGCTTGAACTCACGGACCGCGAGATCGTGACCTGAGCTGAAGTCAGATGCTTAACCGACTGTGCCACCCAGGCGCCCCAAAAATATTTCTTAATTAAAAATACATTTATTCTTTTCTGAACATTATGCTTGTTTATTTATTCATGATTAAGACTACTATATTTAGCAAACAAAAATATAGGACACTCAGTTAAATGTAAATTTCTTTTTTTTTTTTTTTAGTTTTATTATTATTTTCTTTATTTCACATTTTCTTTTTTTTTTTTCATTTTCATTTCACTTGTTTATTTGTTTTTTTTTTATATATATGAAATTTATTGACAAATTGGTTTCCATACAACACCCAGTGCTCATCCCAAAAGGTGCCCTCCTCAATACCCATCACCCACCCTCCCCTCCCTCCCACCCCCCATCAACCCTCAGTTTGTTCTCAGTTTTTAACAGTCTCTTATGCTTTGGCTCTCTCCCACTCTAACCTCTTTTTTTTTTTTCCTTCCCCTCCCCCATGGGTTCCTGTTAAGTTTCTCAGGATCCACATAAGAGTGAAACCATATGGTATCTGTCTTTCTCTGTATGGCTTATTTCACTTAGCATCACACTCTCCAGTTCCATCCACGTTGCTACAAAAGGCCATATTTCATTTTTTCTCATTGCCACATAGTATTCCATTGTGTATATATACCACAATTTCTTTCTCCATTCATCAGTTGATGGACATTTAGGCTCTTTCCATAATTTGGCTATTGTTGAGAGTGCTGCTATGAACATTGGGGTACAAGTGCCCCTATGCATCAGTACTCCTGTATCCCTTGGATAAATTCCTAGCAGTGCTATTGCTGGGTCATAGGGTAGGTCTATTTTTAATTTTCTGAGGAACCTCCACACTGCTTTCCAGAGCGGCTGCACCAATTTGCATTCCCACCAACAGTGCAAGAGGGTTCCCGTTTCTCCACATCCTCTCCAGCATCTATAGCCTCCTGATTTGTTCATTTTGGCCACTCTGACTGGCGTGAGGTGATACCTGAGTGTGGTTTTGATTTGTATTTCCCTGATAAGGAGCGACGCTGAACATCTTTTCATGTGCCTGTTGGCCATCTGGATGTCTTCTTTAGAGAAGTGTCTATTCATGTTTTCTGCCCATTTCTTCACTGGGTTATTTGTTTTTCGGGTGTGGAGTTTGGTGAGCTCTTTATAGATTTTAGATACTAGCCCTTTGTCCGATATGTCATTTGCAAATATCTTTTCCCATTCCGTTGGTTGCCTTTTAGTTTTGTTGGTTGTTTCCTTTGCTGTGCAGAAGCTTTTTATCTTCATAAGGTCCCAGTAATTCACTTTTGCTTTTACTTCCCTTGCCTTTGGGGATGTGTCGAGTAAGAGATTGCTACGGCTGAGGTCAGAGAGGTCTTTTCCTGCTTTCTCCTCTAAGGTTCTGATGGTTTCCTGTCTCACATTTAGGTCCTTTATCCATTTTGAGTTTATTTTTGTAAATGGTGTGAGAAAGTGGTCTAGTTTCAACCTTCTGCATATTGCTGTCCAGTTCTCCCAGCACCATTTGTTAAAGAGGCTGTCTTTTTTCCATTGGATGTTCTTTCCTGCTTTGTCAAAGATGAGTTGGCCATACGTTTGTGGGTCTAGTTCTGGGGTTTCTATTCTATTCCATTGGTCTGTGTGTCTGTTTTTGTGCCATAAATGTAAATTTCAAATAAACACTTTTTTTTTTTTTAGTGTAAGTACATCTCATGCAATTCAGTGTAAATATAGGCCACACAAATATTGCATGGGACACATTTGTACTAAACAAATTATTTGTTGTTTATCTGATATTCAAATTCAAGTGGGGGTCCTGTACTTCATCTAGCAACCCTATGACTATCTTTTGTCAAGCAAAGACCATCCCTACATTGGTCTGTCAATGACACCACAGACCTTTGGTTACGTAGCCAGTTAATAAATATTAGAAAAAAATTAGGCTGAGTCCTAGATCAGTTATTCAAATAAAAGTAAAGGAACCATGTTGAAAACAAAGCAAAACACAACACCCTAATGATTACATAGAACCAGGAATCCGAGAGTGGATCACCTTTAGAGAATCTACTCATGCAACCCATCACATTAAAAACTAGAAGGAAAAAAAAAATCGTGGGATATATTAACAAATGCAGAAGGGGCGCCTCGGTGGCTGAGTCGGTTGAACGCCAATTTCGGCTCAGGTCATGAAGTCACGAACCGTGAGTTTGAGCCCCTCGACAGGCTCTGTGCTGACAGCTCAGAGTCTGGAAACTGCTTCAGATTCTGTGTCTCCCTCTCTGTCTGGCCCTCCCCCACTCACGTTCTGTCTGTCTCGAAAATAAACATTAAAAAATTTTAAAACAAAACAAAACAAATGCAGAAAAGAGGCTGGCAAGAGAGTGGAACTGAATTGCACCCCGAGCTCAAGCAGCAGCACTGAATTTTCAGTGCTTGAGGCCTGTTAGGTTGTCCAGGAGGGAGGGGCAGGATAGAATCCCTTTCAAGGTAAAATAGGACCAGAAGCAGGCTGGCCTCAGACACCAGCCTCAGACACCTGGACTCAGAAAGTCCCATCCACGATTTGTTCCACTCAGACACCACTTCGGAGACCTGAGGAAATTGCCTCCTTCTTCGGCCTCCTGTAAGAATCCGTCAAACAATAGAACAATCTCTTGCTGTCTGCTCCCTCATACTGGTTACACCAGTTTCTCCCCTTTCTCAGGCTGCTCCTGGTGAAGACCCATCAGCCCCTGAGATACTAGCCCACATCTCCTTTCCCTTCGCTCCTGTCCTCCTTGTCTCCTATATGTCCACAAACATACATCTACCATTTGTTTTTGGGCTTGGCCCTGTCTTTCAGGTACTCTCTCTGGCGACACTGAGCCCATGCTGATCTGAGCAAGGGGTGCATCGCCCAGACAGCGGGCCCGTGTGCACTGTGCAGGAGCCCGCCTTGTCTCCCCTCCCTACTCGGAGGGGGCTGATAGCAGGCCAGAGAGAGGACAAGGGCATGGCCAGGAACATTTGACTCCCACTAACTCTCTCGAATTGTAATTTTGAAACCGGCTATTCGAAAGAGAGATAGAAATCTAATAAAAGTAGAAAATATTCAGATTAGTAATGATAATAGCTATCATTTCAAGAAAATCCTTTTTGTTTCCATTTGTTTTTTTCCCCATTTGTTTCTTCATTTCAGCTCAGGTCATGATCTCACGGTTTGTGAGCTCAAGCCCTGCAGCAGGTTCTGTGCTGACAGCGCAGAACCTGCTTGGGACTCTCTCTCTTTTCCTCTCTCTGTTCCTCCTCTGTGGTTTTCTCTCCCTCTCTCAAAAATAAATAAACATTAAAGAAAATACATACATTCCTTTAAACTGCCAGGAACCACAAGGCAGAACAGGTCTCCAGCGTGCAAAAAGGTAGTCAGATGGTCAGAAATGCAGCTTCCCCAGGTGAGTAACTCCCAACTGAGACAGCCTCAGGGTCTGGGCAAGTCCGGTTAAATATGAGCAAGCTTTCTTTTGAAAAGACACCAAAATAAAAAGTTTGAAACAAACAAACAAAAAAGGCATCCGAGCATGGTGGGCCCCCTTTGTGGGCATGTTTTAATCTGATAGTAAATTACAAAAAAAGAAAAATAAAATCTGATAATAAACTGCAGCTGCAGGTGTGCTTCTGGAGGCAATGAGGTAAAAAATACAACCAAGCTTCGCGAATAAATTCCCAGAGCAGACCACCGCGTGCAAGCATTTTACCAGATGACCCTCCTCAAAATAAGCCAAAGAAACATTTGTTAACCTTCTTTCAGCATATGGTTGATGAGAAAGGGTGTACAAAATGCAGGCATTGCTGTATGTGAACTGCCTTTACTTTTTTCTTTCTTTCTTTTTTTTTTTTTTTTACAGTTTATTTGTTTATTTAGAGCATGCAAGCATGAGTGGGGGAGGGGCAGAGAGAGAGAGGGAGAGCGAAAATCCCAGGCAGGCTCTGCATTATCAGTGCAGAGCCTGATGTGGGGCTTGAACCCATGAACTGCAAGATCACGATCGAGCCAAAGACAGACAGGCAACCGACTGAGCCACCCCGGTGCCTCTGAACTGCCCTTTGATAGTTAAAACCCGCCCTCATCCTTCAGCGCTGTCTTGCATCTGTTCAACCATAGTTAACTCTGACCATATCTTCTTCAGGTAAATATGTCAGGAAAATACATTAGGTGAGTATTTCCACTTACTCAAAACGGTCAAATAGTACAACAGAGCTTACAGTGACAACCACAATCTCTCCATTTCCCTAGTCCTCTCCCCAGAGAGAATTAGGTCACCCAGACTTTACATGTGGGAAACCATGGGAAACACTAGAATCCCCCCACCCAAACAAAACAAAAACTAGGAACATGAAATTTTATCATTCAGTATTTTTAACTTTGCATTCAACAGTTCCTCTCATTTTCCAGTGCTTTCTTTGAAATTTAGATAACTTTTTAAGAAGACCACCTTAGATCCGTGTTTCTCTTTGTACTAAGAATGTACAGTGTGTATTCCTGGAAGAGGGTGGATAGAGGCAGGAGGACATTATATTCTTGATAAAAAGGTAAGAGATGTCCCCGCATTTTCTCTCAGACTAACATGGCCTATTTACATTTCCTAAACAACTTTTACCTGATGGCAGACAGGGTTACAGGTGCTAGGGATACAAAAGACACCAAACTGTGGAGGCATCAGACAATAAACAAGCATGTGGGGGCGCCTGGGGGCTCAGTTGGTTAAGCGTCTGGCTTTGGCTCAGGTCACGATCTCACGGTTTGTGAGTTCGAGCCTCTCATTGGGCTCTCTCTCTGCTGTCCACGCAGAGCTCTCTTCAGATCCTCTGTCCCCCCAACCCCTCTGCCTCTCCCCTGCTCGCTCTCTCTCTCCCTCAAAAATAAAGAAACATTAAAAAAAAAAAAAGTACCTGAATGAAGTACTCTCAGATGATAAACAATAGGTTAGTACTGTTTTGAATCCAAGCAAATGGGAGAAAGGCAGAACACTTCAGAAACCCACCTGTGGTCCATGCAGGCTGATATCCCAGTGGCCCAACACCAAGGAGCATCGTCCATCCACTTGGCCCTGGTGTCTCCCTGCATCCAACACAATCACCCTCCCACAGACAGGTTGCAGTCGGGTGAGCCTGGTACGTCATTGGTTCCCATTTGTTCCCTGGCCCATCGCAGTCCGATTCCACAGATGCTGAACAACTGATTTGTAAACAGACACCAGCACCGAAGAGATAGACCATCTGATGGGTGCCTATACCAATTAATTTTGCTCTCAGACGCTTCTTTCTGTATAGGGTCTCCGCTCATCTTTTTTTTTTTTTTTAATATTTATTTTTGAGAGAGACACACACAGATTGTGAGTGAGGGAGGGGCAGAGAGAAACGGAAACAGAATCCGAAGCAGGCTCCAGGCTCCGAGCTGTCAGCACAGAGCCCGACGCAGGGCTTGAACTCATGAGCCATGAGATCATGACCTGAGCTGAAGTCGGACGCTTAACCGACTGAGCCACCCAGGCACCCCTCCAATCACCTTTAAAGCTTAGTAACAACAAATTAAAATAAAGTCAATTGAATTACAATTTAACTCAGTAACTCTCAGCCTGGCATACTTACTTACTGAAATCACTCGGGGAGCTTTTAAAACATGCCAAGGCACAGCCGCTATAGATACCCTCACTGATTTGGACAGAGCTTAAAACCCACCAGCTGATGTGGGTGCATGGGAAATGTTGTGGACAAGAGGCGTCACTAATAACTAAACACAACTTAGACCAATGGCTCTCAAAGCATGGCCTCCAGGCCAGCAGCCACCGCATTTTGTTAGAAATGAAACGTTTTAGCTCCATCCCAGACCTACTAAAGCAGAAATTCTGGGAGCGGTGGTCAGCATTCTGTGTTTGAGAAACCCTCCAGGTGATTCTGAAGCTAAAGTATGAGGACCTGTGGTTTAAGGGGGCTCAAGGCTTCAGTGGTGACTGTTAAGCTATTCCGTTCTGGCGACAGAGTCGGTAGCTGCTAGACAAGACTTTGGTATCCCACTGCCTGACCTCTTTCTTCTCCAGTTCGCCAACGAGAAGCACAGAGAACAGCAGTGGGGAGTGCTGGGTGGCCCAGGGCAAGACCAGAAATGGGGAGGGTCTTCAGCAGTGGTTCTCAATCCCGGCTGCACACTGGAGTCACCTGGAGAACTGTAAAAAAAAAAAAATCCTGAGGCCTGCATTCACCCCAGATACAGTGAGGTGGAAAGGTTTGGGCATCAGGAGCGTTAGAAGGTCCACAGGTGATTCTAACATGCAGCCAAGGCTGAGAACCCCCGGTTTGGTTTTATCTCATCCAACACTGACTGGCTCTTTGCTGTGTGCAGAGGTCCAGGTGAATGAGAAGCAGGCGGACTTCTTGAGTTTGGTGTCTTAAGTATCTTGAAATTCAGATACTCCCGTTTCTCCACAGAGCAGGGCAGAGTTTGAATGCCTGACACCTGACTTGTGTTTCCGTTTGTTTCGTTATCTGAATTACGAAATCGTTGACACAATTCGTGCATGGAGTCTACATAACAAATGAAAGAAGGGGGCCTCTGATTGAAGCCCAACAGACTCCGTGGTATCCTGAGTTTAATGCCATTCTCTCAACATTGTTTTATTTTACGTTGGAACATCAGTGTGGCATTCTCTCAGCTGGTATGTAATGCCTTTTTATCTTTAACTTAAAACAAAAACAAAAACAAAAAAACTGGAGCGTGGTTGCGTATTTGTTCCACTTTCCAGAAAAGAGAAGTCAGCTAGTTTGCTTCACGGAGAAGCAGAGTCATTTCCACTTAGTGACGGTGTTTGGAGCAGTGATAAGGGCCGACGCGCCCACTCAGCTGCTCTTGCTGCCGGGTTCACCTGGAGCCTTTTCTCCCAGTTTCCCACGCACAAAGATTCCCCCCAGGGTCCTTGCCAGGTTTGTGGAATATGCGTCCCAGATGTGTTTGCATGGCCATCGTCAGCAGTCATTTGTCAGTGACTCTGTAACTGTGCGGTTGATTATCTGGTGCTTTTAGGATTGGAGGATTAAAAGCAACGTGAGGTGTTGCAGTGGGGCTTTTCGCTGGCTCGTGCCTCTCCCTGTTCACTGTCATGCCTGAGCCTATTTCTGTAGCGTTTTCAGTTTTACCCTCAGGCCATACATCACTTACCCTGAAATATGTCCAGACTTAGGTGGGAAGACATAGCAATAATATGAAGACGTCAGAGCAGGCAGATTAGTCCCCAGGGGGACGGCCGAGAAACCGGTAAGTCTGGAGATGGGGGAACGAGAACGGAGCACTAAGCGAGTAGCAAATCTACCAACACCGGGCGCGTGTGCGTGGTGCCCTGTGGGTTACTTGGCATTTTCATGGTTGTGATTTTCTTTGCTCTTCACAGGAACACTATGGGATAAGTAGGACAGGGCCTCCTTCCCTGGCTTTTTTTTTTCTTTTTTAAATTTATTTTTGGGACAGAGAGAGACAGAGCATGAACGGGGAAGGGCAGAGAGAGAGGGAGACACAGAATCGGAAACAGGCTCCAGGCTCTGAGCCATCAGCCCAGAGCCTGACGCGGGGCTCGAACTCACGGACCGCGAGATCGTGACCGGGCTGAAGTCGGACGCTTAACCGACTGCGCCACCCAGGCGCCCCTTCCCTGGCTTTTAAGAGAGGGTCGAAGCAGCGAGGGGCCTTCCCAGGCCCTGCCGTTCTGAATCCACATCCTGCCCGCCCCGATGCCATGGAGACGTCCACAAAGTCCACACACGACAGAAGACACGGCCCTGCACATTCTGCCCCACACACGTTCTGGGCTCACTTCCTGATAGAGAGTTCTGGGTTCTCCCATAGGAGCACTAGACTCCTTAGGTTGTAAAATGTTGCTTTTACCCAAGAAGCATAAGGTGGTTCCTACAGGAAGTTACCATTGACTATTGTGGGCCTTAGCAAGTGTTGCTCAGAAAAAGCTGGGGTTTAGGGCACATGGGTGTCTCAGTCTGTTAAGCATCTGACTTTGGCTCCGGTCATGATCTCATGGTCATGGGATTGAGTTCCGCATGGGGCTCTGCACTGACAGAGCAGAGCCTGCTTGGGATTCTCTCTCTCCCTCTCTCTCTCTGCCCCTCCTGCCACTCTCTCTCAAAATAAATAAATAAACTTAAAAAAAAAATCACCGTCTCTAAAAAAAAAGAAAGAAGGAAAAAGAAAAGGCCGGGGTCCATAGATACGTTGGAGGCAGAGTAGCTTTAGGGGGTGCCGTGTCCACGGGGGAAAGAGTTGCTGTCACCCCACAGGCCGCAGAAGGAACCTCCGTAATGCTCTACGGAACAGTCCCCTAAGTAGCCCTCTTCACTGCCTGCTTTTGTGACCACTGGCTCCTCTGCGGTTCCCACCTTGGTTTTGTCCGCCTCTCCTTTCACCTCACTCTCACCTCTGTTCCCTTGGTGAGCCACTCTTGGTTCCTGAGTTGATTCTATGGCTCACCTTGGTTTTCCAGCTCCCCTTTTGATGGCATCTAATGCTGCTGGGGCTAATCCCCACCGTTTTTCGACTTCCCCCCTTTCCCATCAAAGACACCCTGCACGCCCCGCACTTTTCTGACTTAGTTTCTGCTGGTCCTCATGGTGTGAGGCCCGGGCTGGAGCTATCTTGGAGAAGGCCACCAAGAGCAATTTGGTGCTGTCCTCTCTCCCCCTGCACCCAACACCCTTGTTCCTGCTCTCACCACACTTAAGACAAAATATAGACCATATGTGCACAGGTACAAACCAAAGGATGCAGGGGTGTTTATTGTAACATCATTGAAAATGCAAAGACCATATGTGCACAGGTACAAACCAAAGGATGCAGGGGTGTTTATTGTAACATCATTGAAAATGCAAAAGAAACAACTTAAATCTCTGTCAATAGGAACAGGTTATGATACATCCAAATAATAGGGGGAAAGACAACTGTCTGTATATAGACATGAAATAATCTTGAAGGTCACATTTTTTAAGTTTATTTATTTAGTTTGAAAGAGGCAGAGAGAGAGAGAACCCCAAGCAGGCTCTGTGCTGTCAGTGCAGAGCCCAGTGTGGGGCTGGAACTCAAACCATGAGATCCTAACCTGAGCTGAGACCAAGAGTCAGGTGCTCAACCAACTGAGCCACCCGGATGCCCTTAAGATCAATTAAAAAAATTTTTTTTATTTATTCATATTTGAGAGACACAGACACAGCGCAAGTGGGGGAGAGGCAGAGAGAGGGAGAGAGAGAGAATCCCAAGCAGGCTCCGCACTGTCAGCAGGACGCCTGGCTTGAACTCATGAAACCATGGGATCATGACCTGAGCTGAAACCAAGAGTCAGATACTTAACTGACTGAGCCACCCAGGTGCCCCTTAAGATCAAATTTTAAGTGAGAAAAGCAAGGGTCAGAGCAGTATATACATTTTGCCACCCTTTGTGTTTAAAAAAAAAAAAAAAAAAGAAAACAGGAAATGATACTTACACGTGCATTGAGTTTTTCTGGAAGGCAGCAGAGTGGGTTACCGCTGGGGAGGTACCTTGAGTGAGCGGGGGAAGTGGTGGTAGAGAAACTTCCTTTCTGAGCTTAGTATCATGTGTCTAGTACCAGTTCAGAAAATTCTAATTAAAAAAACAAAGTAAATATCCCAGAAGCAACATAGCAACGTGGAAATAGATGGGGCGTTGGGGGTCCCCCCTTAGTTGTACACATTAGGACATCACGCCACAGGGGTAAATAATTTTTTCAAATTCTCACTACTATGAAGGGATAAGCTATGACTAGAAGCTTCGCTATCATTTGGCACCTACGCTGTAGGGAATGCAGCTACAAAACCCTATGTCGCAGAACTTATAAAGGACAGGGTTGTCCCCCAGGGCAAGACATTCAGGACTCAGTTTCTCCATTTGTAAAATGTGAGCAAGGAAGTTGTTGGGGGGAGGAAATTAGGTTGTGTGTTTATCCTAGATCCTGGCACATGCTAAGCATATGATAAATGCCAGCCAGTGTTCTTTATTATTTGTGGCTGTTGTGGTGTTGGATGGGGTGGGGAGGGCTGTAAGGAACGTTGTAATGGAAGTATCTGGAGATGAAGTCTTGTAGGGTAAAGAAAAATAAAACAGAGAGGGAAAGAGACCCCTTGATTCTCATTTATTTAAATAGCCGCTAGAGATTCTGAGAGAGTGATGTTTAACGTGCAAAACGTATGTTAGGGTGTATATGAGAGGGATGTTGGGGAGAGAAACTTCACCCCCTTTCACTCCAAAATGTCACTAGGGGCCAGCTGTGACCAGCACTGTCCCTTGTGCTAAAAAATAAGTGTACATGACCCAGGACCATCTGGTGTGTTTCTTTCCATTTCTCTTTCTCATTCCTGATTATCTAAACACTCTTATTATTCCTGCCACCTTATTTCCTTTCCTATTTTCTCTTCTTCTGGGGCCACAGGTCAAATGGTGACTCAAATCCTTCCTTGGAGAGGTGTTGAACACGTCCTGCTGTGCATCTGGGCTGAATTGCTTAGAAGGAGCCCCACAAAGCCCAGGTTTCTGGGACCCATCCCTCTCTCTTCCCCTTTGTGCCAGGAAACTGCTTCCTTCCAGGCGAATCGGCGAGAACAGGGGTTCCCTCTCTGGTTCACCACCTCGTGCCTTGTAATCATTGTATCCCTGTCTTATCGGAGGGAAAACATCGTGTGAATTTCAAGGCTCAGTTTCAATGATCGGCCACCTTGGGTTCACATCCTCCTCCACGATAGCTCTGTGACCATGGGCACGCTGTGTAACCTCTTTGCCCAGTTTCTATCTGAAAAAATGGTGAGGACAAAATGAGATAATCTGGGTAAAAGGCAGAGCACGGGATTTGGCTTAGTAAATTCTCTATAAAGGTTAGCCTGAAATAGTGGTGGCAGCCTCAGCAGGTCTAGAAGTAAGCAAAAGAAATAAAAAAGAAGTCTGGGTATTCGAGGAAGGTCTGTAAGCACTGGCCTCAGAGAATAGGGGGGTCAGTATTTCTACTGCACCTGAGTGTGGGCCCCTCCCTTGCCAACCCCCCAAATATGTCTAGTCGTTACTGGCTGGATCATCAGTGAATGATGCTATTTGGTCTCAATAGTTCTGCGAGCTGGATGACTTTAATGAGGAGATTGTCCTACTGGACAAATATCTTTTCCTGGATTAGGGTGATATATGATGCATCAAAGCTTTTAGCATATGTGTTAATATTATTAACTTACTACCTTATTTCAAAGACATAAATATTTCAAAGACTTAACCCAGACTGGGTCAATACATAGTAAATATTTTTTAAAATCCTCCTTTTGGGGGCTCCTGGGTGGCTCAGTTGGTTAAACATCTGACCCTTGGTTGCAGCTCAGGTCATAATCTCACAGTTTCATGGGTTCAAGCCTCACATCAGGCTCTGTGCTCACAGAGCAGAGCCTGCTTGGGATTCTCTCTCTCTCTCTCTCTCTCTCTCTCTCCCTCTTCCTCTCTGTCTCCGTCTCCTTTTCTCTCTCTGCCTCCCCCCGACTTGTACTGTCTCTGTCCCTCTCAAAATAAGTAAATAAACTTAAAAAAATAATAAAAAATAAAATCCTGTTTTTGGCATAAACACGTGAGGAACATCAGCTAGTTATACTCTGTAGTTTGTAACTGACTCTGATGTTTTTGGGGGGCATTTACCAATGCGATTATCAAGTGGATTCCCTGGTCTTGGGGGATACGGAAATGTTCGTGTACATAGTCCAACAAAAAATTAGACTGTGATCACACATATTTTTAAATAAAATAAATCAGAGGAATTCATGGTCATTCAGTCATGCGAATGGATAAGGTGTGGAATTGGCTCTGTTACTCAGTGCGGTGGTGGCCTAACCTACAGTAACAGAGGATGGCTTAAAGCAGCTGACTTTTCTGTTTGCATAGCACCTTTCACTTAGAATGTTCATATAAGTCATCTTACTTGATAAGTTTTCTATAGCCTAAATTCATGCTCTTACCCGCAGTGGGCCCCATTTGAATGATAGGCAACATTATGCCATAGTAACATGGAAACCTTTGGTTGCCTTACTGTGGTCACTACATAGCCGGGTGAGGAAAGATTTCTCAGATGAGCATCAGGCTAATAGTCCTTCCCTGTCCTGTGATGAGCCCCAGGATGGTTTTAAACACAATCTGAAATTCAAAGAGAATAAACTTGTTTATAGCTTCTTAATAGGGGAAGCTCTTTCTATTCTAGGGGAAGATGCTTTCTATTAAATACATTTAAATATTGGTTCCCTAGTCTCTAAGGGAGCTTCCCCCTTGAGAATTTCCCTTTACAAATGAAATACATGTTGTGTTTTTATTTAGAATTCAGGAAGACTTGTGTCCGATAATCTCAGAGTCTCCATTCTCTGCAGCATGTGAGACTGAGGCTGATGTCTAATCAGTCTCCCCAGTTTCCACGAATTCTTCTGCACTGATAGGCAACCTTTTATGAAAAACTAGGACAGCATGCATTGCTTTATACCTGAGTGCTGTGTGGCAAGTAGTTAACTTCCAGGAAACATGAATTTGGATTTATCCAGAAATGTTATGGAAATAGCATGGTGTCCTCTAGAAGATGTTCTGGAATATCACCCTTGACGTGACGAAGCTTCTCAATGCCCTTTTCGTAAGTGTGTCCAAAGTATCTGGTTAAGGCCCAACTGCCTGTATCAGTGGGAGGTTTATCTCTGGGCTCCGTCCGATTCCATGTCCAATATACTCCCAGCTTGAACTCCATTTATGTTAAATCAATACTCTGTCACAATGAACCGGATGACCAAATGCAGTAGATCAAGTTTACCACTGGATGCATGTAGGGTAAATGTAAAAATCATTGAAAACATAACATACTAGCTTTGTCTCCATGGCAATCTCAATTTTGTGTGTGTTCCCTCAGGGGATGTTGAGGAACCGGAACAGTCAGCAGATAGGCCCCTGGAAGTGGAAAGCCTCGATGGAGACTCTACCATTCAGACGACGTTGGCTGCAGTGACCACAGCAACATTAATAACAAATACAAATTTTACCTACATTGAGGAGGATGCAGATCAGCAGGAGTTTATATTAATGGTGTTGATCCCGCTGATTTTATTGGCCCTCCTATTTGTAATACTGGTAATCCTTGTAACGCGCTATAAAAGGAAAAGAACTAAACAAGGTAAATGTTCTGTGTGTTCCCATTTCCAGACAATTGCTTCATGTGTTAATGAACAATCAATAAGGCAAAAACACTTTCTGCTTTTACACAGAGCCTTCTAGCCAAGGATCTCAGAATGCCTTACAGACATGTGAGTATGATCCTAATTAATGCCTGTTGGGAGTTGGGGCTGGGGGAGGAAAAGGAACGGAGAGGTTTTAAAGCGAAGCGACAAGGACCACATAAAAATAGTAAGTGGTGAACACTCCCTTCTTTTTCAAACAGAGAGCGGCTTCAGCCTCAATTGAAATTTAAATCACACGACTGCCGTCTCTGTGCTTAATCCAGACAAGGGTCCAGTCTAGAACTGGCCAATAGGTCCGTGCGACATTCCCTGAGTCGGAGGAAATAATCGAGCTGGCAAAGCAGTGGGTCAGGTTGGGGTTGAGGATGCGGAGGCTGAGACCTTGGGCTCAAGAAGAGGATTCTCTCATACAGATTTCCGGCCAAGATACTGTTTTCTCCTCCATGCCACATCCCAATTTGATTGTGTAAAGACCTGAGTAAAGCATCATTCTTATTCTCATTAAAGCTATGACAACTTTTGTATGAAATTCCTAATTGGCTCAAGATTACCGTCATCAATCTGAAAGCGATCTGATGGAGAATTCCTTAGGTCAGAGATACACGCAAGGGGTATTCAGTGCCAATTCTCGGAGCAACACATACTAGGTGTCACGGTAGTTCTAAGTCCAAAGCAGACTTGACTACTTCTGGCTTGTGCTGGTAAAAAGGACTCCAATTAGATTTTTAAGTTGAAGCCTTTAGTTCTTCCAAAAATCACTCAAGGGATGAGACCATCCCTGATAAGCTCCATATTGATATGTGCACACAAAACTCGCTCTCTATCCCTCACACTCACTAATGGGGCACCTCTGGCTTTGAGATCAAGCTCTTGGCCTGTGGGTCTTGCTCACTGTCCTCACACCAGAAGAGGCTTTGAGATCACGGCAGGAGCTATAAATGGTCATTGTCCATTATGCCAGCAGGTATGGTAAATGTGAGCTAGGGAAGAAGCCCTGATGTGCATTACCTTTCTTGGCAAGAGCCAATGTAAGAGATTCCAAAGGAGTAGGAAATACACCTGTTTTCTCCACTGCTTGAAATTTCAGGGTGACCTAGTAACAGTGGTCACATGGGAGCTCCTTTGTAAGCTAAAGAAAAAGATAAAGCAAACAGAGATGTCTGGACCCCATTGTTTTGACCTCATGGAAAGTAAGAATTTCCTGCCTAAACCATAGTCCCTCAGCCAGTCTTACCTAATGGGGTCATAGGGTTTGGAGGGAGGATGCCGGGTGTCCAGTCAAATGTTCGTGCTCCTAGGCTCTAAATACAGAAAGGGCTTTTTGTTTTTTTTTTTTTTAATGTTTATTTATTTTTGAGACAGAGAGAGACAGAGCATGAATGGGGGAGGGGCAGAGAGAGAGGGAGACACAGGATCGGAAGCAGGCTCCAGGCTCTGAGCCATCAGTCCAGAGCCCGACGCGGGGCTCGAACTCATGAACTGTGAGATCGTGACCTGAGCTGACGTCGGACGCTCAACCAACTGAGCCACCCAGGCGCCCCAGAAAGGGCTTTTTGATTAAACTTCATTGTGAGAACCTCAAAGTTCAAAAGCCATTCATGATCAAGAACGGGCCTCGATCTCAGACATGGCTCACGTACCCCGCAGTGGGTACATGAACTGTTGGCTGTTCCCGGAGTGTGGCTTACACTTTTATGACATTAACGTGCCTGGTTGACACTGTTCCTCTGTGTGAGATTTCCTTCTTGTCTGCTTGGCAAATTGCCACCCTATTCTTCAATGCCCAGTTCTTTTATGAAGCCTTGAGTAATCACTCCCCAGGCAAAATTAATCACACCTCTTCTGTGCTCTTACAGACTGTGTTCACACTTACTGTGCACAGTGTTTACACTGGCATGAGTTGCTGATTTGTCTTTTTTTGGTTAATTTTTATTTTTTGTCTCTCTTACGAGGTTATGTTCTCTTTAAGGTCCAAGAGAATCAAGAACTTGTCTTATTTATCTTGTTTAGTAGTATGACATCAAGGTTAGAGTATGGACTCTGGAACCACGCTGCCCTGTTGGCTTTTTTCTTAGCCCTCTGACTTCTCTGATTCAGCTTCCTCATTTGTGACATGGGCAAATCCAACACCTAGCTGACAGAGACGGTATGAGAATGAAATGGGTTCATGTATGTAAATCACTTAGTAGGAAGAGTAGCCGGCATATTGTGTTAACCTATTAGTATGATTACCCCTTTTACCTAACCTAGTGCCTAGCCCAACACATATATTAGCTGCTCAATAAACGTTTGTTGAATGAATGAGTTAATAAAACAATGTTAGAACTTTTTTTAAAGAACGGCTATTCTCAGAGATAAAAACAAATTTGCAACTTATTCTTAATACCAATTGGCACCTTCTTTTTGGTTTAAATATGCCTCACTTCAGCCTCAATTGAAATTTAAATCACACGACTGCCGTCTCTGTGCTTAATCCAGACAAGGGCCCAGTCTAGAACTGGCCAATAGGTCCGTGCGACATTCCCTGAGTCGGAGGAAATAATCGAGCTGGCAGAGAACACAACAGAAGGGCATCTGGGTGGCTCAGTAGGTCACACATCTGACTCTTGGTTTCAGCTCAGGTTATGATCTCATGTTTTTGTGAATTTGAGCCCCACATCAGGCTCTGCACTGACAGTGGGGAGGCTGCTTGGGGTTCTCTCTCTTCTTCTCCCTCTGCCCCTCCCTGATTCGTGCTGTCTCTTTCTCAAAATAAATAAATAAACTTAAAAAAGAGAGAGAGAGAGAGAGAGAACACAACACAGATATCTTGAAACGTCCAAACAATTGCTAATCACAAGTTCTGATAGAGAGAAATTTATTTAAATATTTTCTTTTACTAGTCACTCCTTTGGTATAGATACAGAAGGTTAACTGCTTAACAGATGGATGTCTCCTCAAACAAACTAAATGCTGAAAGGTTAACAACTTCTGTCCACTGAAGTCCCCCTATTCACATAACACCACATTATAATGCAAATCAATAAAAGGAGAATATTTAAATTAACAAAATGTTATTTAAATATTTTTTTCCGGGGCGCCTGGGTGGCTCAGTCAGTTGGGCGGCCGACTTCGGCTCAGGTCATGATCTGGCGGTCCGTGGGTTCGAGCCCCGTGTCAGGCTCTGTGCTGACAGCTCAGAGCCTGGAGCCTGTTTTGGATTCTGTGTCTCCCTCTCTCTGCCCCTCCCCCATTCATGCTCTGTCTCTCTATCTCAAAAATAAATAAACGTTAAAAAAAAAAAAATAAGTATTTTTTTCCAGGAAAAATAGAACTGTCATACTGGGTCAGACCAAAAGTTTTCTTGGAAAGTATCCAAAACAATGTTTTGTGGAAGGGCATGGATGATGTGCTCTCAGAAAGTTAGACACATTGGTATTTCCCCCACCTGAATAGAGCCTGGTATGCGCTTCTGCACCAGTTTGACCACCGGGGGGCGCCTTCCCAACACATTTAGAAAGAACACTTCTCGGGGCTCAATCAGTTAAGCCTCTGACTCGTGATTTCTGCTCAGGTCATGAACTCGCAGTTTGTGGATTCGAGCCCCATGTAGGGCTCTGTGCTGTCGGTTCGGAGCCTGCTTGGGATTCTCTCTCCCTTCTCTCCTTGCCCTTCCCCCACTCTCTTGCTTGCTCTCTCTCCCTCTCTCTCTCTCAGAATAGATAAAAATTAAAAAAATATTAAAAAAAAAAAAGAAAGAAAGAACATTTCTTCCTATTGGAAATTACTTTTTCTCTTTGGGCCTGTCCATTTCGAGTCCAGAAAAAGGGAAATGCTATGTAGTAACGTGATGCTCTATTACCATTCTTCCCAGACCTGCAGGCATTAAATTTGCAGTTGTTATTATTTAACATTTATTAAGTGTTCTGATGTGCTGTGTCTGAGAGAGCTGCAGGGAAAACAGCTGGCAGGAAACCATCACTTTAAATAGACTGTGGCTACATGACGCCTGGGTCTGCTCAGTACATCTCCAGAAAGAGTCTGTCTCTTGCTCAGTGTTCGGCATGGAAAAAAGATAAATAAGCCACTTTCCTGGGGGGCTCCTGCCCTCATCCCCTCGCCCCAGCGATGCCACCATCTGAGGTACACAGAGGAGGATAGCTGGCAGGGGGGGCATTGGCAGGCTGAGTGGGTGTAGCTGGGAACCGCGGGCCGAGGACGAAGTGGGTAGGAGGGTGTGAAATGGAAGGACTGTAGGAGGGAAAATGGAATCGAGTGCAGGTGGGGGGCTGTGTAAGAGGTACATTTGCCCTCCGGTGGCAAAGGGAGTAGATGGCTATTAATAAAGAGATGTAGGCCAGGTGGAGTGGAGTGGGCAGGACCTGATTGCTGAGGACACGTAATTGGTCTCCCTCCTGGTTTAATGCTCTGCTCTGGTGTGCTCTCCCAGATGTTTTTCTGTTGCCATGGTGGCTGGGGCAGGGGTAATGGTCTCGGAGCAGGGGAGACGAGGCCGCAGAAGGCTCTTTGCTCTGTTTGAATACTGATTACAGGAGCTTCCCATTTGGTGCATCTGGAGTACTTTTGTAATGGGTTTTTAAACTTTTCCATCGTCTGCAGGCAGGGTTAGCTTTTGCTCACCACAAAGCCTGCAGGCGCTCAAATTATAAAGATAAATCCATGCCCTCTACGGTGGGGCTGTGGGGCCACTAGCTCTCTGAGAAATTAGTTGGGGGTGGTTTACTAAGCAGGGAAAGAGGGGGAAGGAAAGAGAGGGAGTGACAAAACAGGGGGATCTTTATGGGTCACCTGTAGGGAAGACTCAGTTGTGTATGGGCTTTATTTATAGTAAAATCCTTTAAGGAAATAGCAAGTCAGTTTTAGATGAAAGATATACATATATAAAATATAAATGAACATACTCCCCTTTCCCCAGTCTAAGTGCCTGAGGAGTCAGACACCTGCAGGAAGCATCAGGTTCCTAGCAGGGGGCAGAAAGATATAACCCATAGGCCCTAGAAGGTAAGCAGTGGTGGCTCGAAACTTCCATCTGTGCCCAGCTTTCCTGGATCAGCGATGCCATGAAAGCTTGCCAACCCACAGGAAATTATAGTGGCTCCCAGCTGCCAGGAGCTCAGTTCCAGGTTCTTGCTGGTTGTGTTTGCTCGATGGGGACCTACATTTCTGCAGGCCAGGCAAAAAGAGACCTCCAGTTGCCAAGGATCAGGACCAGTCGACTATTTGGTGGGCCTCTACAAAGTGGTTTGCTTCTCAATGGTTTTCACGTCATAAAAGGTGCTGTGGGTCTATGCTCTCCACTCACTTGACATCATCGCCTCGTTTCTCTGGATGCATCGCTTCCCCTGCCAAACAAAACAGAGCTTGAGCTGGGCCATTGGGCTCTGATTCTTGCCACACGTTCATCTGGAACCTGATGGGCATTTGACAAACTGTTACCTGGTTCTCACCTCAACCACAGCAACAAAAAGCAAGTTTGCTCAAAGCTTTGTTTTTATGGTATAGTTAAGTCCAAAACATTGGGTATGAATTTAACCCATGTTAGACCATCCAGATTAAGGCCTACTCATTTATTCAATACATATTTACTGGGTGTTTGCCAGGTACCGGGCTAGCTGGATGGGAGGTGGGGGGATAGCAGGACAACAAGACAGGCACGATCTCTGTCCTTCTGAAACTGTGGGAGCGACCAACAAAATTAAGCAGATGGATTGACCAATGACAAACATGGCAAATTCTATGAGGAAGCAAGCAAGGTGCTGAGCTGGGGGGCAACTGGAAAGGTGGACCCTACTTCAGAGATAGGAGGGAGGGAGGGTGCTCCCTGAGGAGAGAGTATAAGCTAAGACCAGAAGGGTGTGAGGGGTCCAGCCATGCAAGCAGCAGGGGTGAGAGCAGAGTTCCAAAGGGAGCCCTGATGAGTACCCCACAACCTGCTCTGGGACAAAGGGACAGTCACAGCGCTGGGCTTGGTGTGTCACACAAAGATACAACAGCAGTGTGTTGAACTGGGACGTGTTGGAGTAAGGAAGGGGCCAACGAACAGTCCCTCTTGTCTGACTCTCCCTTGCTTCCCATTGCCACTGTTTTCTTCTTCAGATGGATTTAAAAAAAAATGAAAAGGGAGAAACATCTGATTTGAGGTCAACACTCTCAGGGAACCATCATATCTTTAAAAAAAAAAAACAGATTTCATGTGGTAAATTAGGACCTCATTTCAATATGGTGCGTGTTTGACTTAAGAGTTATTGCTCCCTAAAATGCAATTTACTTAAAGTTGTCTCCTGTCTTTGGAAAGGAGATTTCAGCTGTTGTTGAACTAAAAAGTTGTTCTAGACAATGAAAGCTAACATGACCTTTATATCTATTCTCTTTAGATGAACTGGGAAGTGAGAACATCAAAGTGTAAGTTCCTGCTGCCTCCCACCCAGCTCAGTGTAGACGAAGATATCCGGGAGAGGAGTAGATTAGAGAGCCATCTGCCTTTTTAGGAGTTTTTATTCTGACACCCTTGAGGGTCCCCTTTTGTCCTGGGCCCCAGGAGAGGGCCCTTAGCAGCCCAAGGGGGAAGGGGATGCACCTGTCTCCCAACCTCAGTTCAGTGGGAGATCTGGGTGAAGAACAGGGTCCTCTCCAGAAAAAAAAAAAAAATAGTCTTTGAATGCTACCAGTTCCAAATGCATTGTAGTTTAAATATTCTGACCCTGGGTGTATTTCAAGGACGTTGGTTCATTTATTCTGATTAAAAATTTTATCACCAGGAAAGATAACATTCCCTGGTAGGAAAGGGGAGTCCTGGTAGAGGCATAAAGTTCATGCTGCAGAATCACAGTGAGGGCGGGAGGGAGAAGGGGAATGGAAGGGGAGAGGAAGGAAGGATGGAGGGAGGAGTGGGCAGAAAGAGAACAAGATGCCACCAGAAGAGTGTTCTGGGGCGGTGTCACCACCTCCTCCAGCCTTCCCCCTAGCAACCTTGCTTGTTTAGACACTTTGCTGGTTTCCTCCATACGCCCTCCTCTCACACCCAGGCTCCTCTACGTACCTTCCTTTCGCACCCTAGCTGTGGTTCTGAGCTGGTGGTCTCCTCCCCAACCCCATTTGCGTTACCCAGGGGCTTCTTTTCCGTAACCGTGTGCTCTGAATCCTGGGAAGTGAGGGCAGTGGGTTTCTGAAAGCAACGACTCCATTTCTCCATGTCAGAAAAGCCTGGGAATTGAAAGGAGGGGTGATGAAAGCAGCCTGTCCACAGTGGCCTCTTGACCTGGGGCACAGATCAGAAACCTCAAGGAAAGGGAAGTGAAATTAAGCAAGGCTACCATGCTAAATAGGGCAACTCCCCAGAGGAGCCTCATGGTAGAAGCCTGGCAGCTCAACTTGGTACCTAATTTAGGGAAGCAGTCAGAGTCTCCTGGGCTCCCTTGCAGCCCAAGAGCTGGGCCGTGCGCCTTCCATCATTGGATCAGTGATAGATGAAGGCTTATTGTAGTTCGAGCCTTTCCGCCTCTCAGAATTTGGTGAGTAGGGCAAAGCCCCAATCTGCCGTGGAGTGCCACATACCAGGTCAAGTTCACCTTTCCCGCAGTCAACATTCTGGGCTTTCCCAAAATGAGACTCGGCACACCACACTCCTTTTTGTTTCTGTTCTCTCTCCAGCCCCATTTTTGAGGAAGACACACCCTCTGTTATGGAAATTGAAATGGAAGAGCTTGACAAGTGGATGAACAACATGAATAGAAATGGTACGTGGTAACCTAAAGTTGCTTTTCCTGTCCTCTCTGGCATGTGAAGGTTGCAACGGTTTTATAAATGTCCCGTAATTGTTGGAATGTGATGGTGTGAGCCCAATCCGCGTTAGATCTGGAGCATTCGGGTAATCAACTTAGGTCTGACTATCCTTGAAGACTCAGTTTAAGGGGTGCCTGGTGGATCAGTGGGTTAAGCGTCCAACTCTTGATTTCAGCTCAGCTCGTGATCTCACAGTTTATGGGATCAAGCCCTACAGCAGGCTCTGTGCTTGTAGCAGTGAGCCTGCTTGGGATTCTCTCTCTTCCTCTCTCTTTCCCTGCCCTCCCCTGCTTGTGTTCTCTCTCTCTCTCAAAATAAGTAAATAAACATTAAAAAAAGAAAAGACTCAGGTTAATTACTGCACCACGTGGTGCCATTTGTTTTTATTTTTGTACAATCTTTTCAAACAGACTTTTTCAAGAAGAAGATGTTTTCTTTTTCAAACAAGGAGCTCTCTGGGTCCAAATTATCTGGAAAAAGCTAGCATCTGGCATTACCTTGTCTACCATAGAATTTAGAGATCTATGATTTTAATCTGTATATGGATGTAAAATTTTGCCACATATAATTTACATAGATCAGTGCTGTTCACTGCCATATGCAAGAGACACCAGCCATATGTGGCTATTTAAATTAAAATTTAAAAAATTAAATAAAGTTAAAAATTTTCAGTCACACTAGCCACATTGTGAATGCTCAGTAGCCACTTGGGATGCATAACTACTGTATTATACACACAAATCTAGAACATTTCCATTGCCAAAGAAAGTTCTATTGAACAGCACTAATAAAGATAGTAATATAAACATCCTCCTGTAACTTACTTCCTAATTGATATCTGGAAGTAATTGCTGTATGTGTTCCTTACTTTTCATTAAATCAATATGTGGGTTTAAAAAAGGTGGTAGCAGGGCACCTGGGTAGCTCAGTCGGTTGAGCGTCTGACTTCACTCGGATCATGATCTCACAGTTTGTGAGTTCAAGCCCCGAGTTGGGCTCTGTGCTGACAGCTCAGAGCCTGGAACCTGTTTCAGATTCTGTGCCTCCTTCCCCTTGCCCCTCCCCCTGCTCGCACTCTGTCTCTCTCAAAAATAAATAAACATTAAAAAAAATTGCGTGTCAATAAAGGAATAAGTAAAAAGTAAAAAAGATGGTAGTTGTTTTTTCCCTTTGAAAATTCCTATAAAAAATCAATAACTGATTTTTAATGCTCAGATTATCTTCATAAAATCCACTATTTATATTATCATATCATTTGTATTGTTAACATTCAACTTTAAAAAATACCCCGGGGTCTGTCAGATTCAACAATAGTGAAGCCCCAAATCCAGAGACCTGTTATTAGAACTATTATACCAGAGGCTTATCAACATAAGCTTTCCCAAAGATTAGAACCATTCGATGAACTTGTATAATTTTGAATGGAACAGTTTTTCGTAGCCCAAGATTGAGGCAAGGAAGGCTCTGTAAAGCATTTGGGGACAGGGGCAGGTCACTATAATAATCGTTAAGGCAGTTTCATTTTGTTGTTTTTAGTTTATAAAATACGCATACATAATAATTTGGCAAATGCAAAAATAAAAGTAGAAAGAAGAAAAAAATTATACCACCCAAAGACAACGTCTCTTAATAATTTGACATCTTTCCTTTTGTGCCTGAGATAGCAGTCATACATCAGGATCCCATTACACTCACAAAACCAGAAACCCAGAAAAAGGCATATCTATTTCGTAACTACAGCAGAGAGTTATTTTGACACATAGGCGATGAAGTCGATGGATTTTGTTTTTCCTTACAAATAACTGTGACATGATAGGAGAGAACTCTGACGACTTTAAGAAGGTTAGTCGTTCCTCAATTCACTGGCTGCCTTTTGATCATGCATCCTGACTGAAATCATTCTACAGGCTCATCAGGACCTCCGGTAAAGCTATTTTATTCCAGTGTCTAACCTGAAACATGCAGATTCTAGCTTTTGGAGCAACAGTGAGGTTCTTTGGGGACTGAATAACCAAGCAGTGATGAATTGTGCCCTTTCCAACAGGGCCAGAGGCATGTTGAAGTCTTGTATCTGTGCTACTAATGCTTTTTTCCATTTCAAGAGCCTTGCCATCATTAATCTTTTAACCTCTGGAACTCCCTAGTGAGGCCATTTCTGTACAAGCAACCACACAGAGCTGGGAAATGTGGCGCTCAAATGCATGAGTTTTGTGGGTAGAAAATAGAATTTTGGTGATTAACAACGAGTTTGCTTTTATTCTGTCCTAGCTGATTGTGAATGTTTACCAACTTTAAAGGAAGAAAAGGAATCAAACCACAACCCAAGGTACTTCTAATTTCTACCATTGATTATATGTGTGGGGGGGAGGGTATTGGAGACCAGGGTAGAGCATTTTCATTTACCTTCTCTGCTCTTGTAAATTTTATGTGACAATTTACACGGGTATATAGGTGTGTAGTGTGGAGAAAAGAAAGGTACAAAGGTACAAAGTAAATAGAAAGATACAAATAGAAAGTTACAAAGTAAATATCCTAGTGACTCTATCTTTTGAAGTAAATGAATACTGGCATTTTCTTTGTCCTTCTGAAGAGATACTGTTGAGTCGGCTTCTGTTTTAGCCACAAAACTTTCCAACTGTAACAAACTATAGGTTTGTTTACCTTGGATAAATAGATGTTTGGTAAGGAAAACAGATGGAAGTGACAGCCTTACTGGATAACTGTAAATATGAGTGAGCAAAATGAACATATAAAAAACAAAACAGAACAAAACAAAACCCCACCTGGATTGGATTGTCATAGGAGAGAAATTAAATGAGAATTTTAAAAACATATTCCATTCTACCACTAGGTGGCTCTGCTTGATAGAAAATTTTAGTGGTCAGCACACCAGAGTCTTGTTTAAATTTTGCTACCTATTGTGAGGCTAGAAATGACCACGCCTGGGGTGTTTTTGATCAGAGGACTGTTTGGTCAGGACGTGGGAAGTGTCGCAGGAGAAAGGATTGATGATTCAGCAACGTGGGGACTTGTTCCACACAGCAGCGCTGTGATTTGGGGGCACCAAATTGTTGGTAGGGGTGACTCAGAGGTGATCAGCGAGTAGAGAACTTGACTGAGCCTGTGACTGAGACTTTACGCTTCTGTTGGAGTAGATAGAATAATCTTTCAGAGCAGGGTAAATACCACCCGTCTTCTCTCCCTCCATGTTAACCAGAGGTCTTGTGCCTGTCATCTTAAATGCTTCCAGAGTGCAGACATTTGTCACGGGCAGTCCCTGAGGCTGGAGCCTTGCAGGAAAAGACTGATAGTAGATGGTGATCGGGGCAGTCAGATGTTTGTCTTCTAGCCCCTTTTTCTGCTCCTTCCCTTAAACCTTATCTGAAAGGTCGTCACCCTACATCTCACACATCACACCTCTGCAGTCTTAGTGAGGTAAACCTCGGCTCTGATTCGGAAGTCCGTTTCTTATTGAAGATTTCAGTCAGCGTTACCAGTCCAAGTTTTTGCATGTTAAAAATTCATCACTGGTTCAGAAAAAATTCTATCCCATGTAAATGAGGTACCAGATATTAACAAGTAGATGAAAGGGAAAAAAATGCTAGCGGGAGCATCACAAAGGCAATTACAAAAGAATATTTTCTCTGCATTTTAATCTTACCTAAAAATGAGTCATGTGTATGTTCAGCACATGGCTCAGATCACCACCAAAACCCTATAAATATCTTATGACTGTATTTCTGATGGGCACCCACAAGTGGCATGGAACACCGGTGGTTTTTATACATCTGCCTCTTGGTTTTTGGAATTATTGGCAACATAGAATAAACTTAATGTTGAGAACTATATGGTTGGGAAAGCATCTTAGAAATCACATTTTTGAAATATTGAAAGGTTGGTCTTTGAAATAAGCTCTAGGTCATTTCTGCCTGTAAGACAAAAAGCCTTAACCCATTTGGAGAGCTGCTTTATGCTAAACTATTGTTTTTGAGGGGAATGTCTACATTCCTTTGTTGGTCCAGAACTGTTCGGCTTTAATTCACAGGACAGCCGTCCGGGCTTACGTCATTCCCTCTCAGTGAAGCCAGCACCAGCATTAAGAACCAGCAATGGCAAGTCCCAAGGCTTTGGTGCCACAGATACTTTCTGACTGCTGCAAAGAGTAGTAAAATATTGTAAAGCAAATCTAATTTTTAGTCACTGAAAAGTCAGAAAGGTACAAAGCACTCAGAACAAAGTCTGTCACAAAATAAGCTCTCAATAAGTATTGGTATTCTTATTATTAACTTAACATTGATATACATAAATTGACTGCCTTTTGGGCCAGTGAGCTTGTGTCCAAAGGCCCAGGCCCACCCACAGTACTGTTTGGGGCATTTTTTTTTTTTTTAAGACTGTATATTTTAGAGCAGTTTTAGGTTTACAGCAAAACTGAGCAGAAAGTACAGAGAGTTCTAATACCCCCACACATGCACAGCCTCCCCGGCTGTTGGCATCCCACACCACAATGGTACATTTGTCACAATCAGTTAACCTACTTTGATACATCATTACCCCCAAAGTTCCCCATTGGCTTTTAGCTCTGTGACTCATCCTTCCTCTACCATTTAAGCAGTGTACAAGTGACTGCAATGCTTCGGAAAGTATGTAACAGTCACTGAAGATTGAACTTAGTAGAAAACACACTTCTCCATCCTCTTGCTAAACTAAGACTTCTAGACTCTATTTAAAGGGCTCAATCCCTGTTGATGCTAGAAAGACACCCTGATGCAAAACCTCTTAGGCATAAAGTCCATGTACTTCTGGAAAAAGGAGTCGATCTGGTCACCATCCTACACTTAATGCACCACATTGGATACAAAGACTTTTCTTGTTAGGGTCCATAATCTCCGGCCTTTCAGAACTTTCCCCATGTATCCCATTGGCAAGCCATTGTTCATTACTTTGCCCTGTCCTCGTTGAATGGACATTTTCTTTTATGCTGTGGAACCTAAAATCTAGCACAGATTTTAATAAATGCCAGAGACATACCGAGCACTATGGGAAGTTTATACTATGGTTTTTGTATCTTTAAAAAACCCATAAGAAAAGACAACAAAGGAATTGTGGAGGAGAGAGAGTTTTATATTCTTATTTCCTTATTGTTATTTCCTTAGCATTTTCCTCCTAATTCGTATTGGTTCTGTGCTAGGCAGTGTAAGAGGTAGTGGGAAGAGTGTTAGTGGAAGTCGTGTCCAAGGGGTGTGGCAAAGCTGTGGGAGAGGTCTGCCCTAGAGTTGAAGAGAATTTCATCACTGACACGGTTCATCTTTGCCAGCACATGGTGACAACAAAAAGCAGATCTATTGAGTTGGTTTTATTATTGTTTAAATTCTCTGTAAAGAACGCACTCCCTTATTGTCTACCCCCACCCTCACAGAACCTTCCTGAATGGAGCTAGATAGTGGGAACAAGAAGGGGAGAATCCCTTTCATCATAGTGCTTAAGGTGTAGCCAGCCTGTCCCTTCTTCCTGAGGCCTTTATACTTAGACAATTTCCTGCAAGCACGGTGTTCTGTCTCTGTAAGCTTAGGTGAATAACCACAGAAAAGGAACTGCAAATAACAGCCAAGTGTCCATCTTCTTTCCTTTATGCCAGTTAGCCACAGTGATGAGTTTATATTGAGTGGGGAACGACTAGGGAAAAAATCGATTTGGTTTCATTCAAGTAGATTTATAATTTTGAAAGCTCATGAATAACAAAAACAATAAGACATTTGTATAGCATTTTATATATGCCAGATGCCTAGGTACTATCACCTAGGAAATTAACTAGTTAGAGGGTGAATAACAGCATCCCTGTTCTGGTTTTGTAATAATTCTATTGTTTATCTTATGATTCATGTCTGAGCTCAATGACATAAAAATGGATCACTTCAATATTTCTCAGGAAAATCCAGTTTAGTTTAATAAAGAATTTTGTGAATTTCTTCCTGTTTCCTCTCTTCTCTTCACCTTTCTCTCTTTTTTTTTCTTAGAAAAGTATGATTGCTGATATAATTTTACAAAATATATTTACTGAACGCTTAATATGAACACCTAATGCCAGACAGGGCCTGGCATTGTCTATATCATGCCAGTTCGACCAGTTAAAAATGAAATAATCTGTACGAGTAAGCCTGGAACTCAGAGATGTTAAGTGATTTGTCCAATTTACATAGCAAGTTTATGAAATGCAATATTTCTTTTAAAACTACATTTTAATTCTCTTTTATTAATTAGTTAAAATAAGAGATATTCCACAAACTAAAAGATAAATTAGAGATTAAAAAAAAAAAAAAGAAGGAACACACAGCAGCAAGAAAGGCAGCCACCATGAGGCTGATACACGAAAGTATTTGGTAGATGATGCATCCATCGTCCCATATATTCATTGAAAAGATCATTAACTGCAAGAAAACAGTGGTTTTAGTGAACTCTTTTGACCTCTTTGCTCAAGTAAATCTCTGGCTACCTCTAGTTATTTTCTTTGTGAGTTTCTTTCCTCTTTTCCTTTCTTAGTCTCTCAAAAGTCTTTTAAAACTCAACAAGTATTTAGGAAGTATATTAAGTGCCAACTGGTTTCCCTCAAATCTGAGCTCTGTATTATGAGGGATACAAAGTAACATATGAGGGGTACAAAGTAACCATTTATAATCCTGCAGGATGATAATCTCAAATAACATTGTTAAAATGCAGGTGTGTGTGTGTGTGTGTGTGTGCGCGCGTGCATGCTCATGTGGTGAGTGAGAGATGTACTAAATTTAATAAAACACAGCCTGCTTGAATAGTGGCCCAGATTATGTCTACTGTGGGCATGATCTATGTGTCTTGGATGAATTTTAGGCCTGCCTGTGATGTTAGCCAGATGTGTGACCTCTATAATTCCCCCCAGGGCCAGGCCTCTTTCGAGAAGGAGAAGGGACGTTATACCGATGAAAAGGAAGGGAGCACGATCTAATTGTTATGTGACTTTGTGCTATCCTGAGCTCTGCACTTCCCCAAAACCAAGTTAGGGAGCATCATCATGTGAGAAAGGTTTAACGTAGGTTTATTACCATCTTCAGAGCTAAGCAACATTAGCTGTGGTCATAAAGAGGGATTGTTAGAAGATAAACCGGTCAGGAGAACAAAGATGGCTTATCTGATCCTACCTGCAACCAAGGGGGCAGTTAGGAAACAAGGTGTTAAGAGCTGTATCTGTCCTCATTTAACTGCTAGCATTCCAATTAAATGCTTTCTTAAAAATAACAAATCGATGCTTTTTCATCAATTCAATTTGTTTTTATGGTTTGTAGGCCTGTTACTATAAAGGCCTTTAGGAAAGCTGTCTCACATTCTGAAAATATCTGTATAACACTCTGAGAAAAATTCCTCACTAATGCCACTGTCATAGACAAGACACTAAAACTGTAGGAATTAACACTGAGGCAGGCAACAGAGGTTGGAAGCAGGATTACTTACTTTATTTGTTGCAGTCGTGTGGCAGTTTGCCAAGGTATTTTTAACAGAACTCTAGGATTTGCCAGAGTTAACAACGTCTGGGCTCATTTGATCATTTCACAGAGATGATAAATAGCCCCAAAGACAGCAGGGAACGCGTCTAACTAAATAGAGGGAAGAACGTGAGCGAGAGAATGGCTCTGGGCTCAGGTAGCGGGCCAGATCCCAGGCTGCTGACTTGCCCACAGGCCTGATGGCCACCGCATCACGGCCAGTAAAAACTCGCACGTGGGATTTGCAACACTAGGAATGACCTGAGGTCCCATAGCTGAGGCAACTTGTATCCACGTTGGGACCGTCTTGTGTGGCAGACCCTGTCACGCTGCTCACTGTCCACAGAGCTGAGCGCCAAGTGCCACGTGTGAGCTTCTGTGCTCTTTGGTGCTTGAAGCTGAAGCAGGAGGTGCACAGCGTCACATGTGAAGCCTTCAGAATGCTTGTAGAGTGTTCTAAACAAACCGCATTTAAGGGCGTTCTCAGAAATGGAAAGTTTGTTTTGGAAGATGGTTTCTGAAAGCCTTTGGATATTGGAAGCAATGTTCAAGCTTGTAGTTCACTGATGGACATTCGCTAGCTTAGAATCTGCAAAATAAGGATGACATACGTTCATGGGTTTGCACGTCAGGCCTGCAGCATAGGGCCTTGTATTTGCTCACCTATCCTTTACAACAACCCTAGAAGGTACATGGTATTATTATGCATGTTTTGCGGATGAGAATAGGAAACTTCGGCTGAGAAAGGTCAACTTATCCAAGGTCACATAGCAAGGAAGTGGCTGAGCCCTGGTTCAAGCTCTGGCCATCTGACCCTGTGTTCTTATCTACTGTGCTAAAAGAGCCACTGTTAGTGCACATGAGCATTAGTACTACCATAAAAGAGCAACACGAGGTGTGAAATACCAAGGCATAAACGTAACCAAAAAATGAATGGCGTAATATGAAAAGAAATTGTTCAAAAATGTTTTGAGGGACATAAAAGATTTTTAAAAATAGAGATGTACTGTGTTCCTGAATGAAAGACTCAATAATGTAAAAATTTAAATTTACGGGTGCCTGGGTGGCTCAACTGGTTAAGCATCTGACTTCGGCCCAGGTCATGATCTCCCAGTTTGTGGGTTCGAGCCCCGCGTTGGGCTCTGTGCTGACAGCTTAGAGCCTGGAGCCTGCTTGGGATTCTGTGTCTCCCTCTCTCTCTGCCCCTCTCCCACTCATGCTCTCTCTCTCTCTCTCTCTCTCTTTCTCTCAAAAATAAACATCAAAAAAAATTTTTTTAATTAAAATTTAGAACTCTGCCTTACACTTTAGATTAAAATAGACTCCAAATAAGTTTAAATGTTAAAAAAAGAAAAAAGTCCAGGGAAAATATAGAGGAATTTTATTATAACTCTGAGTTGGGAACTAGTTTGAAAGCATGACACACAAGTCAGAAACCATATCAGAAAAGCATAGTTTTAACTCTAAATTAAAACATTAAAAACTCTAAAACATTAAAAACTCTAAATTTCTGTACTTCGAAAAACACAATAAATAGAATGAGAAGGAAAATAAGAACTGGGGTAAGGTATTTCCAATACACGTATAATAAATAAAAATTATGATTCTTAAAACACAAACCAATAAAAAGATAATAGTCCCATTTTAAATATGAGTAAAAATTATCAATAAGCAATTTTGCAAAAGAAGGAATGGAAATTACCAAGAGAGCTTTAAAAAATGTTTGTTTTTCTCAGAAATTATAAAAAAGTAAATATACTATTTTCACCTATTGGATCAATAAAAAATGAAAATAATAATATCCAGTATGGGGAAGGATGTGGGGGAAAAGATATTTCCCTAAAGAAAGTGTGGGGAGAAGGTGAATTGTACAAAATATCTAGGGAAGGGGGTAATTTGAAAATGGGCTCTTCAAGCTTTAAAAGAGGACACATTTTAACCTGGTAATTCCCCTTCTAGCCATTTACCCGAAGGTAACAAATGGAAGTGTGCAAAGATGTAGCATTTTTTAGGCTAAATAAAGACTATTGGAAAGGGTCTACATGTTTAACAATAAGGGTGTGTAGTTTAAAAATGCTTTTTCATCTCATGAGGCAATGAGATCCTCTATAGCCACTAAAAAGATATTGTGTATTTATTAGCAAGGACTGAGGTCTCCAGGTGAATGAGAGTGAGCAAAGCAGTCGATAGCACAATATACGTAATAGGATCCTACTTTTGTACAAAAAGAATGTATGTCATTATCAAGGGAAGAAAGTTTGGAAGAATGAACACCAAAATGTTGACTGTAGTAAGATTGTTAGTATTTTTGCTTTGCTTATTTGTATTTAGTTTTCCAACAGAGGCTACGGAATGGTTTTATAAAAATTTTAAAAAATCACATCAGTTGTAACAGCTGGACGCAGATCAGCGTTGTGGACAAAAGAGGGCTCGTGCCCACTACGAGTGAGGCTTTGTGTTATACTGTGCTTAGGGGAGCTGAAGTTTCCAGATAAGGCCACAGAAGGAAAACCCGCAATTCAGAGACCTATGTTCTATAGAGATGAACTTCTGGATCTTAGAAATAATATTCTGCTACCACCCAGTTTCCAAGAAACGGAACCTCCTTGCCCAGTTTAAGAGTGGTACAGGGTAACTTAAATGAAGGCGATGTTAAATCTGCTCTTCAGCTAAAAACTTTCTTAATTTTCCATCAGCTTCCCATTGTAAGTAAATTTTGCTACAGAAGTTGTCCTTTTGTTCACAATTGCCCTCCTCCTCCTTTCGTACCGGTTGTCCGCCCTTATCACAGCATCTTCCCCCGGTCTTCTGAACACAAATACAAACATATAACCATACACACTACGTTTCCCCTCCCCTTTTGTGGATAGATCTATTTATCTGGCTACCTGTCCGTCTACCAAACTGCTTCAAAGTCTTTTTGGAAACACATGCTGTTTCCCTGAGCGGGAGAGCCCTGAAGTAGGAGTAAGAAGAATACAGTCTGTTGCAGACTACCCATGTCTGTGAGCTAAGGAGATACGATGTTCTGTTGATTATTATCATTCGGGCACTTCCTTGGACACAAAGGTCACTTCAAGTAGGGATGTTCTGGAATTTGAGTGATGGGACAGAAAACTGAAAAAAGAAGCAGGAGGAGAGGGAGAGTGGCCTGCTCTCCAGGAGACGTGGGTGGAGGTATGGTCTCACTGGGGAAAAGCTGCAGAGCCAGCTATGTGGCCGAGATAGCCAAGTTAGAGACAAAAGCACAAATTAGCCAGCCAGCACAGTCATGTCCGAATACCATGTCCGTAATTTATGTCTATTCACACCCCAAGATGCCTAATGGTTGAATTCTAAATGACACGGAGAAAGCACCTCCGGATCCTTTGTGGATACGAACAAAATGGGCTTTTGAAAACACGCCAGGACCACCAACTCCTGAAAAAAACAATGCATGGAAATTTTTTTAAAAAAGGAAAAAAAAAAGGCAATTTGGCATCTATTCATAGAGAATGGGATTCGTTTTAATTAAAGGTGGGGGGAGGGACCCCCAACTCCATCTGGTTCTCTCCACATCAGCACGAGGGAGGGATATTAGAGCAAGAGCTAGGGATTATTTCTTGGCTTTCATGGATTTCCTCCTCAGGGATCAAGTATAAAATCCAAACCAACCTTTGTTTCAGAAACTGTAAGCTGGACACTGTTGGCTTCCTGACTGTTCATGTTCTCTTGAGTCACCTCCACAGTGGAGTGACCAGCTCTTGGTAGCTTCTTGGAAATACACTGTTGTTCTCTCTCTCTCTCTCTCTCTCTCTTTTTTTTTTTACAGTGACAATGAATCCTGAAACTGAATGGTGCTAATGTTTTCCAAGGAGCAGCCCTGGAGGGAGCCTGCTGAGCCTGCCAACGGAGGATGAAGAGGATGCAAATTTAATTAATTTCAAATCAACATAGACACAAGAACCTTTTGCTGTGCCTCCCAACGCCCACTCTCCCTAACGATGGCATCACCTGTACTTGGAAGAATGCACGATTGAGAAGCGCCGGGCAGAGGCTTGGCTGCCATCCACCGTGGCTTCTGAGGGTGGAGTAGCCACGGGACGCGTTCACCTCTCCTCAGCGCCTGTTCCCTCCTCTCCACCAACTCCTAGCTGCCTGTACTCACTGCGGCCACACTCTCCAGGTCCTTGTTCCCTTTCTGCTTCATTCCTTGGAGTTTAAATCAGGAAGCTGTTTTACATACGGCCTCCTTCTGGGTCACCTTGTTACCTAATTAGCTTTGGATAATTTCCTCTGATTAGTCAAGTCCTCTGATAGGTCCTCTGCCTTCAGCAGGAACTTTCCTCAAGGCCAGTTACGTCATGGAAAAGACAGCGAACAAAGCGCGTGCTTCACTCTATACATCATCCCCGGGGGTTGGGAAGCGCGTCTACCTGCCAGGAAGACAGAGTGAGAGTCCACCGTCCTGAGGAGATGTTGTCTGGTGACCTGCGGACTCTGAGTTGGCCAGACAGGCCCCTTGGGCACTTCTCGGAGGAACAGGAATCTGCAGCGAAGGAGCGAGATGATCTCCCTCTCGGCTAAGATCACCAGCGTGGTCACATTTCTCCAAAGCTCATTCTTGCTCTCACCACACCTCTTTGCCTTTGTGTGAAGAGAACATGGGCACAGGGGGTCATCTGCCAACGCTTTGTATTTTTGAGATCTTTAAGGTCGTTTGCAACAAGCAGGATAGGAACAGGCAGATACCTGTGCCCGTGGCAGGCATCACCCACTGTACCTTCCTGTCAGGCTGGCACAAGCCTCGTGTCTCCCTGGACACAGCTTTCCAGGAGGCCGCTATCAGTCCAGCAGAGGTGACATTCTACACGGGGTTTGTTGACATTCTTGTACAAGAAGCAACGGCGCCAGATGCAGAAGGGCCTGCTTATCATTCCCATTCACGGAAAATCAATCCTCACTGAATCCTTGATTGTCTAATTGTGACCTTTAAAGCAATCTAGCAAACTGGGAGTCCTCGGGTCTTTCGCAATACCTGATATTGTATTCCAGGAAAGAAATAAAAGAGTGAACACTTTATTTATTTTACTTTCCACATGTAAACTGAGGGGAGATGAGGTTCACCACACATTTGCTGCTGAATTTGGGGTCTTGGGTTCGAAAGGCTGCCTTAATACATAACAAAACTACCCCTCTCCCCCTTCTCGGAATCCCTGGGACTGGTACTCACCTTCTGAACTATGCCCATCATTTTAAAGGCAGAGCTCTAAGCCAGGGAAATCTTTCCATACGATGAAAGAGAAATATCTGGTTGTGTTTAACCACTGCTACTGTGTTATCCTGGGACTTCACGGAACTGTGGCAAAAGACAGTCTTTGTGGTATATAATGTCAACAGATTTATCTGTCATATCCTCGTTAGCACATCCTAATAAGGCATTTTTGTTTTCACGTCTGTTTTGCATATTCATATTCAATTTGTGGTCGACAGTGACTCTCAGATATTTATGCCAAAATTGCCATTTTCTGAATTATTATTTCTGCCTATTTTGTTACTTTGTTTCTTCTCCACGTTTTGACTCTTTGAAGAGTCTTAGATTGCTTCTTTCTCTCTCTAGGTATCTAAGATTTTTGCTGAATACTTACGCCTATAAACTCTATCCAAGTCTATCAACCAGTGCACCTAAAAGTTCAGAGAATGATAAGGGGTCTTGAAATCTCATTTTGATTAAGCAATGTTTTATGAATATTTTAATACAGTTAAAATATTCTCATTCAGCATTTAAAATAACTTTAAATTTCAGAAGAAGCAAGCTTCAGTAACATGTCATTGAATTTATGTCTGCAAAATGTCCTAACCTCTATAATTGCACAGTCTACAAGGAATTTTTTTTAGAAGGTAGTTTATTCTAGCAAGGTCTATGAACCAAAGCAGTGAAGGGTCAATCCTAGCATCCTGTATCTTTTTATTACTGTTCAATCAATAGATATCATATATTTATGATAATTTCAATAACTGCTTTTAAACCCAAACTTAATTTTTATGTTTCAGACTATTGTTGGTAAAAATCACGTTAATTTGCCCTAATTGGGTAGCCAATCAGAACAAAATCTGACTTCAGAATATTTTAAAGATATGTAACTTTCACTGCATATTTTTGTACACTTTAAGCAAACTAGGTTAACAATATTGCCTAGTTAAACTCCTCAGAGAACTTGTTTTAATAAACATACAAGATTATTGAGGTGTTACTCTTCTTTTTTAAGCTTATTTATTTATTTTGAGAGAGAGAGAAAGAGAGAGAGCGTGTGCATGCGAATGGGGGAGGAGCAGAGAGACGGAGAGAGAGGATCCCCAGGCCGATTCTGGGTGGGAAACCTGATGCGGGGTTCCATCTCAGGAACCATGAGATCATGACCTAAGCTGAGATCAAGAGTCAGGCACTTAATAGACACTTAACTGACTGAGCCACTCAGGTGCCTCTATCAATCTGTTACACACTCTCTCTCTCTTTTTTTTTTTTAAAGTTTATTTTATTTTGAGAGAGAAAGAGACAGTGTGAGTGAGTGAATGGTAGAGAGAAGAGAGAGACAATCTCAAGCAGGCTCCGCACAGTCAGCACAGAGCCCGATGCTGGGCTCGAACCCACAAACCCGTGAGATCATGACTTGAGCCGAAGAGTCGGACACTCAACCAACTGAGCCACCCAGGCGCCCCTCTGTCTGTTACTCTTAACTCAGTGATATGACTCCTCTTTCTGGGAAGCTCACTGTTATCTAAAAACAGGCATACAGCATGGATCAAAAGTCATATCCAGGGAGTGACAAATGCCTCTCGCAATGTAAAATGTTTTAAAAAATGCTTTTGTCTATTTTTAAATTTTGACTGTTTAAACTATCAATTTGCAACATCTCTGGAAGAAGGCCCCTATGATAAGTAAACATAAAATATAGGCTTTAGTTTCAGTTTCTGTCAGAATTAATACAAATTCTGAAGGTAGTAGAGTGCTAAGCCACAGTTTCATACTGGGAAGACACTGCTGAAATTCTCATTGTGGGGAAAACATTGAGTTTTATGCTGGATTAAATTTACACATGCTACTTTTTCACCGTCAGAAGATACTCAGGATGAATCCTGGGGTTCCACTCAGTATACACAGCAGGCAGGCCAGAGTAGCTCTACCCATAGGTTACATTTCTTCAGTCTTACAATAATAAGAAAAGTCACTGTATAATAGTGTGGAATGGAATTAGTCAAATTTTTTATTAATAATTGCATAATCCAAACAATGAATTGCCTAAATTACTTTGCTCGTTTGAGCAGCTCTTTGACATTGCCTTGGTATTGTCCTGTCTGGCACCAAAATTTTATTTTCCTCTTAGTCCTTTTGGGAGTAGCTATTTGTAGATACTCGGTGGGGTTTCTTGGTTTGTTTTGTTTTTTTGTCCCATTACCTCTTCTAAATGGCATGTAATATTCGTGAGATAGCAATCCATACAATTATATAAAATAAAACCTTTGAAAATCAATTCAGTAGATGCTCTATGCTCTTTTTGAAGTGATATCTTAAGAAGTTAAATTTCTAAGCCAAAGTACATCCAATAACATTGAGACTTTCATTTCAGTGCCATACAAGTTTAGAAATACAACACTGAACCATTGAAAACAACCAAAGGTGAATAGATGTTTTCCAGTTGGACTTCAGGTGTAGAGAGCTCGGGAAGTCATATTCCTCACATCCCATCACATTATCATCACTGGCTTTTGGTACTTTATACATGAGTAATTGGGCCTTTTACATGAAAGATATTCTTCACATTTTAACTTCTTTGGTCTGCATGGAAAGAACAAAATGAATGATACATAGAAACTACAAATTGTAAGCAACACTTTCTCCGGTATAAAGATCAGTGGAGAGTAATCACTATATTACTCTGACTTTGGTGAAACCCTGACGTTATAATTAACATCAAGAACATGGGAAAACTCTGCATGTTTAATAAATGCTAGCCTTCAGAAAGAGCAGAGGTTATAGTTTTCCAATGAGTGAAAAAATAATCTGGTATATCATTAATAATTTCACTTGTATGCATCTTGTTTTTAAAGTTAAGTGAAAACAATGTAAAAAATGCTGTATCAGACTCTCATTTTTCAAGTAATATAAAGTCTTTCCTCAGAAGGTCAGTAAGATCATCAGATGTTTATTTATCACTTGGCTTCATTGTATAATTTCTATCTTATAAGTCTCAAGTAAGAAATGGTCCCATCACTATTGATTAGAACTGATTTGCAAAACTACTAAAGTTTTAAGACTGATTACAGGTTTTAGGTTCTTTTCTCCTGCCTTGTATGCTGAGAATAATATATGTAATAATATTTTTCCTTTATAGCTTATGGCTTTAGAAATGTCAGATATCCATTACATATGTATAAATTATGCTCAGCTATATGATTTTTACAAAAATAAATAAGTACATACACACTGGTAAGCTAAAGTGCTCATTCAGCAGTGTTAGATGGAAAAGCATTTTTGAATTTAACTGAAAAATAAAGCACTATAAGAGAGGAGTAAAGAGTATCTTTGACATTAGTTTCTATGTGATTAATGTATATAAACACTTAAGATAAATGCTTATTTGAAAGTAAGGTGTTTGTTTACTAAAATGTTGTTGACTAAGAGTAAAGGAGTGAATTATACATCTTTTTAAAGGAAAGCTCTTTTAATTTTACTTGTGACTATGGAAAAGAAGGATTGTTACCTTGTATAATTATCTCTTTTGATCCGTATACCTTTTTTTTTTTTAGTTTTTTAAATGTTTCTTTATTTTTGAGAGAGAGAAAGAGAGAGACAGAGTGTTAGCAGGGGAGGGGCAGAGAGAGAGAGGGAGACGCAGAATCTGAAGCAGGTTCTAGGCTCTGAGCTATCAGCACAGAGCCTGACGCGGGGCTTGAACTCAGGAACTGTGAGACCATGACCCGAGCCAAAGTCGGAGGCTTAACCAACTGAGTCGCCCAGGTGCTCCGATCCACACACCTCTTTAAATAAATGATGCAATACCAATTTTAAAGTTCTTCTAGAATTCAACCTGCTTTATACAAAATTGTCTACCCTAAAAATTAACTGGGTTTTCTGCATACCTAAAAGATGTTGTAACACATTCTTTTCTTTTTTCTTTACAAAATATTTTTAAATTGAGAAACGAAATTTCAGTTGTCTGTGGAATGTAATTTTTAAAAGTATTTCTAGTAAAAATAGAAAAATCATAGGGGCGCTTGAGTGTCTCAGTTGGTTAAGCATCCAGCTCTTGGTTTCAGTTTAGGTCATGATGTCACTGTTCATAAGTTCGAGCCCCAGGTCAGGCTCTAAACTGACAGTGCAGGGCCTGCTTGGTATTCTCTCTCTCTCTCTCTCTCTCTCTCTCCCTCTGTCCCTCTCCCTTACTCTCTCTCTCTCTAAAATAAAATAATAATTAAGAAATTAAGAAAAATCTTAGAGCTAAAGCCTTCTCTTTTTCCTAATTACTCGCTTTTGTTCATGTCTTTAGTTCTAATTTCATTTTCTATACCTTGACATTATAATAGTTGGAACAAGGCTGACAGACAAGTTCATAACACATAAATAATATGAAGACATCCGTGAAAAAGGATGCATTCCTGCACACAAACCAGTCGGTACATTGACAAACAATGAGCAGAAAGATTCCCCTTCAAGGCCCCAACTAACGTAAAACCTGGTCAATTACGGCATCGATACACCCCTAGAGTCTGCTGCAGGGTATACGTCCTGCCTATGTTAACCAGAGTGACTACGTGACTGACGTGATGGGGCAGATCAACCTCGAGATGGCTTGGACCCAAAGAGCAGACAGCCCCACGGTCTCAGGGAAGGGATATGAAGAGAGAACAATAATACTAACTGGAACTTACTGTGTGTATCAGTTGGGAATTAAGTTCAGCTTCTAATACTAGACACACAAAATGAAATTATTTCAAGCAAGATCTTTTTTGGTCACGCATGGAAGAATACAGAGGTAAGCTGGTATGGTAACTCCATGGGCATCTGGGCCCTGGATTCCTTCTAACCCTCCCCCCCTCCATTAGTGCAAAGCTCCCATCCTCAGGGGTGCCGTTCGGTACACATGCCCCAGCGTGGTGTCCACAATAAGGACAGAAAGGGAACCAGCACAGGGCAAGCCCCTCTAAAGAGCTTTCCTGCCAGCCCATTGAAACAACTCGGCCTACATCTCATTAGCCAACCTATCTGCAAGGCAGCAGGAAACTGTAGGGTTGGTACAGGTAGGGTCTCAGGGTTGGTACATCATCATTCCCAACAATGAGGGTCTCCTTCTCAAAGCAGTGAAAGAATATTGGGTATCTGATGAGGTAGCAACACTGGCCATAAGGTGCTAAGTACTTACCATATATTGTCTTGTTTTAATCCTCGCCATATACTTAAAAAAAAACGTTTACTGATTTTGAGAGGGAGAGAGAGAGCGCCCATGTGCACGTGCACACACACACACGTGCATGCGAGTTGAGGAGGGGCAGAGAGAGAGGACGAGAGAATCCCAAGCAGGCTCCATACTGCCAGCACAGAGCCCAATGTGGGGTTCCATCTCACGAACTGTAAGATCATGATCTGGCCGAAATCAACAGTTGGATGCTTAACCTACTGAGCCACCCAGGCGCCCTTTTCACAATATACTTTTACAATAAGATTAGGGAACTTATGAATTTGTCTCATGTCTTCCTAACTCCAAAGCACATGATCTAAACGTCTACACTAAACTGCCTTCCCAGTAATAAGCAATAGGAGGGTGTTTAAGAAGGTGTCAGTCATTGTCAAGGAGGCCTGAAGGTGGGCAGATTCAGACCAGAAGTAACAGAAGCTTCAGGAGGGCAGTGAAGGAAGGACCCCAGGACCAGTAGAAATGGTATATCATGCTGAGAAAAAAAGTCAGGGTTTGGAATAGGGGTGATAAGGTAAAAAACTTAGTTTCTGGACCTAGGTTCTGGTAAGAATTTGGTCACTGAATAAAGAAATAACGAATGAAACTTAGTGGCTTAAAACCAGCAACCATCATTTATTTTGCTCGTGAGTCTGCAATTTGGGTGGGGTTCATGGGCAACAGCCTATCTCTGCCCAGCATCATCTGGGCAACTGGATTGGGGCTGGGGGATCTGCTTTCAAACGGCTCACTCACATGGCTGGCAAGTTGGTACCCAGCTGTTTGATTCGGAACCCAGCCAGGCGTGTGGGCCAGGGGCCTTGGTTCCTACTACATGGGCTTCTCCATGGCTGCCACACAGCGTGGTAGCTGGATTTCAAGAGCAATATCCCAAGAGAACAAAGTGGAAGTACGTGGCATTTTTAGAAGCTAGACTTAGAAGTCACATATCATCACTTCTGCCATACTCTGTCACTTGAAGCAGTCGCAAAGTTCAAGGGGGAGAGAACATAAACTCCCCCATTCAATGGGAGAAGTGTCAAGAGCGAGTGGGATAGGAGATATGTTACAGGCATTTTGGAAAACGCGATCTGCCAAAATTTGCATGGCTTCATGTAATACAGAAGAAACATAACAGTCAATCTCACACCAAGTGTCCCTAGGAATATTTGATTTCCCTTGAGTCCAGTGCCTGATGGCCATCTTTGGCTTGGACGTACATCCCTGGTCCAATAATTTTGGACAGGTTTCATCAACGACATGAGGCATGACACATAACATAGAAGAGCCTAGAAGAGTGGGTGGATCAGACACAGAGAAACTTATGAGTGTTTACAGTACGTACAGTTATAACGGGACCAGATTAGATTGTGAGCACCTTGAGGATAGGGATTAAAAAATGTTAGGCATCTCTGTATCCTGAACAGTGCGTGGCACTAGTAAATGCTCAATAATCATGGAAAAACCAATCAGCCACTGAGCTAAGAGTCACTGCACTACCCTTACTCGTACCAAATCAGTATTTATCACCAGTGAAAACAGGACCCAAATAGAGGTTTGCTTATTGCCCGTTACCATTTTCTACCCAAGTTTCCAGTTTCTACCCAAGTTCACCTTCCAACTGATAGATTCTGTTATCATTTTTTATCTTTATTTGAAATTGTCCTATTATATGTGCTTTTTATCTCCAGCTATCTTGAATCCAATCTGGAAGGTGGCAGAGAACAATCATAGTTGAACCAACAAGCAAGTGGAGGTGGAGGAGAAAAGGTGGACCCCATTTGGAGGGGAAGGAACACAAGGAGGGGCCAGCAGGTCACCGAAACCCTCTCAAGATGCTCTTTTGGCTCAGCGCTGGGCTCTTCTTCTTTGCTCTCTAGAATGTCCATGGGGAAAAGAAACACAAGTTGTATTAATAAAAAGGTTAAATGATCTATTTTAGGTAATGACACAACAAAGATGTGGATTGTTTCTTCCCTGGATAGGGAGACAGATGAACAAAATAAGAGGTGCTGTAAATCCTCCTTGAAACGTTTCCCAGCCAGCACTCAGTGTAGACAAAGCCAACCAAGTCACCTAATGGGGCAAGAGAGTAAACTATGGGACCCATTTATTTCTCAGCTCCATGAATCTGTAAAGAAACTCCTCCATCTTGTTACATGTGGTGACTAATGCCTTTTTACCTCATGTGAATGTGCCTTCCTGTTTGTAACCCAGAAGGACCTTTCTGTTCCGTTCCAGACAGACCTCCATCCTTCCTCTTTGCTTATACTCCCCAACCCTCTGCCTTCAGGGACCTGGGAGGGAGAGATATATCTGGGGAGGCAGCCAAATGAATTAATGTTAAGATTTGTGTTCTGAGTGGGGCTGGAGCACAAACAAGGGGAACAAAGTGGGCTGAAGGAGGGGGTAGGCAAAATGGGAGGAAAAGTTCTTGGGGAGTTCTCTGGCTCAACAGGTGAAACCAAGACTAGTTGTGAAAAACAAAGGGGCAGGATAGGAGTCAACATCTGGGACACAAATCTGAAGCAGGAGTTAGAAGCAGACTAGAAAGGGTTGGGAGTGAGGCGAGGTGGGGTCTGGGTGATTTTGACAATGGAGCTGAGCTATCCAGAGTCTTCCTTCAGTGGCCACTGGATGCACAGGGAATGGTGGCCCGCCTGGCTTAATGGTAGAAGGGCAGAAAGGACACTAGACAATAATACCTTGTCTACGGTAGAGTCGGCTCACCTCCCTGTTAAGTTGAGAAACCCAGTTCCAGAGAAACGGCGTGAATAAGAAGGCTAGGCTAGGATTCATGCTCCCACAGTATTGGGACACATCCCCTAACCCCTATGAGAGCTCTGAGAGTGGTGACAGCTAGCTGGATTGTCTGAGAAGGGCTATGCCACCTTCATCTCTGGTCAGATCCAGAGCAGGCCACACGAGGCGCGGCAGGGCAAGGCCCGACACTTTCTTCTGCATGGATTTTTAAAATTTATCCTAAATGAATGCACCTCCCTAATTTTTTCTCCTTACGTGTAACGTAGGTGTGTTTGTTTAAACAAGACTCTTGATTCCGTGAGGAATTTTCCAACTCAAAATACCTCAGACCAAAAGAAACGTACAGGCTCCGGTAACCAAATTGGGCAAAGCAGGAAGTCGCTGCTCTCAGAGAGAACCTGACGCAGGTTCAGCTACAGCGAGGAACAGCCACACCAGGGACTCAAACGCGATGAAAGGTTCTTCAGTATTCTTGTCTTCCGTTCATTGTCTGAAACAACCTTCTCCACGGGGCTACAGCTATTGTAGCTAGTGGCTCCAGGGAGCTCATCTTTCCGTCTTTACCACCAGAGCAGAAGGGAATCTCTTTCTCTCCCCCAGTTAGGAAACGTCCCCCGGAAGGAATTAGATTAGACCGGCTGGGTTTTATGCCTAACCCTGTGAAAATGGTATTGGGACTGACTGGGGTTGACATGTCCTTGTACTACCACAGTATTCATGTGTGTGTGTGTGTGTGTGTGTGTGTGTGTGGTACACATTGGTTGGTTGGTTGGTTGGTTGGTTGTGGGGAAGAGAGTTTATGAGGAAGCAGTTTCTAAAGGGGATCAGAATGCCATGACCACACGCAGGGCATTTGGGACCAGCCAAGGACACAGATATCCCCCTACACGTGTTCTTCTCTCCCGTTCCACTTACCTATCCACGTTCAGAGCCACAACTCCAGAGTGGGCCAGGTTCTCAGGAAGGTGGATCTACTGATGCTTTTCTTTTCCTTCTTTGCACATTTTTTGGTATTTTCTAAATGTTCTACATTTAGATCCATAAATTTGTATCACCTTTGTAATTTATGTTACAAAAATGAGAGTGGGTAAGTTCTCGTTAGTGGAGGCAGAAATATTAAGAACTCATAGAAAAATCCAATATTCTTCCAGCAAAGGAATGTCTTTTGAAACTCAGTTGCAAAGCTGCATGAGTATATTTAGGTGTATATGACCAGGACCACTTTTTGTGGAAAAGAAGAAAGGGTTCTGCGGGAGGGTTGGTAAGAAGCCCTCAAAGCCTTGCCAGGGTGGAATGTATAGTTTTTCTTCTGCGTGCCTTCCTGTATCCTGGGCTGAACGTGGACACACTTTGCCATTTCTCTTCAGGGACTATGGGAGAATCAGGGCAGTTTTTGAAACTCTGCCTTTACCTTATGGATCACGTCACCATTTTAGGACAGGAGCAGAAGGTATTAAAGCAGTTGTCAAGGTCTTGAGACGCTGAATGAGAACAAGTCAGAATTAGAAAGGTTTTCTCTCTCCCTAACGCATAATGTCTAATCACTTGGGTTCTTTTCATTTTTATTTTTTTACTGTAAGGATCTTTAAATATTTTTTTTTTAAACGTTTTTTATTTATTTTTGGGACAGAGCGAGACAGAGCATGAACGGGGGAGGGGCAGAGAGAGAGGGAGACACAGAATCGGAAACAGGCTCCAGGCTCTGAGCCATCAGCCCAGAGCCTGATGCGGGGCTCGAACCCACGGACCGTGAGATCGTGACCTGGCTGAAGTCGGACGCTTAACCGACTGCGCCACCCAGGCGCCCCAAGGATCTTTAAATATTAAAGAATATTTTGAATAAAGAGCAAAAATATCCTCCATTTAAAATTCTCTCCCTTGTTTACCTCTGTAGTTGCCACAGTTTCTCCAGTTAATACATACACTTTTTATAGAGTTAAAAAAAAGTAGTGGGAATACAGTCCAGTTAAAATCCACTCCCCCCCACACACAGAAAATCATTCTTAATTCCCCCAGCCTAGCATGAAAATTTCCATTCTTAGGAGTGATGTGGAGTCTCCAGCAACTCTTTCTAAGAAAGGGAATGAGAGCAGAAGGCTGAGAGGGAACCCTGGTGGGGGTCACACAAGGCCACTGCCTCAAGCCCAAGAGGGCATGCTTTCCTGAGGAGAGCAGGACTCCTTAGCAGCTGCTGTGGGTGGGTTTAGAGGGGTCCATGGGAGAGGGACCCAGCCAGAAATCCTGGAGAGAGAAAAAACACTAGAAGGCTTCCCTGAAGATGCCACTGGGATCCATTCGTTCAGCAAAAATTTCTTGAGAGCCTCCTCTGCGCCCGGTAATAAAGATGTAGAGGAGAGGTGAGATAGCGTGGGGAAGCCCAGAGCCTCTGGAGCCGGACTGGCTGGGTTTAAATGCCGGCTCCACGCTTCTGGACAGGTTACCGAACCTCTCTGGGCCCTACTTGCCTCGTAAGACTTTTTTGAAAAAACGCATGAGAGGATCCATGTGAACACTCTGAACAGAGAGTGCCCGGTGCGTGGTACGGATGGTGGAGTGCTGGCTCTTACTATTGTCGTCTCTGCCCTTAAGGAGATCACAGTCCAGAGGCCGAAACGGCATAAACTGAAAGTCTGTGGAACGAGATGAAGGGCCTGCCAGGCTCATTTTGTTAAGATGCAGAGCTGTTGGGAGGCTCTCCTGTGGAACAGCTTGTGGGAAATCACGCTGCCCAGGAGTCTGGCCCCAGACACCATTTTGTAGGTCATTGGATCACAGAAGGCACTGTCACCTAGTGAGAGTCATTCCAACTGGGAATGACAGCATGATGACGAAGGCTTTTAGTGAGTACTCACTCTGCGACAGATACTTTTAGACATGCGCCATGTGAATGAACCCACTTAATGCCCCCAAGTAAGTACACTATTACCCCCATTTTACAGAGATGGGGTAACTTGCTCATGGCGCACAGGTAGTATGTGGTAGAACTGGGATTTGAACCCAGCTGGTCTGTTTTTATTTTATTTTATTTTTTATTTTTTTTTAACGTTTATTTTTTTGGGACAGAGACACAGAGCATGAACGGGGGAGGGGCAGAGAGAGAGGGAGACACAGAATCGGAAGCAGGCTCCAGGCTCGAAGCTGTCAGCCCAGAGCCCGACGCGGGCTCGAACTCACAGACCGCGAGATCATGACCTGAGCTGAAGTCGGAGGCCTAACCGACTGAGCCACCCAGGCGCCCCCAGCTGGTCTGTTTTTAAAAACGGTCTGCAGAGCCTGGAGCCTGTTTCGGATTCTGTGTCTCCCTCTCTCTGACCCTCCCCTGTTCATGCTCTGTCTCTCCCTGTCTCAAAAATAAATAAAACGTTAAAAAAAAAATTAAAAAAAAAAAAAAAAGCGGTCTGCATGTTCCCAGGCTCACCGTGCAGACGCGCCATTTTCATTGACTACAAAGGGATTGTGTGAGGGGTGACCCTGAATGACATTTTGCCCACATATTTGAGTATCATTCATTCGTTCCTTCAGTTGACACTTGCTGAGCCCCTTGCTCTAAGTGGGGCACGGTGGGACCTACTGGGTACAGAAAAGAAGCAGCCAGTATCCTCCCATCAACCTGTTTTGGGAGATAAGGCTTGTGCCCAGATGCAGAGTGACAAGTTCCCGGGGAGGAGCAGATACAGGGCTCAGAGACACAGAGGAGGAAGGATGACTGGGTTGGGGACAGCAGGCAAAAATCCTGAGGGAGAAAGTTGAGCTGGAGCAAAGTCTTAAAGGGCAGAGGGTTGTGACAAATGGTCATTGGAGAAAATGGCATTTCAGTTCCTAGAGAAGAGCACGAGGAAAGGCACAGAGTCGGGGAGCGCATGACAATACAGTGTGGCTGCAGCACGCAGGGCGTGTGAGGGAGAGCGAGCTGCACACGAGGAAGCAGGCACCTGGAAGCTGGGGCCTTGAACTCTGCCTTGGGAAGTTGGATTTCATTTAGCAGGAATGAGAGCAAAACGCTCAGCACTGGGATTTGGAAGAATGATCCTCACATGTGGAGGGTGAGTTTCAGGGAGAGAAACAACGGGAAATGAGTGGAGCAGCAGAGAAAATCCAGGAAAGAGGAGAAAAGAAACGGGAAGGACACAGGGAGGCCAGGTCACTGCCCACCCTCCCTCAGCCACTTAAAAGCCTTCAAATGCCTCCCCTTTGTTTTTCAAATGAAGCTCAAAGTCCTTAATATTTGTCTGAAAGCCACCTTTGCCTCCTGGATCCCTCATGGCTCCTAGTGCTTTAGCCAACAGCCTCCTTTCAACCCCCGGAGAGTACCCTGCCCCTTCCTTCCTCAGACTTTCTCACGCGCTCTTTCCTCTGTCACCTCATGCCCCTCCCTGCTCAAATCAGGCCCACCCATCCTTCAGTCTTCAGCCAAGCCAGAGCCTTCCCTGGCCCCCCATTGTGTGTTCTCAGTACCTTTTCTTCGTAGCCCGTGCTGCCATTGCAGTTTCACAGTTGTTTGCGTGATGGTACAACTAATCCCTGTCTTGGCTATAAGCTTCACGAGAACAGATAATCCCCTGCCCTCGAGAGCAAGCATCGTGAGAACCGATAACCGTCTGTTTGCCTTATTCTTGTACCCCCAGCGCCAATCGTCTCTTGCGCTAGTGTGCCCTTAGAACGTGAAATCAACGAAGGGAGCAGACACGGGATTCGGCAACTGACTGAATAAGAGAAATGAAAATGAACACCGGGCCTTGAGCCCTAGTGGCAGGAAGCGTGGTGTGGCCATTTGCTGCAGCAGGGAACACAAGAGAAACCGGTTTTTTTTTTTAGGTTACGGTTTTCAGATTAGGAATCTAGCGTTGTGCAAATTGATTTGGAGGTGCCAGCAGGTCATTAGTTTGTCCAGCAGGCCGCAGCGACTTTCACACTACAATTTACGGGAAATATTACAGCTAGAGAAAGGAAGAGTGACGAGTGTGAGGGCATATTAGTGAGAATTAGTTGCCTGCATGTAGCAGAAAATCCAAGAGGATTTATCGTTGTCTCACCTAAAAGAAATTTGGAGGTAGGACACCCAGGGCTGGTATGGTGGCTCCATGGTCATCCGAGACCATGGTCTCTATCTTTCTGTGCCACTCTTCTTAGCATGTGGGTTCTATCCTCAGAGCTGCCTTTGGCCCCAGATGACTGCTGGAGCTCTGGTCATCAAGCCCATCCTTCTGGCAGGAAGGAAAAAGACGGAAGGTGAGAGGCGCTCCCCTGAAAGCCCGATCCACTTACATCTCATTGGCCAAAAACACTGGAAATGCGGTGCATCCAGCTTTAAGCAAAGCTGGAAAATGTAGTCCTTTAGATGGGTGCATTGCTACCTTGAAGAAGGTCAAGGGGTCTATTAAGAATAACGTCTATCGGATGGGCAACAGCTGATTCCACCACAAGAAGCGACAGCCTAGATGAGATACTCGAGGTCATGAGAGAAATGGGCAGTTTCACAAATGCTCCCCTACCTGAGAGGAATGAGCGTCCAGTCACAGGTACACGGAATTTTAGAGGTGCAAGGAATTTCAGTGATCACTTAACACAATCCCTGCATTTTGCTGATGAAGAGACCCGTAGAAACAAAGAGGTTTGGCCGATGGCACACCGCAAGTGGGGGGCGGAGCTGAGGCGAGAACCAGATTCCCTGGATGCAGTGGTGGAACAGAATGTGGGGAGGGTTTGGAGCAGCTCCAGAGGAACACACATGCCTGCAGAAAGGCTCGCTTTGTGCAACACTGCGGTGATTCAAAGGCGAGGCTGGCATGGAACAGTCTTGGGTTTGAATCCTAGCTGTGTGACCTTGGGCAAATTACCCAGCTTCTCTGAGCCTCACCTCCTCATCTATGTAATGGGGTGATGGCCCAGAGCAGGCACTTTATTACCGCTAGTCGTCATTTTCGTTATTATTAGAAAGAAATGTTTTTAGAATAACAATCAGTGAACAAACAAAACAGGAATGAATGAAAGTACAACAGACAGCTAGCCACCTAAGATGCTTTTACTCTTTGTTTGCTGAGAGTTAAAGCTGGATAGGTGGTATCTTACACGCCCTAGCATTAAATTCTATCACGCGAGCTTTCCGCACGTGCCCTACTGAGAATCTGTGCTTCCTTGGGCTCCTTGTGGCCTGCCTGCCGACCACGCCATTCTCCTCTGTGACCCCTGTGCCCCTGATAAACACACCAATTCTGTAACAGGGTAACCAGACACAGACTTCCTCCACGTCTTGATTTCAGTTTCCCTTTCCCACCCTCACATACCCCTCTCACTCTTTCACCTTCTCCCCACCTTCCTCTCCCATTTATCAGGCAGCATATTTTGCGTGTTTACGTAAGACTGAGCTTAGTGTTGTGGGACACTCCAAAGAAGACAATAGTCATAGACTCTGGCCTTGAATTATTTTCAATATGGTGACAAATGCGTGAGCCGTAATGACATTTTCTTAGGCACTGTGACTTGGAGGTAAGGTACATATATCTGTTCTATAGCTATATTGTTCCCCCTTTGCTGTCATTTCCCCAACTCTGTCATCACCTAGTCTTTGCAACTTTACATAGTTTTGTGTCATTAATTCTTGTGGAATTTTAAAGGCTGGGAAATAGTTATATTTATGGCTTCTTCTTTCCTATCTTTAAAAAAAAAACTTCATCAATTCCATATCAATGCTCAAGGTAAAATAGCATTAAATTACCAAATGAAACATTCAAAATCTGTAAACACTACGTGAGATCCTCATTAAAATTAATTTATTTTCTTTGGGCAAATACCAGGTTCCAGTTTTATTTGGAAATGCGGAATTTATGTCTGTTGTAAAATATAGTAATAAGTCCCATATTGCTGTGGCCAGAACTATATGCCAGCTGGAGAGGAAATAGAACTCAGTATTTGCCTGTCTGGGAAGGTTTCACATCCAGAGAGCCTGAAGACCTCTCTGTAGTCAGAATGCTCTTGAATTTCCCCTCCTACAGGGTTCTGCTTCTGCCACTAGCTAGCTGAGTGACTTTGGGAAAGATGCTTCACTTCCCTGGGCCTCAGTTTCCCCATCTGCAAAACAAAGCAGCTAGATTAAATCATCTCCAAGTCAACAGCTGTCACACCAAGTATGCACAAAAAGCATCTCTCTGGGCAGCTTCTTAAAAATTCGAAGTCTCGAGTCACCAGGCCAAAGGGGGTTTGGCCCAAGAACCAGTTGTCCTGATGAGCATGTCAGATCATTCCGAAGCAGGGGATCTGTAGACCACACAGAAATCTGCCAAGAGCTCTTATTCAGCCTCAGTGGGCTGCATCTTCCTCTGAAACATATTGCAAATATAAACTCTCAAAGAAGAAGGAGATGGAGAAGGAGGAAGAGAAAGAAAAAGAATAAGCAAGAACCCTATTCCCCCTAAGAGCAGAAGTTTGAAGGACAGGCACCGTGGTTCCCAGGGCTGACTGTTGGCACTGACCTCTCTCTGCCCTGAGTTGCTGAGCACTTGCATCTCGACACACACTGGGGAAGCTTGATCGGAGGCTGCCTTTTCCATTAGCTTACTGTTCCCTATGAATGAATGTCTTATCTGTTTCAAAGTATAAGACCTCTGGCAGTGAGGTCTGCTTTGACTTCCTGGGCATTTTTAGCAGCCTCTGCACAGTGCCACATGAGACCCGCAAGACTCGCTCAGATACCGATACAAGTGAGGCATGAGTAACTCTGAGTCCTGTAAGAGGAGGTCTTCTCAGTTTTCCACCTGTGGGAAACCTCACGTGTGGCTCCGTCAGCACCCATGTACAATACTTTCACAGGCCAGCTCCCTTCATTATAGATCTGAGAGGGAGAGGCTTAATTTCCCCTGATGAGCTCTTCCTTTTGCTTGTTTAGGGTGATGGGTACAATTGGGCACCCTTTGGCGTTTAAATTAGGGACTGCTTAGTACAGGAAGTTGAAATACCTACAACAGTGGCTAAAACTTCCTTTGTGCTGGGCAACATTGTAAGTACTTTACTCGTACTATCTCATGTAGACCTCTCGACACACCTACGAGAGAGGTATTATGATTGCATTCAGTTTCCAGAAATGGAAGCCCAAAGAGGTTAAGTAACTTGCTGAGGGTCACCATCTCGTAAGCAGGAGACCCAGGATCCCAGACCAGGGCAGTCTGACTCTGCAGTGGAAGTTCCAGACCACTTGGCTCTACTGCCTCTCTTATGTTTTGGGGAGTCTCAGCTCTCCCTCAGCTGTGACCCCAAAGGTCTCCTTAGCCATTCCTTTCCCACGTTTCCCGTTTGGAAGGGCTGTGTGGAGAGAGGGCCAAGCAAAGAGGGATACTGCTCTTGGGGATAATGGAGGACAGCCTGGAGGACTTCCTTCCCAGTAAACATTCAGAAATCTGGGGAAAGCAGATAGCTTCGTAGGCAGAGAAAATACTGGAGCTGCTCGGCAGTGATGATCAGACCCTTTGGGGCCCTGCTGTAAACATACCTGCAATTGCAAGAGAGAAGCTGGAGTAGCTTGTAAGCCCCTCTCTGCCACGCTCCAATGACTTCCAAGGCAAAGGTCTAGTGCATTTTCCTTTGAGGGCTGTACTCCGCCCCCGCCCCCCCCCCCCCAATAAGTATGCTCCTCTTGTTCTTCAGGTGATTAGATAAAAAGATAAAATGCCTTGCACATCTACAGTTTCCTCCTGCAGGAAGTGAGCGGATGGGAGAGATTCACCGTAATGATGAGTCACCACCTGGATTTGAAACAAACACACCTACAAAGAGAGCAGGGTGTAGACTCAGTAAATAATCAGCCGACTGGCACTTCTGAAACCAATTGCTGCCACGGATTTGCTTCCTGATTTTTTTCCTCTTCATTTTTTACTGCTTTGGAGCCGTCCTAAGCAGCAGCCTGTTCCTTCTCTCCATTAAGATTCAGAGCGATCCCTCCCCCTCTACCTTCAGAGTCCTGGGAGCCAGGCTCAGCAACAGAGGGGAGAAATGAGGGCAGGGCTAAAGAGGAACATATAAAAAATAAATGAGCCATTCATAAAAATGAATATTATTACCAAAAGGAGCCGTCTGCCAACATCTCCATGTATATATTAACTCAGCTGCTGGGCTTTGTAACAACGCAGAATTAAGCCAATGCATCATCTTTTTAGTAGTTGCTCAGTTGATCTACTATTAACTTTAAACAACCAATTGTGAACTGAGCACTTCACCGTGCCGTAATGATGATGAGCCTTCGCCCGGTACTATTTTTTTTATAACGTAAGCTAGAAAATTGGTAAAATAAATTCAGCTGTGCTTAGTACGCTCCCGTAGCCCTTCAAAACCAGACATTCAGGTGTAGGAGGGAAACTGCTCAACTCAACCAGCTTTGTGAAGTCATTTGCACAAATTCTAAAAACCGCCTTTATTTTTCTCCAGCTTAGCATTTCTTTCCCTGAAAACCCGAAATGCCAAGATGTTGGACTTTTTGCCGTCTACATGAGAGATTGCAGATGGCTTCTTTTTCTTCACACTGAAAGACATGCATATTGGATACCTGTCTTTTCCTCCGAGGCCTGCGTGTCGGTCTAGGTGACAGTATGAAAGGAGCCAGCAAAGAGCCTGTGTTGACAGCAGGGTCCTGGAGACACCGAGCACCTGTTTCTCGAGTCTTGCTCGGCATTTTACTGGGTCGCCCCAGGCTTTTTGTTCTTTGCTTCTCAAGGCTGGTGGTGTGATCTGGCCCCTGGTCGTAGGTTGTGACTCTGAAGAAGAGTGACTGATTTCCACATGTGGCTTGTGGAATCCATGCTGTTCCTTTGCAGCCACACCTTGTAAATCTCTCCAGGCTACAAGCTGGTGTCTGTCCCCTGTGGTTCCGAGAACAATTCGCAGCAAACACTGACTGCAAGGGCCATTATGGTTGTTGATGTTCTCACCATCTGGAATGGTTACAGTTGTCAGGATCCGAGATGACTCAGTGTGCTGAGGAATCATTTCTCTAATGGCAGCACTAATCAGGAGGGACGAAGCCGTTGCTAAGTGCCGCTGCATGGAGAAAATACCATGCCAGATGAAAAGGAAGGGCCGTTGATTTGCTTTCGCTCATCTGAAAATAAAGTGGCTTGGAATGTCATTCTTGTTTCTGTCTAGTGACAGGCCATCTTCCGTGTCAGGCGCTGGCACCTCGGGCCGGCCTTCAGGAGCATTGGCTGTTTCCATGGGCAAAAGACCTATGCTGTGCTCTCTGTCCTTTCTGTGTGCCCTGAGATCGGGCGACTCTCTGATGGAGGCTTAGCAGTTTGGTGTAGAAAGGGTAGCACAAACAGATGTGGATGGTCTTTTAATGCAGCGCTAGCCCTCGTACTATTCCTTGCAAACCCTAACCCTGCCATGGACACACCCTACTGCTCTCCCAGTTGGACCCTGTGGAAATTCCCATCCACACTGGAGACGGGGGGGGGGGGGGTCATCATGCTCATTCTGGACCTTAACTGTTGCCTTCAGAAGGAATCAACCCTGACGACTCCTTGATTTTGGACTTCCAGACTCCAGAACTGTGAGATAATACATTTTTTTTGTTTTGTGCCACTCGATTTGTGGTAATTTGTCATGGCAGCCTTAGGAAACTAATTCAGCGGGGGACCAGCAGACCTTAGATGTCACGAAAAGACATCAGACGAGAGCCACACAGTCTCCCCGTATGACTAAGGGTTTTCATCAGCTCCTTTCTGAGTTGCTGCACCAAATATCCTTAGAGTTTGTGCTTGAGGCCACTGTATTGTAAAACATAGGAAGTTTTCGTTTCATGGTGGGGGCGGGAGTTGATTTATTTGAATCCACTCCTTTTGTTACCATCAAAGGAGTCCTAAATCCAGGCTGAAAAGCTCACCCCCTAACCTTTTCCCCATAGGGCGGAAACAAGCATACCATGACAATTTCCCCTGGAGGTGACAGTTCAGGGTATCCTTTGTAACTATGTCACAGTCTTTGCCATGTGGGGGCCACATCATCCTTTTCTCTAATCTTCTTCCCATCCCTCCTGTTACCTCGGCCTTCTTTGCCTCGTGCAGGTACATATCCATTTCACCCATGATCCTAAGAATCCTGATATAAGGAAATCTAACAGCATCCTTAATCTTAAAATGAAAGCGAACACTTATGTAGCATTTGCGTATTACTAAAAGAACTCCATTTAATTCTCCAACCAACTTGTGACTATCCCTCTTTGGCAGACAATAAAATTGAGGCCCGTAGGGGCTAACTCGCCTAAAGTCAACAACCGGTAAGTGATAGGACTGAGACATTAACCCACAAAGTCTGGCTTGAGAGTCCAATGTGGATTCGCTGTGCAAACTGCCCTAAGGTTAACAAGCGAGGAAAAGGCACAGCGGGGCGGGGGGGGCTAGCCGCCACATGCTACCTTCTGCTTCCCAAGGTTCACCTGCCATTTGGGGCTATCCCACTTGAGACTGAAGTCCCCCCGTGTAACACGCTGATCCAGGCAAAGACTCACAGCTCCACCTGTAATTCCTCATAGCAATACCACGACTGAGCTGGGATGGTTAAAGCGAGCCTCTACAGCAATGTGGATGGCAGCATGCTGTACCAATGGTACTCAGGATGTGCCCTCCCGCCTTGCTCCCGGGCTTCCTCTACCATGGAGCCCATCTTATTCCCTTCCCCAGAGGTGAGGTTGGAACATTATGTCTAAATCCAGCCCAAGGGCAGGGGGAGGCTATGAGGAGAAGAGGTGGCCCTTCTGGTCTGCCTGCCTTGCTCCCTCCCACTTCTGGCTCCCTGCTGAGATCCAGCCTCCTTCTCTGGGAATGACCACACCCACTTCCCACGGGGAAAATCCCGCCCGCCTCTTTACCCATGTGGCTGTGGTCTTATCCTCTAATCTCAACAGGACCTCCACATCCTGATATCACACACCCTGAGGTCTGCAGGTTGAGGAGCAAAAGGAGGGACCGTCCATTATATCCTCTCTGTAATGGAGGAGGGCAGTTTCTGCTCATGACAATAGTCATTTCATCCTCCTGTAACTTGTCAACGGAGATGAATTCTTAGCTCTGTTGGCTATTTCCTCGTTGCTACAATCAAAAAGACATTCCATTAAAGCAGTGAATAAGAAAAAAGGAACTGAATTTACTGAGGAGCATGAGAAACATTTGTTTTTTGTTTCACACATTCATTGCAAATGAAGGTGATGAGACCACAGCTGACTCACAGGGTTAATCAATTAGCCGCAACACTTAGAAAATGAACTTGACAGTGACACAGCAGTAGAAGCTAACACCTGGCTTCCAGGAAGCTGTCCCGAGCCTACATGCTTTATACTCTCTGGTCCCTACTGCCCAAAACATTATGGTTTTGCAGGCACCAGCTTCTGATTCTGCCTGTGCCAATGACTCTGGCAGTTAGCTCAAAGCTAGGGCGTGGTGTGTTAGAACATGATTTCAAATTTAGTGACATTTCAGTGCTGGTCAGAGGCCGCATACACTGCAGAAATGGAAGGATGGTTTTTGCTTTGGAGACAATCTGCAGGATGCCTTCTTAAACCACTGCCTGATGAAAAAGAGAATCCCCCTTCCCCTAACCACCCGCCACACCCCGCCCCACCAGCGGAACCCTATTTCTGATTTTGAAGTAAACGCAAGTTGTATGTTATGTGCTGAAAATGAAGTTATCTATTTTTTTTTAAAGCCATTTCTGATTCAAAGCAGCAACTTGCTATAGTGATTATGATAGTGGTTTAGGATCAAGTTCTTCAAAAGAGAAATAAGATCATCCCAAATGTAATTATGTTGAAATATGAAACATTAAAAGCTCAGCTTACCAACAGTTCATAGTCTGGGCTATTATGAAAGCAATTGAGTCAACTACAGAAAAGCTTCCAGCAGAATCCACCAAGACACTTAGAAAATAAAGATTATTGGGGCTCCTGGGTGGCTCAGTCGGTTGAGCATCCAACTTGGGCTCAGGTCATGATCTCGCGGTTTGTGAGCTCGGGCTCGCGTTGGGCTCTGTGCTGACAGCTTGGAGCCTGCAGCCTGCTTCGAATTCTGTGTCTCCCTCTCTCTCTGCCCCTCCCCTGCTCATACTCTGCCTCTCTGTGTCTCTCAAAAATAAACAAATGTTAGGGGCGCCTGGGTGGCGCAGTCGGTTAAGCGTCCGACTTCAGCCAGGTCACGATCTCGCGGTCCGTGAGTTCGAGCCCCGCGTCGGGCTCTGGGCTGATGGCTCGGAGCCTGGAGCCTGTTTCCGATTCTGTGTCTCCCTCTCTCTCTGCCCCTCTCCCGTTCATGCTCTGTCTCTCTCTGTCCCAAAAATAAATAAACGTTGAAAAAAAAATTAAAAAAAAAATAAACAAATGTTAAAAAAAAAAAGAAAGAAAAAGAAAATAAAGATTATTGATTTTTGTTGTTGTGAAGGAGCAAGAAGAAAACTTAGTGATTCAACTTCTAATCTTAAAGACGAGAGGGGAAAAAGAGGTTTGTAGATAAGTTTGAACAAATTTCTCAGCCCCAGAAGGGATGTTTTTTAGTCTTGTGAAGTGTCCCCATCTGGCCTCTGAGCGGCCCGTGTTAAAACACACAGCCGCAGGTTGTTCCTAGTGGCTGACCTGAACTGAATGCCACAGTGAACTGGACAAGGGCCTCTTCGTCATTTTTAACACCTCCCTTGTGCTTAGCTCCTGTCCAGCTCACTAAAGGTTAGAGATATTTCACATTTTTTGCAATTTTTTTTTAAGCACCAAGGCTGACTGGTTGCATTGACTGTGGTTACCACACTCCTGCTCAGTCTTGCTAGTGATGGGGAAGTCTAGTGTTAGTGGCATCATCTCTTGTCCACGTGCTTTGTCTCTCTCTCTCTTTTTTGTTTTTGTTTGTTTCTTTGCAGTGAAATTTCTCCTAACCTTCTGACTGGCTTTGTTTTGGCCTATCTACTGAGCTAGGAACCAGGAGGCCTGGATTTTGAAGCTTAATCTCACTATCATGTAGTAGGTTGGACTTCGAGTTGTTCCCTAATGTCCTCTGTAACTCATTTCCTTATCTGTAATGTGGAATTTATGAACCAAAGGATCTTTAATTTGATGTGACTTTCAATGCTTTTTAGTATGGTGAAAATATTTTTTCTCTCTTTTTTTTCGATGAAGAAATTGAAGATTAGGGAAGTTAAATGAATTGCTTCAAACTACCACCTTCCAGGATTGAGAATAAAAATGAGGTAATTAGGAAAAGCTATTAGAGTAACTTATTTAATACTCCAAATTCATAGTAGTCTTTGGCAAAATATTGAGGTAGATAAAGACTGTTTTCTTGCCTTTCAGCTCCCCACTTATCTCTGAGCACCAATATCTGGAACCACTGTTTGCCAAGAGGGACTGGTAATGCAATCATAGCCGGTCCAATGCGGCTTTTGATATTACACTGAAGGACAGCTGTATATAGCTTGTATACCTCAGAAAAGATACTACTACAAAAAGTATTGGTAATTAAGCAACTTTTAGAAACATGAATGTAGCATTCTAGCAGCTTCTCAGTGTTAGCCTTTTGCTACTACTATAGAATCTTGAACATAAGGAGATGAGTGCACAATGAGACAGCACCTGGAGGAAAACGGACAAGATGTTGGCAGCTTAGAGGACAATCTCTGGGGTGAACATCATTCTCTGTTCTTCCTTCCTAAAAACTTGACAATTTAGAAGGCAACACAATATGAAACAAAGTTACCTCAGAGAGTGAATAAAACATGATTAATTTTCTGATACCTTCATTTCAGTATATTTTGCCTATTTTAATTAGCTAAAAAATGTTGACCTGAATTCTTTTTTTTCATTTTTTTTCTTTTCTTTTCTTTTTTCTTTTTCTTTTTCTTTTTCTTTTTCTTTTTTTTTTTTACATAGGGAATACCTTTATTTATTTTTTTAAAGTAATCTGTATAGGGATGCCTGGGTAGCTCAGTTGGTTAAGCAGCCAACTCTTGATTTCAGCTCAGGTCATGATCTCAGGGTTGTGAGATCGAGCCTGGCATCAGGCTCCACACAGGTGTGGAGCCTACTGTCTCTCTCCCCCTCTGCCCCTCCCCCTGCTTGTGTCCTCTATAAACAAATAAATAAATAAATAGGGGCACCTGCTTGGCTCAGTCAGTTAAGTATCTGACTTCGACTCAGGTCATGATCTCACCGTTCCTGAGTTTGAACCCCCCGTCGGGCTCTGTGCTGACAGCTCAGAGCCTGGAGCCTGTTTCAGATTCTGTGTCTCCCTTTCTGTCTCTGCCCCTGCCCTGCTTGTCCTCGGTCTCTCTCTCAAAAATAAACACTAAAAATTAAAAAAAAAAAAAATAAATAAATAAATTTAAAGTAATCTCTATGTCCAATGTCGGGCCTCAAATTCATGACCTGAAGATTGAGAGTCATGTGCTCCACTGACTGAGCCAGCCAGGTGCCCCCCAAAATATCAATCTAAATTCTTTTTTTAATTTAATTTAATTTTTTTAATTTTTACATTTATTTATTTTTGAGAGACAGAGAGAGAGCATGAGCAGGGGAGGGGCAGAGAGAGAGACACACACACACACACACACACACACACACACACACAGGATCTGAAGCAGGTTCCGGGCTCCAAGGTGTCAGCAGCACAGAGCCCAACTCGGGGCTCGAACCCACGAACCGTGAGATCATGACCTGAGCCGAAGTCGGACGCTCAACCAACTGAGCCACCCAGGTGCCCCTCAACCTAAATTCCTAAAGCAAATCTAGAACAATACCTTGGTTCAGGACTACAAACAAGAGCCCAGTGCCAGGGGTTCATGTTAGGCTTGGACCAACAGCCTTAGAGTCATGGGGAAACTTTTTTAAGATGAAGATTTTCCAGGTCCTAGCACTAGATGTTTTGAATCAGTTGAAGTGGCATGGGGCCTAGGTATGTGTATTATTTTACATTTCCAGATGTTTGTCAATATCTACTGGTGTGATGCATCGGCCATATGCCCAGGTCCTCTTTGAGAGGTACTCCATTGTTTCAGACCAATAGTGGAGGCAGTATATAGCAAATATTCAGAGCAAATCAGAGTCAAGTCACAATCTAGGGAATAGATGGCACGCTCATACTGGGTATTTGAAGAAAGATTAATAAAGAAGAGAATTACAAAAACATGGGTAGGGTGTAGGGAAATCCACAAGGAGACTAGCAACAGTATGGAGTCACTACAACCCGAAGCCTAAAGAGTCAAGGAAAGGGAGTGGTTATTGGAACAAACAGAGGCCATATGGACAGGACCACCTGACAGGATTTGTTGTCTTGAAAAAGGATGCAGCCATTGTATGTCAATGTTCAGGGCAGCATTATTTACAATAGCTAAAAAGTGGAAACAATCCAAAGGTCCATCAGCAGATGAATGGATAAACAAAACACAATAGGTTTATGCAATGAAATATTATTCAGTCTTAAAAAAATAAAATTCTGACACATGCTACAATGTGAATGAATCTTGGACACATTTTGCTAAGTGATACAAGCCAGACACAAGAGGACAAATATTGTACGATTCCCCTTCTAAGGGGTGCCTAGAATAGGCAAATTCATAGACACAGAAAGTAGAATAGAGGTTGCTAAGGGCTAAGGGGAAAGGGTAATAGTTACTGTTGAATGAGTATGGAATTTCTGTCTGGGATGATGAGAAAGTTCTTGAAATGGATTAGTAGGGATGGTCGTACAACATTTTAAGTGTGCTGATTTGTATACCTAAAAATGGTTAAAATGGTAAATGTTATGTGTATTTTACCACAATTTTTAAAATGCAGGTAGAAAAGAAGAAGAAAAAACCAGGGTGCGGCCAACTCACAGCAATTCCTCAAGGAGAAGGTCAGCTTCTTTGTTCTTCTCCTGCCCAGTCTTCAGCCAGAGTCTCTTACCAGTTGAACGCAACTGGAATGCACAGAGCAAGGGAGCCCATTGATGTAGTTCATGAAGATCAGCCATGCAGGGGACAGAACAGGGTGGAGATGAGATCTGAAGAGACAAAAGGCAGCTGGATAGCATGGGGCTCCCATCATTCAATCATCTACTCTGTAGAGGAAGCATCAATCCTACCACCAGAACAACATCAAAAAAGCATTGGAATGAGAAAAGCTGGTGGCGGGTGTTTTCCCCTTACCCAGAAACAACCTTACACAACCAGTGAACACAGTGATGTGTTTTCAGATTAACCCAGAAAAATCTTTGTTTAAATGCCACAATAGTCATTCACATCTTTTGATCTAGAAATCCCATTTCTAGGAAACTACCTTAAGGAAATAATCAGAGAGTAGACTCAAAATTACACACAAAGAGATTCACTGAAACGTTATTTATAATCACAAAAAAAGAAACATGAAACGTCTGGCATGCACCATATCTTAAGTGGGAAGGCAGGCAACAGGCTGAATATACCTGTAATGTCAATTGCGCAAGAGGCTACAAACTATACTAATGCATTAGAGAGGTCATCTTCAAATGATTGGATTAAGAATGATTTCTTTTCTTTTTCAAGCTTTCTTATTTTTCCACATTTCTCTGTTGAACATGATTTACTTTGATAAGAAAAAGCAACACATGTTATTTTTTAGAACCTCGTGTCTGCCTCGCAGATAAACACTCTCAATACAGTGACCTATGGAGTTTTCCCTGCCATCCTCTGTAAAAGGCATTGATTACCTGCTGGCTGCCTATTAATTTGAAGGGAAGCAGGTGGGGGGGGGGGAGAGGGGGGAGGGCAGCCACCTCCTCCCAAACAGACAGCGTGTGGGGCTGAGGGTGCAGCTTCCTTTGATGAAATATTGCTAAACAATGAAATTCTATCTTCTGCAAGAAATTATTTCTGCTGGCTGTGCAAACGTCAGGCTGGAGCCTGCCCTTGGAGAGGCGGCTGCGTTACTATGTATTTGTAAAATCAGCAGAGCCTATGCATGAATGGTCACAGCGGTTGATTTTACAAGCTACTCACGACGGGCATCTGCGCATAGAAAACCATAGCTCAGAGAAGATTTAACCTATTGTGATTCCTTCTGATTTCATGCTTTGCCATCTTGAAAGGGTGTCATTTTACCCAAGAGAAAATGCTCTTGGGTAAAATGACTATAGAGACATAGGAAACTACAGTATATTAGCCTATATATAAAGGGACACCTACACAGGCCAGAGGTCCTGCTGGGTCTGCCAGGTGCTGGGCCTCTACACTTCAGACTCCATATTGGTGATATGCCACATCAGTATTTGGTGGCACCAAGGCACCTATCTGCTTCTGACTTCACACTAAGTCATTGCTTCAAGCCAGCAAATGGTAAGAGTTTTTAACTCACACAGACTGTGCTTTCTTCAGACTGCATCTTGGTGAAGTCCCCAAACTTCATCCTGTCTGCCTTCCCCAAAGTATCATTTAAAAAAAAATATTTGTCTAGTTTTGAGAGAGAGACACACAGAGAGAGAGAGAGAGAGAGAGAGAGAGAGCGAATGGGGGAGGTGCAGAGAGAGAGGGGGACAGAGGATCCGAAGTGGGCTCTGCACTGACAGCAGAGGGTCCGATGTGGGGCTCGAACTCATGAACCATGAGGTCATGACCTGAGCCAAAGTTGGAAGCTCAACTGACTGAGCCACCCTGGCGCCCCTGAATTTTACCCTTCAAATCATCTTCTGGGGGTTGTGATGTTTTAACTAGGGAAATTAATTTTGCCATCTGTGAAATCAATAAAACATTACAAAAAATTACAAGAGTGCTTCCAATTTAAAAAATTAGAATACAAAAATCAACCATTGAGAGAAGTCATTCTTGTGGCTAAGAATGATTAGAGTAGACCCAACAAAAAACTTGTGAAGCCTTTTCAACACGCTGCTTGCATCACATCCCCAGAGACACTGACCTACTAGGTTTTGGGTGGAGAATGCACACTGAAAATGCTTTACTTAAGAGAGATCACATTAGAAGAATTACTGGAAGAAATGAGGCAATTCTAATAGCCCTTATTGTTAGTAGAATATTTTCTGAACGACAATATATCATTTTCCTTTATGCTTGGTTGCATCCAGACAAGAAGATGTTTACCCACTGCTTATTCTTGCCTCAGACTACTGACTTAAGATTCTAGTAAGATCCAAGGAGACAGCCATCTTAACCTAAAGCAGAAGGATTCTCCTCCTCTATTAATAACGTCTTTCCTAACAGAGCAGCTCATTTTTCCCATAATTTTCCAAGTTATGGCTGAGAGTTCCTGATTTCAGGCCAGAGCGAGAAGGAATTCGTATTTCTTAATGACTCATGTGGTATTATTTCTAGAGAGAAATTAAGTGTGAGCATAAATAACTTGGCCAAGGGTACAAAGGATGAAGATAGACATATCTGAAGATGTCTGCAGATGCAGAACTTAACAGTGTGGATGCATTTGACTCTAATTATGCATCGATTCCCACGGAGGAAGGTGGAAATCTTTTTGGTCAGTATTGGACAAGAACATAATTCTTTCTCTCCCCTCCTTCTATCCTACATAAATGTATCACACTGTCAAAGTTATCAAAACAGTATCAGACAAGGCCAGAAAAGGGGGCAAGTCTGCCTTGGTTTTTCATACATGTGATCAGAGTTCTGAAAAAGTTGTCAAACTACCATGTCAGGTAGTAAACGTTCAGTTAACACAAAGGAAAGTGTTTCAATCAGAGGATCATTTCTTCATTAATTTAGAAATACAGAGTGGTAATTGTATGTTACTATTACTTCATAGCCAATTATTCCATCTATCTGGGTTGAGCCCTCAGAAAAGGTCTTGATAGCACCTGCTGGGAAGGAAAGGACACAGATTCACTTTCAAGCGGCAATGCTTTCAAAAACAATGACTCTTTGTGGGCTCTCAGCAGATACAAAGTGATCCATACAGACAAAGTTGGTGACTTACACTGCCAGAAAGAGATATTACCAACTTGAGTGACTGCTTCAAAATTTCTCAGGTGGTTTAGGATTTCTGTCCCCTATCTTATTAGGGATAGGTTAGAAGGACAGAGTTCCAAACCATATCTGGGATGAAATAATAGTAATTGCTGGGCAAAAAACTCCCTTGAAGATGAGACTAACTGAGAGTAATTCACAAACAGAACTACTCTGCGTCTCTGCTTCTCAGGGCTTCCTTCTAAGCACGCCACTGTTATCAGGAGTTTATGTTCAAAGCTTTACAGCATCTGTCCTAGATCTTTCCAGAAAAAGGATTGCTAAGCAGGAACAGAATGATCGCATCATTCACACTTGAACTCAATGTGATGAGCACATTTGTTTGTCCTCATTAAGTGCAGTGTAGCGGGTGCTAACCAACATGCAGAGGCAGCATGCTGGGGCATGGCTAGGGAGCCAGGAGCTGGTCAGGAGAGCTGGGCTCTGCCTGCAGCCTGGGGAGATTACTGCTTCTCTGAGCTCTCGGGGAGAGCTTGTCAATAAGAAGAGGCATTTAGGGAGAGGTTGTCCAGAAGTTCCCGGGATTCCAGGAAATGCTCAAAGACACCCGGGGCGGGGGCGGGGGGAGGGCGCAGGAGGAAAGCCAAACAGGGGCAATACCTACAGGCCCTTGCTCCTCTTTCAAACAGACCATCTCTGATTGGATCCTTTATATGTATTGAGTTCTAAGGAAGCCTGATCTTAAAGGTGTAAAAACCACAAGACTAGCTAACCTTCACGTTCTTTACTTACAAAAAGGCAAAGTGAGCATATCTTTTTTTCATGGTCAAACATGATGGCAGCTAGAGCATGGATTCTGGAGCCAGCTTGCCTGGGTTCAACCCTCATCTCTTATGTCTAGAGCGGTGTGACCTTGGGCAAGTTTCTTAATTTCTCTATGCCTCAGTTTCCTCACCTATAACATGAGTAATAGCAGTGCCTGCTGCATAGGATTCTTGTGAAGATTAGATGAGGTCATCGATATGAAGCCCTCAGAACAGTGACTGGCACATAAACAAGTGTTTCCTATTATTATTGGCCCCAGCTAGCAGCAAGCTTCTGGCCAGCATGGCTAATAAAGCCACAAAAGGAAATGCAGAAGAGCTCACTCATTCCGCAGAAAGGTGCTTGGGAGCATAATTGGATTTGCTGAAAGTGCCTTTTTAAACGGTACTGTTGGTTTCTGATTCACATTTGGGAAGAAAAGCAGAACAGAAGGTGATAAATTCCTTTATGGGAGAGCTTGGCAGGAAAGGCAGATGCGACTGTAAAGTTAATTGGTGAATGGGAGGCAGGACCCCTGGGCAAAGGTGGACTGACGGCATGAACACGTTCTCCCTCTCCCGCTCCGGTTTGTGGTGATTAATTCATTAGGGATTCTGAAAGGCCATTCTTGGGTGGCTGCTGGTCCTGTCTTTGCCCAGACAAGGATGATGTCAGCATATAGTTTATGGAGTTCTGCAATCCTCCGGAGAATTCCAGGAGCTTCTAGAGCGTCTCCAGGCGGCTGGCCAGCACTCTGAATACTGGATCCCACTTGAGCCTTGTGTATTGCGACTTGCTTGCCTCCATCATGATTTCTGTTGTTGTTGTTGTTCTCTGTACAAGCACTGGGGCATGAGAAATAACCTCAAAAGTTCCTTACGTAAGACTCATTTTTCTAGCCCTGCTGGCTTGAATCTCCCTGGGAATTGGGCTCCATTCCTCAGCCACTCCTCTAATTCATGAAGAACACAGAGTGAGATAACACACCAGGGATATGCCAAGTTTAAGATGCAAAATTTAAGATCGTCAAATGTGTCGTTATTTTATATGCCACTAAGAAAGAAAGAAATACTTGCTAATTAGACTGTAATACCAACTTAAAAAAATGTTTGAAAATACTCCTTCCAACTGACTTAGATGTTTTAAAGTCACACATCATTCTTAACATAAATACATGCATACATAAAAAGGAAAATATCAGGTTAGGTATTCCTAAAATGTTTTTCATGCCAAGTCTGAGTCTTCTGAATCACTTTTAAATCCACGGTCAAAATATCTGTGTTCCTTCACATAATATCATTCTCTGTGCTGTCAGGGGCAATGGGCATGTAAAATGTCAATGTCAAATCATAGTGTAAATTTCTGAAGACACTGTAGACGGCCTGGGGACTCAGCACAGGTGGGCCACCTATGCCACATCTCGATTGAAACGCCGCATGAACAGCTATGACAGGTCTGTGCCTGTGCTAGAAATGACAACTCGTTCATGACTGCCATCAGGCCAGCAGTAACTGTAAGTTGCATCCCGAGTGAAGGAACGTTTAAGTGTGCAAAAAGAAATGTGTATCTTAGAATCCATGAATTGGTAATAAAGGTTTACACTTGTTGTTTTAAGAGGATGGGTTTAATTCCCAGGAAACTTTTCAAAGATTGTTGAAAAACTGTACCTCATCCCATTAGTCAGAAGGTACACAGCAAAGCTCTGGCCTTTTCCAAGAACTTGACAGTTCCTCCTATCAGGACATGCTGGAGGATCAGAAGATTCCAGAGGGGAGAGCCAGTCTCAGGAGAGGATGGCTGCTCATGGGGTGTGTTTTACATTCACCCAAAGTGTTGTCCCCTTAAATGAGTCATTTATTTGTGTGATGGCATTGTTATTCTCCGTTAAAATACAAATACCCTTAAAAAGGTCATTCAGTATCACTGTCTGATTAATGATTTCTCCCTTTTATTTTTTTTTAAAAATTTTTTTTCAACGTTTTTATTTATTTTTGGGACAGAGAGAGACAGAGCATGAACTGGGGAGGGGCAGAGAGAGAGGGAGACACAGAATCGGAAACAGGCTCCAGGCTCTGAGCCATCAGCCCAGAGCCTGACGCGGGGCTCGAACTCACGGACCGTGAGATCGTGACCTGGCTGAAGTCGGACGCTTAACCGACTGCGCCACCCAGGCGCCCCGATTTCTCCCTTTTAGAGTGGAGTTTGCCAAAAGTCTATTTAAAGGAGAGCCAACCCTTTAAACCACACCATTTTTTTTTAAGTAATCTCTATGCCCAAAGTGGGGCTCAAACTTATGACCCTGAGATCAAGAGTCACATGCTCTACCAACTGAGCCAGCCAGGCACCCCTCTGAAGGAGCCAGCTTTTTAAAAAGAAAAATCTTGGGGTGTCTGGGTGGCTCAGTCAGTTAAGCATTGACTTTGGCTCAGGCCATGATCTCATGGTTCGTGGGTTCAAGCTCCACGTTGGGTTCTGTGCTGACAGCTCAGAGCCTGGAGCCTACTTCAGATTCTGTGTCTCCGCTGTTCGTGCTCCGTCTCTTTCTCTGTCTCAGAAATAAACATTAAAAAAGAAAAAGAAAAAAGAAAAGTCTCTGAATGTTTCGATAGCATAAAGCTTAGATCATAAAAGACCACATATTGTATGATTCCATTTACATAAAATGCCCACAGTGGGCAAATGTCTAAAGACAGAAAGTAGATTAGTAATTGCCAAGGGCTGAGGGGAGGAGGGTGGGGATGACCGATAATGGGTCCAGGGTTTCTTTTTGGAGACTTAAAACTGTTCTAAAATTAGATTGTGGTGATGGTTGCCCAACTCTGTGAGTATACTAAAAACACTGACTTGTACACTTTAAGTGGGTGAATTGTATAGCATATGAATTATATCTCAACAAGGGATTTAAAAAAAGACACTTATCAGAATGTGTTCCATGTGTGTTAAATAACCTAACCAGAAGTTCTTTTACACTTATCCCAAGGATATATATTTAATAAAAACTTAGGTTTATTTTGTCCAAAGCAAAGCAGAATGCTAGGGACTATGGCAAAAAAGAAGTGATCTCTCCTTGGAGGAACCCATAATCAAGGAGGAACAGGAGAGAGACGTATACATAAATAACTGGGGACAGGGGAAATATTCTGAGAGAACTGAGGACATTTGGGTGAACTCAGGATCTGACTTGGCCTCAAAGGCATTGGACTTTGATAGGTAGGTGTGGGGAGATAGGAACAGGGGCAGAGGTGAAATAGAGAAACGTTTCAGATCCTCTGCAAGCTGAGAGAGGCTCTTGGCAAGAGGCCCCAGTCCAGGTGAGTTGATGGGTCCAAACCACCAAGAGCTCCTCCAGACAGAGTTTAAGAATTGATGAGCCAGAGAGAGTGAGGGTCAGTGGAGTGAAACCAGAGAAGGTTCTGAGACTGAGTGGGGAAATGTTTTCCCCAATGTGAAAGGAGCAGGAGCCCTGAGCAAGGTCACTCAGCTGCTGGGACAGATTCTGAACTCAAATCCGGGTTTCCTAACTCTCATCTCAGTCATCCCTCCCCTCGAATTACTGTCATAACACATTCTGTGCCATCGCCGCACCCGCCATCCGTGGTCCTGGGAGACTGTAGCCTAGTGGAAAAGTGCAAGCTTCAGAGAGGTGGAAGACAGAAGTCAAAGAGAAAGTGAAGTAAGAACCCACTCTTAGTCCTTTTCCTTATTTCTTCAACCTCTCTTTCTTAACCTTAGGATCAGAAGCACTCATGTTCCAAGAACACCCATTCCTGTCCCACCGACCCCTGTTCTTTACGGGATGCTGTTGACCTGGTCTGCCCATTCTGGAAGCTTGACTGCAACTAACAGTAGGATTTGTGAAGGACAGCTTTCTTTCTTTCACCAAATCCCTAGATTGGTTTTTTTTGCCTTTAATTTAGGAATTTATTAAAAAGAAACTCAGATAAGTTTGAGATTGGTCGAATCCATACTTTGGTAACGAGCAATACAAAGTCAACAAATTGTCGACCCAGTCAAAATTTACATATACTAAACTTATAAAAATACACAGAACCGTTCTGGTGTTAACTTTTATTCCGTCCTTACTGAGCATTTCATGTGATTCTTAACCAGATTTCACTGAGGTCACTGTGTCTGCGTTGGTCGTCAGGCTCTTTTCTTTTTCTTTCCCTGGATATTTTCATTAAGTAATCCCCTACTAGGCTTCATGCCGTTCCTCATCCATGCTTGTTGTCATCAAAATGGCTATTTCCTCGCATGAAAGCTTTTCATTTTCTTTCTCCATCTGCAGTGGCCCAAAGTGCTCCTTTTAAGAACAGAATCCTCGTCAACTGTGTTTCTCTCATAGGCCAGCTATGTATGCGTGTGGAGCAGGAGGCAAGTGTTTCCTCCAGCGGCCACCTGTTATCCAGGAAATTCTCCCTCCACCACCCCCTCTCTCAAGTGATTCTTTGCTCTGTGTTGAGCTGTCCCTGTAAGCTCTCAGAGAAGCAGAGAGGATGTTTATAACTTCTTGTTTTAGTACTCATTTAAAAAAAAATCTCTATCCGGCTCAGAAGTCATTGGCTGATGTAAATACCCTGGTTTTGCTCTTCTCCCTTCTCTGTGTAGCCTCTGCTCAGCTTCTGTTCTTAGTACGGGCAACTTAACTCCCTGTAGTGGTAACCTTGCTCGCTTCCTCTGCAGAGGAGGGGCAGAGAGAGAAGGAGAGAGAAAATCCCAAACAGGCTCCGTGCTGTCAGTGCAGAGCCTGACACAGGGCTCGATCTCATGACTGTGAGGTCACGATCTGAGCCGAAATCAAGAGTTGGAGGTTCAACCAACTGAGCCACTCAGGTGCCCAGGGATAGCACTATTTAAAGGAAAAGCCGAAAGGTTATGGGAAGCCTCACTTGGCCTCCCATCCCAGCTCTCTTTAGTCCTGATTTTGTATCTGAACTATTTCCTTCTTTGATCAGTAGATGCATGCTAATATAATACTATAACCATAGATGCCTAATTAATTCAGGCAAAAAATACTCCTATCCATCTGTACCATCATGGTGGATAATCAAAAATTTGCACACTTATTTTTATTAAATAAAAGAATGATGTAAAATTAACTTCCTTTCTAATTCCGTAATATTACTCACAGAAAATTCCATTCCTTCAAAATATTTGATTACATTGGCTAATTCACACTATGTGATATTTTATACTGTTTACCAAATTATCACATTGGAGGAAGTCCAAGCCAGATGCTTTTAAAAAATGCATTCTTCACAAACCAGGAAAAGATCCCAAACTCTGAGAGAATCCCAGATGTTTGAACATTTTATCTGAACCAGTTCTGTGATGATAAAACCCTCTTGTCCTTCATTTTGTTACATCAAATGACTTCTTTATTGTGACTGATAATTGAACAAGAGCAGCTTTGGCTAATGCCATTGTGGACATTATCTCTTCCCATAAACACCAGCAGAAGAAAGTTCCGGATTATTAAGAATGGTCATGCTCTTTGACTCTTTCATGATTATTTCTACCGACTTTTTGTATCTTCAGTTTAACATTCCCAACAAATACACAAATACTACCTTTCTTTGCTTATAGGCCAGGTCATGGAGAGCACTGTTACTTAAAATTATTTTAGGGGTGCCTGGCTGGCTCAGTCAGTAGAGCAAGTGACTCTTGATCTTGGGGTTGTGAGTTCAAGCCCCACGTTGGGTGTGGAGATTACTTAAAATAAAATATTAAAAAAATAACAAAATTATTTTATTGACTTGCATCTCAAATGATTATAAACTTGAAGGCTTCCAGGGGCACCTGAGTGGCTCAGTCAGTTAGGCTTCTGACTTTGGCTCAGGTCATGATCTTACGGTTCATGAGTCAAAGCCCCACATCAGGGCTCTGTGCTGACAGCGCGGAGCCTGGAGCCTGCTTCAGATTCTGTGTCTCCCTCTCTCTCTCTCAAAAGTAAATAAACACTAAAATTTTTTTTTTTAATTTGAAGACTTCCAAGCAACAAAAATATTTAAACAATTTTGTTTTAAGTTTAAATAGTTCCCCTCCTTTTTCAAGGCCAATTATCTTGTGTTCCCATTTTGTATTCATTTAACAAATATCCATATACTATTAACTAGCAAAAAGATAAGTGGAAGAAGCAGTAATGGTCAACAAAGAAAAAATGCATAATTAAGTATGTGGTAAATGTTATAAATTAAAAGGTGCAGTGGGATATTAATGGTGTGTGTATGAGTGTAGTTAGGTAAAGGGAGGCCTCTTGGAGGAGGTCACACTGAAACTAAGGCCTGAAGAATGAACAGAAGGTAGGCAAAGAGAAGGGAAGCAGGGTCTCAAATAGAAGGAACAGTAAGTACACGGTCTTGAACCAGAAAAGAGGTTGTTATATTCAGTTGGAGAAAGGATTTCAATGTGGCCAAGACGTGCAGGACAAGGGAACAAATAGGACAAGATAGGATACATGGGGCCAGAAGTTTAGATCTTCCTTGGAAGCACAATCTGTTAAGGTTATCAAACAATGGCGTATCATGATGATTCAATCCATGTTTTAAAAAAAATTACTCTGGTTATCTTTTGGTAGGAACGGGGAAGCCAGGCCACTACTACAGTGATCCAGGAAAGAGTGGAGAATGGCTTATAATTAGAGAGAAACTTTTGGGAAATGAGAAATATTCAAGGAAGTAGAAATGGCAAGATTTATTGAAAGTGAGAGAAAAGAGGGAGGGAGAAATCCAGTATGACAGGGGATTTTGGATTTAGTGACTGGATGGAAGAGGGTACTACTCAGTAAGATGGAGTAAAACTAGGAGAGGGAATGTTCTGGAGTGGGGATTGGGTTGGATCAAGAGTTTTATTTTGGAGATATTGACTTTGAGATGCCTGTTAGGAAAGTTCTGTATTCCTAAGAATGGTCATGCTCTAAGACACTTCTGTGATTATTTCTTTTTCCTTTTTTTTTTTTTTTTTTTTTGAAGGAGCTGGAAGTTTATTGATTACACTGCAAGGGAGCAGTGGGCAGGACAGCAACGCAGAGACTGTCTGCTGTGATTATTTCCATCAGCATCTTCAAACTGGGGAAATGGCAGAAGCAATTTGATAAGTAAATTGAATGTATGGAGTATATGAACTTAGAGGAGAGGCTTGGGGAAGTATTTAAAACCATGGGTGTAGATGAAATGCCCTAGGGAGTGGATATTATGAAGGAAGAAATTACAATTAGGCCTCCAGACTGGTGAGCCACTAAATTCTACTGAAAGCATTATTATGCTGTATGTTAACTAACTTGGATTTAAATTTAAAAAAATAAAATCTTTTGATAAAATGTCAAAACACTTCAAAGATCTTGTGCATGTATTCATTTACCTTTGTTCCTTGGCACTTTATGTTTCTTATTGCCCTTAAAAATGAGGTTTTATTTTAAAAATTTACATTGATAAACAAGTCACAGGGATGAAAAGTACAGTATAGGGAATGCAGTCAATAATATTATAATAACTTTGTACGGTGACGGAGGGTAACTATACTTACTGTGATGAGCATTTTGTAACGTATGTAATTATCAGATCACTGTTGTACACCTGAAACTAATGTAATATTATATGTCAACTGTACTTCAATTAAAAATAGAAGGAAAAATTTTAAAGAATGAAGAAGGTATTGAGGAAGGCAAGTCAGCAAAGAGGACTGAAGAGTGGCTGAAGTAGGAAGGGTGCCAGGAGAATGTGGAGTCAGGAAGGCAGGCAGGAGAGTGTTTTGAGAAGGTGGAGGTGGTTGCTCATTTCGGGAGGAGAAATTTTAATGAACTGGTGGAAGCTGAAGCCATATGCGAACTTGGGAGTACCCAAAGGTCATGGTGGTTTTAAATGCCTGTTTAATCCAACTGTGTATAAAGTTTAGTTTACAAACTAAAATCCCACTAACCACACAGGCCCCAAAGTCAAGCAAAATGTCAAACGTCCTGCAGAACCTTCATTCCTAGAAAGAAAGAGAAATAACAGAACACCTGCAGAACTTGTAACATAAAAGATTTGGTAATGTACATAGTAAATTTCAGTGAACAAGTCAAAGAACAGACTTTTTGTTGTTTTTGTTGTTGAAGTGGGTGGATTTATTTACTGTTAAATATTCCTGCATAAAATGTAGGTGCACTATGAGTGCAACTCTATGTGAATCATGCATATAGGAGGTAACACGCAATAATGAAGTTTAATCATTCACAAGATTAAAAATATTATGTTTCTATTCCTATTCCATTATCTTTTTCTAAAAGAATGAGAACGGTTTGTTTCCTGTGACATGAAAAGTAAGGAACTGAGGTTTCTATAGTTTCTGCTCAACGGGTATACATTTTTTGGCTGATGGGAACTTCCCAGACCAGACAGGTATGAAACCACCCCAGACCACACGGTGAGGCAGTGGGAGGAGTTGTAACAGGTCTTCCTCATTGGTGTGCATATTTTTTTCCACCGTTCCTTTAGCATTACAAAATAACCAACTCCTGAAGCTCTAAAATCAACTTTTCATCTTACTCCCTAACTTCTCTGTGACAAGATCAGAGTTGGCTATAAAAGCATTATTTATCTGCATAACTTCCTACTTTGATTTGTACACCTAAGCATGATTCCCCGGGTTTGTTTCTTGGGATGGTTCGAGTGGCTGGACCACCGTGGCTTCCCTGGCTGCTGTCCAGGCCCCAGCTGTACTGGATGTAGGCGGAAATGAAGGATGGGAGAGGGTGGGGGAAGGGAGAAGCAGTTGCCTTAATGCTGTCAGCTAATACTTCGTTACTTAATTATTGGCACCTTCCCATCACGGGCCAGCAGAAAGAATCTCAATTTAGTGCCTGAGGTCAAAGGTGGGGTTGGGCAAAAGAAGCAAGGAGCAAAAAAGCAAGGTGGATTGATCTTTGCCAACCTCTCAGCCTGGTGCTTGCTGAGGTCAATCTTTAACATCAATTTTTACTTACTAAGCATTTATCGAGTGCTTTGGATAGTCACCGTGCTTGCTGCTGGCCAGATTCTTAAAACACCTCACTGTGATGATCAATTATGAGAGACAAAACAATATTGGGATATGTGTCCTTTTGAAATGCAAATAACTCTGAGAAAAGTGATAAAAATTGCCACTGCTTTTGTAAAATTCAGAAACTCAGACCTTGCTCCTCTCAGCCCCATTTAACACCTTTTGCACACTCTACCCACTCAATTAGAGGAAACTGGCAAGATGAAAGGCACAGAGCTTGCAGATTAAAATATATCTCAAGAACCCTTTCCATGCTCCAAGGTAGAAATTATTCATAGAATTATAGATGAACAAATCTCCCTCTTTTAACTTTAAAAAACTGTTTAGAATACTTTTTTTTTGTACTAGAGTCAAATTATTACTTCTTCCCCATTTTAAATTTGTTTTATTTTAGAACCAGCTACTTCTCCTCTCAGTTACTGTGACATCCATTTATATTCAAAAGAATATAACCTAAGATCAGGTAGCATTGATGTTATTTGAAAGATTTATCATTTACTTGCATTGAGAAAAGACACAGTTTTTAAACGTCACGTTCAAAATGTGTGTAAACATCTTGAAGGAGTCACTCCATGATGACATTACACATTCTCTTTTGGAATAACCTGATTTTAAAGCTCATTCCTCTGGTATGACATTTCTTAATGCTCTCTTTGCACAAAAGATTCTTAGAAGGATGAAGAGGGAAAAAAAGCCCACTTTTTAAAAAGTCTAACAAGATGTTTCATGAAAGGGTAGAATAAAGGCAAAATGACATGTGATCCAGAGGCCTCAATTAAGCCTTTCTGAGCCTCAATTTCTTCTTCTGTATAATGGGGGATAATGATAGCACCCACGTCCTGGATTTACTGTGAACTGTGCAAGAGATGGCAACTATTATTGTTTTTTTTTTTTTTCCCAACGTTTTTTATTTATTTTTGGGACAGAGAGAGACAGAGCACGAACGGAGGAGGGGCAGAGAGAGAGGGAGACACAGAATCGGAAACAGGCTCCAGGCTCCGAGCCATCCGCCCAGAGCCTGACGCGGGGCTCGAACTCACGGACCGCGAGATCGTGACCTGGCTGAAGTCGGACGCTTAACCGACTGCGCCACCCAGGCGCCCCGGCAACTATTATTGTTAGGAAGCTCATTTGGGGGGTTGGATGCTCATGTGTTTGTTTTGGGGAGGAGTTTCACCCAAGGGGACCCTAAAAATAACTCAAACTTGTATTTTTTGATGAAGTGACAGATTCACACTCAGTATTCTAGTTTGTGAGACATGAGGGAAAGTTCAAAGCCTTTATGAAAAAAGAAATTTTGTTGAAGCCTTTTTTTTTTTTTTTAAATCTGGCTTTTTAAAAAAAATCTACTTTTTTTTTCTTTAAGTAATTAATTTATTTTGAGACAGAGACAGAGAGAGAGAGAGAGGGAGAGCACGAGCAGGGGAGGGGCAGAGAGGAGGGGGAGAATCCCAAGCAGGCTCCATGCTGTCAGCGAGGAGTCCAATGCATGGCTCGAGCCCATGACCATGAGATTATGAGCAGAGCTGAAATCGAGAGTCAGATTCTTAACTGACTGAGTCACCCAGGCGCCCCTTGCTGAAGCCTTCTTAAAGGACACATTCATTTATTCAGTCGACATACATTTACTGAAACCTACTACATACCTAGCATTGTGCTAGGTGCTGGGGAGTGAGCTAAGTACTTTCTGATCTCCCTGAGCTTGGCTCTAATGGAGAGGAGATTGTGATTGGCTAAGTAACTACAAATAAATAATACAGTCCATAAGAAAAGCTATGAGGCAAAATTCTGCTTTTTTTTTAATCTTGGAAAATGGAACAGATGTTGAAAGAAATACTCGGGACGTCTAATTTTGCCATTCTTCCATCTCAGTGTCTCTCATAATTGATAGGTATGATGTTGGTACTTGGGCTCCCTTGTCTGTGTGTGGCATTCTTTGTTAAGACAAACTGTACCAGATACATGTCGAATTTTCAAGATTGGATTAAAACATGGAATCACTGAAATGGCAAACTGATGACTAAAGCTATAGGTTCATTTCATGGTCACACAGACATTTTGAAGGGGCAAGAAACCCTGGACAGGAAGGCTGGGGTGGACCTGGGGAGTGGAGGCCTGAGGAAGGCAGGGACAAGATTCCCGAAGCAGTGGTCAAGGCCCCTCGATGAGGACATCCTGAGTCAGAGTGACAAAAGGACTGAGGCAGGACTAGAAGGATTAGTCACTGCACCTGGAAAGCAAGTCTCTGGGAGTGGAGGGGAGGGGGGTGGGGGGGGGCATTTGTAAGTGTTTATTTGTATTCAAAGAGTTTATCCAGAAGGCTTCTGAGAAGTATTTTTCAAACAGTACGTCATGACCCCTTCTTGGGTCACAAAATAAATTTAGTGGGTACCCACTGGCATTTTTTTAATGAAATAGAAAAAAAATAAAATAGAAAATATCAGTGTACATTGTCTGTAATAGGGATGAGGTTGTCTGGGTTTGGGGGTGTATGTGTATACTGGGTGGCCTCTGGGGCCCAGAGCCTGTTCAGTGGTGGGAACACTCTGTCCCCCAACTACTTTTCCCAGGATCTGGTCCTTTAAAGTAAAGCCTTTTCCCAAGCAAGTTAGGCAGAGACGCGGGTCGCAGAGCAGAGCTCCTACCCAAGCTCAAGTTCAGGGATCGGTCTGAACCAAAGAATGGTATATGGATGTGGGGGCTGGCCTGCAAAAGGTACAATCCAGAAGAGACATCCCTTGAAAACGAATGATATAGAGACCAAGTACAAGGCACAGGCATTACCTTCCTTCCATGGGAAGGAAATTATATAGGTTGGATTTGGCCATTTTTGTAACCTGCAAAATGGCAATCTCCTATATGGAAACTAAGAGGTGGGTTGGCCCAGGCTTGGAGAAGTCCCCTGATGATGCAGCCTCATTTAGGACCTGACCTGTGAGTGGGAAAAGTGCTGATATCAGAGAAAATTGGAAGTGAGATTAAACCACGGGCTTACATCCATATTTTCGTTCCTGGGCTCTTTGCCCTTGAGCAACTGCTCTGGGCACCTGTCAGCTGTCTGTAACTGAGGGCATTGTGTTTTAAACAAAGTATGCTTAGAGGTAGCTTCCTTCTCTCCATAGCACCTTTATGACTAAGACTGCTTTCCAAACACTGTCATTGTGTTGAGTTTTATTTCTCCCACTTGTTAAGATACTTCTCTTACTGTGGTTTAAAAAAAAATTAAGTTAGGGGCACCTGGGTCGCTCAGTTGGCTAAGCAACCGACTTTGACTCAGGTCATGATCTCCCTGTTTGTGAGCTCGAGCCCCGTGTTGGGCTCTGTTCTGACAGCTGGAGCCTGGAGCCTGCTTCAGATTCTATGTCTCCCTCTCTCTCTAACCCTCCCCTGCTTGCACTCTGTCTCTCTGTCTCTCAATAATAAATAATAAACATTATTTATAAAAAAATTGTTTTTAATAAAATAAACATTAAGCTAATTTATGTAATAACTTTTTTTGAAGGATCAAAGAGTTGGTCATTTTATTTGCATTTATAATTTCTTTTTTTTATGTTTATTTGTTTTTGGGGGAGAGAGAGAGAGACAGAATGTGAGCGGGAGAGGGGCAGAGAGACCTGACCTGAGCTGAGCAACTGAGCCACCCAGGCGCCCCACCCCTACAGATAGAATTTCTAAGTTTAGGTCTTCCCACGTTGATTTTGGATGACAGAGAGAACTCTCAAGGAAAGAGGGATGAATAGCTGGTCTTCCTTGGAGCCGTTAGAGTATTCCAGTAGCTCAGTAATCCAGGACTCCTTGATGATAAACGGGGAGGTGGGGTGAGGGAGAACTTTGCACAGGTTTGGCAAATGGTGCAGTCCCTTTTTGCTGAGAGTTAAGCTGGTAGAGAGGGAGTGAGAGAAGTGGCTCTGAGCTGGGGATACAGACAGATAAACTGTCAGGGAGGAAAAACTAGTAAAGCAGTAATGGAAGATACCAACTTTCATGCTGGTGAAAGTTCATGAGTGGTGAGGTGAGGGTGGTTCTCTGCAGAGGTGGAGGAAGAGTCTCAATCCAGGGCCCCCGGAATGGAACATAAACCGTCAAGAGAGATGGCAGATCTCCAAGATAACCACTGATTTCTTTCAAATGTCCCACCCTGCAGTGGCAACTTCAGCCTAGGTCTCTGACCTACTCTTTGCGAATCTGAGTTCTTCCTTTTCTTAATCAAGGCTGAAGGGCTCTTTATTTCAAACGTGAAGAGAAGGAAATGTCTCTTTAAAACTCTTACATAAAACTTTCATGTTGTAGAAAAAGCATGTGCTTAGAAATGAGACAGAGCTGAGTAGCATTTTTTTAAATGCTCACCACAGACTAGCTGTGAGCCCTTGGGTAAGATAGTTAACAAGTTAGGAATCTCAAAGAACTACAGTCTCTTACCCTGGAAATCAAGAAAATAATACCTCTTTTGTAGGATTGTTATGAGAATTACATAAGACAAAGTTTATAAAGTGCAAGGCTGGGCACTCAATAATGAAGTTAGTATGTATGTTATGATCTTTCCAGTCCGACGAGCAGTTAAAAGACAACCAAAACAGAATTTACAACTCTTTTAGAACACCAGTGTTGATCATAATATAAACATTTGGGGCAGATTTGCAGAATTTATAATTCAATACGGGGGTCTTTTCAAAGGCTTTTATGAAAGTGTTGCATGAAGCTGCTTAGACAGTTAAGTGAAAATTCTATATCAAGATCAAAGAAAATCCATCCAGTTTTAATTCTTGAGAGATTATCAAGTCTAAGAATTATTCAAGCACTTTAGTTTCTTCCTTTTCACTTCTGCTGTTTAACTTTCTCTGTTTTATATTTAATTTTGGCTTCTCTGTTACGGTCAGTGTGACCAAGGTTTGGAACAAAGGCTTAAAAATAATAGACATTTTAGACTTAGAGCTAAAACATACTTTAGGGATTATCCAGTCTAGTACATTCTAGATGGGACCCATGCAAAAATAACATTTCACTATTTTGTCATATCCCCATATCATTTACTTAATTTTTTTTGAGAATCACTTTATTTTTATTTATTTTTTTTACATTTTTTTAATTCTATTTTTTTTTTTTTTAATTTACATCCAAATTTGTCAGCATATAGTGCAACAATGATTTCAGGACTAGATTCCTTATAATGCCCCTTACCCATTTAGCCCATCCCCCCTCCCACAACCCCTCCAGTAACCCTCTGTTTGTTCTCCATATTTAAGAGTCTCTTCTGTTTTGTCCCCCTCCTTGTTTTTATATGATTTTTGTTTCCCTTCCCTTATGTTCATCTGTTTTGTCTCTTAAAGTCTCATATGAGTGAAGTTATATGATATTTGTCTTTCTCTGACTAATTTTGCTTAGCATAATACCCTCCAGTTCCATCCACATAGTTGCAAACGGCAAGATTTTATTCTTTTTAATTGCCGAGTAATACTCCATTGTGTGTGTGTGTGTGTGTGTGTGTGTGTATATATATATATATATATATATATACCACATTTTCTTTATCCATTCATCTGTCGATGGACATTTGGGCTCTTTCCATACTTTGGCTATTGTGGATAGTGCTGCTATAAACTTGGGGGTGCATGTGTCCCTTCAAAACAGCACACCTTATCCCTTGGATAAATACCTAGTAGTGCAATTGCTGGGTTGTAGGTTAGTTCTATTGTCAGTTTTTTGAGGAACCTCCATACTGTTTTCCAGAGTGGCTGCACCAGCTTGCATTCCCACCAACAATGCAAAAGAGATCCTCTTTCTCTGCATCCTCGCCAACATCTGCTGTTGCCTGAGTTGTTAATGTTAGCCATTCTGACAGGTGTAAGGTGGTATCTTGTTGTGGTTTTGATTTGTATTTCCCTGATGATGAGTGATGTTGAGCATTTTTTCATGTGTTGGTTGGCCATCTGGATGTCTTCTTTGGAGAAGTGTCTATTCATGTCTTTTGCCCATTTCTCCCCTGGATTATTTGTTTTTTGGGTGTTGAGTTTGAGAAGTTTTTTATAGATTTTAGATACTAACCCTTTATCTGATATGTTGTTTGCAAATATCTTCTCCCATTCTGTCAGTTGCCTTTTAGTTTTGCTGATTGTGTCCACTGCTGTGCAGAAGATTTTTATTTTGATGAGGTCCCAGTAGTTCATTTTTGCTTTTGTTTCCCTTGCCTCTGGAGGCGTGTTGAGTAAGAAGTTGCTGCAGCCAAGATCAAAGAGGTTTTTTGCCTGCTTTCTCCTTGAGGATTTTGACGGCTTGCTGTCTTACATTGAGGTCTCTCATCCATTTTGAGTTTATTTTGTGTATGGTGTAAGAAAGTGGTCCAGGTTCATTCTTCTGCATGTCGCTGTCCAGTTTTCTCAGTACCACTTGCCGAAGAGACTGTCTTTATTCCATTGGATATTCTTTCCTGCTTTGTCAAAGATTAGTTGGCCATACGTTTGTGGGTCCATTTCTGGATTCTCTATTCTGTTCCATTGATCTGAGTGTCCTTGCGCCACTTAATATTTTTCTTTAGGTTGACTGTCTTCAAAAACATAATACCTACTTTGCTTCTGAGCAGTAATATTCATAAACATCCCACGTTTGATAGGCTAGTAAAATAAATACATAACCTAAAGCCATTGTCCACAGGCCACCTAAAATCATCTCATGTACTACCAGTGGCATGAGGAAGATAGCACACTTGGGTAAACACTGATCACATCTGCTCCTCTATTTTATAGACGAGGACACTGAGACCCAAAGAATTGAAAAGTCTGCTCTCCCGACTTTAATAAAAGGCTTGATATAAGAAGTTGGTAATTAGGGGCGCCTGGGTAACTCAATTGGTTAGGCCTCTGACTCTTGATTTCTTTTTTTTTTTTTTTAACATTTATTTATTTTTGAGACAGAGAGAGACAGAGCATGAACGGGGGAGGGGCAGAGAGAGAGGGAGGCACAGAATCGGAAGCAGGCTCCAGGCTCTGAGCCATCAGCCCAGAGCCTGAAGCGGGGCTCGAACTCACAGACCGCAAGATCGTGACCTGAGCTGAAGTCGGACGCTCAACCGACTGAGCCACCTAGGCGCCCTGACTCTTGATTTCAACTCTGGTCATGATCTGGCAGTTCGTGAGTTCAAGCCCCATGTTGGGCTCTGCACTGACAATGTGGAGCCTGCTTGGGATTCTCTCCCTCCCTCTCTTTCTCTCTCTCTCTCTGTCCCTCCTCCTGTTGGTGCTCTCTTTCGCTCTTTCTCTCTCTCAAAAATAAATACATAAACATTAAAAACAAAAAAAGAATTAGGGAATTAAAAACCATCTCAATATTTTAGTAGTACCATGTCTTGTTTTCATGTTTCCCATACACTTCCTAGAATCCAAGAGAGTAGGCAAAATAAGGGTTGTCTTAGTGAAAGAGAAAATACTGCATATTATATATCGCTCCTTCAAAAAACTATGGAGATGAGTCAAAGGACAAACAGCTAGATTTTGTAATTTGCTTCTCTCTTTAAAAAATTTTAATAATCATCTGAACACAGTCCAAAGCTGAATCATTTACCTCTGTTCATACCCGTTTATGGAGTTTATTTTTACTGACCAGATTAAGGTCAGCAATATTGGCCTTCTCCTGACCCTGAATGCCTTGTTCTTTGAAACTCGAGTGTTAGTTCCTGTTTGCACCATTGTACCTTGTTAGAGAAGGTATTTCTATTCTCCAGAGAGTGAACAATAAGCTACTGTATGTTTGGTCTCTAGGGTTCATTTCTTCATGTTTTCATTAGTTTTATTCATGAGATTCTATTAGAGTCAATTGTTAAATTGCTGGAAACGTCCCCAACAAAGGACAAAAAGGTTCTTCTATAAAACAAGAACAGCCCATCCCCTGCCCAGACTTGAAGGACCATAAATTGGTGTAATAAATTGCAGAATATAAGCAAGTAACTTTTCTTCCCACTCTACTAAGGGGCCTGGGATTTGTGAGTCCACGTTTGAAAGTAGGTCAGTAGCATAGTAAAAAAATCCTACTAAATACAAGTTGGAGTTCACTGCTTTGAAAAACTGTAGTCCCATCTAGTTAAATCAGAGTCCATTACGTTCATTTTGATGGATTCAGTTATCATACATAACCTGAAGTAATTGAAATCATTGTTATAATTAATAGTAGTATCTCATTTGAGATATTCCTTTTTAAAAATATTCTCCTTTTACTTCCAGAATTAATGGTTAGAAAAACATTCCTCAGTTTATCCTAGAGGTTTCACTTGACTCAATTCCACTGTGGAGTCACATTTTCCTAGTGTTTTAAAGATCCTAGAATCCCCTTCTCTCTACTTTGAGCTCATGGAAGCATTTGAATACAAATCTGTTTTGATTCATTACTACAAAAGCACATTATCCAAAAAGGTACAAAATTTGAGAGTAAGCCTGGTCATGTAATTTCTTGCCAAGAACATAAAAGCAAGTACACCACTTAATATTTACTAAGAAATAAGTACCCAAAGGGGGCCAGTCAGTAACAAAGACAGAAGCACATGTAATGCTATGTCAAATGAGAAATTTGAGCATATTCATTGGACCAAGCATTAATCTTTTATGAATTGTACAATTTTAAATAAAGCAACATGGGGGAAATTACAATAGAGTTAAGAAAAGAGGCAATTCGGGGGAATTATAATGTATTGAAAACACATGTTGAACACTTCCCTCAATACTGATGAATGGGATCAAGCCATACTCTATCTAAGCCTCACATTGTTTTTGCCTCCTACATTCTAGCAAAGTCTGAAAACAGCAGCTAAGGAGGCAGGGATGGAGATGTTGCAAAAATATTTGTTTTACAGTGCAATGGATGCTTATCTGATTTTAAATTAAATGTTCCCTAACAGACATCTGCTTAATGGTGCTCTTGTGCTCCCCCCCACCCTCTTTTGTGTAATTTTTTTGCCCACAGCATTCCCTCAAAAACTACTAGAGTGGCTTTTGCTATTCTTTAATTTTTTTTTTTTAAACAATGGCCAACCATCTCTCTAATACACTGGTAGAATATTCCCAGAACAGTTAAAAAGCCTCTCTATTACACATTAATGCCTTGTTCACGCTATGAACTTCAAGACAATTTCCCAACTATTTATTTGCTTTTAGCACTTTTCCCTGCAAACTCAGAAACCAGCTGCCATTCCTTTTATACCCTTAAAATTAGGTGGGAGTGTGTAAACAATGAATGATAAAATGAAAGGGCTCTGGCCTCCCCATTGTACTTCTGGAAGAGCTCCTTTAGGAACAGAGGGACCCTCCAGAGGACAATGTCGCCTACCTGGGCTGCAGTCCAGCCGATGGCATCTGCAGGGTGGCATCTTATTGTGGCCGAGAACACACCTGCCAGGCTATGCCAACCCTTGTCACTTGCATTTAAAAACAAGACAGAGGATGAGACTTCTGACTTAGAACCAAGAGTCGTGTTCTGACAGTGCCTCTGTGAATTATACGATTTTAAATAAGCAACATGGGAACACTGCAATAGAATGAAGAAAAAAAGGCAATTTGGGGGAATTAGAATATATTGAAAACACATGGCAAATACTTCTGTCAATGCTAATGTGTGGAGCCAAACTCTGGTTATCCTTCTGGCTCCTTGAGCTGGACATATTTTTCATCTACTCCTTGGACCCTCTTCTGGAGACCTGAGTTCCAAGCTCATCTTGCCTTCTTGCCCACTCAGGACCCTTAGTTTCAGTAGCTGTTTGCCCTGTTCGGTGGCCACACTTTGCCATTTCCTCTAGGTCAGTGAGCTGCCTCCCATCTTACATTGGCTGATACCTCGTTCCCTCCCCCCTTGTGTGTGGCTTTTGCATGGTCTACTAAGCCTGTCACCAGGACAGTGTTGACCTGGGACATCCTTGGTCGGTCCTTGTTCTCTCTAGCCTATCCACCTCCCCACATCTTCCAACTTCCTGCAGTCTTGTACTGGCCCCTATCCAGTTTCCAAATTCAGAAATTAAGGAATCCAAAGATAGATTAAGATTCTGGCCTGAACCAAAAAAGAACTACGTAATTTTGTTTAAAATGTGACAAATGTGAAGTACTCAGGTGATCAACATCCTTGAAAGTTGCCATTTACTCAGAGGAATTAATAGCTTTAACTGGTGAGTATTTCTCAGTACTATATTCTGGAGGAACAGAGTTCACATCTTTAATCTGAGGGGAGAAAGGAGACAAAGGGTGGTAAGGGCCAGAAAAATGTGAAAAGGATCAGAAAATGGGACTATCAGGAAAGATGAAAGAACGTGGGATATTTGTTTGTAAGAAGAAATTAATTTCCACATTTATAACTCTCTTTAAGAATGTGATGTTACTACATGAACAGTGGATTTTATTGTCTTTTCATTTCTTCTGTTCAATAAATACTACTGAAGATAAAACACAGAAGGAATGTGAAGAGAGTGTGTTCATTCTAGTGCTTTCTGAGGGTGGAACAGGCAATGACTTAAAAGGCGTATCATGGAGATAAGGAAGAGTTTCTTGACAGTCGCCAGACCAGTATTTCCCAACACCCTTATTTCCTCTCCTGTCGTCAGCATGGCCTAGTTCACATTGTCTAAAGATAAGTCATGAACTGTTCCTGCTCAGAGACCCAGTGATTCCCCTTTGAAGAACATACTCCAAGAACAAAGAACAAAAGTAACTTCCACAAACTTGTTCAGAGTGGCATTATTCAAATTATAGTGACACCTTTTAGGGGTCAGCCCAGCCCGTGAGCTATGCCATCATCTGTTGGAACTCCTCCCACCCTCCCTCCCCGGAGATGCGGCTCTGACCTCCATGTTTGTAGTGGGTAATCCCTCTAGCAACTCAACCAGGAATGGAGCTAATGCAAGCCAGGAGGTGGGCCTGGGACAGAAGATTGCAGGTTAATCCCTGGATGTGGTCAGAGTGATCCAATAAACTCTGAGGTAACTCTGTTCCTCTGCAAGAAGAGACAATGAGGGTAAAGGAAAGAGAATGAAGCAGATTCACTAAGAAAAACAGGGATAAACAAAGAATGGACTGTCAACATTCTGGCTCCTTCCAGACGCCCAAACTGCATTTCTACCCTTTCGCTTGGTGACACACCCCTCTATCTTTGAAATAAATTACTCTTTCAACTTAAAGTAACTTGAATCACCTTTTGCTTCTTATAACCAAAACCTTAACTAACACACAATAATAAAAAATCAGAAGCAAATTAACCCAAAATAAGAAAATAAGTAAATTATTGTAGGTCAGCATGATTACTGATCTTTTAAAGTGATTATCTACATGGAAAAGTGCAGGCTGTAAGGCAGAATGAACATATCGCTTGGGACTTTTAAATGGTACACTTAGTCAAAGAGGACAGGAGGAGTATACAAAGTAATGTAAACAGTTACTAAGGGCATGGGAGTTTTGGACACATTGTTTATACAATATCTTTGAAATTCAGACCTCTGGCATTTTGCGGCAGTGATTTAATACCCTGCTGCAAATCTTTCTCAGAATATTCATTTTTCTGATATAGTTATCCCCCATCAGTTTTCACCTAAAACTTGAAAGTTGTTCTTGAGTCTTTTTTTTTCCTAAGGAGCCTTTTATTGGGAAATGGTATTTAGAAATTACAATTCTGGGTGTGATTTTCAAATCATCCTTACCCTTATATGGAGAATGGAATAAAAGCAAGTTGAGTATAATTTGGGAAATGGTCTAGGAGACAGTGTGATGGTCCATCCGGACTACCAATAAAAGGAGTCAGCGCTCCTCGAAGAGTAAACTGATGATACAGGTCTGGGGCAAGAAATGTGAAAGAATAGCCTGGAACATCTTGCCAGACCAGATAGCAGTGAAGCAATCCAAGACTACTAAGGTCATGTCAAAAGGACTCAGTAATCAACCCACAGAGACTTCCACTGACCCTATATGAGATAATTATGTATTGATAAAAATAATAATCCTAGGAGATTGATACAGATTAAGGTGTTTAGATCCATGAATTCATAATAACATGAATTTATATTATTATACATACACACATAAAAACCTTTGAAGGATACTAAATGATTATCCATGTTGAAAATCCTAAAGAATCATCTTAAAAAATCTTAGAACTAGGGTGCCTGGGTGGCACAGTTGGTTAAGTGTCAGGCTCTTGATTTCGGCTCAGGTCATGATCTCACTGTTTGTGAGATTTAGCCCCTCCTCGGGCTCTGTGCTGACAGCACGGAACCTGCTTGGGATTCTCTCTCTCCCCCTCTCTCTCTGCCCCCGCCCTCTCTCTCAAAACGAATAAATAAGCTTTAGAAACCTTTCAACTGTTTTAAATTGCATTTTATTTTATTTTATTTTTTCCACGTTTATTTATTTTTGGGACAAAGAGAGACAGAGCATGAACGGGGGAGGGGCAGAGAGAGAGGGAGACACAGAATCGGAAACAGGCTCCAGGCTCTGAGCCATCAGCCCAGAGCCTGACTCGGGGCTCGAACTCACGGACCGCGAGATCGTGACCTGGCTGAAGTCGGTCGCTTAACCGACTGCGCCACCCAGGCTCCCCTTAAATTGCATTTTAAATAAAAGCCAACCTGTAAGACCATGCTTGATCTGGCACCTTCTAATCACACTCATCTTATTTCGTGCCACTTAACCCCTTGCTTATGATGTTCCAGCCATATTAACTTTTAAATAAACTTGCTTTTTTCTGCCCTAGGTTGACCCCTCCTCATGCTTCAGATCTCAACTTACCTTTCCAGGGGGATCTTTCCTGACCATCTTAGGAGTAAATCCTATTAATTCCCTCCCTAAAATCTAATGTATTTTGTATTTATTTTGATTGTTCACTTGTTTTTCCCAGTGCACTGTGAGTACGTTTTAAGGGGGGAAGAATGCCTTATTTCTTCCCAGGATCTACCACGTACTCTGTAACTCTAGGCACTCTGTAACTATTCATGGGGAAAGTAAGTGATGTTATCCATTGAGTTGAGACTAGGTGGTTGAAAAACAGGTGAGACTCTCAAATAAGTAAGCGAAGGTGATTGTGGGATCTCTAGAAGGGCAGAAGCACTAAGTCTGTGTATACCAAAGAGCCAGGAGCATGCTGGGAATAAAAAGAAATGTGATTTCAAGGACAAGGTCATTGTGGAGATTAAGAAACAGGTGTGATCACCTTAGGTTTGGGGAATGCTTTTATGGAGAGTTAAATTAAAAAAATTTCTAATACCACTTTAAAAATAAAAATTGTAGAGTTCCTAGGCATTGGCCTAATTATTCTCAATTAATGACTCCCATATTACAGATAATAAATAAGAGAACCTTTCCATTATGTACTTGGCTATGGCATCAGGATAAATAATTCTAACAACTTCTATTAGTATATCTGATCCTTGATAGGTATTTTATTTTATTTATTTATCATTTTTGTATATATATATAGAGAGAGAGAGAGTGAGAGAGCACAAGGAGGGGAGAGGGGCAGAGAGACTGGGAGAGAGAGCATCCCCAGCAGGCTCCACGCTCACCATGGAGTCTGACACGGGGCTCGAACTCACAAACCATGAGATCATGACCTGGACTGAAGTCAAGAGTCAGACACTCAACCAACTGAGCCACCCAGGAGCCCCTAATCTTTGATATGTCTTCATGTGAGCTTAGGTGTATGTATAGAAAACCCATCATGGTTATATTTCGTGCTTTGGCAGCTTTAACAATGGCACAGTACAAATTTGTCATTTATGATTGGGAGTACTATCACGCCAAACACTCCTTTTAATTTTTTTTCTCTTTTCAACCAAGAACTTTTCTGAGGCTAGCTGTTAGCAAAATCTGTCATTATAGTTTCTGAATATTAAAGCTGGGGTAAATGAAATTCTTCATAAAAATGTCAGGAAGCTAATGGGTTCTGAATAGCATGTGACTTTTTTCTACCTGTGTCTTAATTAATAAAACAACATAAATACATTACAGAAAGTTTGGATGATCAGAAAAAGATGAAAGAAATCAGACATAATAAATCCCCATGACCCTCGTGATACAAATCTCATATATTTTCTCATATGCTCATTGTTTCCTAGTTGTAATCTCAGTGTACATTTTAAGTTTTTATCCTAAAGTTTTCTTTGGTTCTGAAACAGAAGGCAAGCAAGTTAGATAATTTATTTGTTTGTTTATTTATTTATTTATTGTGAGAGAGAGGGTGCAACTGAGTGAGGGGCAGAGAGAGCAAGCGAGAGAGAGAGAGAGAGAGACAGAGAGAGAGAAGTGGGGCTCACTCAAAGCCTGGCTCGTGCTCAACGCAGGACTCGAACTCATGAACTGTGAGATTATGACCTGAACTGAAGTCAGATGCTTAACCAACTGAGCCACCCAGGCGCCTACGAATTAGATAATTTAAAGTAGACATAGATAAGGTGAAGCAAATAGAGGAGACAGATTAGAATGAGTAGTCATTTGAGATGGAACCTGATTGGCAAGAAACAATCAGCCTTGTGACTGAGCCAGAGCATTCTCACACATAAGGCAGAGAGTACAAGGAAGCAGGACAGGAATAAACTTTGAGGAACAGAAAAGTGGCCAATGTGGATAGAGTAAATGAGCAAGATGAACATGGACGAAGATGAGTTGGGAGAAGGGAGGAGGGAGATGAGGTTTGGCCATCAGGACATACATCCCCGCCAGGATCATACAGCACTGGGAAGCACTCTCCAAAGGAAAGGGATATTGCTACCAGGAGATTCGTAAGCATGCTGGGCAGAATAGGAAAACAAACAAACAAACAAACAACCCAATAGCTGCATTGCATGGTCATTCAATTTACATAATGATTTTTTTTGGTGAGTAATATTCCATCATATGTATATTTTATTGACTTAGTATTTTTGCTCACACTGCCATTACTAAGTTCTATATTTTAGTGAAACAATTCCTGATTGTTTCATAATGTGGCTGTTTCAAGTCTTTTTTAATCATAAATAGTACTTTATGATGGTTCCAGTGCATATGGGTTTTTCTATACCTTATATTTTCTTCACCTCCAGAAAAAGGACCATGTATAACAGGGCATGAGATCTTCTTGTTGATACATTTTGTTAAAGTTAGTATTTTCTAAAAGGTTTCGTCCATGTGAAATGTCAGTAGAAATTCATAAAGCATGTACATTTTTCTGTCCCCTCTACATTAATAAGTATTATCACTTTCTCATTTTGCCAACGTAATAGGCGATAATGATATATATTTGCTTTGTGAAATAGTAACTGTTGGTGGAAATTTTTATTTAAGGTTAGTTGTAGCAACTCTTCTGCAAATGTTCTGCACATGCCCATTGTTGATTTATCTATTAGAGTCTTAGTAATTTTTGTATCTATTTATGTGAACTCTTTAAAGGTCCTCTTTAAAGAACTTGTTAAAGTCCCTTCCCATAAGTAACTGTGTTTTCAAGTTTGCAGTTTGCCTTTTTAACTCTCAAAATTATATCTGTATTTATATTGTCAAATTTTTATTTTATCTGTTATTTTCAAGCTTAGAAATTCATATTGTTTCCAGAGGCTTGGAAAATATTTAATTATATTTTATTTTAGCTCATCTAAAGATGTTTTTTTTCTTTTTCATTTCTCTACATAGTCTAATTTTATTTTTTATTTATAATGTGAAATGAAGATATGAGCTGGTTTTTCTCTCAATTGGTAGCTGTTCAACCCATTACCATTTATTTTTTATTATTTTTTAAAGTTTATTTATTTTGAGAGAGACAGCTTGCATGGGGGAGAGGTAGAGAGAGGGAGGGAGAGAGAATCCCAAGCAGGCTCCATGCTGCCAGCCTGATGCGGACTTGAACCCATGAAGCCGTGAGATTATGACCTGAGCTGAAAGCAAGAGTCAGTCACTTAACTGACTGAGCCACCCAGGTGCCCCTCAACCCATTATAATTTATGAACTGATCTTTCTTTCCCAGTTGATTTGGGATACAACATTTAACATATATTTTATGCATGCTAGAACCCATTCACAGGCTATTATCTTCAGTGGGAAATTTGTCAATTCAGTCCTTATACCAGCACCACAGAGTTTTGATTCTTACTGCCTTATGTCTTAGTATCTGGTAGGGCTAGCACTCTACTTCATTTCTCTTTAGAAAATCCGCGTTATTTTCATTTGTTCATTCTTCCAGATGAACGTTAGGATAACTTCCAAAGTGAAAAAAGAAGAAAAAAGATCCTATTAAACTGTTCATTGGAACTACATAATATTTAAAAGAGAAAATTTCTGGAAAATATCCAAAGGCTAGGATCAGAGTTTCTTGTCATCAAATAGATCCCAGTTCTGGTATCTTGTTCTCCTCCGTCCAGTTTGCTCTTTCTTTTTGAGAACAAAATTCATTTGCATGAAGAATAAATTTCCTGTTGCTGTGGAGCTTTTATTTAAAATTTGTATTTAAAATTTTTTTAATGTTTATTTTATTTTTGAGAGAGAGACAGCGTGTGAGCAAGGGAGGGACACAGAGAGAGGGAGACACATAATCCGAAGCAGGATCCAGGCTCTGAGCTGTCAGCACAGAGCCCGACGTGGGGCTTGAACTCCTGAACTGCGAGATGATGACCTGAGCAGAGGTCAGACGTTCAACCAACTGAGCTACCCAGGTGTCCCTAAAATTTGTATTTTATACAGCACTTCTGTTGTGGTTGACCTCAGAATTGAAGATAGGACCGAAATAAGATCAGTGGGTTTTTGGACTAAAGTTCCTATACTTTTCGTTGTCTCTTGTTAGTTTTAGTATTTGTACAGATCTTCTAACACCCAAAAAAGGACAGAGTTTCAGGATGGGAATTGCTTTCATTCATTACATTTGTTGTACTTATCAAATTTATTGAAAATATGGAGGTCATGTGCCACTTGTTTGCATAGCTGATTTCTGGCTTGCTTCATCATTTGTAAGTTTATTATAGAAAGTGGGAGCTGCAATCTTTACACAGTAATCCTTAGTTGATAGCTGCAGATCCTGAATTACAGGAATGGTGCACCCTGGAGTTGTGCAGTACGTGGCCATATGCTACAGCCTTGGCGATAACTGTCTGCTGAACTTGAAAGCAAGTCTATTTATTTCCTTCCAGGGTCCTATCAAGGGTTGATTTATACCCTAAAGTCATTTAGGCACTTTCCTTCATTCTCCTTAGAGAACCTGTCTTTTCCAGCAGGGAAGGAATAATGATGATGATGATGATGATGATGGTCATCATCATCATCACTACCACCATACACTATCAGTAAGTTTTGCTCTCATTATCTCATTATACCTCCATTGTAACTGTCTGTTGTAAAGGATATGTGTTATTAAACCTCTGTTTTAGAGATGTGAAAAATGAGGTTCAGATAGACTATATGAGCTCCCAGGCTTGTAGGTAGTAGGATTGAGCCTTCTGATAGCAAAGGTCAACCTCTAGGTTAACTCCTCCTTTAGGGGCTATTGAGGGAATGCCCCCAGCCAGTTGTGGTCCAACCCTTTAAGATACTAGTCTAATGTCTGGAATCTTGGAGAATTGTGTGTGTGTGTGTGTGTATGTGTGTGTGTGTGTCTGTGTCTGTGTGTCTGTGTGTGTTTGCGTGTATGTCTTGAGTAGGTTATAGTTCTGAAATGCTACGTTCAAGTTTGGGCTCTCCTGTGTGGGGTAGGATTTAGGGAAAACCTTATCGCTTTCTTTTTGTCACTTTTCTTTACCACTTGATATGTTCAAATTGGTATACAGGTAAAACCAGCTTAAAATTTCCACCTACACCAGATTTGAAGAGTAAAAGAAGTCATCCAAGATCAGCCAAAAGAGTGGGTATGGAAGGAAGAAGAGGCAGTACTACCTCTCAGTCTTTTTGGTGATGAGAAAGATGACCTAATTGTATAAGCCTGCAGTCTGCTTTGTTTTGTTTAAGCATCAAATGAGATACCTCCTTCTCCCCTCCCTGCCATAGCTGGGTTCAACTGTCTATAACATGGAGATCCTTAGAAAGAGTACAGCCTGTGTGTGTGTGTGTGTGTGTGTGTGTGTGTGTGTGTGTGATAGCAGCATATCTCTGATGACTTACAAAACCACACACAAGCTTTCTGTTTCAGGAGACCATAACTCTTGCATCTATTTATATGCAATATGGATTGTTTCACCTTCACTTTTCCTGTCTTCACACATTTACTTCGTCTTAAATGTTTGTTTTTGTCCCAGTCAATTTTACGTACATTTCTATTTATTTTTATTTACTTATTTTTTTATCTTAAAAAAATTTTTTTAATGTTTACTTATTTTTGAGAAAGAGAGAGAGACAGACAAAGTCAAGTGGGGGAGGTGCAGAGAGAGAGGGAAACACAAAATCCGAAGCAGGCTCCAGGCTCCATGCTGTCAGCACAGAGCCTGACACGGGGCTCGAACTCACGGACTGTGAGATCATGACCTGAGCTGAAGTCAGATGCTTAACTGACTGAGCCACCCAGGTGCCCCGCAAGCCTTCTTGATACATTCAAGTTGGGCAAAATGACAGTGATACCAGTATCTATATCTTGTGCCTTTTGCAACAATATAATAAAACAATGGCAATGCATTGATTGCCTTTTATGTGTCAGAATCGACAGGGAATTTATATACATCTTCTGATGTAATCCTTCTGAGCAATCATTCCCATTCTACATGGCACTCGTGTCGACTCAAGCGTTAGCTTACCCAAAAGCTACAAGACTGGAACCCAGATTTTCAAATACCAAATGTTTTTACTTAAAAAAAAAAAAAATCCATCACATCTTTTCAACTGTATTCTGGATGTTCTAGCATATATATATATATATATATATATATATATGTTCTAGTATATACCATATCTGGTATATACTATATCTAGTATATACATATCTATATATCTATACTAGATCTAGTATATATATCTATACTATATATACAGTATAGATATATAGTAGAGATATATACTATATATATATAACTATATAGAGATAGATATAGATATATATAGTATAGATCTAGTATATATATATATATCTATATATATATAAAATCAGAAAATAACAATGATCCTCAGCTTTTTTTTTACTAATTACTTCTTTTATTTTTTTTTATTTTTTAAAATTTACATCCAAATTAGTTAGCATATAGTGCAACAATGATTTCAGAAGTAGATTCCTTAATGCCCCTTACCCATTTAGCCCATACCCCCTCCCACACCCCCTCCAGTAACCCTCAGTTTGTTCTCCATATTTAAGAGTCTCTTCTGTTTTGTCCCCCTCCCTGTTTTTATATTATTTTTGTTTCCCTTCCCTATGTTCATCTGTTTTGTCTCTTAAAGTCCTCACATGAGTGAAGTCATATGATTTTTGTCTTTCTCTCACTAATTTCACTTAGCATAATACCCTCTAGTTTCATCCACGTAGTTGCAAATGGCAAGATTTCACTCTTTGGATTGCCGAGTAATACTCCATTGTATATATATATACCACATCTTCTTTATCCATTCATCCATTGATGGACATTTGGGCTCTTTCCATACTTTGGCTATTGTTGATAGGGCTGCAATAAACATGGGGGTGCATGTGTCCCTTTGAAACAGCACACCTGTATCTCGTGGATAAATGCCTAGTAGTGCAATTGCTGGGTTGTAGGGTAGTTCTATTTTTAGTTTTTTTGAGGAATCTCCAGACTGTTTTCCAGAGTGGATGCACTAGCTTGCATTCCCATTACATTTCTATTTAATTGTCATACTCCCTAAAGTTTCAATTTTTTTCTCCTGTGGTAGGTAAACATTTTCTCTCCTAAAGAATCTTGTGGTCAAGAGGATAAAAAGCTCTTCTATATAGTTCTTAGAATAAGAAGCAGTCTTTTTTCTTTCTATACTGTATCCCGCCTAGCATTGCTCTGGTCGGCACTCAATAGGTATTTATTTACTCAAAATAGATTCTAAAGAATACCAAATTCATTCAATACCCAGTACCACATTCATTCAAATGCCACATTCATTTACTCATTCATCTAGTTTCTGGTAGCTCCTTTTATGTTGTCCTGGAGTGGAAGTAAAGGGCACAATAAAGCTTCAAAGAGTGTTTGTTTTTAATTTTTTAAATGTTTATTTATTTCTAGGAGACAGAGAGACAGAGTGTGAGTGGGGAAGGGGCAGAGAGAGAGAGGAAGATACAGAATCCAAAGCAGGTTCCAGGCTCTGAGCTGTCAGCACTGAGCCTGATACAGGGCTCGAACCCACCAGCCATAAAATCATGATCTGAGCCGAAGTCGGATGCTTAACCAACTGAGCCACCCAGGCACCCTTAAGATGTTTTTATTTAATAGATTTTATTTATTCTATTTTATTTTTAAAAAAATTTTTGAAGTTTATTTATTTATTTTGAGAGACAGAGAGAGTGAGTGGGGATGGGGCAGAGAGAGAGGGGGAAGGAGAGAATCCCAAGCAGGCTCTGGACTGTGAGCTGGAGCCTGATGCAGGGCTTGAACTCATGAACCGTGAGATCATGACCTGAACCAAAATCAGGAGTCTGATGCTTAACCGACTGAGCCACCCAGGCACCCCTAATAGGTTTTAATTTTTAGAGCAGTTTTAAATTCACAGAATGTGAGCAGAAAGTGCAAAGAGTTTCCATATACCTCCTTCCCTTTCCCCAGTTTCCTTATTATTAACATATTGCATTAGTGTGATCCATTTCATATAACTGATGAGCCAATTATCAATACATTATTTTTAACTAAGGTCCATTACATTACATTACATTAGGGTTCAATCTTTGTATTGTACATTCCATGGGTTTTAGCAAATATATAATGACATATATCCACTATTAGAGTACCACGCAGAATAGTGTCTACTGCCCTAAAAGTTCTCTGTGTTCCACCTGTTCATCTCTCCCCCCTGCCCCAGAACCTCTGGAAACAATTGATCTTTTACTGTCTCTGTAGTTTCCCCCTTTCCAGAATGTCATAAAGTTGGAATCATACAATATGTACTCTTTTCAAACTGGCCTCTCTTCACTTAGAAATATGCATTTAAGGGGCACCTGGGTGGCTCAGTTGGTTGAGTGTTCAACTCTTGACTTTGGCTTAGGTCATGATCTCATGGCTCATGGGAACCAGTCTCATCGTTCTGCACTGACAGTGTGGAGCCTGCTTGGGATTCGTTCTCTCCCTCTCTCTCTGCCCCTCCCTGTGCTCCCTTTCTTTCTCTCTCAAAAGAAATAAACTTAAAAAAAAAAAAAAAGAAATATGCATTTAAGTGTCCCCCCTGTATTTACGAGCCTATAGACTTTTAAAAATTCATCAACAATAGATGTGCCTGGGTGGCTCAGTCAGTTGAGTGATCAACTCTTGATTTTGGCTCAAGTCAGGTTTGAGCCCTGCATCAGGCTCAGTGCTGTGTCAGCATGGAGCCTCTTTGGAATTCTCTCTCCCTCTCTCTCTACCCCTACCACACTCATGCTCTCTCTCTCTCTCTCTCTCTCTCTCTCTCTCTCTCAAAATAAATAAATAAACTTTAAAAAAATTCATCAGCAATAGCTAGTAAACACCTACTATGTGCCAGGCACAGTGATGGGTGCTGAGTATACTGCAGTAGACAAGACAAGCAAGATTGTTGCCCTGGATCTAAGCTTCAGAACTGCCAGATGTTCAGTACCCCACAACAGATTTTCCAAGGCAACAAGTACTGTACTTGTTGTGTCGAAGGTCTTCTGAGGAAATCATTTGCTTACATCATCAACTTGAGGGTACTGATGGTATCTACAAGTGATTTACCATGTTCCTGACGTACCACTTCCCTCTCCTTTGTGTATCAGGAATGAACTCTCCTGACTCACAATGTAGATCCTGATCTAATTATTGACTATGAAATCTGATGAGACCAGAGGAAAGCCACTGCCCCAAAAGGTGGTTTCGGCCTGTTTTCTTAGCTTCGAGCATATCTAGATCCTCCTTCCTACCTAATGACTAACACATAGAAATTTATTTCTGCCTATAGTCAGCAATAAAACCTAAAATTGTAATTGAAATTTCAAAAGATAATTTTCTAATTACCAATAATATTGTTGCAAATGAAAATATAAGGCATCTTCCAAATCTTTTGTTGGTTTCTTCCCCCCAAGATTGGCAAGATGCATCTTATATGTGCTAGATTTCCTGAGATGAACAAAAAGAGGAGTCTAGTCCCAGGCTCAAATCAGGTCTATTTCATTTAAAAATATTTCACATTTTAAGGCGATTTTTTGAGCTTGTATGTTTCTTATTATTTACTCATAAAAAGTTTTCAATGTTGGGGCGCCTGGGTGGCTCAGTCGGTTGAACGTCGGACTTCGGGTCAGGTTGAGCGTCCGACTTCCACTCAGGTCATGATCTCGCTGTTTGTGGGTTCAAGCCCCGTATCGGGCTCTGTGCCCACAGCTCAGAGCCTGGAGCCTGATTCTGATTCTGTGTCTCGCCCTCTCTCTGCCCCTCCCCTGCTCACGCACTGCCTCTCTCTGTCTCAAAAATAATAAATAAAAAAAACATTAACAAGTTTTCAATGTTTATTTATTATTTTGAGAGAGAGAGGCACAGTGAGAGTGGGGGAGGAGCAGAAAGTTAGGTTTTTTTCTTTTTCCTCTTTATGATTTTCTGTACTATACCGTGTATTTACCAAGTCATGAGAACCAAACTGGTTTTAACCAGACTAGAAGATAGATTACATATGATGATATCATAATGCCTGAAGAAAGGAATAATTAGATCTGTGATTAATACATGAACACAATGGGAATACTGAGATGCCCTACTTGTCAGCAAATACTGTCACAGATTTTATTTTAAAGGCTTAGGCCCACAAAAGAGGACTGTCAAAATGGTTATTAAGTCACAAAGAATGTGGACGTCCACAAACAGACCATTGTTTTCAACCTTATTGCAAGAAAGAAATCTATACCTGAAAGATAAGAAAATCTGGATAAAAAATAAAGAAAATATTTATTAACTTTAGACTAAGAATATGCATCTGTTTATGACAAAAATTTCTATACTAAAGATAAGAAGGGGGCATGACGATTTCAATTATTCGGGATGACTGTTATTGGTATAAAAAAGAGTGCTTAAAAATGAGAAATATTTAAGGTAACAGCTTGTTTTTTCCCCTGTGGTCTTTCTTCACACGCAGGGTGCAGCCGAAGTTCTTTGTCTTGGAGACAATCTGTATTCTCTTAGATTACAAGCCTATTATAATTTCTTTTTCCTTCGTTAGTTTTCTATCCTTAGACATCTAATCATAGCTACTGTTTTCTTTCCTTCTTTTATGAGGGAAGTTTTATATGGAAGAAGCAGAAAGTTGTGGTCTGGTATATGGGTGTACAGGACTTGCCAGGTCTTAGGATGGGAACTGCAGGGGATACAGGATGAGTCAATCCTTTCATTCAGGCAGCGTGGGAATGAGCCAGTGCCGCTTGGAGCCATACTGGAGCCTGAGGCTCTGGAAAATCAGTCATACTGATCCTGTCTCTCTCTGTCTCAAAAATAATAAATAAAAAAAAAATCCTGTCTTTATTTAAAATTTTTATATCATCAAGTATCATCATCTAGAATTTGCGTTAACTTAAAATTTTTTAAATGTTCATATAAAATATAATATAGATATTATAAAAGCTTATAATATCATATTAGTATGTAAGTATTATAAAATGTACTGGATATGGTACATTCTGTAAGATATATTTTTTAAAAGGTGGTGATAATGTTCTAGATTTAAAAAGACTAAAGAGATCACAACCAAAAGCCTAGAATGAAACTTGATTAGGTACTGATTTGAAGATACTTGATCACTGAGTTTTTTGCTGCCCTTTAAAATTTGTGTCTCAGGTGGGTCCTCCCTTGCCTCACCCTTGTCCCAGGACTGGGAAGGATTTCCCGGGGGCAGTGTAAACCACCGTGGTCCAAGATGGAGGAAGATGCGTCTGGCTACAGTGAGAATCAGCAGTTTCCAGAAGAAGCCTTTAAGAATGAGGAGCATTTCTGCTTGTCAGAGACAGTTGAAGGAGGAGGAGAGCAACCCGGAAACACAGACATCTGGGGCCGAAAGAACAACACAGCCAAGGGCATCAGCAGTGCAGGCATGAGGTCTGCAAGTGGCAGGCAAGCCCAGTAATGTGGGGATGGAATACGTATAGGTAGAAATGGGAGCAAAGGCTGAAAAGAGAGACTTAGATCCTTCTGTGAACTACCTCTATGTTTAATTCTAGAGGTAATGGGGGGAGGGCCTACTGAATTTTTTTCTTTTGTTTTTTAAATTAAAACGCATTCTCATTGTTTCCTTAATTTATTTTCAAGCGTTTTCATAGAAGTAGTTTAAAACGTAAAATGTATTTTTGCTCGTTTAAGATATATGCCTCTTCTAAATCCACTGTAAAGTGACATGAATGAAAATAGAATATTAGAAATTTAGAACCAAGTAAGATAAAGACTTGGTGATTGATGATAAACACAATTCCTATGCAGTCTGGGTTTTCCAGGACGGTCTCAATTCAAAATTATCTGTCTTATTATTTTTATTAGTACATTGTGCCCCCTCCCCCCAACTTTTTACAGCTTTGTTAAGTTGTAATTGAGGTACAATAAATGGCACATGTTTAAATATTTAAAATGTACACTTTATCAGTTTTGACGTATGTTGTCAAACATACAATGGTTTCATACAATGTGAAACCATCACCACAATCGAATAATGCACATATGACCACCCCAAGAGTTTGCTCAAGCCCTTTGCAATCTATCCCTCCTTCTGACCTTCTTCCCCCATCCCCAGGTGACCACTGACTGCTTTCTGAAACCATAGATTAGTTTTCATTTTTCAGAGTTTTATATAAATGGGATTACTGAACGTGTACTGAACATGGTACATTTTACGAGACATGTTTTAAAACAGTGGAGGAATGTGCTAGACTTAGAAAGTCTAAAGAGACATAACCAAATGTGATAGGTGAAACTTGGATACTGGTTCGAAAACACTAAAGACCACACTAGGGACAATTTGAATAGAACCGGATACTACATGACAAAAAGGAAAAAAATATGAATTATCTTGGACGTGAAAATGATACTACTTTACGTAAAAGAATATCCTAACATTGTATGTTGAAGCATTTATGCCATTTACACCCAAATGGTTCAGAAAGATAATTAAATAAGACAATATGGAAACACTTTAACAACTACTGAATCTACATGGTAGGTATAAGGGTATTTATGGGTCTTCTCAAGTTCTCTGTATGTTTGAACTTTTTTTATAATAAAAGTTGGGGAGAGGGGAAAGGACAGAAAATTAAAAATCAAGACCCTCCTGAAAAATCTAGCTTATAGTCAATCACTAGGCTGTAGCCAAGTCTTTTTTCTTTCTACTTGTAAGTCTTTCACTGGTCCTCTCTATAGTCAACCCCACACCTGATTTAGAATAAGCACACATCTTTAAATGTTTTTTACTAATTCTTGAGAGAGAGCGTGCATGTACGTGCACACATGCGAGGTGGGAAGGGGCGGAAAGGGAGGGAGAGAATCCTGAACAGGCTCCATCCTGTCAGCATAGCACGCTGCACCCAGTTCAGGACCCGAGCCCAGATCAAGAGTTGGGTGCTTAACCGAGGTGCCACCAGGCCCCCTGAATAAGCACACACATTTTAAGCAAGAGCAACAGTGAATTTTAACCTTCACATTAGATCATATATAAAAATTAACTTAAATCTGATCATAGACCTAAACGTAAGTGCTAAAACTATAAAATTTCTATAAGAGAAAAGAGGAGAAAATTGTAGTGACGTTGGGTTTGGCAAAGATCTCTTAAATACACACAAAACACATAAACTATAAAGGAAAAAAAATCAATAAATGTGGCTCCACAGAAATTAAAATTTAAATTAAAACCACAATGAGATGTCACCACACAGCTGATAGAACGGATAAGTTTTAAAAGACCAATGATACCAAGTGTTTGGGAAAAAGTGGAGTGACTGGAAGTCTCATGTACACTAGTGGGGATGCTAAGTGATATAATCACTCTAGACAACAACAGTTGAACCAGTTCTTAACAAGTTCAATATATACCCAACCAAATGATCCATCATTCAACCTTTAGATATTGACCTAAGAGAAATGAACAACAGGTAAAGAAATAAATTCCACACAGTGGAATTAAGCAATGAAAAAAGAACAAATCATTGATGTTGGAGGGGGAAAAGTCCTCAGAATAATGATACTGGAGAAAGCCTACATAATGTTGACAACGGTGATGACTCTTTAGATACAACACCAAAGGCATAGTTGATAAAGGAAATAATCCATAAGTTGGACTTCATCAAAATGAAAAACTGCTCTGTAAAAGACAATGTCAGAAGAATGAGAGGACAAGCCATAGGTTGGAGAAAATATTTGCAGAAGAGCTCATCCTTCATGGCTCTGCTCAATGAGCCCCTCTTCGGAAACCCCGACCTCCTTCTCCTTCCTAACCACAGAGGCTAAGTGTTTTCAAGCCAAATTGCAAATGTTACTTTATTTCATCCATTTACTCAAAAAAAATTATTGTGTACATGCCATGTTTTAGGCACTGTTCCAGGCATGGAGCATACAGTAGTGAATAAATCAAATGAAGTCTCTGGTTTATATTCCAGTGGATGTGTGTGTGGTGGTGGGGGGGGAGACTATAAAGAAATATAAGTATAATAGAATTTTAGGTATAAATATTACTGTGATTAATTTAAAAAAACAGTGGAAGAGTAAAGGGCAATGAAGTGGTGTGTGTCATTTTATTTTATTTATTTACTTATTTTGAAGTGTAGTTGACACAATAATGTATTAGTTTCAGGTTTCAAAATAGTGCTTCAACATTTACATACCTGATGAAATGACTACCACCATAAATCTATCTACCATCTGTCACCATACAAAGATGTTACAATATTATTATTTTTTTTTTTTAAATTTTTTTTTTTCAACGTTTATTTATTTTTGGGACAGAGAGAGACAGAGCATGAACGGGGGAGGGGCAGAGAGAGAGGGAGACACAGAATCGGAAACAGGCTCCAGGCTCTGAGCCGTCAGCCCAGAGCCCGACGCGGGGCTCGAACTCACGGACCGCGAGATCGTGACCTGGCTGAAGTCGGACGCCCAACCGACTGCGCCACCCAGGCGCCCCAAAGATGTTACAATATTATTAACTATATTCTTCATGCTGCACATTACATCCCCATGACTTTATTTTAAAACTAGAAGTTTGTACCTTTTAAGCCCCTGCCCCTGTATTGCTCATTCTCCCATCTCCCTCCCTTCTGGCAACCAGCAGATTGTTCTCTGTACCTATGAATCTGTTTCTGTTTTGTTTTGTGTGCTCATTTGTTTTGCTTTTCAGATTCTACATATAAGTGAAATCATATGGGATTTATCTTTGTTGTATTTCACTCAGGATGATATCCTTTAGGTCCATCCATGTTGTCACAAATGGCAAGACTTTATTAATTTTTATGGCTGAGTAATATTCCATTGTAGGGGTGTGTGTGATTTTAGAAAGGAAGTCAGGGAAGGTATAGCTGGCAGTCATTGGTACCCTGCCCGTGTTCCCTAGGTACTTTGGAACGATCCAGTTCAAGCCAATCTCATTGGAAACACTTGTGATTCCCTGCCTGTGGCCTGAGGGCTTCTATCTGAATGTGGGGCAGGCCCAGGCTTAGGGAAAAGACCTCAGCCAATGGCAATGGGAAGTAGAGAATAAACATCCTAGCTTCCCTGCCTACTTTGATGTGTATTCCACCTGTTTTCCAGAGATTCCCTGTGAGATTGAGCCCCAGTTTTCCTCAGCAGTACCCTGCTCATTAAAGGGCTCTGTATTTCCTCCCCTTTCTGTCTTCTCTGTTCCTCTGCCAATACTCCCTGATATCACAATTGCTTTTCAAACATGCTACATGTACTCAAATCCTTAGTTTTGGAGGGACCCAGCTTAAGTCAGTGGGTCCTAGGGTGATGCAAGGAAGGATACTCTCAGAATAAGGTTCCAGAATTGGATCATTTGCTGGTCAGATGGCAATGAGGACCCAGTTGCTGTTGATAATCTCAGGAATGTTCTAGCATCATTTTTACTAAGAGTCTTACCTGTGATGAATTGGGATAGTGTGAAAATGTAAGAAAATGCACTGGCCTATGGAACAGCTCTAGAACTGTATGAATAGATGGGGGGCAATGGTAATTATTAGAATTTTGAAGTTAGTTTATTGTTAGCTGTTGGAGGAGCCATGGAGGAAGAAAACAACAGGCTGAGATCAGGTAACCATCAATTTAGAACATAGTTTGAAAGAAGGCCAGAAATCTTGTGTGGCATCTTTTAAAGGGAGTCTCATCTCCTATAGACAGAGAGTAGAATAAGCTGAAAAACAAGACCTCAAATTTGATCTTCAGTACAGCAGGAGAAGGTAGAATCCACTGCCCAGCAGGTTTCTTATGCTAAAGTCAGTGACTTGAAAGGGAAGAAGAGGAGCCTTGAGACCTCTAAGAGGAATTGCTGGGTGGATAGGATTAAAGATTTAACTCCCCAGATTCCTCTGGATACTCTGGGTCAGAATTCTCTGGAGCCCTTCCTCTTGCTAGAGGAAAGCAGTCTCTGATTGCCTGAGGTTTGTGCAAAGGCTTTACCTAGGGCTGATGTCTTACAAGATGATGCTTGTCTGTAAGACCTTTCCTTGTCCCTCTTTATTGCTTCTAGACCAATACTTAGAAGTCTCATTATGAGTCCAGCAGGAAAATACTGCTATGTGAAGAAAGGTATTCTTCACCAAAAGCTCTGCAGAACCTGGCAAATCCATACCAGCAGGAACTGGGAGAATTTGCCTGGAAATGGATCTTAAAGGTGCTGGATCAGGGAAGATAGACTATACTATGAGGCTGGATGGCACAGAGTTTATTAATAAGGGTGCATTATTCAGGGACTCAGGACTTTATATCCCGGTAGAATGCCTGGTAGAATGCAACCACTACGTTGCAAAAAATGGCTCTTTGAAACTTGAAAACAATGATGAGATGGAGATACTGGGATTTCTTAGAAGAAAGATGAGGAAGGGCTAAAAAAAATTCAGGTAGGTTAGAATTAAGAATGCGTTTATTATGTAGTACTAGAGAATCCACCAGCTAACAATGTTCCCTAGGAGGGCTCAGAGGCTCCTCCCTTCACTAAAGTGGTAAGTATTATGCTGGTACATTCTGAGAAGCTCAGAATTGGTTGTCCTCTAGATCAGGATTGATGGTAAAAGCTGCTTCAGAGTCAACAGGAATAACAGGATTCTAGAGGCCAGGTTGGCAGCACTAGGCCATCAGAGGCAATGGGGATGTAATTATTGTCACATATATTAACATGAATTAATCTTAGGGACCTAATGTTGATGAGGGGGGTGGGCAGGTGAATTCTAGAAGAATGCATGAATTGTTTGGATTTTAAAAACATGCAAAGTGAAAATGTAAGTATGTGTGTGTGTGTGTGTGTGTGTGTGTGTGAGAGAGAGAGAGAGAGAGAGAGAGAGAGAGAGAGAGAGAGAGAGAGACAGGTTAGTAAACACAAAACTAGAATACTAGAATAATGTAGAATAATGGGTTCTGGAAGAAGTGGGAAGAAAATAGGGATGGAGGGAGATGTATAATAGGACTTCTAAGGTATTGGTAATATTTTCTATCTTAGGTTGTGAGTACACAAGTGTTCATTTTGTTGTTATTCCCTTTACACATAAATTATGCTTTTTGAATATATTCAATATTTAACACGAATAAAATATAGAAATAAAGCCTAACCATAATTTCTTTCTGTTGTGACTCACAGTAGAGACTACAGGCATCAGATAGATCCAGATTCAAGTCAGGTTGGTTGTACTACCTTAGGGAAGTTAATGAGTCTCTGAGTGATAGGTTTCTCACCAGTAAAATGATTTTGATAATGTCTTCCAAGCAGGGTAGAGGTATGGATTAAATGAGATAATTTCTATAAATCTTATAATCAGTGCCTGGCACATATCAGGTGCTATTAAGTAAATTTGTCCATGCATCCCATTTTCTTCCCATTCAGAAATTTTCCATCTTCTTCATTTCACTTCATTTCAATTTAATTATTTCCTGTAAGCAAAAAATTATGTTGGGTGGGCTATGCCTTAATTTAAAAAATATTTTAGTTTCAAAGACCATTGTCTCATTTGATCCTCTCATTCAGTCTGCATTGCCAAGCACAGGTTGCAATATGGAAAGAGCCGCAAGAAATCTTAGCAAATGAATAAATGTGGAAGGTGGGTGTAATGGGCTGAATTGTGTTTTCCCAAAGTTGAAATTCCAATCTCTAGCACCTCAGATGTAACTGTATTTGGAGATAAGGTCTTTAAAGAGGTGATTAAGTTGAAATGATGCCATTAGGATAGGGCTCTAATTCAATATGCCTCCTTATAAGAAGAAGAGATCCCAGGGATGAGCTCCCACAGAGGAAAGGCCATTTGAGGATACGTTGAGGAGGTGGGTATCTGCAAGACAAGGAGAGTGGCTTCAAGAGAAACCAACCTTAATGACACCTTTATCATGGACTTCCAGCCTCCAGAACTGTGAGAAGCTAAAATTCTGTTGTTTAAGGGGCTTGGTCTGTGGTATTTTGTTATGGCACCTTTGTAAACTGATACAGTAGGACAAGTATTATTATCCCCAACTTATAAATGTGTAACAGAGTCTCAAGGCTTAAGACCTTCACAGATTTACACAAGCAATAAAAAGGCAGAATTGCCCACTGAACTGAATCTAGGTACCAAATTCTGGTTCTTTTCATTATAGCCTGTTACTTTTCAAACTGTGCTATATTAAGATGTTTCAGTCTATATAAACTTAATTTAAATTAAATTCTCATTTTTTTTTCAACGTTTTTATTTATTTTTGGGACAGAGAGAGACAGAGCATGAACGGGGGAGGGGCAGAGAGAGAGGGAGACACAGAATCGGAAACAGGCTCCAGGCTCCGAGCCATCAGCCCAGAGCCTGACGCGGGGCTCGAACTCACGGACCGCGAGATCGTGACCTGGCTGAAGTCGGACGCTTAACCGACTGCGCCACCCAGGCGCCCCTAAATTCTCATCTTTATCAAAGTAATATATGGGCTGATAAAAAACAATAACAAAAATAAACAAACAAAAAAACAAGGTCACCTGCCTTTTTCCTTCCTCTAATGTTGGCTTCCTTAGAGGCAACCACTTTCAACTCTTCAGGTGTTTTTTCCTCTTAGTATTTGCATCTAAATAACATGCTAATACAGGTATGTCATAGTTTTTCAAACCAAGATGTCATCTATTAAGTTCCTATTATTAAAGATGAGTCTTTAATTATCTCAATATGTACAGACACACACCATTATCCCATGCCCTTCATCTTTAAAAAGTTTTATCACTGTCTTTGATACTTTTCTTCTTCTGTATTATCTGTTTTCTCCAGGTTAATTTCCTTTCTTGCTTTCACATTAGGCTTTCCTCAAATGTCTGGTGATCCTCGGCTTTCCATTCATATTTAAGAAAAAGTGTGTTTTCTGCTTTACCCTGCATTTGTGCCTTCAGAAGCAACTAGTGACTTCAATTTTTCCATTTTCTAGGGTTCCATATGAGGGATTGGCTGGTTATTGCTGGACACTCTGCTACAGAAACTTAGGTTTTAGCTTCCTTTTCTCTAAGTTAGCTGTTCCTGTCTACTTACTATTTTCTAGAATTTTCTGACATCTCTTTTCTCCTGTTATCTCCTGTTCTGTTTGTACTTTTTCTACCATTACTATTATTTTAGGGGGTTTGGGAGGAAATAGAGACAAACATAGGTCTTTAAATAGGAGTCAACATTTCTAATTTTGACTATTTTAAGATTTTTACTATTAGTCAATAAGCAATGGTTAGTATCAGTTCAATGCATAATGAATATGAATGCACAGTGCACAATGAATAAAAATATCTGTGAGTAACTATTTTTCCAGTTGCCTCTGTCCAAGCCTCTTTTATATTGAAAACCTCAGCTTGTGTGTTATGGGTAATAAGAGTAATATAATATTTTATACTTAAGTATCACTTACACTTGAAGACTTTCATGCTTAGAGCCAGGTGAGGAGGGTGAACACATGGAGAGAAGGACCAGTGTGGAGTCAGATTCTGAGCGGGCTGAGGAGGCCTTCCACGTGGTGACCTTCCACCTGGTGGCAAAGCCTGAATGGGGGGAGGAGAAGATCCATCCAGAGGGGTGGCGTGCCCTGAGAAGTTGGGGGACAGATTCCATGTAAGGTGAAAAGGCCATCCATACTGTGGGATAACCTGTGGTGAGGTGTCAGAGGCCAGGTTTGTTGAAGGGCATGTCTGACTTGAAAATAGCCTGGCACAGGGGTCCTAGCTCAAGCAGCTACGGGGAAGGAGGGGATACCTGCAAGGGGGCAGTGGCAATGGTGTGATTTTGGTTATATACCAAGTGATTGATCAAATAAGTAAGTATATTAAGAATAATGCAAGTCAGGTTTTTCACCCTAGGAGAATGAAGTCATAAATATGGAAATGGAAAAAACTAGAATAAACCTCCAGGTGTTAGGGGTGCCTGGGTGGCTCAGTCGGTTGAGCGTCGGAATTTGGCTCAGGTCATGATCTCCCTGTCTGTGAGTTCAAGCCCCGTGTAGGGCTCTGTGCTGACAGATCAGAGCCTGGAGCCTGTTTCAGATTCTGTGTCTCCCTCTCTCTCTGCCCCTCCCCCACTCATGCTCTGTCTCTCTCTGTCAAAAATAAATAAATAAACATTAAAAAAAAATTTTTTTAAATGTTTAAACTTCCAGGTATTGGATTGGAATTAGACATTTTCAGTGTGAACTCATGAATTGCACCGTATCTATATTTATATGGCATTGATATTAATATATAAAAACAGATGTAAATGTGTGTATGCATGTATGTGTATGTATACATGTTCCCTAGCTCTGTCCATCAAGACAGTCTGAGACCTGTGAACTCCAAATATAACAAGCAGACCCACCCAGACTGTGGCTTCAAAATACTGTTCTCCACTTAAAGGGACCGAGCAAGTCTCCTTGGTAGAGTGCCAGATTTATCATATAGAAATACAGTAAATATTTAGCAAATAAGAGATTATTGCATGGGACATGCCTATGCTAAACACTTAATTCATTATTTATATGAAATACAAATTTAACTGATGAATCTTTATTTTATTTGGTAACCCCTATTCTTCAGAGAAATGATTACTTCCAACACTGGGGAAGGGAAAGTACAAGATGAGCCTGGAATATTTTGTTGGGCTAGAAAAAAAAATACTAAAAAAAAATGATGGGACAAAACGACATAGAAGCCAATTTGGAGGGGTCTCCACTGGCCAAATATAGGACATTGTAAGCATCAAAATAAATAATAATAATAATAGTAACAGATTATAACTCATTAAACAAGGAAATCATGAGCCCATACAGATATAAATAAAAGAGTAAAATGAAAATTTGATGAGGAATAAAATATTTATTTAGAACTAAAATATCTCCTCACAAAATTAATACTCATTAATTCCAAACGGAAAAAACAGTAACTTTATTTTGGAGTTACCTAATTGTGGCAAAGCCTGGCAGACTCCATTTTAATCGAATAATTAAACTGGACTTCATCAGTAAAAGGACAAACTGAAACTGACTCAATACAATAACAGCACTACTCTGGTGGCATTTGTGCTAAACATAAACACACCCAAACTGAGGGATATTCTACAAAACAACTATCATCTTCAAAAATATCAAAGTTGTGAAAGTCAAAGAAATATTGAGGAAACATTTTAGACTTAAAGAGATTAAAGAGATGTGACAAACGCAACACACATTCTGAAGTGTACTCTATTTTGCTATCAAAGTTATTACTGGGACAATTAAAGAAATTTAATGGCGGACTCAGGACTAGGTGGTAGTTAATTTTAATGTAGTCAATGTTAATGTCCTTATTAGGTTGGCAATTTCCTCCCAAATGGGTCAAGATAAAGAAGTTCTTTAAACTGTACTTACAACTTTTACATGAATTTCAGATTGTTTGAAAACAAAAATGTTTATTTTTGGTTTTAATAGGGAAATGAATATTTAATCATTCTTACACATAGGTCTAAAAACAGAGCTTAAAATGCCACTAATAAGTTTGCAATGATGATGTAAAAGACTAAAAGCCAACCATCTGGAGATCACAAATTCATTTATTTAAAAATGCTCTTGAAATTAAATTGCTAGAATTTTTCAGCTACAAGAAGCAAACAAAGATTCTGTATATTACTGATACCTGCATGCAAAACATGAAGGAAAATTGCTCTTTAAAATAAAAACAAATGGAAGCTATTTCTGGGATTCAGACAGTGACATTTCATCTCTGGGGTACATAGTCCCTTTAAGAAAAACATCTTTAAGGGTGTAATGGACTGAACGTTCACATGTTGAAATATTACTGCCCCCACCCCCACTTCCTGCACAGCCATGTACTAAGAGGCGAGCCCTTTGGGAGGTTATTAGGAGTAGATGAGGTTGTGAGGGCATAGGGCTCATGAATGGGATTAGTAGTACCCTTGTAAGAGTTAGCAGAGTGGTTGATGCTCTTTGTTCTTCATCATGTGAGGCTACAACAAGTGGACAATCTGCGACCCACAAGACGGCTTTCACCTGAGCATGGTGGCACCCTGCTCTCGGACTTCCAGCCTCTGGAACTGTAAATTTCTGGTGTTTATGAGGCACCCAGATTGATGGTTTCTTGTTACGGCAGTCAGGACGGACTAAGACAAAGTGTGTCGGACACTGCTGATTTCCTACTCCTTGTCTGTTCTTCCCACTCTCCTTATTAATGGAATTCCAACTTCACTTGGAGCCCCAATGCCCAGCAAAAAGGCTTCTCAGCCTTCTTTGGGTCTAGGCATGGCCTCAAGTTCTCTCAGTGAGACCTAAACAGAATTGTGCTGGAAATGTTGGGGAGAGAATCTTCATTTCCTTATACAGGCACCACCCTTTCCTTTTCCTTCCAGTCTTAGGTACCTGATGGTACTATGAGCTGCTATGCCAATCTTGGATTCCCTACTAGAGGATTTTTCATTAAGAGAAAGAACGAATCCTCTAAATGTCTATGTCTATTGGGTTTTCTGTTATTTGCATCTGTATACATTATTATTATTTAAAAAAAATTTTTTTTTAGGTTTATTTATTTTTGAGACAGAGAGAGACAAAGCATGAACGGGGGAGGGTCAGAGAGAGGGAGACACAGAATCTGAAACAGGCTCCAGGCTCTGAGCTGTCAGCACAGAGCCCCATGCGGGGCTTGAACTCACGGACTGCGAGATCATGACCTGAGCTGAAGTCGGCCACTTAACCAACTGAGCCACCCAGGCGCCCCTGTATACATTATTATTATTACTATCTTTATTTTATTTTTTAAGTAGGCTTCACACCCAGCATGGAGCCCAATGCTGGGCTTGAACTCATGACCCTGAGATCAAGACCTGAGCTGAGAGCAAGAGTCAGGCATTTAACTGACTGAGCCACCCAGGCATCCCTGTGTACATTATTAAAAATGAGTTTGATGGGATTTTTCATAAAAGGTGGAGACCCAAGAGAGTTGAATGGCTTGCTCAATAAAATAAAAGGAATCTTGTATTTAAGGAGATTGTTTTGGAGAGATATGAGGAATGTGTGTGTGTGTGTGGGGGGGGGGGTGGTTAGAGTAGCAGATATAGGGTGATGGAAAGAGACCTGATAAAATACATAATCAGTGAAGAAAATCCCTAAGTTTGCAATTGGCCAACAGTTTTAGGAAAAGTTCTGACATTGATTTTGAAGTTGTTTCCTGTGCTATAGAAGTTGGTTTTTATACTATAATAACCACTTGTTACCCTTCAACCTAAAAGTGCACTACATAGAACCGTCTCATGTTGATGAATGGAAATAGTAGTGTCCAGGGCAGGGCATGGCATTGAAATAATTTGAACAAGCCAGCCACAGTGGAGAGAGGTGGCTCTGAACTTTTCATAGCTTATCAGATGGTAGGTCATGACATTTTATTTGGTTTTAAAAGAAATGTCAACCCTGGAATAAAAGGCTGGAGAACCTGAGGATTTCATCTTTGGAATGGCAGCCTATTTGTTGAAAAGGCAGCCTTCAAGAAATACCTGGAGGGTATTGGTGTTCTAATATGTGGTACTTCTTTCACGGAAGAGTCAATCCCTAGAGTTCTTGTTTTCTTTTCTCCAGAAGTTCTTTTATAGTTTGGAACTGAGAAGGGAACTCAGAACTCATGTTTCTATAAAAACAGTTTAACAAAGGGGGTTTGCATTCTCATGTCAGGTCACAAAGGCTTATAAAACCCAACCTCACTAGACTGGAATACTAACATAAGGACTTGCTACTCTTTATGTTTCTAAATGCAAACTCGGTATTAAAGTCAGGAACTTCACATAACTTTACATTCTGCTCAGTTCACTGTCTGATTGAGGTCAGATAGAACTCCCCTGCAGAGCAACCAAAGAATCTGAACTCTTAGCATGTGATCTAGTGTCTTAGCATCCTTTGCTTTTAAGCATTGTAGACAAGGGAGAAGTCACAAGCTGACTGTCTCAAAGGAGACTTTAGAATCAAACCTGGGAGTGGCTCTATTACTTTTGCCCGCTTTCCCTTGGTCAGACCAGTTACATGACCCCAGCCTAATAGCAAGGGAAACTGGGAATAGAGTCTTCCTGTGTGGTCAGGAAGAGGAAAAAGGAACGCGGGCATCTTGTGCCTATTTTGCAGGGTTTTGTGAAGATTGAATAACTGCATATTCTAGGTTCTTGACAAATGTTATGCCCTTTCCCTCCTTTGAAGTCAGCTCAGTACACACTCATGGTGGTGGCAGGTTGCACTGGTGGTGGGTTCTGATGCAGAGGACTCCTAGTGAAAGGGTTTTGGTAAAGGAAATCAGGTAGATTCTGGTAGAGCTAAGAAGAGGTTGTGGTAGCCTGGAAGGTGGGCAGAGAATAAGAGAAGATAAGAACTGTGCAGTTAGATGCTCTTGAAAGTGTTCCTGGAAAGTTAGGACAAATTCGAGGAGAGGCAAAAGAGGTAATAAGGGTTTGGGCTGGGAGAAAAAAACAGAGCTTTCCAGGAAAAGCATGGTAGGGCGAAGGCGGAAGGAAGCAGTGTCTAAGAAAACGTGTAGGCTACTTTCAGAAAATAGGGGAATACTCAGTATCTCCGTGAGTTCCCCACTTATTAAAGCTGCACTAAAGTGGGGTCAAAGGTGAATGAAAAGCTACTGGGTAAAGGGAGACCATCCTCCACAAAAATGCACAATGTTTTTAGAAAAAAAATATACAATGCTCTTAAAATATAACATTGTCAAAGACAGAAATGACACAATGTAAAATAATTATTTCCAAATATTCTTGAAGAGTCCAGTTTTCAGTTTCTCTAAAAATATCTACATTTAAATAGGATTAAAGAAAAAAAATGATTGAAGAGTGCAATGTGTGAAACTTGATTGGATCCAGATTGGGGGAGGGCACACACTATCAAAAATATTATTGGTCGTTTATATTTGAAATTTGCTAAGAGAGATCTGAAATGTTTAAATGTCACCGCACACACAAAAAGGTAACTATGTGAGGGGATAGATGTGTTAACTAACCTCAATGTGGCAATCATTTCACAAATATGTATGTATATAAAATCATCATGTTGTACACCTTAACCTTGTATGGTGTTATTTGTCAAATTATATTCCAATAAAACTGGAAAAATACTTGGGACAATTAGGGAAATCTAAAAATGAAGTACATATTTCGATGTAGATTTCTGTTCATTTTCTTAGGTCAGATTAAAGACTGAAGTTAGGTATATCCTTTTGCTTAGGTGATACCTGCTTAAGTCCCAGGAGTGAAGCAATATGATGCCTGCAACTTAACTTTCAAATGGTTCAGGAAAGTGTAAAGCTAATAGAGCAAAATGTTAACAATGACTGGATCTAGCTAAATAAATATGCATTATACTACTTTTCAGTGTTTCTGTATTTTAAAAAAATTGTCATAATGAAATTCTGAAAAATGACAACAAAACTGAAGGTTTCTAGCATGTAATCATTCACTTGCTTATCAAGAGAAATAAAAGTAGTCACCCATTTACTTACAGATCATCAGATGAAAATATATTCTGGTGGTGCCTGGAGTCAAGTATCAAACCTGACACATACTAGGGAGTAGACTAGTTCCACGAAGCTAGAGATTAGGTCTGTTTTGCCATTACATGTTCAGCACTTACTTAAGTGGTAGGAAATAGTAGATGATAAGTAAACTTTTGTTCACTGAATTGTCAAGTAAATGGGAAAACTCAATGCTTATGATAGATATTCTAACACTTTTATATTTTCTACATTTCACTGCCTTTGGGAAGTTATGGTAAAAATAGACATATAATATTGCTGTATCCGGTACCTTTGTCGAGTCCTTACTGTTAATCCAATAGCTCAGCCTTGAATTTCAAGCCAGAACATTTTAAAGCCTTTGCTCTTCAGAGTTAAGTTACATCTAATCCTACCTTATCAGGATTTTATTAGGTAAACACACTTTGTGACTATTAATGATAAAACCAAACGAAGGGTTTTTCTGAAACTCTGAGGTTAAGTTATCAAAGATTATAAGTGACTTACTTATTTTCTGTTAAAACTAGTAATCATCTATAATTCATTTTTACATCTTTTTGCAAATCCGGTTGATGATAAAGGCAACACAGGGGTGATCTCATCAGGCAGTTGATAGGTTTTCTAGGTTGATTTGTTCTTGGATTTACAAATGTCATTATGTTCTGACATTCAACATTTTTAAACAGCATTATTAAATTATTAGGGAGCTGATCACGAAATCCACGGGCCTTCTCTGAATTATTTTTCACTACTAACCATTGCTTTCTTTTGCACAATTTTTTTCTTGGATACTGAGAAAGTATGGTGGTTCTCTGAAGAGGCGATAAGGTTTAGTGAAGGAAAGAGTGGAGAAACCTTCTTCTTCTTCTTCTTTTTTTTTTGAGGGGGGGAGGGGCAGAGAGAGAGGGAGAGAGAGAATCTTAAGCAGGCTCCACGCTTAGCACAGAGCCCCACGTGGGGCTTGATCCCACAACTGTGAGATCATGACCTGAGCTGAAATCATGAGTTGGCCACCCAACTGACTGAGCCACCCAGGCACTCTTGAGAAACCTTATTTTTTTAAAAAACAAGTTTCCATGCAATCCCTTTATAGAATTTATTTATAATAATCTTTAAAATTGTATTTATTTATTTTTATTTATATCAACCTTAATCTGATTCTAAAGCTGTCAGACTTAAAATAAAATAATCTTATTCAATGACAGAATAAGAAGTTTGTCATATGGAAGTGAACAATATTCTACAGACCATTGGAATTATTTATCTTACTGCTCCAGAAGACTGAGTCAGTGGGATATAATGGCAAGAATACTTATTAGGAGACTTGGGGTGGAGTCCAGGCATCCTATTTACTTGCCCTTTTGACTCTAGGTAAAATACTTAATTTCTCTGGGTCTCATCTTCCGCCAGCTTTAAAATATAGCTGATTTGGGGGTGCATGGGTGGCTCAGTCAGTTGAGCATCCGATTCTTTTTTTTTTTTTTTTATTAATTTTTTAATGTTTATTTATTTTTGAGAGAGAGAGAGAGCGAGCGCAAGTAGGGGAGGATCAGAGAGAGAGGGAAACACAGAATCCAAAGCAGGCTCCAGGTTCTGAGCTGTCAGCAGAGCCTGACGTGGGGCCTGAACTCATGAGATGTGAGATCATGATCTGAGAAGAACTCAGACGCTTAACTGACTGAGCCACTCAGGCACCCCAAGCGTCGGATTCTTGATTTTAGCTCAGGTCATGATCTCATGGTTTATGGGATCAAACCCTATATCGGGATTCTCGCTGAAAGTGTGGAGCCTGCTTGGGATTCTCTCTCCCTCTCTCTCTGCCCCTTTTCCACTCACATGCACTTTCTACTTCTCACAAGATAAATGAATAAAAACATTAATAAAAAATAAAATATCACTGATTCAACACAAAGAACTGACAGATATGAAAATGATAAAGACAACCAAAGAGAATATGTTGGGAAAATTTGCCAGGAGAGACATGTATGGTATGTATTCAATATTACTGAGTAAAATTAAAAAACAAATAAACCCAACAAACCATGTATTTTAGCAGGGACTTCAGAAGGAAAGAAAAAGTCACTGTGGCTTATAAAATGAATGAAACTGGGAAATGAAAAAAAGAAGTGTGTCTGGGGCGCCTGGGTGGCGCAGTCGGTTAAGCGTCCGACTTCAGCCAGGTCACGATCTCGCGGTCCGTGAGTTCGAGCCCCGCGTCGGGCTCTGGGCTGATGGCTCAGAGCCTGGAGCCTGTTTCCGATTCTGTGTCTCCCTCTCTCTCTGCCCCTCCCCCGTTCATGCTCTGTCTCTCTCTGTCCCAAAAATAAATAAACGTTGAAAAAAAAAAATTAAAAAAAAAAAAAAAGAAGTGTGTAGGGGAAACAATTTGTTACATAGTTGCCTATAACATACAAAGTAACAAAGGACAGAATTCAGTTACATAGATTCAAGAGAATAAAAATTGCCTTTACATACTTGAGGGAAACTAACAACAAAACCCAAAACCACCACAAGAAATTCCAGCAATAATAGTTGAAAGCATGGCATTATTTTGGAGGGTAAAAAATAAAATAAAAAATAGTTTCATCCTGTTTTTAAGAAGTTTATAATCAAATTCATAAAAGATAATTAGGTAAGCTATATTTTGGAAAGTCGTCCCAAATATAATTCATTACGTAGCATTGCCTTACCTGAAATAAATTGTTCAAATGTGGACTATAAAAGGATATTGGAAAACCAGGCATCTCAGATTCTGGGCATGAAAAAGTCAATTACACACTTCACAAGAGGAAATCCAAATGGCTACTGGATATATGAAAAGGAACTCAATAGCATCAGTACTCACAGAAATGTAAACTCAAACCACAATGACATCCTACTGCACACCCACTGGACTGGCCAAGGGACTGGCAGTGCTGAGTGTGGCTGAGGGAGCAATGGGACTCACGTACGTGGCTGGCATGAGTATAACACTCTAGAAGCAGCCCCCAGGTATATATCATACAGAAACTTGTATAAATGTGATGGAATACACACACGGAGAATGTTCACAGCAGCGTTTTTAACAGTTCCAAACTGGAAACGATCCAGATGTCCATAAACAATAAAATGGCTAAATAAATTATGGCATATTGCTACGATGCAACATGGTAATATGCAGCAATTAAAATGAACAAATCACAACTATATGAACAACCTGAACAACATACGGCTTCCAAACGACATTGTGAGAAAGCAGCAAGCAAACAGGTTACATATTATGTTATTCCATTTAATAAAGTTCAAAAGAAAGGGCAAAACTAAACAATATACTGTTTAGGGATGTATGCTTGTGAAAAAACAATAGAGAAAAGCAAGGAAATGATTATCACAACAAGTTAGAATAATGGCTACCTCTAAAAGAGAGGGAAAGAGTTGTGCTCAGGAAGGTCACCAGAGGGGCTTCTAGGATGCTGGCAATGTTCCATTTCTTGACCTGGTTGGTCACAGGCAGGTTTCTTTTAGAACTACTCATTATACTGAATAACTGCTTTATGCATTTAAACGTATATTTCACAATAAACATGCTAAAAGTAATTGAAGACTTTAGATGGCATTTCTAGAAACTTTACCAGATGTTTTAGCTTATGAAATCTTGACAGTAAAAACCACTGACGTGGGATAATAAAACACTGATTAAATTGTTTATCATAAGAACTCACTTCTCAAGTGCAGGAGAAAAGAACCCTACAAATAACGCTTTGTTATATTTTAACATAGTACGTAGATCTCTATCACACACAAACTGATGAAGCAGGGAAAAGTACTGTTACCTGAAATTTCAGATTTTTTGGAATTTTGAACAGACTAGCTGTTTTCTCCTGTGGATTAAGAAGACGTAAAAGAAATAAAGAGATGCAGACTAAGTTGAAAATGTATGAACTTCCTCCTCTCCAGTTGCCAGTTCCAGCTGTTTCCTCCAGTTATCACGTTGGGTGGTGAGGTGGGTGGATTTTGCCCAGCAAGCTTAGTGCTGCTGTTACTCCATAAGTAGGTGGATGAGGGCTCTCCTGAGTGCTATTCTGTTTCTCACTACTGAGGTTCTAAGGTGGAGCCACTGACAATGAAAACAGATCAGGCTGCTGACAAACCCCATGTGGTACAGTACATACTTTTCTGGAGGCGTCCTCGGCTGCGTTGCAGAGCTCTGATGTTTGCGCTCTTTATCCAAAGCCCACAGAACTTAAAATCTGAGGTGCTCAGGCTTCACAAAATCTCCTAAATCGGCGGATTTTACCCATTCAATTTCCAGCAGGAAATTAGGAAGGGGGAAAAACCAAATACAGATTTATTTTGTAACCAGGTGGGGCTATAACTTGCTGGTCACATTCCCTGTGAGTCTTATTTGGAAGGACATGGCAGGGCATTGGTCGTGACAAGGCAGTCAAATCCATGCTAGCTTAAGCAGGATAGTTAGCCCGGCTCTTGGAACTTCGGACAGCTGGGCGAGTGCCACTTTGTGAGTCTCTTCTTGCTTCCGCAACATCCGCTTCCCCACTTCCATTGATCTTTCTGCAGCATTTTAATAAAAACGAGCCCTTGGATTCACCCAGTTAGAAGTTTCCTTGGTATACTGTTTGCGTATGGTGGTGGTAGAAACCCCAAGCTTCCACAATTTGCCTATAAAAACGTGCTCCTTATTCCCTGAAGTGGAAAGACTTGTAATATCCACTAATGCTGCTTCCCAAGCAGGTAGGGTGCGCCAGGGTCCGGTGACAGAACTCTAGAATCTGCTTCCTTTCATCATTGCTGCCGCTTTCATCTCCGTCTCACACTATTCCCCCGGACAGGTGCAAGACAGATTCTGAGGATTCTGGTCCTTTCATCTTAAAACATTTCTTTTCCTAGAGAACTACACTTTCAACTTCATGAGTTTTTATTTGAACTTACTTTCCAGGATAACATCTGTAGGAAAGGCTGCATAATCGTACTAATACTTAATTTAGAGAGGAGATAGCTTTTGAGTCAGACCTGAAACACAGGCCAACATTTCTTGATTATGGTTATAGATGGACACTTAGGAACAACCACGATCAGCTCTCCAAAGCTTCATACAAGCAAGAATGAGTACTAAAAGTGAGACAATAAAGTCAAATATCGTTCCGTAATCTCCGGGAGGACGGCTCCCTTCCCTCGCGTCGGCAATTCGCCCCCCTTTCCACTAAAGACACAAGTTGTGACACCGTACCCAAACCGCACCCCTATTTCCTTTCGTGGCGGGGGTGGGGGGGGGGTGGGGGGAGGAGGGCTGTATTACCACTCTCTTCTTTACAATGCCCCGCAGCTTACAAAACGCTTACACTTCCATCAACTCCTCTGAACTCCGCGGGTACCTCGGAGGGAGGCATTCATTCATCAAACATTTGCTCGGCCGGACCACACGTTATCGGGTGCTAGGTCTCGCCCCAAACCACGGGAAGGGTGGGACGCTCGCTCCCTGGAGCAGGTGCAGCGGAACGGACGTCGGCCAAGTTCTCGCCCAGTCTGGCTTTTCGAAGGCCCATTTGGGGCGATATGCCTCACCTTCGGGGGGTGCGCGCCCGAGCATGGCCGTGCGGCCTGGGCCTTCCTCCTTGCTCCCAAAGGAGCCGTCACCACCTGCCCCGAAGGAAACCTCTACAGAGCAAGCTCTCCCTGCCGCCGTCGGGTCAGGGGTAAGATCAGGCGGCAGCTTAGGCTCCACTCGGCTCCTCCCCTTCCTCTCTTCAATTCTGACGCGGCCGTAGAGGCGGCGGCAGCGGCTGCTAGTCCCGCGGCCCGAGGCGCACCCACCCGCTCGCGGAGCCCAGACTTCCTCTTCCCTTGCAGCGTCATCAGAGCGCGCTGGAGTCAGCCAGGGCGGGGTGATTAGAAAGGGGAAAAAAAAAAAAAAAAAAAAAAAAAAAAGGCCAGCGGAGGAAACGTCCCGGCGGAAAGAAAAGGGAGGGGGTGAGGGGAGCTGTTGCTAGGTGACTTGCGTCATCGGGCCGCGCCGCTTTCCTCCCGCCCCTCTCTGGAGTGAGGCGAGAGCCCCGCACAGAGCGAGCGAGACAGCGAGCAGAGCTCCGGGCGCTACCGCCACCGCAGCGGAGAGAGCGTGAGAGCGAGGGAGCATCTGAGAGACCCAGCCTCCGCGCACTGGCCACGGCCGAGACCTTCGTCCTGACCTGGACCGGCGGGAGTCGCGGCCACCCCTCTTTTCCCCCCCTCACCTTCCCGGCCGGCAGCGGCGGCTGCACACGCCGGAGCCCGAGCCGGAGCCGGCGGCTGGGGGGGCTGGGAGGCGGCCACCTCAGGCCGGGACTAGTCAGCTACTCCGCGGTGAGAAGACGCTGAGGAGGGGGTCGGAGCTTCTGTCTCGTCCCGGGGCGCGGGGCGAGGGACCCCCAACGTGTAGGGAGGGGGTCCCAGCCGCAGCGACACATGCGGGAGCCGGGAGCGGGGGCGGCGCCGAGCGGAGCCGGCCGGGTCCCCCACCTCGCCGCCGCCTCGGCCACCCGCCCGGGGCCATAGCATCTTGCCCCCAGAGTGTATGAACCCGGGACCCACGCTCAGCAACCACCCCCCGGCCGGGGGGGCGGGGACCCCAATGTGAAGCGGCGGCCCCGGCGGCGGGGAGAGCAGGACCGGCGCCACCGTCCTTTCCTTACCTTCCCCCTCTCCTCAGCCCCCTCGCGAGGGGGGGGGGTCTTTTCCCTCGGCCTGTCGCCGGCCCCCCGGCTCCTCGGCAGGACTCCGGGAGGAGTTCTTAGAGCCCCCTCCCCCGCCCCAGCCCCGAGGGCGGCGGGGCCGGGGGGGACCCGGGGGGCCGGCCGCAGCCTCAGCCCAGAGGAAAACTTTATAAAAGCAAAATCTGGAGCCTCCCAAACGTGACTGTCCCGGGAGAAGTGGCCCAGGACGGGCAGCGGACACAGCCTGAAGGGACCCAGGAAGAGGAAAAGCGGAGGTAAGCGGGGCCGCTGCCGCCTCCTCTGCTCCGGCAGCGCGGAAGAGACCCGGGTGACCGCCTGGCTTAGAGACACAAGCACCGCTTCTTCCTCAGTAACGCGCCGAGCCTTCCGCAGCTGCCGCTTCAGAGCGAACGAGGAAGGGAACCAGCCCACTTTCTCAGCGCCACGGCTCTTCCCTAAAGTGTGAGTGGCCCCGGGAAAGGGAACGGAGGGGTGGAACGTGGGAGGATACCGGTTCGCTCTCCTGGAGTTTGGCTGATGTTTGACCGGAGTGTTGGGAGAGCGTGGATCAGAGGGTGTATCTTTATGTTTACAGCGAGGAGGAGGGTCTTGGATCGTCCACTGGTTTCGAACATTTAATACGTGGACTAGGCAAGCTCACAGGTTCCCTTAGGGGAGTTCTGCCCCTCTCCAGGGTGGACACTTGCACCTTTCTGGCCAGTAATTGGCAAAGGGAAATTGAGGAAGCCAAAGCATATGTGCACACAAAGGACATCTCTGTAATACACCTTTTCCTGGTACAGCGGGTGTGAAACCCCGCTGTGGTTTTTGTTTCGGGGCAACTCTTATTTGGGCTCCCACGAGGGAACCTTTTATCCTGCGAACCCCTGAAAGTAAAATTCCTTTCTTCTTTTGCAGTTTTCCTCGAGAGATTTTCATTTTGGTACCTGCTGGTGCAGGAATTTTTTTACCTCCTCATTTCTTGGGTCCAGTTCCTGTGCATCAGGACACTGTGACAGATTTCAGTTACTCAGGAAATTCTGAGTTCTTATGAATCACAGCTTACTTGGAGGAGAGCATCTAGTACTTTAACCAGTTTTTAAAAGTTGTTACATTTTTTCCTTACCCAAATGCTTTTTTTTTTTTTTTTTAAATGTTTGGGTAGCATATGTCCTAATTGCTGTTTTTTTTTTTTTTTTTTTTTTGTACTTGGCAGAATGACTTGAGACTTGCTTGTTTGCGTTATCTTTACTTCCCTATCAAATGAGGAGAAACTTTTTTTTCAAATGAGGGGAAACTTCTTTAAGTTTGTTTTTACTTATTTTGGGAGAGAGATCCGTGTCTGCTCAAGTGGGGGAGGGCCAGAGAGAGAGAGAGAGAGAGAGAGAGGGAGGGAGAATCCCAAGCAGGCTTCCCACTGTCACGCAGAGCAGGACACAGGTCTTGATCTCACCAACCGTGACATCATGACCTGAGCCGAAATCAGGAGTCAGTTGCTTAACCAGCTGAGCCACCCAGGTGCCCCTGAGAAACTTTTTGGTATTAAACTCTTTGAAGAATGATTATTTCCCTTCCCTTCCATTATTGTGAAGGTGAAGTCTATAAAAATCTTTCATTTGTATCTTAGGTATCCTCTCTAGTGTCAAGCTGACATGCGGGAAAGTAATGAGCATTTCATATACTTCTACAGACCTTAAGGGTTCAGTACAGGGTAGAATTTTATTTAATAGAACATTGGCAGCACTATACTGAGAATTGTGGTTCCTCCAGACAGCAGTGTGGACTCAACGCCCTCTGAAGCCACTGCTGAGAGAAGCTTTTTGGGAATGAACGTGAGCCTCGGGTTATCTGTGCTAACTTCGTCATTCAGGATCTTGAGTAAATGTATTTAAAACTTTCTCAAATAGTGTTTGCATCTGTACTTTTTCTCCTTGAGGTAATGAGTTCTACAAGCTTATTAGACCCTAAATTATTTAACAGTTCATTTATTTATCCCAAACCTGTCTCTCTAAAGTTGTAAGACACATCCAGAGTTCTTGTTCTTAGAAGTGCTAGAACAAGCTGGAGTTCATCTTTTCTTGGTTTTATAGATTTTCATTGTTCCTCTTTACCGTCATCTTTCCTGACTTTGTGGGTCTGTCTTAGAATGATATCTTTCTATTCCTTGATCACTTTGCCCTCCTCAGGAACTTCTCCAGCTATTTTGTTTCTCTTTATATATTTGTGTTTGTTATGCTTTTTAAAGGAACCTTAGGTTCTGTCTATTTTAAATGGGTACTGACATGAAAATACTGATTAGTGGATATAATGTGAGATGTGGAATCAGAAGCAAATGTCTCTGGACCTGTTTGTTATCTTATTTTGAGACCTTGAGGAAGTTACGTATCCCATGTTTCACAAAGATGGGAAGAAGAGAACTCTAGTCTTGGCATTGGCTTTTTTTTTGGGGCAGGAGGGGGAGACAAACCAACAAACTATAATTTGAAGGTAGATTTGTACTCTATCAGAGTTGCTTACTAACTTTAAGACTTATTTTTATTGCTCTGACTATAGATTGGTTAAAAAGCATGGTAATGTTTTATTGCAAAGAAGCAGTAAAGTGTTTGGGGTCCATTTGGGGTCCATGCCTTTGAGATGCTTTTATTTATGGCAGAGACAATGAAACACACGTTGCATAAAATCATAGGAAAGGGAGCATGAACCAGTGTTTGTTTATAGCCACTATATATTATACTACTATGTTTGGTACCTTTAGATATAAATGTATTTGAATAGTTTTCATTAGAGAAGTGACTATACAAAACTAATTGGAGTGTCTGAGCCAAATCTGGGAAAGAAGTTCTCTTTTAGGATGAAAGGAGCAGTGGAGGTAAAGTGTTTAAGGCTTTTGGAATTGGACGGTGTGAGAGACAAGTATAATTAGGAAGTCAGCTTGATGGGAATACAGATGGAGATTGGTTGTTGAGTCAGCTTAGGGTTAGTTTGTGTTTGTGCAGCTTTATGAGTATAGCCCAAAGAAGCAATTGAGAGCAATGTTCCTGAGAAGGTAGTTTTAGATGATTGAGGAGAAATTGTATTTTAGGTCAAGAGGCATTATACCTGGAGTAGGATTTTGTTTTTCTAGGAAACCAACATTAAAAAAATTTTTTTTGATGTTTGTTTATTTTTGAGAGAGAGAGAGAGCGCATGCACACGAATGGGGGAGGGGCAGAAAGAGAGAGAGAGAGAGGGAGGGAGACACACACACAGAATGCGAAGCAGGTTCCAGGCTCTGAGCTTTCAGCACAGAGCCCATCATGGGGCTCAAACCCATAACCCATGAGATCATGACCTGAGCCAAAGTCAGACGCTTGACCGACTGAGCCACTCAGGCATCCCTAAGAGAACCAGCATTTTTACACCATGGTCATCAAAGAGCTATACAGTTGCAAGAGTGAAAAAGTAGATGCCCCCAGTAGTTTAGTTTGGTGCTAGTGGTTTCTTATAGAAAATAAATCAGAAATAAGGCAGTGGACTTTGTTTTGGACATTAAATTTTAGGGTGAAAGTTGATGCTGATGCAATCTGAAGATAGAAAAATAGTTAAACTAATGAGTGAAATGCTGAAAATGTAGAGTTAGGAGTCATTTTCACAGTATTACATTTTCTTGAGAGAGCTGACAGAGTAAAGAGATGAAATGTGTATTTTTACTTGGGCGGGGGGAAGGAAATCTGTTGAAGTTAGCAAAGATGTAGTAATGACAGAGAATGGATGAGACTGTACCTAAGAAAATGTTTTAAAAGTAGGTAAGACTTGAAGTCAACAGGGAGGAACAGCTTTTAAACATGGCTACCATGTTCAGTCTTAGGACACGTGAGTCTATATTTTTGAAAGAGCTAACAAGTTTTTTGTAGAGTATATAGGTCCCTTGAGATTAAGTTTCAAAGAATATATAGGATTTCACAGTAAAGGAAACTATACATGAAAGCACAGATTTGTTTTTATAAAAATTTGTGTTTTTAAAGTTTGCCCTTCGTTATTATCCTGAGTTTGGTCTTTAACATGATGAAGTGGGGCTAAAAATAGCTGGCAGAGAAGCCCGCTTCCCCTGCTTGCAGTTGATGTGTGTCTTTGTGTCCCATACAATGGAGGGGGATATTCCTGTGTTGGCACAGCAGTGCTGAAAATGCCTTTTTTTTTTTAAAGCCTTTTTATTAAAAAATAAACAAACAAAAAACGACTTGGCATTTAAAAAAATTCAGCTGTCTTTGAAGCATGAGACACCGTAAGACTTTTTTTGTGGTGAAACCTGCAGCTAATGGAACTAGCATTTAGTGTTGACTGACAAAGATAAGGATTGTGAGATAGGGTACACACACACACACACACGCGCGCGCGCGCGCGCACACACACACACACACACACACACACACACTTCTGTCTCCACACTTTTTGTGTTCCTTAGTTCAATTCACCACCTTCCTACTAGCTTCTTTGGCCTCTTCTTAAGGGTTTAATACAGGGAGCTAGATCTTAGGTGATTCTAGGATGAGGATACAGGGACTAGAATATATGCCATACAGGTGCCTTCTCCAGCCTCTACTTTCCACAACATTTTTTATGCAGGTAAAACCATGTTTAGATGAACTTAAAGGGCAGCCTTTTCGGGTTGACATGATTTACTAGCAAAGATAGGGGGAAAGGTGGGACTCTGGTAGGAGGGAGTGTTGACCTCATGTGCTTTGCCTTGGCAACTTTGGGATTGATATGGGATAATTAAAGACCCTTGGGTGTGCATTTGTGTTTTAGTACTCATGACCTGAAAGCCTACACCTAGGCTGGCAGCAGCTCGACTTGTGTACTTTAGAAACGGTTCTTGGAGAAGTCGTGAGTTGCTCTTACATCTCATTGTGTAGAGGAGGGGTTGGTAATTTTTTTTCTTTTTTTTTGGTAAAGGACCAGTTAGTAAATATTTTAGATTTTGTGGTCCACATCTGGTACAACGATTGAGTTCTGTTCTTGTAGTGTAAAAGCCATAGCAATATATAAGCAAGTGAGTGTGACTGTGTTCCAGTAAAACCTTAAACAGTTGACCCTAGATCAGTGTGTGGGTTAGGGGCACCAGTCCCCTGTGCAGCAAAAATCCATGTATGACTTTTGACTCACACCGAACTTAACTATTGATGACCTATTGTTGACTAGAAGCGTTACCAGTAACAGTCTGTTAACACATTTTTTGTAGATTTATATGTATTATAGACTACATTCTTACAATTTACTACATTCTTACAATATTGAAAGAGAAAAGAAACTTATTAAGAAAATTTTAAGGAAGAGAAAGTACATTGACAGTACCGTATGTGTTGAAAAAAATTTATGTGTAAGTGGATTAGCGCAGTTCAAACCCATGTTGTTCAAGGGTCACCTGTACATAAAAACAGGAGGTAGGTTGGATTTGACCTGTAGTTTATGGAACCCCAGTGTAGACAACTGCCCAGGTCCACCAACATATGGTATAAGCATTCCATTACAAAGATTGGAGTGGCTGCTTTAGGTGTTCTCCATTTTCTAAGTGAGATGTGTCCTTGAGGGTTGTGTTAAAATGATTCCGTAGTAAATCTGGAGTCAACTGTTCAAAATACTTTTGCCTTCCGAGTGATGAAAACTATGGATTGAGGAACAAGGTGGCAGTCCTGTCTATAGCATCTAAAAAATACAGACTTACTTGCATTTTCTTATTCTAAGGTAAATAATTGACATAGTGGTATACTGGCTATGTGTCATAGCTGAAAGTATTTTTGAAGAAACTTAGGGGTGTAATTTTGGATGGTTCTGAAAATAAATTGTAAAGCATTTATTTTAATGTAAAATTATAAGTGTTTATGGTTGGTTTGAATCAGATGAAAATATTAGCCAAGTTGTAAGAACATTAAGTTTTGATACTTTTTTTAAAAGTTTATTTACTTATTTTTGAGAGAGAGAAAGAGAGAGCAGGGGAGGGTCAGAGAGAGAGAGAATCCCAAGCAGGCTCTGCTGTGACGTGGGACCTGATGAGGGGCTTGAACTCAGGAACAGTGAGATCATGACCTGAGCCCAAATCAAGAGTTAGCCGCTTAACTGACTGAGCCACCCAGATGCCCCCAAGATTTGATACTTCTGTTTCTAAAAGTCTTAATTTCTTGCAATGACCAATTCAGTATGTAGAATAATGGGGTGCACAGTTTTTGTTTTGTTAAGTCTTAACAAATCTTCTATTTTTTTTAATGTTTATTTACTTTTTAAAATTTTTTTATTTTTTTGATTTTTGCTCAAGCACGCAAACAGGGGATGGGCGGAGAGAGAGGGAGACACAGAATCTGAGGCAGGCTCCAGGCTCTGAGTCATCAGAACAGAGTCTGATGCGAGATTCGAACTCACAAACTGTGAGATCATGACCTGAGCTGAAGTTGGATGTTCAGCTGACAGAGCCAGCCAGGTGCCCCTTCTTAACAAATCGTCTAAATAACTTAAACGTATACTCTAAAAAATGTTTGCTGTATTCTTAAGGGTAAATGTAGCATGGATGAACTTATTTCTTAGGAGACACTGTGTCAAATGTATTGTTTAGGAAGGATAATTCACTTTGTACAATTTTACATTATAGCTAATATCAAAACATTTGTTTCATATGTCAACAAATACTTGCATTAGATGATGGTATATTTTTACCCTGACTTCATAAATATTATTTATTTCATGATTCCCCTATTTATTGCAGGGGAGGAGGTGACCCTTGCAATAATGATAATTTTTAAATTAGTTTCTAACCTGCTTTTGTGTTTCATAGTATTTCTACACATGTAATTGGTACTTCATTTCCTCTTTCATTAAAAAAATGTATACAGTTTGACAATTTAGGCTACCTTTTAGTAGGTCATTACAAAGTTGCTTTCCTATTCATTAGGAGAGGATTCTTGTTCTTTTGAAAATCTTAATTTTTGTTATTTCAAGTAATTTTCTCATTGTCTTAAGCTTAAGGATAGTTGGTGATTTAAAAGACACAAGGTATTCATCTCATATCTGCAAATATTACAAATAAAAATATTCTATATTGGTGACATTTTCAGTGGAGCAGGGGAAAGAATGCTGTATTAGTGTTTTTCCTTTTTTTTTTTTTTTTAAACTTAGCTGCATTGTCATTACAAACAGATGAGTAAAGTTGCTTTCAAATAATAAACTTTTTTTTGAAGAAATTTTTTATTGAAGAATAATTGACATACAATATTGCATTAGTTTTAGGTGTACAATGTAGTAATTCCATATTTATATACATTAGGAAGTGGTTGCCACAGTTAAGACTAGTTATCATCTGTCACCATGCAAAGTTGTTACAATATTATCAACTATATTCCTTATGCTGTACATTACGTCCCATGTTGTATTTATTTTGTTATTTGAAGATTGTACCTCTTTATCTCCTTTACCACCTATTTTATCCATCTCCTCATCCCCCTGCTCCTGCCCCCTTTCTGGCAACCATCAGTTTATTCTTTATGAGTCTGTTTCCTGTTTTGTTTTCTTTCTTCATTTTGTTTTGTTTTGTTTTTTTTAAAATTCCACATGTAAGTGAAATCATATGATATTTGTCTTTCTCTGTCTGAATTATTTTACTTAGGATAATACCCTCTAGGTTCATCCATGTTGCAAATGGCAAGATTTCATTCATTTTTATGGCTGAGCAATATTCCATTGCATATATATACCACATCTTCTTTATGTATCTGTTGATGGACATTTAGATTGTTTGCATATCTTGGCTGTTGTAAGTAATGCTGTGATGAACATCGGGGTGGTATATGTCTTTTTGAATTAGTATTTTCATGTGCTTGCTTCGGCAACACATATACTAAAATTAAACTAGTATTTTCATTTTTCCAGATACATACCTAGAAGTGGAATTGCTGGATCATATGGTAGTTCTATTTTTAATTTTTTGAGGAACCTCTACACTGTTTTCCACAGTGGCTGCACCAGTTTGTATTCCCACTAATAGTGCATGAGAATTCCCTTTTCTCCACATCCTTGCCAACACTTGTTATTTCTTGTTTTTTTTTTTTTTTTTTTTTTTTTTTTTGTGACAATAGCTATACAATTATTTATTTTACATAGAAGTGGTTTTTACACAGCCATCTCTAAGGTAAATAAATTATATGATCTTTTTCTAAGAGCAGGTTTTGATCAGGAAATAGGTGAACAGACCGTGGAGACTCTGAATTCTTGAAGGGAAAGGATGCTATTGAGGAAGAAGCGAGTTAAGGAAGAAGTTATTAGTGATATGCCAAATTTCTCTTACCATATAATTTGGCTGAAATCTGCCTTCATCCAACTTGGTAGCAAATTTTGAGTAAATAATGAACTCTTGCATTTAAACCTTTTTACCTGGAGACTTTTTCCTGCCCAGTGTAAAACCAGTCTGTCTTACGTCTTAATGTACTTTTCGATTTTTGCTACTTTCTTTTGAGACTTTCATTGTTTTTTTCTCATGATACCTTTTGTAGTATGTTTAGAGTGTATTTTCTAAATATACTCTATGTATATGACATTTCCTGAACACTATGGGATATGTATTTTCTAATAATTATACTACTTCACACAAGTATATTTAAAATTTCCTCCTATTCCACCTCAGAATTGTGAAATATTTGAGGGAACATTTGTACTTGATTTGGATTTTGAATGACTAATATGTAATAATTTCTCTAAAATATTCCTTTAAATTTTTTGGGTAACCCGATTTCTTTAAAACAGTAAGCTAGTACAAGAAAGTATGAGAGCCTGTATGTGTTGTATTATCCTGTGGTGCAGTGGTTGAAAAATAATAAACAAAAATGTACCAGAGACCTCACTGCTTGAGTATCTTTTACTCTTTTCTCTATCACCTAAGGGATAGCTAGTGGATCACTCAGATAACGTGCAGTTTCTATTGCTTTGCTGTGTTTCCTCTGCCCTTTCTTTATAGCTGGGGGCTAGCTACTGGAAATCTGGGTGGCTTTAGGTAGCATGTATTGTGTGTGTCTGTGTGGACATAAACCTAGTGTACTGTATTAGGTGCTCCTTTCTGCATGACTGTTCTTGGATTTAGGAAATATTGAAAGACATAGTGCAAAATATATATTTTTTAAAGTTTATTTATTTTGAAAGAGAGAGAAAGTGCGAATGTGGGAGGAATAGAGAGAGAGGAGAGAACTAGAATCCCAAGCACGCTCTGTACCGTCAGGGCAGAGCCTGTTGTGGGACTTGAGCCAATAAACTGCAAGGTCATCACCTGCGCCAAAGTCCACACTTAACTGAGCCACCCAAAAGACATAGTGCAAAATATTTTTAATGTCACTTAGCCTTTCCTCTGAGAGGATCATCATTGGGTAAGATACTGTTTTCTTCTGGCTTTTTTTTTTTTTTTTTAAGAGAGAGAAAAGAACGAGTGGGGAGAGGCAGAGGGAGAGAGAGAATCTTAAGCAGGGTCCACACCCAGCGTGGAGCTGAGGATACTGCTCCCCGGGGGGGTTGATCATGACCATGAGATCATGATTTGAGTCGAAATCAAGAGTTGGAAGTGTAACCAACTGAGCCACCCAGGCACCTCTCTTCTGGCTTTTTCATCCCATAGCATCTTGAGTGAACCCAATAATATATGTTAGTGTAACGTGACGTCTGGAGACAAATTGCTGGTTTGTTTTTGGAAGAATGTATATATCTTATCAGACTTTTTAGGATGGCTGACATAAAGTAATGTGACCCATCCCTGTTAGTTCTTTGAGTTAAAGATCTTTTAAGGTATGATATGGACAGCCCTAAAGTCAGGCTTTATATTGTCCAGCATTTAAATTCAGCCCTAGAGTTTGACAAATAATACTGAAGTAATTCCGCAGTGTTTTCAGAAGTATCTGAACTAGCATATGATTCATTAACATTTTATTAAAAACTCTTAAAAACTAGAGAATGACACACTGCTGTGTTTATTATTTAGAGGAAAGAAGAACTGATTTGAACATAACTTGAATTTGAGTTCATTTCCAAAGACCTCGGTAGTACTTGGATCACAAAGGACTCTTTTTTGAATAATTCATTGATTATCTCTGAAAGTGACTGTGGTGTAAATTGTTTATTTAGAAATATCAGGATGCAGTTTAGTTATCATGTCTCTTAACTGTCCATCTCTTTAGTGCTTGGGAATAAAAAGCTTTAAAAAATTATGAAAAAGTTGGGACGCCTGGGTGGCTAAGTCGATTGGGTTGTCTGACTCTTGATTTCAGCTCAGGTCATGATATCATGGTTATGAGATTGAGCCCCATGTTGGGCTCTGGGCGAGCCTGCTTGGAATTTTCTTTCTCCTTCTCTCTCTCTGTCTCTGTCTCTTCCCTGCTCATGCTTGCTCACTCTCAAAAAAAAAAAAAATTAATAAACTTAAAAAAATTATGAAGAACTTTAACAAGTTTTATCTGTATCATTATATCTGAAATTATCATTACATCTCAAATTAAGATTGAAGGAATTTCATTTATGTGATTCAGTTTTAACTAAATTTTAGTTTTCTCCCTTTTTTAAAATTATTAGTATGTGTGTGTTTGCTATTCTGTTTTCACTTTTTGTGTTTATTATACACATCAGTTTTCAGAAATAACTTTTCCTTCAAGCTTGGCATAATCAGTGTTCTGTTGGCCAGCATAAGAAACAAATGCTTCTTGACTGTTTTATATTTGGAAAGTTTCTATTTTGAGAGCAGTTTGGTGATGTCTTCATAGTCTGTTTATTTAATAGAAGTATATATTTAAGATAAGTATATGAAAAAAATCCAAAGGCAGAAAGAAAATATTGAGATATATTTCTTAGTAGTGATTATCTTGCCAGCTCTTGTCCTCATTCTCTAACTTCTTTTAAGGCAAGTTTGTTTTGGGTTTTGATGTAAATGCAAAAGCTAGACTGGCTTACATATTAATGGATCTCTGGCTATGTGGTTAATTTAATAAAAATTCTAGTTCAAAAAAATCCAGCTATTTTAAATATTTTTCTTTGTTGGTAGCAGTTGGAGTTTATGCTTCTGGAGTTATGCTTCTTTCCATTTCAGAGATTTTTCAAAATAGGATTTTATGATTATGACTAGTTTACTAGGTAGATGGGAGAAGAGCATAGTTTTTCTAGTGACTGTAATTTCTTTTTATTTATTGTGTATGTAATACCAGAAGGTTATATAAATAAATTTGTGGATCATCCTTTTTCTTTTGCATAATTGGTGGTCTCTTAATTGACTACCATGTGAATTTGAGAACATAAACTTTGGAATGTTGCTGTCATGAGTGGGGAATCTTTTTCTATTGAATATTACATAGGCAGATTTCTTTTCACTAAAGAAATATTAAAATACTGATTTATTAGATTAGAAATTTAGAGCAAGAGACAGAAAACTTCAGATTTTTTTTGTGAAGGCCAGATATTTGGTAGGAGAGGTGGGATGTACAGAGGGTGGGGAGAGCCACAGAGCCAAGGAAGGAGGGAAGGGCAGATACCAGGGAGAATGGCACCGGAAGTTTTGAGGTCAGTCTTAGTCAGAGGTCACACCCTGTTATTTCTTCGGGTTTGTGGAGTGGGGTGTTACCACATGTTATCTACCATCCTTTGAAATGTTGATTAGATTAGCTCCTAGCTTTTCAACATCTGGATTCTTTAAGCCATTGAAGTTTTAATCTGTTTGGGATAATCAATGTATCCTAGGGTGGGAAAATTTCCACAATACCAGCTGTGGGTATTGAAGGGGCAGACAGGGTTTTCAACTGCTAGTGGAGTTTCTTTTTTTTTTTTGTTTTTGTTTTTTTTCCTCTTTGGCAACATTTCCCTAGCTTTGCCTAAGTGGGATGTGTGTAATTCTGTATATGTGACATGGTGGTTGAGAGGCAAGCTTTGGAGATGATAGACCCAGGTTCAGCTGTATTGTTTTGTGACTTTGGGCACATTATTTATTCTGTGTGTGTTCCTTGTAAAAACTGGGTGATAGTAATAATACCTACCTCTTTCATAGGGTAGTCAAGATAGTCAATATTCATTATAATATATGAGTTAATGCATTACGAGGTCTAGCTCAGAGTTAGTGCCCAGGGAATGTTAGTTGTTGAAATTAATAGTATTAATATTATAATATTGTTATAGTTGTTTCTGTGAGGTTGCTGTTTTGAATGCCAGAGGCATTTGTGATCTTCTGAAGAGGTCACTATTTGGAATACTGCCTTTTTTCAGCAGCAGGTATTTATTGAACACCTGCTATGTCAGGTATTGATCTGAGTGCACAAAACATAAAAATCCCTGCCCTCCTGAAACTTATTTTCTCTTTGGGGACCCAAGATACACAAAGCAAAATAGATGACCCATCACTCATTTTATGAAATGTGGTGTTTGACTAAGCCTGTGTTAACCAACCCTATCAGCTTTTACTTTAGATCGTTTTTTGTTTGTTCTTCTTTCAGTGCTTGAGAGTGTTTGGTGGCAGGAGCACCCTAAAAGCATGGAACTAGTCTCATTGTCTCAGGTTATGGCTCAATCTTAATTTTAAGGCAGTCTTACACTCCTCATCATTTCCTTGACTTACTACTTAAATTGGCTATCACAGACTTTCCTTTCTGTCCCCAGATTTCTGTTGCACGTTGTTTGCAGAAGTGGTGCTTCTCCCCATCTCATTACCTTTTGCTCATCCATGTCACTTCTTAAGAAAAGGAATTGACTACTAGAAACCTTTTTAAAGAAATATTCCCTGACTAATCTGTATACTTTTCCTTCATCTATTTTGTTATTCCCACCTTCTGTCTATTGTTAACTGAGATATTTAACTAGTTTATTGCCTGTCTTGTGTTAAAAAATTAAAAAAAATTTTTTTATTTATTTTTGAGAGACAGAGAGACAGGAGACAGCACGAGCCGGGGAGGAGCAGAGAGAGAGGGACACACAGAATCCGAAGCAGGCACCAGGCTCTGAGCTATCAGCACAGAACCTGACGCGGGACTCTAACGAACCATGCGATCATGACCTGAGCCAAAGTCAGACACTTAACCGACCCAGGTGTCCCTACTCTCTGTCTTTTAAAAAAATATTTTTCTTGTTTCTTCAGTTAAATTGTAAGACATTTTAGGTTAGGGACCACTTTTCTATTCTGAGCCTTTGCTTCCTCACTTGAAAAAAAAGATACAGGGAATTTGCTTCCTCGCTTGAAAAAAAAGATACAGGGAAGCTGTGAGATTTCAGGGAGATAATGTGTGAAAAAGGTCCTGAGCTAAATCCTAATAGTAGTTTCTTTTTCTTTGAACCAGTCTAGTTCTAAAGTTGATACTAGGCATATATAGTCAGTGCTTAAAAAAAATACTTGTTAAGTTATTCTGAAGTGAGGTTGGAAGTCTTGTAACTTCTACTTGTGTGGCTAATTTTAGTTTTTACTTCTAGATGAGATTGAAAACATTACTTTTCATGTATCAGATAATAAAGGTGAGACATTAATAAGAGATGATATAACAGTGATTAGGAGCAGGGACTCATGCCACTATCATTTGGGTTCAAATACAGACTACCACACTTACTGGTTGTGTGACATTTGGCAAGTTGTTTAATTCTGCTGGTTTTAGTTTCTTTATTTGTAAGATGGGGAAGACCATAACCAACTCATGGATACTATGTTGCTAGAGTAAATGAGATAATAAATGAGAAGCACAGAGCAGTGCTTGGCACATAACATTGGTCCCAGTGAACATTTGGCAATATCTGGAGGTGTTGTTGATGGTCACAGCTAGGGAGAGGTATGTGTGCTACTAATATCTAGTGGGTAGAGGGCAGGTATAAACAATGTACAGCACAGCACCTCACAACAAAGGCTTATTTGGTCCAAAACGTCAGTTGTGTGAAGGTTGGGAAACCCTGCTTTATAAAAAGTCCTCTGTTTCTCCTTTGGGTATTTTCTTCATACAAGGTGCTTTGCCAATTCCATTGTGTATAAATACTGATTATTGATAAAGATAAATCACAGACATGGATCTCATTTAACATTCATTTTAAAGGACAGATATAAAGGAAAATTAATAGATTTCATGATTTTTAAAAAAGATTATAGGGCAGTTACTCCAAAAGTAATCTAAAAGTGCTTCCATTTATTATTCAGAAACTAGGAAAGATTTCCAGGTGGATTTTACTAATTTGTTTTTCTAAATGGCAAACTGTTCATGTAAAAGTGTATCAAGAATAGGGAGCTTATGAGATGTGAGTGCCATAGTGTGTAAATATTCATAGGATCAAATATACACTAATGGACAAAGTAAGTATCAAGGTTAATGGAATGATCTATTGGGAGAAACCTTGGATCGCATCTAATTTCCCTCTCTTGTTTTAGTACTCACCATGTTAAGGGCTGTTTAACTGAGGACTTCATCTTTCTATTAATCTCTCTCCCTCTCTCTTTTTTTTTTTTTCCTGTTTAAAATTGCACGTTTACCATTCCCTATTTCAAGTTTCTTTTTTTCTTTTTTTTTTCAACGTTTATTTATTTTTGGGACAGAGAGAGACAGAGCATGAACGGGGAAGGGACAGAGAGAGAGGGAGACACAGAATCGGAAACAGGCTCCAGGCTCTGAGCCATCAGCCCAGAGCCTGACGCGGGGCTCGAACTCACGGACCGCGAGATCGTGACCTGGCTGAAGTCGGACGCTTAACCGACTGCGCCACCCAGGCGCCCCTACCATTCCCTATTTCAGAAGCTTCTAAGTTGATTTCTTTGCTACTGTCCTTTATATTCCTTCCTAAATTGATTCTGCTTAAAGGGGAGCCTTTCTAGTCTGGATTCAGTTTACCATTCAGACCTCTGAGCACCATCCCTTTATTTCTGGGAGAGAATTAAGTGCTAATGCCCTAAGGTTGGAATTGGAATGAACTAACTTTTCTTATGCATGGTATGAGTTGTATATCATCTTTGGGAGAATTGGCGAAATAGTTCATTGCATCATTTCCTGTATTTTGTATGTCAAGTGATTTTCCTCACTTGTGTCTAAACACTGATTGTATATCCATATATACACACGTAAAGTATGTATATACTTAATGCATATTTGTGTGTGTGCGTGTATGTCTGTGTGCATGTATATACTTTCACGTAAAATTGTCTCTGCACTTTGCTGTTTCCTCTGTCTGGAGTATTCTTTTCCTTTCATCTGCAAAACATTTATCTCTTAAGACCCTACTTAAATATCATCTTCTCTAGGAAGCCTGCCCTCATTAATGTAAGTGGAATTAGTTTTTTTTTTTTTTTTTTTTTCTGGTTATCCACAGTCTCTGTGTGGCTTTTATAGCACTTAAAATAGTTCATATTTTTCTCTTCTACTGGTCAGATCTTTGAGGGCAAGTGTTATGTCTTACTCATCTTTCAGTTAATATCTTCTCCCCCCAAGTGCCTAATATTTATTGCTCTTTAGCAGGCATATAGTTTGCTAACAAATGAAAGAGAAAAAAAAAAGATTGGAAAGATTTTTTAATGCGCTCTGTAAGAGGAGGACATTATCATGTCACCTTTGCTTCAAAGTGCTTAGTGTAGTACCTGTTCATAGGTGTTAAACAAATATTTATTAAATGACTTAGAAACCAGTTCTAATAATGGTTGGAAATTGCGTGTAAAGTTTTTCTTTTGTATTTCTAGAAGGCATATCCTAAAAGTAAAATAGCCTAGATATTTGGTACATCTGATGCATTAAGTTGAACTTTCTTTTCCTGACTCAGTAATGAGACTTTTATCCAGCAAATACGTTCTGAAAGATGCTTTTAGTTGTTTTCTTTTTCTCCTGTGGGTCCATTCTAGTGCTGAGCTTGTTGAAAAGGTGAATGTGTAGTATCTGTGCTACATCATGGGTGAGCAAGTAAAAGGCCTCTGTTCTTCTCTGTACATTTGCGCCCAAACAGAGTGATTATATATTTTCTCTCAAGTATGGATAATGACACTATTGAAGCGTGAGAGAGAAAAAAGGCAATTGGAGGTGAGGAAGTTGCCTACTAGGTCTCTTTTTCTTTTGATGATGATTGATTTTTTCCTCAGAGCTGCCTCCATTTATTTATAAAGAATTAGCTAGAAGAGAGAGGGGTGTGAATCTAGAGGATAAAAATATAAGTTTGATAACATGGTAAATAAGTATTTTGATAATTATTGTAATTATAATCCTTATTACCACTTATTGAATGTTTACTATATGTCAGGCACTATGCTAAGGATTTTTGTGTGCATTAGTTAATTTACTCCTCCCAGTAGTCCCTAGGAAATGGATAGTAATAAATTTGTTTTATAACAAGAAATAGATTCCCAAGAATATATAGCTAGGAATTTGAACTCACAGAACTGGCATTCAAATCCTGATCCCTCTGATTCTGTGGTCTGTGCTTTTAATCACCATGCATGCATGCTGCCTCTTAAGTTTCACGGGAGGAGTTTTGTACTGAAAATGGGACGTCAACAGGTATACTGAGATAGGAGGGGAAATAGGATTTCACCCTATATATATTTGTTAGAAGGAAGACGATTAACAGACTCACGGAGAAGCAATTCCCAGGTTTATGTCCTGACACACAACAATTGTGAAATTTAAGCTTGCCATTTGAATTGACTTGCATTAACCTGCAATTTTCATTAAATTTAGTCTTGCTCTTGCTATGATCATCAGGAGCTAGATACATCTTCAGCAGTAGAAGAAATCCATCTAGGCAAAATCTAAGAGATAGTGGAGCAGAGAGATTTTTATAACTTTTTCTGTGGGTAAAATATATTTTATAGTTACACTGAACTGTTTTGAGATTCTTGTTTAGGGGATGAGCCACGGAAATCTGTTATTTAGGATTTGAAAATTTATAATATGGCATGAGGTATGGCAGAAAATTTGAGAATCAACACTTGTTAGGTTCTAAGGTATAAATTGTTTAAGTCAATGCATATCTGTGGTGTGTTTCCCTTATGTGATTTCTTAGACTATTTTTGTTATTTAAAAAAAATTCTTTTTTCCTGCTTTTTCATACTTTGTACAGGATTATTCCTTACAATTAGTTTACTTATAGGTGTTTTATATTTAGTAAATATGGTGAACACATATTATTTTTATTTGTTCACAGGAGGTTTAAATAGTTTTCATAATTTTATTTTGTTACCTAAATCTAAAATGTTTCCTGAAAGATTTTCTCTTTCTTCTTCTTGATTGTATTTTAAATGCTGTATTTGTAACTTTAGTTATATACATTTGAACTTTGCCTTTTCCAGAATTTTAATTTATGTTTTTGTAAAATTGTATCAAAACTTACTTGCCAAAGCTAAGAGTAGGTTGCTAAATGATGTTCTGTTAAAGATTAAAAATGCATGGGGCGCCTGGGTGGCGCAGTCGGTTAAGCGTCCGACTTCAGCCAGGTCACGATCTCGTGGTCCGTGAGTTCGAGCCCCGCGTCAGGCTCTGGGCTGATGGCTCGGAGCCTGGAGCCTGTTTCCGATTCTGTGTCTCCCTCTCTCTCTGCCCCTCCCCCGTTCATGCTCTGTCTCTCTCTGTCCCAAAAATAAATAAAAACGTTGAAAAAAAAATTAAAAAAAAAAAAAAAGATTAAAAATGCAGAGTAACACCAGCATTCTTCACAGAGCTAGAACAAACAGTCCTAAAATTTGTATGGAACCACAGAAGACCTTGAAAAGCCAAAGTAATGTTGAAAAAGAAAACCGAAGCTGGAGGCATTACAATCTCAGACTTTAGCCTGTACTACAAAGCTGTAATCATCAAGATAGTATGGAATTGGCACAAAAACAGATATGTAGATCAATGGAACAGAATAGAAAACCCAGAAATGGACCCACAAATGTATGGCCAATTAATCTTCAACAAACCAAAAAAGAGTATCCAATGGAAAAAAGACAGTCTCTTTATCAAATGGTGCTGGGAGAACTGGACAGCAACATGCAGAAGAATGAAACTGGACCACTTTCTTATACCATACATAAAAAAACTCAAAATGGGTGAAAGACCTAAATGTGAGACAGGAAACCATCAAAAATCCTAGAGGAGAAAACAGGCAGCAATCTCTTTAACCTTGGCCTCAGCAACCTCATACTTGACATATCTCCGAAGGCAAAGTAAGTAAAAGCAAAAATGAACTATTAGGACCTCATCAAGATAAAAAGCTGCTGCACAGCAAAAGAAACAATCAGCAAAACTAAAAGGCAGCCGACAGAATGGGAGAAGATATTTGCAAATGACATATCAGATAAAGGGTTAGTATTCCAAAATCTTAAAAGAACTTATCAATCTTAACAAACACCTGAAAAACAAATAATCCAGTGAAGAAATGGGCAGAAGACATGAATAGATACTTTTCCAAAGAAAACATCCAGATGGCTAACAGACACATGAAAAGATGCTCAATATTGCTCATCATCTGGGAAATACAAATCAAAACCACATTGAGATACCACCTCACACCGGTCAGAGTGGCTAAAACTAACTCAGGAAACAACAGATGTTGGGGAAGATGTGGAGAAAAGGGAACCTTTTCGCACTGTTGGTGGGAATGTGAACTGGTGCAGCCACTCTGGAAAAGTGTGGAGGTTCCTCAAAAAATTGAAAATAGAATTACCCTACGACCCAGCAATAACACTACTAGGAATTTATCCGAAGGTTACAGGAGTGCTGATTCGTAGGGACACATGTATCCTAATGTTTATAGCAGCACTATCAACAATAGCCAAATTATGGAAAGAGCCCAAATGTCCTTCAGTTGATGAATGGATAAAGAAGATGTGGTATATATTCTTACACCATACACGAGAAGATGTGGTTTATATTCTTACACCATACACAAAAATAAACTCAAAGTGAATGAAAGACCTAAATATGCAACAGGAAACCATCAAAATCCTAGAGGAGAAAACCGGCAACAACCTCTTTGACCTTGGCCTCAGCAACCTCATACTTGACATGTTTCCAACATGTCAATACTACTTGGCGATGAAAAAGAATGAAATTTTGCCATTTGCAATAATGTGGAAGAACTGGAAGATATTATGCTAAGTGAAATAAGTCAGTCAGAAAAAGGCAGATATCATATGTTTTCACTATATGTGGAATTTGAGAAGCTTAACAGAAGACCATAGGGGGGAAGGGAAGGAAAAATAAGTTACAAACAGAGAGGGAGACAAACTATAAGAGACTTAAATACAGAAAACAAACTGCAGGTTGATGGGGGTGGAGGGTTGGAGGGTGGGGAAAATGGGAGGTAGGCATTGAGGGGGGCAGTATTGGGATGAGCGCTGGGTGTTGTATGTAAGTGATGAATCACAGGAATCTACTCCTGAAGCCAAGACTATACTGTATAGGCTGTATGTTAACCTAACTTGACAATAAATTACATAATAAAAAAAAAAAGTATAGGACATAGCACTGCGTTAAGATACTACTTTTATCATTTAATAAATTATTATTTGTGTGTGTCTAAGAATATGGCAAGTTTTAAATTTGGGATTCTCTTCTATTTAACATTAATTACTGGTTATTAATTATTACAATAGTTTTTTTTTTTAATATCTAGCGAAAGTAGCCTATCTATATTGCCTTCCTTTTCCAGCATTTTTCTGGTTAATTCGCTTTTATTTTTTAATTTCAAGTCAGCACATCTGGTTAAATAAAAGCAAAAACAGAACAAAAATGTGCCTAAGTAAAATTGAATTCTGGTAAATAAGAATTTAGGATTTGGGGTGAGGGAGTTAGATAATCATCTCAGGATTTTAGGATTCTAAGGCTTAGGCTGATTAGTGTTTTTTTATATTATCTACCATAGGTTGTCTTTTTTAGAAATGAATGTTAATAGGACACTATTATAAAAATAATATTGATATCAACATTTGAGTGCTTAATGTGTGCCAGGCACTCTTCTCTGTTCTTTATTTAACTTATTCAGTTCTCACCATAGACCTCTGAGGTAAGTATTGTTAATGTCCCTATTTTATAGTTGAAAATTTGGTACAGAGTAGTTAAACATTCTTAACATGTTACTTTCAGTTAGTAGTGGAACCGGGTTGTATTCAGGCAGTCGGGTTCTAGAGCCTGGGACCTTGATCACTACTCTATACTATATCATCTGTAAATGTACGTAAATGTAAATTTATTTCTTACATGTTATTTATAGAACAGTGCCTGGCACACAATAGGGTCAATAGAAGTACAGGCTATCTTCAGTGGTATTTCATTGCGTACTCTGTAAGGCTGGCAAAGCATGCATTATTATCCATTTATGTATGTATGTATTTTTTTCTTCTATTAATTAGACTCCAGAGTTTATTCAGATTTTTTTATTCCTTTTTAAAAAAATAGTTGAGTTCCCTGAGCTTCTTTCTTAGAAGCCATATTATTGCTCAAAATTATATGGCCATGTTAGATCTCAGAATTAGCTTTTCTCACCACACATTCAATTTTACTTTCTGTTAGAAATGGATAAAGACTGAAGTTGATTTGTTTGTTTTTTGTATGTCATTGGTTTTGAAAGGCAGAAACAAATATACTAGGTTTATAGTATTGTATTCATGCCCAGTTGGTGGAGGAAATAAATTCTCAGGTGTTATAAAGCTTTTCTTTACCTGTAAAGTTTTGGGAGTAGTATTATCCTACAGACTTGTGATATTGAATCATATCAGTCATAATAATGTGAAGTATTAGAAGTTGTTTTGACGAGAGAATAAAGAATAATAGGCTTTAAGAGAAATGATATAAGCCATATTTCCTCATCTAAGGAGTCATTTGTAGTAGTTTTTTTCCATTACTGCATTGCAGATTACCACAATTTTAGCAGCTAATCTCACAGTTTCTGTAGTTCAGGAATCTGGGCATGGTTTAGCTGGGTTCTATCCTCAGAGTCTTACAGGATGAAATCAAGGTGTCAGCCAGGGCTGCAGTTTCCTCTGAGGTTCAGCGTCCTCTTCCGGGCTCACTGGTGGTTGGCAGAATTCAGTTCCTTATGTTTGTAGGATTGGTGTGCCATTTTCTTGCTGGCTGTCAGTCAGGGACCATCTCCGTGAGGCTCCTGTAGGCCACCCTTAGGTTTTTGCCATGTGGTCCTCTCGGTGGACAGTTCACAACAAGGTTATTGAAAGACAGTGGGAGAATCTCTCTCCCTTGAAAACTCTCTGCCTTCTTCTAAGAACTGATCTCTTTAGGTCCAGCTTCACCCACAAGAATTACCCTAATTTAAGTCAACTGATTAGGGATTGTAATTATACATGCAGTATCCCTTCATAGCAGCACCCAGATTAATATTTTGGTTGCATAGCCTTGAGAAGATGTGTACACCAAGGTGTTGGAATCTTGGGGACCACCTTTAGAATTCTGCTTACCACATGATTAGTTGAAAGATATATCATGACTTTGCATATCACTAAAGAAGAAAAATGCTGTATTAAAGTATGATACAATACATTATTAGTACTGGGATGTTGCCTTCTAAAAAAAATAATAAAATGGAATTGTGGTCATTCTTCCAAGGACAAATATTTGCTTCATGAGTATCAAATTTATTCCCCACTGCCGTATTTCTATGTTGTGTTTTGCAAGCATAATTTTTGTTTCAATGCTGAATCATAGTGTAATCTTTTCTTTTTAAAATTTATTTAAGTAATGTCTACACCCAATGTGGGGCTTGAACACACGACCCTGAGATCAAGAGTCACATGCTCTTCCGAATGAGCCACCTAGGCACCCCCATAGTGTAATCTTTCACAGGGAATGGCAGCTGTATTTTGATTGCCACAGGACAAATGGATTGCTTTTCTTTGTTTCCTATTTATTTTTAATTACCTTTATTGAAATATATACAGTGAACCACATCCATTTAAAGTATATGGTTTGATGAGTTTTGGTAAGTGTGTATACCTATGAAACCACTACCACAATCAGGATATTTCTACCACCCTCAGAAAATTCCTTTTGACTCTAGGCACTCAGTTTTTTAGCCCAATTATTGATGTAATTTTTGTTAGTATAGATTATTTAACATTTCCTGGTATTTTAAGCAGTGAGGAAAAAAAGGATATGGAGACAGGATATTCTTAATTTTTTGTGTTTTTTTTCAGTTGGGGTAAAATGATCCTCCTTGAAATTTTCTGAACACTGTTCTGGGATGTAATTAATCTCTACTTTGCCTAGATATTTTTTTCCACCACATGCAGAGTTGGCTCTCCTGAACCATATACGTATGTGCTTATATTGCTTCCTCATCCACTTTTCTACTTACTGTCTTTGTTGGGCCAAACAGAGAACTAGAAATTCCAAGCTCCTAAACAATTTCACATTGTTACTATCAGAGGTTTTTCACCTGTTAAGATCGTCATAACACCCCAAGAAAAATCTCAAAATGTACTCATTTCTGTTTTGTTAGGATTTGTAGTACAGTTTGGATTTTAGGAAACATAAAAGATTTCGCTCATAGTCAACTCCTTACGGTTATTGCTTGTTTCATGTTGTTTAGTGTGTGCAGTGTTTTCCAGTACAGGAAACACTCTTAAGGGAAAAGTCTTACTTCCTGGAGCATAAGAAAAAGGGAACTGAGGGAGAACCCAAGTGAAGCTCTCAAAAAAGCTCACTAGCTGCCATCTAGTACAACACTGTCCAATAGAAATCTAATGCAGGCTAGATATCTAAATTTATTTTTTATTTTTTTCCTAAGTTTAAATTATCTAATAGCTACATTAAAAAACTAAAAAGGAAACAGGTGACATTAATTTTAATAGTATGTTTTATTTAACATAATATATCCAAAATATTATCATTTCAACAAGTAATTAGTATGAAACCTGAAAACCTATTGAGATATTTTAGGTTCTTATTTTAGTACTAACACTTTGAGATCTGGTGTATATTTTATACTTACAGCACATCTTAATGAGAACTTAGCCACATTTCAAATGCTTACTAACTAATGGCTAATATCGGATAATGCAGATGAAGATTATGAAGGTTTTTGTTGTTTTGTTTTTTCTGTTTGAGGCAGTAGATGTGGACCCCACAAGGAACTGGCTTTAGTAAAAATGTTTAACTCTAATAAGTTAGAGCTTTAATGTTTCAGGATGGTTTCTATGGTTGAGATACAAAGGTTTTTGTTTATAAAGGTAAATACAAAAAATATAACATTTCTCATTATACAAGTAATGTCATTGTTGAAAATTTAGAAAAGTCTGTACAGGAGACTACAAGTTGCCCTTACTTCAATCTAAAAATAACAAAGGTCAGTCAAACTTTTGTTCAATTTCCTCTTTGTGAATGTTTCATTTTATTTTTGAAAATTTTAAAAATAATATTGGCATTTTATTTAATTATTTAATTTATATTTTGGAGAGAGAGAGAGAGAGCATAAGCAGGGGAGAGGGGCAGAGGGAGAGAGAGAAAGAGAATCTTAAGCAGGCTCCATGTTTAGTGTGGAGCCCAGTGCGGGGCTTGATCCCCGGACTTTAGTATCTTGACCTGAGTCGAAATGAAGAGTCGGATGCTCAACTAGACTGAGACACCCAGGTGCCCCGTGAATGTTTCATTTTCAAATCAAAGAAAAAATATATTCTTTTTTTTTTAATTCTTTCCTCTTCATATTTAGACATTAAGTATTATTGACATTCCTTTTGCCTGTTTGCTTAAATTTATTTATTCTGTTTCCCAGGCTATATCCTATTACAGGGTCTCTGTGAGTGGTGCCCTCTGGAACACAGTAATCTGAATGGTGCTCCCTGGGCTGGGGTTAATAATAGAAACCCTGATGGTTATGTACTCATTGCTAAACCAGTATAGTTGCTTTCTATTTTTCCTGCCTGCAGTCTTTTACACATATTCCAACTTTTTTTGTTGTTGAAATACAGTTCACATACCAAAAATTTTACTCTTTTTAAAAAAGTACACAATTTAGTGGGTTTTTGCATCCATCTCTAACGATATATCTAATTCTGTAGCATTTTCATCACCCCAAAAAGAAACCCCTGTCCATTAGCAGTAACTTTCCATTTCCCCTTCCCTCAGCTCTCTGGCAACCGAGAATCTACTTTCTGTCTCTATGGATTTGCCTATTTTGGTCATATCATAAATAGAATCATAAAATATATGGCCTTTTGTATTTTGTTTCTTTCATTTAGCATAATGTTTTCAAGATTCTTCCATGTTGTGCCATGTATTAGTACTTCATTTTTTTTTTTTTTTTAATGAATGAATAGTATTCCATTGTATGGAGATACAGCACATTTTGTTTATCCATTCATCAGTTGATGGACATTTGAGTTTCCAGTTTTTGGCTGTTGTGAATAAATCACCCAGCTTTTGAGATCACGCTCATTCTCCAAGAACATTACTTTTTTTTTTTTTTTTTAATTTTTTTTTTTTTTTTCAACATTTATTTATTTTTTGGGACAGAGAGAGACAGAGCATGAATGGGGGAGGGGCAGAGAGAGAGAGACACAGAATCGGAAACAGGCTCCAGGCTCTGAGCCATCAGCCCAGAGCCTGACGCGGGGCTCGAACTCACGGACCGCAAGATCGTGACCTGGCTGAAGTCGGACGCTTAACCGACTGCGCCACCCAGGCGCCCCGAGAACATTACTTTTTTAACATCATCCTTCATTCTGTTAAAACTTTGGTGGCTCCCTATTGCTTATATAACATAAAATACTTAAAAGTCTTTACAAAGTATGTCCTCAAGCTACTTGCTTTCCATTCTTTTCCTTTGTGGTGTTTTGTACTATTTTTAAAATATATGTTCATATTAATGATAGATTAGACAATATAGATAAATCTGTCAATTGAATTCACTTAAAAATTACTTAAAATTTCAAGACTGAAGATTCACATTAACAAACTAAGGAATGTATATATATATATATCTGTATATATATATATATCTGTATATATATATATATATATATGCTAGAATAGAATAAAAAGAAACGTAATAGTAAAGAAATGTTTTTCTTGCATTTGTCCATAATGTCAAACAGAGACATACTCATTTCAGTCATATGAAAAAAACCCCTCATTTGAATCTGCCTTTCATATACTGAACTCATTCAAATTAATTCATTTTCTGATTAACACTGTTAGCAGCTTGTTTTTTCTGGAGTCTTAGTTTTGTTTTGTTTTGTTTTTTTCTTTTTTTCCCTCCCTTCTTCAGATATCCAGATAGAGTCTGTCTTTTTCTCCTTTTGACATTTCTGAAATAGTAAAAATGAAATAATTTTACATATACTTAATGTTTCTAGAATGTCTTTATACACACACACACACACACACACACACACACACACACATACACACACACACACACACACACTGATATTGTCTCGCATTTTATAGAAAGAGAACATAGTGGGGTGTCTTTCTACCTGGAAGGAAACATCAGGAGTGGAGAAGATGCATTCCCACTTTTTAAATTTCACAGTGTAACTTTGAGATCTTTTCATAATAGTATCTTCAGAACTTTTATCATTTTTTCCCCTGCAGAATAATTTCTCCAAAGTGAGATTACTGGGTCAAAATGTACATCCACTTGAAATTTGTTTACCTGTACTTTTAAGTATAGAAATAAGAGAATATAAATGGGAAAAATGAAACTGGATTTTTTTAGACTTTGTTTATAGATGAAAAAATGTAGGATCACAATTTTAATTTTTTTTTAATGTTTATTTATTTTTGACACAGAGACAGAGCCTGAGTGGGGGAGGAGCAGAGAGAGAGGGAGACACAGAATCTGAAGCCAGCTCCAGACTCTGAGCTGTCAGCACAGAGCCCGACGCGGGGCTCGAACCCACAGACTGCGAGATCATGACCTGAGCCAAAGTCGGATGCTCAACCGACTGGGCCACCCAGGTGCCCCTAGGGTTGCAATTTTAAATAATTGGTCATGGTCATGCAACCAATGTAGGGATTAGGAGGCTAATCCAGGTGTTTCTGATTTTCTTTTATTTATTATTATTTTTTTTAATTTTTTTTTTTAACATTTATTTATTATTGAGAGAGAGAGACAGAGCACGAGCAGGGGAGGGACAGAGACAGGAAGGCACAGAATCTGAAGCAGGCTCCAGGCTCTGAGCACAGAGCCTGACGCGGGGCTCGAACTCATGAACCACGAGATCATGACCTGGGCTGAAGTCGGAAGCTCAGCTGACTGAGCCACCCAGGTGCCCCCAGGTGTTTCTGATTTTAAATAAGCTCCTGTCCTTTCTGTTCTGTCCGTATTGCATTTGAGCAAAAGGCAAAAGAAGTCATGCCAGCTTCTTTTTGGAGAGAAATAATAGAATTCTAGACTTTATTTTCTGGATCAGTACTTTAAGAAGCTTTGCATTCTGAAGCCTCTAAGTGTACTTTGCGATTTTCAAAAAGAGCCATATCTGATATTAAAAAGTATCACGAAATGATAATAAATAAAACACTCCAGGATGAATTTGAATAAAATACTGAGAGAAAGAGATCCCAGCATATATAGGTATTTATCAAAGGCAGCATTTCACAATGGTGGGAAAAAGCTGGATGGCATGCATCATGTTGCAACATCTTTCTAATCATTTGGAAAATAAACAAACTGTTTATTGCTTTATTCTTTATGCAAAATAATTAAAAAAATTAAAAGATACTATAAAAGGACTGTGTAAGGTCAGCCTTTTGGTAAAAGAGGCTTAACTCAGTGAGTACAGTCATGAAAGTTTTTTTTTTTCCCCAGTCATTGTTTTTTGAATTTTCCTTAATTGCCCCTTAACATTGTCATGGGTCAATGCCCTTGCTTTCCCAATATTTCTTTAGTTGCAGGAGTTCTAGTTATGCCCCTGACAGGGCTTGATGTGTGGCTGGAGGGATCTATAGCACTCTTTCACACTCCTTACACCCCTCACCCCCAACTGTTTTTGGGAGTATACATTTATGCAGCTTTTTTAGAGAGCATTTTGACAATATCTATGAAATAAAGTGAATATGCTCTTAGAATTGGCATTTATACTTCCAGGAATTTAATACTGCAGATACACACTTTTACTTGAAAGATGAGTCCTTAGGTACAAAAGTTCTTTGTTCTGATAGAAATTCAGGAAAGCTTAAACTCTTTTTATAATTTAGTGTTTATTAACAAGAGGGCTGTTTATTACTTTTCCAGCAAAATGGTGAGATATGTTACAATTTAATTTTTGGACCTCTCAGTTATTCCCAATTTTTTGGTAAGAGAAAAAATGCTGCCATGAATGTCTTTGTGTATGTGGTACCCATTCATGAGTGTTGAGAATATTTCCAATGACTATATTTTGGAAAGTCTTCTGCTTTACCTTTATTTCCTCCTCATACTTCAAGGAGCGCTTCAGTGTAAATTAGAGCTAATTGCCTAAATAGGTGTGTGACTTATAACGGGCCTTTTAACCTTCCTGAACAGGAGGTTCTGTAGATCTGGGCCTCACAGGCTGACGTTTTACAGCAGTAACAAATGGAACTCTTTGTTGTTGACCACTATCACATTCTTTACCATCCTATAGAGGATATGTGAGTGAGGGTGCTGTTGGTATTTTGTATAAGACAACCCATTGGTGAGATAGTCATGCTTTCTTGGTCCCTTCCTCCACTGTGATACCATTGTGTCACAATTGTGTATAACTACTGATTCAGAAAGCAACTTCCAACACTTACTATGGGGATAGTACTCCTCCCAGTTGAAAACTATTGTAAAAAATGTTGGCAGTAATTATGTAAGATTGTTTGTGATTTTTATTGGCTTCTCTTTATCCCTTAATTCTTTATCAGCAAGGAGCAATGGTAATTTAAGTTACTTTACCTCAATATATACTCTAGAATATGCCATTTTGTTTATTATCCTTGTGAAAGTTTGTGTCAATAGCAGTAGTTTCTTCATAGATACATTAATAATTGATATGGTACAAAAACAAGGCTGTATTCTGACTTACCAGCTTTGTTTTATTTAATTGGTAGTTTTACTTTTTCAAACTCAGAAAAACATTGCAAAAATATTACAAAGAATTCCTATATGCTCTTCATTCAGGTTCCCCAAATGTTAATCTCTTACACAATGACTGTGCAGTTATCAAAGTCAGGAAATTAGCACCGATATAATATTACCTAATTTTCAAGCTCTATTCCGATTTCATCAGTTGTCTCACTAACATTCTTATTCTGGTCTAGGATCCAATGCAGGATCACATGTTTTAGTTTAGTTGTCATGGCCTCTTAGTTTTTCTTTAATCTGAAACAATTCTATGATCTTTCTTTGTCTTTCGTGACTATTATACTTTGAAGAGTACTGGTCACTAATTTTGTAGAATGCCCTACAATTTGGATTTGGGTGGTTTCTTCATGATTCAATTAATGTTAGGAATTTTTAGTTAAGGATGCTATGGAAGTGATACGATGAATCTTACAAAGAAACACATGATACTGATTTGTATGTGCTGTTTGTTACTGGTGATACTTTCTTTGCTTGGTTTTAGGGTGGTATGAATTTGTCTGCTGTAGTTGTGCTTTTCCTTAGTAATTGATAAGTATCCTATAGGAGGATACTTTGTGACCAGGTAATTATTTTCTTTTCATACTCTTGCTCTCTAATTTTATTTTCATTGATGATTCTTGCCTGAAATTACTACTAGGGTATTTGGCAAATGGTGATTCTCTGTCTCCATCATTCCTTCTACATCTATTGGTTAGAATTCTCCTACAAGAAAAAGCTTCTCCCTATTATGTATGTATTCACTTTTTTATTTATATCGGAATAGAGATTTTTATTGTAAGTATATCAAATGGACTCTTGAATTCTTATTCTTATTCTTGGATTTAATCTATCACCATCATTACTGATCTTGGTGTTCTGATTATCTCAGATTTGGCCCTTGTGAACAAATCTTTCAAGGAGGCTCCTGATCTATCATTTTTGAGGACTGTTTGATTTTGTAGCACCACAAGATGTTTCAGGCTCATCTTGTACTTTTCTTGCCCTAGCCCTGGAATCAGCTATTTCACCAGGGAATATTCCTCTATTTGAGATTGGAATTCTTCCATGCTTTTTTCCCTAATACTTGTATCTCACCATCTTTTAAAAATCTTTCTGGCTTAAAATCATCACTTTGGATGATCTGGACGCATAACCCTGCTGTACAGAAATTAGTTTATATTCGGTAATTCTCTTTGTAGCAGGCTCTGTTTAGTTCCCATGAGACTCATTTTCTACTGAGTAAAACTGGAGGATTTCTTCATACATTGTACCAAGATCATTGAAACAGAATTGAAAATTTTCTTTGGTTTTGTTGAGTAATCATGATAGTAGCAAAACACTGTTCTAAGAGCTTCCTTATAATGCTTATGGTACAGAAATGTTTTATATTATTTATTTATTTATTTATTTAGTTAGTTAGTTAGTTAGTTAGTTTAGTGGTTTCAGAATTTTTTCTTAAGAAAAATTTTGACTTTGCCTTAAGTACTCTTGGCTCACCTCAATGGGAGGTGGATCGGCCATCCATCCGGAGTACCATTTTGATTAGCCTTTACAAAGTCTGCAAAAGATTTCAGTCTTCTCTGCTAATTTCGTTTCTAAAACATGTGTTTGCTCTTAATGAATACAGTATACATTAGATCCCTGTCACAGACTTTAACTTCAAATTTGCAGTCTCTAAAAGGTGGGAAAGGGAAAAATTGTGAAGCATTATTTAGAGGCCATAAGTTCCTACATATTTGAACTTTAAGTGAGACATTGTAACCCCATGTCCTTAGACGATGTTGTTTTGGCGCCACAATTCATTCATACTGACCATTAATTTATCTTGATTTTATCTTGAATTTGTGAATTATGTTTACCAGTGGTTCTCAAAGTGTAGTTCTATACCAGTAGTAGTGTCAGTCTCACCTTGGAACTGGTTAGAAATGTAAACTTAGGACCCACCCAGAGGAGCAGTTTGTTTTAACAAGCCCTCCAGGTGATTCTAATGCACTTATTTGAGAAACATTGCTGTATACATTTCCTATAAATTGTTTCAGATTGTTGGTGGAGGTAGGGAGTAAGAGTGCCAATTTATCTATTTACTATGTTATATTACCTGTTTAACCTAGCTCTTGGGCATATTGAGATATTTTGAAGAAGTGTGTTTGTAAATTAAGCTCTGTAAAACATCTCTCATATGCAATGTTTTGTAGGATCTTAATGGACATAATACTCTAGTTGATTTTGAATTTGAAAAAAGTTGACATATTAGGCCATTTGTCAAAACAATTTCTGGTAGCCATATGTTAAGTATGTGCAATTCACTGACATTAATTATGTACAACCATCACCACTGTTTATTTCTAAAACTTTTCCATTCCCCAAGCAGAACTGCCCATTAAGCAATAACTCCATTCTCTCATCCCTACAACTGCTGGTAACTTCTAACTTACTTTCTGTCTCTATGAATTTGTTCATTCTAGATATATCCTGTAGGTGAAATCATATAATATTTGCCCTTCTGTTTCTGACTTATGTCACTTAACATGTTTTCAGGGTCCATCCATGTTGTAGCATGTGTCAGGACTTCATTCCTTTTTATGGCTGACTAATAGTCCATTATATATATATACACCATAGTTTGTTTATCCATTCATTTGTTGATGGCTACTTGAACTACTTTCACTTTTTAACTATTGTGAATAAGGCTACAGTGAACATTGGTGTCAGTATCTGAGTCTCTTTTTTCAACTCTTCTGGGTATGTAACTAGGAATGGAATTGGAGGGTCATATGGTAATTTTATGTTTAGCTTTTTGAGGATCTGTCAAACTGTTTTCCACAGTGACTGCACTATTATACATTCCCACCAACAATGTATGATGATTCCAGTTTCTCCACATCTTTGCCACTGCTTATTATTTTCATTTTAAAAATATTTTATTTAAATATTTAAAAAATGCAGCCATTCCAGTAAGTGTGAAGTGGTATCTCATTGTGGTTTTGATTTGCATTTCCTTAATGACTAATGATGTGTTGGGTATTTTTTTGTATGCTTATTGGCCTTTGTATATATTCTTTGGAGAAATGTCCATTCAAGTCTTTTGCCCATTTTTAAAATAGGTTGTTTCTCTTTTTGTCATTGTGTTCTGGATATTAATCCCTTATCAGATATGTGGTTTACCGGAATTTTTACTCATATGGTAGGTTGCCTTTTTACTTTCTTGACAGTATATTTTGATGAACAAAATTTTTTAATTTTGATGATGTCCAGTTTATCTGTATTTTCTTTTGTTGCTCACAACTTGGTGTCATATCTAAGACTCCATTTCCATGATCATGGCAGTCCAAGATCATGAACATTTATCCCACTATTTTTGTGTGTTTTGTGAGTTTAGCTCTTATTTTTAGATAATTGACCCATTTTGAGTTAACTTTTGGTATGAGTCAGGGAGGGGTCACCTTCATTCTTTTGCTTGTGGAAATCCAATTGTCTCAGCACTATTTGTTGAGGAGACCATTCTTTTTCTAGTGAATGGACTTGGTACTCTTGTTGAAGATCAGCTGGCCATAGATATGTGGTTTAATGTCTGAACTCTTGGGGCGCCTGGGTGGCGCAGTCGGTTAAGCGTCCGACTTCAGCCAGGTCACGATCTTGCGGTCCGGGAGTTCGAGCCCCGCGTCGGGCTCTGGGCTGATGGCTCAGAGCCTGGAGCCTGTTTCCGATTCTGTGTCTCCCTCTCTCTCTGCCCCTCCCCCGTTCATGCTCTGTCTCTCTCTGTCCCAAAAATAAATAAACATTGAAAAAAAAAATTTTAATGTCTGAACTCTTAATTCTGTTCCATTGGTATATGTATTTATTCTTATGTATTATGTTTTGAATATAAGTTTCTCATGCTGATTTTTTGCTTAAAAATAAAAATTCTTTAGGCACTTTAAGTGCTATTTTTACTTTTTGTTTTTAAAAAAACTAAAATTATGAGTAACTCCGAACATTTAAAATATTACAGTTGGTAAATTCTAAAGAAGCAAATTTAGTATCACATGGTAGGTATTCTCCTGGGCCTCTGTGGAAAGCATGAGGATGCACAAGACTTGTTCTGTTCCCTACCATCTTAAAATTTAATTCACTAACTTAAACAGCCCTGTACTTTTGCTTTGCCATTTATTTTTTGTGTGAGCCCAACATCATGATGTCCTTAGGAAGTATGTATAGCATATGAGATGCATATCCCTGTTGGCAGCAAAATTAGAAGGTTTAGATGTGATAGTATCACTTTTTTCCCTTTTGTATGGTTCATGTCTTTGCTTTTAATAAGCACTGAATTTATTACTCTCCTTATCTTTATATAATTTGCTGCTGTTATATTCTGTTACTAGCTTCCTAGAGAATGGGTCTCTCCTGTTTTAGTTTTTATAAAAGACTATTTAAGCTATTGCAACACTGACGCCTACCTCTTCTGTATTACCTCCTGTATATTACCCATCCATCTGTAAATGCTACAAAACATCATGTATCACTGAATTTTCCTTGGGCAAATTTATATTCTGATGCTGAGAATTGTTTACTATGTGTTCTGCATTTGGTGTGATAGGCTATTGTAACGTGAACTTCCAGGGTGATATTTTAGGTAGTTAAGAGTGATGTTGTAAAGAATATTCTTTTTTTTTTTTTTTTGCAAGAATTTAATTATGTTTATCTTTAATCTTGTGTAGAGCAGCACTGTGTGATAGAACTATAATTTGAGTCACGTATGTAATGTAAAAATTTCTAGTAGTCTCATTAAGTAAAAAAAAAAAGGCTAAATTATTTTTACTTAATCTGATATCTCTAACATCATCTTAACATATAATCAATTTTAAAATATTGAGATAATTTACATTTCTTTTGTACAGATTCCTTAAAACCTGGTAGATATTTTACATCTGAATTTGATCTTCAGAAATATTTGATCTTTATTTAGATTTCATAAAATTTATGGTTGAAAAAGTAGATTCACAGATCTTTAGGAAACTCAATTTCAGTTGACATGGATTGTGGGAAGATTATTAATGGAGCTCAAATATTTAATATTCTGAGTTTGGATAAATATGAAAATGTTTTATTAAGCATATTTCAACTCCTTTGTGTGTTTTTTTAAATTTTTTAATGTTTATTTTTTGAGAGAGAGAGAGGGAGAGAGAGAGAGCATGAGGAGGGGAGGGGCAGAAAGAGAGGGAGACACAGAATCTGAAGGAGACTCCAGGCTCTGAGGTGTCAGCACAGAGCTGGGCGTAGGGCTTGAACTCACGGCGTGTGAGATCACGACCTGAGCCAGAGTTGGATGCTCAACCAACTGAGCCACCCAGGCGCCCCTCCTTTGTGGTTTTTAAAGCTAGAAGGGCCATAGCTCAACTAGTCATAGCACCTGTTTGAAAAAAAATTTTTTTTTCTGTTGTCCTTTGAGCAAGCCAAAGCAGTAAGCTAATGTTTTTGATTTCCACAAAATAAATGAATGCTGTTGCCAGTCTTTATTCCATTCTCAATCATGATCTGTGAAAACAGAGAGATATCTAGAGACTTATTTTAAAAATTAGAAGTTAGTTTATGAATAAAGAAGGAAGGGAAACTTGTCTTGAGAGAACTTGTTCACAAGATTGTTTCCAAAATACTTTCTTTCTTTTAAAAAAAAATTTTTTTTAACGTTTATTTTTGAGAGACAGAGCATGAGTGGGGGAGGGGCACGCGCGCGCGCGGGCGCACACACACACACACACACACACACACACACACACACACAGAATCTGAAGCAGGCTCCAGGCTCTGAGCTGTCAGCATAGAGCCCGACACGGGGCTCGAACTCACAAGCCATGAGATCATGACCGGAGCCACCCAGGTGCCCCCAAAATACTTCCTGTAGAAGTAGTCACTAGAGATGGTCTTTGAATAAAGGGTTCTGTGATTAAAAGTTTGAAGAAACACCATATAACATAATGGTGACCTACTGAAGATTTACAGTACACAGTGATGTATTAGAGACTGAGACATGTTACAAAAAAGAAACTTGCTAAATCTTGTTTATCCTGCCTGCATTTCTTAAACTTTTAGGACAATGAAATTCCTTTTTTTATTGAAGTCAAACCTATCTATCCTATGAGAAATGCTGCCCTCTAGGGGCATAAACTCAATTGCTCTTGAATTTCAGTACCATAATGCTGCCTCATCTTTGTGTGTAGAAGTTGTAATAATTATACTAAATGCATAACAGAATAGCCGATTAGAAAAATCTTATATGGTTAATTTTAAGAAAATTCAGAAGATGGAATAGGAATGGAGTTGTTATTTGGACATATGACATATTTATGGCTGCTAATAATCTTTCAAATAAATTTTCCTTATGTGGAGAATTATGGACACATAATACTTCAAGACTCCAGATTTCATGAAGTCTCTCTTGCTGGCAGAAGCCCTCTTTCCCTGTCTTTTTGAAGACCTATAACAATCTATCTTATGACTCTTACCACTTAAAGGGAAGCCAGTTTCCTTCCATAGTCCTTCCACAGTCCTTATTGTTTTCAGATCTATAACTGGAGTCAGACTGTAATAGCATGCTGTACCTTTGCATAGTCAAAATGGGAAGAAAAGGATTATATATTAACATTCTAAAAAAAGCTTTTTGGTAACATATCATCAGGAACTTTAGTAATATATGTAAAGGTGGGTTTTGATGATGAGAGGGAAACCTGCTTTTGGGTTCAGTGTATTGGCATGGTGCAATTACCAGAGATTTTGTGTTGAGTATTCTAACTCAAGCAGCTAGAAGATGTTCTAATTGTTTGCTCCTTTCATTGGTCTGAACATTGGCCTACATACTAAATGAAGTTGAATGCCTACAAATTCATGGTGTAACATAGGGGAAGAAGTCAGAAGATTAAGGGACATTTATTTCCTCTCCACCATTATCCACTAAGAGGTCCAGAAGATACTTCATTCCCCAAGGGTAATGAGAAATACTTTGAGGACAGTGCCAACATCTATAAAAGCAATATAATTGCTCTTGTCTATAGGTAGGAGGAGATACTGCCATTGAAATGTCTCTTTGATTTCAGATGGTAGGATTCTCAGGATTTAACTTTCATAGGCAAGGTGGGCATCATTTCCATAAGTTAGCATGACAGGCATGATGATCAGAGATGCACTGACTTGATTGCTTCATTTTGGCTATAGCTAAATGATGATGGGATTCCTAGGTCTAAAATAGATGGGGAGCCCATTAAGGTCTTACTTGATCTGTATAACCAAAAATTTTAGGACTGAAGGTCTGACTTGAACTATCGTAAGAGTGAGTTGAACTATCATAAGAGTGAGCTGTAGTTCTTCACAGTTCCTTGACTTGAGTTAGGTGTGTAGAACCTGTTAAGTTTTCCTTTATTTGTTTATGTATTAAAATTTTTTTTCACTTGTTTTTCTGTTCTTACTGCCATTTGCAGTTTAGTTCATAGGTTATAGAAAAAACCAGAAGGGAAGGAGACATCATCCAGAGATTCTGATATTGGGGCTGTGTTCAATAACTGATAAGATTGCTTTTTATCTCCCTTTGAGGAACAGAAAGGGTTTTCTTCCTACAAGGCTTAGTTATAATATGTCAAGCTTGAGAATTTTGTTTGGAGCTTGAAGTTTGGAATAAATGTGTATGTTGTTTGATAGCCGAGACTTGATCTATATTTATCTCATTTCAATAGCTGGTTAATGTTGGAGAAATTTGTATGTTTGGGGCCCTGTAGAAGACAGAACTCATTTTTCTAGCATCCCTTGCAGCTAGGACACAGGCATGTGATCTAGATTATGTTGATCAGAAGCATCTGTGTAAAACATGAATTCAGAAGAGAAAATTGCAAGGAAACAGCTCTCACTTGGAATTGCTTCCTAATGTGGATGTTAGGTGGTGACACATTGAACTTTTTACAGGTAGCAGTGGCAGACATCCTAGTGAGCCTTATTATCTGAGGCTCCGCTTTCATGGTACCAGGGCTCACAGGGTGGGAACAGTTTGGTGGGGAGACTTAGGTATTTTTCCTGGTTGCATACCTCCAAGCTGATTCTCGGGCTCTTTGGGGGAGAATTCTTTGAATCTCCCAATATATGTTAATAATTTCTTTTTCTATTGAAACTGCGTGAAATAGTTTCTGTTGTTTGCCACTAAGAACCCTGATTGATCTAATTATAAAGATTGCTTATTGTCAGAGTATTTTATTTTTCTAATTAAGATCCAAAAGTTGCCAAGACCTTATACTTTATTGTTTTCTCCCCAGAGGTCTACATTTCTTTGCCACCTTTTTTTTTTTTTCTTCCTAGAATGCCGATTTTTGTACCTTTTGGGTTGCTTCCTGTCCTTCACTACTCAGCTTGAGCTCCACTGCTGTGGTGAAACCTTTCTTGTGCATCCCAGCAACCTGATGGGTTCTTTTCTTCCTCTGAATTCCAGTAATACTTGTTTTGGTGTTAAGAGCTAGGGTTTTGTTTTGTTTTGTTTTGTTTTTCTTTCTATACATATCTTAGCTCTCACACTAAATAATAAGCTTCCTGAGAACTGGTGAGGTACCTGTTTGAGTCCCTTGCATTATGTAGCAGAATGCCTTGCACTTACTAGATTCAAGGTTCAGTACAGTCACTTTCATAATGTATAGTGATTAGAATTGCTGAGAATCACAGTGATACCTGGCCAAGTGAGCTAATAAACTAATTAGATTTACTTTATTTGGTCCTACTGAGACAAAATAGTCTAGCCAGGAGACCCAAATTCTGTCTTTCTCAAGGAGTCAGACACTTGCTTCTCATCCCTGTTTTTATCAGCAGGTGCACTGTCTTCTGAATTACCATCTTCATAATGTTTTGTAATTTTTTACTTTGACAAAGACTTCTGTTTTCCCCTTCCTTTCTAGTTACTTCCATTGTACCCTCTAGAATTGCTGTTCATAATCAGTAAGCTTAGTATTTTCAGTTTCTTCTAGAAATTTGTATAAATTATGAAATAATTCAAACACAAAAACTTACAGAAAGTAATGTAGTACACCTGTGTACCCAGCCTTAAGGTCAAATAGAGGTTACCTTTTGCCTCCTTTGCTTTTTCTCTTCTTTTAAAATTTTACTGCCCCCATCCTTTCCTCCCTCCTTCAGAGATGCTCATTATCCTGAAGTTGTTGTGCATCATGCCTCTATTTTTTGTACATATAAAACATTTACATAGAAGATGATGTGATTGTTTTCTAGATGACACATGTAGGTTTAGTTTATTCTTTTTAACTGCTGTTTGGTATTCTACGTTGAATAAAACTTAGTGTTACACTAAGAGAAAATGAATTCCTACCTTCGGCATATAATATTGTAATGAACAGTCTCGTACATAAGTGCCCAGTCAATGTGTAACTTTATCTAGGGTAGGCACACAAGAGTAGAATTGCTGGATCATAAGGTACAGGTGCTATTTCATCTTACCAAGTATTGCTAAGTCCAGTCCAAAGTAGAGGTACTACTTTGTGCCCACCAGCATGTTTCCTCACATTTTTGTGAAGATTTTGTTTTATCTAGCCACTACTTTTTGCCTCCCTGAAACATAAGAAACTCTTCTTTTTGCCTCCCTGAAATATAAGAAACTCTTCTCATTTCTCTGATTTCTAGTAAAGTTGAGCATCTTTACAAGAGTCTTGTTCATTCTGGTCTCGTATTTTGGGAATCTTTTCTCTGTGTTCTTTGGTAATTTTCTTTTTCTGTCAAATATTGGCTTTAATATTGATTTGTGGCAATTCTTTTTATAATCTGGATATTAATGTTTTTGGTATTAGCATTGCAGATATCTTTTCTATCTGTGGGTTTTTGAAATTTTAATTTATTTTTTATTTTTTTATTTTAATTTCAGTACAGTTAACATACAGTGTCATATTAGTTTCAGGTGGACAATATAGCAGTTCAACAATTCCATACAGTACCTGGTGGTCATCGTGACAGGTGCCCTCCTTAATTTCCATCTCCTATTTCATTCATCCCCTGACCCCCCCTCCCCTCTGGTAACCATCAATTTGTTCTCAGTAGTTAAGAGTTTCTTGGCTTGTCTCTTTCCCCTTTTGCTTGTTTTTTTTTTCCCCTTAAATTCCACCTAAGAGTGAAATTATAACATACTTGTTTTTCTCTGAGTTATTTCATTTAGTATTATACTCTCTAGCTCCATCCATGTTGTTGTAAATGGTAAGATTTCATTCTTTTTTTATGGACACTTGGACTGCTTCTATACTTTGGTTATTGTAAATAATGCTGCTATAAACATGGGGGTGCATATATCCCTTTGAATTAGTGTTTTTGTATTTTTTTTGGTAAATACCTGGTAGTGCAATTACTGGATCATAGGGCATTTCTATTTTTAACTTTTTGAGGAATCTCCATACTGTTTTCCACAGTGGCTGCACCAGTTTGCATTCCTAAAGAGGGTTCCTTTTTCTCTACAACCTCATCAATACTTGTTTTGTCTGTGGGTTGTTTTTAATTTTGGTCAAAAGTTTTAAATTTACAAATTTACTACATGGGTTTATTGCTAGTCTATTCTGTACCATAGTCTTACTTGATTTGCCTGATTTCTTGTCATTATCATACTGTATTGATTATAATAGTTTTGATACGTCTTTTGAAGCTTGATGAGGTAAATCCCTGAATGAATTTTAGGTTAGCTTGTCAAATTTTATCCCCACCTCAAAGAAAATCCAACAAAAAACAAACCCTAAATCATGTTGGGATTGTGATTGGAATTTCATTGAATTTACAAGCTACCTTGGGCATAATTGATATCTTATTGGATGACTGTGAGATATATTTCTGTTTAAGTGTTCTTTAATGTTTTTCAGTATAGTTACATTGTTTTCACATGTCTTTTATTAGATTTATCCTTAGGTTCTCTCTTTTTTTTTTTTTTTAAGTTTATTTATTTTTGAGAGACAGAGAGAGACAGAGCACGAGCAGGGGAAGGTCAGAGATGGAAGGAGACACAGAATCCCACGCAGGTTCCAGGCTCTGAGCTGTCAGCACTGAGCCGACATGGGGCTCGAACCTGCGAACCGAACCGTGAGATCATGACCTTGAGCCGAAGTTGGATGCTTAACCGACTGAGCCACCCAGACATTCCTTAGGTTCTTTATGGTTTTTTTTATTATGATGAATGAGAATTTTTATACAAATACATTTTGTAACCACCATTAATCAGTTTGGGAAACAGATTGCTTCTTTGTACATTGTTTTTGTATCCAGCACCCTTGCTGAACTCTGATTCTAATGATAGATTGTCTTGGATACCCTCTGTAGTTCGTCATATAATCAGGGATTAGTGATTGCTTTTCCCAAGCCTCAGCCTCCTTAATTTTCTTGTCTTATTGGGCTGTTTAGTACCCCTTTACTAAAATTACAGCCCTTCCTGGGTTTTGGCTTCATGTGTGTGTTACCATGTGGAGGAGGAAGAGGGATCTCTGTTCTAAAGTCTCTCACCAAGGTCCAAAAGGGTCATATTTAGTCCCTACATATAAGTTAAAGGCCAAAGGAATAGCTTAAGACTAGTAACCCATCCTAGGGCAGAAGCATTGTCAACTGGCAGTCTTAACTAGTTTTTTTCTGTGTTACTGGCACTTTAAGATTTTTCTTTCATGGTAGCTAAAAAGTTTATTTAAAAAATGATTTTGATTTATCCTTTCTGAATGAAATTTCTGTGGGAAGGCTTTACAGGTGATCTAATCTGATATATTGTTGGGACTGGAAGTATAGTCTATACTATATAAATTTCCTTAATTGAAAATTTTACTCTATTTGGGAGTTCTTTGTGCCCTGCACCCCATTCATGCTGGTTTTTGATGCCTTACAGTATCCTATAGCATAGTGGTTTAAGAGAGCAAACTTGGTTAACTCTTTTAAAACTTCTCTGAGTTTGTTTCTACATTAGTAGTGGCAGTATCATTTCTTACCTTACAGATTATTTGTGAGCATTAAATTCATACATTTAGAACAGTATTTAGAACAGTGTCACTTTCTGTTCTAGCTTCCTTTTAGCTGTTATCTATTGCCGTCTTTGTAGATTATTATTCTTGCAAGGTGATGGCACATTGCTCATAATCTTGTAAATTTTAGGTCCTACAATGATCTTGGATGATTTCAGCATCCATATGGATGATGCACCAACATCCTGAGTCTCATTTCCCTGACCTCTTCAAATCCAGTGACTTTGTTCTTCAGTCTGTTGTATTACTCCCATGGGAATTATTAATAACTGTTCTGCCTAACAAATTATTAAAAAGTACCTTATATCCTTGAGGGTTGTTTGATTAGTTATATAACTGTTGATTAGCCATTGCCACTATTCTACCAACTCATTTCTACTTCTAGTCTTTTGGCTTCTCATTCTTCCAGTTATCAGCCTTCTCTATTTTTCTATCTTTTCTCTATCTCTTGTTAACTGAGAATCTATTGTCTACTGCTTGTCCATATCCTAGATCCCTCTTACTGGATATACTGGTCCCAACTGTCTGACAAAATCCCAGTTCTGAACTAACCCCATGATCTGCTTCCTCCATTTCTGTACCACCTAAATGCTGCAGTAGAAAATTACTTGAAAGAACATACTTTTTTTCATTATAAATTCATGATCATCAAGTGGACCCTATTACTACTTGAAAATCTATTGCCTTCCTCTTGTCAGCTGGTTTCCTCATCTCCACCATAACTGCTTTAGTTACCCACTCTTCTCAGACCTCCAACAGACCTCTTTCTAGAGAAGGCATTTCCTATTATTTTCCAGTGAAATAGGAGTACTAGGTGGTTGCCATTAGTTGCCCACTGTTTTACTATTTTTTTCTTCCTCCTTAATGTTAAAATAGAGGCAGTACTGTTTTTTATCTAGGACTCTCTTGCCTTCTGTCTCTTTGGGGTACCTTACACTGTTGATTATTTCTTCTTTTGTATATTCAGTTTTCTTTCTTACACTGAGTTCTTCTCCTCACTATTAAAAAAAACAAAATGAAACAATAAGGCTTTATGAGCACTACATTACTAATCTTTTGTTCTCTTTCCTAGCCAAATGCTTGAAATCATTATTTATGTTTGTTTCCATTTCTCACCTTTGTCTCATCTCAATTTATTCACTCCACCAAACAGTATTTGCTAATGATAGCAGTGACCTCTGTTTTAATAAATTAAGTGGATGTTTTTAGACTTGTTCTTATTTGACCTCTGTATTAGTTGGCTAAGGCTTTCATAATGAAATACCACAGACTGGATGGCTTAAGCAACAAAAATGCATTTTCTCACAATTCTGGCTAGAAGTTTAAGGTCAAGGCGTCTGCAGGTTTGGTTTCTTCTGAGGCCTCTCTGCCTTGGTTTGCAAATGACCATGTTCTTGCTGTGTTGATGGTCTTTCCTCTGTGAATGCACAGCCCTGGTGTCTGTGTTCACATTTCCTTATAAGGGCACCAGTCAGATTGGATTAAGGCCTAGGTGATAACATAATCACCTCTTTAAAGGCCCTATTCCCAAATACAGTCATGTTCTGAGGTGTGCTGGAGGGTAGAGCATCAACGTAGGAATTTGGGGGGAACACACTTCAACATAACAACCTCCTAGAAGCTTTTAGCATTGTTGAAAACTTCTCCAAACCCTTTGGTATATTATTCTTCAGACCTCTTTTTGGTCATTTATTTTTAATTAATTTTTTAATTTACATCCAAGTTAGTTAGCATATAGTACAACAATGATTTCAAGAGTAGATCCCTTAATGCCCCTTACCCATTTAACCCATCCCCCTCCCACAGTCCCTCCAGCAACCCTCTGTTTGTTCTCTATATTTAAGAATCTCTTATGTTTTGTCCCTCTCCCTGTTTTTATATTATTTTGCTTCCCTTCTCTTATGTTCATCTGTTTTGTATCTTAAATTCCTCATAAAAGTGAAGTCATACGATATTTGTCTTTCTCTGACTAATTTTGTTTAGCATAATACCCTCTAGTTTCATCCACGTAGTTGCAAATGGCAAGATTTCATTCTTTGGATTGCTGAATAATACTCCATTGTATATATATATATATATACCACATCTTCTTTATCCATTCATCCATCGATGGACATTTGGGCTGTTTCCATACTTTGGCTATTGTTGATAGAGCTGCTATAAACATTGGGGTGCATGTGCCTCTTCGAAACAGCACACCTTATCCCTTGGATAGATATCCCGTAGTGCAATTGCTGGGTCATAGGATAATTCTATTTTTAGTTTTTTTGAGGAACTTCCATACTGGTTTCCAGAGTGGCTGCACCAGTTTGCATTCCCACCAGCAGTGCAAAAGAGATCCTCTCTCTCCATATCCTCGCCAACATCTGTTGTTGCCTGAGTTGTTAGTTAGCCATTTTGACAGGTATGAGGTGGTATCTCATTGTGGTTTTGATTTGTATTTCCCTGATGATGAGTGATGTTGAACATTTTTTCATGTGTCGGTTGGCCATCTGGATGTCTTCTTTGGAGTAGTGTCTATTCATGTCTTTTGCCCATTTCTCCCCTGGATTATTTGTTTTTTGGGTGTTGAGTTTGATAACGTTCTTTATAGATTATCGATACTAACCCTTTATCTGGTATGTCATTTGCAAATATCTTCTCCCATTTTGTCAGTTGCCTTTTAGTTTTGCTATTGTTTCCTTTGCTGTGCAGAAGCTTTTTATTTTGATGAGGTCCCAATAGTTCATTTTTGCTTTTGTTTCCCTTACTTCTGGAGATGTGTTGAGTAAGAAGTTGCTGTGGCCAAAGTCAGAGAGTTTTTGCCTGCTTTCTTCTCGAGGATTTTGATGGCTTCCTGTCTTACATTGAGGTCTTTCATCCATTTTGAGTTTATTTTTGGTTATGGTGTAAGAAAGTGGTCCAGGTTCATTTTTCTGCATGTTGCTGTCCAGTTTTCCCAACACCATTTGCTGAAGAGACTGTCTTTATTCCTTGGATATTCTTTCCTGCTTTGTCAAAGATTAGTTTGCCTTACGTGTGTGGGTCCATTTCTGGGTTCTCTATTCTGTTCCATTGATCTGAGTGCTTGTTTTTGTGCCATCTTTTTGGTCATTTAAATTGTAATTTCTTGAGTCTTGGTCCTAGGATGCTTTCTCTTGCCTCTTTGTTTTTTCTCACCAGGCAGTCTCACCACTTTGATTTCCACTAATGGAGGGAATTACTTCTCTCCATAAACCCTTACTTATCTAGCTAAGTTCCAGTCCTATTTAATAACTCTGCTTAGTTATCTCAGAGGCACCTAAACAAAATGAGACTAAATCTGAATTTAGGATAATCTCCATCCATGTGATTTAACCCTAGTCTACCTACATAGCCTTATCTCATGCACTTTCATTTTTATTCCTTGGCTTCTTGGTACAAATACGCTTTATCATTTCCTTCAGAGTCTTTGTTCTTGTTACTTTCAGTATGTCAGTACTCCTCCCCTTAAAAAAACACTCCAATTTTGGGGCATGTGGGTGGCTCAGTTGGTTGAGTGTCTGACTTTGGCTCAGGTCATAATCTCATGGTTCATAGGTTCATGCCCTGCATTGGGCTGTGTGCTGACAGCTCAGAGACTGGAGCCTACATCAGATTCTGTCTCTCCCTCTCTTTCTGTCCGTTCCCCGCTCATGTTCTGTCCCTCTCTCAAAAATAAACATTAAAAAAAAAATAAATAAAAATCCCCAATTTTTAATATGTATCAAAGTTCTAAGCATTAGTTATTAGGAAAATGCAAATTGAAACTAGGAGATAACTACTAAAATTAACTATAAGGGCTAAAATTAAAAAAAAAAAGACTGTAATATCAAATTTTCCAGTAAGACAGCCAGAACTCCCATAAATTGCTGGTGTGAGTATATACTTGTAGAACTACTTTGGAACACCATTTGTCATTTTTACATAAATTTAATATATACCTGTCTTTGGATTCAGTAGTTCTCTTGGGTATTTTCCCAAGAGAAATGAAAACCTATGGTTACAAAAAGCCTTATTCAAGAATTTTTTTGGTAGATTTATTTATAACGGCTAATCACTGGGAACAACCCAAATGTCAATTGATAGGATGGATAATGGATTGAAAAGTTTTGGTATATTAATTACTACAGTAGAATACTACTTGGTAATAAAGAGGAAAGAACATATGCAAAATGACATGGAGGAATCTAAAAAAAGCTCTCAGGTGCTGGACACAATACAGTACAATTCCATTTATATTAAGTTCTCAGATTAGGCAAAACTGATCTGTGGTGAAAACAATTTAAAATATTGAACAGTGGTTTGATCATTTGGTTGTGGGGAGAGTAGTGGTACTCAACAGGGAAGGGGCATAAAGGTTTCCTGAAAGGATGAAAATGTTCGGCATCTAATAGAGGTGTAGGTTATACACATTTATCTATTTGTCAGAGTTGTATAGGTAAGCGTATATTTCAGCCTATGTAAATTTTACCTAAAAAAAAAATTAAGCTAGGTGTCAGAGAGTGGAGGGTATAGTTAAAACAAGAATGGCAGGGTGTCGATGGTTACAGAATTTGGGTTATGGATACATAGGAATTTATTATACTATTTTGTATATGTCTCAAATTTTCCACATGAACAGATTGTTTTGTTTTGGAAATCTAAAAGTTATAAAGACACGTCAACAACACCTATTCTTACAACTGGCTTAATAAATAAAATCTTAACCAATATAATTCTTTTCCCTTGTGAACCAAACCCTGATTCCATGCCCCTTCCCGCCACCAACTATCATCCTAGATTTCTCTTCACTTTTAAAAGAGGTTAGAGTGGGAGAGAGTCAAAGCATAAGAGACTCTTAAAAACTGAGAACAAACTGAGGGTTGATGGGGGGTGGGAGGGAGGTTAGGGTAGGTGATGGGTATTGAAGAGGGCATCTTTTGGGATGAGCACTGGGTGTTGTATGGAAACCAATTTGACAATAAATTTCATATATTAAAAAAAAATAGAAAAAAAAATAAACATTCCAAATATCAATTCTAAAGTTCAGTTTCTTGGGGGAAAGTCTCTCCTGACTCGAAACACTCAATAGCTTAAGTGTCCCTGTTATGTGATTTCATGGCTTTTATCCTAATTATGATTTATTTGTTTGATTACTTCATATCAATCTCTCCATTAGACTTAAGTTTTCAGAGGGCAGGGTATATTTACTCTTATTGTCTTAGTGCCTGGCATAATAAATTTATTGAATGATTGTATTGGTGTCATTTTTTTCTCTTTAATTAAAGATTTCCTAAAAATTGAAGAGCTATTATTCCATACTTTGATTGTTGGATCAGTATGTTAAAAAAAAGTTATGAATGTGAGCAGATTCTTGATAGGTGATAATTCTTTCTCATTTTATTGGCAACTGATTAAAAAAAAGAGCAATAATATTGTGTACTGAGATCTGGAACCATGTCCAAAAGTCCTGTCACTTGATTCCCAAAATTCCCAATTTTGAGCTTTATTATGTTGTCTGTTTCTTACTTGGAAGCATGTGAGTAAAAGACCCCTTTCCTATTTACAAAGATTATTCTACATACCTCTTCTTTTCTCTAGTGTGCTTTCTCCCTTGCCTATTAGTTTATGTTTATAAGGGATGATGGTCTTGTTTTTTTCTTAAATTTTATACTGTAGGTATATATTTAAATTTTGATTTGCTTCATTGCCTTATGAAGGTATGAACTAGTGAAAAATAAAGATTGATAAAAATGTTTTGCGAATAGTTACACCATTAAACGTTATTTTTGGTGCAAATACACGTTAAAGTACTGAAGGGGAGGGATTGTGTTTTGATTTTTTATTTTGTATTTCAAAATACTTCAGTAGTTTAACAGAGTAGCTAAATTTCTGCTATGATTGCTATGATTGTTGTTTACCTCGTGCTGCTTTTTGGGATATAGCATATTACACAGTTAGGAGTGTGGGCTCTGAAGACAGATTACCAGAATTTGAGTCCTGGTCTCACAGTTTCCTGGCTGCATGATTTTGACCAAGTGACTTAACTGTTCTGTGCCTCAGTTTCCTCGTCATTAAAACAGAGATGATAATAGTACTTGGCAGCATTGTGGAGATTTTATGAGGTAGTGTGTGCAATGCCTGACACTTAGTAAATGTTAGATATTTGTATTACTTTTTGGGTTCTAGGGAACCTAATAAAAATAATACCTTTTTCTCTGAGTTTTTTTTGTAATCATCATAAAATGCACATAATACATAATTTGCCATTTTCACCATTTTAAAGTGTACAATTCAGTGGAATTAAGTACATTCATAGTGTCCATTAAACAATAACTCTCCTTCTCTGCCTCTCCACAGTCCCTGATAACCTAACCTCTGTTTTACTCTCTGTTTCCATGAATGTGACTATTCAGGGTACCACATATAAGAGGAAATCATATAGTATTTGTCCTTTTGTGACTGGCTTATTTCAGATGGCATAATGGTTTCAAGGTTCATTCGTATTGTAGCATGTGTTGTAGCTGTTGATTCTTATCTTCATTTTTTTGTGATTGGAAAAGATACTTTGTATGATATTGATCTCTTTGAATTTTCTGAAGGTTGTTTTGTGGCCTAATATCTGTTCTTTCTGGGAGAATGTTTCATCAGCATTTGAGAAGAATGTGTATTCTGCTTTTGGATGGAGTGTTTTATAGCTATTACATCACTTCAGGTTGATGTGAAAAGACATCAGTGTCTCAGAGGTTCTCTGAGACTGTTCATTTTCCTTTTTTTCTTTCTATTCTGCAGACTGGTTAATCTCAGATGATGGCTCTTCAAATTTGCTCATTATGTCTTCTACCTACTCAATTCTGCTACGGAACCTCATTTTTCCTTTTCAGCTAATGTGTCTTTCAGTTTTAGAATTTCTGTTTTGTTCTTTAAAAAAAAATTCTTTATTGATCTTCTCTATTTGGTGATATACCAGTATCTTTGGCATGGTTCTTTTCATTTTTTGAACATATTGAAAATAGCAGATTTAAAGTCTGTCTGCTAGTAAGTCCACTGTCTGGGCTTCCTCAGAGATGGTTTTTACTGACTGTTTTTTTTTTTCCCCCGTGTGTGAGCTATACTTTCATATTTCTTTGTAAATCTTGTAATTTTTTGTTAGAAACTGGACATTTTAAATTACACAATATGAACAATTTAAATTACATAGCACAGATTCTTTCCCTTCCCAAGATTTGTTTTTGTTGTTATTAGGTAATTTTTCTCAACTAATTTGTAAAATCTGAGTTCTTGGTCACGTGAGGTCATGAAGTCCCCACTCAGCTTAGTTGTCAGCTAATGACCGAGCAGACATTTCCTTGAATTCATGGAAGCTATAAGTCTACTTGAGAGATTGATATGAAATAATCAAATCACAATTATGATAAAAGACATGAAAGCACATAACAGGGGCACTTAATCTCGTGAGTGTTTCGAGTCAGGAGAGAGAGACTTTCCCCCAAGGAAGTGACCTTTAGATTGATATTTGGAGAATGTTTAAAAGTGAAGAGGGATTCAGCATAGTGGTTGGTGGGGGAAGGGTATGTGAAATTAGGGCATGGTTCATAAGGGAAAAGAATTAGATTGTTATGGTTTTATTTATTAAGCCAGTGGTGAGAACATCAGTGCTACTCATTTGTCTTCACACCTTTGATTAAAAAAACCTTTTCATTTTTCTTTTTTTTTTAAAAATTTTTTTTTCAACGTTTATTTATTTTTGGGACAGAGAGAGACAGAGCATGAATGGGGGAGGGGCAGAGAGAGAGGGAGACACAGAATCGGAAACAGGCTCCAGGCTCTGAGCCATCAGCCCAGAGCCTGACGCGGGGCTCGAACTCAGGCACCGCGAGATCGTGACCTGGCTGAAGTCGGACGCTTAACCGACTGCGCCACCCAGGCGCCCCTAAAAAAACCTTTTCATGTTGAAAATTTTAAACATATCCAAAATAAACAGAACCATATAATAATTTTTTTCCTCTTCATGTTTTTCAGTGCAGACTGGTGCTTTTCATTAGTGGGAAATGTGTAAAGAGCCAGTCTGGATTAAAAAAATTCATTCATTCATTCATTCATTCATTCATTCATTTTTAAGAAATCTCTCTGCCCAAAGTAGGGCTTGAACTCTTGACCCTGAGATTGAAATTTGTATGCTCTGCCAACTGAGCCAGCCAGGCACCCCTGAATTTCTTTATCTTAGAACATCAGCCTCTAGAGAGCTTCTGATTAATTTTTGACTCCCAAGTCAAAGCATTAATAGACTTTCTAGTATGGCTGGGTCCAATTGGGTTAATTCACTGTGGCCCAAGGTCATGTAAAGACATTGAGTTCCCAAGGTAGCTACTGTGAGAGGAGGGTAGTAGACATAAGAGATAGTGCTTGAAAGAAAGCAAGGGTGCAAGGCAGATAGTACTGTGTTTACAGTAAGGATTATAGTGAAGTAAGTTTCATGATTTATTCTGCAAATTTTAAATGCAGTCTCTTGACCTTATTTGAAACTCTTAAAATTGATCAACAATATGACGTTACAGTCCATGAAAACTGATGTTTTTCTAATACTTTGAAGGGGTTTAAAATACCTGTTACTGGAACCAGTATTTCATTGATTGATTGATACATCTCTTAGATTAGCAATTAGGCAGAAAATGCTGAAGTTAATTAGGAGCACATAATAGGTGTATAATTGTACCAAGCACGAATCACATTTGAAAATCTAGTATTCATGTATTCCTGAGACACCTAATGCCCAAAAGCTTCTATATCATATACTTTTTATTTAAGTGCATTTACTTGTTTTGAGAGAGAGAGCGAGCGCGTGAGTGGGTGAGTGGCGGGGAAGGAATCCAAAGTGGGCTCACACTAACAGTGTGGAGCCTGACATGGGGCTTGAACTCATGAACTGTGAGATCATGACCTGAGCCAAAATCAAGAGTTGGATGCTTTAAGGGGCACCTGAGTGGCTCAGTCGGTTGAGTGTCCGACATGGTCGTGATCTCACAGGTTTGTGAGTTTGAGCCCTGCATTGGGCTCTGTGCTGACAGCTCAGAGCCTGGAGCCTGCTTTGGATTCTGTGTCTCACTCTCTCTCTGCCCCTCCCTTGCTTGTGCACGTGCTCTCTCTCCCTCTCTCTCAAAAATAAACACTAAAAAAATAAAAAAGAGTTGGATGCTTAACTGACTGAGCCACCCAGGCTCTCCAGCTTCTGTTTTCAATAACTTCATAATACATTAAACTTTTGGGCATTCAGGGTACCTAAGGAGTGACGTTTCTTTAAAAAAAAAAAATCTGAATATCATCTACGCCTTCTTATGACTCTTTAATGTCTGTCCACTGCATGGAAAAAAAGTCCAAATTCAAAAGCGCTTCAAGAACTAATGTTTCTTACTAATTTCTTAGATGCATGATACATTCTAGCCTTACAAATTCAGAATTTTTGCCTGTATTGTGGTGTTTTATGTTCCTGTTTTTATATATAAGGTATTCACTAAACCTAAATATATTTTACTTTATTTTGCCTCAAAGCCTCCTCATTGAAGACTTTTTATCTTGTCTAAGCTCAATTATATCCTTCATGCTGTTACATTTAGTAGTTAATATTATTATAAGCTACCGTACAGTAATTTTTCTAGATGGTTGTCTTATTCCTTAAATTGAGTTGCTTGAGGGCAGAAATTGTATATTAATCTTTGCATGTGTTGCTTACTGTAGTTGATCGATTAATGCTTATTGGGTAAATGAACGTTTTTATTTTTCATTTTGAGAATATTACAGGGATTGTTCCTTAAAGTGTTTATTAGACAATGGCACAGATTTCTACACAGATTGGCCCTATGGGAGAATAGAGAATAATTAAATAAAAGTAGTTTCATCTAGGAACAGTTTTCTGAAGCTAGAACTAATATGTTATGAAATTAGCTAGAGTGGGGAGTCAGATTTCTAGATGGTTATGTTTTAGTTAAAGTAAATGGCATATAAGAGAACTTCTAAGTTCATATGGCAAAAACAGGGAAAAATTGCAAAGTTAGAGTCTCTGAGGTTTCTGATGTTTCATAGACTAACAAAAGGTTGCTTTATTAGCAGCATTAATGAACAAATCGCTTTATTGGCTTAGGCATACTGGTAGCTTTGTCGGTCCAAAGAGCTAAGAGTTCTCATTTCAATTCATGATTATGTTAGAGTAGTGAAGTGAAAGCCATTGACCTTCTCTTAAGCAGAAAATAGAAAGTTTTTACAAATAGATTGAAGCATTATAAGAAATGTGATGAAGAACTAACTTATCAAACCACTTAAAATTTTTGAGTTTGAAAAATGTTTTTGTGCATCAATTTTACAATAGTAGATTTAAAAGAATAGACTTAACTGGTTGCTATTTAAAAATAATAATTTTAGTAGGATGGTTTTATAGAGGTAGTTCAGAATGATTGAAAAAAATGAATTATTAGAATGGACAAACTTTTCAGTTCTTCAAATGGTGATATATATTAAGATTAATATGAGATACAGAAGGTATTAAACTTTAGAGAAGGTATAATGCCACTCAGATGGCATAGCTTCCAAGTTATCTTTTATTTAAGTAAATGAAATGCATTTTGCTTATTAGGGTCATTTTTGGGAGTGCTGATTGGCTTCTATTAATTTACATTAGAGATTAAAGTAGAATCATGGGGGGGCCTGCTTCTAAATCAAAGGTCTTCAAAACCATAGTTTTAAAGGCCATGAATTACAGGAGTAAGTATTGTATAGCTGTACAGAACCAAGATTTGTATAGCAGCAATTCATTTATAATTTTAAATTTCTAAATTATAAGATATTTAAAGATATAAAAAATACAAGAAGGAATTTAAAGTGCTCATGTATCCAAGTGGCCAAAATTGACAAATATTAACATTTTGCTAGAATTGTTTCAGAACTTTTTATTTACTTACAAAAAAAAATTTTTTTTTAATGTTTATTTTTGAGAGAGAGATACAGAGTTTGAGCATGGAAGGAGCAGAGAGAGAGAGAGAGAGAGAGAGAGAGATTGAGAATCTGAAGCAGGCTCCAGGCTCTGAGCTGACAGCACAGAGCCCGACATGGGGCTCGAACCCACAAACTTTGAGATCATGACCTGAGCTGAAGTCAGATGCTTAACTGACTGAGCTACCCAGGTCTCCCTCAAAACTTTTTAAATAAAAAGTTAGTTGAGGATGGCTAATCTCATTCTTCTGTCTTTCTTGTAAGAGGTAATTAGTAGTCTGGAGTTATCCATTGTTTTTTATACTTTTATGCACGTTTGCATAAAAAAAATTAATAGGATTGATTTAGGTTTAAAATGTAAATATTGTTTAACACCTTTTAACTTCCTTTTTTTCACTCAATGTTCATATCAGGATTATCCATGTTGAGATTATATATATATATAAAGTTTGCTTATGTTAACTTCTATATTATTAGTTCCATTATTTGTGATGTTAAACTGGATTAGTTGGTTTATAGCAAATGCTGCCAGATTTCTCCATTATAAAGATATCTTTTTCTCTTTGGTAATTAATCCATGCCTGGAGGCTGAGGAAACATCAAGGACCTTTCGCCCAGTGATTTTAACATTCATTGTTGATATTTGCTTGAATCATTGATTACATTGATATTTGCAAAATGATGATTTTTTTTAGTTCTGTTTTTTTCCACATTTATTAGCTGATATTCTTCTGTGAGGAAGAATTTCTACTCTCCTTTTTTCATTATCACTGTGGGCTCATGGATTCTTTTATTCAGTGAATTAAAATCCATTATTGTTATATTTCTTTTGAAGGTTCAAATTGTTAAAATTTAGCCAGTGGGAACTCATTCAGTCTGGTTTTGGTGTCTCTGTGATAGGTCCCATCATTTTTAGAGCACTTAATTTTTCTGGCACAAAAGAATGTTCTGTTCTTACTTTTATGCTTTTCCCACTATGGACCTGGAAATGGCTATTTCTCCAAGGACCCTTATTCCTCTTGGTGTAGTTCCATCACTACATCATGGGCACTGGATATGTTCTGTATTACTGTGTATCACTGTTCTTTAGGGACTCTTTTCACTGGACAGAGCAAGAGGTCTAAAAAAACCAGTAATATTTGTAATTCCAATCTACTACTGCAGGGTTCTTCTCTCTTCCTGTTACATATTTGGATGTCTCTTAACAATAACATCAATATACATTTGTTTATTGGTTCTGTCCTTCAACGTATACACAACATAATATTGAAATTGCCATACCAATACTGCTGCCAACTATAAACCCAATATGTAAGGTTTAAGATTTCTATGCAGTTTTTTGTTCATACAGTAGATCCCAGTGAAGGTATGTAGTCAGAGTACTATGCTCATAAGTTATTTTAATTAATTATGTTTTGATGTCACCTTGATAAACACTTGATAATCTGTTTTTGTTCATATTCAGTTTTAGGGCCCCATTATTGATTTAATTTTATTTACCATTTTGAGAATAGTAAAACTACCATGTCTACGGGTCAAAACTACATAAAAAAGCATTCTTAAAGGTCTTCCTTCTCAATCACTATTTTCCATTTTTACTCACTTTGTAGGTAACCAATTTCATTAATTTCTGGTTTATCCTTGTGTTTCTTTTTTATAAAAATAAGCCTATTTATGTGTGTGCATGCATTTGTGTTTGTATATGTTATTCATGTTCTTTTTTACACAGAAACACTAGATATGCATATTTCTTATGAGTGAATTTGAGCATTAGCTTATTGAATTCTAGGAAAACATTTGCTGGTATTTTTATTTGAGTAATGTTATTACTCATTAGCTTGGGGAAATCAACATCTTTATGATAATAAGGTACTTTTGGAAGAGAATAGGGGATGTCTTTCTATTTGTTTATTTACTTTTGTATGTTTCAGAAGTGTTTTAAAGTTTTCCTTATAGAAGTTTTACACATTTACATTTATTCCTAAGTATTTTTAACTTTTTTGTTGTTTTTTTATAAATACTGTTTTCTGTTCAATCAAATAAGCAATTTGAATTTTTTTCTTTTTACTAAGAGATTTAAGCTTGTTTACATATCTTGATATGATGGGTGTTTTTCTGATTGATGTGTTGTATTTACTGCTGTTTTTTATTCTTTCACATAGTGGTCTGTTTCTCTACTTTTTGAGAATTATTTTCTTACTTAAGGAAGGTTGATATTTTTGTTTTAATGGCTAAATTTTGGCAGTGGACTTAGACTGCTGAATATTGTTTTGTCTGCATTAAATGAATATCCTTTGACATTCACTTGTTACCTATTTAACACCAGAGAGCTGATTCTTCTCTGTGTTATTTCCCTTTATTTTACATATTAAAAATTCCATTATAATATGTGAAAGAATATAATATTTAAGTACCATTCTTCTTCTGTCCTTGTCCATACCTTTGTTTTAGTAATATATCTAAAATTAAATATATTCACTGTTGTCTCTGTTTAGTAAAGCTTTTGTCAAAGTTTCCTCTGTCTTTATTTGATGGTATGAAATTCATTCTTTTGTAGATTGCTCATAATGGGCTATGCTTAATATATTTCTGGAGTTCATGCAAGTTTAAATCTGTGTTTCTTTAATAGCCTTGATAGTTAAAAGGACACCTGATTGGATATGAAATCCTTGGTTTACAGTTTGATTCCTTGGATTTCTTGAAAAAGGTGCTACAATGTTGACTCACTTTGAATGTTGCTATTGAGAAATCTGATGCCAGCCTTACTTCTGTCTTTTGTAAGAGGCTTAGTACAGTATTTTTGTTGGAAGCCCCCAAAGGTTTTTTTTTTTTTTTTAATTTACTATTAAAATTTTATTAGGCTATGTTTTAGAGTTTATTATTCTGAGATTGTTTTTCCAAGTATGTAGATTTTTGTCAGAATTCACATATATCATATTTCTTCCTGCCTGCTACAACATACATGTATGCATTTGTTTTTGTTTTTGGAAATACGTTTTAAATTATAATTTTAAATATTCTTTTATTTTGCTTTTATTCTTCATAGTTATCAGTTATGCATGTTATAGCTTCTTCACAGATCTGTGGTTTTTTATTTGATCTTTTTTCCTTTATTTTTATTCTCTTGTCTGTCTCCTTGCTCCTTATTTTCCCTTATGTTTTTATTCGAATTCAGTCTTACTTTTTATAATTTAAAAAATGATTTGACTTTTCCTTCTTCTTCTTTTTTTTTTTTTCTTTTTGTTTATTCTCCCAAGTAGGGTCAATTATTATTTCATATCTTACTGTGTTTTGTCAATATCTATTCTGAGTTTTTGATTTTTGCTTACACACAGACACACACACACACACACACACACACTGTATTTACTTCAATCTGGAGTATTAGTTGACAGTTTTGTGAATTTTTTGTGGTGAGAATTTTCATTAGCTGAAGTGTTTGGATTGGAATTTCCATGTTTTTTTTTTTTTTTTCCCTTAAAAAATTCTTTTTTTTTTTTTAATGTTTATTTTTAAGAGAGAGAGAGAGATTGAGTGTGAGCAGGGCAGGGGCAGAGAGGGAGACACAGAATCTGAAGCAGGCTCCGATCTCTGAGCTGACAGCACAGATCCTGACGTGGGTCTGGAACCCACGAGCTGTTAGATCATGACCTGAGCCAAAGTCAGACGCCCAACTGACTGAGCTACAGCTGCCCCTTTCCATGTTCTTATAGTAGCTTTTTAATTAGTGTTGTCTACTACTTCTATTCATTTCCTGGCTTAGCGTTACCAGTTGTATGTAGACAGGGGTGAGAGATTTGCTTGGCTTATAATATTTCTTGTTCAAGAGCTCTCCCTTTTGTTGGTATAGTGAAGTGCAATTTCTTTAATGTATAGGTTATTTATTTATTTTTTAATTTGTTTTTTTGGTCTGGGAGGGTGAGGGGAAAGGGGTTTGTATATTGTACACTTTTGAGATTCTTTTTTGTTTTTGTAGAACACTTAATTTCCACCTTTTGCTTTCTTTTTTCCTTTTACCACCAAGCCTCTAAGGGTGTCCCATCTTCCTGAGACTGCCATCTCTGATCTTTCATACTTTGAACCCTCCCTATCTATTCATTGGTAGCCAGGAATCTGATCTACTCTGGGACACCATTTCTTAGTACTTTCCTATTTACTGTAAGACTTTCGCTTTCTGGAAATCATGTGTTCCACCTACTCCAGGCTCCAGTTTCCTTCTGTTTGCCATGCAGTCTGTGCTTGATTCTTCAGAATTTGCTCTGCTAAAATTTTACCCCTTCCTCAACTTATATCTAACACGGACTCTGTATTAGTCTGCTGGTTAAGCCAATGGTGTGGTTTATGGCTAGTTTTATTTGCTTTCTGGGTTGATGCTTTCTCTTATTTTCAGTTTTGAAGGGTGTATGGAAAGATTGGATTTACATGGGGCTGTTGTTGTCCTATGAGAACCTGGAATATAGTCGTTTGACTTTTAACTTTGTTGTACCCCTTCTAATACAGAAGTTTAAAGTTTTGATGACGAATGTATCAACTTTTTCTTTTATGGCTTTTGTGCCTTATTTAAAATAGCATTTTCAATCTTCATGTCTTGTGAGATTATCCTATATTGTCTTTTGAAAGTTTTAGTTTCGATTTTTTCAGGTGTTGGTAAAACATAATACCTAGAAAGTTTGATCTACACTGGGATGTTGTAGAGATATATTTTTACCTTACTTTTTTAGTGGATGTTTAATTGTCCCTGAATCATTCATTTAAATAGTCCTTTTTCTCACTTCTTGTAATACTACCTTTGTCATGTATGAAATTTCTGTATACACACAGATTTGAATTTGGACTCTGTGTTCTTGTTCATTGGCCTCTTCGACCCAATACCGCAGGTCTCACCGTTATGAATGTATAGTAAATCTTCGTTTCTGGTTGATAAGCCTCCTTTCTTTTTGCCCTAAAATTTTTGTCTAATCTTGGTCCCATATTAACTTTGAGAAAATTATTTGGCTTTGTTTTTAGGTATGAACTAAACTAATAGCAACAATTATTTGTTTTTACTGAAACAAGGGATCAACTTGACATTTTAGCACCTTCTGTGTGTATATATTATCTTATTTAATTTTTAAGCACCTTCTGTGTGTATGTATTATCTTATTTAATTGTAAGCAATTGTAACATGTAGGTATTGCTATGCTTGTTTTACTTTGAAGAAACCAAAACTTAGAAAAGTTAAATAATTTTATTCAGTAAATATTGAGTGACTACAATATGTACTACCATGCCCTAGAGCTGGAGTAATAAATAAAACTGGTGCTAATATAAAGATTTTTAAAAAGACATGTAATTATCCTTAATAGTTATAAAATGTAGAATTGCTTGGTTATTTTGTTTGTTACACGGATTGAAAAAAAATTTTTAATGTTTATTTTGAGAGAGTGTGAGACAGAGAGAGAGAGAGAGAGCACCAGAGCAGGAGAGGGGCAGAGAGAAAGGGAGACACAGAATCTGAAGCAGGCTCCAGGTTCTGAGCTGTCAGCACAGAGCCCGACATGGGACTTGAACCCATGAAACATGAGATCATGACCTGAGCTGAAGTTGGACGTTTAACTGACTGAGCCACCCAGGTGGCCCATGTTACATACATTTTAAATGGTAAAGAACCACATTAACGAGAATTTGCAAAATAGACAAAAGGATAGAAGTCACCAGAATAATTGAAAATATTTAAATTCATATCTACTTTCTTCATAGTTTCTTGGCATATAATTTTTATTACAAGTTTATTTAATATTTCAATCAGATGTATAAGTGACACATGATAGTTCCTTTTTATATACATAACAAAATCATATGTAGTTGAGTGTGCCATATTGTAAAGTGGATCTTTTTAAGATATCACATGACTATCACATGACTTAGTAAATAGTTTATTAAAAGTGAACCTATTTGGATGGGTCTTAGTGATACTGCCTTATGGAAGGCATCTATATTAAGATAACATTTATTTATGTAGCCGTGTTTATTAGAAAAATGTTCTTCATTCTAACTTTGCTCAGAAATCATATGTCATGGACTACTGTGGGTCTATGGAGTTTCCACTGATAACATAATAAATCTTAGTCTAGATCTCATCTACCTTAAGGAAAAGACTTAAAGGAAGAGATGATAAGCTTTGAGTGCCTATACAAATTTCTCTTTTGTAAATAATTTGTTTATACTTGGAAGTTTGATTACATAATTTGGGTTATTTGCTGTGATATATGCTTATATGCAGTGCCTTTTAAAAAGAGGTAGTCAAGACATGAATGTTAATTGAATATTTTCCACGTGGAAGTAATTGAAGATAGAAGGTGTAGGAGTGGAGACTCAGAGCTCTTTCAGTATAGGAATGTCCAGCCAAGTTTTGTTTTTTCTGGCCATATTTTCAAGTATTTATATTTAGAAAACTTTCCAGTCACCTAATAGGGTTATTCAATTGGAAAGTTTGGAATATGCTATAAATTTTCTTAAAAACATACATTTATGCCAAGGTTATGTATATTAGTATATGTTATTTCTTAGTGCTAGATAGTTTGTTAGAATCAGGTTTGGCACCAGAGAAAATGTATGTTTCTAGATTTTACTCATTTGTAAAAATTATTCTTAAAGACAAAATAGAAGACAGGGGTCTTGACCTTCAAAACTCTTGTAAAATGGTCATTAAAGATGAATTATTTTTTTTTAATGTTTATTTATTTTTGAGAGAGAGATTGTGAACAGGGGAGGGGCACAGAGAAAGGGAGACACAGAATCTGAAGCAGGCTCCAGGCTCTGAGCTGTCAGCACAGAGCCTGATGCTGTGCTCGAACCCACGAACTGTGAGATGATGACCTGAGCTGAAGTTGGATGGTTAACCGACTGAGCCACCCAGGCACTCCAATACCATTTTTCATTTATTCATTTCCAATTTGTATGCCTTTTTTCTTATTTTTTCCTAACTGTTCTTGCTAGGGCTTCCAGTAATGATGCTGAATCGAATAAATGTCTTTGCCTTGCTCCTGGTCTTTTATTAGTTGTTTATTGTTAAATATAGAATTAGCTGTAAGTTTATTTAGACAGCCTTTAGTAGTTTAAGAAAATTACTGCTTTGCTTTATTTATTTATTTTTTTTCCTTATTGGTGAGAAATGGATGCTGGATTTTGTCTAGTGCTTCATCATTAGCTGTGTGGTTTTTCTTGCTTCATTAACATGATCTCTTTCCTTGTTTGATTTTCAAATATTGGACCAGCTTTGTATTCTTGCTGTATACTCTACTTGCTTATGAGCTGTTACTCATTTTTATATTGCTGGGTTGAGTTTGCTTATTTATGTTTTTTTGAAAGAGAACTGTTCATTACTTTTATATACAGAAAATTCAATAGCGTCTACTAGCCCAGTTTGGTGGCTAATTCTTTAGCCTTTGCCTTTTCCAACTTGGGAATGCAAGCCACTAACTTTGGACCCAGGATGTTGCCTTCCCAGTGATGGCACATCTCATCATGTCTGTCATTGTAATTGGTCCTGATAGTTTCTACCAGCTTGGCCAGAGGTCCTTTGTTTTCTGAGTTAACCTGTGTGAGAGTGACAGTGGTGCAGATCTTCCTGTGGACCAACCTGGCCTCCCCCTTGATGATGCAGTAGGGAACCCCCAGCTTATGTCACATGGCAGGCAGGAATACAACCAGCCAATGAGATCCACATCATGTGCAATTACTACCAGCTGAGCCTTCTTGTTTTCTACCAGGATGGTGACAGTATTAACCCCAGTTTGAATAACAGGCAGCCTTTTAGTGGGGACATCCCCTTTGCTGGTAGCTTTTTTCAAGGTTTGGGCCAATAATCTCTGCCGCTTCTCTCACTTTGTCTCTGGTCTGTGTTTGTGGGCCAGCTTAAGCATTTGAGTAGCTGTTTGGCAGTCCAAGACCTGGGTGAACTGGTTAATTGCAGGAGGCACTTTTAGACGTTTATAGAAAATAGCCATTTGCTGCTGCAGCTGGATGTAGCGGGGCCATTTGATAAAGTGGTTGAGGTTCCTTTTGGGCTGGATGTCCTGTCCAGTGCCAAAGTTCTTGGGTATTTTCTCAAACAGGGGATTGACTACCTTCTTGGCCTCTTGCTTCTTTATAACAGCAGGGACTGGGACCGCCTTCTTCCCCTTAGTCTTCTTTCCTTTCAGCATCTTGGATGGCTGGAGGAGAGAGATGAGTTTGCTTATTTTGTTGAACAATTTTGTATATGTTCATGAAGGATGTTGTTTCTGCTGTTTTCTTACAGTATCTTTGTCTTGCTTTGGTACTTTGAGTTGGGAGTAAATTCTACTTCTTTTGGAGTAAATTGTATTTAATTGACATTACTTCTCCTACATATTTTGTAGCATTTGTTATGAAACTTCAAAGCATGTATTTTAGTTTTTGGAAAAATTTTAACTACAAATTTGTTTTCTTTAATATATACCAGAAAATTCAGGTTATCTGCTTTTTCTTGAATGAGTTTTGGCAGTTTTTCTCTTTTGGGATGAAATGATACATTTCATTTTAGTTCCTGAATTTGTAGGCATTAATTTGTATTACCTAATTATGATAAGTATTCTGTAATTATTTTAATGTCTAAAGTCTATAGTGAAGATCCCTGCTTTCAGTCCTCTTGGTAATTTATATTATCTTTCTCTTTTTTTTCCCCTTGGTTAGTCTAGGTAGAGGTTTATTAATTTTATTGAGCTTTTTAAAGAACTAGCTTTTGCATCCATTTATTTTTCTCTATTTTACTGTTTTCAATTCCATTGAAATCCATTGATTTCTGCTCTTTATTATTATCTTCGTGCTGTTTGCTTTGAGTTTATCTTACTCTTCTTCTTTGCCCAGTTTCTTAAGGTGGAATCTTTTCAATTTAAAACTTTTCTTCTTCTTCTTCTTCTTCTTCTTCTTCTTCTTCTTCTTCTTCTTCTTCTTCTTCTTTTTAAGTTTATTTAATTTTGAGAGAGAGGGAGTGAGCATGCAAGTGGGGGAGGGGCAGAGAGCGAGGAAGAGAGAGGATCTCAAGCAGGTGCTGCACTGTCATCACAGAACCCTATGTTAGGCTCAAACTCACCAACCATGAGTTCATCACCTGAGCTGAAATCAGGAGTTGGGTGCTCACCCAACTGAGCCACCCTGGTGCCCCTCTTTTTCATTTCACATATAGGCATTTAATGCCATTAATTTCCATCTAAACACTATGTTGATTGCATCATACTAATTTTGATATGTTGTATTTATTTTCATTTTCTAATTTCCTTTGAGCCTTCTTTGATCCATTGGTTATTTAGATATGTAGTTGAATTCTTATTTTAGGGATTTTTTGGGAGGTATTTTTCTTTTACTTATTAATAGCTTAGTTCCATTAGATAACCTATTTTGTATTTTTTTAGTTCTTTTAATTCTTTAAATTTTGTTAAGGCTTGTTTTATTTTGGTGAATGTTTCATTGTACACTTGGAAGGAATGTGTATGCCTCTGTGGGTCGTTGGAATAATTTGTTTTGAATGGAAAGGGAAAATGTTTTAACTTTTTAATAAGATTAGACCTTAAATCCTAATTCCTTGAAGCCAGTAGGGTAATAGAAAAGGATATTGGTGGGGGGCACGTGGGTGGCTCAGTTGGCTAAGCGATAGACTTTTGATTTCGGCTCAGGTCATGATCTCACCGTTCATGGGATGGAGCCCCATGTTAGGATCTGCCCTGGCAGTTCAGAGCCTGTTTGGGATTCTCTCTTTCCCTCTCTTTCTATCTCCCCACCCCCACTCATGCTGGCTTGTGCACACTCGCTCGCTCTCAAAATAAATAAATTAGAAACTTAAAAAAAAAGAAAGAAAGAAAAGGATCTTGGGGATCGTGGGATTCACAATACTTGGTTTTAGATAGGCTGCCTTTTGCTATTTATATTATTTCAGATAAATTCTTTTGGGCTTGTGTTTTCTCTAGTTGTTAAATAGTATTGATACACTTGATTTTGTGAAATTCTTCTTTTCTTTAAAATTGTACGCATCAAGTTTTATAGTACCAGGTTTAAGGTTAATAGGTTTATTCTTTACTCTTTTTTTCAGTTATTGTATCATTCTTTTCCTCATTTTTAAAAACTTAGTCTGAATAGTGTAGTTTTAGGGATTATATGAGATGTTAAGACCCAGTAAAGTTTCAATCTATTGTAGAATCTGCCACTTGCAGATATCAAGGTAGCAATTTATGTTTCTAGATAAAGGCCATGTTTCTGGAAAGGGTTTAGAATTCTCACAGTGGTTGTATATGTCACTGCAATAAGATGATCAGTTGGGGCTTGTGTTGACTTAAGGAGCGTGAAAATGGTGGTGAAAGATATATAAGGCACAAGCTTCGAAAGAAGTACATTGTAAAAATTGGCAATTTACAAGAACTTATGAGGAGTTTAGAAATACTTGTAAGGTTTGTGGGAATGTTGAAGAATATGGTGGGGGCTTAACTTTATAAAAGAGTATTTGTGTAACGAAAAGGATTATGTATAAAATGTAGATGATTCACAACAAAACTTGTATTTTGTAGTGTTGTAGCAGCTGGGACAAGTCAGATATTTTAAAGATACCATGAATTTACTTTTTAAATTTGTAAATAGTGTCTACGGTAATCAGAATGTTGAGGGATTCTGGGGTGCTTGGGTGGCTCAGTCGGTTGAGTGTCCAACTTCGGCTCAGGTCATGATCTTGCAGTCCGTGAGTTTGAGCTCCGTGTCAGGTTCTGTGCTGATAGCTTGGAGCCTGGAGCCTGCTTCCGATTATGTGTCTCCCTCTCTCTCTGCACCTCCCCTGCTCATACTCTGTCTCTGTCTCTCTCAAAAATAAAATAAACATTAAAAAAAAGAATGTTGAGGGATTCCTTTCAAACTCTTTGAAGTATTGTTTAAGCATTTCTTTGCAGTTTTGAAGCAATCAGGCAAGATGCTTCAGAGGATAAATACTGAGTGCTGTGTCTTCTTTGTTCAGGAAATAGAAGTGCAACATGAGATTTTTAAAGTGCAAATTTACATCTTTTGCAGAAAATGTGATGGGGTGAAGGTTTTTGAAAACATTTGAAGGTTGTACTGGGATTCACTTCTGTATAAGGTGGAGATACACTGTTGATTTGTACTGGGTTGATTTGTGAAATATTGTAATTAGGCTAAATTGAATGGGTGATGGGTAATTTGAGAAATGATGTTTGTTCCAGGTTATTCAAGATCTGATCTTTCTAACTACTTACAACTTTTGACTAGCTGAGATCCTGCTTTTTTTATATTCATCACCAGTCTACCTCTTGCTTTTCCACCTACAAAATTAAAATAGAAAACAACAAAAAATAACAGTATATAGGGAATAATAAATAATATAGGGAAATATATCATTAGCATAACATATATAAATAAGTATATTTAAAGATGCAAGATTTTCAAATACAAATATTTGCATGGTTATAGTTCATGAGCAATCTTTATTAAATTTATTGCTAGGTGAACGGTATGTAGTCACTGAATTCATTCATTCTGCGTCTCTTTTGTTTTAGGGGAAGACTGTTCTACTTACATCCTTATTGTCCTCTTTGGGATCTTTAGTATTACTGGAAATTATAGTTAGGTAATTTTTTTTAATAAACCCATGTCTAGTTCTGCAGGCTCTTTAGATGTTGGATGGGATCTGTTGGTTCTCAGCTTCAGAATTAATAACTCTGTGATCCTGATCCTTTTCCTAGTATATCTCTTGTTTGCTGAGATGTGTGACCTCTGGAGAGGTCTTCCTTATATTCAGTAAGTTGATCTTTCTCTTTTAGGAAGATAAGGCAACCTTCTCTTAAGGGAGGTTTTCTCCCCCTTTTAGTTCTAAGATGTCTCTCAAATTAACATTTATTCATATCAAAATTTCCCAAAGTGGGAATGGTAAGTCTTACTCTTGATGAGTAACCTGGTGAATACCATTTAGAAAGAGAAGTACCTCGGACGCCTGGGCTCCTTGATCGGTTAAGTGTCTGACTTGTCTTCGGCTCATGTCACCATCTCACAGTTCATGAGTTTGAGCCCCGTATCAGGCTCTGCATGACAGTGTGGAGACTGCTTGGGATTCTCTCACTCTGCACCACCCGCTTCTCTCAAAATAATTTTTTTCAGTTTAATAAACTGAAAAAAAATTACAAAAAATAAAAAAAGAAAGGTAAATACCTGAATTAGAAGAAGCAGGTATCTGGCTTGGGGGTGGAACAAATGGTTAAACTGATTAAAAAATCAGTTTTGTGAAAGGGTTACTTGTGCACCTTATGTCTGAGAACTGTACCTGAGTGGTCAGCTACCTACTAGTAGAACGCTGATGACAATTTTTGGCTGATTGGAGTTTTGGAGGAGTCTACCAGGCCAGACAAAGTAGAAGAGTAGATTAATACTTCTATATTGATACACTTTTGCAAAGTGAACACATCTTTGTAATTGTAACCTAGATCAAGATAGTTACTTCTCTAAAGCTTCCCTGTGTTCTGTCCCAATCAAATAACGCCTTTATCCCAAAGTTAACTCTATTCTGACTTTGTGGTCAGAGATTAGTTTGGCTTGTTTTTTGAATTTAATAAATTACACACACACACACACACTCACACACTCCCACCTGACATTATGTTTGTGATATGTATCCTGTTTTGTTTTTAGTTTCCTTTTTTTCCACTGAGGTTTAAGATTACACGAACATGTAATGCTATAGTTTATTTCACCCCTTTCCTGGTGGACGTTGGATTATATGGAGTTTTGGGCTCTTTAAGATAATGCTGCTGTGATAAACTTTGTATATAGCTCCTTGTGCACATATGTACACATTTCTATTGAGTGCATACTTAAGAATGGTATTACTTAGTCATTGGGTATGGATATGTTCACCTTTGGTAGGTACTTCCAAATAGTTTTCCATTCCGGTTATACTAATTTACATTCCTACATGCAGTGTATGAGAATGCCAGTGGCTGTACTTTCTCACTTGCAGTTGGCATTGTCTGGTTTTTAAATAAATACTACACATTTTGGTTGATAATAGTATCTTATTATGTTGTCTGTATTTTCCTAATAGTAATATTGAGTACCTTTTCAATATGCTTATTGGGTTTTGAAATTATTTTCTTGTTAAGTTTTGTTTGGTCTTCAGCCTATCTTAAAAATTGGGTTGTCTTGTTTTTGATGATTTGAAGTTGTTTTTCTAAAAAAAATATTTTGGGGGCACCTGGGTGGCTCAGTTGGTTAAGTGTTTGACTTTGGCTCAGGTCATGATCTCATGGTTCATGAGTTTGAGCCCCGTGTTGGGCCCTGTGCTGACAGCTCAGAGTCTGGAGGCTGCTTCGGATTCTGTGCCTCTCTCTCTCTGCCCCACCCCATTCATGCTCTGTCTCTCTCTCTCTCTCTCTCTCCCAAAAATAAATAAATATTACAAAAATTTTCATACCTGAGTCCTTTGTTGGGCATGTGCATTATGAATATTTCCTCCTGCTCTGTAGCTTGCATTTTAACTTTTTAAAGAATACTACTTTTAAATTGTAATGAAGCCCCATTTGTTGTGTTGATCTTTGTGTCTTGTTTAGGAAATCTTTGCCTATTTCAAAGTCATGACAATATTTTTCTCTCATAAAACCTTTATTAAAAAAAATTTTTTTTTCAATGTTTATTTCTGAGAGAGAGAGAGAGCACGTGTGTGCACAAGCGAGTGCAGGGGAGGGGCAGAGAGAAAGGGGGACATAGAATCCGAACCAGTCTCCAGGCTTCAAGCTGTCAGCACAGAGCCTGATGTGGGGCTTGAACTCACGAACTGCAAGATCATGACCTGAACCGAAGTCGGACTCTTAACCGACTGAGCCACCCAGGCTTCCCAAAAGCTTAATTGTTTTAAAATTTATTGTTTAGGTCTCTGATACACTTTCTCTCCTTCCTTTTTTTATGGCCTGTGGATGGATGTAATGAATTTAATGGATTTTGATTTTAACAGTGGTAGTGATAGAAAATCTATTGGTATGCCTTACTCATAAGAAAACATTTTTATTTTATTTTGTATGTGATATTTTAAGTTCTGGTATGGTAACATTTTCTGTTAGTAAGATACATGATTTTGTATTCTGGTAATTCTTTAAAAGGGATTTAAAAACATTTTTTCCTGACTCTAAAAGAGGCAGTCTAGTTTTGTGAATTGTATTCTGTCTTACTTGTTTTGTTTTTGAAGAGTACAGTGCCTTAAAGACATTGGGTTCTTCAGTCAAAGGCAGCTGTTATATTTAAGCAGGCGATTTAATTTCTATAAGACTTTTTTTTTAATCTATAAAGCTAATTTAAGAAAAGTGTGTATAAGTTTTTTCAAGTTGTGGGCAATGTGCCTGGCAAGCAATAAAATCTCTATAGTTAGTGCTTTATTCTTGAATTTTGAACTTTGTTTTGAAGATTATTATTAAAAAATTTTTTTTTAAATGTTTATTTTTGAGAGAGAAATAGAGAGCGCACGCATGAGCAGGGAAGGGACAGAGAGAGAGGGATACACAGAATCTGAAACAGGCTCCAGGCTCTGCGCTGTCAGCCCAATGCGGGGCTCGAACTCACAAACTGTGAGATCATGACCTGAGCTGAAGTCAGACGCTTAAGCGACTGAGCCACCTGGGCACCCCTGTTTTGAAGATTATTTTGACTTGAGACCTGATTGAAAGGGTATATACCATGCTTGTTATAAAATTATTGATAACTAACTTTTGTAAATAGTAAAAGTAATCTGCCTGCTTATACATTCATTTCCTTTTATTGTAGATAAAATATTTTAATTTTTTTCTGTCAATGTAAGGTTGAATTTAAAATGCTTCCTTATGTTAATGAAAAAAAATAGAGTGAATACCTTGTAAAGACTTTTCCACCTCCTTGTCTGTACTTTAACTCTGTAGTTAGGTTGTCTAGATGCTGCTTACAAGGTGGTAACTACAGATACCAGAAGTGTAGTGTATGATATTGTCTGTTGATGGTCAGGAAGAATTTAACAGTGCTTCTCTAAGACCTTGTTAGTTTGCTCTTGTCTTGGTTGGTAATTTTTGAAATCTAATTTGTTATAGAGCTCATTCTTTGTAGTCTAGTAAACTCTACCAATATCTTGATAATTCATTAGCTTTTCCATATATTATACATAAAATTTAAATTATTTCTAACATTAGGAAAAATTGTTTTATATTTATCATGTGCCAAAGTTTCAGCATGTGATGTGTTTAAGTGTTGTAAAAAAACAAGTGGGATTCTTGGCTAGATTTTACAGAGTAGGGGTAACTTCTGAAGTTCAAAAGTTCTTTCTTCTTCTCTTCCTCCTCCTTTTCCTCCTCTTCATTTTGTTATTATTATTATTTAGGGAATCTCAACCAGCAGAGGGATTTTTAACAGGCTACCTAAGTATTTGGTAAGTACATACTTTCAGTGTTAAATATTTTGCATGTTACTTAAGTTTGCATGTATGTTCCTTAGTGACGTTTACAATAGTCAGTGTAAATAACAAATATAATTTATATTTCTTATAATTTTTACTTGGTATTAGAATTTCTTTATAGATTTATTCTGATTCCTTCTGATTTATTCTATACACTGTATCCAGAAAATTCTTTTAGTGTGCAATCTGAGTATTAAAAGAGTTCGATGGCAGAGCTGTCTTAGCGGGCAAGAATGCTAGTACTTTGGTGAAGGAAACACAATTTTCCTCATGTGAGATTTTTGTAGCAGTTTTCTTTTTTTTTTTTTTTAATTTTTTTTTTCAACGTTTATTTATTTTTGGGACAGAGAGAGACAGAGCATGAACGGGGGAGGGGCAGAGAGAGGGCGACACAGAATCAGAAACAGGCTCCAGGCTCTGAGCCATCAGCCCAGAGCCTGACGCGGGGCTCGAACTCACGGACCGCGAGATCGTGACCTGGCTGAAGTCAGACGCTTAACCGACTGTGCCACCCAGGCGCCCCTTGTAGCAGTTTTCTATTAGCTGGTGACAGTAATACAGATTTCTTCTTTAGCCATCCATTACTTGACTCCTCCTTACATTAGGTCCTGTTTACCATAGTAGGTCAATATGAAGACAAATACTCTGGTAAGGCCCTAAGCTATTTTCTCTTTGGGGTCTCTAATTTCATTGTAATAACATTTTAATATTAAGAATTTCATAAACTTACGCTTTGGTTAATAGTGATAGATTTAAAAATTATTAAATATACTTCAGCAATGTGAGGCATTGGATTATCAAGTGTCATAATATAGCTTTTTAATTGTTTTAATGTAGTCTATGAAATATTACTAAGGATGAATAAATTTATTTGATTAGCTAATCAAAGTTTCCTAGATATATGAAGAGATATTTAATAATAAACATTGATTTTTCTTATTATGATTATTAATGTGTTTGAAACAATATGTATTTAACCAAATGTGTTTCTAAAATTCTATAATCATAGTTGATGCTTAAATATTGAACAATTACACTATTCTGCTTACTGTATATTTATAGTAAATGTACATTTTTAGGAGCAAATGATGTTATAAAAATCTCAAATTTTTACTATTATAAAATGTGGTAACTGATTCCTGAAGATATATTAGGTAGAACAAATCAACATAATGTGTTTTCTTCCCCATTGATGCATATATTTGAGTTCGTTTGAGGGAGGCAATCATCTTTGCATTGTATATGCTTATGATATATATTTCATTTCTGCAAATTTATTTTTAGTAACTATTGGAATACATTTACATATCAAGAAATTCATCCATAAGTGTACAATTTGGTGGTTTTTAGCATATTCAGAGGTGTGTAACTGACACTACTATCTAATTTTAGGATACTTCAACCGCACCTTGTATCCGTTAGCAGTCATTCCCTAATTCCCTTTAAACACCCTGCCTGCCTCCCCTACCCCACAGTCCCCTTCTCCAAGCAACCACTAAATACTTTCAGTTTCTATAGATTTGCCTATTGTGGACATTTCATATAAAAGAAAGCATATTCTATTTGTCTTTTTGTGTCTGGCTGTTTTCGCTTAGCGTAATGTTTTCAAGGTTCACCCATGTTGTAGCATGTGTCATTCATTTTTATGGGAAAAACCATTCCATTATATACCATATTTTTTGTATCCATTCATCAGTTGATGGATTGTATCTACCTTTTGGCTATTAGGAATGCTTCTGCAATGAACATTCTGGTATAAGTTTTTGTGTGGATGTATATTTTTATTTCTTTTGGATATGCACTTAATAAGGTAAGGGTAGAATTGCAAGATGTGATAACTGTATAAGTCTGAGGAACTGTCAAAATGGCTGTGCTATTTTATAATCCCACCAACAGGATACGAGGATTCCAACTTCTCTACATCTTTATAGACGCTTGTTACTTTTAGTCATTTTTTGTTTTAGCTATCCAAGTGAGCGCGAAGTGGTATTTCATTGTGGTATTGATTTTCATTTCTATAATAACTGATGATGAGCATTATTTCATGTGCCTATTGACCATTTACATATGTTCTTTGGAGAAGTGTGTGTTCAAATCTTTTGCTCATTTTTTAATTGGGTTGTCTTTTGTTAAATTGTAAGCATTCTTTATATATTCTGAAAACTATTCCCTTATGAGATATAGGATTTGCAAATACTTTCACCCATTCCATGGATTGTCTTTTCACTTTATTTCTGGTATCTTTTGAAGCACAGAAGTTCTTAATTTTGATGATGTTCAGTTCATCTGTTTTTTCTTTTGTTGCTTGTGCTTTTGGTGTCATATTGCAAATTTATCTTTAAATAAATATTCATTTATAGTTTAGATCTGTGACAAGGTTTTAATTACCACAGGACTGTAAAGCATTGGCATTTTTTGTGTTTGACAGCCAAAGCCCAAAGGAAGCAATTATCTTTATATTTGTGCTTCAATTCCTTAGTTAATTGTTTTAAGGAAAATGCTATGTTTTGATCCCATGGGTTACCATGAAAATGTTAGCTGTGTGTGATATATCCATTGATAATAGTCTTGTGAATTCATGTTTAGTTTTTTTGGATTGTATGATACCTTAGTTTATCATGGCACTTAAGGTATATTTGATGTCATACCTTAATAAACTATGGCCTTTTAGGCTAACACTATTATCAGAATTCTTTTTATCTTTTCCAGGAGGAGAAAATAAATTTTGAGAATCTTACTGATTTTAGTCTTGTGCAGGATATTTGTAGGCACTAATTTTTTGATGTATTTGTAAACTTACATATGGAATATGTATACTTTTCCTTCAAGTTTAGTAGGTATGTATCTTCTTGATTTTTATGGGACAATTTTAGTTCCTTATTTTTTATCATGTGGCTTTTATCAGTTGCAGGCATATTTCAGAATGAATTGTTCTATAATGTTTTCTAATGTTGGTTTTAGAGAAATGGCATATAACAATGGAATATCATCACTCAGTAGCGTTGGCTTTCTGCGTAAGGGCAAGGGATTGTAATATAGTGTGATTAATGTATTTTTATTAGGGAAATTTACTTTTGTTTGTATCATTCATATTATCTAATACTGTGTTAACTTCAAATAATGAAATTTTATAGAGCCAAAATTACTGATATTCTTTTTTTTAGTTGATTTTTTTTTTTTTCAACGTTTATTTATTTTTGGGACAGAGAGAGACAGAGCATGAACGGGGGAGGGGCAGAGAGAGAGGGAGACACAGAATCGGAAACAGGCTCCAGGCTCCGAGCCATCAGCCCAGAGCCCGACGCGGGGCTCGAACTCACGGACCGCGAGATCGTGACCTGGCTGAAGTCGGACGCTTAACCGACTGCGCCACCCAGGCGCCCCTTTAGTTGATTTTAAATTGTGGTGTCCACTGGTTAAGCATCCACTTAAGTGCCAATTGGTAGGTAACATTGTTCTTCACTGTGATATTTTTATAGTTTGTTTTATACCACCCATGGACATTTTGCATTGGAAAAGGAAATAAAAGGTGAAACATGTCATTTTTGATGGTATTACATTTTCAGTTATAATAAAAAAAGATTTAATTGAGAGTTACTTCCTTCTATGGTATATGTCAAATGTGGCAGTTAAGAGAGTTTAACCTATTTATGGCTGAATTAAGGCAAAATGGCTTTTGTGCACTATACTTTCTTTCTCTTGTTCTGTATGCTTACTAACAATAATTAAGTGTATATTAATTCTGAGTTATTTATATTTGAAATGGGGGTTTTAATATTAATAGAGACACTTTTTTTCTTACAAGAGTAAGAGGAGTTGCCCTTTAGTTAAACCACTAATTTCTTACTGAAGTCAATCGGGGTTGCTTTATATTCTAGGTAGCAGATTCTCAGCTCATGTCCTAGAGTTTGCTATTCTACTGATGTGCTTCATAATACACCTTGGAGATATTGGTCAGGGTTGTGTGGATAGAATAATTAAACTATTCTTTGTCAGAACGGTCTTTCACTACTTAATCTTACTGAGGAAAGCTCAAATGGACTTGGATTATTCTAAATGTCACATTATTTTTGTACAAATGTCTGAAAACCATTACACAATAGTATTGACTCCCTTTTCTCCCAGTACAATTTCTGTAGCAACATCATGCAAGGAAGTTTTCCTAAAAGCTTTTTCCTTCAGAACTCACCGCACCCCCCCCCCCCCCCCCGCTTTTAAGGAAAAGGTTGATCCAGAGTAGCCCACTTTTAATCTAGTAGTCATCTCATATTTTATTCTTATTAATACTTAAGGTTTCCATACTTCTGATCTTTCTTCAGAAATTTCCAGTCTGTTAATTGAAATAATTACAACTGTTCATTTCTTTGGTTTTGTTCCCTGTTCATAGACTTCCTAGATTTGGTAGAGTTCTATCTGATTATGGTCTTTAGAAGTTTCTAATATAAATTGACACTTTTCCTCCTAGCTTAGCCTCAGTGCTTCCTGATGATCCTTATCTCATTTTGATCTTCTATTTCATTCTCAATATTAGTTATTTGGAACCTTTCCACTGTCCTCAAATGACCAGTCCTATTTCTATTTTTCTCATTCTTTTTTCATTTCATATTTTATACTTTATTTCCTCTATCTTCACTCAAAGAACAAAATGTTTTCATTTTTTTCAAAGGATAATATCTATATTCTTAATCTTATCCCTTCTTCCTTTCACTTGAACCTTGCTGTTTTCTGTTATTCTCATTTTCCATGCTGGGTTCTCCATCTTATCACACTTAATCTTGAAAAATGCCTTTTACTTTTACTCTTTCCCTATCCTTCCCTTTATCACTGAGCTTGTTTGATTTGTGGTCCAGTTTCTTAATTCTTACTCGGCTACCTTCTGCAGTTTGACTATTGTTTCTACTGGCATTCTGCTTCCTCAAGTGAAAGTAAACTTTTCTTACCTAACCAGATAGATAGTTAAGCTCATGTTAAAGTGCTTTACAACATCCCTAAGGTAAGACTGAGTTCCAGTTGCTAAATCTGTGTGTTTTCATTTCTCATCCTGTCCTACTTTTTCTTTTTTTTATATCATTTGGTATTTTGCTTCTTCTTAACATTCACTTCTCCCTTGTATTCCATAATAACTGTGCTTTATGGTTTTTCTGTGATTTCTCCAGCTACATGTTCTTTTTGTTAATGCTTTTTTCTTTCATATACCTCTGAAGTATAAACTCATTGAAGCTTTGCTCCTTGCTCCTTCTCATTATGTATCATTTCTAGGAGATGGTCTCTGTTTTTATTATGTAGGTTATCACAAATTTGTGATGACTCACAAATGCCACATTTTCCTTCATTGTCTGTTTGATTTCAATTATTATGTCCTTAGCACCCCTAAATTATTATTTCTCAAGCTGAAAAATTTGCCTTGAACATGCTTGATACATTGTTGGAATTTACTAAATGCTTATTGAATCAGTGAATGAACTCCTTATCCAAGTGCCCCAATCTGTTCGGTTTGTTCTTTTTTTATATATAATGATTTTAACCATTCACCTATTTTTCATGTTACAAACCCTATAATATCTTTGACCAATTCTTGTCTACCCTTGTTAGCATTAATTATTATATTTTGGTTCTAAGCTTAACTAATGAGGTGGATGATGTTCTCATTTGCAGATGGTAGAAATAGGGATCACAGAGATTGTGATGTACTTATGATTTCATGGATGGTGGTGGAGTTGAAAATTAAGATTATGTTTCTGATTACATGTTTCCTGGTTTTCACAGAAAACATTGTTTCTAATGATAAAAGCAGTATGATAGATAATAATTACTCTTAATGTACTATGTGAGTTAAGAGAATAAAGACTGGAAGATGGTAGGAATACTTTAAATTCTTATGTGATGGGATGAAGGTCGTAATTCAGAGGGAGGAATGAAAATCAAGGATGTGAGAAGTTTTTCACTCAACATTAATAGAATTTTGAGATTCTGACATCTGGTAATGATGCAGTGATGCCAGTGAAGTAGTTGTTGAGTGAACCATCCTTCAGATAACAATTATAAAATCTGGATAAAATATTAAACTTCATCTGTGTGAAAGCCACAAAAAATGACTTTAAATGAAGCAGAAGCCAGATTAAAGGTTACTCTTTAAAGCCTGCAACTGCAAGGGCGCCTGGGTTGCTCAGTCGGTTAAGCGGCCGACTTCGGCTCAGGTCATGATCTCGCGGTCCGTGAGTTTGAGCCCCGCGTCGGGCTCTGTGCTGACAGCTCAGAGCCTGGAGCCTGCTTCAGATTCTGTGTCTCCCTCTCTCTGACCCTCCCCTGTTCATGCTGTGTCTCTCCCTGTCTCAAAAATAAACGTTAAAAAAAAAAAAAAAAAAAAAAAAGCCTGCAACTGCAATGTGTAAGACTTGTATGTTTGTAGCTTTCTTGGCTTTGGATGCATCCCAGCCTCCTGTAGTTCCAGTAGCATGGGGCAGAAGTTAGGGCTAGCCAAGCAGCTGGGAATATACTGAGAGAGATTCTAGAAGCAAAAGAACCATTGAAGAGGTAAACAAAAACTAATGGAATTTTTCACCAGCCCACCAGCATTGCAAGCAATTCTAAAGGAAGTTCATTGAGTCTGAATGGAAATGGCATCAGGTTGCAAGTGCCATTTACAGTAAGGAATCAACATTAAAAAAAAGTGAATATGTGGGTAATAATAAAAACTATAATTTTTTTTAATTAAAAAAATTACGGATGATTAAAGCAAAAACTATGATTGTATTGTTCAGTTTAAAATGTATATATGAAAATAATAGCACAAAGTTGGAGTATTTCTGGCTTAATTTGTATTTCTCTGATGTCAATATTGAGCATCTTTTCATGTATTGTTGGCCATTTGAATATCTTCTTTGGGGTGAAGTATCTAATCTCAAGATTTTGAGAATTGACTTCTATACAATATTTAATAAACATGTCATAATAAGACATTATGATAAATTGACATTAATACTTAGTATTCTGGCTTATAAACCTTCTACTTAGGTTATCTTTTAGTTTCTTTCAGTAATGTATGGCAGTTTTTTTTAAGGTGATAAGAAATATTAAACTCTATGCTTAGTAGGTAATAATTCCTCATTTTCCCCTCTCTTAGGCCCTGGTAATATGTACTTCCTGCTGTATGAATTTTCCTATTCTAGATATTTCATGTAAGCAGAACCATCCAGTAATATTTGTTCTTTTTGTGTCTGACTCCCCCCCCCCCCCAAGAGAGAGACAGTGCAGACATGCTAGCGGGGAAGAAGGGCAGAAGGAAAGGGAGAGAATCCCAAGTAGGCTCCATGCTCAGCACACAGTGTCGTGGGCCTTGATTCCACAATTCTGGGAATTTCCTGAGCTGAAATCCAGAGTTGGTTGCTCAGCCAACTGAGCCACCCATGCGCCTAGAGTTTGTGTCTGGCTTTTTTCACTTGTAATGTTTTCAAAGTTTATCTATGTTGTAGCATGCATCAGAATTTCATTCCTTTTTATGGCTGGATAATATTCCACACTTTGTTTATTTCTTCATTTGCTTGTGGATACTTGGGTTTCCCCCCTTTTGGCTATTGTAAATAATGCTGCAGTGAACATTGGTGTACATGTATCTGAGTCTGCTTTTCCATTCTCTTGGGTGTATACCTAGAAGTGGAATTGCTGGGCTATGTGGTAGAATTCTATGTTTAGCTTTTTGAGAAACTGCCAAACTTTTCCACAGTGGCTTCGCCATTGTATATTACTAACACCAATTTACAGGGGTTCCAGATTCTCTGTATCCTCACCAATGCTTGTTATTTCCTATTTGTAGTACCTTTTGGGGGTAGATTTCCTAGGATTTTCTGCATAAACAATCATATATGAACAGAGACAGTTTTACCTCTTTTTTATCTTTTTGTTTTTCTTTCTCTTACCTTTTTATATTGGATTTCTAATTATGAGGATAAATAATGAGAACAAGCATTCTTGCCATGTTCCCAAACTTAGGGAGACTATATTTGACATTTCATATTAAATCTGTTATTAGTTATAGGACTTTCATAGATACCCTTTATCTGGTTGAGGAAGTTCTTCACTGGTTCAGTGGTTTTGTCTGTCTTTTTGTTAATGGCATTTGATTTTGATCATTTAGTTTTTTTCTTTCCAACTATTCCTGTGAATTACGGTGATTATTTTTTCATGTTAACTCTATGTTCTTAGATAAACTTCACTTTGTTAGGATGTATTATTGTTTTTATAATCACTGGATTTGATTTGCTAAAATTTTGTCAAAGCTTAAAGTGCCCTCTTTTCCTCTGTTTTGTATAATACTGACATATGTTTGTATGCCAGACATATAATTTATATAAAACTTGGCATATGGTTTTCTTAAATGTTTGATAGAATTCAGCAGTGAAAGTTTTCTTGAAGGACGGCTTTGGATTGTGAATTCAATTTACCCCTTGGTAGTATTGGTGTTTTGCATTTTTCACAGTATTTTTGTTTCATTTATTTTGTTGAATTGGTTAGTACAAAGTTGTTCATAAGATGCTCCTATTATTTTTTAATGCCTGCAGGATCAGTGGTGATATTAGCTTTTTGATTTTTGATGCTAATAATTTATTTTCTTTTTCCCCCCTTATCAGTTTGCTAGGTGCTTATTAATTTTTTAATATAATAAGTTAGCAAAGAGCCAACTTTTGGAGATAATTTTCTCTATCATTTGTTTGCTTTCTGTTTAATTGCTTTCCATTTTTTAATTCCTTCTTACTTTTGATTTAATTTTCTCTTCCTTTTAGCTTCTTATATTGGAAGCTTACTCTTCTCTTGTTTTCTAGTATAAATGGCTACAGCTAAAGATTCTCCTTTTCATGCCTCTTTAACTGTATCTCAGGAATGTTGACATGTTGTATTTTCATATAACTCAGTTTAAAAATACATTCTTCTTATTTTCTTGGGTTTCCTCTTTGACCAGTAGGTTATTTAAAAGTGTATTGCTTAATGTCCAGATATTTTGGATATCCTATGTATCTTTTTATTAATGATTTCTAATTTAAATTTGTTGTCATAGGATAAACTGTTATATCAGCTCTTTGAAACTTATACAGATGTTTATGGACAGTGCTTATTCTGCAGTTTTAGGTTATAGGATTTTGTAAATGTTGCCCATTAGGTCATGAGGGATAATGTTCAAATCTTTTTTATTCCTGAAATGTTGGATAATAATGTTCAATTCTTTTTTATTCCTGAAGTTTTTTGTTTCTTTGCTTATTTATGGTAATTGTTGCTTACGTAGTCAATCCATATTTCTCTTACATAATCTGGTTATTAGATTGGATATTTTTTCTCTTTTAAAACAATAGTTTTATCCTTCATTTAGTTTTCTTGAGTTAGTTTTACTAACGAAGAGACATACATCTTATTTTACAGTGATTAAAAATGTATATATAAATTATCATAATACTCTTCTGCTCACCCATATGTCACCTAGGTTTTGAACATCTTTTTCTTCCTTGTTTTATTATTTTTGTTTGGATGCTAGAGAAAACTGTAATTTATTGTAGTTGTGTACTATGGGGTTCTTATAATAGTATGTGTGTATGTAGTTCTATGTTGTAGTATAGCATTGCCAGGGAAAATTTGGTTTTGTTTTATTTGGGGTCTGGTGGAAGCCATCTTATCCTTATATAAATTTACTGCTACCTCAACACAACCTTCTATATAATAAAACAAATTTCTGTTCTTAACTATAGTATGAAGTTCTGATTTATAATAGTTTTAACTTAAATCACAGTCTATACAGTAGGCAAATTGGAAAAATATTCAGGACATTTAAAAAATGGTTATTTAATATGCGGCCTCCACAGTAAAATAAGTTAAAAGAAAATCCTGTTATTGCCTACTATGAAATTGGATAGCCTGGTTTTTAAAAGTTTAAATTTTTAAATATGTCAATTATTTGGGGCACCTGGGTGGCTCAGTTGGTTAAGGGTCTGACTTCGGCTCAGGTCATGATCACAGTTCGTGAGTTCGAGCCCTGCATCGAGCTCTGTGCTAACAGCCTGGAGCCTGCTTTAGATTCTGTGTTTCCCTCTCTCTCTGCCCCTCCCCCACTTGTGCTCTGTTTCTCTCTTTCTCAAAAATAAATAAACATTAAAAAATTCTAAAAAATATCTCAATTATGTAAGTCTTCTCTGCATTGGATCATTCTTTCTTTTATAGACCTTTAGTAATAAGAAAGCCAGTCTTGTTCACCATTCAGTTTTTGAGACAACTGGTATGATTTGAACTTAAACTTTGATGTCAGGCAGGTTCAAATCCTACATCTGTTGCACACTCTTCTCATTGTGAACTTAGTAATATTTTGATTATATTCACTGTACTTTCTTAAGAGATCCATTTCTGATTTTTTATCGTTTATTTATGGTTGAGAAGGTGAGACAGAGTATGAGCAGGGAGGGGCAGAGAGGGAGACACAGAATGTGAAGCAGGCTACAGGCTCTGAGCTGTCAGCACAGACCCCGAAGTGGGGCTCAAACTCACAAGCTGTGAGATCATGACCTGAGCTGAAGTCAGATAATCAACTGAGCCACTCGGGTGCCCCTTAAGAGATCCATTTCTAATATTCTGTTAAGCTTCCTGAGATTTGTTGATAATTTTCCCCCCTATTAATGTTATGTAATGTTTGAATTCCTGTAACACAACTGTATTTGGTAATAGTGGGTAATTCTTTTAATTTTGCTTTTTTCTTATTCAGTTATATAATCATCTTCAGGCAAATATATGAAAAGACAGAAATATTTGAAGGTTTGGTAAGTAATTATGGCAGGTAATTTGTTTGGTTCTGACTAAAGCTGAATTGAGAATATATTTTATTTAGTTTGGGTATAGTATATAATTAGATGGAGCTCAGTCATTACCATGTATAGTTAAATCATTGCCAACCATCCATTGTAATTATGTCTAGTGTCTCCAGGCATCATGACAGGAATGTGTAAGACTAGAGGGAGTATTTCACCGTGAATGTGTCCTGTAATGGCCATTACTGGCAGTATGAGGCCACCGCTAGTAGTGGAGGAGAAACTATATTTGAAATGTAGAGTCAGAATCAAGTCCGTGGAAACATTTTCAGGTATTTAAAACTGTAAGATTCAGTTTTCACCCCACAGATTGAAAATGTCAATGCTCCTGTGTAGAAAATAATTGATAATGTAATGTGTATATAATTTTATAGGCACCAAATGTTTTTTCTATTTTGATGAAAATGCCATATTTAATAAAATTAAAATATTTAATTTCATCTGCTTATTGGAACACTTTAGTAAAGCAAGTAAGAAATGATAAGACTTCTGATTTGGCTGTATATTAAGGACATATTATATTACATTTATTAATTAAGAGAAAAGTTCAGTTAAAAATTAGTGGAATATGAAACAATGATTAAATAAGTGCCATGAAGAATTAGAAATTATTCTGATGTTGTGAAATGCATTGTGACATAAAAATGTTCTGAGGACAGAAAAGCAATTCATTTAAGGGGAAAAATAAATTATAAACAGAAATAATGAATGGACTCCTGGTTTTTTGATAATCCAATTAATGAAAAAGAATGACTCATATGAAAGTATTGGAAAGATATCTGAATGACTTACTTATTTGAAATCAAATTCTCTGACCAGTGAACATAGCAAAATCTCATAACATACCAACAATGACACTGATGATTGGTTAATAAATGTCTTAAATTTTGAGCATATAAGGTTAGTTACTAAACAAGAAAACTTAAATTGAAATCTCAAATTTCTGTACAAAAGAAGCTTGATAGAAATTCATCACATTTGTCAACTCTTTAGAGAATTTACATGACGTTTCTGATAACAGGTTGTGAAGTTTACAGTTTCTACAAATTTTGAACAACTATGCCAGAGTAAAGACAAATTATCCTCTTCGTCTCTGTATAGGGAATCTTATAAAATCTTGTCATTCAAAAAGTCAAGCAAAGAGTACTCAATCAAAAAATATAGGAAATATGGTATAACAGAAGTGTTTCAGACTTTTAATTAAAATGTTATTTTTTTGGATTGTGTGTATTTATGGTATTTCTTAGTCTTTTAATATTTTGTTGATTTTTTTTCATTTCAAATATGTATTCACTTTCATTTCTAACTTGTAGTCTTTCTTTTAAATCCTTTAATTTTTAAAAGCTTTAGGCCCCTCAAAACCTAGATTTGCCCCTGTTAAGAGGATAGAGCATGGATGCAAGTGGGATCTGATGGGATTGGCGGGGCATGGTTTAGAGTGACTGTGTCTTTCTGAAGAGGTGGCAAGATCTGATGAAAGGCATGGAGAGAACCTTATGAGTGTTTGTGGGAAAGAGCAATTCAAGTAGGATGCCTGTAAATTTAAAGGCCCTATTGTGGGAATAAATCTGGTGTGCCTATTAAAAGGAGACAGTGAGGTTGGCGGGGTGGGGGGTTGGTGATGAGTTTGAAAAGGAAAGCAAGGGCCAAATTATATATGACCTGGATAGGAATTTAAGGAATTTATATTTTGATTCTAGTGATAATGGGGTTACCATTGGAGAATTTATCGTATTTTCAGGCTAGCAGTGAACTCTTTGATGTACTCATTTGGAGACCCAGTTTTCTTTCATCTTTTAGGTCTGTCATCCTGTTGTGCTTTATTCTCGCATGCCAGCCATATCAGGATGGAGAAATAACCTGCATACTAGCTTTCTTAAAATATCTATCACAGAAAAGCATCCATTACTTCTAAAATTCATTTTCCTTTGATGAGAATTTAGTTACATGTAATTGCAAGGGAGCCACATGCGTTACTATGGAGGGTGAGAATGAATTTTGGTTAGGAAATTTGGTATTGCTGCCACATTAATACTTATGTATTAGGGCCTAAGATCTGATTTATTCTAACTTATACTTAGTGTATCATTTTAAGGTTATACTATGGTTTAATGTTTAACCATTCTCTTATTGCTAGGTTAGTTTCGAAGTCCTTGGCGTCAAATGCAAGGCTGCAATAAACAACCTTGTTACATCTCCTTGAGATGTTAGGGCAGCTAACCAAAAGTGTAATTGCTGTATAGTAAGGTATAAGCACTTAAAAAAATGTACTAAATACTGTGAAATTGTCCTTCAAGAGTTACTCTCATCATCAGGGGATGAATATGTTCTTTTTACTACCTTCCTCATTAATACTTGATGTTGTTTTTGATAATCTTACAACTGAAAAATGTTTTCTCATTGTTTTTGATTTGCATTTCCTTTATTATTGTGGAGCTGAACATCTTTTTGTAAGTTTTTGGCAATTCTACTATGAATTGTCTATATGTTATCATTTTTTCTCTTGAAATTGTTTTTTTTTAAATATCTGGTTATTATTTTAATCCTTTGGGTCTTCTGTTTCAAAAATAATTTCCTAGTTTGTTGCCAGTTAAGAAAAAATTTTAATACTATTTGTTATATATGGTGTTTCTATATTGTTTCAGTATAGGAATGAAAAATTTTGATATCTTGGACTTTATATTACTGGTTTCCAAACTATTCTGTGGAAGCAAATATTACACAAATTCTATAAACTAGTGTTTTAGAATTTTGATGTTTATTTTTTATTTTCTTTTTGTTTAAAAAATTTCAAATCTACAATTGAGAAGATAGTACAATGAATACCTGTATACTCTTCAGACTCACCCATTGTTAACATTTTGTTAGTATTTTGCCACTTTTTTTTTACTTTGTATCTATATTTGTGCTTATATCCATATCTACATTTACATATACATATAAATTTCTTTTGGTTACACATTGAAAAACTAAAATTCATATTTCCTGACATGTAACTGCTAAATACTAAACATGAATGATGTAAGAATAAGATTTTTTTTTCATATATAAGCATATATGTTATTACACCTGTGAAAAAGAGGTTGGCTTTCATTTCTCCCTTTATGCAGTACTTTCATTTTTTTTATTATGTAAATCTTAGCTTTTATAATGGTCTACACAGGGGTGCAGAGTTTTGAACCCACATTTCACAAAGAACTTTGAAATATCTGTCAATGGGCATGTGATATTGCTCCAAGAACGAATAGCACTAGAAGGCCTTTATAGTTCAATACAAAGCTTAGTTACAAATATGTATCCCAGTATTTGTAAACTGATACCTATTTTACTTTATTTTATTTAACTTAAAAAAATTTTTTTTTGAGAAGGGCAGAGGGAAAGGGAGAGAGAGAATCTTAAGTACTCCAGTGTGGAGCCCTACATGGGGCTCCATCTCATGACCATGAAATCATGACCTGAGCTGAAATCCAGAGTCAGATGCTTAACTGACTGGGCCCCTGATGCCTTTTTAATGAAGGAGGAAATTTTAGTGGGAAAAGAGAAAAATGTGATGCCAAATGAGGAAAAGAATCAACAAGCAAAAAAAAAAAAAAAGAATAATCCTGTGAATGAAAGACTGAACATAAGTGATTATGGTCAATAAAATAACATCTATTATTTGTGTAGTATTGCCATGAATCTACACACTGTCACTTCTAAGCTGGTTTTGCCACTAGCATCTTTGCCATAAATGGTGGTGAAAATACTGACCACAGTGTCAATAATACTAATAGTCATTTATGTAGTTAATGAATCAGTAAGTGTTTTATCTTGAGCGTATTCTGTTACAGATAATGTTTCTACTCATTTTAAGTTTTGGGTATTTTTAGTTTTGTATATTTATAATAAGTTAACAGTTGTTGGAAGCTGTTAGTGATTTAGCTTTGGATCGAACTGTTCCAATATAGCTTTTAAAAATTTCTCATTGAACTGCTTACTTATCTTTATGCATCAAGATTTTCTTAATATAATCTAACCAAAACAGTACAGAAATAAGTTGCTGAAACTGATAAAAACTCAATGATTACATATTTTTGTATTTATTAGCCTATTGCCTTATTAATTTTCTTTATGTAAATAAATATAATTCATGAAATCTAACTCATAAAAATTTTATACTAATAACATTGTTCCTATATTTCAAATGTTGGAGTTCTATATAAGATTTCATTTGGAAAGTGTTCAATTAAGGGAAAAAGTTGAAGATCTCTAGCTTCTATTAATAGCATAAGGTAAACATTTCTGTTTGGTTAGTATTATTATTTGCCATGGATGACTGGCTACTTCTTTAACTCAGAGTAAGTATTGTACTTCTTTATTTATATATAGTACATCCTCAGACATTGCTCTTCAGGGTTTCTGACTGGTCTGAACCCACTTGTTATAGAAATTAGCAATTCTAGCTCCAAAGTGATTAAAAGCCTTACAATAAAATATAAATTCCATAGAATATGTTCTGGGTAGTAAAACAATTTAAAATGTTTTTTGATAAAACTAAATTTTAATAATATATACTTTTCTTTTTAAAAGGTAGGGTATTATGACCATAGTTTTAGTTTTGGATAATGTAGGGTTTCCAGTTTGAATCTCAGTTATTATAAAGTGATGCCATTAGAGAGACTTTATAGTTTAATTCATCCCTGACTTTTAGAAATAGGTCAGTGTCCTGTGCCATTTTTCTCCAGGATTTCCTCTTTCCCACACCCCTAATACCTATTAAAACCATTATTATCCTACATTTTATAAATAGGGAAAAAGGTTCTGCTTCCCTCTTTCCCATACCTATTATTATACACAAACAGAAGGTGTTATTAGGTATTTATAAAGCATTACTTTCTATAGTTTGTAGTACAAAGACAATCGATGTATTCTTGTATTGACTGTGCTTTTGAAAACTCTAGTTCCTGCCCTGCCCCTCCACCTGGTTTGGAATCACTGCTTTGTGACTGTAAGGCCAGTCTGCCTTTGATATAACTCCCCGTTGATCACCCGGGGTTGACTGAATAAACTGCTATGTATAAAAGGAATCTTGGGACTGACTATTGGGTTTGCTCTTTGCATGTTTTGGTTATTACTCTTGTAGTTAATTGAATAGAGTACTGTAGTACTCTACTTGCTCTAAAGAGATGGAGTAATGATGCCATCTTGCTTATTAGGCAGAAACTAGTATAAAAAAGGGCTCTTTGTTTTACTACAGAGCCAGCTTAATTGGAAAAAGTAGAAGTGCTAATGGTTTTGAAAATATGATAATTCTCAAGTCATCCCTCTGGCTTGACTATTTCTCGTTATCAGTGGCAAATTCAATGCTCTTTTACGTAGTGAAGTTATGTTGTAATCTGAACTAGCTTTCCATTTTGGCTAGTAATTTAGTGGAAAATAACCACTTTTCTAGACAGAATTCTTCACTTTTCTTTTGGGGCCATTTCACTGCACTATGGAGGAAATATGCAGAGAGGAAATAACTAGATGCTGATTGCCATAAATTAGATTACATCAGGTAGGGAACATTTTAATTATTGTTATCTAGCTATGTTAAGACTGTATTTGATTTTGCCTTCATCTAAGCTGTAAAATGGAAAAAAATGAATTGTCTGTCTCTACACATATTAAAACTTTTTTGTAATCCATTGAAGTTGACATAACAAACTGAACATAGTTGGGTGGTTCTCCAGTTACACCCCACTCCTTCCTTCCTTCCTTCCTTCCTTCCTTCCTTCCTTCCTTCCTTCCTTCCTTCCTTCCTTCCTTCTAGTTTTTCTTCTTCTTTCTCTAGTTTTTACCCTGTAAATGGTTTTCCTCACTTACAAGTAAGTCATTCTTTTTTTTTAATGTTTATTTTTGAGAGAGAGAGAGAAACAGAGCACAAGTGGGAGAGGGGCAGAGAGAGAGAGGAAGACACAGAATCAGGCTCCAGGCTCTGAGCTGGCAGCACAGACCTTGATGCAGAGCTCTAACTGACAAACTGTGAGATCATGACCTGAGCCAAAGTAGGACTCTTAACCGACTGAGCCACCCAGGCGCCCCAGTAAATTCATTCTTAGTGGAGCTGGTTCGCAAAGAGATGGGACTGTGGTAGCAAGTCAGTAGGAGATTATTATGCTGACATTTTTAAGTGAGCAAATGGATGTTTATTTATGAGGTGATGACTTGTTTAAGACAGTATTGCCTGCTGAGAGTTGTGTGACCTAGTGCCCAGATGCGTTGATTTCCTAATAGTGTCTCTGTGCTATGATGGGTCATGCACATCTGGATCATTCTTTTTAATTGACTAAGGTGATACATTTCTTTTACCTTTTGAGAGTTAAACATATCAAAAGGCAAGTCAATTTATTAGATACTCTCTTAGAAGGTGAAAATAAATGTGCCTTATCACTAGTAAAGTTTATTTTGGCCGCTGTGTCAATCTTCTTAGAAAGTTTATGTATGCATGTATATATGTTTATTCTTGAGAGAGAGGAGGGGGAGCAGAGCATGAGTGGGGGAGGGGCAGAGTGAGAGTGAGACATAGAATCTGAAACAGGCTCCAGGCTCTGAGCTGTCAGCACAGAGCCCCATGTGGGGTCAAACTCACGAGCCGTGAGATCATGACTGAAGTTGGATGCTTAACCGACTAAGCCACAGAGACACCCCAAAAAGTTTATTTTAAACATCAAATTATAAAAGTTTCCTGAACTTTCTCTCCCCCTCCCCCACCTTTTTTTATGGGGTTGGGGATGACAAGAGTGGTAGAGAAATCCATTGGAAACTTACTACAATGACTCTTTTCCTCTACCTTATGACTAGTAAACATTATAGGCTATATAGACTTATTCTTGAGATAGCACTATTACTAATGTCTTTTTTGCAGTTTTCCTTTGAATAAATTGATATGTAAAAGTAATTTGCTGTAAAGCCTTTATTTCTGAATTTTCCTGATGACTAAAAAACCTTTTAAAAACATTTTGCACTTATTTGAACTAAAATGGTTATTAAAAACACATACATTGGTTTTATTTAGATAAGCTTTTTATTAAAGAAAGTTATTTAGAATGTGGAAGTACATTGTTAGAATAATTGAATGGGTAACTTTGGTCAATGGTTATTTATTAATGTGTTACAACTTAAACATATCTATGCATTCAGTCTTTATTTTTCCAAATCTTTTTCTTATGTTGTAGGGCTTTTTGTTTGTTTGTTTGTTTGTGGGAAGGAAGATATATAAAACAGTAATCATTACTGTATTTTTAACCGTTGTCAACTTGAAAATCAGTGCTTAAATTTAAAACAAAATTTAGTGCTATTTAAGTGTAGAATTCCTAAATGTATAGTTCCCTCTTCTGTCTTTTCAGAGCTATTGCACCATATTAAATTTTTCAAATTAATTTCAACAAGTGTTCAAAAATCACCAATAGACTTAAGTTGCTGTTTGATTCTTTGAAGTTTGAAGGACTTCTGTGTCTGCTATCTGTATCTCTAGTGTTTCTGTTGAGGTTGGAATTTGGAATAGGCATCATCAGAAGTTATTTGTAGGAAATAGGAGAGATTGGGGTAGAAAGTAAGTGACACAGTGAAGAAACATACAGACAGTTTCAGAATATAGGAAAGCTAATGTGGTTTCTCCAAGTCAGTGGCATGAGAAAGAGGGACATGGGAAGTTACTATCAAGTAAAAGAGATACAAGAAACATAGTAACCGCAAACAAAGAATGGTTCTTGTTTGGATTCTTTTTTAGATCAAATTACCTAGAAAAGACACTTTTGAGATGCTATTGGAAATATAAATATTGACTGGTATTAGTTAATACCATAGAAATTGTTAATATGAGTTGTGATGTCAGTGATTTTGTGAGTATATAAAGCAATGGATAAATTATTTAAATATACATGATATATGGGTGGGTTGGAGGAGTGACTTTATGTCTAGGATTTACTTTAAAATATCTCAAAAAAGAAAAAGAGACAAAGGTAAAAATATTGGTAATATCTTGGATAACTGTTGAATATGGATGATGAGTGGGTATATAGGAGTTCATTATGCTTTTCTACTTTTATATATAATTGAGATTTTTCATTAAAAAATAAAGTTTTTGTGACCACTGACCACATTTTTGCTGCCACTACTAACATTTAGAAAATATTCTTAAATGTAAAAAAATTGTATTTCTAATAAGAGAAAATGTGTTTCTCTAACCATTTCATCCTTCCTCCCCCTCCAGCACCCACCTTTCCTTTCCAGTTGTCACCACCTGCTATGGTATTTGTTTTGTTTGTTGTGTGTCTTCTCCCCCTGGAATATAAATTCAAAGAAGGCTGGAAGGATTTTTATGTTTTGTGCGTTGTTACATCTTCATTATCTATACCTGCCTAGCATATAGTAGGTGCTTAGTAAATAGTTGAATGATTGAGTGAGTGAGAACCAGAGCTCAAGGACATGGGGTTTGATTAAGGACAGAACCAAGGAGATCCTCTTTCAAAATTCCTGTGGCTGGGGCGGGGCGGGGTGGGGTGGGGTGGGGTGGCGCCTGGGTTGCTCAGTTGGTTAAGTGCCTGATTTCGGCTCAGGCCATGATCTTATGGTTTGTGAGTTCAAGCCCCACGTTGGGCTCTGTGCTGAACTCTTGCTCAGAGCCTGGAGCCTTCTTCAGATTCTATGTCTCCTTCTTTCTCTGCCCCTCCTCTGCTTGTGCTCTGTCTCATTCTGTCTCTCAAAAATAAATAAATGTAAAAAAATAAAAATAAAAAAAAAATCCCTGTGGGGTTTTAGGCTCAGGCAATGATCTCATGGTTTGTGGGTTCGAGCCCCACGTTGGGCTCTGTACTGAACTCTTGCTCAGAACCTGGAGCCTTCTTCAGATTCTGTGTCTCCTTTCTCTGCCCCTCCTCTGCTTGTGCTCTGTCTCATTCTGTCTCTCAAAAATAAATAAATGTAAAAAAAAAATTAAAAAATCCCTGTGGGGTTTACTGGGGGAAATGTGGGCTAGTACATAAAAATTTGGGGGATAAGATGCCTTCTCTTTCCTGTTTGACTATATCAAACATTCAACTGTTCTCACTACAGAAATTACTCTAATTAACTTATTATAGTGTAAGTTTTCTAATTGTCTTTCATATAGTCTTGAAAGGTTTTTTTCCCCATAACCAACTTTTTATTACTGAATGCCAATCCCTTCTTGAGATGTATTTTATTTAAAGTTTATATATTTCTTCTCAGGAAAAAAAATATTTAAAACTAGTGATTTTTGTACAGGCATGATGAATTTTAGAAACTGTTTTTATGGTTTCTTTTTATATTAAAATATATAATCTCATATTTTCCATTTTTCTAACAATGGATTTTGTCTCTTTTTCATTGTATGTATGTTACTAGTAGTTATTCACTACTTAAAAAATAGGTGTTGGTTTTTAATAGTACTGTGAAACACAGCCAGTAATAATTGTACTTAATAAATAAGATGACTGAAAGTTAAGTATTAAAAGTGACATCAGTGAAAATTGAAAACATTTTATATTTGCTTTTCTAAATGAATATTTTTAGGATTACTGCTTTTAAAATTACTGAGGTAATTTTTTTAACCAAAAACTGTAAGCCTTGATTTAAGGGAAAAATGTAAGCAGAGAATTGAGTGAGTCTCATTTTTTTTTCTGGTCTGGGTACCCATTTACACCCTTAAAAATTATTGGGGCGCCTGGGTGGCGCAGTTGGTTAAGCGTCCGACTTCAGCCAGGTCACGATCTCGCGCTCCGTGAGTTCGAGCCCCGCGTCAGGCTCTGGGCTGACGGCTCGGAGCCTGGAGCCTGTTTCCGATTCTGTGTCTCCCTCTCTCTCTGCCCCTCCCCCGTTCATGCTCTGTCTCTCTCTGTCCCAAAAATAATAAAATAAAACGTTGAAAAAAAAATTATAAAAAAAAAAAATTATTGAAGACCTCAAAGAGCTTTGATTTATTTAGGTTACGTCTCTCAGCATTTACCCTATTAGAAAGTAAAACTGAGAAGTTTTGAAAGTATTCATTTATTAACTTGAAAAATAATAGCTAATTACATGTTCACACAATTAACATATTTTTGGGGAAATAGCCATATTTTTTGAAACAAAAAATTAATGAGATAGATGATGTTGTTTCACATTTCTTTAAAGTCCAGCTTAACAGAAGAGAGTTGAATTCTCATATCTGCTTCTGCATTCAGTCTGTTGTGATACTACATGCTGTGTGGGTTGAGGAAAACTTCAATGTATATTCATTAGGTATTGAGAGTGAAAAACACAAGTATTGTCTTAGTATCATGAAAATAATTTTGATCCCATAGACTTCATGTAAAGGTCTCAGGGGCCCCCAAGGTCCATATTTTGAGAACTGCTGGAATTACTTCTCACTGGGATGCTATATGTGGCAGGATAGTGTATTAAATGAAAAAGTCGTTTTAAATAATGTAATAGTGTCAATTTGATAAGTTTTTGTTTGATACATTTTAGTTTAAAGGAACTATTGAAGTTAGCTTGTGCTTACTTACATACATAAATCTGGGCACTGAGCAGCCCTCACCTACAGGGTTGTAGTTGTGGATTTCACATCTTTTGGACTACCATGTAATTAGGATGGTCACCTTATTTCTTAGAGAAGTAGAAATTCAATAGAAAGGTTAAAATCTTTAAAACAAGTTTTTGATATTTAGAGTTACTTGCAATTAAGGGGGAAAGCACACTTTAAAATGCAGTTAGTTTGTTAAAAATAATCTTGATGCTTAATTGTCATTGGTGAGCACATATTAACATTTCCCCTTCCTTTTACACTTATCTATAGCTAGATGATTAAAGATACTGTTTATATCCAAATATTGTTGTTTTTCTGATAGTTTTAAAAGCCTTTTCTTTGTGGATTTGCTTTCTTCCTCCATCTATATGCAACCTAGGAATCAATAGTACATTAGATCAGCTGACACTGAAGGAGAAATAATAAATGATGAAAATAGCCCTTATTGCTTACATTCTATTTTAGTTATAACTCATATAAGATCCAGAGGGTATTGGTGGGGGGATGAAACATTACACCTCAAGTTATTTCACAAGTCAGCTTTACTTTGGGATCTTTTATGCTTTTGTTTAAAAACAACATTGATGTTGGGTAGCTAATAAAATAACTTACTCTCATTATGCATTTGGTGGGGATTTTTATTGATGCTTGTCTGTAAGCTTAGACAAAGATTTATTTATAGGCTTTTGTTAATTATAAAGCTAATAGAAATCAAATTATTATGGGCATGCTATACATTTGTTGACAACGTAAATTGTATGAGGTTTTAATGCTTGGTACATTGTTCTTATGTTAGTAAGGTTAATTTTTCATACCTCCCTTAGCTTCCCAATCTCACATATTTGATAGGAAGAGTACATCAGCAGCAATAAGACCTTTTTCCCCCAGCGTGTCTGACATGCATCTGAAAATGTGACAGAGAGGAGCTTTAGCTAGATTTTAGAAGTTCTTTTGTTAAATCATATAAGAAACTTAAACTGATAGGACTTCACATTTTTCACATAATGTGTTCTTTTGATGAGTAGTTGTATAGCAGCAGCACAGGAAAAGCACAGTTCTTGGCAATACCAGCTCAATTGCATCTGCAGATGAGGATTTAAAATTCTCTGCAGCAGACAGTACCTCCAGCAGGCGAGTAAAAGGTTACTGCATTATTTTGCTTGTTTGTTTCCATAGCCTTTATCTACAAAAGAATTTTTTAAAAAATTTCAGTGTGAAATGCATGCCTGTTTTTAGATGTTCTGGAAATTGATTTAAGTATAACAGGAATCTCAAAAGGGCAGTGCAAGGTGAAGGAAGAGGCAATGCAATACTGGCTCTTTTAAGCTTTAAATCAGAAATGAAATTGAGCATGAGGCATACATAAATAAGGAACCTTTCATTGCCACAGAAAACAGGAAGTTTTAAAAATGTACATTTTCATTCAAGGTGTTTCTTATTACATTTAGTTTTTACACTATCTCCCTCAAAAAAGGTGCTAACAGAGATTGGTAATCATTGGTCTGTGAATGTTCGTTAAGTTACAGTTATTTGAAATATGATTATTTGGGAAGACTTTAAAGTATTTGTGTGAATGTCACCCTCCCTTGTCCTGGAAACTTAATGTGAATCATAACATGGTATAAATAAATATCTTTATACATTATTGGCAAAAGAGGATGCTTAAGTACAAAAGATACTATAGTGTGGCTGACATAGTACAATTGTTTATGTTTTCTGGGTGGTTTTTGCGTCTACTTAATAAGATGCAAATAACCAAGTGAGAGAAGATTCAGTATCAAAACAACCAGGTTTTTGGTGGCTTTTCTCTGTGTTGTCCATACCTATATGTATCCACGTGCCCTTTTCTTTTCATTAAAACTCTTCTAACGTTTATGATAGCAGGGGTCTCCTTGGATTATCTTGCTTATTTATTCCATCATTACTTACACCCCTATTTTTGCTATAGAATTTTATCACTCCATAGTTCTCAAGTTTAACTACAGTATTCACAGGGAATTTTTTTACTTTGCATATCAACCACCGTCCTGCCCTCTCCCAGCAATACTCAAAAGATTTTTATCATCTACTAAGTTTTGTTTTAAAAAAAATACACATGCCTATGTTTTTGTATTTTAGATCGAATAATAAGATAGAAAACAATTCTGTAAATCTATAACATAGAAGTAAAACCAGTAGATTATTCTTACTGTGACTGTTTGGCAGACTTCTTGAATCGTAGAGTCATAAAAGGTCAGCAGTTCTGATTGGTAAGTTAAAGAATCCGTCCAGTAATTTGCTCCCTGTTGTTTCTCAAAGCAATGCAGCAGCAGTTCTTTTCCAGATATTGAGCAGTTCTTGAACAGTGTGTATGAGGACAGGGAGGGGTGGGGCTCATTCCAGTTGGTTGTTGAAATAGTGTGCATTTACAGAGGGAACAGGTTGGATAGGCTGAGCTGAAGGAGTAGGCAAACAGATCTAAACTGATGGAGGACAGAAAGAGTGGTTAGTATAATTTCGGGGTGTAATATCTTGAGTTTGCTCCTTTGTTAAGTACTTGGGCTTTAATATAAAACAGTTTGAAATATTAAAGCACCTTACCTTATTTCTAAAGAGTAGCCGGGAGACTTCTGTTTTTAATGTCGACTTTTTCTTGGCGATGAGTTTGTGTCTGGTTATCTTCCTTCTGATAGGAAGCTGATGTTTTATTCTTTTTTAACAGTGTTTCTTTCAGCCAGAGAGCTGCAGAATGAGGCAGTTAGCCAATTTTGAGTATATATGGGACATTACCAGTTCTGATTTTTTAAGTTAAATTCTCATCTAACGAACAAGTCAATGTGTGGCTGTGGCTGCAGCATTATTTCTTCTTTAATGAAGAGGTTGAGCCGTTCGACCTGCTGCTCCGATCTGTTTTCTTGTAGCCATACCTCAGACCAGTTGCAGAGATTATCCATCGAATGTCCCAGGCAACCAAAGGTAACTACATAGATTTATTTCAAATAAAAATATACAATTAAAATGGATGCATTATAACTAGGACCATATGATTAAAAATAAAAGACCAATTAAAGATGTTCTTAGCAGTTTTCTTGACCTTGCAGTAGCTATCCAATATCATTTTGTCATCATCAGATTGTGTAGCAATGGAAATGCACTGCAGTAATTGATTTTGTAATAGGATCAGGTGATTTACTAGCTGTACTGACAACCACTTGCTTGCTTGCTCTGAGCTGTGGAGCACTCTAATGGATGTTGTGATTGCAGCCTGAAGTTGATGTGAGACTGCTGGCCACTTAAAGCAGCAGTGCTTATTTTTTTAAATTAGAATAGTAAGTTTAAGAAAATTTTCTTTGCTTTAAGTTTGGGTAGCCTTAGTAATTTTATAGCTAATTTGAGTGCCCCCATGACATTTTAGAGATTATATATTATTTCATTCATCAATCCATAAAAAGTTCATTGGTACTAGTCATCTTGAGTATAAGGAAATGTACAGGAAATGCTCCCTGCTGTTAGCTCAGCCTCAATATATGTATCAACATAACTCTGGTACTGATCATGAGAGCATCTCTCTAAAATATAGGGTTTGTGTTAACTATCCTGTGTCATATAAGTGAAACAATATTGTTAGCATTTGTAAATTTTTTCAGTTTCAAATTCTAGCTGTATAGATTACAATAATGGAATTATGGCAAATTCTTGTATTAGTGAGTTGTAGTTGAGTTGTTTTGTATTCCTTTTTTGGTCTTTTGCTTTGTTAATGGTTTCATAGATATAACAACATTTAGGAAGTCTGAGTCGGACCAGTTTTAAAGTATATTGATGACAACATATAGTAGCTATTTTAAAGTAATTTTTAAGAATACAACAAAGTAAACACTTAATCAAAGATTATTAATTTTCAGTGATTATAATCTAATAATTTTTTTCATCTCCTATGCCTTTGAAACAAATACTTTATTACAAAATACAGGACTAAAGCTAAAGCAGAATAGAACTGCCATTGCAGAAAGAACAGTGAGACTCAGGTACCCCAGACTTTGCCCACTTTAAAGTTTTGCTTGGGGCTTTGCATAGGAAAGAAAAGGAATCTCCTTTCCCTTTCTCGCCAACTCCTCTACCTCTCTATAGTACATAAAGTGGTTTGTACAGAACATGATGTAAAAACACTGAGTTCTCTGTTCTTCACTAGTTTATATTCTGTAACTACATTTATGGTTTTGCTATGATAGGGATACGTTTTCTTTCAGTCACACCCAAAAATATTTACATTAGTTAAGTAATGTTAATAATTTGCTATAGAAGAAATTGAGCATGAAGTTGCCGTTATGTATGATATTCAAACTGCCATGTGAAGACAGCTTTTCCTTCTCATGTAGTTAAATACTTGGTGGTAATGTTTCTTGAAAGACGTAAATATTACCAATATAATTCTGCACTTTATTCTGAATTCAGATACTTCAAACATTGATTATGGAAGACTGTAATATAATTTAACAACTAGTATTTGTAATCTATTATTCAATAAGTAAAAAGTTTATAGCCACCCTCTCACCCCACCCCCCATCCCCATAAAGAAAAACAATCCTCTGTGAACACTGTAACATGAACATATCATTTGGGATTTGGTCGAGGATGTGTCTAAATTGCATATATATTGAAATGTTAAATGGTGGATTAACAACAAATAAATCATTAATATAAGTTTCATTGGAGTGGTGGACATGAAAGCTTGCTTCCAATGTGTTGAGTAAATGGAGGAAAGGCAGTGAGTATCAGAAATGTTGACCACATCTTAAAAAGGCTTGCTTATGAAAGATAGAAGGTACTATGAATGTTCTATATTAGACAGTAATTCATGTAAAATAAATAGGTAATACTTTGTGAAGTTCAAGCCCTCGGAGAGCTGCCTTTTCTTAAGGGCCCTGGATCAAGCATCAAAAGACCTGGATTTAATTATCCTCTGCCACTAATCTCCTTGATGACCTTGATCAATTTATATATGAATGTTTTTATTTAATTTCCTTAAATATACTCTTAAAATACCCATTAAAAAGAAGGCAAATAATACTTGATCTGAAGTCTGTAGAAATTGGAGTTAGGAAGAAGGATGAAATTTCTTAAAGAATCAGGTTCTGGGTGATATTGAAATGTTTCCATTTGCTTATTTCATCTTTTTGGGGGACGGAGTGAAGCATATTTTAGCTAAGAAAATGGTTTTATCTTTTTCATAACCAGTGTTCTCTAAATGTTTAAGAGAACAAATTTGGGACTAAATTCTAGCATTACCAGTTTTCCCTAATGCTGTCTAACAGTGTTGTTAAAAAGTTTATTTCAGTTCGTAGCATATTTTTTTTTAGTAATTTTTTTTTGTTGTTATTTTTAAAGGCAGGCTTTATGTTAGTAGTGCTCTTTCCATATATGGTCTATCAGATAAGGTGTATACAGTTCTCTTTGTTGTTTAAGCAAAGTGATTGGTGGGTTGATTGAATTAGGTGCTTTCAGAGTGATGATGATATCATAATAATTACAACAAACATTTGTTGAACTCTTAATTTGGATCATATGCATTTCTATGTTAATTATGTCATTTATGAGATACGTATTATTGTTATTTTTAAAGATGAGGGAGGGGAAGGTGGGTGATGGGTATTGAGGAGGGCACCTTTTGGGATGAGCACTGGGTGTTGTATGGAAACCAATTTGACAATAAATTTCATATATTGGAAAATAAAGATAAGGAAACTAGGCTCAGAGAGGTTATAGCATTTAAATCACACAGCTAGGAAATAACCTGTGTCAAAATTCATACTTAAAAAAATATATATCATATGTATTTTTTGCTGCAGAAGAGATTGAGTGTAAGGTATAGGTATATATTTAATATAGTAAAATACTGTAATATATTTTTAAAGTATTTTCACTTTCAGTTAAGCAGTGACTTGCAGAGATGAAGCCAAGTTTTGGTCTGAAGACATTATATGATCGCCTAATATTTGTATCTTGAATAAGAAATAACTGATGTATTTACCTCTTACTTAGCTATTTGGAGTATTTTTATGTGTTGCAGTAATTATTCATATAAAGCATTTGTACTTCATGTGCAGTCATGTTTCTCAAAGTATAGCTCAGAGATCACTTTGCATCTGTGTCACTTGTGGTAGTTAAAAGCACAAATCTACATCAGAACCTCTTGACAGAATCACTGGAATGAGATCCAGGGATTTTCATTTTTAAACAAGCCTCTCAGATGATTCTTATGCATACCAAATTTTGAGAACCATTGATATTGAAAATGTGCTCCTTTTTTACCTTTCTGTGTATGTTGCCTGTCAGCTTTCCTTTCTCTAAGAATTAGCTTACAAATCACAGATGATTTATAAAATCATCTCTCACACCGTTAAAAAAAAAGTTTTGAGACAGAATGAGCAATTTCATATACTAATGGTGAAATGTAAATTGGTAATGTTAATTCTTTCATGGTAGGCATTTTAGGAACATGTTTAAGTAGTATTTAAAATGTTCATAAACTTTGACTCAGTAGGCCTACCTCTAGGAGTTTATCTCAAGGATATAATTCAGAGATTTGCAGAAAGATTTAGGCACATGAATCTTCATAGACTAGCATCATTTTTAAAGGTGAAACACTGAAAACTAAATAAATGAAGGTGAAACACTGGAAATAATTCAGTGTCAAATATCCAGGAGATGGGTAAATGAGTTTATTATATCCTTTTGTTTGAGCCACCTTCCAGCCTTTAAGATGTCATATTGGGAAGAATATTGAAGATGTAGGAAAATGCTCATAATATAGATAAAGTTTTGAAAGAATATAAAGTTGTATTTATACATCCATATGCATATAGTGCATATGGTATTAGGTTGAACTGTATGAAATTGCTGTTTTTGTAGGTCAGTGAATAGTTGAGTATTAGCATTTTTATGTAGTTTAATCTATTATATTAGTTTTGGAAATATGTATTTGTCACACGTTGTTGAGAGGGAGACCAGGAGGAAATACAACAAATTTATAAAGTGATTATTTCTGGATGTTGAGATTATAGATAAAGTCTCCTTCTTTATATGTCTGCGTTTTTTAAGTTTTCTACTAAGTCTTCGTTTTGACCTTCATAATAGAGCAAAATATGTTGCTAACAAAACCAATTATAAGAAATAATTGCTAAGCTTCTGTGGAATGCCCCAAGTAAAATTTTGTAGATTTCTTTTAAGGAAGCATAAGGACTCCATCTGTACTTAATCTCTTACCTCTTTTATTTGCTGTCGAGTATATTTCTGCAAATGTGTATATAAACCAGTATCTACCTACCAAATTTTGATTGGATTTAAATCTGCAGTGGAAAATATACTTTGAAAGGAGAAGAACATCAATTTTACAAGTGTTTCTTTGTCAATAGGCTTAAAGATTACTGATCATATGCAGCAGTCTGTTGGGTAGCCACTTTAAGCAAAAAAGCCATTTGGGTTTTTGCTTAAAATTTTAAATTAAAATTGCTAAATTTGTATAATTAAGTTAATTATAAATTAATGTGATTTTAATTAATTTATAAAACTAAGTAGAGTTTTTAAAATTGGTTATGTAATGTATAATCTTTGATTTTAAAAAGTTAACTGTTCTTATTTGCGAGGAAGGTAGTCCTCCCCACCCTCATTTGCTTTAATGGTTCGGTTTAAAATTATGGCTTAATAAGAATTATATCTATCATATTCTAATTTATCACCAAATACCAGATATTGGATGCTTTATGTATGTTCCCTTTTAATTCTTACGTAAAACCCACTCATTAAGTATAAGCTTCATTTTAGAGTTGAGACAATTACAAGTGTACTTGAGATTATTTGAAGTGGTGTATTTGGGTTTTTACTTCAGTAATGTCTGACTTCAAGGCCCATGTTCTTATCCTTGATATTATCCAGGTCCATCTGAAATGTATATTAAGCATTCATAAATGGGAAACAAGGAAAACTGTAGTATAAGCCTTCCTAATTCAGAATGTCAAAGAGTGGAGGAAAATAGAAAATGAGTAATTATTTCTTGTTCTTATTCAGTCACTTGTTATACTCTAATCTGGACAGTACATGTGTGATTTCTAACATTTACTCATAGCCTGCTAATAGCTAATTTCTTGTGCAAATCACTGGAAATCCTAAAATGGAAACCCAAAATTGCCTTCTGGGAGTTTATGGTCCTAATGGGAAAGGCAGATAACAAAAGAGGTATTTAATAAGGTATTTCAGAACATAAGTATGGAATAGAAACTGTTGGAGCATAAAGATGTTAATTCTGTTTGAGAGTGGTGGTGAGAGGTACTTGGGAACCTACCTTAGAAGACGTTAATTTTGAGGGAGCCGTAGATTTTATTCTTTCCATGGGTCCTGGGAATCTGCATATTAACAAGTATTCTTGTCCCTTAAGTGTTCTTTAATCCCATTGAAGTTTGAGAACCACCACTGTAGGTGGCTGTTGAATCAATGATAGTGAATATAATAGCTTGAGGAGAGTATGTAGAGTGAGAAAGGAGAAGCTAGAAACCTAAAAGCAGTAGTATTTTAGCAGAGAGAGGTTTAAGGCTAGAGAGAAGGAGAGTTTCATAGTTACTAAACTGCGTATATGAATTAGGCAATGGAAGATCCTAGGAAAGTAGGCATTGGAAAGAGAATGCATCAAAGGAGAAACAGGTTGTAATAGTGAATTGGGTCGAAAAGGCCATAGATTTTATTCGTGCATTTTCTAGAGATAATCCCCATATTATTTGCCAAGTAAAATCATTACTCTGGGCTTTACAGTTAATTGTGTCTTATCTCTTTAAATCGGAACTACATGTGTATCATGTACAAATTGACATGAGTAATTGTGGTCTGGCCCCTAGAGGGGTTTATAGACAGTATTCGATAATGCAGCATTGTCATTGGATCAAGATGCTGTTAGATTAGATTCATCTAACAGTTATAATTCATATATAATAAGTGGTGTCTTTTAGTATCTAGGGATAGGATTGGATGTGACTTAGATTTTGTGAGAATAATCAAGAAAGTAACAGGAGGAAGTTATTTGAAGCTGGAAGAAGAAAGTGATGGAAAAAGTTATGAGTTACAAGTGTATCCTTTCTGTTTCTCTCATGCTTCCACATTTATTTAATTTTCTTAATTTTATAGATTTTTTTTTTTTACCAGTATGTTTAAGTTGCAAGCATATACAGTCACAAATTTTGGAGGAAAAGTCTGAGAATTCTGATTGAGATTACAGTATGCAGGAAAAAAAAATGTTCTTTTTTACCCTGAGATAAATAGTAACTAAAAGTCACACTGTTAACCTTTTGAAGATAGTGTTTAAGAAACAGGTTAATTTCTAAAAGAAAAACTAAACATAAGTAAGTATGGGAGCAAAGGTTTGCAACATATTCTGTCTCTGTCTCTGTATAGGAAGGAAGTTACTTTCCAAATGTTGGAGTTGACTGTTGTTGAAAGTCATAGCAGTTCATCTTCTAGAAATTGCCTTTTAGAATTCATTTCTTAGAATTGTATCTGGGATAATTTTTAGATACAATTTGGCTTAACTGAAGAAGTCCTTGGTTACTGAAAAATACAGATTAGAAATCATTGCCATTTACCTTTGCTGATTACGTATTTTATGATACTGACTTTTGCTTCCCTCTTCATTTTTATTCTGTGACTAGAGCTTTATTACAGAGTGAATGGAAAAGAAAAACTTTATTTTTATTTTGTAAATCCATATAGTTGGATTAGACTCCCTTCTAATTAATAAGGCTTCACTTATGTACATTGTTTTGCATCCAAAAACTAATGTCTTGTACTTGTGATTGTTTATGCAAAGAGAAGCAAGAATGAGTTTAAAGAAATTGAACCTTTAAGCTGGAGGAGAATGATTAATGGAACAAGTTTCTGGAGGAGGTATGGAGGTAGACAAAAGAAAAAAGACTGGTAGTATTAGTCTTGGAAATGATAGGGAACACTTTTTTTCCCTCAGAGACAGAAGAGAAGGAAGGAGGAGCAAAGGAATAAAATCTTTGGGTTTGAGATGTTGAAAATTGTCAAGAACATAGCTGTGAAAGCTTCATTCATCTCAGTAAGGAGATTAAAATACTCATTTGGCAGTATAAATTCTAGTGTTTAGTAAGCACTTTATGTAGGACAGTTTACTTTTGAAGTCTCTTCTTTTTGATCACAGTGGAAACTATTCTTGATTGGTATTTTATTTTTTTTTAGTAAGAAAGATAATTTTGCTACTTACATCTTGAAAATTTTGCATAGAGGAACATGTTCCATAGTGAATGTTTTTGAAAGCAAGTCATCTAAACTCAGAGCAGTTATTGACCTTTTGATAATCCCTGAGCCAGAATTTGATTCAGAGTGTTACAGCAGTAAGCATGAATTGGCAGAAAGAATGAAGGTGGTATGAATGGTCAAGGTCCACGTGACATTTAATATAAAGTAGGTAGGATGTGATTTGGGGTGGTGGTGGGGGATGCTTAGATTGTATGGGTTTACCAGATTGGTGTACTTATTCTGTTCAAGATAGTATTTTTTTCCTCATTTCCACTAACTTGTATACCCCTTCCTTCCATTTTAAAGTGGTAGGCATGCTCTACTGCTGTTTCTGACTTCAGTGATTTGTAATTCAGGTTGTATCTGTTTCAGAGCATCACAAAAAGTGTGTTTAAATTCCTAATGTACCAAGTGTCTGTTGACAGATGAATGGATAAAGAAGATATGGTATATATTTATACAATGGGATATTACTTAGCTGTAAAAAAGAATGAAATCTTGTCATCCATATGGTTGGATCTAGAAGGTATAATGCTAAATGAAACAAGTCAGAGAAAGACAAGTACTATATGATTTCACTCGTATGTGGAATTTAAGAAACAAAGCAAATAAACAAAATAAAAGAGACAAAAAAACCCCCAGACTCTTAAATATAGAGAACAAATTGGTGGTTACCAGAAGGGAGGTGGGTGGGGGCATGGGTGAAATAGGTGAAGGGGATTAAGAGTACACTTATCTTGATGAGCGCTGAGTAACATATGGAAGTGTTGAATCACTACATTGTACATCTGAAACTAACATAACACTGTGTGTTAACTACACTGGAATTAAAATAAAAATTTAAAAATACTCTCAATGTAAAATAAAATTTCAGGTAAAAAAATTGAAGAGCTTTTAATTTTTAATGACTTTTATTATCAGAATTAAATTTTGGTTAGGGTTTGGCATTCTTAAATTGTTAGAGATGTCTTAGACATGGGTTGTAGACCAATATTTAAATGCTAAAGTCAGTTTTTTTTGTTGTTCAACTTCGTAAAGAAATGTATTCTCTTTGACCAAAGTGGGTAAATATTTTCTCCTTAACACTTTGACAGTTTCATAAAGAAAATAATTCAAGTGTGCTGTGCTGTAAACTAAAAAGATCACTCCTAGGGGAAAAGCCTGAATTATTATTGTAATGAATGTCATCCTCCTTGTGGTGTTATTATAAAATTGAAGAAACTGACTCAAAATATTATTTTTAATACATAGTATGCACTAGAATTTTAATTTACTTTAGCCTAATTTTGAGATCTTCTACCTTTGTTACTATAATCGGTATTTTAAAATGTTATTATCGAATTTGTAGTCATTTCAGATATTTAACTCCCAACTCTCTATTAGTGTTATTTAAAGCAGAAATAAAAATGGGCAATATTTTGGTCTGACAAAGTAATTCTTAAAGTGTTTAGTAGCAGTAAAGGTTAACCTGTTGGTGCAGATTGGTTATATCCCATAACAGCAATACTGAAGAAGTTAAGCTTGGCCTATATAAAGTAAGTGGTGACACTGGGTTTCCTTAAATACGTAATACAAGCAGTTCTTTTATAAAGCAATAATGTGTCTCTGGAAAAAAACCAGAGATCTGCAAAATTAGGCCCTAGAAATAGGGACAGGCCACTCAGAAGCCTATGCAATTTATAATCTGTGTATTAACAAAACTGATAACAATTCTGATAAAAATAAGAATACAGCTAAAGATTTACCTGATATCAGTTGCTTAATTCTGAGTCCTAGGATTTATGCCTTTTCCTTTGAGATGTAGGTCCATGAGGACATTCAGTTCCACTTAAATAGATTGTCAAAATTAAAAATTCTGACCTAAGATGTAGACTTCTTTATCAGTCCTCTTTACCCACCCATCCGCCTTATTTGGGGGTAACAACAACAGCAACAACAACAGCATGAGGGAAATATTTTCCTGGTTTCTTGATCTGTACTCTTTGCTTGACCAGCTAGTTGAGCCTTGTGGAAAGCCTGGCAGTTCTTGAAGCCATTAGCCAGCCTCTACTTGCCCTCTTCTACCAGAGTTCTATTATTTTCCTTAAGGTCATCGTATATTGCTAAATCTCTCTCTGTGAGAACGCTTGTCCCTAATGGCTTTAAAACATTACTTTGTTCGAGAAAATTCTTTATGGACCAAAGTGACTTTCACATTATACTGAACTCATCCCCTAATGATGAACAAATGAACGAATTTCTGCTACAGAAATGTGTTCTGTAGAAAAATAGACTGTAGTCTCTAGTTGTCTCATTGTTTTGCCATTAATGCTTCATTTATTGAATTTGTACTTGTATACATTCATGCTTGTATTTTTTCCCTATGCTGTTAATAAGTGCCTAGCATCTCTCCTGTACTGTAGGGAGAGGAGCGATGTGGTGGAATAGCTTTGTCCATAGAGCACTATTTATCCCTTACATTTGTATAGTCTTTGTTTAAAAAAGGTGGTGTGGATTATGTTATCTTTTTGTCAGAATTATTCTATATTCTGAATAGTTTATGTATTAATTTAGGCATTAACATTACCATGTACTAAAGGAAAGGAACTTAGGAGTTAAGTAGACTTGCGGTTGAATCAAATTTAGGTGACTGAGTTTTGATTATTGGAGAATAATACTAATTATCTGGTGGGATTCTTTTGAAGATTAAGAGCCATATAAAACATCTAGTGCAGTGATTAACACATAGCTGATATTCAACAAATATTCTGTGATGAAACTTGAGACTGCCGAGATTAAGTGACTTGCCCAAGGTTACCTTTCTTTGTAACGAAAGTCAGATTCACTGAATACCATATTTCTGATCTGTAGTTTTATATGGAGAAAAGCAAAAGCAAAACAAAACCCATTTATAGGTTTAGAAATAGAGCTATAAAGATATATACACATACTCATGGGTGCACACCTACATGTAGATTCTCCTGATTTAAGGTTTCTTCTTCCCTTAATTGATTAATATGTTTTACTTGCTCATGTTCTTTTCCGATATTGATAGGATGATGATAAAAAATTGGTAGGGAAGCTCTTTACTTGATGTAAGATTTTGCTCTAATTAGAGTAGTGCTTAAGGTTGTGTCAGCAGTTTAATTCGTGCCTGTTTGCACTTTTCTGGTAGACGATAAAATGTTTCCTCAGCTAACCAATAATACTTAAGCATTGGCAAATTCATTGTTTACTTTATAAAAAAAAAATGGCATTTCCTCCAGTCAAAAGAAAATATACTAGATTGCTTGTTTTATACTACTGCATTATGTTGACCCTGTTAGGTTTTTTTCTTTTTTTTTTTTTTAGGGTTGTTTATAATGAATATGGAATTAATTTGGTTAATATGAAATTAACCCCTTTCTATCTGTTTTTCAGTAAAATTTCTACTTTTTGGGATTTTTTTTTTTTAAATTTATTTATTTTGAGAGAGAGAGAAAGCATGAATGGGGGAGGGTCAGAGAGAGAGGAGACGAAAGAATCCCAAGCAGGCTCCACGCTGCCAGCATAGAGCCTGATGTGGGGCTCAGACTCATGACTGTGAGATCATGACCTGAGCTAAAGTCAGGTGCTCAACTGACCCAGGTGCCCTAAGATGGTTATTTTTTTGTCCTTCTATTTATAGATAAAAATACAGCAACAAATTATTTTCTTTTTCCTAGCTCACTACCTCTTTATGGAAGAAAGAAGGACTATCATCAATATTTCTGCAACTGAGATTTATTTATGTTACCTGCAGTTTTTACCTCACAGTAATTTTTGCAGTAATGTTAGAGACTATGCATTGGATTTTATGGAAGATGTATTGTAGTGGTTGTAATTATGTTCTTTTATCTTTTGAAATTTAAGAATTAGAACTCAGGATTTGGCCTTGCAAGGTGTCTGATTTCCATTAAGTTTTTGAACTGATACTTAAAAGATTGAGATTAGATATCCAAATTTGCATGTAGTAAGTGATTACTTTTGGAATCATGTTATATACTAAGACATATTTCTCTTTAGAATTGATAGGTATGTTTGATCAAATTTAAGAACCTTGGGGCACATAATTATTTTAACTACCAGAAAAGAAAAAAATGCTGCTATTTAAATGATAGTATGCATCAATTTCTAAGATGCTAAAATATGAAGAAAATGTGTGCCTGTTAGAATCTGTGAAATATGGTAGGTGTGTATTCAGATTTTAGGACTCCTTTTTGGCAAGGAGCAAATTTTGTCTTGCTCGTTGTTGAAGACCCTACTCAATTCTGTATACACGTTTAACTCTACCAATTCTTTTTGTCTTGTTTGTTACTTCCATTAGTATGCGTAGAGCTGAGTTCTATTTCTGGTCACATAAGACTTCTTCCTTCTTGGAATTTTTATCATATTTCCAGAGCGTAACAAAAACCATTAATTTCTTAATAATTATTAAGTAACTAACTTAGATCTCCACGTAGATTTCTAGCTCTCTTATGGGTATGTTTGCTGTTTTTTATGTCATGTCACATATCTGTTTCATTGCCTAGCACATAGTTGGTAATTTGTTGTAATTTCTTGATTAAACTTTGTTTAGAATGGTAGGAAAAAGAAGTACAGCATATATCTCAAAAGAATATCTATGTAACTGTGCTTTGTTTGATGTAATCAGGAATTTTGAATTTCATAAAAATGTGTTTGGACTTTGTAAGTCTAAAATGAGACACCAGAAACTTCAAATTGCTAACTGAAATTTCGATGACTTTTCAAGAAATAAGGTGATTATGGCTTAGTATTTATTCACACACACATACTTAATTTTTAAAGAGATATTAAATTCTTATGTTTATATAGTAAAAGTGATATCCTGGCACCTTATACTTTGAATTTTTATGGCCTCTTTGACATTAGAAGAAATCCAGAAAAGCCAAGTGATCTGGCAGCTGTGACTTGTCCCTCAGCTGCACAGTGAATTACTGTTTTGTGCACTGCTTGTGGAATAGTGGAGTGAAGACGTGTGTAAAGTAAATTCACTGGCTTCCAGAAGCGCCTGGGTGGCTCAGTTGGTTAAGCGTTTGACTTCGACTCAGGTCATGATCTCGCGTCAGGCTCTGTGCTGACAGCTCGGAGCTCAGAGCCTGGGGCCTGCTTCGGGTTCTGTGTCTCCTTCTCTCTGCCCCTCCCCTGCTTGTGCTCTGTCTCTCTCTGTCTCTCAAAAATAAGTAAGTGTAAAAAAAAGAAATTCAAAAAAAAAATTCACTGGCTTCTAGCTATGTGTTGCATTCCCAAATTTGTTGAATTTGCGAAACATGACAGCTATTACATTGCAGCCAGAACAATGAGTCTGAATATTTTCTATTAGAAAATGTTCTGAATATTTTCTATTAGAATCATTAAGGCAGGCATCAGGCATTTTAAGATACTTTGTCAAATTCTGTATCTCCTTCTGCTTTCTTTTGAGATCATATTTACTGTGACAGTTTGGAATGAAAATGATTGTTGGCAATTATCCAGGTGACACTGGGCCATTGCTGATGAATCGGTAGGGTAGTTCTTATTAGATTAGCAGATTTTACCTATAGTCTTAATTTTTTAAGATTGTAAAGTATAGATATAGAAAACTGTATAAAATAAACATAACCCTTATTGTATTAAGATAATACATTCTGGGGTGCCTGGGTGGCTCAGTCAGTTGAGTGCCTGACTTCAGCTCAGGTCATGATCTTGTGATTCAGGATTTGAGCCCCGTGTCAAGCTCTGTGTTGACAGCTCAGAGCCTAGAGTCTGCTTCAGATTCTGTGTGTCCCTCTCTCTCTGCTCCTTCCTCACTCACACTCTGTCTCTGAAATGAGTAAGTGTTAAAAAAAATTAAAAAGGCAATACATTCTTGTAACTACCACACAGCTCTCAGTGCATAGAAGTTTTCCAAGTATGCCATATGCTTCTCTGTGTGCCCTGAGACAATCATATTCCCTTCCTTTAAGGAACTCCCTTCCTCTAAATTACTCTAAACAGTAATCATTTCCTTGTGTTTATAATTCTCTCACCTAAGTGTGTCTCCCTAGATATGATTGTTTAGTCTTGACCATTTTAAAAATTAGTTTCTATTTAAGTCTTTTTAATCTGCACATTTATTGTCCAGACATTTCTTTCTCTTAAAATTTATGTTTGACCTGTTTTTCATAGTCTGGATTTGACCAATTACATACATATAGTGCAGTTCAACACATTCATTTCCTCGAGCTGGCAGGTGGATCTAGAGTCTTTATTAGACTTGGTTTGACTCCTCCGTCTAGTGGGTAGTGTGTTATTTCATTAGAAGTCACCTAGTATCTGGTGTCCCTCCTTTTGTGATGTTCCCCTTAGTGCTTCTATCCATTCATTTATTGACAGGTCCAAAATGATGATGTTCTTAGTCTCTCTTTTCTTTTTCATTGACTCACAAATAATTTTATAAAGAAACGCCTTCCCCTTGTTATTTGATTTCTTAGTGCTATGGTACATTTAGGAAAGGGAGTAATGCAGTACTACTCCAGCATATACTAGTTAAAGTTTTAGGACTATATTTGAAAGCTGAAACCCTCTAAATTGTCAGTGGTAATTAAGCAACTGTAATATTTAAAATTTTAGATTGGAAAAATAAAAACTTGCCAAATATATCAAGGGTACAAGTTTTTCCAAATAATGTATAATAGCAGTTTTCAAACCTGACTGGTATACCAATGCCCATCAGAGGTAGAGCATATAAATGGTATTTTTACTCTTGGTATTTTTATACAATAGAAATATACAGGAATGAGAATGAAAATGAATCAATTACAGATAAACAATGTAAACAAGTTTTAAAGACACAATGCTGAGCAAAAAAAAAAAAAACAAAAAAAAATCCAAACAGACACAGAGTATAAACTTGTTATTTCAATTTTTTAAGTTTATTTATTTATTTTGATAGAGAGGGGCAGAGAGAGGAGAGAGAGAACTCTAAGCAGGCTCCACACTGTCAGTGCAGAGCCCAACATGGGGCTTGGTGAGATCATGACTTGAACCCATGTCAAGAGTAGGACGCTTAACTGACTGAGCCACTCAGGTGCCCCAAAACCTATTATTTCATTCATATAGAGTTCAAAAGCATGCAAAATTGGTCGATGGTGTTAAAAGTTACTATGGTGGTTACCTTTGTGGGTGAAGAGCTGGTTTCTACAAGGAGTCACTACAGAGGGTTCTGGGGTATCAGAATGTTCTTTTCTTTTTTTTTTTCCTTTAAATTTCAGCTTTGTCAAGGTATAATTGACACACAAAACTGTAAGATATTTAAAGTGTACATTATGGTGATTTTATATATGTGTACACCATGAAAGGATTCCCTCATTTAGTTAATTAATGCATCCATTACCTCACATACTGATCTTCTTTTGTATGTATGTAAGAGAGAACATTTAAGTTCTACTCTCTTAGCAAATTTCAATTATATAATAGTATTGTCAGCTATAGTCACCGTGTTTTACATCGATTCCTCAAACGTTACTAATCTTTCGGCTGAAAGCTTACACTAACCTGTCCCTGTGTTTGCCACCCCTAGCCCACTCTTCTCTGTTTCTATGAATTTGACTTTTTTGTTTTGTTTTGTTTTAACATGTAAGACACACCATGCAGTATTTGTCTTTGTCTGTTTTTTTTTTTCATTTAGCAGAATGCCTTTAAGATCCAACCATGTTGTTGCAAATGGCAGGATTTCCTTTATTCTCATGGGTGAATAATATTCCATTGTGTATGTGTGTGCGTGCGTGTGTGTGTTCATCCCATTGATGTATACTAAGTTGTTTCTCTATCTTAGCTATTATGAATATGATGCTGCAGTGAATATGGGAGTACACATATCTTTTCGATATCCTGTTTTCATTTCTTTTAGCTATACACCCACAAGTAGGATTGCTGGGTCATATGGTAATTCTATTTTTAATATTTTGTGGAACCTTCATATTGTTTTTCACAGTGGCTGTGCCAGTTTGCATTTCCACCAACAGTGCACAATGGTTCCCTTTCTCCACATCCTCCCCGACACTTGTTGTCACTTGTCTTTTGATGGTAGCCATTCTAATAGTGTGAGGTGATAGCTCGTTGTGGTTGTGATTTGCATTGAGCTGATGATTACGTTGTGGAGAGTCTTTTCATGTACCCATTGGCTATTTGGTTTTTTTTTTTTTTGAAGTTCCTCTTGTAATATTCTAATCAGATGTTTTTAAAGCTATTGAGTTGTATGACTTTATGTATTATAGATATTATAACTCCTTATTAGATATACAATTTGCAAATATTTTCTCTCATTTCATCAGTTGCCTTTTCATTTTGTTAATGATTTCCTTTGCTGTGCAGAAGCTTTTCATTTTGATGCTATCCCCTTGTTTATTTTTTATTTTTGTTGCCTTTGCTTTTGGTGTCAAATCGAAAAAAAAAATCATTGTCAAGACCTGTGTCAAGGAGCTTATTACCCTCTGTGTTTTCCTCTGAGAGTGTTATGGTTTCAGACTTTACAAATTAAGTCTTTAATCCATTTTGAGTCGATTTCTGTGTATGGTGTAAGATAGGAGTCTAGTTTCACTCTTTTGCATATGGCTGTTTTTCCAAACACCATTTATTTAGTGGAGAGAGTGTCCTTTCCCCACTGTATATTCTAATCTTTAAAATAGAGGGTTACTTTCTAATCACTAGAGAGGGTTCTGGGGTATCAGAATGTTTTAGTTTTTGATCTGGTGCTGGTACTTTTGGTATGTATCTTATATTCAAATAAAAGGTCAAAAAATGAGCAATTATGGTTTCCAGACTTGGGAAAAAACAACTTGTATGCTCACAGAATTACTTGGAGGTTGAGATTCAGTGGATCTAGGCTAGGACTCAGGTTTCTGCATTTAAGTACCTCCCCCACCCCCATGATTTTGATGCAGTTTACTTTAAGAACAAGACTTTTTTGTTTAAAAAAAATTTTTTTTAATGCTTATTTTTAAGAGAGAGAGGGGGGGGGAGGGGCAGAGAGAGAGGGAGACACAGAATCTGAAGTAGGCTTCAGGGTGCTGTCAGTGCAAAGCCTGATGCGGGGCTTGAACTCACAAACCGTGAGATCATGACCTGAGCCGAAGTTGGATGCTTAACCGACTGAGCCACCCAGGTGTCCTGAGAACAAGACTTTTTTTAAAAAAGCATTCTTCTAAAATTTGGACTAGTATGATGATACTTATTAAATTTAACAAAGTGGTTCAAATATATTTATGCACTTGACATTAAATAGGAATGTAGCTAATAAAGACATTAAATGAAACTTCCAAAATACAGAATAGTTTTATAACCTAGAAATCTCTCCATTTCTTATGATAATTTTTAATTAAAAGCATCAGATTCTTAGATATTTTTACTTCTATCACTAAACAGAAGGTTTCTCCCCACCCCTTCTACTTTTTTTTTAATCCTCCTAAAGAGTTCCCACATGTACAACAATGAGTAGAGAAATAAAAACCTGCTTTGCTTCTGAATAGTGTGCTGTGTTCAATAAATGTTTTATTCTTAGAGAGCAACATGTTACTGGGCTCAAATTTATGTCACAACTAAATAATCACTACACATCCTAAATCTGTAGTGTCAAAACCTCAAATTTAAACCTAACAATATTAAGGATCTATAATATTAATAGCTTATTATTAGCAAATAAAGCAACATTGAACATCAAATGACTGTTATGTGCTTTAGAATAATTTTTTTTCCCTGAAATTAAAAATAAAGCTAATGTTCACTAGCTTTGCAGATGATTGTTTTGATATCAGTTGACTATACAGATGTATCACTGGGGTTCTGTTAAAATGCAGATTCTGGGGCGCTTGGGTGGCTCATTGGTTAAGCGTCCAACTTCGGCTCAGTCATGATCTTGCAGTTTGTGAGTTCAGGCCCCGTAACAGGCTTTGGCTGACAGCTCAGAGCCTGGAGCCTGCTTCGGATTCTGTGTCTTCCTCTCTCTCTGCCCCTCCTCTACCCCTCCCCTGCTCGCTCACTCTCTCTCTCTCTCTCTCTCTCTCAAAAATAAATAAATAAAATGCAGATTCTAATTAAGTAGATCTGGAGTTGGGGCCTGAGATTTTACATTTCTAACAAGCTCCCAGGTGATGACAGTAACTGCTGGTGGAAGACCAGATTTTGAATAGCAAGGTTCTGCTTTCTTGTCTCTTCCTATTGCGTTTTTTCCATTTCTGTCAGAATAATCTTTTTAATGCATATATATGACAGTGTCAGCTCTGCTTATAGCCCTTTGGTGGCTGCCAGTCTTGAGTTCATCTTCCTTATTGTGGCCTACAGAGATTCTCAAGTTGGATCCTGTCTGTCTTGAACCTCATCTCCTAGCCCATCAGTTTCCTTTCTAGTAATTGTCTACCCTACAATTCAGTTTTAAACCCAGCAAAACCAAACATCTCACACATCTTTATTTCTTTAATTAGTTACTTTTTTCATTCTCCACCCCAGAGTGTAACCTAAAAGTACTTTTATTACTCACTTTAAATATTATGTTCTTTGTGAAATCATCCAAGGTCTCTCTGCAAGGAGTTAATTATGACTCCTGATCCTGGCACTGTGGTGGAATACCAAACAGTTATTATGAAAACTGTCTCAAATGAAACCACCCAAGTGCCAGATAAAGATATAGAGAGGTAGATAAATTTATTGATTTAACTACAGTGCTGACATGACAAGAAGGAAATCCACAGTGGCTAAGACACCCTGGGAGCTAAGAGTGGGCTAAAGCCAACTTCTCACCTGGGAGTTTTTCAACAGGTAGAGATCTTGGTTTCTAACTTTTGGGCTGCCTTAAGTGCTGGAGACAAAGAGGTAAATTAGAAGGCCACACAATGTGGGTATCTAATAGGAGACCTGCATGTAAAGCTGAGATCCCAAAAGGATCTAGAAGGATGAACAGAAAATAAACCTAGCACACAAAAATGGACAGTGAGGGACCTTTCAGTTTCAGTTTTAGTTTTGGGAAAAGGAGAGGCAGGATCCTCCCTCCACCTCCTGCATTTGTAACTGCAGGTAGATTCTCACATAAAGCTCTATGTAGCTCTAAAATCCTCAAGCAGTGAACTTAATTTAAAGTGGTCACCAGAGGTGGTAGTGTCTCTGAGCAGCCAGCTGAAAAAACCGGATTTTTCTCTGGAGCAATGTAAATTTAACCTAAGGCTCAGAGGATTCTACAGATAAAGTTCCAGGGAAGAATGCAGCTTGAGAGGCAAGTAGATGAAGTAAAAAAAAAAAAAAAAAGATTGAGACGTGAAAAACAGAATGTAAAGGTCTTAACACACCTGATTGGAGTTTCAAAGAGAGATGATAAAAAGAATGGAGAAAAATAAATATTTCAAGAGATAATGACTATGAGTTTTCTAGAACCGTGGAAGCTCTTCCAGGAAGCTCAATGAATCTCAAACAGGATAAATAAAATGAAATCACATCTAGACGCATCATAGTGTAGAACATGTAGAAGAATCAGGATAAAGAAAATATTTAAAAAACAACTACAGTGGAAAGACCATTTCCTTAAAAAAGAACAGCAATTTGGCATTTCGCTGAGTTTTGATAGCAATAGTGGAAGCCAGAAGACAGTGGAATAATATCTTCAGTTTGCTGAGAGAAAACTGTCAGTCTTATATCTATAACCAGTGAAACAGTCTTTTAAGAAAGAGGGCAAGGCAGAAAGTTTTTCAGGGAGTGGGGGGAAAACTGTCATAGTTATGTATTATCCCCGGGATGGTCTATATTTGTTTTTAGGGTAACATTCTAGACCACTGGCATTAACAATAGACTTAGATTTTCAACATGTGACATTTAAAAAGGATAAAATGTATCTTTGTATACATAAAGAGCTCTAGTTTCCATTATCAAAAATTATCTCTGTATAATAGTAACATTGTTATTTTATTCACAACTTTAAAATATTACTCCCTGTTTTAAGAGATAGCTGCTTAAAAAGTTAGCTTAAACTTTTAAGTTAAAACAAAAAAATCTGGGAAGAAGACAGAAACCCAGGTTTTGTGTCTTTCTGAATCTACTTACAAGTAGATAAACAAGGTACCCAAACAGACAACCTGTGGGCAACATTTACCCATGACAGTGTATTCTCTGAACCATAAAATACGACTGGGTAAGGGCAAAACACCACTAGCTACAAGGCCTGAGTGTATCAATCAGTGTATTAGTAGGAAATAGCAAGGGCAAACAATGGGGATCAAACTTGGCAACAGGAGAGTGCCTCAAAATAGTTAACTGGGAAAGCCAGCTGGCCAGTTAGCAAATGAAACTGGTAGGTCTTTTGCCTACTTCAACAATGAATGAGTGCAGTGGGCCTTCAATAAGGTCTGTGAGGGCAAGGGTAGTTTAACCCCTGGGAACTTTCAAAGCTGACCTGCCAGGGCTGTCTTTCAGAATAGGGCCTCCTCACACAAAAGGAGAAGCTGTGGGAATGGAATCAAAATTGCACAGAATACGGACAAAGGAAAGAGAAGTGCCAGATGAAAGTTGGGGAGAACAGAGCCAAGAAATCTCAGGAAGCACGCTACATGTTTTGTTTTGCTTTGTTTTGTTTTTTAAACACTGTATATGACAAGGGAACTCTGTAAAATTAGAAAGACCATTTACATTAGACCAGCAGTATCCAGAGCAAGGAAAACCAAAGGCCTGAAGTATGCTGAGACCACATGTCGGAGACTTTAGTTTTGAGTATTACTTGAGAGGAGTAGTCACTTGGAGCTGTCCTATCATGTCAGGAATGATTTAATGAACTTGGTGTGGTTATGCTTGAGTTTGGGCTAGAGTATATAAATATAAAGTTGATTAAAAAAAAAAATGCAACATGTTGCCCAGGTAGAGGAGGCTGCCAATCACTAAAGGTAAATTTTAAGCAGAGGTTTGGTCCTCTCTCATCAGTGCTACTTGCATTTATTGAACACCTGCTGTGGGTCAGATGCTAATATAAGCACTTGACCTGTATCAATTAATATTTATAATACCCTTTGAGGCACATTTTTTGTAAGCCATGCTTATGACCTAGTAAAGAGAACTTGGGAGCCTTAGGACCTTGCTTCTAATTCAGCTCTTCCCTTCATTAGCTGTTCTGATGTTGGGCAGGGTACTTAAATTTCTAGGATCACTTTTTGAAACTCTAAAATTAAGGGATTAAAAAAGAATACCTCTAAACTTTCTAGTTGAATCTATTGATGTTTTGTGCTCATAACTTTTCTGACAACCTAGGGCAGCAGTTTTCAGATTTTGGTCTTAGAAACCCCTTTACCCTCTAGAAAATTATCGAGGACCCCAAATAGTTTTTGTTACATGGATTCTATGTATCAAAGTTTACTGCATTCGAAATTAAAACTAAGAAATTTTAAAAGCATAAGCACAGTTGTATCAGCCATCACAGTAATGGCATCATCACAAGTTGTGTAGTCAGAGGTTATATACATTTGGAAGAGAATGAGTGCAAAAGCCAATAAGCTCTTAGTATTATGAAAGTAGGTTGACCTCAAAGATCTGGAAAGTCTCAGCAATTCTCAGGGGTCTGCCCATTACATTTTAAATACCATTGACCCTGTTCCTGTCCTTTGAGAGGTTAGAGAATAGTTTTCTTGCCACTGAAAAAGAGTTGGAAATGCATCCTTCCCCATGTAACCAACCTTTGGTATGTTTTGGTTTGGAAGATAGTTACTCTAACCTTATAAATAAGTACTCTAGCCCAAATTGAGTAAAGATTTGAATTTGAGTATCTTTTTTTTTTTTTTTTTTTTTTTTTAATTTTTTTTCAACGTTTATTCATTTTTGGGACAGAGAGAGACAGAGCATGAACGGGGGAGGGGCAGAGAGAGAGGGACACAGAATCGGAAACAGGCTCCAGGCTCTGAGCCATCAGCCCAGAGCCTGACGCGGGGCTCGAACTCCCGGACCGCGAGATCGTGACCTGGCTGAAGTCGGACGCTTAACCGACTGCGCCACCCAGGCGCCCCTGAATTTGAGTATCTTTAATAACTGCTGATCTCCTTTCTTCTGATGTTATACTTAACTCATGATGAAGTAGCCTATTTTCAAGCCTTCTTAAAATTGATATTAATAAGCTGTTTAATAGCTAATAAGAATGACATTAAGTACTCAAAGATGTCAGGACATCTTTAAACATTTACATGCATTATCTCTAATTCTTACATAATCCTGTAAGATAGAGGTACCATTTAAAATCCCCTTTTGCAGGTGAGGTAACTAAGATTTAAAGACATTAAGTAAATTTGCTCAAGGTTACATAGCTAGGTGTGGTGGTAGATTTAGAATTTGTACAGTCTAACTACTGAACCTGGGCTGTTAACCCACTGGATATTATTGCTTCAAATTTATGGAGCTGTGTCACTGTCAACTTGGCTTTGACGTTGTGCTGAGATGGTCTATTTCTTAATGTTCTTTGTTGATATTAATATTATTCTTATTAATATTACCCCAGTGAAAAACCATTAGCTCTGCTGGAGCCAGGAATGGTTAAATTTGATCATAGTACTGTGTGATTTCTACTACTCTGGGAGTGAGAAACTGTGTACCGGATGGATAGTGCTTAAGAGGCAGTGGAGCATGGTTTCTGAATCTCATTTCTTCACTTTTAAAGTAGAATCTACATCATAAGTTTGTTTTGACAGTGAAATCAAGTTTCAATGTAAAACATTTAGCAAGGCCTGGCACAAAGTAAGATTCAGTAATAGGTAATAACTTATTTTGGAGTTGTGTTGAGAATTGATAAGGAAACAAGATTACAAAGTTGGATAGCTACTTTGGGTTATAGTCTATAGCATTTCATTGCTTTGCCTAAAATCTTATCTGTTTAAACTGGCGAAATACTTGTAATCGTATACAAGTATAGAGCTACATTTGCAGATTCAAATATAGCTTTAAGAGCACTTTGTAACTAGTAAGCAAAAGCAGTTAGAATGTGTGCATGAGTTTTTGGGTGTGGGGGAGATATGGTGTGCCCCCTTTTTCCTAAAGGGGGGGTCTAGGAGAAAATCTCATGATTTCTTTTACTTTGCTGGGGGCATCCTTAAGGCATTTTTTTTTTTTTTTTTTTTTTTTTTTTTTTTTTACCAGGGCCTAGACCCACTGTCCAAGGCCTTGACTGGAAGAAAGGTGATGTTTAGGGGTCTGAGAAAGAAGAGTGGTCTCTGTCTTAAGAAGGTTCTTTTATATAAAAGAGATGGTAGTAATGGTGTCCTGTTACCCTCACTTGTGCCTTTTGTTTCTCTTGCTGCTGCAAGATCCTTAATTATGCTTTGTTGGAAGATAGGTTGGCCTAGTGGAGTGAACACAAACCTTCGTTCAGACATATCTCCGTTTCAAGCCTGTTGCTAAATCTTACTAAGTTTTTGGGCAAGTGACCTTAATCTGAGACTGTTCCCTGTTTTGTAAAATGGGAATAATGATCTCAGGGTTCTAGATCAGATGAATAAGCTGTATCTAACATATTGTTAGTTTCTAGTGGGCTCTCTGCTGATTACATGAATGCAGTGGAAGCATCTTTACGAACCTGAATATAAGACAGGCTTCTTCACTGTAAAGATTTGCAGCTAGTATTTCTTTTCTCTATCTGCGTAGGTAAGTTTCTGCAGAAGAAAAAAAGGCATATTTTTATGGCTTTCAATTATTATTAGTATTATTATTATTATTCTTTTGAGTTAGCATTCTAATTTTGTCTAGGTGGGAAGAATAACTTTGGAGTGAAGGAATCCTGTTGGAAACTTGAAGTTCTAAGAAATATTCCTCCTAACAAATCTTAAAATCACTAGTTTTGGAGAGCAATGACCACTGTTTTTGTCTGCCCGGTTATTTGAATGGCTGAGTGTAGTGGTAAAATCCTTAGGCAGTCTTCATTGTGATAAGGAATTTGAGTTGTGACCAATCCACAATGCTTCCTCTTAGTTTTAGATTGAGTGTACAACACAGCATTGTGCTGAGATTGCGGGTGTTTGGAAGTTTGAGAGTGTTTTACAACCACTGCCTTGTTAGGTTTGTCCAAAAATACTGTTCTATAACCTGAAAAATTTTAAAAATTTCTTGTCTGAAAATTACAGATCATTATGTAAGGGATCTAGTTTACTAATCTAATCATTGTGACAGTATTGCTTTATTTGTACATAAATAGAGAAGATCTTTGTAAGAAAATCATGATACTTCTTACTATTTAGAAAATAATAGCTCTCAGTCTTGACTAAAAAAAGGAAAGAAAAAGAATAGTTTTTAACAGATTATAAATGTTTCTTGTTATTAGAATTAATGTTTTAGATGTTTTTGAGTTTTTATTTTTTTTGTGGTGATGGTTTTTGCCTTTTTTGCTTTTACAGTTATCATAGTATTGACGGATAAGGACATTGGTGGGCAGTGATGGAGTCAGGCTAGAATGAAGCTTATTTTATTTTATATAATTATAATTATATAACTTTTATTTTTCTCATTCATACTATGTCTTACAAAGGTCTAACAAAGGTAGATTTTTTCATAATTTTTTAAAAACGGTATTTTTATAGCCATTGCTCTCCCCCCCCCCCCTTTTTTTTTTTTTTTTTTGATTCAGGGCATATGTCTTTGGTCAGCATTGTATTACCAGTACCTAGCTCATGTTAGAGTTTAATTATTTCTGTTTGTGAACTCAAATACACATTTTTTGAAACCACACTGTGTGCAGTGCAGTCAGGCAGTATTTCCCCCAAGGCCCACTCAGCCTTCCTGCCAAGAATTTGAAGAGGAAGATGGAATGATTGTTTCTTAGAGTCTCTCTGTGAATAGTGATTCTCTGACATATTCATCTGAATGAAGTAATTGTTTTTCCTCAGTGAGCAAGAAAAAAAATCCAGGCAGCAAGTTACCTGAGTTCTAACATACTGATGGAAACCTCCCAGGAACCTAGGCAAGAGGGCATCCAGCAGTAGCAAATGAGAATAGGATTCCTAAATTTAAAAAGCAGATAACAAGACATCTTTTTCCTTTGTGGTCCACATTAGTTGCCATGCTAAAACTGCTAAGATAGGAACTTTATTAAAAAAAAAAATAGATTAGTTTCCTATAGATGAAATTTTCTATATTACAGTGGTGTGCTTTTTCTGAAGGTCAAAACCTTATTGTAAAATGATAGTGAGACAGAGTAGAGGCCAGAGCTAAAAGGATTTGAGTAAGTGCTTGCTCATTGCGGTAGTGTGAGTTCCTTAAAGATGCTGAGTTATTTCTGAAACTTAGCAGATTCTGGTTTTCTTTGGTACTGTGGTCATTGGCTGTTTAGGGTAGTGGTGTCAGATTGTTGTTCCTTCTAGTACAGTTGCTATTTTAGCTCTATTGTATTCTTCATTCAAAGTCCTCTCTACCTGCTATAGAATGTTTCACAGTGTATGCTGTGCTGACTCCTTAGTACCAGGAGTGTGGACTCTGGGAAAACTGCCACCTTACTGTTGGAGTGGAAAAGTCAGTATTCTGGACTTCTAGCTTGGCTCTCTGATGTGATTGTATCTGGTATTAGTGTAGAGAAGACCCAATTAATGGACTCAGAGCAAAGAAGTTCAAAGCCTTTTTCAGCATTTAACAGGCTCTCAATAGGAGTCAAAAGGCAGAGAAATTTTATCATTGTCCTCAATTAATACATATCCTCATTTTTAATTGAGGTGCTTTTTATATAAAGTGAAACCATAGATGCGTTTTGACAATACATATACCTATGTAATCAGCACCTCAGTCAAGAAATGGAATATTTTTATCACTCCCCAAATTTCCCTCATTCTCAAGTCCATTCGATCCATACTTAGGCAACAACTGTTTTGATTACTATCACTGTAGATTAGTTTTTTGTATTCTTAAACATCATATAAATGGAATCATATAATGTTGCCTTTTTTTCTGGCATTCACTCAACAGTTTTTTTTTAATGTTTATTTCTGAGAGAGAGGGAGAGAGAGACAGAGCATGGGGGAGGGGAAGGACAGAGAGAGAGGGAGACAGAGAATCTGAAGCAGGTTCTGCACTGACAGCAGCGGAGCCTGATATGGGGCTCAGCCTCACAAACCATGAGATCATGACTGAGCTGAAGTCGACACTTAACCAAATGAGTCACCCAGATGCCTCTCAACACAGTTTTTGATACCCATTTTGTTTCATGTATCAGACATGCATTCTTATTTCTTTGTATTCTTATTTCCATTGTATGAATGTATCACAATTTATTTATCCATGGTTCTGTTGGTGAACATTTGAGTTGGGTTCATTTTTGGTTCTTCTCAATAAAGCTGTTATATGATACCAGCCTATTTGTGGACATTTCTGTTGGATAAGTACCTAGGAGCATATGTGGTAGCTCACAGGGTGTGTGTGTGTGTGTGTGTGTTTAATGTTTATTTTTGAAAGAGAAAGAGTCAGAGCGCAAGCAGGGGAGGGTCAGAGAGGGAGCGAGGAAGACACAATCTGAAGCAGCCTCCAGGCTCTGAGCTGTCAGCACAGAGCCTGATGTGGGGCTCGAACCAATGAACTGGGAGATCATGACCTGAGCCAAAGTCAAATGCTCAACCGACTGGGCCACCCAGGCACCCCACAGGGTGTGTGTTTTTATAAGAAATTGCCAAATGGTTTTCTACAGTGGTGATAACATTGTACAATCCCACTAGCCATGTATGAGAGGTTTAGTTGTTTCCTGTCTTTACCAATGTGTGGTGGGTTTGGTCCCTTTTAATTTAGCAATTCTTGTTGGTGGGAAGTTGTATTGCATTGTGGTTTTAATTTGCATTTCCTTGATCGCTAGTTTTATAGAATACCTTTTCATATGTTTATCAATCTTTTTATATTTTCTTTAGTTAACTGTGTCTCATCCAATTTTTCATTCAATATTTGAATGATGAATGACTAAGTTGGTACATGAGTGACTTCTGTGATTGTTGACTTTTTATCACACACATTTCAGCATTTATATGCACACCTGATACCCCTCCTGCTCCAAGAAATGATGTTAGCACCTTTCTACCTAAAAGGCCTGTAGGAGAGATCTATTTGTTTGGTGATAAGTGTGTGTTTTTCAGAAGTAGACTTTAGTTTTGAACTACCACAAAGAAATAGAAATATCTGGTAACAATGTAAGACGGACACTTAAATTTTCATATTTTAAAATCTGTATTCCCATGCTTTACTTTAGAATGTATGAGAAAAGTTTTTGAATGTATTCTAGGAAATGGAAGAATTATCCTATGAATTTTGTATATATTTGTTGGTTAACGGTTTTAAAAATTGCAGGAAGTAATAGATTATATGGACTGTAATAAAGTTATATGGACAGTTGAGTACACTTCCCAAATGTGAAAAAAGCCTATATATTGTCTATGTCTAATCATTGGCATATCCCTGCACTTTAAAGCTTAGCATTTTATTACATACTTGATATGTGGTGTCAGTTAGCATCAGGAAGAGAGAATAAGCAAAAGTAATTCCTGTTTTCTTCATGGAATTGGAAGGTGAGACACTTGAAATAACCCACCTGTTCACTTTTTTAGCCTTCTACTTTCTATAATATACATTATAAAAGGCAACTCACACACAATATGTCAATCCTTTATGGTCAAGCTTATCCCTTTATCAACCCAATAGTTACTGCATTTCTTTTATTATTAGTGCATGTTTCCAACCGTTCCCTAAATTTTCTACCACTATTTTATTTTTATAAGCAGAAGGGGGAGGTCCTTGTATTCAAGACCTGTGCTTGCCAATTTCAGCAGTTCTGTGACACAGAAGAATAGAAGAGTGAAGGAAGTGACTTACATTGCCAGATAGAGTTAGTAAAGGGTGGGCAAAGAACTGTGTCAAAGAGAAGAAAGACATCTTCTTACAAAGATACAGACATATGAAAACATAGAGCATATTAGGAGAATACAAGTAGATAATATTTTTGGGTAGTGTATAGTTTAAGACAAATCAGTTTATATTGAAGATGGATAGAAGTGAGACCAGATTAGGAACATCTTGTGTACTGTGCTTAGGAGTTCAGATTTTATTCTATAGAATAATTTCAAAAGTTTTGCAGAGTCACTTGGGTTGCTTTGTTTCTGTGAACAGTGTTCTCCAGTTTTCCCTCACAAGCTCTCTTTACCTGTTTAATGTTTTGCCTTCATTTGAGCAAAGAGTTCAGCATGTAAAAAGTTTGGAAACTGCCATTGAGATGTTAATATTTCATGTTCTGGCAGCAGTATAGAGGGTAGGTGAGAGGTACAGGACACAAAAGATGGGAAGATTACTAAGGATGCTGTTCAAATAGTTTGGGTAAGAGGCAGATAGTTTCTGCTTATTAAACAGCACTAGGGAAGTGGAATCGATTGTGGATCTGCTTAAGAAGTAGACTTAGGGGGCGCCTGGGTGGCGCAGTCGGTTAAACGTCCGACTTCAGCCAGGTCACGATCTCGCGGTCCGGGAGTTCGAGCCCCGCGTCGGGCTCTGGGCTGATGGCTCAGAGCCTGGAGCCTGTTTCCGATTCTGTGTCTCCCTCTCTCTCTGCCCCTCCCCCGTTCATGCTCTGTCTCTCTCTGTCCCAAAAATAAATAAAAAATTATAAAAAAAATAAATAAAAAATAAAAAAAAAAAAGAAGTAGACTTAGGAGGACTTAGTGATGATGTGATTGGTTGGCAAAAGTGTCAGGACAAGGCAAAGGTAGTTTGTAACAAGTAATGGGAACCAAAATGATGTCCAGATTTTCCCCTGCTCCCCATTTTTTTTAACTTCAGAAAAGTCCCAGCTATAGTCTTAAGAACTTATTTAGTCCCAGAACCATTTGAGAAGTTTGCCAACGTGATGTACCATCACCCCCAAACTCTTGAGTATGCATTTCTTATAAAAAAGGACATTCTCCAGCATAATCACAGTATAACCATTAAAGTCAGGATATTGGCATCAGTGTATAGATTTTCTATTCCTCTGACCCCAAATACATTTCACTAGTTGTTCAAATGCTAACTCCTATAATAAAAAGATTCCATTCAAAATCATGGACTGCATGGAGTTATCTTGTATCTGGAACAGTGCCTTGATCTTTACTTTCATTCCTTTCACACCTTTGAAGATTATAGGGTAGTCATTTTGAACAAGGACCCTCAATTTGGGTTTGTCTAGTGTTTCCTTATTAGTGGATTCAGGTTATGCATTGTTGGCTAGAATTTCAAAGAAGTGATGCTATTTTACTTTCATTACTTTTTATTAGGTAAACGTAATATCAGTTTGTCACATTACTGATGTTCACTTTCAGTCTTTCTCAATCTTTTTACATTGGGGAAACACTTAAAATTATCTTAGGAATCACATAAAATTATTATATGTACAGCTCATGGTACATCAGCTTGATCAGTAAGTTGTAGATAAAATAATTTATTGATAATTGTCAGCCCTCTTTTGAGTAGAGAATGTTGTCTGTGGATCTGTTTGTATTGGAAAGTTCATTAGTCAGTCGCCTCTTTTTGTGTGATTCCCTCTTCCCACAATGTGTATCTGTTTTTTTTTTTAATTTTTTTAAATGTTTATTTATTTTTGACAGAGAGAGAGAGAGACAGAGCACAAGTGGGGGAGGGGCAGAGAGAGAGAGGGAGACACAGAATCTGAAGCAGGCTCCAGGCTCTGAGCTGTCAGCACAGAGCCTATGTGGGGCTCGAACTCAGACCGTGAGATCATGACCTGAGCCCAAGTCGGAGGCTCAACCAGCTGAGCCACCCAGGCGCCCTAGTGTATCTGTTTTAATACAAGTTAGTAGAGCAGGTAGAGATTACAGTTTTTGTTTTTTACTTTACTACTTTGTCTTTTTTGCCTTATTCAAATAGGCCTTACCATGAACTTCTACTGTATGAGATCCAAATTAGATATGGTATGTGCAAGAGTAGTTTCCCCTTCATGTTTAAAACCAAAAATGACATTTTAGCGAACTTTTCTTGGGGGAAAATACAACCCCCTGTTAATTAAGTTTAACTTACTTTCCTTGAGATAAATATCTTTGCATAAATTTTTCAGACTCATAAGAAATGTAATAAATTTCACGTAACAAGCTTAAACCAAAATGGGGCTTAATTTTTCTTAATGTAGGTTCAGCAGATTTAATTTAAATAAAGGTTGTAAATTCATTTTAATATTACTCACAGCATGAAAATTTTTCAACAGTGTTGAATAGTAAACCAACTCAAACCATAAGCCAAAGCAATATGAATAAAAATATTGCCTAGACACTGTTTATTTTATAAAAGACTTGGAAAAAACATTTCCTTATTCAGTGATATGATCTGGCTCCAATGCAGGCCTAGCAGTTAGAAAAGAACTTCTTTTATTAGGTTTTAAAGACACTGCAGAGAAGGAAGGAGCTAGCAACAGAGAACAGTACTACCCGAGGAATGATATCAAGAAAAGAATGATACCAAAGGAAATTAAGGGACAAGAGAGTGGTAAAGAAGAGGGAATGCTTATTCAGTAAATGTAAAAAACTACAAAAATGGTAAAAGATCCAGTGGGATTTAGCAGCCAGTTTAAAATTTGGTTTTAGTGGAGTAAATGCAAATTGCAGATGTAGTAGAGTTGAATGGGAATGAGGAATTAAATTTAGCCAAAACAAAAACATACAAGTTAAAAAACAAAACATAGGTATTGTAATGTGAACTGAGAAATAGTGTTTTATGTTGTTTCCAGTAAAGATATATATGATTGATGAGCCATGTGGACTTAAATCATTGTTCCAAACCATAAAATTTGCTGCTCACATGAATATTTGCACAGTGCTCCCCATATTGTTCATTTTGTGTTGCTTTTGTTAATCTACATTGCTAAGGACCTATTTAGCCAATTTTAGAGTCCCTGGAAGATTTTCACCTTAAGGCACATCTTTGATTTCCTGGTTAACTACAGTATAAGCCATGTGGAACTAGAATTACCCAACAAATTCTGTGCTTTTGAAGTATCAATCTTTTTAGTCACGTCTTTATTTTTTTAGAGCTTGTGTTAAAATAACAAGAAATTTGATAAAAGAAAAAAATGATAAATAGATGTTAAGGCTAGATATATACCCAGTTTAAAAAATACAACATGTAACATGTTCACAGTACAGCTTTTAAAAATGTGTTTAAATATTTGATATTGTGTTTGTGACCTGGCCTGAAGTTCTTTGGTGAGAAAGAATGCATATAATTGACTTTAAAAAGATTTAATAATTATTTACTGACTAAAAAATGCTTTGAGGACTAAGCTGAACATTTGTGGCTTTGGGTAGGTGCTGAAGAGAGCTGTGGTGAAAAAGGAACGTCTTTTTCCTGAGGAAGCTTAAAATCTAGTGAGAAGAGACAGATAATACATGAATAGACGGATAGATAGATAGATGGGCACTTACTGTATTGCATACACTATTCCAGTGCTTTTATACAGTGCTATGGAGAAGAGTAAAACAGGGCAAGGGGGAAAGGAAGTATGATGCAAGGGAGTTATTATTTTTAAAACTTCTTTTCAATGTTTTTATTTTATTTTTGAGAGACAGAGTGTGAGCAGGGGAGGGGCAGAGAGAGAGGGAGACAGAATCTGAAGCAGGCTCCAGGCTCTGAGCTGTCATCGCAGAGCCTGACGTGGGGCTCGAATTCATGGACTGTGAGATTGTGACCTGAGCTGAAGTCGGATGCTTAGCTGACTGAGCCACCCAGGCACCCTGGGAGTTGTTATTTTAAATAAAATGATTAGGGAAAGTGTCATTGTTTAGGGGACATGTGAACTGATTCTGAAGAAAGCAATGGGCAGAACCATATGGATCTACTGGGGAGAGCATTCCGGCAGAGGGAGTGGCCAGTGCAAAAGCTCTGAGATAGCAGCATATTTTCTTCTTGAAGAAAGAACAAGATTAGAAAGAGTAAAGTTAAAAAAAGAATATAAGCACATAGTGTTGGTGGTGTGTGTAGATTATTATATAGATAGGTAACCATAAAAATTGACATTTATTCTGAGTGAAATGGCATTTTATTATGTATTCCCAGATACTGTTAATCAGTTTGGCTATAATTAACAAATAAATTATTAACTTGGGGTATGTATAGATTTCATTATATGAGGTTGGAGTGTTGGTAAGTGGTGTGGCCAGAAGAGGGCTCCTGGTGATTAGGGAAGCTGCTTTCAGATTCAGGGAAAATCCTAAACTGCCTGCTGAAGGTGATTGCAAGTTTTAAGTTATCCTTTTTGATCATCGGTACAATTTGGTTTGTTTTCCTGCGATCTATGTCTTAAAGCTTCTTAAATGACTTTGTAGTCTAATGGATCATCCTGTGCCATGTAATTTTAAAAATGTCTAAAAATTTCATAGTCATTTGGAGGCTTTGGCAGTTTGCTTAAAGTTACCCCTTGTTTTATTAGTATAACTAGTGTTCCTCAGTTACTTAGATTTAAAGGTAATTTCAAGGTTAATGTTTGTCTTGGAAACATCTTTTGAGGCTTACAGCTCTAATTTACTCTTAAGACAGGCTTTCCGAGCTCAACTTGTTTAACATGTGAACTTGCCCTCTTTGATTCCTTTAACCATCCTGAAATAAGTTCAAATGGTTTTGAATAATCAAAGATTTTTGAAAAGCAAGGTTCATGAGAAATTAGTCAAAAAGTTTCTGAGCAACTAGTTAAAAAAAAAAAAAGCACTGAAATTAGGTCTGAAATGCCACTAAATGAACAAAGTATAATGACCAAAGTTAGCCACTATTTTCTGGGACGTGGGTAAAAGTCCTGGAGTAATTCTCTTCTATCACAGCAACCTTATTTCTGATTTTTTTTGAAAAGCAAAATTATTATCATACTTCTCCTTCATCCTAGGGTGGAACTGACTGTTGAGGCATCTCTTTCTTCAGATATCCTTAGGTTCATAATTCCCTGGACTTCACACTGTTGTGAAAGATGCTGCCAGAAGGACCCTGTTTTACCCACTGTAGTTACAAAGGGAAGAGTGATGCCACTCTCTCCCCTTTTCTTTCTAGAGATTACTTTATACAAAGTATAACTTTATTTAATATAGGCTATCTGAATTTTCATTTATGTGAGAAATCTAGTGATGAATATCTATTAGAGCTTTCAATTTCTTTGATCATTTACCCTTTGTTATATATCCAGAAGCAATAATTGGTAATGCTGTGGCTTCTTCATCGGTATCTCAAAATACTGTGTGAATCTTGCATTGCAAGCACAGCTCTGTCTAAAGGATTGAGATAAAGTAGGTACAATTCATGCTCATTATTTGCAGATCTGTACTTGCAAATTTGCTTATGCACTACAGTTTATTTTTGACACCAAAAAGCAATATTCATGATGTTTTCACAGTCATTTGTGGACTTGAGCGTGCACAGGGTGGCAAAAAAATCACTTGGCATGCACATTCCTTTCTGAGGTCAAACAAAGTGACTCTCTGCCTTCTTGTTTCAGCTCTCATACTGTAAACAAGTGTCCTTTTTATGGTTTATTTAGTGAAATATTTTTCATTAAAAGCTTTTCACTGGTAATTTGCCATTTAAAATGGTCTCCAGGCATAGTGGTGAGGTGCTGTCTAGTGTCGTGATGTGCCTTATGGAGAGCATAAGACAAGCTTTGTTCAGACATGAATTTATAGTATTGCTGACTGTGAGTCAGTGTTAATGAATCAACAATATGTATTCAGTACATGTCTTTATATAGAAACATACATATGAAAAGATTATATATTGATCAGGTGGCCAAAATGTTTGTGACCAAGGCTTGTAGGAACTTAACTCTGTGTTTCCTCTAGGAGCAGTGGCTCAGTATTTGTGGTAACTTTATAGAACACAATTACTGCGAATAATGAGAATGGACTGTGTTTAATTAAGGGTGGTGATTTATAGAGATTTTAGGTATCTGAAATATTTCATAATTACCTCTTTAAACCATTGTTTCAGGTTTGTTTAAATACATACACACATACAGAGTTATTTATAATGTAAAATCTGATTTTTTCATGGGTTCTGGTTGGGTTAAAGGTCAGCGATTAACTCGTAAAGAAACATTTCCAACATTATTCTCTAGAAAATTAAAATGTGCCTGAAGCATATTGAGTGTTCAGCAAGTATTTGTTTTAGAATAATAATCTTTGAGCACTGTAGTGATTCTGGTTTTGGAAAAGAAGGCTGAGTATCAGTGTTAGAGAATAATACTCTTAGGATTTTATCATCTATAGTTAATGTAGACTGAGGCACATAAAAGAAAACTCAGTTGAATGTCTCTTTCTGGTCTCTACTTTGCTTGAAGCTAGCTGGAAGCTAGCAATCTTGAGAAATTTACTTAAATCTCTTCCAGCTTCAGTTGCTTTGTCTGTGAAGTGAGGAACATTTTCAATTTAAAATTTCTATGGTTTTCTTGACTTTGAGTCATTTTCATTCTTCTCATGCCCAATTGTCAAGGAAATTGTGTAATTTAATGTCAAAGTATATTAGCCATCAGACTTTATTTTCCTTACTTCCAAGTTTGGTCTCACTAGTTATTGATAAAAACGTAAGTTATGTATTTGATATATCTTGACATTATATACTTCTGGTAAAAAGAAATAAAAGAGCATTTCTGGATTTTACACTGACTTTTTAGGATACAGGATTCTGTTTGTTGATGTTTGTGTTTCTTACAAGTTCTAATTCTACAGAATTAGAGTTTTAAAAGTGAAAGTGTGCATTTTTTGTTAATATTTTATTAGCTTTTCCTATATGGCAGTTTTAAGTTTTAGGTCAACTTTGTTTTCTTTTTCTTAATGTGGGGTTTTATAAACTACTTTTTAAAAGATCCCTCCCCCATAGGTATTTAATCGATTCTGATCTTATTGGATAAATATTTATTATTTTAATTAGGTCATTAGCTTCTTTAATAGATTATTATTAGAACTAATTTCCTAAAAACACTGGATTTTTTTGTTTAATTTTTGTGTTTATGAATACCAATAGAAGATGAAATTTTCATTCCTATTTTCCATTCCAAAACTGGGTCAGAGAAATCCAGTCTAATATATATACTACTTGGACAAATTTTTATGTAAGTCTGTCAGATATTTTTAGCCTTTTCAAGTATTCTGGGATTCCTCTAATCTGACTTTTAGCTGTGTCATTGTATATTTTATATTGTGCTTTAAATTTTATACTGTGCTTTAAATCTGATTCTTTTACTTGGATTTACCATTTTTGACTAGGTCTGTTTGTAAGAATCTGTATTATTTTGAAAGCTATCTCTATGCCATGGTTGTAAATATGAGTCAGTTAACTTTATTGGCTTAAATTAAGATACTTTGTTCTCTGTTCTTCCCAATATAACACTAAAGTTACAGAATGATAGTGATTTGAATTTTTGTTTTCATAATTGGCAACAGAAGTGTTCACCATTGACCAGTACTAGTACTATTTTAGAAATGCCAGTCATACACTTTCTATTTGTTGATAGGCTGACTGCTTACCAACAGTCTCCTCCCTACTTTTCACATATTCTTTATGATTAGCTTTATGACCTTTGTTCTTTCACCTTTTGCACTTTATGAATTGCTTTCAATATGGCATTTAACCTGTTTCAGTCTCTTAAAAATTTGCCTGTTAGGTTGGACACACAAAGGGCAGTTGGTTGGGGTTTGCATTATCCCAAGGTACTGACCCTGTTATCGTGCTGTTCTATGCATAAACATCCAAGTGAAAAGTGTTCTGTTAATGTTAGGAGAGCTGACCTTAGATACAGTTATGAAAGCAAGATTTTGATTGTTTGAAGGAAACCTATGAATAGTAGATTTACCTTATATACATTAGGATACTATATATATTCATTTGTGTAGGTCAGTGTTTTTCAGCGTGTTATTTTTAACCTGCCTTTCTCTAATGTTTTCATAGTTTGTCTTCTACATATACTAGCCAATAAGACTTTGATGACCTTTATTTTCTGTAGTTTTTTTAATTTTAATTTTTTGTAGAAAACAACAGATATGTTATTTAATGTGCTTTTCCTAAGACCTACTTTCCACCTCAAATAGAAATTTTGTTGTTGTTCTTGTCTGAGTTGTAAATAAGAACCACTTGACTTTTTAAAGGCATATTTAGTATGTATTACATCATAGCTTATTGATTATATTTGATCATCGAATCTCATGCACCTAGGAAAGTTTCCTTCTCTCTCCCTAAAGGACCATTTCATACTTCTTTCTTCAAATTTCTAACACTCTTCTCCCAAGATCACTCTGATGATGATGATAATGATGACGTTTACTTCCTACTTTAGAAAGAAGAAGGAAAACAGTTGAAGGAATGAGTAGAGAATTTCCAAAGACTTCTACCTCTGTAAAAACCCACCTATTTCCAGCTGTTTCCACATTGAAAAATATGGTGAAAAGAAATAGATTTAAAGTACCTGTGATACCACACTTCTTTTCTATCTTTTGCCATAAAGTTTCCATTTTTTTTTAATTAAAACTAGTCCTCCATTTTTGAATTCTTTCCCATCATCCCCTTTTAATTAATTAAGAAGAACACCACAATTTCTTCTCTTTCTTGATTACGTTTCAAACTTTTGTTTTGTACCAGATCACTCTTGTTAATGTACAGATACACTACACTGCTAGGTCTCCAGTCTTGAAGAATAAAAAATTTTCTTTTAATTCTGTTTTCCCTACCAGTTACCACTCCCTTTTGTTCTTTTTTGCAGCAAACTCCTAACTTGTTTGTACCTACCATCTCCGTTCTCTTTTCCTACTCTCTTAAATCTACTTTAATCAGAGTTCAACTAACAAAACTCCTATTACTAGTGACTTCCATGTTACTGAATCCAATGGTCAATTCTTTCTGTTCATCCTACTTGATCTATCATCAACAGTTGTCATTTTATACTTTGTCCTTCGGGGTATACTTTCTTTACCTGAATGTTTCGAAGATACCACCCATTCCCAGTACTCCTTGTTAGTTACCTTTGTTGGTTAGTCTTCTCTTTGAATGTTGGAGTGTCTCATAGCTCAGTCGTTGGAACTCTTCTCTTTCTATACTTACACTTCTAGTTGTAATTAGAATTAAAGAATTTTCCCCCCACACTACAGCTTATTTCTTAGCAAGTGTAGATTATAGAAAGTAAAATGAAATATTGCTATTTTAAAGCTATCTTTCAGACTTTCAAACCCCATTTCAAAACTTGCAGTGAGAACTGAGGCACTTTGGGAGATTTACCATCTAGTGGCAAGGGTTCGAAAAGTAGATAAGGCTGTTTTAATAAAGACCATTGTGATATAATGTAGTTATTCTTAGGACATGATAGAAGATGTATGTTGTATTTGTTTTATCTCATAAACCTATAAAGATATTTTTAAAAGGAGTTTTATATGAACTTGGGCAGTGAATTGGCATTATTTTATATGACCTCAAACATGTCCATATAGGTATCTGCAAAGGGTGAAATTTAGGAATGACCATTATGAAAAGATTTTATATCAGATCAAATTTTAGTGTCAGTCTATAAAACTTTTATAAAAGCAAATGTGTCTGATATATAGCATTTGAAAATGTAGTTAAAAAATAAGTTTTAGGTGCTTACAATACCACCACCCAAAAGCAGTTTGTATTTTGAAATCTTGTATTTATGCAGTTTAAAAATCATGTTGTGATCATGTAATTTCCCTTAGCATAATATAAACATCCATGCCCTCAAATTTTTAAAAATGAACATCGTGTTTAGGAATTGCACTATATGTATCCCATCTCATGGATTCCTTTTCTTGAACGTTTGGGTTTTGATTATTTTTATTTACATTTATTTTTATTTTTTGCTTTTGTGGATAAAGCTGCAGTGAGCATCCTTTGCATAATTTTTTTTTCTGTTTTAGGATTACTTCCTTAGGATAGATTGCCAGAAGTGGAGTTACTGGGTCAGAGGGTATGAACTTATGAACTTTTTTTCCTTTTTTAAAAAATAAAAGTAAAACTTTTTGTTTATTTACTGTCCATTCAATTTATATTCATTGTGAACGATGAAAATCATAATGAATTATACTTGGTGACTGTCGGAAAACTATGTCTTAAGGCAAGGTTCTATGATCAGAGAAGTTTGGGAAATTCCTAAGGTAAGAAGGCCTTTTTATCTTGGTTTACCTCAGCATTTCCTGAACTTAACTGAGCATTGAATGTTTTTTTTTTTTTTTTTTTTTTTTTGTTTTTATGATGTACTTCATAACATCTTTTGGAAGCTTTACAAAAGATATCATTTATGAACTGATTTAAAATTGAAAATGATTTTATTGGTTAAATTATGTTTTGTTGGTCAAAGCAACTAAATTATCAGGCTTCATTCTAAAATTGTTTAAAAGATTAAAATAAAGCTGTTTACTATGTGATTTTTGTGTCTGTCTTTATAAAGTGTCGTAATTTCTACATTTTAAACTTTATTGATTTCTAAAGAACATCTTAATGTCTCCATGGCATCAGATACTTTATAATCTTTAATGAAATTTGGAATATAGACCTAGGACATAAAAGTGGAAGATAATATAGATTGAACAAACCTTTTTCTCCCCCCCACCCCCATTTTTCCCTACAGAATGTGAAATCCTTTGCATCTTCTGATAGTCTAGCCAAGGTCCAAGAAGTAGCAAGCTGGCTTTTGGAAATGAATCAGGAACTGCTCTCTGTGGGCAGCAAAAGACGACGAACTGGAGGCTCTCTGAGAGGTAACCCTTCCTCAAGCCAGGCAGATGAGGAGCAGATGAACCGCGTGGTAGAGGAGGAACAGCACCAGCAGCAGCAGCAGCAGCTCCGACAACAAGAGGAGGAGCACACCGCAAGGAATGGTGAAGTCATTCGAGCAGAACCTAGGCTTGGAGACCAGAACGACTCCCAGCAAGGACGGTTGGAAGAAAACAACAATCGATTCATTTCGGTAGATGAGGACTCCTCAGGAAATCAGGAAGAACAAGAAGAAGATGGAGACCATGCTGGTGAGCAAGATGAGGAGGATGAAGAGGAAGAGGAAATGGACCAGGAGAGTGATGATTTTGATCAGTCTGATGACAGTAGCAGGGAAGATGAACATACACATAGTAACAGTGTCACAAACTCCACTAGTATCGTGGACCTGCCTATTCACCAACTCTCCTCCCCGTTCTATACAAAGACAACAAAAGTGAGTATATTTAGTTCACTGTTCCCCTGAGACGTTTACCTATCCACATTCATTGTAATGAAACTGTCCTCACGCTCTTTGTTATTACCACAAAATTTGTCATCAGATGTGTAGTAATAAAATGAATTAATTTTTGTTTTACAGAAAGTATTAGAAACAGAAGTACTGATAATGGCACAATCTTATTACAAACGGAGGGAAGGGTAATTGATCCTATTACTATGAAAAATCATTAATATCAAATTTTACCATAAATTTTATCCCTAGGACGGGTGTTAGTAGTTTGTGTGCAGCGGAGAGTGTTGCAGTGAAACACGATTTGTGTAAATCAAATCGTAAAGAAACTTTTCTTATTTACAAAATGCAGCTGCTGGGGTGGGCTGTGTATTCACAGGTGTCACTCCAAGGCACAAGTTATTGTCAAGTTTCTGCCACCACTTCCCTTATCTGCAATTTTTGTTTTCCTTCCCATTCCTAGAAGACAGCTCTGTTGTATGTGCCTTCTTATCTCATTCAGCTAGTAGTAGCCCATGGAGTTAGCCATAGTCTTGTTTCAAAAGGTAGGCAGACTTCTGTCTAAACCAGAGAAATCTTATCAACTCTGGGACTTGTTGATTAATCTAGTGCTAGAACAACATTTCCATTGGATGCAGTCCTTTGTGGCTATGCCAGAAATTAAGGACTGAAGTATACCAGTCAGTCATACTGTCTGTCATCTTTGCTACTAGATAGGCAGGGAGGTCCTGAAACATTGAAGTCGACTGAGATGGAAGGAGGAAGTGATTGGGCAGTTGCAGTAAATTTGGAATTGCCGGTGCTTGTTTGGGATGGCATGTGGGCTTCTTTCCTCAAAATACTCCTGGCTACTCCTTAAAATTGTGGTTATGACAAAGGGTGGGGATTGTAGAAGAAAAGAAGCAGCATTATTTCTCTCACTCCCCAATCTTTCTGTTGTAGTCTCTCCCCTTCCCTCCCAATTTAATATAGTCAAAATGAAATGATATAGTGCCTGGGCTTTACCTCAAAATAATACTGAAGGGGAGAAAAGGAGACAGTATAGATTGGTCATGAGTTGCTGATTGTTGAGGCCAGGTTACAGAGATTAGGGTGGGGGTGGCTCATGAGTATTCTTCTGTGTGGTTTTCAAAGTATGTTTAAAATATTCTATAATCGAAACATTTTTAAGTTGTAAGGAATATGAACACACATACACACTAACCCTAGAAAATGATAATCAAAGTTGTAAATAGGAGTTTTCTTTACATACTTGGTCTTGTTGACTAGCTCCTAAGTCAAGTAAGTGCTGACTTCTCCTCCTCATTGAATTTTATTTTCTCTGTATTTTGGTGCTGTTGAAATTACAGGAAATTCAATAAGACGTCAGGTACTTTTTGCTGGACTTAGAATTTAATCAATATTTTAGGCAGTGTTGCTATCTATGGTCTAAATTTAAAGAGGAGAGAAAGTGAAAAGAATTATATTCAGAATGAATGAGTTATGTAACACAAATTTGCCCCTCCCCCACCAACCAGGCTTCTACGCTCATAAATCTTTATGTTTGCATGCTGTTTGGTTCTTTATTTATCATTTGAAAATTAGATAAAAATCATGACTGTCCATGTAGAGTAGACTTATAAGTTAAACAGTTTTTGGTATGGAATATTTTCATTCAAATGATAGCTTACTTACTTTACAGACATTAAAATGAATAATGTCCGTAGTAGTCTATCCTCTTGTTCTTATTTGCTTATTTTTAAATTTTATAGTGAATCAGTGATTTAGCCCATAAAAAATATACAAACAGATGTAACATCGTCTCCCTTAATGTAACTTGACCTGGAATAAAATGTCTCAGGAACTAGGTTTAATACTTGAATTGCTGTATCATTTTTGCTTAAGGTTGTGAAACTTTAAACTCCTTCTAAAACATGTTTATCCCTAATTTACCTAGCCTGTCTGCAAGTTTAGATTTTATTTAGTTGGTTTGAGAAGGGGCTGACTTCAGTAGTGATTTATATCCATTCTTGCCATCTCTGTCTCAAGGTGTTGAAGTGCTTTGAATCTCTACCCCTAATAGCTACAGCCTGGTTTGTTGGTAAGGCTAAGACCTTTTACAATGCAGTCCACCCAGCTTCTGTCCCCCAGATCTCTTGATCTCTCCCCCTCAAGGTTACTACATTAAAAGAGGGGGTTTCTACCTCTCTTTTTCTTGAGGATTCAAGTGGAAGAACGGGGCTTAATATTTTACTGCATTATCTTGTTTAAGAAAGAAGTTTAATTGAAACTAAGCATTGTTGAACAATGCAAAGCTATCAGTGAGTTCTGCTATATTTTAAAGACAAGAAAGCCAGCTAGACAAAACATATAGTTTTCCAAAAGGAGAAGTCATTAGATTGTTCTGTAGGAAAACTACCAGTACACAGGTTTGACAGATGCTTTATCTTTTTTTTCCCTTCAAGATGAAACTGTAAACAGAACTTTTAGGTGTATTTTATGTAGTTATATTGTTACCTCCTTAAAAACAAAGTAACAATTTTAAGCAGTTTTTTCCTAGTGTCTCTCAGGTCATGAAATGCAAGATATTGTGCAGTCCACACAAGGCCATAGGAGTGGACTGAGTACTAGCAACTGCAGGGTTAGATGTGTATATGTGCATGAGTGTGTGTATGTGTGTGTGTGTGTGTGTGTGTGTGTGTGTCTGTATAGGTATGCTGTGTACATACTTTTGATATGTTGTTTATTTTGAGGTCATTTTCCTTCACAAATATGGCAAGAAGAATATAAACTATTTGACTGCCAAGGCAGCAATGCCCTTCTACAATGAGGTATTTTGAGCTTCATTTGGCCCATTTTCCTTTTTTCTATTCTTGAAACTCTTCTTTAGGATCATTCCCAGAGTGCTTTATTTTCTCACCAATACTTTACAGATTTCACCTGTTACTTCATTGCTTAAGAAGAAAATGTTGGTCACTCATGTATATAATAAATCTTAATATAGTAAATAAGGAAAGGCTCTCATTATTTCAAATATAGAACTGTAGATTGCGAGTAACTTGTTTTGTGAGTGTTCCGCAAGACCAGCAAACATTTCTAATACATTTTAACTTGATAGACGAGCAATGTCTTGCAATACGAGTACCATGTGATGCCAAACGTCACATGATCACAACTCGCTTTGATATACTTCCTAGTGCTTTGATTACAAGCATGTTTCCGGAATGAATTATGCTCCCAAACCAAGGTTTTACCGTATTTTTATTTTGGAGCAGCTTTAAATTTTGATCATTCTAAACATAAAACACTTCAACAGACTTTACCCTTGGCCACAGTTTCTTTTAAGTCTTCTTAAACTGTGACTTTTAAGAAGAGTAGTGGTATAAGAATCATTTTTAAACCCCCCCCTTTTAATGTTAATATGGGATTAGCCTTTTACTTTACAGTTTTATCCAACATATCTTTCACGTGTTTGTTTTTTTTGGGGGGGGGGTGCAGTTTCTTAAATATACCCTGGCGCCAGCTATACTTACTTATTCAGTCATTCCTGAACATGCTGTATATGCAAATATATTAATGAGAAAATCCACTTTTGGTCTTTCCTTGCCTTGGTCTTTTCTTTGAAAACATACTGAAACTATCAAAACTCTTAGGACAGTCTTTTTTTCCCCCTAGTCACCAAAGATTTGTTCATATGGGAACCTACCTAATAATGTACATTAGAAATTTCAGACCATCTTAATGTTAAAAGTCAAGTGTAAGTGCAGTCAAGAATTGGTATTTATTAAGCCCGTATACTGTTTGCAAGTTCCTGTGATAGATAAGTAAGTAGAAGTTACAGAGAGACCAAAAATGACACTGTAAGTGACCAGAGATTTTAATCCAGATCTGCCTAATTTAACAAAACAAAACAAAACAAAACAAACAAAAAAACCCCCACACCTTTCTTTCCATGTGCTATGCTGCCCCTTATGGTAGAATTTGGAAAATATTGCTACACAAGATTCTCAGCAGAACTACAAGTCTATTCAGGTTCTAGACTCTGGAGTGTGATAACTTTCTAATACAGTGTTGCATTTGAAATCATTAGGGCTCAGTTAAGTGGTTTTCTGTGTGGTATTTAACAAAAATTATTGAAGATATAAAGGTTCAAGGCTAAAATTGTAACAAGAAGAAATGACAGTGAAATTTGAGATTGGAAAACAGGTATCACTTTTCCAGAGTACACCAAACCTGTTTTTAACCAAGAGTTCTGTACTATTTCTGTAAATTTGACTAGTCTGCCTATAAATTCTAAAGTCAACTTGCTTCCTCAGATAGGAATGCTCATGTTTTCAGTTTTAACTCCCTCTGTGCAGGCTTATGTAAAAAAAAAATAAATAAAGAAAGAAAAAATCTTGGCGTGCCAGGGTGGCTCAATCCGTTAAGTGTCTGACACTTGGTTTTCACTCAGGTCATTATCTTATGGTTGTGAGATTGAGGCCTCATTGAGCTTGTGCTGGGTGTGGAGCCTACTTCAGATTCTCTTTTTCCTTCTTTTGCCCCTCCTCTGCTTGTGTGTGTGGGGGGGGGGGGTGGGGGTGGGCGGATTTGTTTTCTAAGGAGATGTCCAGCCCATACATAAAACTCTTTTGACATGTTTAATGCAGAGTAGCAACTCATTTTCCACTAAAATGAAAAGCAAATGAGGTTACCATTAGACCAAGTCTTTTGTATTCTCCTGATGTTTTCATGAACAAAACCATGCTTGAGCACCAGTTTCTGCTTCTTCCATGCCTGTCTTGTTGTCTTCCATCTGTTGTCACATAATTTTGTTCCTTAACCTCAAATTAGTCTATTTTTTCCCATCCTGACTGTTAGATTTCTCCTAGTAACTAAACAGCTTTTTTATCCTTTTTGCCTCAAATAAGAAATAAATGTCTATTAAAATTGACAAAAGTCTGAGGCTTTTTCTTGTTTCTAGATTCTAAACAGTAGAGAAATTGGGCACAATGATCACTAGGGGACCAGATTAGGGGATCAGAATGACAGTTTTGTTTCTAGTCTTCCATTCTCCAACCACTCTTTTGAACAAGAGCTCCTGAGAAACTTTGTAGGACAATGTGACTAACATCTGAAATCTAACAGGCTGTAAATTCTATTCTGTTGAATGTAGAGTTCTAGAGAGTGATGTCTGCTTCAGGAAGTCCCTAGCCTTCCTTGTCTTGTTCTTGTTAAGACAAAGAACTTAAATTCAAATTGTGTTAGGTGTAAATACATCCAGAGAGCAACAAGAGCTATGTAAGGCAGTCATCTTGAATAACATCCACTAGTAAACATAGCCCAGTGAATAGAGCCTTGCTTCCCACCTTTGTGAAGGAGGATACCATAGAAATATTCACTTTGCCCAGTTTAACCCAATTTTAAACACATGGATTTGGGGCTCCTGGGTGGCAGAGTCGGCTAAGTGTCCAGCTCTTGATTTCAGCTCAGGTCGTGACGTCATGGTTTGTGGGTTCGGGCCCTGCATCGGGCTGTGCGCTGACATTGCAGAGCCTTCTTGGGATTCTGTCTCTCCCTCTCTCTCTGCTCCTTCCTCACTTGTGCATGCATTCTCCCTGTCTCCTGTCTCTCTCAAATAAACGTTAAAATTTTTTTTAAAAAACTTTAGAAAAAAACCCACGTGGATTCACTCATATGTGGAATTTAAGAAATAAAACAAACAAGCAAAGGCAAAAAAGAGAGGCAAACCAAGAAACAGACTCTTAACGACAGAGAAAAAACTGGTGGTTACCAGAGGTGAGGTGGGTGGGGGGATGGGGAAAATAGGTGATGGGGATTAAGGAGTGCACTTGTGATGAGCACTGGGTGTTGTATTGAAGTGTTGAATCATTAAATTGTACACCTGAAAATATTACACTGTGTGTTAACTAACTGGAATTTAAATAAAAACTTTAAAAAATAAACATGTGGAGAGGATAGTGGAAGTGGAGGGAAGGGGACACCCTGGAGAAGATGGGTTTTCCCTTAAAGTGGTAGAGTGAAAATAACTTTTCAGATTTGAACTTGAATTCTGATTGTGCCACCTATTATATGACAATGATCTCATGGACTGTTTCTTTATCTGTAAAATAAGACTATAATACCTACTTCTCAGGGTTTTTATAAGGATTAAGTAAACAAACAAACAAACAAACAAAAATATATATATATATAAAGCAAGTAAGTACTGTAGTGCCTGGGACACTCAGGTGTCAGTTGACAAATGAAGGCTTGTGACCTTATTTCTGTTTATCTGTCTCCTATCCCTCACCCTTAATCTCACAAATACACTTCACTCCCCACAAAGGAAACAAGTCTTGTGGTTTTTTTTAATGACCTTTAGAGTTCAGTCATCATATCACCCTCTAGTGGAAAAAAATATAAATAAATAGATAAATACTTGGAAGAGTATAGTTGTGGATTGGGAACAAACTGTAATAAGCTGAGCCCATCTCTGATAAAAATAAAAATGTGACCTAAATTTCCAAGGGAATGCTATTCACAGATCTTCCCAGTTGATAGGTATATGCAATTTCCTTTAATTAGAATTTGTCAAGTTTCTCTAAACTTCATTCTTTTAAAACATGTTTGTTTATTTTTAAGGTTTATTTATTTTTTGAGAGAGACCAGAGACAAAAAACCAACATTTTTGTTGGTGATGGGGAAGATGGTATGAAGAGGATAAAGGAGTGTATATCATCATGGGTTCTGTTTTCACTTTGCTGGATAACTCCAAAATTATGTCTTGAGCGCTCCTCATTCACCCAAGCCTCAGTCCTGCATTTCCAGTTGTCTCTTGGGCATTGTCATCTGAGTGATCCACTGAATGCTAAAATTACTATTTCTTCATACCAATTTTTAATTTTCCTCCTCAGATTTTCTGGTCTCTGTTAGTATCCTGATTTTCTTCTGGTCCTTTGGTGGAAAAATGGTTTGACTTTTTCTTATCTTCTAAACCTATAGGCCCACTGAAGAGTTTAACAGACTTGAATACTTGGTCTTCCTTTTACTTACCCCCAGGTGCTGTAAGATCCAAATTGGACAGTCCATGTTTTTAAAAAATGTTAGCAGCATCTTTGCTTATGTTTCTTTTTCTTTGCTTAGGCTACAATGTGATGTGCTTGACAATGAGTTAGCAGTATGAATGATTGGATGAATTTTTTAAAAAACGGATTTTTATCTCTGTATGGATTAGTAACCTCAATGTAAATATCTGGTGACTGATTTCCCACTAATGAAGTCAAATCCATAATTGGACATTTGAAGTCTTTCACAATCATACTGTAGTGTCTTTCTACCTGATTTCATTTCCATGGATCCACTTGCTTTTGATGATCCCTGTTTCTCTCTAGCTGGCCAGATCCTTCAAACCCAGGTCTGATTCCATCTCTATTTTTATATCTTCTTAGAATTAGAAAAGTCATTGAACTACTTTTTGATTCTTTACACAGTTCATTTGGTATTGCCTTATGACTTTTGGGTAAGTTTTGTCTTGAGTTGACATTTCCTACTTTTTTTTTTTTTTTTTAACAGTAGAAATTTGATGTATTTGTCTCTAGTGCTAATTTAGGTTGAGAGTTACAATTCGCAAATTGTAATGTGAAACAATTCTCATTTCACCTCTTAAGATGTACCCAGGCTAGACTATAAATTATAAATAAGCATGGCATTTAAATTTAGATTAAAACTCAAATATGCAATATAAAGATAGTTACATTGAAGAATGTTACAATACAATTAGCCATTCTAGGGTAAGACTCTCCTGAGAAGTTAAAATTCCAATTTAAGAACCATATTGCTAAGATGCAGAAATTAATTGAAGGCAACTTCTATAACCGTTAGCAATCATCTCTTTGAAGAAAATTTAACAACAGGAAAATACTTAAAAATATAATGTTTGCTGAAAATATAGAACTCAAAACTGTGTATACAGTATGATCCTACTTATGAAAGAAACATACATTAAACCTGTATATGCATGGGAAAAGATCAGGAAGAAACCACATGTTAGGAATTCCCTCTGAATATGGTTATTTCTATTATATATTATATACTTTTCAGAATTTCCCAAGCTTGCTACAACAAGCGTATATTACTATGATTTATTAAGAAATAAACTGTATCTCCTGGAAACTAGTTCGTATTTTACTTAGTCCTTTAAATAACTTCCATAATAATGCTCCAATAGAAGATTGAATAGAAAGGACCCCTCATACAGAAGGGCATTATATAATGATATCTTCATAAAAATGCAACTGAATATACTGGAAAGCAATGAACTCTAAGAGTTCTTTGTGTAACCAATTCTTCGTATCTCTGGAACTCAGGTACCACCCTGGCAATTTTCTAAGGTCAACTTCCCACATTTTTACAAGAGTAACAGTTAGTATAATAGTACCTTTTTTTAATTTTCAAGACATTTATTTATTTGTTTATTTATTCAAAATGTTTATTTTTGAGAGAGAGCGTGAGTGAGGGAGGGGTAGAGACAGAGAGGGGGACAGAGGATCTGAAGCGGGCTCTGCCCTGACAGCAGCCAGTCTGTGTGGGGCTCAAACTCCCGAACTGTGAGATTATGAGCTGAGCTGCAGTCAGACGCTCAACTGACTGAGCCACCCAGGTGCCCCAGGACATTTATTTAATACGTAGTTTCTTTAGAGAGTTACTTAGAATAGCCTTGACAGCAGTTTTGGCTGTCCATGAGACGTGAATATCATTTAAAAATCTTTCTATAGGCAATTTCAGAGTCTTTTAAAACATATTTCTAAAGTGCTCTACCGGGAAGTCACCAGTGCTTTCCCTCCCCTCCGCTATTCCCAACCCCGTTTCTTCAAACTAAGTAATGTATTTAAACTGCTTAGGTTTTTCCTCCTAATTTTAAGCCTCCTGAGATAATGTCTGAATGAGAGGGGACCTTTGAGGTCGCCAAGTCCAAACTTGTGCCTTTGGCTTTAGCAGTAGACTTGGACTTCAAAATGAAGTCATCACAAAGAAAAACTACAGTGTGAAGTAATGTATTTTTAGACAGTTCTACATGATGACATCTGTTACTCTTCTTTGGTCCTTGTTCTTCCATCTAGAGCAGTGACGGCCCTTCTTCTAGAAGACTGGCTGTCATATTTATCCATAATCTTTTCTGCAGATTGAATCCCTTCAGTGAGTTTTCCAGGGTCACCCTCCTTGTTGCTCTTCTCTGGACAGGTTACTCTTGAAGTGTTATGTCCCATAGTCAACGTGGTGCTGCTGACATGTAGTAGAGCCTGACTATTACTGTTCCTGTTCTGAACCTCATCAATATAATGAAATAGCATTGATAATGATATTAATAGTGACAATAAACCATTTATTGAACACCACTTACTCTGTGTTAGGACATTGTGGTACATTCTTTCCTTATAGAATCTCATCCTGTTATGTAAGTTCTAATTTTTATCCCCATATCAGAGATGAGAAAGAAGAGGTAAAGTAATTCATCATTGGCCAGTCAGCTGATTAGTAGTAGTGGAGCTAGGATTTGAACCCAAATATCATTCTGGGTCCAGATTGCAATTTGTTAAAATTTGAAAATTCAGTGAAACTGTAATTTTAGGAGGAGGTGGACTGTTGACTAACCCATAAAGCTACCACCCTAACATTTGTTTTCATGCCACCAAAAGTTACCCCAACTTAATCTCTGCTCCCATGGTATATTTAGTATGACTCATATCACATTGTATTAAAATTGTTTTGCTGCCTCCCTGTTATTCAAGCCCTTTGACTTCTTATTTATCTTGCCTAATAATGTTTGTCAGGTATAAGATGCCCCACTACCTAATAACTTGTCAGTAAATAGTGAATAAAGTTACATATTACTTAAAAGTCCTTGACTACATGGATACGTATTTTGCATAAACAGTGATCAGTGTATATGCCGTTTTGTATTCCTGCTTTTAGCAACATTTATGTGCAGGTTTTTATGTAGACATAAGTTTTCAACTCCTTTGGATAAATACCAACAAGCATGGTTGATAGATCATATGGTAAGAGTATGTTTAATTTTGTGAGAAACTGCCAAACTGTCTTTCAGAGTGGCTGTACCATTTTGCTCTTCCACCAGCAATGAATGAGAGTTGCTATTGCCAGCTTTTGTTGTCAGTCTTTTGGATTGTGGCCATTCTAATAGGTGTGTTGTGATATCTCATTGTAGTTTTAATTTGAAATTTTATAAAGACATGATGTTCAACATCTTTTCATATGTTTATTTGCCATCTTCTTTGAGGTGTCTTTTTAGATCTTTTTTTGCCCATTTTTTAATTGAGTTGTTCATTTTCTTATTGTTGAGTTTTAAGAGTTCTTCATATATTTTGTTCAGCAGGCCTCTATCATATTGTCTCTTGCAAATTTTTCTCCCAGTCAGTGGCTTGTGTTCTCATTCTCTAGTCATTGTCTTTCACAGAGCAGAAGTGTTTAATTTTAAGGAAGTCCAGGTAATCAATGATTTCTTTCATAGACTGTGCATTTGGTGTTGTATCTAAAAGTCATCATCATACCCCCCCAGGGCCATCTACATTTTCTTCTATGTTATCGTTTAGGAGTTTTCTAGTATGTGTTGTGTATTTAGGTCTATGATCCATTTTCAGTTAATATGTGCACGTGCATGGCCAGTTGTTACGGCACCAGTTGTTGAACAGTCTTCGCCTCACTGTATTATCTTTGCTTCTTTGTCAAAGATTAGTTGAATATATTTATGTAAGTCTGTTTCTGGGCTATTTTGTTCCTTTTTGTTTGTTTGTTTCTTGTATCCACAAGATTTTTTCCGGGTAACCTGTGGGAGTCATCACTGGATAGCTCCTCTCTGTTGAATCCCAACCCTCGAGTGTATAGTCTGGGCAGGTAATGTTAGGCAGACTTCTGTGCTGGAAAGAATAGGAGGTAAGAAGAGCTGTCTGTCTTCTCTCTCTCATTTACTAGGCATAATCCTTGGGCTCATCCACCAACCTCCTTGAGCCTCAGTTTCTTCACCATTAAACAGGAATAGGGTAGCTGTCCTTACTGCAAAAGTGTTGTATGGAGTTTAGATGAGACAATAAATGTGAAATGCTTTTCAAATTTTATTTATTTCTTTATTTTAGCATTTTTAAAGTTTATTTATTTATTTTGAGAGAGACTGCGCCAGCAGGGTAAGGGCAGAGAGAGAGAGACAGAGACAGAGAGAGAAGGAACAGTGTGGAGCCTGATGTGGGGCTTAAACTCACAAACCATGAGGTCGTGACCTGAGCCGAAGTCATGATTGGGGTGCTTAACCGACTGAGTCACCCAGGTGCCCCTGCTTTGCAAATTTGAAAAAGCCGTACAGACATAGGAGATGATCATTTTTATTGTCCTCTTTATTTCTACGTTAGGTGACATGACCACAAACAAGGCAGGGATATATCCAGTGTTGCTCTTCGTTTATTTTTTCTTATTCATTTACTTTTAGGGTTTCTTTTTTTCCAGTCAAGATATGCATCTTTGCCCTTGTGATCAGTGAGGGATTCCTTCCAACATGATAAGAGGTGAACGTAAGTGCAGATAAGCTCATTATTGCAAGTTTCAAGATCTACTTACAGTGGAACACTACTTGTGCATTATCAAGAAAGCAAGTTTGGAAAGGAAATGACATTTTCCTTTTTGATTTGTTCTCTTACCAATACAACACTGTCTTGATTATTGTAGCTTTATAGTAAGTCTTGAAGTTGGGTAGTATCAATCTTCTTTGTTCTTCTCAGCCCTTGTGGGTCTTTTGCCTCTCCACATAAACTTTCGAATCTGCTTGTTAATATCAATAAAATAACTTGCTGGGATTTTGATTGGGATTGCATTGAATCTGTAGATCAAGTTGGGAGGAACTGGCAACTTGACAATATTTAGTCTTCCTATCCAAGAACATGGACTGTCTCTTTACGTAGTAGTTAACTCTTTTTTAATATCTTTTATTAGAATTTTGTAGTTTCCTTCATCAGATCTTATACATATTTTGTTAGATATACTTAAGTATTTATTTTGGGGGGGTGCTAATGTAAAAGGTAATGTGTTTTTAATTTCAGATTTGCCTGTTCATTGCTGTTACAGGAAAATGATGGACTTCTGTGTATTTACTTTGTATCCTGCATTCTTGCTGTAATTGCTTATTAGTTCCAAGAGTTTCTTTCTTGATTCTTTCTGATTTTTGACATAGGTGATACTCTCATTTATGAATAAAGGCAATTTTATTCTTCCTTCCTAATCTGCAAATCCTTTATTTCCTTTTCTTGTCTTAACTGCATTAACTAGGACTTCTAGTATGATGTTGAAAAGTAGTAGAGAGTGGGGTGCCTGGGAGGCTCAGTCAGTTAAGCATCTGACTCTTGGGTTTAGCTCAGGTCATGATCTCACAGTTCATGGGTTTGAGTCCCACTTCAGGCTCTGCACTGACAGCAGGGAGCCTGCTTGGGATTCTCTCTCTCCCTCTCTCTCTGCCCCTTCCCTGCTCGCACGCACATGCTCTCTCTCACTCTCTTTCTCTCAAAAATAAATTAATAAACTTAAAAAAAATTGATTTAAAAAAAAGAGAGAAGTAGTAGTGAGAAAGAAAATCCTTGTCTCATTCCTGATCTTAGTGGGAAAGTTTCTTACCATTAAGTGTGGTATTAGTTGTCAGGTTTTTCAGATGTTTATCAGGTTGGTGAATTTTTCCTCAATTCCTAGTTTGGTAAGAACCTTTGTATCTTTTATTCTTTTAAAGGTAATTATTATATGTATAATATATACAAAATTCAAAAACCTTCTTATTTCCTTCATCTTGTTTCTACCCTACTCTCTACCTGAGAAATGAGGTTTATTTGATATTTCTGAGCATAGAGGAATTTGGGTTACTTTGATATCTTCGCTTAAGCTTTTTCCTCATCTTTTAAATGTCTTCTGTCCTCATCAAGATCCATTCAGAGCGCACCTTCTTTAGGAATATTTCATAGAAATCTGAGCAAAATTCTAGATCTCCATTAGCTCTTTGTTTTTAACTTATATTGTGGTAATTATAGTCACTTTTTTCCTAAAATTTCTGTGTATTTAGATTGTTGACAGACCTGATTCTCTGAGATTCTCTGTGTCTTAAAGGACCTTGTACTCTGCATACAGAAAATGCTTAAAAAACTTGAACTTTCAGAAAACAAAATCTTTATGTATTTTGACAAACACTGTCCAATTTAATCCTGTTCCACTTAATGTAAACATTTACAGGTTTTTGAATCTGAGGATAAAACTTTAAATTTGTCCCTTTTAGATTTTCTAATTTGTAATTTTCCATTGTGCCTCCATTCTCACTCAGTTTCCATTTCACTCCTTCTTAATGAAGGATTATTTCATCACCAAGATTATTTTATCAAGATTCTGTCTTCTAGCATTTTCTATGTTCCTCCCAGTTCTGTAGTTCTCAATGCATATGTATCCACATCCAAATAATTAAATCAGTAATATTTTCGGTGAGGAAATGAAAGCTAGGTTGAGACCTTAAAGGCTAGGTAGGAATTAGTGTTGTGGGAGGCTATAAAGAAATGAAAATAAGGAATCATAACTTTGAATAGTGGCAGAAGTTTTAGAAATAAGTATAGAGCCTTTCTAGGTGACTCTTTGAATATATTCCAGATGTCTGTGTGGGTTTATATTGGGCAAATTTATTTAAATTTTCTTTGTTTACAATTTGTTTCTTAATGGTTTGCCAATAGCTAATGGGTACTTTAAAAGATTGTTTACAGAGTTTCCATGGCATAGGCAACTTACCTTCCCTTGACATTTAGAGGACTGATCTTGGTGCCAAGTACAGGAACTTCACAATATCTTCCTATAGTTTCTAAAGTTTTAGCTTGGAAATATTATTTGCTTAATGTTACATGAAGTGAATGAGATAGCAGAGAGTTTAATTTAGATTTTGTTCATATACCAGTCACCCCCTCCCCATCTTTTCCTCCCCAAAACTTCAGTATATAAAAACAATATTTAAAAAAATAAGGCAACATAAATTTTAAAAATATTTACAAATCTATAATAAACTTGGGTCCATTTTGAAATTAGTGTTTCACCAACTTTAATTTAGACAGTAGTTATTGATTACTAAGCCTTTTATCAGTGATTACAATCTTAAGAATCTTATTAACAAGATTCTTTTCTGCTTATAAGTCTTCTTTTTAGTTTGACTCTTATCCTAGAATCTCAATCCTTCTTTGACTTCTCTTCTGGGGAACAGTTTTCATGTATTTCCTTGCTTTGTTTGCTATATTGAATCTCTTATCTATAAATTATGATAAGAGAAAATCCAGGTTGGATGAATTATAGAAGTAGAACACAGAGGAAAAGTATGGTTAGAGAATATAAATTAGCTGTGTTTTAAATACCTAATTTGTAGTCATGATACTATTATTTTTGTTTCTTCTTTGAAAATGGCCTTAAATTCAGTGCTGTTTAGTTTTAACTGAGAAATGCTGTTTGTTTGTTTGTTTGTTTTCTATTTAGCGTTGGGATTTTTTAATGGGAAAATGTTTAAAAGCATTTCAGAATTCTTTTAGTGAACCCTCTAAATGTGGGTAGTAGTTTCAAAGAAGGCACAGGCAAGTAAAGCCACAAGAGGTACAACTTAGGTTTTTGTGGAAGTCATACATGAGTATGTTTAAGCATATTTAGTAAATCAGAGAAAGTTTACTATGAAATATCATATAATAATTAAGAATTCATCTGTTTCTTCATTGAACACTAGAGGGCCATATAGTACCTTATTGTTATTGATTGAGCTGCTTTTAACATATTTAAATATATGTAGTAATTGCTTGTCTCTCTTCTACTTTGTGTCCTAGTACAGTTTCTTGCTCAGAATTTGAAAATAATATTTAGAGTGGTTATGTGCATTGATATGTGAGATACCTAGAATTGTCCTTTTTTATTTGTAACCAGGCACTGTATATCTTTATCTGGCTGTTTTTAAACAGCAATAACAACAAAAAGTGAAGAAAGTAAACGTTGGGATGAGTGTACATATGTGCATAAACTTTGCTTTGAGAATATAAGAATGTTTTTAAGAAATTTCTCAAGTAGCTGCACATAAATGCAATAAAACCCAAAAGTCTTGTCATTGTTAACTGCTCTGGGCTTCCTCAACATACATGTGAGGAAAGAATGATCCCTCCAAGCTATCGACTCCAAATTTCCTCTTGTGTGAGCATTGAAGGTAATTTTGCATGGTGTAATCACCTCAGCATCCTGAACTAAAAAAGAATATTTGAACAGATGATTGTTCTTCCTCATTTTCTTTTGGTTGCTTGGGGTGAGAAAATGAAAACTGTAATCCACAAGGTCCAAATATATCTGATGAATGAGTGTGGAGAAAGTCATGATTGAGCCAGTAAGATTACTCAGGCTCTTAGGAACTGCTGGGTGTGTGTATGTGTCAGGACCCACGTGCACGCTACTGTGCATGTGTGTCTTCCCAAAAAAGTGTGAATATTCAGTTAAAAAAACCCATAAACATTGTACAGGCTCCAGAAACTGGCTTTGAGTTACATTTAACCTATAGACTACAACTGATCTTATTCGTCTCTTTTTTTTTTTTAATTGAAGTATAATTGACATATTGATCTTTGATACCTTGTAAAGGAAGTTCAACATCTCAAGTAGAGCCTTGGTTAAATTTTTATTTCTCCCCCTAAATATACTTTAAAGAAATAATGACAAGTTATTATTTATTGTGCTTATCAGTTGTCATTTTAATTTTTATATTATGTTTTCAGAGGAGAAAATAAGGACATTTTCTCTTTAGCTACTATTTTTACTTTTTGTAAAGAAAGATTTGGTAGAACTCAATGAAACACATTGTTTACACGTAGAGGGGAGCATGTAAGAGGATTCATGTGACAGAAGGGGCAATAATACATTTAAAGACTTAACCTTATTTTTTTGAGTTTCTCTCCCTTAGATATGTTAATTTTAATATCTTAAATCGTTATCTCAAATTAGTACTATAATGAAGTGATAAATTGTAGTCTTTAGTTCTGACTTTTCCTGAAGAGATAGTCCTGTTGAATACTGATGACCTTCTATTCAATTTAAAATCATTGCTTTGTAAATGTATTCTTTAACTGATAAAGTTATATTTTCTTTGTGTTTGCGGCGTTTTTTGTCAGTCTAGTTTTCTCAAAACGTTTATTGCTGTCTTTTTGACAGACATGAGCTTAAGTGGTTAAACACTGAGCTTGAATTCTGATCTTTTTGTTCAGATGATGAAATTAGCTATTCATAGTATAATCTACTTGGTGAATGTTCTGTGGTCCAGAGTATAAAACAAGTAAAAAGAAGAGATCAGTATCTGGTTATGGTGAGAGACACTTGAATGGCTTCTTCCTTGAGGAGAGATATTAGATGCTATTGATGAAGACATTAAAGTATCTTTTCAGCATGTATCTGGAGAAAACATTGCCTTATTAGTTAAAATTGAGTTCAGGTTAGCAATATGACTGCACCGAAAGAACTGCTATTTTTCTTCTAAGATGTGCCACAATTTTATATTAACTTTTGTGGGAATGGGAGGGAGGAATGTGTGGCATTTAACATTACTATGCTAAATACCTGCATCCACCGTAAGGGCATTTCATTTCTAAAAGGTTAATGCAAGAGGGGCAAGTGCAGAATTGAATGCATGTGGTGTTTTACAAAGGTAAAAGATCACTTTGATTCCTTCAAAAGGCAGAAGGTTTGGGAAAATCAGGTTAGTATGAGTAGTAGAAACATTTCTAGAATCTCATTCACCTGTATTGTAAGTAGTTTCCATCAGTGATTCCTCGATCATACTGAAATGATTTTCAACCAGAGAATTTTCTTAAGCTCACTTCCCCATATCACAGTTTCTAGGAGACACAAACTCAAGAGATCATCAGGGTCAGAAAAGTAATTTAAGTTAATTTAATTGACTAAACATAAGACCCAGAGAGCCAGAGCATTTCTGAAAGGGGTTAGTGTGAAAATTGCAATCCTAATATTGCCTTATTTTTCAATTTTTTGAAAAGTCACTGGAATTCTAGAATTGTTAAGTTTTTTATAAGTTGGTGTTTTTCACCAGGTCCAAGTTTTTCAAAAGCATTTCTTAGGCTGGTTTGACCTATGGACCACCAATTTTTCACTAGACATGATACGAGGGAAAAGAGTGTGCTGTTCATCACTCATTGCATAATTAAAATAATTTGCATCAGTATAGATCCATTAAGAGCATGAGGTTGTTTGGAGTAAAAGTACAGCATTTACATAGCCCATTAAGTGCCTTAATCAGTGACTTGAGGACTTTTTTCTTTATGAATTTAATGTACTAGTTTTAGGTGTTAAACTGCCAAATAAATTGGCCTCATTTCAAAGAAATGTATCCTAATTTCCACAGGTAATTTGAGATGGCCTATGTGTAGGAGAAACACATAGAATAAAATGATCAAATGTACATGAAAATTAGTACCAGGGAAAATACTGGAGTAGATTATGAAGACCAAGCCAGGAGAAAAGATGAGGAAAGAATTATGATGAAATGGAGTAAGGTTGGCCACTCATAAGGGCCTGTACCAGTGTTCTTCAAGGTGTGACCCTAGACTAGATGTGTCAGAAACATCTGGAGAGCTTACTAATGATGCAAGTTGCTGGGTTACATTTCAGAACTACTTAACCAAATCGCTTGGGTTGGGATGTGCATTTTTAATAAACTCCCACATGATTCTAATACAGATTAAAGTTGGCAAAATACTGGCCGATAACCTTGTCTCTCTGTTTCCTTGTGATTAAAATGAAGAGGAGGATATGCTGGTCCTCTCTAAGAAAGAGAAAACAAGTCAGTCTCTCTCTCTCTCTCTGTCTCTCTCTCTGTCTCTCTCTCTGTCTCTCTCTCTGTCTCTCTCTCTCTCACACACACACACACACACACACACACACACACACACACACGTAACCCCTTTTCCTAATATATAAAAGGAATTTCTCACATGGGGCTTCATGAGTGATTCAATAGACTGTGCCCTCAATAACATATCTATAACAAATGCAAATGCTTATGAATAGCAGTAAGCAGAGACTATGATCTCTGTAGTCACACTGGGAAGTTTTCAATTATTAGCTCTGTAACTTCGTGGCAATTTGACCTTGGGCAAACTGTTAATTTCTCTTGTAGAGTTATCTTAAGGATGATAGTAGCATCATCAGTAATACAGTGTTGAGAGGATTCAATGAGACAGTATACATAAAGTACTTAGAAAAGTGGCTGGTAGATAGTAAGTCCTTAATGAGTATTAGGTATTGTATTTCATAAGATTTATTATTGTCAGGTTATACGATCATACTAAAACTGACTTAACTACTTACTCCAGGCTAGGTAACATGCTATGCAGAATATTTTTATTTCCAAAGATACTTATCTCTTAGATACATTGAAACTATTCCACTGATTTTTGCCTAAATTATTGTGACTTTTAGCACTGAGTCCAGCTGTTTGATATTTATAAATTTTGCCCCTGCTAACCATGAAGCACTTTTGCTAACAGATTTTTTTTTCTCCTTCTAATTGGTTGTTAATGTTAACCCTAGAAGGAATTTGAAAGAGAACCTGAAAGTAAATTTTGGTGGTATTGGGGCTTTGAGTCCTCATGTGAAAATGTTCAGAAGGGGTGGAAATGCTAGTTCTATTCTATAATGATATGTGGGTGTTCTTGAACTGAATAGCTGGAACTAGAATAAATGCAAAAGAAGATTCTCTTTGGTACTTCTATAGAAATCCTATAATTAATTTCTGCTTAATACTACAGAAATACCTAAATTTCTCACAGTTAAGAGATGATTATAAACAAATGATAGCAGTCATTATGAATGGAAGAATAGTTTTCAGTCAGGTTGAAATTATTTCTATTTCGGATGCATTCTAGAGAGCACATTTTGTAAAATGTTGGTATAGCTACTAGCTGCATCTGATACAGAATGCTAACTTGATTCCTCCTAGTAGTAAGAATCCTTGGTAGCATCTTGCATGTAAACTTTAACTTCCAATTATATAAAAAGTAAATAGAAGAATGATGATTGTTTTTATAGATCACCAGGGCTAAAAATAGTGTATAAGATTATTATTGTTTGGTTGTTTGTTTTTTTTAAGCAAAGGATTTACTTTGTTCAAATGTACCATGTCCTGCTGTTCATTTGGTCTTTACCGATGCTGTTATTGAAGGTAGCTCCTCTGCTTTAGAAATCACAATTGCTTTTAGAAGCAGCTTTACTTTCAAAGTGAAAATGCTTTAATTTTCTGTTTTTGGTTGGTCTTAAGTGGAAATTTGTGGTTATTGAGATCAGATGCAAATAAGGAATGAAGTATGAAGAAAGTACTTGTGCATTTGTAAAATAAGTTATTCATTTGCTTAGTTCCAGATGTTGGTTTTATATGTCTACATTATAAATTTCGTTTTCAAGAATGAATTGTTTGTACTTTGCCAATATGCTGCCATCTGTCTTAGGGTCTAATGAGTGAAAACTTTAAATATGCTCAAGTGCATCCATAATGTTTATCACTTTCAGTTTCAGTTTTCAGGTTTATTTTGTAATACTCATTCACTCTGTTAACTGGTATAGAAGAGATTAAAATTTTAAGAGAATTCTTGTATATCATTTAGCTATCAATAATCTTATATTTAGTTTTTGTGTTTTTTCACTCCAGAACAGAGCAGAGATTGCAAATTGCTTATATAGTATTTTTTTAACACACTCAAATTTGTTGCCAATAATTGAAAATCTGGAGAGTTTACATAAAAATATTGATTTTTTTATTTTGCAAATGTGTAGTATCTGGCTTTACTAAGCTCATGTGTATACATAACAACAATCATTTGCAATTTTAAATGAGCTTTCCAGGTCTTAAACCTGACCTGTTTCCTTCATTTTGCTGCCTGCTCCTCTAGTCATTTGAGTTTGGTTTGAATAAAGACAAGCATGATTTTAGAAAATCCAAAAATAAGCTGAGTTTTCCTTTATTTGTCACATATCAAATTCTTTTGGATATACATTCATACCAGGGCAATGTGTAACAGTTTGTCAAGTTTATTATTAAAATAGCCAGAGACTTGCTTAACACCTCATTTCGAATTGGGTATCATCAAGGTGAGAATTTGTCACCAAAACTTTTGCCACCCTCCAAATACCCAAATTTTCATCCTGGATCCCCTGTTATCCTTTCCATTCTCATTTAGTTTTGAAGTTAACACTCTACTAAGATAATATTTATCATATTACAACAGTAAACCAGTGTTCTTGGTGCTCCTTGTATTATTGTAAGATGTTTCAGTTATCTGTTGTCACTTAACCAGTCATTACAAAGCTTTATAGATTATAACAAACAACAACTCATTTACTATTTTTCATTGTTCTTTCAGGTTATGAATTTGGGAGGGGCTCACTTGGGCATTGCTAATTCAGGGTTTCATTCAGATGGTATCTACAGGGGAAATAAGAGTTTAGAACAGCTGGGGGCTGGCCAAGAATCTTTTTCTTGGGACACTTGGGTGGCTTAGCCAGTTAAGCATCCAACTTTGGCTCAGGTCATGATCTCATGGCTTGTGAGTTCGAGTCAGGCTCTATGCTGATAGCTCAGAGCCTGGAGCCTGCTTCGGATTCTGTGTCTCCCTCTTTCTCTGTCCCTCCCCTGCTCGTGCTCTGTCTCTCTGTCTCTCTCTCTGTCTCTCTCTCAAATAAATAGACATTTAAAAAATTAAAAAATAAAAAGGAATCTTTTTGTCTTCATATAGTCTCAGGACTTCTACATGTGTGGTCTTTTTACCTGGGCTATTTTAAGTTTCTTCACAGCATGGTGGCCTCAGGGCAATTAGGCTACTTAAAACAGGGCTACCATATGAGTATTTCAGTAAGTAAGGTGGAAGCTGAATCTCTTAAGACTTATACTAGAAAGTCACATAATGTAACTTACACATTCTCTTTTGTTTGAAATAAACTTCACTTGTCAGTGGAATGCGTGTCAGAGTATATTGTAAGAAGAGCATGTACTTAATGTACTTAAGGAGAGCATGTACTTAAGAAGATGGGGGATATTGCAATGACCATCTTTGAAAAATACAGTCTGCTATAGGGGGATCATAATATCTTTGCTTTTATAACTGTTTCTTTTTTTCTTTTCATTTGGACTTCATAAAATTCAGGCTCATTAAAGCAGATTCCATATATAATATATGTGTCTTACACAATACTTTATTTCTGTTATCTAGAGCTCCGTTATCTGGCAAACTTACATACCTGAAACATACAGTAAAACCTTGGATTGCAAGTAACTTGTTGTATGAGTGTTCCACAAGATGAACAAACCTTTCTAATAAATTTTAACTTGATAAATGAGTGATGTCTTGCAATACGAGTAGTATGTGACGCCAAGCATCACATGATCACAACTGAGCCAATGGTTCTTGAAATTCACTTTGATATATGAGTGCTTTGGATTACAAGCATGTTTCCGGAATGAATTATGCTCACAAACCAAGGTTTCCTGTATCGTAAAAAGTAAAACTCCAAACAGCCCAATTATAAAGTACACAAGTAAGTTAGGCTTAACATTCTATAGAATAGAATATGCTTTAAAAATAATTTTTTTTTAGTATTTATTTTTGACAAAGACAGAGTGCAAGTGGGGGAGGGGCAGAGAGACAGAATCCAAAGCAGATTGCAGGCTCTGAGCTGTCAGCACAGAGCCCAACATAGGGTTCACACCCACCAACCTCGAGATCATGACCTGAGCCAAAGTCAGATGCTTAACCAATTGAGCCACCCAGGCACCCCAGAATAGAATATGTTTTTAATACAGAACATGAGTTTAGGAATTAGACATGCTAGGGTAAAAATCTCAACTCCACTGCCTCGCAGCTCTGTTGCCTCGAACAATTTTTTAAGCCCTTTGGAGCTTCAATTTCCTTGTCTATAAGATGTAGGATAATGATACTTCCCAGTCTTTTCTAATATTTAAGTGAAATATAACATGATCTACTAGGAGCTCTGTAAGTGTTTAATTCTTCTCCCACATCACTGTATCAGTCTGAAAAAAATGCATCATATTTTCTAAGCCCTGTTAGCCGTAAACTTCCTTTATATCTCCTATTGGTCTCTGATAGTCTCCTAGCATTCCTGGGCTTCCTGCTTCCATCCTGTGATCTTTGTTTTATGCATAACCAAGAATTACAGGGATGGAGTTTTACTTTTAATCTTTCTTAATAACTAGTTAGTGTTTTATTTCCTGGGAAGAATGAAAACTTAGACTACAGTTTATTTTAAACTTCAGCTATAAAATTAATGTTAGTGTGTAATTTTGACAATGTAAAAGGCCAGTGGTATCAGCTGTCAGCCCATGCAGGAATGAGACCCTATATATGTCTTTTCTGTAGCTTAATTCTATACTTAAAGTATATTCTATGCTTAATGAATAATTCTATACTTAAACTTGATGTTAAAGTGAATATTGATAAATGAGTACTTTGTCAGTATTCACTGAATATTGATAAATCTCACATGCTTTCATAGCATATTACTGAGAATTATATAAGTGAAATTGTGGAACTATGCTCATCTCAAAGTAATTGTTTTTTATTTATAATTGTGCCAAACTTAACAGTATAATAAACACAGTTGTCTTCCCCCTCTGGTTTTACTTTTTAAATTGTCAACACAGTCAAGTATCTTACATTTCCATAGATTGAGCTCTTTATTTTTCATAGGATAAGTTTCTATAATGTGTTAAACCATCAATTTGGTGAACTTAACTACATTGGAGCTTAATATTTTTAAAGCTGTACTGAAAAACCACCTGCATGACATTATTATTATTATCATCATTATTATTAAAAGATTTATTAATATTATGCCCTTATTTATGACTCCCTGACCCACAGCACTCTGCAGAATTTTTTTTTAATTTTTTTTTTTGAGAGAGAGAGGGGGAGAGAGAGAGAGAGAGAGGCAGGCAGGCAGAGAGATAGAGGGAGACACAGAATCTGAATCAGGCTCCAGGCTCTGAGCTGTCAGCACAGAGCCCCGAAGCAGGGCTCGAACTGAGGAACTGCCAGATCAAGGCCTGAGCCAAAGTTGGATGCTTAACCGACTGAACCACCCAGGTGCCCCACTCTTCAGAATTTTTGTAGGAGAAATAAATAATTGATAAGTAATATTTAGTTTAACTGAAGGGTTAATGAACCTTTAATGCTTAAACTTGTTCATAAAAGTAACTTAAATGACATGTCTTCAAAAACCAATATTAGTTTTTGTCTTCTTTCTTACACCTAATTTTATTTTGAGGATTGTGGAAAATTAAGTTTCTTTAAATCACTTTGTCATCTCATGAGGCTTTTGCATGACTGAAATACCTGTAATTACTGAGCCATTTTTGTCATAGTTGACTTAAAGGTATAACTATAATAATCATCAACTGAATTCTTGGTGAGCAGCTGTGTAAGACCACTTTAACAGCTGGGGTTAACTCAGCACAGACTGTAAGAGTTAAACTTAATCATGAGGCAAGTTATATGTTAAAGTCATTAAGGACTTCATACTGGGCATTTCTGAAATACTTAAAAAATTTAATCCTATAGTTGGATTTTTGTTTTATCACAAATATTTCTTTAAATGTTTAATGAAATAATGAGAAGTGTCATTTTAATATAACAAAGTTCTAAGACAAATATGGCAGTAAAATCCAAAGTTTGCTTGTTTAAAAAAAAAAAAATATATATATATACACATATATATTCTGATGTCACTAAGCTGCTATGGTAAGTAGGAAATAAAAAAATATATAAATTATTATGGTATAATATGGAACCAGAAAAATCTCAAAGATTATTTTTCTTGAATTTCATCTGATTACATCATGTAGCTTTTTTCCAGTGAAAATATTTTTTCATCATTATACAACACTAACATATATTCACAATAAAGGGATAGTTTTTAGAAGGTATACACAAATGAATTGTAGCAGTGAATTTTATCTAGATGTATTTTGTAACTATACTATTCACCAAACTATAATAAAGGAAGGCTCACCAAATTGACAATCCAACACTATTCCAAGAAGGCTCTATGCATGGTACCAACAGAACTGTAATATACTCTTAAAACTGCAAGAGACTTCATTCTCAGTCATCTAGTCCAGCCTCCTCATTCTAGAAATCTGAAATCTGAGACTAGTTAAGAGACTTATGTAGGGTCACTGGTTAGTGGTGGAGCTGAAACTAGAACTTAAAATTCACCCAATGTTTTTTGGATACTGATAAATTTACCTGGAGTATCAACTGCAAGTAATTTGGCTGAGAGTTGATAGATGCAACAGTTTAGTCAAGAATAATTTAGTTGTAAATAAGTTCATGAATAGTTGGGTGTTTTTGAATCATGAAATTTCTAGTGTACCATGGGGGTAGTTTTGTCATCATTTTGAAGGACTTGTCTGATCAGTTTTTCTATATTTTACTTTTTATAACTTTATTTTTAGCCAGTCATTTAGAAATAACGGGAAAATTCCAGTAGAATTCAGAAACAACCTAAATGTTCAGCAGTCAGATCTTGGGTATATAAATCAAAGCAGTTATAATACTTTATGTAATCTGCTATTGTAGCATTTTTACTTTGACATTGTAAAGTATGTACATGATGCATACATAATGCTTTTATTTTGCAAATGTCTGATTACCAGGTCACATTTTTATAACACTTGTATAAACTGCATGTGCTGTTTCAGAACTCAAGCTAATTTCTCTTACGTAGTTAGGGGCTGCCCTTGGTGCCCATGTAAAGAAAATTAGCAGGGAAATACGTTCAAGACACCCAGTGGATGCCTAAAACCCTGGATAGTATCAAACTCTGTAAATACTATGTTTTTCGTATGCAAACAGACTTATGATAAAGTTTAATGTATAAATTAGGCATAGTAAGAGATTACCAACAATAGCTAATAGTAGAATAATTATAATAGTATACTAACATCAAAGTTATGTGAATATGATCTCTCAATATTGTACTAACCCTTCTTCTTGTGATGGTGTAAGATGATAAAATGCTCATGTGATGAGATGAAGTGAGGTGAATGGTGTAGGCATTGTGGTGAAGCATTAGGTACTATTGACCTTTTGGCAATATGCCAGAAGAAAGATCATTTGCTTCACGACCTCAGTTGACCATGGTTAACTGAAATGCTGGATAAGGAAGGGACTGCTCCATTAAATGTATACATGACTATCTCAAATACATTATAATTGGAAGTTGTAATCTTAGTTGAACACTTTGAGCATTTAAATGTCTTTTATAACTTTTTAAGGAATCATTTTGAATGTTTTTAATTTTTATAAAATGTTTCTATTCATTTGACCTATGCCTTTTGTGAATAATAAAATTTTATTTATTTATTTATTTATTTATTTATTTATTTATTTATTTCAACGTTTATTTATTTTTGGGACAGAGAGAGACAGAGCATGAACGGGGGAGGGGCAGAGAGAGAGGGAGACACAGAATCGGAAACAGGCTCCAGGCTCTGAGCCATCAGCCCAGAGCCTGACGCGGGGCTCGAACTCACTGACCGCGAGATCGTGACCTGGCTGAAGTCGGACGCTTAACCGACTGCGCCACCCAGGCGCCCCTGTGAATAATAAAATTTTAAAGGGAATGCCATATATTTATATTTTTCTTGCATTCTAAATCTGATTGTATTTTTGTTTCTACGATTGAAGTAACAGTCCGTTGTTCAGATTTTTTTTTTGGTTTTTTTTTGCAGTTTTTACAAGCTTGACCATTCATTTATCATTAAGCAAAGAACTTAATTTCTTGATTTATCATTGTTTGCCTCTGTTTATTTTATTTTTTTTATTTTTATTTTTTTTTTTTAATTTTTTTTTTTTCAACATTTATTTATTTTTGGGACAGAGAGAGACAGAGCATGAACGGGGGAGGGGCAGAGAGAGAGGGAGACACAGAATCGGAAACAGGCTCCAGGCTCTGAGCCATCAGCCCAGAGCCCGACGCGGGGCTCGAACTCACGGACCGCGAGATCGTGACCTGGCTGAAGTCGGACGCTTAACCGACTGCGCCACCCAGGCGCCCCTGTTTGCCTCTGTTTAAATTGCTCTCTTTTTACATAGATTGCTTAGACTAGGAAGACACTTTAACACTCTGGTATCTAAGGTGTTAGGAAAGATGGAAAAGAATGACTGACATACAGAGAATAATGTCTCATTCTGTATCCCTGAATACATGAGTATGTTTTATAATACCATATTCTTGTCTCAAAAGGATCTTGAGTCTGATTTATTTCACTTTTATAGTGGTATAATATTTAGCATCTGGAATTTTTTCTGTTTCTACCAAAGTGTAAGTCAAGTCACTTGTTTAAATTCATAGAGGTAGTGAATGATACGGAGTTTAAATGATGTATGCTGATATTCTTCCTGTCAGAAGTTTTCGATATGAGACTTTGTAAACTCTTGGTATGAAATCATTCATAGTTGTAGGTAAACTTATCTTCCAAGAGAGTTGTTTCAGCTGATTCAAGAATATAGTTTATGAAAATGGAAAATCTTTAAGCTACTGTGGCCTTTGGTCAAGAGCAGTTAAATCCTAGCCTTCAATATAATAATAAATGAAAGAAAAGGTAGAAATCCAGAATAAACAGCTGTAAATCTTTTTGTAGCTGTTGTAAGAGAACTGGAATGTATGGGACCGTAATACATTTTAGAAGAACCATATTGGTGATATTTGGTACACTAGCATTTATATATAATCATCTTTGACCAATAAAAACTTTTAGAAGAAAGAAAATCAGAAAGTGATGCATGGGCAAAATACCTTACAGAGACCTTCTCTTTACCACAAGTTCCCTAATGTTGTATTGTTGGATGGATAGTCAATGACATCTGGAATCTTAAAAGACATCACAGCTTCATTTTTAGGTAAAAATTTTGCCAGAATTATGGAAGCCTTTCTAAAACTTGTAGATGATTATGTTTTAAGATATTCTATCTTAAAGTTATTACAGATGGATTTTATAATCTCTGTTTGCTTTCCTAGTGACTTTTAAAATTGATAGAATACAAAGCTCTATGTGATTTTTGATCCTAATGGAGTGGCGGTAGGTAGTGGTGGCAGTAGTGGTAGTGGTAGTTGTCGTGGTCGTGGTCGTAACGGAAGCTAACAGTACTGAACACTTACTAGATGTGAAGCATTGCTCTATGTGCTTCACTTACATTAACTAAGTCAATACTGGTATAAATCCTGGGAGGAGGTTTTATATAGATGAAACTGAGGCATAGAGTCATAAATTTAAGGTCAAACCACTCATAAGTAGTAGAACCTCAGGCTTTGGATTAAGGTAGTTTGGCTCTAGCATTTATGCTCCTACTTACTATATAGCATCTCGTTAATATTTGTCCATAACATCTTAAAAAGTGTCTGTTTGAAGAGTTGAGCTTGGGAGGAGAGTTAATAAATAAGAATATCTTAAGTGTTTTCAAAAATATGATTGAGTTGGGGCACCTGGGTGGCTCGGTCGGTTAAGCGTCCGACTTCGGCTCAGGTCATGATATCACGGTCCGTGAGTTCGAGCCCCGCGTTGGGCTCTGTGCTGACTGCTCAGAGCCTGGAGCCTGGAGCCTGTTTCAGATTCTGTGTCTCCCTCTCTCTCTGCCCCTCCCCTTTTCATGCTCTGTCTCTCTCTGTCTCAAAAATAAATAAACGTTAAAAAAAAAATTAAAAAAAAATATGATTGAGACCAAGACTTTACTTTTTCTTGAACATATGGAACTAGGTGCATTTTAAAGTGTTAACAATTAGAGTTCTTCTATGCATGGTCTATAATTTCCCTCATTGTTTTTTTTTTTTTTCTTCTGTATTTAAAATGTTGGTGTTTTGAATGTTTTCATGCTGATTGAGAACATTACTTTAGAAGTACTGTTAACTTGAATCCCCCAAAATGATGAAACTTGGTAGTATATACTTTGGAAAATTAATACTCACTTTGCCCAGTTACTAGTAATATCTCTTTTTTATGGAAATATATTGTAGGCACATAGTTGGATTTAGTGTTTGGTTTGCTAGTGTTGCAATACTCTGTACTATCCAGTTGAGGGCAGCTATTTACTGATTTAAAAAAATGAGTTGAATTAAATGGCATTACTTTGTGTTCATCAAAACTTGGTTATCTAATGTAAAACACATTTAATATACAAATAGCCTCTACTACTCTTATCATCATAAATAATTTCTTAAAAATGAAAAACTGATATTCTGCTTCATAACAATTTCTGCCCTCTTACAAGCAGGAGACAGAACACTGTTCATTTTAATTTTAATTTTCTTAGTCCAAATTTTTTTTTTAGTTCCAAATCGTTTTTTTTCTTTCTCCTTAGGATCAGACTCCAAGGAAATTAGAAAGCTTCATATTTTCCTTTAAGACTATCTACATGTAAATACATGTAACTGTAAAGTTCTTTGATTTTAAATCTTTAAAAAATTTAAAATATAAAAAAGTTTATATTTAAAGTTTTAAATATAAAAGTGAAAAATTTATAATTTTCAGTATGTTATCTCTATTAATCAGTGGATTAAGTAAAAGTTAAGTTTGGAGTTGATCTGTTTGATTCATGTTTCTGTGCAGAAGAATTTGTTAAACTTGTGGAATGCACTATGTTCTTCTAATTTTTCTGCATTAAGATAACACATAGTTTAAATTATATCTTTGTGGTTCAAAGAAAGGAATTTTGAAAGTTTAATTAAATAACTGATTTCAAAGGTATCACTGAGAATTTTTTTGAGAATAAAGAATGTCAGTATACATAAAATGATATATAATATTAACAAAGTGGATACTGATAGTAACTTGGAAAGGGGCATTCCATGGGAGCTACTGCATGCAACAAAGGGCTTTTTCTGATAAGGAGTAAGATCATGTTATATTGGGGGAAAAAAAAGTCTTGTGCTAAGAAATAAAGTGAGCATCAGAAGAGGTGATAGGACTAGAATGAGGCTGGAGATATTTATCGCCCCCATTGGTGAGGCTGGAGACATGGTTATCTTAGATATCAGCCTCACCTTTTTTTTTTTTTTTTTTGGCCATATCAAATTAACGATTCCCAGTACACTCTCTTCTATCCCTAGATCTCTGGGTTGGTTTTTTTTTTGGGGGTGGGGTGGGGAGAGGGGTGATTATTGTTCTAAATTATTTACTTTTTTATTAAAATAAATTGTTTTGTTGTGGTTAAATATCCATAGCATAAAATTTACTATTTTGACCATGTTTGAGCATACGATTCACTAGCTTTAAATACATTCACAATGTTGGGCAGAACATCTCCATCTCTATCTCTAGAACATTTTAATCTTTTCCAACTGAAACTCTATATCCATTAAAAACTCACTTTCTAGACCTTTCTTCCACTTGCTGCTGGCAACACCATTCTACTTTCTGTCTCCATGAATTAACCATGTAATAACCATGTACCTCATGTAAGTGGAATCATACAATATTTCTCCTTTTTAAACTGACTTATTTCACTTAACCATTATATCTTCAAGGTGCATGCATGTTGTAGCATATACCAGAATCTCCTTCCTTTTTAAGGCTGAATAATATTCCATTCTGTGTGTGTACCACATTTTGTTTGCTCGTTCATCTGTCAGTGGTTACTTGGGTTGCTTCCACCTGTTGGCTATTGTGAATATGTTGCGACGTATGAATATCTATTTGTGAGTCCCTGCTTTCAGTTCTCTTTTGGGGGGGTTTACCCAAAAGTGGAATTGCTGGATCATGTGGAAGTTTTTTGAGGAACTGATAACACTATTTTCTACAGTAGCTACCTCCCACCAGCATTTACATTTTAAGTTCCCATCAACAGTAAACAGTGTTCCAATTTCTCTACATCCTTGCTACCACTTGTTATGGTATGTGTGTATATCTGTAGCCATCGTAATGGGTGTGTAGTAGTGGTTCATTCTGGCTTTGATTTGCTTTTCCCTAGGGGTTAGTGATATTGAACATCTTTACATGTGTTTATTGATCATTTGTGTATTTTCTTTGGAGAAATTTGGTTGTTTACTTTTGTGTAATTAAAAATGTCACCTCTGATAATGATTTTGCATTTTTAACTGCATTTGAAATTGTGGTATGAAAGGAAAATGTAGTTTAATAAAATAGCGTCTTGGTGGGGCTAGGAGTATTTCTAGTGTATGGATTGGCTTCCTAGTAGCCCACTTTATATTTAGAAAGACAGATCTCTCCAATGTTAAAAAAGAAATCACTGATTTCTGACATTCTCCTTTCTAATTCTTTCCATATCACATTCTAAGTTCCCTTTATAGAGATCAATAAAGGCTATTGGAAGGAGAGATAAGTGAGATCACTGGCTTTTGGAAAGGACAGTGGAATGGACGGAGAAAACAAACTTAGTTAACCGAGCGTTGTGAACATAGTTCGTGTCGATTACCTACCATCTATTAATTCTCATGCTCAGTTTTTTTTTTTCTTATCTTCGTTAACAGTCTAGCTCATGGGTTTGAATATAAAGCGTAGTATTAAGTAACACTGGCATAAGTGGTTAATTTAGGGAAATGTTTGAGGTAATGCTGGAAAGATTAGTTTGGGACCACTTTGAGGAGAGTCTTCGTCTCCAAATTGAGGAACCATTGAAAGTTTCTGAGGTTTGGATTGTACACCACATTCTCTCTCTGTGTTTTAGGAAGATTTATCTGACCATGGCATGTTGGAGAAATTAGGCACTAGCGATTTGCGATGAATGGCTTAGTTACTATTTACTATAATAATTTCCCATCACAGGCTACATTTATAAGTACTTGCATATATATATATATATATATATATATATATATATATATATAAATATAAATATATATATATCTTTAATCACATGACATATACTTTCAAATGGAATCACTGAGTTTTTCAGAATTACAGCAATTGAACTGACATTTGCAAACAACTACAATGTCTACTGATAAGATTAATGTGAAGTGCATATTAATAGCTTTAGGGAGCTAGAGTGAATTTAATGTTTTAGTATGAGATAAAGAATGGTATGTATGGAAAAGAGAGCATGCTTAAGATGAATGCTTGAGAATATAGTGCTCATTCTGAATATATCTAAGAACAAATGTGTGTATGCATACTGTCCTTAAACGTGAAGCACATTTTAAAAACATTCCTAAGATATTAATGCTGATATTTGGGTAAGGAAGACTCAAGATATTTGAGAGACAATACAGTATTTATTTTTTGGAGTTTTGTAAGGAAAACTTTACTTTCACTTTCTAGGGAATACCTGAGTTAGTAGTTGCAGAAGTTTGAAAAGGGACCCTACAGCATTGCCCTGCTTTGGTTGTATTCCCATTACTGACTTTGTATGGGAGGTTCACCAGCTGTTTGACTGGCAGGAGCAGGAGCTTTCACTTCAGTAGTTTATAATTCCTGGCTATTCTAGGATAGTTTGCACTTCACCAAGCCTCAGACAGGTCAGGACATTTGGTAGGAGAAGGTTGAAAGACAAAAGCAGCAGGCCTTGGGTTCTCAGCCTTTTTGTTTTGTTTTGTTTTGTTTTTTAATTAGAAAATTATATTTTAATTCGGTGGCTAGAATTTTTAGTAATGTGCCTGTATTACATGTAGAAAGTATTCATCAACTGAGAGGAGTTTTAAAATGTCAAAACCAGGAAAAGCTACTTTAAACCATGGCTTGGTTCCTGTTGATCTTAAAAGTGCAAAAGAGCCTCTACCACATCAAACTGTGATGAAGATATTTAGCATTAGCATCATTGCCCAAGGCCTCCCCTTTTGTCGAAGACGGGTAAGTCTTACATTTAAAAAATAGGAATATTTATTTAAATGAAGTTCTTCTGTCTTCTTTAGTGAAGAAATGCTCCAAATTTCAATTGATATTTATAAATTATCAGCGCATTATGTAGCTAGATAAAACTTATGTAAGTGGTAATTATAATAGAATGAGAGCCTAGAGGGCAAGGTTACCCAATCCACCTTTTTTTCTCTCTCATTTGTTTTTCATGATATTAGAATCCTTTAAATTTATTTAAAATTGGCAAATGTGAAAAGCGTGTCTTAAGTATGTTGGCAAATACTAAAACCCCAAATTTGTAGTTTTTATTTTGTGAGAAAAGCAAAAAGCTGGTGGTATTCTTCTTATACATGGGAATTACAGCATTTAGCTCTTTTAAAGAGTATTCCAAGTTCCCTAGATTTATCTGACCCTTAGAACTGTATGATTTTAAATTGCCATTTCTTTAATTCAAACTTAATGTAATAGGGACATTACTTTTTGCTGTTATATCAAATAAAAATAGCATGCAATTGTGTGGCAGTTACGATACAGTTTATATATAGACAATCCTGAACTAACAAACATTTTGTAAAACTTGTGCTAACATATAATCAGGTTATGATCTATTGGATGTTTTTCAGGATGACATTCTGCTATCCCTTGCCAAGTTCTGACCCTGTTAATGTTAGCAGTTTTATTGTGTTTTCTGAGTTACTTGGTATTGCTAGTCTGCATTATTAACTAGAGTGATATATTTTTAGATCTAAAATATGTTTATGATCCTGAACCCATTAAACCAAAACAACAACAAAAACAACCCAAGATTAAATGGGTGATTGCATGTAACAGTGCTATGAATGTTTTACTTTCCTTTTTTACCTCTTTTTCTTTTTAAACTAATGGGGAAATATTCTATTGAACAAGTAGATTAACACAGAACACCTGAAAAGTATTTTTCCTCCTTAGTAAAAAGAATCTTTTATTTGCTGGGACTTAAATAACCTTTGTAAGAACATGTTTTCTAATTATCTTAGCTCCTTTTGAGGAGTACCCTCTTCTACTCCAAACAAGTGGTAGCCATGTTGAAAAACATCTTGATTGAGGTTTAAATGTAATACAGTTTAAACATTGAAAATAGAATACAGATACCACCACCCTCTTATTTTCTTTTTTACTATGTTGTCGGAAAGTGTTTGTCTTCGTTCACTTTGTCACTTTTATAACTTCTGAATGAGGTCACTGTTCTGATTTAAGCATTTACACAGAGGCCTCGAATAGCTTCAAAGTCATTAATAAACTAATTTATTATTTTTATACTTCTATAAAAGAAAATACCAATACAAGTAAAATTTTAAACTGAAGAAAAGAAATGTGGGTGTTTTAAATCAAAAGGTTAAGATATTAACAATCAAGATGATTTTGTTCTTTGTTGCTGACTGTTTTTAATAAACTTAGGTACAATATATGGTAGATTACTTCATTATGTCACAGTGTATATTTTTGCCTTTATCTTCTAACATGTACATGAAATTTAAAAGGCTCAGCAACTCATTCTGTAAGAAAAATTAATAGAGAACTTCAAGGCTTTCCCTGAGGTCTTCCTAGGGTCACTATGCAGCTTGACTTTTCTGGGTTACTATGTTATGTTAATTTATAGCCTTGCATTTGTAATAGCAGAAGAGAACTAAATTCGAAAAGTAAAATTCACACAAGAACATTTTTTGGAATAGTTAAAAAGCACATTCAGTTTTAGACAGCCTGCCTGCCAGTAACTTATAATTGCATAACTCATTGAATCTGACTACTAGAAATATTAGAGGGATAGCGTAATTATATCCCCCTCCCCTCCCCGGAATTCTGTGCCTGGTTAATTTAGATAGCTTTTAATTGATTTGAATGCTCTTTGCTATTTAATTTACTAATTTTCCCTTGGTAAATTGATGATAAACATTTACAAAATGTATTTTTCTTTATCAAAGATGTAAGGAAGACTTGGTATGATATATAATTAATCGTATTTTGTGTGTAACATCTAGTATATCTCATATTGGGTACATTTTATTTTCAAGCAGATTGTTCTCTACTGACAATAAAGTAAACAAAGCAGATAGAGTTCTGTATTTTGTAGGCCATTTTTTTTTCTTCTGAGTAGTGAGCTAATGTGCACTACAGTGACCTCTTATAAGACTTTAGCAATCTTGACCTAGTAAAATTTGAAAAACATGGTATTGTCCTTCCATCTCTCATAGATGTTGATCCACTTAATGTTTGCACAATAAAATACTTCGAAAATTGTGAAAAATCCTTTAAAATAGTTGATATAACTTAAACTTCAATTTGTATCTCTTGAAAGGTTTTCAGAAAATTTGTTTACCTCATATTAAGTGTAAAATTGGTATTGGTAGTCTAACTTATATAAATTATTCTAGTCTCTCATTAGAGGCAGTTTGGACTTAATAGAACAATAAAGAAATAACAGTCAAGTTATTAACCAGTTACTGTAAATAAAAATATTTTTAGTATTAAGGTCTTCATACTTATTATGAGGAATACTTGTTAAAATTCTTGTTAAAAATGTAGATTCCTGGGTTCCCCTCTTTTGGATAGTCTTATGTAAGAGATCTGGATTAAAGCTCAGGAATCTATCTGTATTTTTAAAAGTCTTATAGGTGGGGCGCCTGGGTGGCGCAGTCAGTTAAGCGTCCGACTTCAGCCAGGTCACGATCTCGCGGTCCGTGAGTTCGAGCCCCGCGTCAGGCTCTGGGCTGATGGCTCGGAGCCTGGAGCCTGTTTCTGATTCTGTGTCTCCCTCTCTCTCTGCCCCTCCCCTGTTCATGCTCTGTCTCTCTCTGTCCCAAAAATAAATAAACGTTGAAAAAAAAAAAATTTAAAAGTCTTATAGGTAATCCAGACACAAAAATTTGAGAGGACTAGTTAGTATATAACTTTATTCTAAAAGAACTGATTGTCCTTTAGAGGAAATTTTACAGGCAAAGCTTACTTAATCTATAAAATAACTGAAAATTTTGAATTTTCTTTGAAATTGGAATGCCTAATTATGATACTACTGCATTTCTTAAATCCTGAGATACATTATTTTTTTTTTGCATTTTAAACATATATAAGAAATATTTAAAATGCAAAAAAAAATGTACCTCAAGATACATCTTGATGGAATTTTATAGCTTATTTGGCAGCATTTTTTTTCCTTTTTAGTGATTAGAGAAATAATATCTTTACAACTAAAAGAGGAGGAAAATGTACTTCAGTGCTTAAATCTCATTTCTTAACTCATTTTGTTTGGAGACTTGTAAGCATTTAGAATATTCTTGTAAAGTTACTCTTCATTGTTATTGTTTTGGTAGAAATTTCCAAATGACATGCCGTTGTTGGTTTATACAGGGCTTTTAAAGATACCTGACTATGGTGGTTTATAGACAAAATACTGTGTTTAGAATGTCTGTATTTTCCTGGGTTTGAACTGTGTACTGATTGTGTAGCATAAGTATTAGCAACACCACTAGGAGAGTGGTATAGGACTGCTGGTGGGAGTGGTGGGAGGAGAGGTAGGGTTGATATGGGACAAGGACTCGTCCCGAAACCCAAGAGCTCAAGCAATAATGAAATGTACGGGAATAATGAAATGTAATGGGATTTCTGATAATTGAAAACAATTTTGTGGGAAGTATATTCCATATCAAGTCTTGTTCAAAATACCACATTTAAAACAATTTTTCTTTAAAATGCAAATAGAAATAAAATTAGAATATTTGTGTCATTTGAGAAAACGTTAATATCACTCCTGCATGTTGTTATCATTGTGGGTTAGTTTAAATCAGGGGTCCACAAGCTCTTTCTGCAAAGGACCAGTAAATATTTTGGGCTTTGTGGACCTTATGGTCACTGTTAGAACTATTCATCTCTGCCATTGTAGCATGAAAGCAGCTTTAGGCAATACTTAAATGAATGGGTAAATGGACAGGACTGTGTTTCAATGAAACTTTGCTTATAAAACAGTGAAGATAGATTTTTATGATTATGATAATACTGCAGTAAATCTTGTGCATACATTTTTTTGCTTGTTTATGAGTTTCAGCTCATGGTAAATTTTTAGAATGAGATTGTTAGTTGAAGCCATAAATCTTACATTTCCTTTAAAACCATCATCTTTTTTTCTAATTCTTTTGTAGTTATGTAGAAAAAAATATTTGTGTGGCTAATTGCTACAATTTTAGCATACTGCTTATTATTTCTCTTAATATACAGCGTTAAGTATAATAAAGCTATTAATTAATATATAACCTACTAAATGCATCCATAATTTTTTCTACTGTTGATTTAGACAGTGACCTGCTTTGAACTTTTTTGTACATAAATCTTTAACATCTCTATATACAGATTTCTAGAAGTAGGATTATTGATTGGGTCAAGGAGTATGAACCTTTTTAGATTCTTAAAAAATACTGTTAAATTGCTCTCCAGAAAGTTGTACCAATTAAAAACCAGCACGAGGGATTTCTAATGTTGCTTAAGAGAAAGAAATCATATTCTTTCTTTTTTAAAATTTGTTTTGAGAGAGAGAGAAGAGTGAGGGAGGGCGAGAGAGAGAGAGAAGGAGAAAGAGAGAGAGATTCCCAAGCAAGTTCCTCAGCATGGAGCCCGATGTGGGGCTCAGTCTCAAGAACTGTGAGATCATGAGCTGAAATCAAGAGTCAGAAGCTTAATGGACTGAGCCACCCAGGTGCTCCTTAAGAAATCATATTCTAAGTAGATTTATTCCTACATGGCAAAGTTTTGTGGATTTTACTTAGCTAATACTAGATTATTTTATTTCCAATTTTAGTATTCTAGGTTTTTTATCAAAGGAATCTTTTTCATTTTGAGAAAATAATGAGATATGTTTATATATAATAGCTTCAGGAGGAAAATATGTAAGACCAAGAAATCATTTGTTGCTCACGTAGTTTTATTTTTTATTCTTTTTGGAAAATATTTGCCGTAGACCTGTCACCTATTATTTTCAACTATAATTTTCTTCTTCTCCTCCCATTGTTTTAAAACTACAATCTGTGTTTTTATCTAAATGGATGATCTACATATGTAGTTTTATGATTTATCACTGATTTAACACATTATCTTTACCGCAAGCCTTGTGGTTATCTCAGTTTTTGCACCACCTTAATTTATCATTTTATATTTCTGAATTATAGTGTGATATTTGCACAGTATAAGTGACAGCCTCTCTCAAAGTGTACTGCTATTAATAATATGTATGACAAGAGTACTTCTCATACTAACAAGAGCAGCTGCCAGAAATAGTTGCCTATTTCTTATAGCACTACTACTTACTTTTACATTTCTGACATAGCTTTGCCTTTAGCCCCAATCCAGGTTTACATTTTTTTTTTTTTTTTTTAAATCTAGTCTAGCCATGATTAATTCTCATTGAAAGTAGCTGTAGCAAGTCTGGTCTTTTAAAATGCCTTGATGCCTGAAAGACATCTCATGAAACTCAATATCTGTTTCATGGAACTCTTAGGCAATTAGAAATAGATGGATGTTTACCTAACATACAGAAATATGAAACCTTTAAAAAGCCAGCATCCTCCACTTCTCTCCCAGATTGGTCTATTCAGGTGTCCACCAATTATATTTGTGCCTCTGTCTTTCTAGATCCTTTATATGACCTCACAGTCTAGCTTCCCTGTCTGGTTGGAACCTTTCTCCTGGCATTGATTGCATCTACCTTTGTCCTCATACAACAGTGGAACATATTGTAATTGTTGCCATTACCTTTTGCCCTTAGGCATATATGTACTGCCCAGTGATGTTATTTGATACCTTCATATCTTGTCTCCTCAATTAGGCTATAAACTCTTAGAGTTCAGAAATTATCTTTAATGTCTGTCTTTTTATGCTCCTAGTGATACGCAGAAGAAAGTTAGTATAAATATTCCTATGACTAATTCGTTGAAGTGTGTGTTAAACTTGGAAGATTCTGAAGGAGTTTTTGTACTGTTAAGAATATGACATGTTTTTGTTTACTAAATGTTTTTAAATGACTTTGCAGCTGTGATTTTGAATATTTCATTTTCTAAATTTAAATAAACTCAGATACAGTTTGACACTTAATTTTAAAAGTAATTACTACTTACCAATTTTGAAAACGAAGGAGAAACAAACATAGGGTAAAGTCATTTAAATGGCTACTTTCAAGAGTCTACAGTAGCCCAAAAATGTCAGAAAATGCTGAAATAAAAAATATTACAGTACTTTGGACAGGAGGAAGAACAGGTGGTGATATGAGCAAGTCTGGAGAGATATTTTAATAGGGTACCTTATTATTATTATTTTTTGAGTAAACTAGTAAAATATTACTTCCTAGGGTTATTTTCCTTACACATATATTCCATTGGAAGTGGGGAAGAGTTGACATTTTCAAACGATCTGGTAGTTTCTATTATCACTATTTTATCAATAAAGGAATTAGTTACCACATATCAGACCATTCTATTTTAGATCATGTCAGACTTTTTCTTCTTAGAAATGTTTCATGGGTCATGCATAAACATAAATAAACAGAATATAAATTATAAATTTTCTTGTGGTCTTATTCTATGTACTGTGCAAGGTACTGGCTATAAATAAAAAGGTGATGATTCTTCATCCCCGGTAACTGTGGATGGATATACAAAGGTGAAAAATCACAATCCTTTAAGCATCTTAGATAGTCAAGTGGTAAAAACCATAAACAAATCTTTATTGTATAAAAAGGTAATTGCTTAAATGGACCCATGTACAAAAACTGTGGGAGCATGAGAGGGTCACCGAAGTCTCAAAGCACATGGCTCAAGAAAGGCTTCACAGTAACTTTGAATCAAAACATAAAGTATGTTTGCTAAGCAGATGATCAGAGAAGTGATGGACAGAAGGAACCTATATTATTGCTTGGGCTCACATCTTGGTGTTTCACATTATTTATACTTCTGCAAATTCACTTACCCCTTGACATGACATTTATTAGTATTAATATCAGCCAAAAATATGTATGAAATACTTAGAACAGGCTTGGAAATTTTTCTAGAACCCGTGGATATAGCAGTGAACTAGATGGACAAGGACCATGCCCTCATGGTGCTTAGAGTCTACTTTAGGGAAACAGAAAAGTAGTTGTTAATGCCAGTGTTTCGATGACAGTAAAATCAGGTAATAGTATATAGTCTAACTTGGGATGCAGAGGAGGTACTATACTTTCCATATAGGAACTCATATAATCCTTAAAATAACCTTGTGAAAGAGGTGGTGTATTATAGGATCCCTGTTTTACAGATGAGGAATCTGAGGAGGCACAGGAAAGTTAAATAACTTGCCCTTGAGGTGGTAAGCGACGGAGCTGAGATCCTAACTCAGGCATCTGGCTGTCATATCACAAACACTATGGTATACTGACCGTTGTAGGGTTTGTTGAGTGAACAGATCCATCCTTAGTTGCCAAATGTTTTAAGGGTTAACTTTTGCTATGTAATGCTGGGTTTTTAAATATGTAATTCTTAGCTTTGTTCCCACAATTTATGATGGCTTCAATATCTAACTCTGATAACATTGCTTTCTAGATGGTTTTTGTCATCAAGTGATGTCTTGGTATTAGGCTGTGTCTCAGTTGTCAAATATGAATGTAAAACAAATTATAATGTGTTTTAGAGGTCTACAACTACATTGTAGAAGTAACTGCCATGAATTTTTCTCCCTTTTGTTGATAGATAACAATCTGTTTAAGTAGTTCAGTAATTTTAACAGCACAGGGCAAGGCTATTAAGTTTAGTATGGGAGACAGATGAAAAATATGCTAAAAAATAAACTTGGTACTAAGTTCTGGTAATGTAAACACATATGAAATAAATCTACTGTCCCTTGTCTGCAGACCAGAAATCCAGCAAGTCCTGAGAACTAAGAACTTTTTTAAAGTTAGCCAACCCTAACTGTAACTGACATAAGACCGTTTTATTATTTATCTGAATGGTCCTATACTTTGTTGCAAAAATATTAATGTATAAAGTACTGGAAGTGTTCAGTAATACATATGCACTGTATTACTTTTCTAAACTCCAAAAAGTTCTGAAGTCAGCAATACAGCTTTCTGCAAAATCGTGGGACTCCACAGACCTTTGAGTTTTACAGCTGTCACCCACCTACAAAAAATGGAATACACTTTGAAATGTCAAAGTAGTCAAAGCCTTGTCTTAAGTCTCTGGGCACATGCATATTTAAGTACTGTAAAACATACCTTATATAAATGGATACCTGATTTTACTAACCTAGTTATAGGCAGCTCCATATAATATATAATGATAATTCAGAGCTTATATATTATTTTTCTTTAGGGATTAAATGCGACTCCTGTTAGCCGACTTATACATTAAATGAGGAATGAGAACCTCTACCACTGTTTTACTTCTTCTAGTATTTCTACATAAAATTAATAGCACTAAATTAATTTTTATTCTGCTAATACATATTAGGCATACTTTCTGTGTGTGTTGCTAGTGTAACAAAGATGAGTAAGGCAGAGGCCTTCCTTTAAGGAGGCTACAGATGCTGTTCTGTCTCAGAGACTTATCTCATTGTCCCCACTTTATGGTCACATATCAAAATCAGAGGTTAATTAGCTTATACAACAAATAAACATCTATTAATTGCGAGGCACAATTCTAGGCACTTTAGATACATTAGCGAACAAAGCAGAAAAAGTCCTACCTTTTATAGAATTTAACGTTTTGGTGACCCTGAGAATTCTGCCTGGGTGGGGACAGCGTGTTTGGTGTGCTCCAGTATATAGTGTGCCACCAGACTCCTTTATTCAATTGTACGCTTTTCTTTTCTAAATCAACTGAGGGTAATTTGTCTTATAGTTTCTCCATTTGTTTGTATAGATACTACATACATGTGCATTCATATACAGACACAGCCTTTCTCTGACTTGATAGGATTATGTTGGTAATTTTATTGAAATGTATAATCTACTGGTTTTCAAATACTGTTAGATAGTATCTAGCACAGAATAGTATTTTGAGGTCCTGAAAGATTAAATACGATTCCATTTTCTTCCATTTTTTCATATTCTTGGAAGGAAATTTTAATATCCTATCAAGCTCACCTAGTGATTTCTTTCTGGATTGTTCCTGCGTCAGAATTAGAGTTCTTGGCCCTATCTGACTTGTGGAAAGTTGCATAAATTAATGTGTGTCTCACATATAAACCAATTATATAATGATAGATATAATTTATAGGAGATGTATTTATGGTAGATATAAATGATAGATATAAGTTAAGATTTTTTTTTAATATTATAGAAACTTCACCATAGAAAGTAAGAGCGGAAAGGACTACCATTTATGGTGAAGCCAATGACATTCTAAATGTTAGAAGTTACAGTTCAGTTATTTCCATGATGCCGCACATCTCTTTATTTGCATATATAGTGTTTTATCCCTAAATTGTGAAAAGTAAGATAGGTTTTTTTTTTTTTTAAAAAGTGAATATGATACTAGGTTTCTCTTGTGACTTTGGTAGTATCTCTATATATAAATGTTTATATATTTATAAACTTTATTGACATTTAGTTAGGGCTAGAGGAAGAACAATTAAGAATAAGTATTTCTCAAACATTAATACATTAATACTAACTCCAAAAACACAGAGCTAGTTATTTGTTTCTGATTATTTTATATTTTCATGTATCTTGTATTTGAGAGAAAAAATACAATTTTGGGTGAAATTCTCTTAATTTTTTTCTCCTTGCTAGTATTGAAAATGTAAATCAAAACTTGTAGGTTATTCCTATATTTAATTACATTTTTATGTGTGGGTGATTACGTATAGTTCACTTGGGCACAATTTAAGATTAAACAGCTTTTCAGTATTCCACAAAAATCTCTGCATTATCACTTTGGATTTTAAAATGTCCTTGTTACTACTAGTTTGAACATGTAGGGGCAGTATAGTACTGTTTTTGTAAATCTTGTGTGAATTTGTGGGATTTTTGAATTGGTTAAGTGGTGTTAAAAGTTCGTTCTTCTTTGAGAAAATGCAGTTGTATGTCTTATTTTTTAAGGGATGATTGGGGAGTATTTTATTAAGTTGGAACTATTCTTTCAATTCAGGTTCTGATGCATAGTGTACCAATCTTTTATGTTAGGGAAGCTCATGGCCTTGTTATATTTGAAGTCAAGGAATATGTTAAGCTAACAGGAAAAGTACATTTTTATAGTTATAGAGTAAAATGAAGACAGGTAAAGTGGATTTACAAAAATATGCAAAAATAGTAAAATCAGTGCAATTTTGCTCTTTTTGTTTTTTTAAATATGGAAGCTTCAGGAATTTGTGTGTCATCCTTGTGCAGGGGCCATGCTAATCTTCTCTGTGTCGTCCCAATTTTAGTGTGTGTGCTGCTGAAGTGAGCACCAAAATCAGTGCGATTTTGCTCTTATTCATCCTGTAGCAGCCTTTTCAGACATGAGTGTTTAACTATGAGAATCTTTTAAATAAAGTCTTAATTTTTGAATCTAACAAGTGAACACAATTTAGGTTACTAAACAGTCTTATTTTAAGTTTCTTTAAGAAGTATTTTTTTTTTTCAGTATCAAAACGATTTGGGTTATTACAAAATTGATAGTTTTTTTCCCACTTAAATTGATTTACACTTAAAAACAACTGACCACTTTTCTCTTCCATTTATTCATTCAATAATTGCTATGAGTCAAGGACTGCTTTAGGCGTTTGGAGTACAACAGTGAATGAAACAGACTCAAATCCTCATCCTTATGGAGTTTATATCAGAATAGCCCAGTGCTTAACAGCATAGATGATGGAGTCAGTTAGACTTGGGATTGCATTCTTAGCTTCACCACTTACTAAGCCTCATCTGTAAAATGGAGATAGTAGAAGTACTTACTTTCATAGGGTTGTTGTAAGAATAAAATGAAATAACCTATAGAAAGTATGGTTATGTAATAAGAACTTAATAACTATTACGAAGTCCGCATAAGGCTTTTTCAGTGTATTGGTAAAAGTTATAATTAAATCTCCTTATATGATAGTACTTATTTCTTTTACTTACAGTTAATGTTTTGAATATTTTTTCATTTTTAGTTTGTTCAAATTGTGAAAGAAAATGCTTAGCACCAATTTTAAATGGTCATTTTCTTAAATAATTTCCTGAATGACTGTTAATCTCTAAATGGAAAGCTACTGCATGTGAAAAATTAATGTGATTTGTTCTACTTACATTATGTAGATTCATTCACTGTGACTATCATCTATGTAAAAATTAACCCCATTATGTCTTCCTAAATTAAGGTAACCTGTGCTATCTTAGTATTTTGTTTGGAGTTTCTCAGATGTTTAGAATAAATGTGTTGGCTTCAATACCATTAAATTGAAACAATTTAAATCGCTGTATAAGAATTAAAAAGAGTGTGTTGATTCACATATTATGTTAGCTGCTAAAATGTCTAGTAAATAGTTCCCATTATGATTTTAAGCTCTGACTCCATTTCTTTCCCTAGAGCCCTCAAAATAAGTTAATTAAGAAATGGAACATACTTGCTAACATATTTGAAAACGAGCTTATCAAAATGGCCCCTGGTATATCGTTACTGTATAAGAATTGAGACTGAAAATATTTAAGGACTTGATTCGCAGGTCTTAACAAAAGTGCTTAGAGATTTAGATCTGCCTTTGGTACCCTGTGCTGCTCTTGGTTCTCTTTATTTTTTAATTACGTGGAAACCCCATATTTAACACATATACATACATGCGGATGTGGCACACGCACACACACCTACAAGCACTCCCGGGCCCCCCATACACGCAAATGAAATTCTCACGCACCCCACCTCTGTTGAGTAGCTTATCTGCTGTGTTCATGCTGCAACTGCTTCATTGAGGGGAAGTGTTGTTCTGCTGTTTTCATATTAGCTTTGTTATCATGCGGTATTTTCAGCTGCTCATACTCATTACCATACAGCTGGTATGTAGAGAAGACAAGGAAGCAAGCAGAAGTTGTACTGTCTACAAGAATAAGAAGCTCTCTTGCAGATGGGGTGCTGGCAGATGGGGCATGTGTTTGAACAGGTTTTACTAATAACAGAGTGCATTAAAAATCATTCTGAGAAAGTCCTAAGGTCAGTGCCATGAATTCAGAGCTTGAGAGGTTGTTCAGCTTTTTGTAGACCTTTTTAGAATATTAATTAACTCTCATACAAAAAAGTAATAAATGGCTAACCACAACCTCACCCAAAATATTTTTTATCAGTTTTTCCTTTTTCATTTTAGTATATTTTCTCTTTAATGTAATTTACAAAGCATTGATACTATTCGCTAGTGTTTCTCATTATCTTGCACTGTATTTTGTAGTCTTCAATATATTTACTTAAAATTCCCAGACCATGGTTATATACAAAAGTACATATACTTTGAGCAATGTAATAACATTCTTCAGTTTTAATATATAAATGTTAAAATATTTCTTAGAAGATGAAAAGCAAAGAGGATTTAGAAATGCATATATATAGTGTTGACTACAGTGAGGTTTAAGATGAATTATGTTCTATCTCCAAAGTTAGAAGTGAATGGTATGCCCCAAAATGTATCTTTTGTTAAAATTATCATGAAATTATTATGAAAATGCTTTTCATATTCACAAAACCAAATGAAGTAGCAATGAAATAACTATCAGGAACTTTTTTTTTTTTTTTTTTAAAGTATGTCAGTGGGATCTTAGTCCTTTTGGCCCTTTTCATTAAGTGTAGTGTTTCTTGCTAGATCCTTTCTCAATGGGAGGTCATGATAAAAAGCAACTAAAGCAAAATAAAGATAGGCGGTTATGTGTAAAATGCATAATATTCAATTTAATTTTAATGGAAATGTCACTTAACTTGCTATTTTGTTCATAGAGATTAAAATATATATTGCCAAAGGTTGTTTTGTCTTTTTTTTAAAGCAAATATTACTTAAAATGGTTTTGGTAACTCTCAGAACCTTTCAATGCTTCAGATTTCTTGTCAGTAAAATGGAGATTCAAAAATGATATCTCTTGGGTTAATACCAATGAATAAATAAAATACTGAGATCTGTGGGATATGGTGTACATTAAGTGTTGTTAAAACTGTATATTCCTTTTAATAGTAAAAGTTTATTTTCTGTTGGGCATTTTTAAAGGTACAGGAAGTTCTAAACCAGGTTGGTTTTTTTTAACAAAGATAATTGCATTTTTGTTGTATATCAAACTGTATATTTCAGTTTAGTTTATGCTTGAGTTGTGTAACTGATAAATGTCTAGAAAATTGTATTACTTTTCCCTGAGGGGGGGGATATACATATATAAATATATAAGATGATATAAATAAAACTATATATAACACATACTAAATAAATAATATATAAAATATGTTACCTACATCACCTTCCCTTATATTTAAAATTATATGAGCTTTTCAAATTATGCTGAAAATTAACTTTTACGGTTATTTTTTCCTGTAGTTTTGTGTCATTATTGACTAAAGTATGTGTTACATTGCTCATTATCTCATTCAAATATTGTTTTTTGATACCCTGTTAAGTGCAGGATACCCTCACCCTATGTGAGGAGTTGATGTAAAAGAATCAAAATAGAAGTGGTCACTGCTTTCATGGAACTTACAGTTTAATAAGGGACATGACATGATTAATGTGCCTACAGTGTGACAAGGCGTTGGGTCAAGCACTGTGGTTAACAGCTTTAGAATGGGGAGGAGGTGGCTCAGAGAAGGACTATACACAGATGATTCCCATGTTTTCATCTCTAATCTAGACCTTTGTTCTGAGCTCCAGAGCTAGTTGGAGCATGATAGCCTCACCTGGATGTCTCAAAGACACCTCAAATCAAATATGACCAAATATGGAATTTGTGATCCTCCCTACCCCAGGAAAAGCAAACAAACACTCTTGTCTAGTATCCTCTCTCATGTCCCATCCAGTGGGAAACCTAAGAACCTAAGAACCATAAGAAACCTAAATGTCATCTTTAATAATTCCTCCTCCTTTACTTTTCATGACTAGTCAGTCTGTCATCAAATCCTATTAGTTTTATGTCCTAAATGTCTTGTAACTGTTCACTTCTACCCGTCTCTTGTTGCACCTAGGTAGTCTAACCCACTGTTATCTCTTGCCTGGCCTGGTGGAATAAATTCCTCACATAGTCTCTCCACATCCACTCTCACTTCCGTTCTGTTTTTAATACTACATTTAGAATGATTTTTCAAGAGGCTTATCTGATTATTTCTTTCCCTTCACTAACATGCAGCATTAGCTTTTCACTACTCTTATGGTAAAGACCAAAATCCTTTATGAGGTCTTGCATAATCTAGCCCTTATCTACTTCTCTTAACCTCATTTTGCACCTGCCATAGAGCCTTTATTTGTGCCTTGCAGCCATTAGGGGTGCCCTTCCCCCACCACAACACACTTTAGTCATTGCTTCTCTTCTCTGAAGAGACTGCTTCTTCTTATCCGAAGAAGACTTCTCTTCTCTGAACCTCTAGAATAGGTCAAAACCTTAACATTACACATTTTTCTAAAACTCTATAGCATTTACCACAGTTTTACTTTGGCTTTGTTTTGTTTGTCTTCCTCTCTTACTACACTGTAAACTGTAGCCATGAAGCTGAGACCATACTTAATTTAACTTATGTGTAATAGACACCCAAATAAATAAAGGAATGAGTGTGGGAAATCAAAATAACCATATAAATCTATATTTGTTTTAATTATGTATCCCAGGTAGAATAACAATTGGAGATAGTTGAAACAGTGTAGGATAGAATCACAGAGATAGGCATGTGTTATCAACACTGATGTTTACTCCTAGGAAGTGATAACCACACATGGATCAAACTGATACTAAAGATGGATTGTTCCTTTAAAAAAGATCTGTGTGATGAAATTAAGAAACAGGGCCAAAGTGATAAAGTGATAACTGCATTTTGAAGCATATGTTTGCTACATACTCCAAAAAGTGCCCCCTCAACACTACTACATATTAATAAGTTAGGTATTTTTAGTCTATTAAACTAAAAAATTCAAAATCAAGTAAAAGTCTTAATACCCTTTTAAGGGAACTTAAGGGAATTAAGTGTTGTGGGGTTGTGATAAGCATTTAAAACAATTTCTTTAGTGTTATGATACATAACTTTCGTCAGTTTTCTATCGTGTTCAGATCATTTGGGTAAGGGTGAAAGACTATTAGCCCTTTCAAAAGGACTTTCCAATGAGATACTTTGGTGTATTCTGTTCTCAGCTTTTTTTCATTATTTCATGTTTTAGAGATACAAAGTATAGGACATGAGGGAGTGAGGAGGGTAGGCTATGGTTCTTGGCGGGGGAGGGGGGTTAGGAAAGGAAGCAAACCCATGTATTATCGTAAACACTGTTCATCAGATAGATTTTCTTTCACTGTGCCTACTGATGGCTGCCTACCTTCAATATAATGTCAAAGATAATGGGAGCAGTTCTTCACCAAGGGGGCATTGGCAGTGGTGTATTAATTCTTTGTCAGGCTGCTCTTGGTAAATTCCCGGAAGTAAAGTGTATCAGAGTACACAATTAGCTACCTAGTTTGTCTCTTCTTTCTCAATGTCTGCTGTGATTCTAACATAGATCTCATCTATAATCACATATTTGGATACTGAAACAGCTCGGGAAACATCCTAGAGATTTCTTAACTACCAGTACTTCTTGCTATGTATGTAGAAAACACTATTTCATTTTCTGTAAACTGGAGACCAAGATTTGCCTGTGTTCAAATCCTAGCCACCCTACTTAGTTGTCTAACCTTGGGGAGAAGTTACTTAAGCTCTCTGTGTCTATTTCCTCATCTGTAAAATGGGATAATAATAGTACCTATTTCACAGGGTTGTTAGACAGTTTCAATGAGTTTATGTAAGTACCTAGAAGAGTGCCTGAAGTTCTCTTCTGTGTATACTTCATTTTCTTAAGAGAAGATTTTTTTTTAAAGAGTTGCTTATTCAAGTTTGACTAGTTTACAGTATTTTTTGATGGTGGGCAGTTAAGGAGTATTCAAATCAGATTAAATGTAGTGTTTGTTTTTCCTTTTTTCTTAGGTTTAAAATATTGCCATCTGTGTTTCTTGAAAATATCTCTTCCTCTTTCTAGCTCTATGCATTGTCATATAAATTGAGCAATTTCATCCATCAATTATATTGATTCGTCATTTTTTTTTATTGACTTGTCTGTTCTTCCTCCTGAATTGGGAGTTCTTCCAGGGTAGAGGTTACATCTTGCTCAGTTTTTCATTCTTTTTGCTTAGTGTCTGGCTTTTAGTAACCCTGGCTAAATATTTCTTGAATGCAGCAGATCTAGAACTACCAAAATAAAATGTTTGAATCACTGTTTGGTTTTCTTCTCCCATCTTGTTTCATTGTTTAGAAAATAGAGAACCATTATATGACTCAGGATTCATTTGGATGAGACTCATAATATTACAGTGGAATTTGAGGTTAGAGGCTCCCCATAAATTTTTCTCACATAATTTCCTTTTTCTGTGTTCCCTATATAGAAAAACAAGTACAGTACATTTCACAAAGTTAAAGTCTTTGAAATAAATGAATTGGTGGAGTATAAATGACATCTTGGTCTAACAAAATCTTTTTTTTAATGTTTATTTATTTTGAGAGAGAGAGAGAGAGAGAGAGAGAGAGAGAGAGAGAGAGCAAGCAGGGGAGGGGTGGAGAGAGAGGGAGACAGAATCCCAAGCAGGCCAAAACCCATGAACCATGAGATCATGACCAGAGCCTAAATCAAGAGTTGGATGCTTAACTGACTGAGCCACCCAGGCTCCCAATAACAAAATCTGCTTATTGCAATTGCTTAATAAAAGCTAGTTAAATAAAAATGTCTGAAAAATACCATTTAATTTTAATCTGCCCTTTACATTGTGATCATGATGATTAACCTGTCTTTATTTAACATCTCTTGAAAGTTATTCTAAGTTCTTAGTATGTTGTTTTGTCTCTTGATAGAATAACTTTTAAGGAATGTCTGAAAGTGAAGACAGGGGTGTGTGTGTGTGTGTGTGTGTGTGTGTGCATGTCTTTATCACAAAGGCTAACAAAATATTACAACTTTAAGAATTTTCTGTAGTTCATCTTTTTGCTAGCTTTGACTTCATGTAATTTGGTAGATTTCAGCTATTCCTCATAGGATTTTTTTTTTCATATTGTAAAAGTTTGAACATGTATTGACTCAGTTAAAAAGAATTTAAGATTCAATTTCTTAAAGTGTTCTCAAATCACCATGTAGCAGTTCTCAACAGACCAGCTGTATGCACAGAGCAGATCTTAAATTGTAATGCACATTTGTTTAGTAGTCATTGTGCCATGATTACATACCATGAGTTCACACAACTGGAAGGAAACTCATGATACCCATCCTGCAGAAAGAACATTTTAGAATTCTGTATCAAGTGCGGCAAACTTTCAAAGTTAGTTTTTAAACATTTGGAGGCCTTGAGTATTTATAGATAAATATGTTCTTAAATATTAAAGAAATTTAATAAAGAAAGTGAACTTAAAATATATCTTTTTAATTTTTTTTTAACGTTTATTTTTGAGACAGAGAGAGACAGAGCATGAACGGGGAGGGTCAGAGAGAGAGGGAGACACAGAATCCAAAACAGGCTCCAGGCTCTGAGCTGTCAGCACAGAGCCTGACGCGGGGCTTGAACTCAGGAATCTCAAGATCATGACCTGAGCCGAAGTTGGAAGCTTAACCAACTGAGCCACCCAGGCACCCCTAAAATATATCTTTTTAAAACAATGTTTAATGTTTATTCTAGGGAGAGAGAGAGAGTCAGAGAGACAGAGACGGAGAGACAGAGACAGAGACAGGGTGCAAGCAGGGGAGGGGCAGAGAGAGAGGGAGACACAGAATTCGAAGCAGGCTCCAGGCTCTGAACTGTCAGCACAGAGCCCGACGTGGGGCTCAAACCCACGAACCGTGAGGTCATGACCTAAGCCGAAGTTGTATGCTTAAATGACTGAGCCACGCAGGTGCCCTATAAATAAAATATTTCTATTCTAATAGTTTTGCCAAGATGTCAAAGTGCTCCTGACTATTGACCTTACATTCACTGCAAATAAAAAAAAACTACCATAAATCATATACCTTTTCACATTTAACAGTTATTTTGAAAATATTTCCATGACAGGCAAAAATTATGTCAAACCTTATTCATGACCCATCTATTTCTAGTAATCTTTCTTTGTACTCTGCTTTTATTTACTGAAACTTTATAGTCTGTTGAAATCTCCTAAAAAGTTAGGGGATCATGTAGATGTTATGCTAGTCAGATAATTCTAGATTCTTTCAAAGCAAAGAATGCAGTTTCTTAAATTATTGCTTTAAAATATAATTTGATGTTTCTGAAATGACTCTTTAGAATTCTCCTTTTTAAGTGTAGTGGGGGCATGATTACTGGGTTCTTCTCTCCTTACTTGACAGCTGCATCAAACAAATAAAGAGCAGGCAAGGTACTCGAAAATAAGTAAAGAATTGATTAAAGATCACCATGATGCTAGAGCAAGAACCTGATGTGATTTATGTTTCATATTGGCCTCACACCAATATGGAATTAATAAGTGTTTTTGAATAAGTGAAGTAAGTTTAAGTCCACAGACTTTGATTCATAACTAGAGTTTTAAAAGATTAAAGTTATCCCTTCTCAGTTTAAATTCTTGTGGAAAATACATAAGATGATTGAGATGAGAAGAGATGCTATATTTTAAAAAATACAATAAGTTTGAATCTGGACTTTATGTATCTGGTAGCCAAATTTTATAATGGGACATAGTTATCAAAATTGGGAAGCCAACCAATAAAAGATTACCGAGTTGAGAATAATGTGTATTTTAGATTAAGCAGATCTTGTGTGACAACATGCTAATGAGAGTGTACCTAATAAGTAGGGTTGCACCTGAGGCTGTACTTAGCTTTAGCTGAAGGCTTTTTCCAACTTTGAGATTCTGTGGTTATGTTCTGGAATTTTTTTTTATGATCACAGATAAGCAGTCTTAAAAAGTGTACCATGGGTAAAATCCTTTTGTCTCTAATAACTAAAGGTAACCATATCATTTACCATTATAGACATTTGTTATAATAAGGCTGGAGGCATTGTCCATCTATAGAGATCTGAGCCCAACATCAGTGTCTTTCTCAAAAAAAGTAAATTATTAAATGTAAGGATAAAATCAGAACATAGAGAATAGAAGAGCAAGGTAATAGAGATATGATGCAGTAGATACTCCTTCATTCTTATAGAATTGAGTTATGAGATATAAAGACTTACAATAGTGCTTGGCACATGGTGTAGCCTAATAAAGTAGTATAATTCTCTTTTCCAAGTTTAGGAATCTTTTGGGATAGCTGCTGAGTTTGAGAGTAAGTGTGAGGGAAATGAAAGAGTAATTGCTGCACGAAAGAGTTGAAAATAGTTATATCTTCTTTAATCAGTAACTGAGAATTACTTTGTAAGCAATATTTAATTTTATATATATTTTTGAAAATATAAAAAATAATATAGGCAAAAATATATACAGAAGTTCTGTTGTATTTACTCTTATCCTGAAAATCCTGTAATGACTTCACAATTAAATCTGAACTCTTGACCATGACCTACAGGATCCTACATGATCTGGTCCTTGGTTACCCGTCTGACTTCATCGTATACCAGTCACTTCATCTTAGCTAGACTGGCCTTATTCTTGTGGATCCCAGGCTCTACTCTATCATTTTGACTTAAAAGTTGTTTCCCGGGTGATGCCATTCAAAATTAGCCACACTTCTTTACTACCCTAGCTACCTACTCTTTCATAGCACCCTGTTTGATTTCTCTCTTAGAACTAAGCATTATATGAAATTATCTTAGTCATGTATTAGTTTGCCTATTAGATGACTTCTCCCCCACCCTGCCCTGGAATGTTACACTATAGGGGAGTAGAGAGCTCATCTGCATTGTTTGCCACCTTATACCTAGAGCCTAAAACAGTTGTTGGCACATACTGGGTTCAAAAGGTTATGCAAGTGAACTTGTTTATTGACAGGTAAGAAAAAAGAGGGAAAATCTCTTATTAAGCCTCTTAGATGACCATTGTGAATATTTTAATATATTTACATAGGCTTTTCTTTGTGTGTGTGTGTGTGTGTGTGTGCACGCACACACACACACACACACACACACTTAAATATTTGCATATATATTTTACATTGGACCATACTTTATATCATGTGTTTGAATCTCACATACCTTCTACTTTACAGTAGCCCTTCCCCTAGTTCTTTACATGATGAACAGTTAGTTACACGGTGAGCTAGAATGCTCTACAATGAAGTGTTTTCCTTAAGACTTCCTTAAAAGGAGGCTTTGAGTTGGGGGCTGGAGAGGCAGGACATGGGGAGAAAGGGTTGGGAGCAGAGCAAGACAAACTGTTTAATTTTCCAAGTATGTCATGCACTTTTGAATACCAGAGGTCCTTTCCCCACATATTGGTGAAAATCAATGAATCATGTACCCTACTGCCCTGAATTACATTTTTTATTGTCTTTTCATCAAGTTTTTGGGAGATTATCATGTTCAAATGAATGTTTATTTCTGAAGTCTCTTCATTCCCCCCTATATTCAAAAGTACAAGCCGTTTGTGTATATGATCTGGTAGGAGTGCCTATTGAAACAGAAGGACCCCTTATTAGTCAGTGTTTATAACTAAATAAGAAGTCAACAGTCTTTACGCCCACACAGTAAAGTTCTCCTTGTACAGAAGGACACATATTATCCCTAAAATGGGAGAATGAGTCATGGCAGAAAGTACTTTTGAAGAAACCGTTACTAGTAAATTAAAGAATATTTTAACTGTAATATTAAATGTTTGGATTAGGAGGTGTGTTGGTAAATAGTTTACTCCTTAATGCACCTTATAAGACCAGTGAGTACTAGAAGTCTTACATATGTTAATTCTTCAAGGTAGTGATAGTGTTATTTCCACATGTCTTTAGTCCACAGATGATAATTTCCTTTTTCTTCCTTGACATCTAAAAAAACTTCTGTTTGCTACCAAACTCAGAAGCAACACTATTTTATATGAAATTTTCTATTTGAATGATTTCTTCATTTTCTGACCTCCTACACTACCCAATTTGGCACTTGATAGATATTGTTCTCTATTAGTTTCTTGTCTTGCCAGCTGGATTTTAAGTATCTTGGCGGGGGAGAAAGGTTACTGTAATGTTTTTATTTGTCCTCAGCATTTTGTAGATATTGGGATATAAGTGATTATTTTTTAATTGATTTCTTTTAACCTAAATCTTTCAGTTTCTGTCACCTTTTCCCAGTCACCATGTCTTTGCCTCAGATTTCCCACATGTAGCAGAAGCACAGTCAGATGGATCTAGATAATCATTCCATGAACTGAATAATCAAGATTTAATCATAGTTTGCATATGCAATTGCTGTTTACAAAATATAACTTTTTGCTTCCTTCTTTAGCAATGTCTGATTTTTTGAGCCTAACTTGCTTGAGCCATCACGTATCTAATGGAAATCAATTAATAAGTAGTGAACTTGGGACCGGAGTCTAAGGTTCTAATACAGCTGTATAACCCTGAGCAAGACACTTAATTCTCTACCCTCACCTTTCTCACCTGTTAATAGCAGTTATTATTTTATAGGATATTTGTTATATGCTGGGCATCTACTAGGTCCTCACAATGACTCTGTGGGCTAGGTTAGTAAAGTTGTTAGGCGGTAATTACCATTAGAAAAACTAGAACTCCTGAAAGGTCAACCCTTACGGAGGTTCCACTCTAATAACAGCAAAGCTGGTGTTTAAACTCAGGTTTCTCCAATTCCAAACCCCATGTTCATTTCATAAATGAAGGAGAACTAGATTAGATGACTTCCAAGTTCTCTTCTAGTTCTAAACGTTATGGCTTCCTGCTATTAATGTTGTTGTTGTTGTTGGCTCAGTATGTACAACTTTTTTTACTTCTTAGCTTTTAGCCCCTTTCTCAAAACTTTTTGGTCATAACTAAATTTAAGTCATGACTAATCTGTGACTTATTTAAGACATTAATTCCAGAATTTTAAACAAACCTTGAAACAAAAGGCTATATTAATACTAAAATATAAGATTGATATAGCACACCTACAGAAATTTTTTTTTCCGAGTAGGTAAATGTATTTGAACATCACAACCAGCAGCAGTAAATATGGAACTGGATAAAGAAAGTAGAAGAGTGAATAGAGTTCTAGGTCTTCTATTGAGAGAATATTGATTTCATCCCTTCTCTATATTTGCTGTTTTATTTTTCTTGAAATCAACCTTATTTTTATAGTTTCTCATGATATTTTCATTACTCTGCTGAAGGGTTACTATAAAGCAATCACAAAAAATTTTGAGAAGGAACTTTTGGATATGAATTCAACATACTTACTGATGGTTGATTTTGGATTTGAAGCATGAGATGTAAAGATGAATTGATTTCTAAAGAAGTCAGGATACATTCCAGAGTGACTTCCTTTGTCAATTATTGCAGGTATTGCCCATCTGTATAGAGATACTATAAGGAACGTTTTGGTGCATGGATTAAATCTGATAGCTCTACCACAATATGAATTTTAGCAGAGCAAACAAGCAAAATTCCCATCTTTATTGTTTTCTTCTGTAGCTCTGATAAATGAAACTCTTAACTTGCATCTCGTATGTATGTATGTGTGTATATATATGTACTTGCACATATGTTTATCAGATAACTAATTTGGCCCAATTAGAAGGGATGAAAAAAGCTTTTACTGCTTGAATTAATGTTGCAGTTTATTTGTGTCAAATCCTCAAGGACTGTATTTTTGTAAAGAGAGCTATAAATACCAGAAACTTCAAGAAAAAGAAAAATTTATAAAAGTACCACTCCTAAAATTATAGTTATCTTAAAAATTATTTAAAGCAGTCTGAGCTATATTTTGATTTGCATTTTGATTTACAGTAATATTTCACTATTTGTTTACTTGGATGATAGTTTCAAACTAAATCTGGCTTACCTTGTTTTATTTTACATGTTCTCAAATAACTGGTTTTGAACTAATATCAATGTGAATTCTAAGAGTCAGAAGTGTGTATATTACCCTATTCTGTGTCTTAAATTCAGTGGAGGAAGAAAAGCATTTGCTTAATTGCATACTCTCCTGTGCCTGACAAATTCTAGGTTGCTAAATAAATGCTTAATTAATGAATAAGACTGGAAAATAACTTATTGATCAGTACTGCCACCTACTTGCATTAGGGAAAATGTAGATGCTGGGCGTACATATTATTTTAATTGACAATACCCGTGATATGACAAACTATTAACTTGCCAGTTTCAGTTGTGAACCTTTTAGTAAGAACTCACATCCCAGAAAGTTAATGACAGTGGGTTAGTGTGATTTCAAAAAGTTTGTTTTAGCTTCAGTATGCTTGGCATTCCTTTGATGTTGAAAGTTTGAGCTGTCTCTAATTTAAATTCTATGCTTGGGCAAGACAGCCAATTGTTGTGGTAGGTAGTTTTTCTAGTGTAATATCAGAGTGAAAAATGTTGTCTTGATAATAAAGAAAATCACTGACATATAAACACATTCTGTTATTATAAAATGGAAGTAAATTTTTAAATGTTAGCAAGATAATGAAAAGAACCAATAATAGTATAAAATCATCAATTCTAGTACAATGGATAAGACTTTTTAGTACTGAGTATAACATATTTATGCTTTAGAAAAATGATGTCCTGGTTGCTACTATTTATTTGTATGGCCAGTTATTCAAAAACATTAATTATTGTTATGTATCATTTTTCTGTTGTGTCCTAGAATAAGATGGGAGCCTTCAAGGAGTAGATAGTAGTGGAGAAAGATATATAAAAATAATGACAATAATTTTTAGGTATGATGAGTGCAATAGAAGAATTTATTTAAAATGGAAATAACTCTGAGACCCAAGGTGAGGAAAAGTATTCTATTACTCCTTCTGTACTGTATAAAGGTACATACTTCTCTGAAGATACATAATTCAGTGAAGACTTCTTGACTGTTTATATTTTTCTCACTATTTATAGGTAGAATAATTTGGTTTCTGTCAGTGACTACAACTTGCCCTTCTAAAAACTTAGTCATCCCAACTAATTGCTCAGAAAGAACCATTTCTCTTATGCTAGCTCACAAGTTAATCATTCTACTACCTTATTTCCCAGAGGCTTTGCCTCTGAGGCGGTACATCTTCATATCTTTGTACTGTTTTTTAATTTATTTATTTTCTTTCTTAAGTTGCTGCTCTCATCCATTCTCATACACGTAGCTCAATGGAGTTGTGATAAGATGAGCATTGAATCTGAGTTAGCAGTCACTCCCCTTGCTGATAGATTTCCAGTAAGGCTTACAGGTTGTCAATCAGCACAAGAAATATTTTTTTTATACAACGGGAAATTTATTGCTTAGCTGGAATTACATGAAAGTATATTGTAGTGGAAATATGTTTAATACATTGAGTATTGATTCTAAAAATTTGGATGACAAACACAAGTATTGTCTCAACAGTAATGGTTGACTAGTCTTTTTTTCAGTGAACTTACTAGTTAACATTCTAGCATAAAGCGTAAAATACTTTTTTTCCTAAACTTATTTAACATAGATTGTGGACTGATCTCAGTTTGAAATGTTTCTGTCTACCTCAAGGGTCAGAAAAGATAGATAGATACACACATAAAGGCTTTTTTCATTCATACTACTGAAAAACTTAAGTCTCTGAAGAAAGTTTTACATATCTGTATTTTAGGGGCACCTGGATGGTTTAGTTGGTTGAGTATCCAACTCTTGATTTCAGCTCAGATCATGATCCCAGGGTTGTGGGATTGACCCCTTCAGCAGGCTCTGCACTGAGCATAAAGCCTGCTTGGGATTCTCTCCCATCTCTTTCTCTCTGCCCTTCTCCCCTGACCACATGCACACGCTCTCTCCCTCCCTCTCTCTCTCTGTCTCTCTGTCTCTCTCTCTCTCTCTCTCTCAAAACAAAAATTAAAAGTAAACAAATAAGCAAGTAATAAAAATATCTGTATTTTAGTCAATACTCTCAGAAATAGGAATGGAGAATGTTTGGGGTTTTTTTGCTTTTTTTAAAAATTTTATTTTTTATTTTTTTAAATTTACATCCAAATTAGTTAGCATATAGTGCAACAATGATTTCAGGAGTGGATTCCCACTCCTTACCCATTTAGTCCATCTCCCCCTCCCACAACCCCTCCAGTAACCCTCAGTTTGTTCTCCATATTTATGAGTCTCTTCTGGTTTGTCCCCCTCCCTGTTTTTATCTTATTTTTGTTTCTCTTCCCTTATGTTCATCTGTTTTGTCTCTTAAAGTCCTCATATGAGTGAAGTCATATATTTGTCTTTCTCTAATTTCACTTAGCATAATACCCTCCAGTTCCATCCACGCAGTTGCAAACGGCAAGATTTCATTCTTTTGGATTGCCGAGTAATACTCCATTGTATATATATACCACGTCTTCTTTATCCATTCATCCGTCAATGGACATTTGTGCTCTTTCCATACTTTGGCTATTGTTGATAGTGCTGCTATAAACATGGGGGTGCATATGTCCCTTCAAAACACCTGTATCCCTTGGATAAATGCCTAGTAGTACAATTGCTGGGTGAATGGAGAATGGTTTTATTTGCTTTTGTTCATATATATATATATATATCATGATGAAATTAATAGATCACAACTTTCATTAATAGAACTTTAGAGAATATTGAAAATTATTTTATTTTATTTTATTTATTTGAAATCTGGTAAGAGGTTTAGTTGGCTAGTTTTGCTTGCCAAATTCTTTCTTCATGGTCCAAATTAACATTGTAACAAGATAGTAGGGAGAATTGTTGAAATAATTAGGAAAATAAAATCTTCATGAGTACTTAACTTATGTAATGTTTATTACATTCTCACTTAAAGGATAAATTAATAAAAATAATTATCAAATGGGACCCATGGAATGTGGGGAGTGTGGGGTGGTAGAAAGTTTTTTCAGTGTATACTTTTGATTATCATTTTGATTTTTGAATCGTGTAAATATTTTACCTATTCAAAAATAAAACATGAATATACATACCTACATGTAAATATATGTTTGCGAAGGTCAGGTGTCCCTTTAACTTCATACCATACAAAGGAGCCATTCCTTTGAATATAGAAAATTACGTTATTTTCTTCTTTAAATATCCTAGGTTTTGAGGCAGTATCCCTGCTTTATTAAAGTTGATCTATGTCCTCAACTGAGTAGACTTAATTTGAAAAAGTTACTTCATTTAAAGACAGGACATGATTTCAATTGTAATCAAGGTGTATACTGTTACATGATTGGTGGGAAGTTCATTTGTCCTCTAATAAGCTGGTTACCACTGACAAATTTTAGAGAAAATGTCAGGTGTTCATTTTATAATTAGCTAGTTTCTTCAGATAGCCCGGAGCGGAGGCTGATGGTGGAGGGGAAATCACTTTTTTTGGCTTTGTATTTTTTAAAATCTTGAGTGCTCTGAATCTTCTAACAAAAGGGTTTTATGGGTCTCTTCCTAACCATTGGATTTCCTCCCCCCCCCCCCCCCCAGAGAGACTTCTTTTCAGAAAGAACTTTCCTTTGAAGTAAGCTGATTGTTTATTTAGAAAATTAACTTTTTGCTGGGTACTTGTACATATTGTATCTGAGGGCAAGAATTTAAGAGTCAGATTTTTTTAAAAAGATAATATAATATATAGAATATACTTTCCAGAAGAATCCAAGATGTACATCTTCATAAAATTTTGGATTATCTTATTTCATTTATTTTTTTTTAAGTAAAAGATACTCCACTAACTTAATGTCTGTTATAAAGGTAAACATTTATTTTTTAAATTATGAGACTACTTTATGCAGCATTTAGAATCATTTTCCTAATGAAAGTCATTTGTTAACTATAGCAGAGAGTATTAAAATGTACTAAGTCCAAATACTATTTCTTTTTTTCTGAAGAAACATTTTAGGTACTTAAATAACTATAGGCATGCAGTTTACTTATAATAAAGAATGTTAATGGGGAGGGTAGGAGTTAATTAACTAGACCCTTAATAATGGGCCAAGGAATCTTACAATTGCCTCCCTCCCGAAGCCAGTTGTGTAGCAAGTTGCAAGATAAAATATCTAGATTTGTGAAGTAGTCATTCTGAGAAAAAGGTTGCCTTCAGGCAAACTTTGGTATTTATTATTATGTAAAATGCCTTTTTAATGGTAAGCAATGCACGTTGTCAAAGTAATTCTGGAGGTAGAAGTGCAGTACATCCTGTTTACTCAAGATTAAATGAACAAATAAGGGTAGGACTCTCAATAAGCCCAGTTTTTGCTTTCTTTGAAGAAATAGAACATTTTGGCCAAACTTTACACACTTAATACTAGTCTGATAGTCTTAAGATATTGTCATGATTACCAAGAATTGATGAAGTGTGGCAATTTTCTTGAAAACTATATTTGAAATGAAGGGAATGGAAAAACATAGGGAACATTTTCATTGAATGCCAATATAAGAAGTATGCAGGTTAAGATAGAACTTATTATATAATTTCTGCAAATGCTCCAAGCTCCAAACTGGCTTACTTTATTGTAAATCCTCCCCACCCCCCAACAAAGAATATTTAATTTCTCCCTTCGGGATTGCTCATTTTGTATCTTCTAAGCTACTTGAAAAATGTGATCAGTCTGTGCCAGGACTGCAATAGGATAACAGTTAGTGGAAATAGTCTGCCCTGCCTCTGTTGGGAGGACTGTATGGAAAATATATTCCATTTTCAAAATGTTTCTGAAAGCACTTATTTGTGGAAAGGATGCTTGCCATTTAAAACTCTTCAGAAATGCAGGTTTTACAAAATACAAAATAATCTCCTGAAAGTTTGAAAGGGGAAGGGGGCTGTCGTGTGGGGGCGGGCTCATTTGCTGCCCACATCCTCCCTCTGTTCAGTGCGTTGTGTGCTTACGGGTTCCCTGGAGCGGATCACCATATAATTGATGTGCAGTCTGCATTGCTGAATCCTGGACTGCACCATTCTGTGTTCAAGGGAAGATGTAATCTGATCCCTCTGCTGCTGAGGGAGGAATCTGTTCAGTCAAGGCTTTGACAGGGCATAGTCTCCTCCAATAATCTTCTCGGTTCTCTCTCATTATTCCCTCGAGTTCTCCTCAGTCAAGCTGCATGTATGTATGTGTGTCCCGAGAAGCGGTTTGATACTGAGCTGCATTTGCCTTTACTGTGGAGTTTTGTTGCCGGTTCTGCTCCCTAATCTTCCCTTTCTGACGTGCCTGAGCATGTCCACATTAGAATCTGTGACATACCTACCTGAAAAAGGTTTATATTGTCAGAGACTGCCAAGCAGCCGGACACACGGGGGCACAGAATCACTGAAGGGGAAAAATACAGAAAATATGGGTTTCTACGGCACACTCAAAATGATTTTTTACAAAGTAAGTAATCTGTTTTCTTCCTGTGTTGTATGATTGTGTGTGTGTGTGCCTGCCTGAGAAGGAAAATCTGTATCATCAGAGATGGCTGCAGTATCCTCTAATTTTGGTGGGTGGCTGGATGGCTGGTATTCGGTTTTATATCGTGAATGTAAGCAAATAATGCAAAGACAACGTAAGCTGTAAACAGCTTTAAATTTAAAATAAAATGTGTATTTTAATCCGGGAATTTTCCACTAAAATATATTTGGACTTTAGAAATGTGGCTCCGTTAAATGCTGACCTGGAAATACTCTACCCTTAGTTGGCTTTTAGTGAGTCTTTTGCCTTTAATTTTTCTGTATATTATACATATTTCTTTTCTTTTTCTTTAGTTGACTCTTTTAAAGTCTAGAATCACTAGAATATTTAGGACTTCTATTTTAAAAGATCGTATTTACTTTCTGTGCCCCTTAAAAAATTGCAGAATTAACGTTTGGTTCTAAAGTCAGGATTTTCAGTAAACAGTATAATATTTAAAAGACTTCTATAGTCCTATAGAAAGTCCTTTATTTTGTAAAATATTCTGAAAATAAAAATCCTTTCCAAATGGTTCCCTTGATATGTATTTGGGGCATTTTTATCCATTGAAGGATTTCTAAGATGGAAATAAAGTTTGCTTTTGGTGGCAAATGGCATTTGCACCAATGTGTATTTGCAAGATACCCAGGGAAGTTCTGAAAGCCAGTATTACAACTTAATTAGAATGAATATCAAAGTTTCTCATATTAATTTTGAAAATAAGAATCTGTGCAAGTTATTAAAAAAGCTAGATTTTTAAGGTAATCTGTACCGACTGACCTTCCTGAGAGCTACATTTGCGTGTATGTGTACGTGTGTGTCTATGATTTATATATATGCAAGCACGTGGCTATCTATATATTAAATCCTATATATTTATTTTTGGCTTTTATTAAAATTATTTGGAGAAAGAAAATAATGGTTTTTGAGAGGAATCACTTTAAAACAACGTAATGAGTACAGAAACTTCTGAAGGGTTGAATTAAGACCAATTCCATTTCTTTCCAGTAGGTATTTCTTGAACTAAGGCATAAATTGTGGACAAGCTTGCTATACTCTCACTCAAGCTCCTGATGTCATAAGATCATCACTGTATTTTGGAAGACTTTTTCATGATGATAAAAATGTCTTTATTATCCATAGTGTGGTTCAAAATTTGTTAGAGTCTTGATGGTTCTCTTTAGTATTTATAATGCAGCATGCTGTTTTATGATGTTCCCATGTGAGGCAGTAGGTAAGAAACTAAGTCTGCTGCAAAGCAAGGGTTTTTACCTTATTCTAAAAATGAGGATAGCTCTCTATCACTCTGGGGTTACCTCCCCCACATAATTTTCCATAGTACAGTAATTAATTAGCAGACACAAATCAAAATAGAAAAAGTTACATCTTATTAGATCTTATTTTCTAGTTTTATGACATATCTATAGTCAGATGACCTCAGTTAACAGATGGTGAAATATAAAAAAAATAAATATTTCAATATTGATGTTGACATACAATTCTGAATGTATTTACGGTATTATACATATATAGCATGAAGAAATACCTTAAAAGTATAGATGTTGGATATACCTTACAAAGATGTACAATTCGTTCTTTTTAAATGTTTTTGTTGATGTTGCTGAAATTTTCAAGTTAGAATGTTTTGTCCTGAGTGAGCATCTGTCAGTGAAGTTATATTCTGTGTAAATATCAATTGATGGCTTTTTTCCACCTTTATTATACCATCCCCAGGCCTCTCTCCTGTTACAGATTTACTTTTTTACTCTCCTCATTGCCCATATTCATTGCTTTATGCCTTACTATAATTACTTTTCAAGATCATCTTATTTACATTGTTCTCTTCACACTTTCATAATAAATATGTGTTTTAAATTCAGTTACTGTTACTTCCATTCGGGTTTTGAAATTTTGGGTTTTTTTGTATATTTTATCTTGAAATACGTTTTTAAAGGAAAGTGATGATCACTAAGAGAGATACATTAAATATGGTTCTTCAATGTGTGTATTAACATGACATTTCCCCCTGTGTTCTTAAACTGGGAAACGTGAAAGATATATGACTCTCAAGGAATATGTATGATGAATATCAGTTTTTAAATCACCATATGCTATTCTTCTGGACAAAATATTGGGGGGGTGGGTAATCACCTTTCTCATCTTCAAAGAGTAAAACAAAGTAGAACTAGTAGAAGAAATCATAGAACATTTATTTTCTACATACATTAACTATGCCTAATTAATGAAAATTTAGGCTTATAAAAATTTAAGAAATTTTTTTCACTAGTACCAATGCTAATGTTAAGACAGTTGGACAGGTGATTTTTTTTTTAAACCTATCTTATTTGCTTTACCTTATAGATGAAAAGAAAATTGGACCATGGTTCTGAGGTCCGCTCTTTTTCTTTGGGAAAGAAACCATGCAAAGTCTCAGAATATACAAGGTAATATTAACCATAATTGATTCTCTCATGATTCTTATGTTTCTTTAAAGAGTTGATGATTCCAAAAGCATTTCTTCCAGTTTATTCTCGTAGAATTATAATGTTACTGGTACTGTTGACTCTGTAACACATTTTGAGATCACTGAACATTGAGAAATACATAGTCCCAAATAAGAAGAATGACTACTGCTGTAGCTTATATTTTCTTACTAATCCTTTGAAATAAGACACAAGCACAAGTTCTCTTATAAGCAGAATTTTTAAATCGCAGTTTTTAAGGAATTCTAAAAAGTAAGTTCTAAAATATGAATATGAGCAAATATATCTTGTTACTATAGCAACAGCTGCTCTAGGGTAGATATTTATATATGCAAAATTGAAGATACATTTATTAGCAGTGAAATAAAACTCACAGTTACTAACTAAATCTTCCTGTGTTAGGAATCCCCTTTTATTTTCTTGGTATATCTTATGTTTTTAACACATCCATATCCACACCAGTAAATTAGGTTTCCATAACAACTAAATACAATTGTAGTCTTGTTTTGTGCACCATTCCATCATTTTTTGGATTTTGCATCAGTATAAAACTTTTCCCACTCTCACGCTAATTAGGCTAACTTAAGCACAATATCTATTACCCAGCCAATTAAAAATGGCTTTAGATGTTATTTGGAATGTGGTATTTTAAAATTTAAATGACAAAAGTATCTTCAGAGCTTTTTTGGTCTTTTCTGCATAATGGTCACTTCTTCAAATCACTGATTAAAAGTTAGCTATAGAAGCCCTAAGAACTTCATGATGGTAACATTTCTTCTTTTTTCCTTAAATATTTTGATTTAGAGTTATGTTTATTATATAAGATGCAATAAATTTAACATTGCTCAGACTTAAGGTTCCGTGATGGAGAATTGCTAGAGATTGCATCTCTCTCTCTCTCTCTCTCTTTAAAGAAAGAGTTTATATTTTTACTTCATCCAGTTGTGGAAAATACTTTTTTAAAATGCTCTTCTATGAAATTTAGAAATCATAAAATTAAATAGTTCTTTATGCAAAAAATGCGGAGATGATGCAGAGGAGAGAAATAAAACTATCTCTTAGTTATTTAAGAAATGGTTTCAGTATGATTTCCCATGTTAATTGTTCCCCTCTTAGTTACCCTTTGCCTTTTGACAATTTCACTGTGTTTGGCACTTCCACCAGAGGGTGTGGGGTGATAGACACATGAAACTCTTCACTTCATTTTTGCTTTTTCCTTCTAGTCTTGAGAAAGTATTTCTCGGATGAGAACGTTGAGTTTAATGTTAAAAATGTACTACTTTTAATGTATAGATTGCAGTGAACCATATCATTCTGGTCTTCTATTAATATGGCTGATACCAGGACAAAGGTATTAAATTGTTCAGTTGTGTTTAAGGCAGCTTGTAAACAAATGCTGAATTTTTACTACAGAACACATTTTAAGAAAATTTGTCTTTAGTTGCTCACTTTTTGTTGTGAGAAAATACCTGAAAATGTGCAAGTTCTGTTTTCAGCCTTTTAACATATAACTTACCAAAGCAAACCAAACTGCATATTGATTTCCATGTCTTTTTGGAGACTTTATCAGTATATATTTGATGCTTTTTAATTTTTTTGACAGATTTTCTAATAATAAGAATGAAACTATGATTTTCTGTCTTCCTTATTAGAAAATTTATGATCACATTCTGTTTCATTTTGGAGAGGAAGACAGAGCTTACCTCTGAAATTTGATAGCCAGCATGGGGCGCCTGGGTGGCGCAGTCGGTTAAGTGTCCGACTTCAGCTCACGTCATGATCTTGCTGTTTGTGAATTCGAGCCCCACATTGGGCTCTGTGCTGATGGCTCAGAGCCTGGAGCCTGCTTCGGATTCTGTGTCTCCCTCTCTCTGCCCCTCCCCTGCTCACGCTCTGTCTCTCTCTGTCTCTCTCTCTCAAAAATAAGTAAACATAAAAAAAAAAAAAAATTTGATAGATGGGAAAATAGATTTAATTGTTGTATGTTAGAGATTATCTTGGATGTATAATATTAAAAGGTTTAAAGGTGGTAGATATGAAGATTTCTCTGTAAAATCTGGTGACTAAAATACATTTTTTAACAAAATAATGAAATATGCTGGATAGAAAAGGATTGAGGGTATTGTTTCATTAGTAATTTATCAGAGCTTAGATATTCAGCTAATAGGCTGTAATTTGTATGTTCTTCAGATATAAAACACTTTATTATCATAGCTCAATAAATTGAAGATTATTTTACAAATGTAACTATGAGTCTTCCTGAACTTTTTATTCAAATGTCTCCAAAATAGAGATATTCAGTATTTACCTCGATTAAATAATTTAATTATATATTGAAATTAGGAAGAAAGTTTAATATATTAGTAACTTGGTTATAACTATACTTTTCTGCTATTAGTCATTTTTAGGAGAGTTGGACAATTTTAGAGATAGATCATTTAGTCTTAACTCTTTGATTTTACTAGTGGCAGAATGGAAGGTTTATTTTCTGTAATGTCTCAGAGTTTAAATTATTCTATGAAAGTGTTCAGATCTCATTTGATTCAATTTTACATATCATATAGTAAGTTTTCAATACTTAACTGTTTTGAGTAAATACATGTCTAATCAAGGCTTGTTCCTGTCAAATGTTATTCAGACTAAGCTTTATAAATAACAGTGGAAAGTTGGAGAGAGAGAGATAAATATTATAAATAATTTAGAAAGCATCTGAGTTGAAAATTAAGGAATAATGTGTGTGGTGAAATGTCTAAAATATATGAGCATACTGCTTCTACATATGAATTTTTTAAACCATTAATAAGTTTCACACCCTTTTTATAAAGGAAATTTAAACTTCTATTTAATTAAGTTACTGAAGACCAGTCATAACAGAGGTAGAACCTGTATCTTCTAAAGAAGTATTTTAACATTATTTGTATGTATCAACAAGTTGCAGTTTTGCCATAGAGATTCTGTCATGTGGTTGCAGTTAGCATTGCTGGGATAATAACAGGTGGCTATGTAGGAGGGAGGAAACCTGCTCTAAGAATAGCGGAATAGATTTTGTGTATCCTTGCTCTCTGGCAATAAGCAAATAAAAATAATAATTCTGTTGATGTTTGACATATGCCACATCACATGCTTATTTAAATTAGAGCCCATTATTCTTAACAAATACCTACCTTTGTTTCCACTCTTGTGTTTTTTTGTAGTACCACTGGACTTGTACCATGTTCAGCAACACCAACAACTTTTGGAGACCTGCGAGCAGCCAATGGCCAAGGGCAACAACGACGTCGAATTACATCTGTCCAACCACCTACAGGCCTTCAGGAATGGCTGAAAATGTTTCAGGTGACATGTCTAAACACAGTATTTGAAATGCTTCACTTAATTGCTGCCAAAAATAAGGGATTATTCAGCCATGAGAAGGAACTGTTACATGCTACACCATGGATGAATCTTAAAAACATTATGTTAAGTGAAAGAAGCCGGTCACAAAAATGACATGAAATATCCAGAACAGGCAAATATATAGAGACAGAAGATAGATTAGTGATTGCTATGTGATTGGTGAGGGGATGTTGGGGCTAGCTGCTGACAGGTATGGGATTTCTTTCTGGGGTGATGGAAGTGTTCTGGAGTGGACAGAAGTGATGGTTGTACAGCAAGACAGGTGTTCTGGAAACCATTCAGGTGAACATTTTAAATGGTGAATTGGACCTTGTGTGAAGTATATGTCAATAAAAACAGCTATTGAAGATAAGGGAGCTCATCTTAATTTTTAAATGTATTAATCAAGAGAATCCAGTGCTTATTTTGTATAAGTGTGTATTTGTTTTGTTGTTGCTTTTTAGATAGTAAGACCTTTCTTCCTTTTCTCTTTTATGTTGGGGTTTCTGAATGTACTTGTTTTCCAAAATTTCTTGCTTAGAAGTTAAGCATTTAGGAGTAATGCAGGAACTCCTCTAATCAGTCACTTGTGGTGATTTAGCTATCACTGTTACCCTAGTAGCCTCCAAGACTTTGATACAGCTTCTCTTCATCAGTGCCATGCCGGTGTATGGCTTGTTGTGTTCATATGCTGATTACTGTATTTTACTGGCATTTAAATTCTTTGAAAGTTTACCAGGAAGATTGGCTACAACCAAACCTCTGTTAAGAATTTTGTAAATCCTGGTAGTGATATTAAATAGATTTATCTCTTCTTCCAGTGAGACAATGCATATATATTAAGCATTTAGCAAAATAGTTGACCTAGATTAAACACTTAATTATTCTTTGTAAATATCAAATAATATAAGTTATGTGAAGTCACGGTATCTCTGATATTATCCATGACATTAATGTAAAATGAATATATTTCCTTACCTCTAGCTGCTTGATTGGTAGTATTTTATGAATGCATATGGGAATAAGAATGAATAAGCGAAAAAGAAGATACTTTATTTGACTTTATTTGATATTTCAGATTTTTACAATATCCATTATGTAAATCCTTATAAATTAAATTCCTGGGCAAAAACTAAATAAATGTCCCAGTCTTTTTCTTCTGTAGCTGGAAAATTCACTTGAATCAGTGTTGTTTTTAAATGGATTTTAAAAATTGTTTTCTACCCTTCAGGTGATTTCAGAGAAACTAGGGTAACCTTTTTTTTTTTTTTTTTTCAGTTGGTGACTGTAAGGTTAGAGCAGTGGTTCTTGACAGGGGGCAGGTTTTCCCTCAGATGAAACAGTTTTGGTTGTTGCAACTGATGGGGTGGAGGGCAGGATGCCGCTGGCATCTGGTGAGTAGTGGCCACGTAAAGCACAGCCTCCTATAGCCGAGTGTTATCAGGCCCCAAATGTCACCAGTGCTGGGATTGAGGATGAAAGTTGTGTGTCACTCTCATGATAATCTTATAAGCCACTACAATCACAAAGAATTTTTTTTCTGTCTTCATAGTCCTGTGTTGATTAACCTTACCTTTCCCCAAGGATTAGTACCCTCCTTCCCTTCTCCCAGTTCTTTTACCTTAGGTTCCTGATTTTTTTTTAAATTTTAATTAATTTTTTCCTATGCACGAACTCAATTTTAATTTTTTTTATCATAGCCTTTCGATACAAAATGTATCCCATCAATAAGAGGTAAAAAGAAGAGTCAGACATTCATACAGTCACAAAGAAATACTTCAAAGATTTTTATCATCTCTGATTAAGCCAAGGAGATGGGAATATGGCTGTGTGTTGTCAAGCACACGCACACAGTGTGAGCGGCAGAGAGCTTGAGAATAACGCAGAAGAATTACTTAATATCATTTTTATAAGAAAGCATCAACATGATTGAAAATTTTACACTATTGGTAATAGTTTTCTCATCATTGTGGACAGCGTGCAAAATATTTATTTTATATGAAAAGCTTTATTTCTTATCACAAGGATGTCAAGTGATTTATTTTGTATGTGACATGGGCCTATTTTTTCCGGTGTTTTAGAGTACCAAAATATTCTTTGCTAGACATTTAGACTTTTCCCAATTTTAAGAGAACTCTCTCAAATATTGATTTATAGAAGGGAGGGAGTATTTGCTTTATTTTGCAGTGAGGATGTTTTCGGGAGTTCTTTGTAGAATGTTTACTTGTTGAGCTCATTCATGCTTTTCTTAATGAAATGTCCACGTTACCACATATTGTATGTCACCAAGTCTGAGATGCCTAATATCTAGGTTATTAGATGCATCCCATCTTCAGAAATCTTATTTGTAAAAAAAAACAAAAAACAAAAAGTTTCTTACAATAAATGGGATTCAATAAATTAAAGAATATTAGGCTAGCCTTTGTTCTGTAAAAAAGCCCATTTGATTGCTTTTCGTATGAGAAGTAGATGCAGTGAAGACAACTTGTTCTTAGCTAATAGGAATAACAGGTAGAATTATCCCTCCAGGTATAGTGTTTTTTTCAGATAAATATTCTGCAACAAAGAAATCTTTTAGCAACAAAAAGTCAACTAAACAGGTGTATCAGGACCTTAATCTTTTGAGTACCGTATCTGCCTCTTACACACCCAGGTCCTCATTGTTGTGCATTGCCCTTTATTTTCAGGGCTGGTGCCAAAGTAACTAGAGATGAATCACTTGCCTAAAAGCTTATAGGGCTTTCATGGCCAACTTGTAGAGAGATATAATTTCATAGTAAAGTAGGGGAGTCGTGAGTTGACCCTGTGTGCTATAGTGGAGGGATAATTAGACTGGCATGATTTCTACAAATGTGCTGTGGGGGTATTTAATGATGACTTTTCCGTTGCATAACAAGCAAAATGGGAGAGCTCATCCCCTTACTGTTCTGCTATTGCTCCTAAGGCAGTGATACAGCATTGTTTTGGTCCAGCTCCATCTATTCCGACAAAGTACTCTGTACTCAATTTATAAATGGAATGAGAACAAATGATATACCATTTTGGATAAAGGGAAATTGAAACAAAATGGCATTGCAAAATTGAAGTGGAAATTCAAAACAAAACAAAAAACCAGAAATTTTGTACTGTGTAAATTTTTAGTAGCCATTGGTTCTACTTTTTTTGGCAGCCAGATTGATGCTTCAGGTTGTTAATTTGGGGGCAGAGGATTGGTCATTTTGTTTGTGCATTTGGGTGTTACATATAGGTTTTTTTACTTGAAAATTTTAGAGCAAGTAAAGGCATCAATAACATTATTATGATCTTATGTTGAAATTTATATTTAGAGGCATCCTGATATAAATGAGAAGCACATATGACTTAGAAGAAAAAGATCTTAGTACAAATTTTGGCTTTGCCCCTTAATACTAGGTAATTTTTATTGGTATTACGTAACCACTCTTGCCTATTTTCATCCTCTGTAAGACAGATACAACACTAAAAAGTTGTCAAACAGGAGACAACATGTAAATGTGCTTAAAGCTTTATGTGGAAATAATAGTGGAGACTCAATGTTCGTTTCTTCTCTTGGTCAAGAAATAACCTTTGTGAACCTCCGTTTTCTCAGGTCTAAAAAAGGGCTATTAAAAACAGCTTCATTCAAATGTTATTAGCATTATTTTAATAAAAAAAATTTGCATTGCATTAAAATAATGAATGTACTTTGAAAATACTAATACTCAAATATTTTTTAAATGATAAAGTAGAAAATACTTATGTGTTTTGACATTAAAAGTGGAGTAAAAACACTCTCTTGAAGGATTTAATTAACTGCCACGGTAACACTTAGAAATTGTACATGTTCTCTGTTTTATTTAGATCTCTTTTATTTGCTAGTCAACAAAATACCAAAACAGGATTATGCCAAAATAAAATGAATTCAGTGTTACTTTGCAACTGTATTTGAGGCAGTATGATTAAGAAACCTTGTGTGAAGAAGAAAGTGTGTGTTTAAGAAAGTCATGAGAAATCGGTTCTTTACCACATGAAATTCAGGCGTGGTACTACCGAAAGTCATAATGTGTACACATCTGAATGGGGTATAGAGATCATCCAGACTAGTAACCAACACTGTTTGTGAGTCACTTGCATCAATACTGGATGAGTTGTTTATTTAAAACACAAAATGTCCTCAGCCCCACCTTGACTACTGAATCAGACTCTTTGATGATGAGTTCTAGGACTCTGATTCTTACACTCCTCAACCAGCATTTGGGAAACACTGGTCTGGACCAAGCCCCTCATTATACAGGTGGGGTCTCTGAGATTAATTAAGGGACTTTCATATGGTTCCATGGTGAGTTTACTGGTGAAACCCCAGCCCCTAATTGCAGTTCAGTGCTTCTTATATTCTTCACTACTACCTTCATTCTCTAATTATCTGAAATAAAATACTCCTTTCGTGGGGAATTTTCAAGTTTGCATTTGCAATTTTGCCCACAAATTAAGTTTTGTTTCTTTTGATCCTCGCCAAATTTGGAATGTTTTTCCTATCTCCTTAAATAAGTTCTCACATAACTTTACCATGAAAGACCAAAGGAAGATGCTTTCATCCAGGACAACTATTTTTTAGAACAGAAATAAAATAATTATCAGAATTATCCAGCAATTTTGCAGATGCAGAAATAAGGCCTGCAGAGGTTAAAGTGTAATCTAATTAGTGTCAGTATCACCTCTAAAAGTTGGGTTTCCTGATCTGAAATTGACTGCTGTTTCCACTATTCCTCATTAAAGGAATGAGGGTTGTTGTTATTTTGTTTTAATATAGTCATTAACTGCTAGTTTTTCAAGTTAATACATACTTCCCTTGCTGGTAAACCATGTATGCAAAAATTTGGAATCAGTCTTGGAGCCAAACTAAACAAGTAAGTCCTAGTAATACCATCAAATATAAATACCAGAAACACTCTCTGGAGAGAATTTTGAGTTAGTGGTGGTGTGGTATTTCCTGACTCTTTGGGGATTCATTTATTTATTCAACAAATAATTACTGGTGCTAGGTTCTACTTTGGATTTGGAATACAATAGTGAACAAAACAGACCAAAAACTCTTTTCCACAGAATTTACATTATAGGAGAGGGATGGAATGGGGGCGGGGGGTTGGAACTGGTTTGCAGTTTTAAAAAGGTTGCCTGGAGTTGGTCTCGGAAGGACATAGGGAAGAAGCCATGTGGATATCAAGGGCAAGAATGTTCCAGGAACAGCAAGTGAAAAGGCTCTGAAGCGGAGCATGCTTGGTTTGTCTATGGCTAAAGCGACTAAACAAGAGGGAAAGGAGTAGGAAATAGAATCTTGTAGGCCAACCCAGACTGGTTTTTACTTTTAATTTTTTTTGAAAAATGTTTTTAATGTTTATTTTTGAAAGAGAGAGAAACAGACAGAGCACGAGTGGGGTAGGGGCAGAGAGAGAGGGAGACACAGAATCTGAAGCAGGCTCCAGGCTCTGAGCTGTCATCACAGATCCCAACCTGGGGCTCAAACTCATGAGCCATGAGGTCACGACCTGAGCCGAAGTTGGACACTTAACTGTCTGAGCTACCCAGGTGCCCCTGGTTTTTACTTTGAAGTCGGAAGCCACTAGAGGGTTTTAAGCAGAAGAGTGAGTGATTTTTAGCAGTATCACTGAGTGTTTTGTGAAGAATAGAACAAGGAAGCTTGTGGAAAGGAATAATCCACGCGAGAGATAATATAGTAGCTAGGCCAATGTAGTTAACAGTCAGATTCTGGATATATTTTGAAGTTTAAGGCCTTAAAATTCATTGATGGATCAGAACCATCTAACAGTGGTGAGAATGAGAGAGTTAGGGATGACTCCAGAGTTTTTGGCTTGAGCAACTAAGAGAATAAGAGTTATGGTTTACTGAAATAGGGAGGATTATGGACATGCATATTTGAAGAGAAAGATCATGGATATGTTAAGTTTTTATTGCATATCTAAGAATACATGTTGAATGGGCAATTTTGTATACCAATCTGGAAGAAATCCAGGCTGGGGAGAGGAAAGCTTTCTATATGGTTCATACCTTTGTCGAAACCATCTAAGGAAAGTGACTTTAAGTAATTAGACTATTGAATATGTGTGGTAGGTGGAAACAGTCTCATTTACTACCTAGCTTGCAGCCTGTGTTGCTAATCCTTGTCAGTGGTATACTTTTAAATAAAGGGTCACAAAGTAACATCTGTTGATGTATGTATAATTTAAACACAGATATGCATTTAATTTTATTTGACTTGTTAAATCAAATATTGTTTAAAACAAAAACATTGTTTAAAATCTTAGAAATATTTTCCTATGCAAGCATAATTTTTGTCATGGACTTTGCTTAAATATATAGAAATTTCTGACATAGCTTTTAGTATTTACTTAAAATCTGAATTAGTTGTTTATTTTTTATTCTGGCTTTTCACATTCTACACCCGATCCCCTAAAATCCTTGATAAAATATGTTTTCCATCTATTAGCAGTAATATATCATGTATTAATAATGTTTTTCTACCCTTTTCTTTCTTAAGAAAACTGTAATAATTCATTAACTGAAAAAAAGACATTAAACAAGTATATTGCCTTAAAGTAGAAATATTCATAGTAGCTATTCATGTCATTAATCTATGTAAGGTACATAGAGTAGTAATATGTTGTAAGGTTTTTCACCCTATTACTGTAGAAGATTACATAGGATACCTTTATTTTTATATCAAAATTTAACCATAAAAACTTCCAAAAAGTGTTTCTAAGGCAAACAGTCATATATGCAAAGGTGTTTAAAAAGTTTTCAATAATTAAATTAAATTTAATTAAGTAATTAAGATTATTGTGCTATCAGGTTACTTAAAGCTGCACTTTAATCAAGTCAGCATAAGTTATCCGTTACCCAAATTGGATATGTCCTCATACTTGTGTCCATGAATGGAGGGGAACAACATATTTATGAAAACCCACCTTCAATTCTATGAGGAATCTATATCAATAAATTAGAGTTTATAGTATTGATAGTAAATGATCAGAGATGAGGGGATATGATCAGTGTAAGTTTTGTTAAAGAGGTAAATTTTGATTTGAAGCTGTGTGAGAAAAACTGAACAAAACAGTCGAACTTCAAAGTAACTGCTTTTCATTGGTCATGAGTATGCAAATACATATATTTGAGTAGTTTTTATTTCTGTGCATAAGTCCTCACCCTAATTAAAAAGGGTCCAAGGTGGGTTCTCAAGGAGAATCTTCTAGGTATGCAGGTATATAGAAGTAAAAGAAAAGAATACGATTTATTAGAGTCTATGTTTCCTCATATTTGGTGGTAAAATGGGAATGTTTCCCAGAGTTTTTATGATTAAGTAAGATAATGTTTGTGATAAGTGCTTTGGAAATACTATTGAAATGTTTGATAGTATTAACATAATCTACACCTTATAATAGGAGTTTCATCTACAATGAAATTCATTGTAGATTCTAAATGGACAAAAAAAATTTAAACTACAGTACTTTAAAAAGTATTCTAAATAAGGCTTCCTGTGTCCTGAGTATATCTCAGTTTTCAATTATTATCCATTTCATATATTACAAAATCCAGGTTCCTAGTTTGAGCAAGAAATGGAATGTCAAATTGGACATAATAATTCACAAAGGTACTTAAATCAGCCTGGTCAAGGATGTTCTTTCACTTAAGCATCACAAAGTTATTTACATGTTTTACATGATTATTTTGAGGGGAAATTCTAACACTCTAAATTATTCACATGGCTTTTTAATGTTTCCTTTTAAGAATCATGGCTTTTCTGTGCAGATGTTCCTCACTGGCAAAAAAAATTTTTTTTAATAATCCCCTAGTATAAAGTAGTCTCTGTTTTTTAAAGTATAATAATGTGTTTTTGTCTTTCCCATAAGTAGTACTTTGTTTCTGACCCTTTTGTTCACATTCTAGTATCAGCACTAAGTCAGTTACTGTTTTATGTTTTTGCTGCTTTTTATTTCAAATTATTTTCACATAATAAATCAAAGTTCTTTTATTTTGTGGAAGACACTTGTCAGATTTGCAATATATCCAGCTATTAATTTTTCTCTAAATCATGCTGCCAATCTCCTCTGAGATGGGTTCCTTATTAACACTATCAAATTTTATGGTGCCCACTGGAAAGAATATAAAATACCTTGTTTACTTAGTAGCCCAAGTTGATATTTCCAGATAAAACTCTGATTTCTTATCTTGATAGTAGATGAACATATAATATTTATAATAATATGGTACAAAAATATTTGTCAAAATCATGACTTTTTCTTAAGCTTTTATAAAATAAAGGTACCTAGTGAATTTGATGAGAATAATTGATTATCACTTCAGTGACTCCTGGAGAAACTTTCACTGTAAGCAGCCACTTTTTATGTTATGTGTAAACGTGGATTTTCCTTTATGAGTTTATAGCTTGAGACATCTATTAAAATAATAAAAATTTCTACTTCCTTTTTGATAGAGCTGGAGTGGACCAGAGAAATTGCTTGCTTTAGATGAACTTATTGATAGTTGTGAACCAACACAAGTAAAACATATGATGCAAGTGATAGAACCCCAGTTTCAACGAGACTTCATTTCCTTGCTCCCTAAAGAGGTAAGGATTATCAATTATATTCTTCTGGGTGCTATTTGATAATATAACTCCATAGCGACCACCTTTAAACATGGTCATGCTAATTATGGTATTCAGTATTGTCGGTTTAACGCTCTTAATTAGTGTTAAAGAGAGATGTAAATGATAAGCTGCCATGACTTAATAGTATCATTTCCAGATTCAAGTATATTTATGGACTAAGTGACTTCTTTCCACCCCTGCAGTAAGTCATAGGAGAGTAAACTACTGAGTTTCATTAATTTGATTACTCCTTTATCATAATTTTTTCCCAGGTTATTTGAAGCCCAACCTTTTTGTCTTGGTACATTTATTATATATAGTAGCAGATTTTTTTAGAAATTCTGATTTTATTAAAACAGATTTTTGTTTTTTGTTTCTCCAAAATCCCTCTGAGACTAATAGTTTTATGATTCTATTGAATGATAGTTCTCTGTTAACTCACACTATGTAATTTTTTTTAAATATGTGGAATTTCACATGTGTATCTTTTTCTACTAATCAGCCTTCGTCTTTCCCCCATCTCTCTCGCTCGCTCTCTCCCATGCACGCGCGCGCACGTACACACACACACACACACACACACACACACACACACTCTCACAGATTTCCTGCATCGATTACATCCTTATGGCATTTCTTTTGGAATTACTTATGCCTAGTTTTTATATCTTTATGTGAACTGACACTATTTTTTATCATAGATTGATTTTGATCACATGGGCATTCTTGGCTGCATAAATGAGGCATAGCTTAGATGTTGTTCTTTTATTGATGTTATAGGCTTCACAGTTTCATTTCTGTCAGCAAACAAATAATATGACATTAAATAATCAATGTCACGTGGTTTATATTTTCACAAATTATTTATGTGCCACTAATTATATGTCAGCTAAGAAAACAATATATAAGACACTAATATACTACTGCAAATGATCTTAAAACTTCTAATATGAAGAGAAAAAGAGTCGGTTTTTTTGGATAACCATTCTAAATATCCTAAGGGCATTAAACATAGTCTCAATAATTTCACATTGGATATGAATAAAATAGTTTTATCATATTTAATGTATGAAACTAAGCATTACTTTAAGAGAAAGCAAAGTGGAAATAATATCTTTTTCCTGAAATGTTTCTTCTTTGGAATGATTTTTTTTAAGTGGCAAAAAAAAAAAAAAAAAAATAGCATTGTCCCAGAAAAAATTTTTTATTCTTGCTGGCTCATGCTAAACCTGAACCTTTTGAATAGAATTGGCTTATGAAATGACATAAGCTCTCTTTGCTTCCAGAAGGACATTCATAATAGGTAGCACTTTTATAAGTATTTGACTGAAAGTAAAGTTAGTCCCTCTAATATTTTCTTCATGGTTTCCCTAGATATCCTCCTTATTTTAGAAGGTAGTATTTTTGTTAAAATACAGACTTTCTCTTAGTCTAGTTTATCCTCTTGTCTCTAAAAATGGTGAATCTTTTGTTTTGCTTTATTTGTATTTCCATAATAACTTTTGAACACAAAAAATACTTAAAATCCGAAGACTATGAAAATATTTTTAAGAGTCTAAGAATTAAGCACAAATTATTGATAACCAGTGTAAATGCAATAAAGATTTTTTTGGATTAAGTGTTCTTTTCAAGATTGCCTGAGGGAAAAAAGTAGGGAGGCTAGAGAAAAGAACAAGAGTGAGCTCTGGCTTAGCAGATCTTCTGCATTTTCCCTCTTTTTCAACTACTAGGAAACATTTCATATTTTGAAAAAATGCTTTATTTTATATTTGGAGAAAGAATGGTATAGATCTAAGTCCTTAAGGAAACTATTATCTTATTGGAGACTAAGTGCTATTATTATTTAAAACATCACTACTTTCATGTCAGGAAATGGACTTGTAATGATTTTCTTATAATTCCTTTCAACAGATCTCAAAGCTCTTTACCAACACTTACTTTTTCTTTTTTTTTTTAATGTTTATTTTTGAGAGAGAGAGAGAAAGAGACAGAGTGTGAGCCGGGGAGGGGCAGAGAGAGAGGGAGACACAGAATCCGAAGCAGGTTCCAGGCTCCCAGCTGTCAGCAGCACAGAGCCTGATGTGGGACTCGAACTCACAAACCATGAGATCATGACCTGAGCCGAAGTCAGACACTTAACCGATTGAGCCACCCAGGCGCCCCATCAACACTTACTTTTTAATCTCAAAAACCTTGATTAAAATGTCACTAGTCTCACGTGGGAGGCTTGTGATATACTGCATTATCCTTATTTTTGTAAATAAATGCCAAGAAAAGCATAGTGATTCAGTAGATGACCTAGAACAAAACCTAAATTCTTCAATTTTTTTAAAGTTTATTTGCTATTTATTTGGAGAGAGAGAGCAAGCAAGCAAGCAGGAAAGGGGCAGAGAGAGGGAAGGAGAGAAAGAGAATCCCAAGCAGACTGTCACACAGAGCTCCATGCGGGGTTCAAATTCATGAACCGTGAGATCATGAGCCAAAATCAAGAGTTGATGCTTAACCAACTGAGCCACTCAGGTACCCCCCAAACCTGAACTCTTAACATAAGATCAGCCAACAATTTCTTTATTCTTTTTTTTAACCCCCTGTTTCACTAGTTCAATCCAGGGAAATACAGCAATTTTCTGGGAAAGTATTAGTTCCCTCTCACGTATAATATGGTGGTCTCTTACATAGGTTAAAAGGAAAAACAAAAAATAGCAACTCTCACTGAAATGACAAGTTTGGTCAAGGAAAAGATTATTTAAAATAGATGTTCAATTTAAGAGCTTCTGTCTGTTGAGGCCTTAGGAGGAATTACTAATCCAGATTTTACCTTTACGAGAAATGAAAAGAGGGGTGTCTGAATGGCTCAATCAGTTAAGTATCCAACTCTCAATTTTGGCTCAGGTTATGATTTCATGGTTTGTGAGTTCGAGCCCCATGTCGGGCTCTACACTGACAGTGCAGAGCTTGCTTGGGATTCTTTCTCTCTGCACCCCGCCCCCCGCCTCCCTCTCTCTCAAAATAAGCATTAAAAAAAAAAAAAAAAAAAAGACAAATGAATAGAAAATTGGATTAGCCAGACCATTTTACTTGGCCACAACAAACCTATACTCCTCTGCTATAGTATTATAGAGATGTTGTTCAGGACAATGCCCACTTTCTGCCTCCTGCAAGGAGCCCCACATGACTAAACCTTGCTTCCTTTGAGGAATTGTTGTACTTCCCCCATAATACACGTTAAGAATTGTATAACTAATTGTTGTTCCTTTTGTGCTTGGCAGTTTAATTAAAAAACCATGTAAGGTATTGTTGCCAGTGCATTTGTGTTCTACTTTTTCCCTGATTTAAACTTAACTTCTTTTATGATTTATATTTTTACTGGTTCTGATTTTCTTTTTCATATTTTTTATTTTCCTATGTGTATTTTCTACAATACTTAGATGTTTTTAATAGAATGACTAGATTTAAATAGAATAAGTTGAAATTCATGGTTGAGTTAGGGCCTCTGTTGTTTTAAAGGAAAAATGTACCAGTTACCTGTGGAGTTAGCACTTCAACTTTCGTTAGCACCTAAGTGTTTCTTTACTCTTTAATGCATTTCTCTTTAATGCATGCAGACACTGGACTAGGTGAGCTCATAATCACCAGTAATGAAGGAAATGATAGATGATTTAGGATGTACCTTTGAAATCTAAGGTGCTCTGGATTCGTTTTCTAGCCTTTAAGATCTATTGCCTGTTTCTGTAAATTACCTGATTTCTACTTCAGCTGGATAACTAAAACAAAGAATAAGACTTTTTCAGATGACCATTTTAAATATGTTGGGCATTAAATAGCATCTCTTTTTCACAAATATAACTTTGTGCCTTTTAATTTCTATATTAAATATGAATTTCACATAGAAGAAAAATATGGTGTTATCATTACTGTTATACTGGCGCTAAACAACTTGCCCAGGCTTAATTTCAAAATTAAGTGACTTATAGAGTATCCATTAGAAAAGTATAATGTTGATACCTATATCTATCTATATCTGTGTCTATGTTTGTGTATTTGTATATGTGTATGTATGTATACACATATATGTAGATTGTTGGATATAGTTATGCCTTTTTGTTTAAAATTACTCAGTTTCTAAATATGATCCTGAATGGGCTTCTCTGATAGACCAAAAATAATTATTCCACAAAAAGGTTTTTTCTGTCATTTATCAGTAACAGTATTAAATTGAATACTGACTGGCTGGAGTACTTTCTATATGAAGTGTACTCAATAAATATGTGATTAATGATGAGCTCTCTCTATATAATGTTCTTGGGTAAGCATAATTTATATCATGTAATTACTGGTTAGCATCAGAAAATAATTCAAATTGTGCTTTTACTCCCTGTATGGCCTTTGGCCCTTTAAATGATAGTTTGTTTTAATTCTTGTAATTTAATTTCTGTGAACACTAAACTTTATTGCTTTGTTTAGATCATTTGGGTTCTAATATCATAATTTAAATTTTTATGTGATTAGTGAGGCTAATTGGATAAGCATACTCACAAGTTACCATCCCCCTCTTTTTTCTTTCTTCTTCCCTTATTTACTTGAATTGACTATATATGCTTAAAAAAAAATGATGGTTTGCAACCCTTGGAAACAAAATTTTAAAATCAGTGATATACCAAAGAGCTGGTACAAATATACAAATATATCTGGCCCATCAAGAAAATCCCCACCAGCAATGTAAAGTAATTAGAACCTAATTGCTTTTATATGTCTGTGGAGCAGTTTAGTAATTGTACCCTCTTGTCATTTACATTGAAGGGTATAAATGTTTGAGAAGTTCATCATTGTGATAATAGACACTTTGATGTGATAAAGAACTATTAATCTTATCTATCAGAAGTGATCTGAAATCCTACCACACAGAATATCTAGATATCTCATTTCTTTTTTTTAATGTTCATTTGTTTTTTAGAGAGAGAGAAAGTGCAAGCGGGGGAGGGTTGGGGAGGGATGTGGAACAGAGGATCTGAAGTGGGCTCTGTGCTGACAGCTTCAGGGCTGACAGCAGTGAGCCCAATGCGGGGCTCGAACTCACAAACCACAAGATCATGACCTGAGCTGAAGTTGGATATTCAATAGAGTGAGCCACTCAAGCGCTCCTGAAATCTCATTCCTTAATTTATGTCATAACTTCAGTGAATTTACATGGTAGTGGGGAGAGAAAAGTACAAAATCTAAATGACTAATAAAGTATACATACACATACATATGTACATAAATGGTAGAATTCTTGAGTTGAGGCTCACAGAGCAAAAGAGCAGAGGCAGAGAAGCTTAAGTATTCTTTGCAGAGGTGACGTTAGTCAAGTGAAGTTCATAAAAACCAATAGAGCGAGTTTTTTAAGCCTGGTATATATTTAAGATTAACTATTAGAAAGTCAATTTCAAAAATTAGAATGTAGAATTATATTGTGTTTATCTAAAAGTGCTTCATTCTATAGTAAATAATTAACTTATTATTTTTGTATGTGTATTTTTAAATATGGACATACTGTGCTTTTGCTTTTCATAGCTGGCACTTTATGTGCTTTCATTCCTGGAACCCAAAGACCTGCTACAAGCGGCTCAGACTTGTCGCTACTGGAGAATTTTGGCTGAAGACAACCTTCTCTGGAGAGAGAAATGCAAAGAAGAGGGTAAGGTTCAAAATCACAAAGAGAAAATCTTTAGACTTTGAAAAGGCAAAGTGATTCTGAAAACAAATAGCAAAAAGTAAAAATTAGAAGTTTTATATGTGCACATAGAATTGAAAAAAGAGAACTTTGGCCGCTTATCAAAGAATGAAAAATTAGTCTTCATTGACATTCACCTACTTATATAAAATCCACAGGTTACCCCACACATTCAAATGAGCTAGATCTCGCAGCTAACCCCTTTAATGAGCGATAGTAACGAATAGCAAATGTATCTGATTTGCTTCCCAGTCTGAAAAGATCGGATGAGGATGATTTAGAGGAAACCTAAAAAAAAAAACAAACCAAAGCAAAACACAGACCCATGTATACAGAGAGCAGATTGTTAATTGCCAGAGGAGAGGGGAATTGGGGAGGCGGGTAAAATAGGTAAAGGGGATTAAGAACTATAAGCTTCTAGTTGTAGAATAAGTAAGTCATGGGGATGTAATGTAAGCATGGGCAATAGAGTCAATAATATTGTAGTAACTTTGTAAGTTCACAGAGGATAGCTAGATTTATTGTCATGACAATTTTGCAGCGTATATAAATATCGAACCACTGTGCTGTATACCTGATACTAATATTGTATGTCAGCTATACCTCAGTTTAAAGGAAGGACAAACCAAAGACCTAAATTGGAATTTTTGTTTAAAATAAGATAGCGATTAATTTCTACCAGCAGTTTCATGGATGAGAAAGGTGTCCATCTCTCCAATACTCACAATTAAAGATCAAGTTATAATTGCAACTGTCCTTGGGAGAGAAACTCACTGGAATTCACACTAATAAATGTCTACTCAGTCATATAATGAAGGAAGGAGGAAAGGAAACCCCAAAATTATATTAACAGTATTCAAATATTTCATATTCTATTCTTTTCTTTCACAAACATTTATTGAACACCTCCTATGAGCTAGAGATTCTTAAATGTTGGGGATATAGTACTGAACTCCCATTTTCTTCCCATCCTGGAGTTTATGTTCTTGAAAATTGTAAAAAAAAATAAACAGAACAAAGAAAAAGAAAAAAAATCTCCTTTCTTAGTAGAGGAGAAGGTATTATCTATATTAAATAACAAAAGGACATTTTTTTTCCAGCAGGCATCTAAAAAAATTATATTTTTGAAAAAAAATGTAAAAATATGATTTGCCTCTGATAAGCAAAAATTTTTAGAAAGAAAAGTAGAGCATGAGACAGGTACTCTACAGGTTACCCTCCCCTTCATGGAGATCACAGTTGATGAGGGGCACTGATGGTTAATAAAGCTGGAAGGTGAAGATCCAGGATACTTGGTTTCTGTCCTGCTTTTGTCCTGTCTGTAGCTTTGACTAGTGAAACTTTCTCTTCTCAAGTGTCTATATACATAAAGTGGGATTAATTATCCCTGCCTTACCTTCTATCATAGAATCATTATTTTAATGACTTTTTAAAAAACTGTGGTAACATATACCTAAGATAGAACTTATTCTAACCATTTTTTTTTTTTAATTTTTTTTTTTCAACGTTTATTTATTTTTGGGACAGAGAGAGACAGAGCATGAATGGGGGAGGGGCAGAGAGAGAGGGGGACACAGAACCGGAAACAGGCTCCAGGCTCTGAGCCATCAGCCCAGAGCCCGACGCGGGGCTCGAACTCACGGACCGCGAGATCGTGACCTGGCTGAAGTCGGACGCTTAACCGACTGCGCCACCCAGGCGCCCCCATTCTAACCATTTTTAAAATTACAGTTCAGTGGCATGAAATACATTCATGTTTTGTACAATTCATCTTTAGAACTTTTTCATCTTTCCCAGCTGAGAGTTGATATCCATTTAACAGGAACTCGTTCCTCCTCCCTGCAGCCCCTAGCATCCATCATTCTGTTTTCTGTCTATGAGTTTGACTACTACTCTATGTGCCTCATATAAGTGGAATCATACAGTATTTGCTTTTTTGTGACTGACTTGTTTCATTTTGCATACTGTCTTCAAGGCACATCTGTGTGGTAGCATGTGTCAGAATTCTCTTCTTTATCGAGGCTGAATAAATATTCCACTGTATATATCCCACATTTTGTTTCTTTATTCATCCATCGATGGACACTTGGGATGCTTCCACCTTTCAGCTATTTTGAATAATGCAGCTATGAACGTGGGTGTACAAGTATCTGTTCAAGTTTCTGCTTTCAATTCTCTTGGGTGTATATCCAGAATTGGAATTGCTGGATTATATGGTAATTCTGTGTTTAATTTTTTTGATGAACCAGCATACTCTTTTCCATAGCAGCTAATATACCATTTTATATTCTCACAAACATTGCATAAGGGCTCACATTTCTGTACATCCTGGCATCCAACGTTTCATAGAATTATTTAGAGAAAGAAATGAAAAAGTCAATATGAAAACATGCCACAGAGAATGCAAACTTTACATTATCGTTTTATAATACAGTATTAGTATTAGAAATTGGACAGTGTCCTGTATTTCAGTGGTTTTGAGCATAAGGGAAATTGAGGTACATTATAAAATGGGTAATTTTTATTATTGGTGATGGCAGTTATACTCTTTATCTCTTTAAAACTTTAGGTATTGATGAACCATTGCACATCAAGAGAAGAAAAGTAATAAAACCAGGTTTCATACATAGTCCATGGAAAAGTGCATATATCAGACAGCACAGAATTGATACTAACTGGAGGCGAGGAGAACTCAAATCTCCTAAGGTAACTGAACTCTTGCACAGTATAACAGAAAGCACTGATCAGTGTTGGTACCTGATACACTCTTCTTGGCCAGCAGTATAACTTGACACCTATCTCCTGTGGAAAGAAAATAATATATTTTAAAATAACCGAAAATGTAACTGACAGCATTGCTCTGTTGCTAATTTCTCCGGTCTGACAACTAATTGTACTTGAATAAAAGATGAGTTGAATTGCATGTCATTCTATCTTATGTAAGTGACAATTTCTGAGTATCCTGTTGAATTTTGTGTCATATGCTTGAGATTTTGCTTGCTCTCTGACCACGTAGTTAGAACGTGATTTTTTGAGCAGTGCGCATGTTTTGTGTTTTTGGTGGCTTTTCTGAGTTTTATTTCTCTAAATTTAAGTGTAATACTGATTTTCTGTCTTATCCTAAGTATATAAAGAGTGACAAAAATGCTTATATTATACAACCGGAAAAAAGCAATTAGAGATACCGTTACATTAATATGTATACATTATAACAGGCTTTTTTTTAAGTTGAAAAAAGTTGATAATTATCGTTACTTTTGTCTTTCTCGTTTGTAGGTACTTTTGTTTTTGTGTGTGAAAATTGCAATCCATAGATGCATAGTTTTTGGTTTGAATAGATAGAGATGATTATAAAATACATTTGTGTTTGAACCATCTTTATGAGTTTTTGACTCATAAAAGTCTTGACTCAATTTTAATAGTTGATATCTCAAGTATAAAAATCATAGAATATGGAAAACAAAGAAAATGTTTAGTACTTGATTCATCATTCAGGAAGGATGGATGCTACTTCATATTTTATATAAATTGTATTTTAAGAAATAGACTATAGATTGAGGCTCCTATTTGTGTCTTTATTTTTCTTTTCACTGGTATTTTTAAAAATTTAGTTTAATAATATATTTCTAATCTGCTCATCTATCTTGTAGGTTCTGAAAGGACATGATGATCATGTGATCACATGCTTGCAGTTCTGTGGTAACCGAATAGTTAGTGGTTCTGATGACAACACTTTAAAAGTTTGGTCAGCGGTCACAGGCAAAGTAAGCTTTCTTCTTTCCACACTTCACATTTTATGTATGCCTTTGCAGGGACCAACCAGGAAAAAAATAAGGGTTCATTTTTGACTGCAGCTTATTTTGATAACAAATATCAGAGCTTCTAATTTATTTAGTTTTTCCGGTGGCACAAAGATCATGTTTCTCAGGATACGATGTCATTAGTTTCTTCTTGTAAATAGTCAGTCTATCTTTGTGACTTAGCTATTGTATAATTCTCACAGGTGTGCTTTATCTTTTTTTGGTTAATTTTTCCCACTTTTATTAGCCATCTCGCTTATATTTTTTAAACTTTTTAAAAACTATGATTGAGGGATATGTGTTTTTTCTGCTTTGTTGGTAACTTACCTATAGTTTAGCAGTTGAATAAATCATGTTAATGTAGACTTATCTCAAGCCCTATGAGATGAAAGTTAGGCAGATACGATATATAAGTGAAGGAGTTTGAAGAAAAGAAGTAGTCTAAGCAATTAATTTCACTGTACGCAGTATTGTATTTTAATTGTTCTATAGTGAATACTTATTTTTATCTGTCCAATGGAGAATGTTTTCATGACTTAAGTAACTGACCAGCTAAAAAAAGTAGAGGAAAATGTGAAAAAAACAAAAACCTTGTCTTTTAAAATGTCTTACAACACGTTGATTCTTGGGCAAGAATCTTCTAAAATATTCCAAGTCAGATGTTAGAAATTTTTTTAGAGCAACTTCATATTTCCACAGTGTAATATTAGCTTTGGACTTATTTCAGAGTTTTAATATCTGTCTTTACTTGTCCAGAGGTACTTTGCCTGGCTCCTAACTACTGCCTTGGGGCAGATTCAGATGAAATGTGGTATGTAAGCCACACCTAACACAGTTGGTGTTCTTTCATTGAATCCATTCATATGGAAGAAAGAAGTTGCAATTTTAGCATTATTTCATCAAAAAGACCAGGCTGGAGCTGTCTTACTTTAATGAGAAGTGTTTTACTTTCTACATACTTGTTCCTCAGTTGTACGTGTGTGTTTAATATATAATGCTACTGAATAAAAAAACCAATGAATAGTGATGGGATCATGTTATATTGATGTGAGGAATTATTTTCTGATGTGCCAGTCAAATTTTGTAAATAACTTTACCCCAAATTTAATGAGCTACTGAAATGTTATAATACATCATTTTCTTTTCTACCCAAAAGTAATCATCTTAAGTGTTTTTCCAGTGTCTGAGAACATTAGTGGGACACACAGGTGGAGTATGGTCATCACAGATGAGAGACAATATCATCATTAGTGGATCTACAGATCGGACTCTAAAAGTGTGGAATGCAGAGACCGGAGAATGTATACACACCTTGTATGGGCATACTTCCACTGTCCGTTGTATGCATCTCCATGAAAAAAGGTAAGGGGAAATCCTTTCTCTGTTACTTGTGAATCTGAGGCCTTTTGTGTAGAGTTCAGTTGTATAAAACTGTGTTTATTAGAGAGATAGTGATAATGTGATGTTAAATTAGACTTTATTAGACTTCAGATGTTTCTATACTAGCAAAGCAGTAGTGTGTTGGCTTAAAATTGGGGGATTGTCTAAATTTCCGTCTTCATTTAGTAGTGTTGTTGGCTTCCTCCTTGAAACTCTATTTTCTAATCTTGTGTAGCATTTTATTGTTGTACAGCTTTGATGACTCATCATCTTCAAAAATTTCTCTCTCTCTTTTTTTTTTTTTGGTGTTTATATCCCTGCTAGTGCGATAAATTCAGTTATTCAGGCTTCAAGCTTCTGAGTCTTTTTAAATACCCACCCACCCTACCTCCACTCCATCCTATCCCCTTATATCTAGGCAAAAGCTGAGGCCCATGGGTTTTAGTTTATTCTCATTACCAGTCACCTGAACTATTGACATAGCTTTCACACTTGGTTTTCTCACCTTTTACATGGCTGACAGAGAATTCTTTTCTAATTATGATAGTGTCATTGCCCTTTGAGAGCCTTCTGTTGTCTATCGAATCAAGGAAGAAATCCTCAATCCAGTTTTCAAAATAGTTTCAGCCAAACCAAACTGCTTGCCTTTTTTTCTTCTCACTGCCTTCACTCTTGCTTTGATCTCCTCCTACAAAGCCCTCCTATTAAAATCCTTTCGATCTCCTATTGGCATGTCTTCACAGTATCCCTGTTAAACAAATGTGATTTCGACTTTACTTTGTCAAAAAAGGTCTGATGGTTCTTACCATGAATCTCCTGCAGTCCTTACCTTTAATTCTGTCCACAGCATCTTCTTTATGAGAACCATTACATTAAGCAGATTTCACACTAGATTTGTAATATGTGAAGAAAAGTATCTTCTCATATGTAGTTTGAATCTACTTTGAACAGTGCGCTCTACTATTAAAATTTGGGGGGTTTGATATTGAGAGACCTTGTATTTCAGTTTCCATTATGTTCTGACTTAAATCACTCAATGCTGTCATTTTCTGCTCTTCCAAATGTGGAATCTATGGCCTTTCATTATCTCTTTGGAATGACATGAAGATACTTGAGTTTTCAGCTCTCCTTTGTAATCCAAAGGCGATTGTAATATTAGTATCACTCTGGTCTTCAGAAGAGCATAGTTTTAATAATGTCAGGCCAAATTTTTAAAAAAAAAATTTTTTTTTTTCCAACGTTTATTTATTTTTTTTGGGGACAGAGAGAGACAGAGCATGAACGGGGGAGGGGCAGAGAGAGAGGGAGACACAGAATCGGAAACAGGCTCCAGGCTCTGAGCCATCAGCCCAGAGCCCGACACGGGGCTCGAACTCACGGACCTCGAGATCGTGACCTGGCTGAAGTCGGACGCTCAACCGACTGCGCCACCCAGGCGCCCCATGTCAGGCCAAATTTTTAAGGGATTATTGTTGCCTCCCTATGTGTATCTTCTAAAATCTGTACATCTTAATGCCTCCATGCCTATTGACTATAGATATAAGCATATGCAGCCTTCATTTGAGGATTTTCTAAAACTAGTAAATTTTACCAGAATTATATGGTGTAAGGCACATATCTTCAGCTGTTTAAATTTCAAATTCAGATTTGTTTTGTTAAATAACATTTATTAATTTTTTCCCTAATCACAAAGAGAATATATATTCATAATTAAAATTTTGGGAAATGGCATAAAGAATAAAGAAGAAATGTAAAATTCAAAATACTACACCAGAGTTCTCCCACTAACATTTTATACATGTTGCCCACATTAGCATTTTATTTCTAAAATCAAGATCTTATTGTATATATTTATCACTTGGCAGTGGTGGCGGCTGCTGCTGATGCTTCTTCTCTTCCTTCTCCTCCTCCTCCTCCTCCTCCTCCTTCTCTTTCTCCTTCTTCAAATACAATACAATAGTTTTCAAATTGTCCCACAGAACCCGAGGTGCTCCACAGCCCCTTATAAATGGAGGAACCAAAAGCAGGCAGAACTCTAGGCTTCCCAACCAGAGTAACTTGACTTGTGAATGTTTATATATCACAGTTTTATATAGGATTTCTTTGAAAACAGGTGTTCCTGCTTAAGAAAAGAAAAAATATAATAACCACTGACTTTGTATATCACGTTTACTCATGCTGTTAAAAATTCTAATACTTTTTTTCTGTTTTTTTTTTCCCCTTACAGAGTTGTTAGTGGTTCTCGAGATGCCACTCTTAGGGTTTGGGATATTGAGACAGGCCAGTGTTTACATGTTTTGATGGGTCATGTAGCAGCAGTCCGCTGTGTTCAATATGATGGCAGGAGGGTTGTTAGTGGAGCATATGATTTTATGGTGAAGGTGTGGGATCCAGAGACTGAGACCTGTCTACACACGTTGCAGGGGCATACTAATAGAGTCTATTCATTACAGGTAAGAGATCCTATCTCTTTTATCCCTTAGATGCTTTACTGATGAATCATAAGATTGTTTTACTCAGACAATTGCCGTCAAATAGCTGATTCAATACAATCCAAAAAATACAGATCAAATCATTCTGTTATATCATATAGTTCAAAATTGGCATGAAGAGGGGCGCCTGGGTGGCTCGGTCGGTTAAGCGTCCAACTTCAGCTCAGGTCATGATCTCACGGTCCCTGGGTTCGAGCCCCGCGTGGGGCTCTGTGCTGACCGCTCAGAGCCTGGAGCCTGTTTCAGATTCTGTGTCTCCCTCTCTCTGCCCCTCCCCTGTTCATGCTCTGTCTCTCTCTGTCTCAAAAATAAATAAACGTTAAAAAAATTTTTTTTTAAATAAATAAAATAAAATTGGCATGAAGAAAGTATAAATTTTGAACTCAAATGATTTGTTTAAATTTTTCTGTCATCATTTTTCCTATAAAATACAAATATTTGTCTTGGAACTTGAGCCTTTGGAGCCCTAAGTATTACTATATTAATTATTGGGTAGATAGTCTCATAGGAAAATAACCTGGATTTTAATAAACTCCTTAGCAGAGGATTAATTTGGCCAAAAGCTGCCCCTTTGCCTTGATAGCTGCAAGTTGATGGACCATGTAATTGTGATTCCATCCCCATTCACAGTGGAAGTGGAGCCTTTCTACATAAAGCTGCTCTACCAGATGCTCTACCAGCACAGGGCGAGTGATTTGTAGTCACAAAGAACTGGATTTGACTAAACTGATGTTTTTTGTTTACATTTGAACCTGATATTCTTGAGTAGGTTGCCATATTTTGAAATAAATAGGTTAATAGAAAGTTTAGCAAATGGGTCTTGTTTTATTTTCTGAAAGACAGCATTTTCATTGTAAAAATTTGTCCATTACTGATATAGTTTATTTACCAGTTACTGCCTATTAGTGATCAGCACATTAGTACACAGTCCCAATGCTGACAGTTCTCTGTTCTTGGGATATTTGTTTCTTAATTCATGGAATACTGTCTATGTCACAAAATATTGGCATATAATAAAGCTGTGTTAACTTAGAAAAGATTATGAATTTGGTGGAGAGAGAATTGGCTAAAGTTTTTTTTATGTTTTGTGATATGCTCAGAACCTTAATGAATATAATATTCTCATTTAAGTAGACCATTAGATTGAGAGAAGAGGTAGCAATATTATTATAGATATTCTAGGAATTGATATTTATTGCATTTTGGTATAGCTGGGAAGCTGGAGAAGAGGTACCTATATCGCTTGCTTTTGTTATCAAAATGCCACCTCTTATAATTTCAGATATAATTATCTGTTGGCATATTTCCTAATTAGCATTTGGTTCTTATAAATGAAGTTTTTATTTTACAGTTTTTAATGGAACTTACTTTTAAACATCATGAGAGTTATCTCTTGTCTTTTCATGCCTTAGGTGTGTTGATAAACACAGCCTTTAATCACAAGCTTTGTCCATAGTTTCAACTTTCTGTTGTGAAGTAAGACTCCAATAGTAATCCTTATTGAATTATCCCGGATATTTAGCTACTAAGTGTGGCCAGATGATTTGAAAGTAATGCGTTCGTGTTTTGTTTTGTTTCTGCATCTAGTTTGAAGCCACTGGCCATAAAAATAGATAGATAGATAGATAGATAGATAGATAGATAGATAGATAACAATTCTGATAGAGGCTTCTGAGAACGTGCACTGTAGATTTACTTGATTATATTTATCCTGTTACCTCATTTTGGTCCTGGCATTACTGGTTTCCCATGCTTTATTTTCCTGCCCTGTAGGGTTAAGGTCAATAAATAATATTAAGAATATCTGCACTTTCTAGTCTAATAAACTATGTCTGTTGTAGTTTGATGGTATCCATGTGGTGAGTGGATCTCTTGATACATCAATTCGAGTTTGGGATGTGGAGACGGGGAATTGCATTCACACGTTAACGGGACACCAATCGTTAACAAGTGGAATGGAACTCAAAGACAATATTCTTGTCTCTGGGAATGCAGATTCGACAGTTAAAATCTGGGATATCAAAACAGGACAATGTTTACAAACATTGCAAGGTAAGTATTGGCTACTCAGCTTTAGTTGTGTTCATTAAAAATGGGTTTGTCAGTCAAAAGAAATATGGAGCTTTTATGTCACAAAAAGAGTTAACCTCATACAAAATGAAAATGCTTATTTTGGATAAGTTTATGAGCATTTCCACTCTGACTTGACAGAACGAGGCTACGCTTGAGAAATTGTTTTAAATTGTGTTAATATAAAATTGTTTAATCACGCCTGCATGTACAGTTAACTCTACCTAACCTTAAAGGACAATGTGAAGAAAGATCTTGACTGTATCATGGAAGCAACAGACTCCTTTTGTTTTTTGAGTCATCATTTTTTTTTAATTTTGAATTTGTAGGCTGATTTTAAATTAAAGAGCTATCTTACTGGGGGAAAAAAAAGCACATCTCTGATCTGATAGGAAATTGCTTTGGCCTCAGCTTAGACCTTTTAACCATCTACTTAACTAGGATGGAAGGAATAATAGCACCCAGTAAAATGAAGAAAGAAACATGTGAAAGCCACTAATATTAAATGAGGCATAACAGTGTTAACATTTTATGTCATGATTAACTTTTTATTGGTCTTAGTCCTTAAAATGTGTTGTTTTCGTTTTGTTTTGTTTCAGTGAGGCCATCTGGTGGTCTGTATTCTAGCTTTTTACCTATTAGTATTATCTGTTCCTCAGAGTTTTGGAATTGTGTCCATTCAGCCTTCGCCTTTGAGTGGTCAGGTCAAAGTGGTAGGGTAGTAGGTCTCATGCCCATTTGTCCATCAGCAGAATACATAGAATACATGAAGGTGGGCTTTCCACATCACCACTAAGAAAGCTCTTATTTGCACAGCCAGAAAACAAAATGTGTGCCTGGTAGCTAACAAAGCTTCCTGGAAAATACAACTCTTGTTTCAGTTTACAAAGAGCTACCAGATTTTCTTACAACGCTGCTGATCCAAAAATACTCACAGTTTCTAAATATGCAGCATTTTAAATATCTCATTTATTGTATGTTCTAATGTAGAAGTGTACAATTACAATGTAACTTACCCATCACCATGATTTCTAACCAGTAATTAAATTCCTTTGGTTTCGTCCAGGTCCTAACAAGCATCAGAGTGCTGTAACCTGTTTACAGTTCAACAAGAACTTTGTAATTACCAGCTCAGATGATGGAACTGTAAAACTATGGGACTTGAAAACGGGTGAATTTATTCGAAACCTAGTCACATTGGAGAGTGGGGGGAGTGGGGGAGTTGTGTGGCGGATCAGAGCCTCAAACACAAAGCTGGTGTGTGCAGTTGGGAGTCGGAATGGGACTGAGGAAACCAAGCTGCTGGTGCTGGACTTTGATGTGGACATGAAGTGAAGAGCAGAAAAGACGAATTTGTCCAAATGTGTAGACGATATACTCCCTACCCTTCTCCATGGAAAAAAAAAAAAAAAAAAAAAAAAAAAAAAGAAAAAAAAAGAAAAACAGAAAAAAAAAACAGAAAAAAAGAGAAAAAAAAGAAAGAAAAAAGAAAAGAAAAAGAAAAAATATCCCTTGTTCTCAGTGGTGCAGGATGTTGGCTTGGGGCAACAGAGCGAAAAGATCTACAGACTAAGAAGGAAAAGAGGAAGACATGACAAACCGTAACTGACAAGAGAGGCGTCCGCTGTCTCATCACATAAAAGGCTTCACTTTTGACTGAGGGCAGCTTTGCAAAATGAGACTTTCTAAATCAAACCAGGTGCAATTATTTCTTTATTTTCTTCTCCAGTGGTCATTGGGCAGCGTTAAGGCTGAAGCTTCGTTACAGATTCTGCTAGCCTGTCCTTTTACCACTGAGACCTAGAAAGGAGCTGCAATAACATCCAAACAAGGACTGGCTGACTTTCTAATTAGAGAGCATCTGCAACAAAAAGTCATTTTTCTGGAGTGGAAAAGCTAAAAAAAAAAAAAAATTACTGTGAATTGTTTTTGTACAGTTATCATGAAAAGCTTTTTTTTTTTTTTTTTTTTTTTTTTTTTGCCAACCATTGCCAATGTCAATCAATCACAGTATTAGCCTCTGTTAATCTATTTACTGTCGCTTCCACATACACTCTTCAATGCATATGTTGCTCAAAGGTGGCAAGTTGTCCTGGGTTCTGTGAGTCCTGAGATGGATTTAATTCTTGATGCTGGTGCTAGAAGTAGGTCTTCAAATATGGGATTGTTGTCCCACCCCTGTACTGTACTCCCAGTGGCCAAACTTATTTATGCTGCTAAATGAAAGAAAGAAAAAAGCAAATTATTTTTTTTTATTTTTTTTCTGCTGTGACGTTTTAGTCCCAGACTGAATTCCAAATTTGCTCTAGTTTGGTTACAGAAAAAAGACTTTTTGCCACTGAAACTTGAACCATCTGTGCCTCTAAGAGGCTGAGAATGGGAGAGTTTCAGATAATAAAGAGTGAAGTTTGCCTGCAAGTAAAGAATTGAGAGTGTGTGCAAAGCTTATTTTCTTTTATCTGGGCAAAAATTAAAACACATTCCTTGGAACAGAGCTATTGCCGCCTGTTCTGTGGAGAAACTTTTCTTTTTTGAGGGCTGTGGTGAATGGATGAACGTACATAAGAAAACTGACAAAATATTTTAAGAATATATAAAACAAAATAAAGTTGCTGGTCAGTCTTAGTGTTTTACAGTATTTGGGAAAACAACTGTTACAGTTTTATTGCTCTGAGAAACTGACAAAGCAGAAACTATTCAGTTTTTGTAGTAAAGGCGTCACACGCAAACAAACGAAATGAATGAAAAAGTCAAATGGTTTGCCTCATTCTCCAAGAGCCACAACTCAAGCTGAACTGTGAAAGTGGTTTAACACTGTATCCTAGGTGATCTTTTTTTCCTCCTCCTGTTTATTTTTTTTTGTTTTATTTATAGTCTGATTTAAAACAATCAGATTCAACTTGGTTAATTTTAGTTATGTAACAACCTGACATGATGGAGGAAAACAACCTTTAAAGGGATTGTGTCTATGGTTTGATTCACTTAGAAATTTTATTTTCTTATAACTTAAGTGCAATAAAATGTGTTTTTTCATGTTAGTATGCCTGTTTCTTCCACTGAAGTAAATAATGCTTCATTATAAATATTTAGGGTTTGTCTCTAATATTTAAGATATCCAAGTCTTAGTTTCTTTGTATTCCCTGTAATGTGATACAGAGATCAGCACTTCCAGGTCTGTGTGATACAGCCAAAGTAAGAATCATGTGCCACAAAAGAAAATTTTGTTTATCACATTAGACTATAAAGGAGGACACTCCACTGTGCCTATCTATCTCTGTGTGACATTGAATGTATAAATACGAAATCAGGGTCCCTCAAGCGGTTTCAGAACTTTGGTGATAGTTACAACTAGAGTTCCTATAAAAAAAAAAAGTTCATCTTTATTAAAATTTGACCTCCTGTTGAATACTTACCAGGAACTTGCTGTGAAAATCTCTGAAGCTCCCACCCTCCCTGAGAAGTAGGTACTGTTAGCTCCGTTTTAAAGGTGAGGGCAGAACTGGCTCACACTGTGGAGGTAATTTGTCAGAAGCCAGATAACTAGCAGAGCAGAGGGCCTGCGTTCACAGCCCTGCTCTTTGAGAAGAAAGAAACCTAGGCACGCCTGGTTGGCTCAGTCGATCAGCTTAGGCTCAAGTCATGATCTCATGGTTCCTGAGTTCAAGCCCCGCGTCAGGCTCTGTGCTGACAGCTCAGAGCTTGGAGCCTGCTTCGGATTCTGTTTCCCTCTCTCTCTGCCCCTCCCCTGCTTGTGCTCTCTCTCTCCAAAATAAAGATTTAAAAAAACTAAATATAAAAAGAAGAAAGAAACCTAGAATTTTGACAGACTAAAGCAGGGTTTTGGAAAAAGTAAGTCATTTTGTGGTACTTTCAGGCTCTTCTGTTGCTGGTTTAGTCAACAAATCTAATATTTTATTAATGTTCGTGAAAAAAACGAAGTTCAGTTATTCAAATTATGTAGCCACTCAAATAGCATGTTCTGTCTCCTACTCACCCCTCCTATATATTTAACATTTTATTTAATCCCTACATTTAATCCCCAGGCCATAGATGAAAATCTAAAACTTAAAACGAATGCTGCCTAGAGAATACATTTCTCACAATCATAAAGTGTGTGTTCTTTACTCATAGAGCAGCAACTCTTGAGCCTCAGGCTCCCAGAGGTACTAAATCTGAACATCCAGAGTGGGTCCAAGAATCTGCATTTAAACTAGCTCTCCAGGTGAGTCATGTTCACAATTTAGAACCACTGTCTTAGATCCCTACTGTTGCTCACTTGGTTAATTGGTCCCCAGCACATTATAGGCACAGGACCATCAGGGAGAAGTGATGGGTTAAATGGAAAGACAGAAAAACCACATGGCTAAACACAGGCAAAAATCGTATTAGGTCTTGAGTGCAGGGGCCAGCAGCCTTGCCTGCACTAGGATAAATCAGCGCGTAACCCAGAGCCATCACTGCTGTTGACATTGACAACCCTGAATGATCAAGAAGTCGTAATTCTGTTTGGTGATCTTGAAACTGTTTGATTTTTAATAATACAAATGTGGTTAAACTGTAACATAATTAAAGAAAAACATCATGTACATTATAGGGGCGCCTGGGTGGCTCAGTCGGTTAAGTGTCCCACTTTGGCTCAGGTCACGATCTCGTGGTTTGTGAGTTCGAGCCGCACGTCAAGCTCTGCTGGCAGCTCAGAGCCTGGAGCCTGTTTCAGATTCTGTGTCTCATTCTCTCTCTGCCCCTCCCCCACTCGCTCTCTCAAAAATAAATAAAGGTACATTATAGAATAGAATTGAGTTCACAGGATTTGCAGACAACTAGGTCAGAATTCAAGTCCCAATTTTATAATACTATGTAGTTTCAGGAATTTCATTAGATTTCTTGAACTCCTGTTTCCTCATCATTTAGTATGTAGAGAATACCCACCTGCTAAGGTTATTGTGGGGATTAAGTGAAATGTTTTAAAGCACATAACACACCGATGGCACTTAATGCTCGATAAATGGTAGCTATTATTAAAACTTGAGGAAAATAGACCCAGATAATTGTAACTTTCTATATTTGGGAACAATTGAATGTTTTGTGACTCATTCAGGTATGTAATAAAAATAGTATTTCTCTATATATAGCAATTTATGTTTTTTTAAGTGGAGTCCCATAGATTTCTCATTTGAGTCTTACAGAAACCTTTGTGAGGTAGATTGGTATGGGGCACCTAACAGTGATTTTGTACACACTTAGGTGTTCACTAAGTATTATTTTATGACTAACTGAATAATCTTTCTTGCAACGGATCTGTTCCTGAAAGGGGATATGTTAACCTGACGCTAAAGGAATTAAATTATTGTTGGTGTAGTATGAAAGGTCATGAAAGGAGCTCTGCTTTGTGGCCTCCTCAGTGAAGAAGTTCACCACCTTATATAACGGAATTTTTACATCTTCACACCAGAATACAGTCAGTCCCCACATTAGGTGTTACAAGTTCTCAAAGATCAAACATTGCCTGGAACTAATGCTAAAATTAAGACACAGAAGTAACCCTTAAAAGGCCCATAGCAGGTACTCAGTAAATAATTGTTGAACTGGGCAAAGGGAGTTTACTGTCTTTTTTTATTATTGGAATTTTACTATTTATAATTTATTATTATTTATAATTTTGGTATTTTGAAACTCCCTTATTGAGATTCAGTAACCACAGCTATTTCATTAATTTGAGACAGCCAATGTATACCGAATGGTTCAGTAAATGTTCCAGCCTACCTATTCGTTTTATTTCAAAAAGTAATTTACATGTAATTGTTGGTATTAACTGTTTTTTTGTTTTGTTTTGTTTTTTGGTATTAACTGTTTTTAAGCTGCTTTCTCTATGACTTTTGAGCTAGTCTATTACAAAGTCTCCTTTCTATTTATCTGAATTGATTAGAGGCTACAATCAAACAAAAAAAGAGGACTTTTTCTTTTCCCTGAGTGAAACAGGAAATCAAGGGCAGCTTCCCCAGACCCAGTCTGTGCCTTGCTTTCTATCCACTCCTCCCTGACACTCACTGCACTTTGTGAAACAAATACACAGAGGTGTCTGCTCAGACTCCTGGAAAGAGACTGCCGACTCCTTCCTGGCTGCTGTAACTCCTCCCATTCTAGGCAACCAGGTTTCAGCAAGTGTGCCTGGCAGGAGTGGGTTCACATTACATTCTTTCCTGAATCCTTCTTTCAGACACAACTTGATTAATTTTCCCTCTGTGAACCATCCTCCACCCCCCAATAAGAATCGGTTAGGATTCTAACCTATACTCCATCAGACTCATCAGCCAGTAAAAGATTCAGTCTTGTGCCGGACAGCAGCTCTGTGAGAAACTCCTGTTGTCTGGCCGTTCTACTGAGAGTCAAGGGTTTAGTGTTGCTGACAGATTAATTTGAATAAATGCTTCTGACACAGGTTGTTTTATAATCCCTGCCTTACTGCATTTTGAGGATCACACACACACACACACACACACACACACACACACACACACCCATACAAGAATATATTGATTGGAACCTCGGAAGAAGCCTCTTGTTCTCAGTCATAATAACATCATTTCCCATAAGCCTTTTCCCTCTTCATCTGTGAAAAAAATAAGAATGGCCCATGTGAAGGGAAGGTGTTGCTAGTCAAGAGGAGAGTTCCTAAGTCTTTTCCAGGATAGATCAGTGGCCTCTGTGGGTGAAGAGGATGTGTGTGTTCACATAATGTTCCTGGAGCCCTGCCGGAAGCAACCGTATGGTAATTTGAAAAGTTGATGCCTAATTTTTGATGTCGGCATTTACTACTGCCCAAGAGATGGATTTTAAGTTAGATTCAAGGTGGCTGCCCCCAGCTCCCTTTTACTGGGAGTGCCTAGTCATTGATTTGAATTACAAACAAAAATTACATGGCATCATTCACTAGCCAATGTGTTTCATTATCCATTTGGTTAATACTAGTGATGCCCAAATGAGTGAGGTTCTCTCCAGCTTCATCCTTCTGCCACCTTCTCTTTCTAGGTGGAAGAGACCAAAAATATCAAAAGGTAATTTCAAAGGTTCTTCAGGGAAAAGGAAAGCACCAAAAACTGAAAGGACTCAGAATGCACCTTTCCCCAAAGTGTAAAGTATAAACAAATTCTAGATCCAGTTCCTAGGAAGACTCATTGCTGAGACGAAAGCCTGGCAACGTCCCAATTTGCAATTGAGTATAAAAATAGCAGGGTTTCTATTTCAGATAATCTGATGCTCCCCAGGATTTTTAAGGACAAGTAACCTCAGAGTGGACATTTTGACATTTCATCCTTTGCTTTGAAAAATCTATCGTGGCAAAACCTAAGAAGGCTGTTTATCCTTGGGTTTGGGTTTGCGTTAGCAGTCATGCTCTGCAAAAGAAAAATAATGTTGAAATCGCACTTGCAAATCAAAGGTTCAAATATAATAGACCACAAAAATATATTGCCAATTTGCTCTTTTTCTAGGAGGCTCATAGATTATAAAATAGACATCAAACCACTACTCACCATAAGAGGAAGGTTATTTGCAAGACTTTTTAAACTTATATTGATGACGCCCATTAAGACTTTACCAAACCCTTATGCCTTGCTAAATGCAATCAGAAAGACCGTATAGTCCCCTGCTACCACAAGCCTTTCAGTCTGAGGATGCTTTCTGTTCCTCTAAAGTGAGTTTGAGTAGCTTAAATAAATCCAGCAGGGACACGGTAAAGTATAGAGGTTAAAAGTAAAACCGCATGCACTTCTGGTAAGAGATCTGGGTTTGGGAGGCCTGACGCTTATAAACTTAAGGACCCTCGTAAAGAAAAGACCCCACATAATTAGATCCAAAAGTGAGCATTTAGAATGATAAAGATTATAACAAGTTACTGAAGCCTTGATATTGCAGATTCCTCTTTTCTGAGATCTCTTTAGGCAATTACCAGAATTGCTTAACAGAAGTGCTTCTGATTGCAGCCTGGCTTCCCCTTCCCACCTGGAACATTCTACAACTCCCTGCAACCCCTAGCTTAACAGCTTAGCAGGGATCTGTTAAATGAGGGATGCTGAAGCTTCGCTTCATCGGTTTCAGGGAGAATCCACCTCTGCCTCTCTCAACTTCAATTCCGTCATCCGTAAATGGGGTAACATGTTATGGGGATTACATGAGACATTGTATGTCAAGCACTTGTCAGAGTGCCTGATATGTAGTAGGTCTTCATTAAAGGCTTGTAGTTATTACCAGTAATAAAGTGTGGTAGCCAGCTGCCATTGTACACTTATATGTGGTTATTAAAGCTTAGCACAGTTATAAGTATTTTTAAATCATTTATTATTCATTTAATCCCAACTGTCTCATGACGTATTATTATTAATCCCATTGTACAGATGAGGGAACAGATACAGAGATGTCAAGTAACTTGGTCAAGGACACACAAGGGAAAAAAAAAAAAAAACTTGGAGAAACTGGGATTCAGACCTATGCATTGTGGCTCTGGAGCCCAAACTCTTAACTACTATATTACATATATCGATTCACAACTGCCTTTCAAATACGGGAAACTGTAGAATGTCTTGGGTTGTATCAGAGAGTGATGTAGCCCTCAGTCCCAACCTGTCAACCTGGGAGCTGACATGAACCTATAGATGCAGGTAAGGTCCTGGGTTTCAGCTAGGGATGCCTGAAGAACAGGTGTGTGATAATTCCTGGTATGGCTTACCTGCAGTGAATCCTCTCGCTTTTCCCAACTGCAAAGTCAAAAGTGAGTGAGTTGCCTATAAAGAAAGGATTTATTGTAAAAGGTTCACACAGCAATGAGAATACAAGCAAGGTGGGTAAAATAATGTAGTATTAAAAGAAAGGTGTTTCCAGATAATTTGGGGGGAAATATGCTATTTCTACAAAAGGGTACTTTAATTATGTAAGAACATTTGTTTTTTTCCTTTTTAAATCACTATTGATACACCTGTGCCTCAGACAATGAGGCAAATGAGAAGCAAGCTTTTGCACTCTGTTACAGTCATGAGGAGAAGCAGGGCCTTGTTGAAGTTAGACTGACACATAGTGGATCCTCAGAAAGTGCTGGCAGCCAGTAGTAGTAGTAGTAACAGCAGCAACAACAACAAGGAAGATAGTTGTGTTCAGATTCTATCTTAGCCACTTGTGTGCCTGGGAGAGTTTAAAAATCTTTCTTGAGGGGCACCTGCATGGCTCAGCAGGTTAAGCGTCCGACTTTGGCTCAGGTCATGATCTCATGGTTTGTGAGTTCGAGTCCCGTGTCGGGCTCTGTGCTGACAGCTCAGAGCCTGGAGCCTGCTTTGGATTCTGTGTCTCCCCCTCTCTCTGCTCCTCCCCCCCCATTCTCTCTCTCTCCCTCTTTTTCTCTCTCTCTCTCTCAAAAATAAACATTAAAATTTTTTTTTAAATCTTTCTTGGGGCACCTGGGTGGCTCAGTCGGTTAAGCAACTGACTGGTGGTTTCATTTCAGGTCATGATCTCACAGTTTGAGCCCTGCGTTGGGCTCCAGAGCTGGCAGCACAGACCCTGCTTGGGATTCGTTCTCTCTCCCTCTCTCTGCCCCTCCCCTGCTTGCACCGTCTCTGTCTCTCAAAATAAATAAATAAACTTAAATCTTTCTCAACCTCTTTCATCATCTACAAATGAGAAAGTACCTGTTCTGAGTGTTACAGGGAATAACATGGAGCACCTGGTATAGGTGTGGCTGATTATGGATTCAATGAATGGGAGCCATCGTTAGTACTGTCCTTACCGCCAACAATAGTATTCGTGACTGTGTCTCAGGCCATCATTTCAAGCTTAATCTGGAAGAAGAGATCGGTAAGACTTTCAGAACACAATGCTCAAACCACCTTCCAAAATGTGCCAGGAACCTGAGAATAGGCTCCTCTATCAGAAAGTAATATACAATCCAGTGTAAAATGACAAACTACCTCTTTCTCTCCAAAGCCCTACTTAATAGTAGAGCACTTAGAAAGGCACAAGCCCAAAAGAGGAACAGGACAGGGAAATCAAGAGACAAAAGATTTCAACCATTTTGGATGAAGGAAAGCAGATGAAGGAGTCGTCACTAGACAAGTAGATTAGAGAAACTAGAATCTAAAGTGCCCACAAAGAGGGGGATACTAACGAGAAGTGAGCTAATTCCTTTTTTGCAGAAGGCAAGGGCCACAACGTGGGCCTGAGAACTGGGAAATCGGTTGAAGTAAGAGCACATGTAAGGTTGGGGGCTACCTGCCCCTTCCTCATATTTTTTTTAAAAAAATTTTTAATGTTTATTTATTTTTGAGAGAGAGAGAGAGACAGGGCACAAGCAGGGGAGGGGCAGAGAGAGAGGGAGATCCATAATCCAAAGCAGGCTCCAGGCTCTGGGCTGTCAGCACAGAGCCCGATGTGGGGCTTGAACCCACGAACCATGAGATCATGACCTGAGCTGAAGTTGGAAGCTGAACCGACTGAGCCACCCAGGCACCCCTCCCTTCCTCATCTTCTTGCATACAGGGGACTATCTTGTGAGCCCCTAATCTCCCTGCCCACATTTAGAAGAACTATGAAGGGGATGTGATCCAGATTGAGTACATAGCCATAGGAGAAAGTAGCAGGGGGGAGACTCAGAAATGATGGTGGAGATTACATTACTGCAATTCTGTCTTACCCTCTTCCAGAATGCCAACAGTCTGGCATATACCAGGGGATTCTTTCTCAGAGAAGTGAACAACCTGAGAAAAAAGTCTCCATATACTGACATTGGGCAGAGAGGTGAGGGTTCCTCCAAGGAAACTTGGCTACTCACCCAAAGGAGAGATGCCTCATTCAGTGAGCTCCAACCACAAACAGAGAGCTTTCTATCCACTTTTCAGTGTCTATCTCTTAAATATGAACAGATAGTCAAGAATCTGAGTGACTAAGCCAAAAAAAAAAAAAAAAAAATCCATGAAGTAAACTTTGAAAACTATAACAACAACCTCAGGGAGGTAAAATACTGCTTCTTATAATACAAGAATGGGGTGCAATTTTTAAAAGGCCTTATAGGAACTAAAATGTGGTAGAAATGTTAAAAGGAAAAGAAAAAGCTTCAACGGAAAATAAAAATTGAGGAAATCAAGCAAAAGTTAGATGGAAATTAGTAGAGAAAATATAGAGAAAAAAACTGAGTGGATCAGTCTGAGACATCTAACATCTACATAACAGCAGTTTCAAAAAAGCAAATAGAGAACAAATTATTCAAAAATTAATACAAGAGAAATAACAGACTTGAAAGACAGAAAACCCCTAGAATGAAAAGGCCCACTGAGTGTTTTTAATAAATGCGTGAAAAAAATCCACAATGATTTCATCATTAACAAAATTTTGGAACCCTTGGGCTAAAAAGAAGACGCTCAAAATTTGAGGAGAGAAAGGGCACCTGGGTGGCTCAGTTAAGCCTCTGACTTTGGCTTAGGTCATGATCTCTCAGTTCTTCAGTTCGTGGATTTCAGCCCCATGTTGGGCTCTGTGCTGACACCTCAGAGCCTGGAGCCTGCTTCGGATTCTGTCTCCCTCTCCGCCCCTCTCAAGTTTGCACTCTGTCTCCCTCTTTCACTCAAAAGTAAATAAACATTAAAAACAAAAACTTGAGGAGAGAAAAATCAGGGCCAAAAAAGGAGAATTGGAATTTTAGACTTCTCAATTATAAATATTTAATAAATATTTATAAACAGCAGCATCTGTTGCAAAGGAGACAAATTGCAAAACTCTACAGGCAAATTGTGTTCAATTTAGGATTGCACACCCAGCCAAATTATTGACCAGGTGAGAGGGAGAATAAAGATATTTCCAGACCTATAAGGAGAACAAACACTACCTCTCACAAACTGTCTTAAGAAGCTTGTGGAAGATGCAGTCCCACAAAACAATGAAATAAGCCATGAAAGAAGAAAATGTATGGTATACAGAAAATAAGGATGTCAGTACAGGAGAGGCATCGTAAGATGATAGTAAGCATCTGGACTCTGGAACTACCAGGTGAGGTGACAGCAGAGAGGGCCTTAGAGGAAGTCTCCCACGAATACAAAAGAGAATGATGAACGTCATCTCGCTATCATGTAGATCAAAAGAAAAAAAAAACTTCTTGGTATTCAGGACATCTGATGATAAAGTTAGAAATTATTTTTTAAGTTTCAATATATTAAAAGCAATGCAACAGATAAAACCCGAGGCAATTATTAATTCAAAATACCGTGTGAAAAAACATAAGCATAGTGCACTATTTGGTTCTCCAGTAAACCATATTTATCAAGCCATAAAAATGTAAATACTGATGAAGGATTTTGCTAAAGTGTATGGGGGGTTGGGGAGGGAAGTGGGGTGCGGGAAGAGAGTTAAATCCTCATCTACCCTAATTAGAAGTTATCAATATCTAAAATGAAAAAAAAAAACTAAAATAGAGGAGAAGCATATTTTACAAAAAGACAGGAGATAGAAGAATTAAAGAGTTACAAATGTCTGCCTCTGTGGCTAGGGGAAGGAGAAGGTACAGCGTCTTGATACGTTTTCCTTTTGTGCATTCCTCTGCTAAAGCTGTATTTTTAAAGCAAGATAAAAAAAAAACGGTGTGGGAGATTTCAGAAATAATGGCACTTCTTTGCCCAGGCCAGTCGGCGTTTTTCTTGTCAAGGCTCTGATCTAGCCAGTCACCAGAAGCCACCGAGTCTTCTGCCACAAGGAGGGGCTTAGGGGCGCTCCTTCTGGAAGAGTTCCACAGCAAAATGGAGACACAGATGAGAGCTGTGTGTGGGCAACTTACCCAGGTTCTCTTTGTCTTTGTTTTTTCATCTGTGAAAGGGGCCCCATGACAGTCCCCCCTCATTAAGCCCCTGGAGGACTGAATAAAGGAGCCATGTGATGTGCTCAGCATAGTCTCTGGCTAATGAGTTCTCACTAAAGGATACTTTATTTTTACCACCATCCCTCAGCCCCAGAGTGAAAACTAACTGACATCAAGATCTGGAACTAGTAGGATCCAGAGCTTTTGACTTCTGATTTGAGCACGTACGGACAGGTAGACTGAGTCGTAGCCCTGTGCATGCTGTATCAAGAGCGGGAGCTTCATTCTTCTGCACGTCGCTGTCCAGTTCTCCCAGCACCATTTGTTAGACTGTCTTTTTTTTCCATTGGATATTCTTTCCTGCTTTGTCAAAGATTAGTTGGCCATGCGTTTGTGGGTCCGATTCTGGAGTCTCTATTCTATTCCATTGGTCTATGCGTCTGTTTTTGTGCCAATACCATGCTGTCTTGATGATTACAGCTTTGTAGTAGAGGCTGAAGTCTGGGATTGTGATGGGCATTGAGGAGGGCACTTGTTGGGATGAGCACTGGGTGTTGTATGGAAGCCAATTTAACAATAAATTGTATTTAAAAAAAAAAGAGAGAGAGAGAGCAGGAGCCACTTCTGGAGACCCTTCCCCCCTCCCCGACCTGCCTTTCCATCATCTCTTTCTATCTGGCACTGGGTTTTACTTCCAAGTTCTCCCAACAGTATCTGAAGCGTTTTCTCTACTTAGAAATCCTTCTCAGCAAACGAACATGCCTGAAGTTTTCATACATGAAGTTCAGGGTATGTCTTTTGGAAATGATTTTTTTCCTTTGAAATTCTAGATCCAAATCTCAGAAGGGCCAGAGTGGGGGCCCAGTGGAAGAACAGGAGAGAGGAATTGAAGAATTTCCTTCGTGCGTTATTACGCCCTGCTAAATGGAATGCCGAGGGTACGTACACAATTCCCCTGAGGCCCAAAGGCTTTGCCATGCCTGGGAACTGTGCAGTGCATACTGGTACCCAGTGCAGCTGTGACAGGGTGTGCTGTCGCTGTGAGTTACTCCTGCCCTTCCAAACCCGCCTCGAACCAGCATCAGCGTTGTCCGTGAGTTCTCCATCTGCCCTGGCTGCTCTCTTGAAGGCTCTAGAACCAGAGCGAGGCTCAGGGGGGCCCCGTGTGTGTGGGGGGGAGGGGGCTTGCAGCTGCCAGCTCAGCAGTCCAGGCTGACTCCTGAGGTCTAAGTGACAGACAGACTGCAGCCACCTGATCCTTTCAAACACATCCTAGGTTGCCAGGAAGCCCCCAAACATCAGCCGTCCCGTGTCTGCACGTGGCGGTTTGTGGTGTTCGGGTGCGGAGCCACAGGCTCTTCATTTGTGTGTGACTCACTGTGGCTTTCTGGTTGGCGGTCTAGACTCTTAACCCAGTGAGATTCCTGAAGGTTTCAGAGCAACGGGAGAGACCATTAGCAAGTTTTTCTTTGTTGAGAGCTACTTAACCATCGCCTATCAGACAAAATCAGCTGTTTGTTGAAGTGGGCGGCTTCTCGCTTTTCTGGTCCTCAGTGACTATTCATAAGATGTTTCCTCAAGTTTTACTTTTGTGAACAGATTGGTCTTAGTATCAGCACTCTCGGTGAATTTTTTTTTTTTTTTTTAATTAAAGGAGCCGTCAGAGGCCCAGGGTCTAATTTAATTAAACTACTCTGCTTCATAACCAGAGCTTCGATGGAAGCATCTCTTCAGGATTGATTCACTGCCTCTGGAAATGGGCCTGAGTTTCCCGCGCAGGTGTGGCACGTTGGAGGAGGAACAGCAAGGAGAGAAAGGCTGTGACATTTCGTCTTCTCTCAGTTCATCTCATCTACTCCAGCTTTGGTGAGTACAGCTCTTTAAGACCCCTGGGAGAGGGATTCCAGTACCCGCTCTCCAGAGCCTTCCCACCCCTGACCACACGGCCCTCTCCATCTGCAGGCCCCGAGCCTACGCACACCTAGTGTTTCTGTTCATTGCCGCTCAGCTAAGGAGTCATTGCAACGGGGAAAATAAATTAGAACTAAATGAGACTGCGATTCAGAGTCCCGGAAGCATGACTGCCGATGAGCATTACTGGTTGTTTTATGTCTCCGCTGCCGGGGGGGGGGGGGGGGGGGGGGAGTGCTCCCACATCAGTGACTGGCAATCTGGCTAATCGGCACACGGAAGTCTGGAGAGGGGTCCCACTCGCTGTGAGAGTATCTGTCTTCAAGTTGTGTCCACCTCTAAGAAAAAAATCACGTACCTACGGCATATTCGCAAATCGTTAAAAAGCTCTTACTTCACTCTTTTCCCTTGCCTACCCTGGAGAAGTCCAAATTAGAAAACTTCCTATTTAAGACAATCAACAGAGGAGAACAACAGATCAACTTGAGCTAATATCAGTAGCAGGAAGACCAATTAACAAATTCATGAATTGTGCTGCTTACCCGTATATTCCTAAGGTTAATTATGTGCTCAAGTAATAGCTTTTGCCTTGATTATGAGACCCTTAGGAAATAAAAGTGTGTTTCCACTTTACAAGTATGTTTGCTTTCAGTCCTGCCCTGACACCACAGGAACTGGGTTCCGCAAATACCTCCTCTGCACACAGCTATAATCGAAGGAGAGATTTAAGTAGTCTCAAGACTCAATGTGTAAACAGAAACATAATTCATAAAACTGCTAACCTCCACCTACACATGTCTCTCTCTTTCTCTCTCTGCTTTGGATTATTTATAGTGTCAATTCTTTCCAGATGTTGTGGACCGGAGAGTGTCGAGTGAAGCATCTTTTCCCATTATTCTCTGTTGGGAGGAATCCGTAAAATTAGCTCCTGGGCTTTAAATATATGTACAGAAGAAAGAAACATCACCGACATTTTTAGGGGACACTCTCAGCAAAGGCTGTTCTGGTTTTCCTGTTAATTAGTGTAGCTTATATCTTTTGAGGGATTATCCCATGGCAAGCACTTTACGTGAATCCATTCGTATAACTTTCTCTGAGCGTATGAGACAGATACTATCATTATCATCATCTCTCCTTTACAGGTGAGGAAACTGAGGCACAGAGAGATCATGCAAACTGCTGTAAGAACTAGTTAAGTTAGAGTTTGAACGTGGGCAGTCTGACTCCAGAGCCTACACACGGAACCACCAGGTGCTGTTGTCTCTTCCTTCGGGGCCCAGCTTCGGTACACAGGGTTAGAGGACAGTGGGTTATGTCACAAAATGGAGAAGCGACACCTAGAAGGGATACTGTGTCATCAGTAACCTTCGAGTGAGGTGAAAAGCTACCTCTTCTGCCTGCAATCACTTCGGAAGTAATCTGACCCAAAGTAATCAGAGTATCTGTTTCTTTGGGGGCTGCTGAAAGTGTGACAGAGATGTGACCAGACGTCTCTGTCAGGCTGATCCTTCCCTTGGCTTGCCAGGAGCTCCGGGCTGGCCTGGGTGGGGCACCCACCGAGTGCTTGCTGAAGATGGGTTGACCTCATGGCAACACAGCCACGCCTTAACGGAGGCAAACTCTGACAATGTGGATAAATGAAGAGATGGCTTATTAGTTTTTAACGAAGACTAACCACAGAATTCTCTAGAGTAAGATTCACGTATCAAATTCATTTTGTATCTACCTTTTCACCAGAGCACCTGCTGGAAAAGGGAGGCGATACGTCCAACAGTTGTATGCGTAGGTTGTGTGTTTAGGTTTACAGCCAGGTGACCTCAGGTGTGCCCCTCAACAGCCTCATCTGTGAAAGGGTATCTATCTCATAGGCTGTAATGAAGACAAAATCAGATAATCCAGGTAAAGAGACTCAGAATGTGGTCCTCGGACCAGCAGCAGCTCACGGGCTGCCTTCTCAGAAATGTGGACTTTCAGGTCCCATCCCGGACTTGCTGGGTCAGAATCTGTGTTTGGCCCTCCAGGTAGTTGACCTGCATGGTCCTTCATCACAAATACTGAATTGGCGGGGCCATAGTAAAGCGAACACATGATCACTGTTAGTTGTCATTTTATAAACTGAGATCATTTACCGTCAAAGCGAATTCAGCATCACTGTTCTGGGAGTAAAGTATGCAAAGGGGGAGAGGCCTTGGAAACGAGCTGCGAGTTCCCGGTTGGAACCCCCCTCCCCTGTCTCCACTATTTGTCATTTTTCTAAATTCTCAGAGATGGAGAGAAAGCACCTGAAGAAAGTAGCAGAGACTATCTGGGGAAACCGTTGGGAGAGCCAAAGTCAGGGAAACAAACAGTCACAAAACATACAGCTTTTGCATCAGGCAGTGATGGAAGCTGGCAGGTCATGCCTAGTACCGAAACTAGAAAAGGCTTTTTTAAAAAAAATTACTATTATTATTATTTTCAGCACAACCCAAGCCTCCTGCCAGATCATGGCTTTTAATTTAAGTGCACAGTTACTGCTCAAAAGTGATTCACAGGTCTTTAAAGAGCCACTCTCCTTTGGAAGTCAGTTTAGAATGCAGAGGGTTTGAAGATTAGTGTTGAGAGTGAGAGCATTTGACTGCCTAAGGATTCAATCTCTCAGGTGCTTAGATATTTCGCAGCGAGAACTGATGTTCATTAAACTGTAAGCAAATTAGAGTTCAAGCCAAAGATATAAAGGAAGACGTAATTAGTGTACAGGAGCCATCCACCATCGTTAGGCTTCTTGTAGGTGAGAAGTCTTCTACTTGAGAATTAGTTCCTTGCACAAAAGAAAATTATGCAGCTGCTTTACGCAGGCTGCCGATGCTGTGTTTTATTGCACTCAATTTACAATGAAATGAAGCAGAAGTCTGCAAGACTGCATTAAAGCGTTAATTTTCCTTTTGGGCTTTACCTCCATTTCATCTTTAGAGGAACCCAGAATGGTTTGGTAAATAGAGTATTTTGCCAGTCAATAAATAAAAAAGGTTATTTTTACCAAGCGGACTCTATATTGCTGCTACACGTGACAGAAGCTTCTTGGGAGTTCAGGGGATGGGAGGGCACGCCATCCTTCAGCAAAACCGGTTTGGAGAAAAAAAACACTGCTCCGTGTCGTCCAAAGCTGACTGCCCAGTGGTGGTGTCAATTCTGACACACCATGAGGGCTGCCTTCCTGGGCCTGGGTTCCAGGCACAACTTTAGGGAGACAGAGACAAAGGAATTGAACTTCCAGAGCAAGAGAAATCCGTTAGATGTATTGTAGTACCAATCCTGCAGCTCCAAAAGGAGCTCTGTAAGAAATGAAGTACCAGGTCTCCCTCACCCCACCCTGGAACACTTTATTTTCAGGCAGTCGAACTAGAAATACTGAGGGAGCCATGTTTGAGTTTGTAGAACTGCCACATGCCCTACCCGACACCCCCCTCCAACGATCCCTCCACAGACACTGTGATTTGAAAGTTGGCACCAACTTGTAAAGAGCTTGGAAAGGGCACTCCCTTGAATCTGGAGGGCAGTGGTAGACCAGCAAGGTTGGGGGGAAGGCTATGGACTGTGACCCTAATTCTCTGGGTCTGCAGAGCAAGCAAAGGCCCCCTTGGGTCTGGACTGAAGGGAAAGGCAGTGGATGCAACAAGCAGCCAAATAGATCCTTGAGGAGGAGCAGAAATATGGCGGCTTCCTGGAGGGGCTGGGGAGGAACCTGAAAGCTGGATGGGAGATTGGCAGCTCAACAGGGGCATCACACCCAGCCTGTCCTCCACCTGCAGCCTGGAGGTCTGGCTTTGTAGGAAAGGTGCTGCTGCAGCTCAGTGGGCTGGGAACACTGCTTTGGAAGCTAAATAATGACAGTACTAACAGCTACCTCTTGAGAGCCCATTTTTACAGTGAGTCTGAGAAATGGGTGACTTTTATCTCTGTTTTACCAATGAGCAAACGGGAGCAAACAGAAACATGCTGCCATTTGCCTAAAGTCACCTAGACGGATCGCGGTGGAGATTGGAGATTAGCATCCACCCAGGAAACTGAAGCTGGCCTCCCTCTCTGCTTAGTTCCAGAACATTCTGGAAACTGGGAAATGTGTAAGACACAAGAAGAAACTTGGGATATTATTTCTGAGGGAAGGAGCAGAATGTCTAGGAAAGTGGCAGAAGTGGAGATTTGGGAAGGCAGGGAAGAAATGAAAAGAAAGAAGGACCCCAAGAAGGAGAGAGGATTGTTAAGAATGGAAGAGAGTTCATGGCCCCAAGTTCTGGGCAGTGAGAAGTGAGGCTCTCCACTTCATTCCCATTTTGTTTGAGTCAAGAAACTCCAAAGCTTCCTGGAAGCTCGAGTGTGGCAACAACAACCAGGATGGAACCTGGAGGGACATGACCCAAACCACTCCAGAAAGTCCTCCCCATCGTGGAACATAGGGCCAAGGCTTGGTGACAAAACCCCAGTTAGAGCCCGAGACCCCTCCCCACCAATTTCCCCTGCCCAGAGGATAGCCAGGGACGCTCCTCAGGGACACTCTTTCAAAGCAGTAGGAAGCAGACCTAACACCCAGTCTCTGTTTACCTAAATCCATGTTCCAGAGAAGGCTGCTGGTGGTGCCTCATTGGGTTTTGGAAGAGGGAGGAGAGGGGACCCCCAAATGGACAGGTGTGATGCCAGGGCCAGATCACATAAGGCACTTCTTTCTGGAGCTCTCTCAGTTAGTGGTGGTTTGATTTCACACCTGTCTTTCACCCAGTGCCTTCTTCCTAAAAGCACCATAGTGTGTTTTGTTTGTTTGTTTTATAAAGTGTACATTTCAAATTTAATTTTCTCAGTGGCTTTTAAGATACTTGCACCAAGACTTTGGAATCACTTGATGAAACATTGAATGGGGCGGGGGGGGGGGGGGGTTGGTGGTGGGGGTGGGGGGGGGAATACAATAGGAAAATAGAGAAAACTAAAAACACGAAGTCCTTTCTGCCAGCACTATGCATGAATCATTAAAAAAACTCCCAAAGCAGCAATATATCTGCTGTTTTGCTTGGAAACAGCAGCACCTGGCACTCCTGAGTGTTTCCTGGGCTTGGTCTGTCAGTGCCTGGCCTCCTCCTCATCAATTAACATTTCTGAAAGGTCCTTCTAGTGTGACATGTGAGGGCACTCAGCTTGCTGTCCTGGGCATCAGGCAGCTGATCCCTGATATTTTGTGAAAGAAACAGGTCCTGCCTCCCTCGTCGAGGGTCTGGGGGCTGTGGGAGGAAACAGAGCAGAACCAGGAGCATCGAGAGAGTCCAGGAATGGAGGGAAGGCCCTGCCAGGCACCAAAGAGGACTCAAGTTTAGTCTCCAGTCTGGACCCCTCCTGGGGGACACCAGGGAAGCCCCTGACCCAGGAGTCCCCCTCAAGAGGACTGCTGGGAGCTGCAGGGATGGAAACGGGGTAGGAGGGGCTTTGGACACACAGACACCAAATGTTCTGAGATTTCCAGGACTGCCCCGATTCCCTATTATTCTTTTCAATTCATTTCTGCTCTAACGCCGCATATACATTGCTAAAAACCCCGAGTTCTGCAAAATGGCATGCTAAAAAATAATAGGGCTTATGGGAAAAATAGATCTGGGACAGTTCATAAAAATCTGTGGAACTTGGTAACCAGAACACTAGCAAAAACAATCACAATCCTAATAAAATATGAGCCTGTTTATATGTCTCCTGGCATTTGCACTCAGCATCACCGGCTGTGAATTCTTCCCAGCCTTAACTTCCCCCCATCTTGTTCTAAACGTGGGTCATGGAGGGCACTTGCTACCACTGGAGATAAGTGCCATCAACAGTGAAAGTTCGATTCATGGTATAGGTTGCCTTATTAGGTGTTTTTAGCTTTGGGGGAAATATAATCAAGCTCCTAGGAATAACTCTTGTTTATAAGAAATATTGAAGAAGAGGCTCCTGGGTGCCTCAGTTGAGGGTCTGACTTTGGCTCAAGTCATGATCTCCTGATTCGTGAGTTCGAGCCCCATGTCGGGCTTGCTACCAACAGCTCAGAGCCTGGAGCCTGCTTCAGATCCTCTGTCTCCCTCTCTCTCTCTCTCTCTCTCTCTCTCTCTGCCCCTCCCCCACTTATATTCTCTCTCAAAAATGAATAAACATTAAAACATTAGAAATATTGGAGATCGGTGAATATTTTAAATGGCACCATGAAGATAACAGTTAGCCAAATCCAATGTAAACCTGATCTGAACATGCTTTTTTCAAACAGGGAAAATTGAGAAATGACTTCTAACAGGTGATATTCAAGCATTAGTATTCATTTCGTTGGGTGTGATACTGATATTGTGGTTATGTTTGTAAAATATTGGTTAGACATAAAAACAAAACCATGAGGTAGATATGTCAGAAAATGTTAACAGTTGTTAAATCTAAGAGATGTGTATGTGAGGTTTCTTTATACTATTCTGTTTTCTGTTTGAATGAGATATTTTTGTAATAAAAAAATATGGGATCTTGTACTGCCAGAAAGTAAAGGAGGGCAAAAAAAAAAAAAAAAAAAAAGAAAAAAGAAAAAAAAGAAAATGGAACAAAAACCCCACAGTTATGGGAGCAGGCCAACTGAAAGAGCTCCCAATGGCCAAGGTTGGACCAATTTGAACAAGAACAACAAAAAAAGTAGCATTAAAGATAACCAAAGTATAAAATAAATATTTGTAAGTCCACACTGATATTAAAGAATGATTGTATAAATCAATAAACTGTGGAAAAAAGACAAATCTTCTGTGCAGAAGAATTCCAAATAAGTCATGTTTATATATACTCTACCCCCGAGGAGGTGGATCGCAACAGTGTGGGCCGTGCATAGTGACTTCCTTCCAAAGAATATGGGAAAGGAGGGAAAAGGAGTATCTTTACAAGTGGAGAAGCCTGGCAAATACTACCTCAGCCTGATGGTGATCAAGGTCAGCATCACCAGTGGTAAGTCATGTTGCTAACATGTATCTTTGATATATAATAGAAATGTCACTTGACCTCTGTGATCTCTCTCAAAATTCCTATAACCGCAGTCTAATTATGAGAAAAACATCAGACAGATCCCAATAGAGGGACATTCTACAAAATACTTGACCCATACTCTTCAAGACTGGTCAAGTATTTTGTAGAATGTCCCATCTATTAGGATTTGATGACCAGAAAGGTCATCAAAGCCAAGGAGAGTCTGTGAAATGATCACAGCCCAGAGGAGCCTTGGGTGACTTGATGACTAATCAAAATGTGGTGTCCTGGATGGGATCCTGGAACAGAAAAATGACATCAGGTAAGGAAACCTGAATGGAGTTTGACAAATGTACTATACTGTACTATACTGTACTATGCTAACGTAAGATGTTACTAACAGAGGAAACTGGATGTGGGGTATATGGGAACTCTCTGTACTATCTTTATGATTTTTCTGCAAATCTAAAACTCTCTTAAAAGTAAAGTGTATTTTTTGAAAATAGGAGCAAATAAATTAGCAAGATATAATTGACCCCTCATTTATATTTTGATTTTAAAAAATAGCTTGGTGTATGATTGCCAGCATATATCTTGGGGCAGTTGAGATAAAGGAAATAGACTTACAGTTCTTCTTGAGAAGAAAGGATCATCTGTTGGCTTGAAGTTATTGCAGTGATGGAGTCTTGGCACCAGGTAGAGAGACATGGGAGAGAAATGGCAAAGCATAATTAGAACAACTAGAAAGTTTAGCCCAAATGGAAGTCCTTTGGTAGCTGACAAAAATTCTCCAGCCCAGAAGTTTAACCAATCATTAAAGGAAAGAGAGGGGTTGTTTAAAGCTATGATAGGTAAAGGCGTTCAGACCAGTGGACCAGTGGACCAGATGTGACAGGATAGGGACCCCCCACCCTCTCACCTCCACTCATTATTTATCCATTCTTAGATCTTCCCATATTGCCAACCTCAACACCTCTGGAAATACCCTTGGTTCGCTCCCATATTCTTACCACTGACTTTTTTAAAATTTTATTTTATTTTTAATTTTTTTAAAATTTACATCCAAATTAGTTAGCATATAGCGGAACAATGATTTCAGGAGTAGATTCCTTAGTGCCCCTTACCCATTTAGCCCATCCCCCCTCCCACAACCCCTCCAGTAACCCTCAGTTTGTTCTCCATATTTATGAGTCTCTTCTGTTTTGTCCCCCTCCCTGTTTTTATATTATTTTTGTTTACCACTGACTTGCTTGATTGTTGGTTTGTTTTTTTTAATAATATCTTTATTGGGATATGATTCACGTACCAAAAATTTCACCCTTTTAAAATGTACAACTCAAGGCGCCCTGGTGACTCAGTCAGTTAAGTGTCTGACCCTTGATCTTGGCTCAGGTCATGATCTCATGGTTGGTGAGTTTGAGCCCCACATTGGGCTCTCTTGTTGTCAGTGCAGAGCCTGCTTCGCTTCAGATCCTCTGACCCCTCTCTCTCTGTCCCTCCCTCACTCATGCTCTTTCTCTTTCTTTCAAAAATAAACATTAAAAAAAGTACAAGTCAGTTGTACTTCATGTATTCATAGAGTTGCACAACCGTCACCACTCTCTAATTTTAAAAGTTTTCATCATTCCAAAAAGAAATCCCATATCCATTAGCTGTTACTCCTCTCAACCCCCACTCCCTGGCAGCTACTAATCTGCTTTCTGGTTCTATGGGTTTGACTATTCTGAACACTTCATGTACATAAACTCATACACTATGTGATCTTTTGTGACTGGCTTCTTTCGCTTAGCAAAATGTTCAATATCCGTTCATGTTGTAGAATATATTTGGTACTCGATTCCTTTTTTATGGCTGAGTAATTTCCCATTGTATGAATGAATATGCCACATTTTGTATATCCATTCATCAGTTGATGGACATTTGGGTTGTTCCCATTTTGGGGTTATTATGAATAATGTTACTATGGGCATTCATGTACAACTTTTGTGTGGTCATAGGTTTTTGTTTCTTTGGAGTGTGCACCTGGGAATGGAATTACTGAGTCATATGGTAACTCTGTGTTTAACTTTTTGAGGAACTGTCAAACTGTTTTCCAAAGTGATACACCATTTTGTAATCCCACCGAGAATGTATTAGGGTTCCAATTTCTCTTCACCAACACTTGTTATTGTCTGCCTTTTTTATTGTAGACATTCCAGTGGGTGTCAAGTCAGGTATCTCAATTGTGATATTGATTTTCTTTTCCATAATGAATAGTAATGTTGAGCACCTTTTCTCTTTTCTTATTTTTCCAGTTTTTTTTTTTTTGTGTGTGTGTGGTATAATTGACAAATAAAAATTGTATATGTTTAAGGTGTACAACTTGATGTTTTGATATGTGTAGACATTATAAAATAATCACCACAATCAAGCTAATTAGCATATCTATCATGCCAGATGTTAAGTACCTTTGCACCAACTTATTGGTAATTTGTGTATCTTCTTTATAGAAATGTCTATTGAAATCCTTTCCCAGTTTTAAAATTGGATTATTTGCCTTTTTATTGAGTTATGAGAGTTCTTTATAAATTCTGGAACCTATAAGTTCTTTATAAATACAGGTACTACTTACTAGATATACAATTAGCAAGTATTTTTTCCAATTCCATAGTTTTTCCATGTTTTTTTTTAACTCTTTAAGTAGTATACTTGGAAACACAAAGTTGTTTTCTTTTTTTTAATGTTTATATTTATTTTTGAGACACAGAGAGACAGAGCATAAGCGGGGGAGGGGCAGAGAGAGGGAGACACAGACTCCGAAGCAGGCTCCAGGCTCTGAGCTGTCAGCACAGAGCCCGACGCAGGGCCTGAACTCCTCCACCGCAAGATCATGACCTGAACCAAAGTCTGACACTCAACGGACTGAGCCACCCAGGCGCCCCAAAAGTTTTTCGTTTTGATGAGATTCAATTGGTTTTTTAAAATCTCTTGTGCTATTGGTGTTGTATTTAAGACACCATTGCTTAACCCAAGGTCATAAAGATTTACTCTGATGTGCTCTATTAAGACTTTTATAGTTTTGGATCTGGCATTTAGGTCTATGATCTATTTTAAGGCAATTTTTATGTATGGTGTGGATTAGGGGTCAAAATTCATCCTTGTGAATGTAAATATCTAGTTGTCACAGCATCATTTGTTGAAAGGACTATTCTTTCCACTATGAATTACCTTGCCAGGCTTTTTGATGACCAACTGACCATAAATGTAAGGATTTATTTCTATTTCCTTGTTTTTTTAATAGTTATTATTTTCTTGGGGCGCCTGTGTGGCTCAGTCGGTTAAGCGTCAGACTTCGGCTCAGGTGATGATCTCACGGTTTGTGAGTTCAAGCCCCGCAACGGGCTCTGTGATAACAGCTCAGAGCCTGGAGCCTGCTTCGGATTCTTTGTCTCCTCCTCTCTCTCTCTCTGTCCCTTCCATGCTCGTGCTCTGTCTCTGTCTCTCAATAATGAATAAACGTTAAAAAAATTTTTTAAATAGTTATTTTCTTGTTACAAAGAAATATTCGTGAGAGAAGTTTTTAAAAATATGACAAAGAACATAATAGACTATATTAAAACATGCTGTGATCTCATCATCTAGAGCAAACCAAGTTTTTGAAAACTAGCTTCCAAATAGTTTTGAGGGGCACCTGGGTGGCTGGTTTAAGTGTCCAACTCTTGATTTCTGCTCAGGTCATGATCTCATGGTTTGTGAGATCCAGCCCCTTGTCAGGCTCTGTGCTGATGGTGCAGAGCCTGCTTGGGATTCTCTCTCTCTCCCTCTCTCTCTCTCTGCTCTGCCCACCCCCCCCCATCATGTGTTTTCTCTCTCTCTCTCTCACTCTCTCTCTCTCTCTCTCTCTCTCACACACACACACACACACACACACACACACACACACACAAATAAATAAATAAATATTTAAAAAATATATTTTTTTGTAATGCAAAAACCTGGGGCAGAGGGTATAGGTGTTTTGATAGTCTCAATATCCTAAAAGCTCTGGGGTAATTCTTATGTGTAGCCATAGCTGAGAACCACATGGAGAAAGGCCATCTTGGGTTGTGCAGATGTGCTCAACTGTGGGCATGAGGGTTGTGCAAGCATCCTGGGAGTGAGCTGCCATAGGCAGCATTGCAGCAGCTGAACTTGGACCTGAACAGGCAGGGTGTCAGGGTGTGTGGAGTGCCGGACACAGCCTCACAGGTGTCCCCTCCCTTCCCATTGTTGCCATTTTTGGAGAAGCATGCCCATCCTGCTCCTACTTTGGTGACCCACCAGACTCAAGGTTTAGCCTTTCTCTGTCTATGCTATTACTATTTCTGCTGGGCTCTTTTGATTTCTTCCTAATGTCTCTCTTTCTCTAAGTCTTAAATGTACCACCCTCCAAAAGAGGATCTGATTGGAATGATTCACATCTAACATGGAATCCTCATTCTTGGTCACGGGAGGTGACTGTATAATTTGTCATTCAAATTGGGACCTTTCTGAGAGTGAACATGAAAGCTAATTATAGTTAAGCTGGAAAAACAGGTAAGAACCGAGACTGTTCCAAGTAGACTAAGATGTTATCATCACCCTACTTACAGGCCACCAATATTCTTTAGTTTTAGTGTAGCATTTCCCAAAGTGTGCTCTGTGTGAAACACTATATATCATATCCTTCCTCTTCACACCTGTTTTGGTGGTTTATGGTGCACATTAGCATATTAGAAGCCAAGAAGGAGTTGATAAACTTTATTTAAGATTTCCCATGTTTGGAGTGCCTGGGTGGCTCAGTCGGTACGCGTCCGACTTCAGCTTAGGTCATGATCTCGGGTTCCTGGGTTCGAGCCCTGCATCAGGCTCTGTGCTGACAGCTCAGAGCCTGGAGCCTGCTTCAGATTCTGTGTCTCCCTCTCCCCCTCTCTCTCTGCCCCTCCCCTGCCTACACTCTCTGTCTAAAATAAATAAACATCTTTAAAAATGTTTTTAAAAAAGATATCCCATAGTTATTGACTGGGTTCCTTTTCAGTGTGGATTCCTTCTTTCACTTCTCATGACCTACCTCTAGCCAACCGGGGCAGCCCAGCCCAGCCCCTCGAACTCAGTGACCGGGTCAGGGATGGTCACCTGAAAGAGCTTGGGCAAAGGAGAGCACTGATCCCAGAACTTGCACAAAAACTACCAAACATTTTTCTCTCTTCTTCTCTGGAAGACGTGAGGTAAACATGGAATTGCTGCTGCTATAAAGTGAAAACAAGCCCAAGTATGCCATCAGCTCCCTGGAGGGCAGAGAAGAAAGTTCTGCATGCCACTTCACCTCGGCGGTTCCCCAAATGAGAGACTACTTCTAGCAGAGGATTAAAAAAATGGCAATTATTCCTGTCAGTGACCAACTCAGAGGCCATTCATAAGAAAAACTGCGGAGACAGATAAATCACTTCCCCAGAAAGAAACTGGGTCCTTGGTGACATTGTTGAACTACTCCTTGGATGGTTTCTCAACTGAATCCAGCCCTGACTTTGGGTTACTAGTTAATTACATACCTTTTATTCCTAAGCCTGTTTGGTTTGGGTTCTCTTTCACCTACAACTAAAAACACAAAAATAAAACAAAAAAACCCCAAGTAGTTTGGAGAAAGCTGATTTTTGTCTTAATTTTCTAGACCACAGACCCTCTGGACCAGGGGAGTGGGGGTGGCAGGAGGAGGTGTCACACGTCACAAATGTGAACAGCCGCTGATGAACACCTGCTCGGGAAGAGGGCTGTGGTAATGGCAGGCTGGGTGTACTCTTTCGTATTTTATTTGACAATTTAGCACAAACCATGTTCTATGTCATTAGATATCCTTCTGCAACATGATTTATAATCTCTGTGTAGTATTCCATTGTATGCATTTATTATCCATTTACTTAACCACCCCCCTAAGTTGTTCTTTTTAAAAATAATGTAAATAATGTTTTGATGAACATCTTGTGCATCATTGTTCATGTTCGTCTCTGATTATTTCCTTATGACTAGTTATTAGAGGTGGAGTCGCTAGGTCAAGTGGTCTTACAGTTTCATATACGATTGCCAAATTGCTCTCCAGGAACGTTGCATCAATTTATACTCCCAATACCTGCACAGGAGGGAATGTGTGCCTGCAACTCCACATGTGGACATTTAAAAATCTAGGGGCGCCTGGGTGGCTCAGTCGGTTGAGCGTCCGACTTCGGCTCAGGTCATGATCTCGCAGTCCGTGAGCTCGAGCCCTGCATCGGGCTCTGTGCTGACCGCTCAGAGCCTGGAGCCTGTTTCAGATTCTGTGTCTCCCTCTCTCTCTGACCCTCCCCCGTTCATGCTCTGTCTCTCTCTGTCTCAAAAATAAATAAACGTTAAAAAAATAAAAAAAAAAAAATCTATGCCAATTGATAGGTAGGAAATATCTCCTTGTTCCAAAGTGCTTTCATTTTATTGTGAATTGGCCATCATTGACCTGTATAGGTTATTTCTAGTCTGAGAAGTGGGAAGGTCCACAAGGAACGCATCACCAAATATACAGGGGAAGATGAGTCCCGAAGGCCGCAGGGCAGTGCGGGGCACCCTGTGAGCTGAGAGCCTGAGTCAGGTGGGCGCCTCGTCTCCCAGAGTTCTGGAGCCGGGCCTGGGATGTGAAAGGAAAGAACTGAAGAGAGAAGAGCAGAGCACAATGGGAGGGGGGCTTTATAAAGACCGATCAGCATCAGGTAAATTCCTCTTTCTGGAGAGACACTGGAGAGGAAAGAGGACAAGGAAAAGAAACTCAGATCCTTTCCAGGGGAGAAGATGCCAGCCAGGGCTTGCTTCGGCAAAGCCATTAAACCCAGTTGTCATGGCTCTTCACCCCATTTCAGAGGGGTTCTTGGAGGAAGGTGAGGGCCTCGTGGCCCTGGGATGGGGACCACCCTGCCTGCCCAGGACCGAGGATGCCTCCTTAGATTAAATGCTAGTTCTCATTTCGGGAATAAAATTATATCGGTCTTTTTTGTCTTTAGTCTGCGAACAGACCCTGCAGGGACGTGCCAAACACCCATCTTTCCCGGACTTCTCTGGCTGGCCTGCAGACCCTCTTTTTCTGCTTGAACCTTTCTTTCTTGTCGACATTTGCCCGTGGCTTTTCGGTCCTGCACGCATACCGCACCCCAAAGACAATGGGACCTAAGATTGATTTTAAAGACCCATGCATTTTGTTTCTCCCAACTGCAAAAAAATCCACACAAGAACAAAGAATGAATACCAATTACACACGCTTTGCCAGCGGAGATAATGACTATTAACATGATATTCTACAATCTAGTAGTTTTCCTTGGCATAGAGAAATATGTGATCTTTTCCAAGTGTGATTTCTAAAGGAATACTCTTTCCAAGACCTCCCCCAACGTCTCCTTCCCCCATTTGCTCCAAATAAATCGTGTGCTACAGACTCATGAGTTTATTGGAGAAAGAGAACAAGGTGACTGCTTTAGAAATTCTCTGTGATGAGCATAAAGGAAATTACTACCTAACCACACATTTCAAAGATTTTCTTTTGTACAGATATGACCTGTCAGATGGCCCCAGCTTCCTAAGCTTCCAGGGGGTTATTGTGAAAGAGATTCTTTCTTTCTTTTCTTTAACAATCATAAATGGAAAATAAGATCCAAGCTGGGTAGTATCCAGGCTGAGCAATTGCTGGGAGAATGGGAGGCAAACAGGAGCAGACAGCGCGGTGGCCGAGGTGAGGCGTCCCCTCTCTGCGGGAAGCAGGCAGGGACGTTTCGGGACAGGCTCAGGAGGGCTCCACCTGGTTGCCAGAGCAGGTCTCTCTGGAGGACCTAGCACAGCCTTGGATCCCAGATGCAGCACTTACTCTGGTAGCTTCTTGGTTTCACCGCTTCGCCGCCAGGGTATTTAAGCGCAAGGTTGCCAATGATGCCCTCGGGACGCATAGGGGAGCCCCAGATGTAGCGGCTGCCGAAGGACTGCTGTAGACCAGGGCACCCCGCGTCCTGACCCCATGTGGCCCAAGGAGGCCCACCACCAGGATGAGCTCTGGGTCTAACCCAGTCCTTCGAAGGCCCAGAAAATATGTGGAGACAGTCCTAGAACTGCACTTGGATCATCTAATTGGGGAAGATTTCTTGAAAAAGAATAATAAAGGTGTTATCCTGACAAAAGCAAAGGTAATTTTTACTGAGATGCTTCGCGGGTCCTTTAGCGCTCTTTAAGAATACTGTAGACAGCGGTTCTCAAAGCATGGCCCCAGACGACGGCATCGACTCGACAGGAATGCAAGTTATGGCTTTCCCCAGCCTAGGGGACCACTGCTTAGACCACACCCGCATAGATGTGACTAGGAGCCTCTGAAAGCAAAACACATTCTGATGGAGCTTCATTTGGGGAAGACTTGGGAGGAAGACCTTGCCCAGGCCTCCCTCAGGGACCCAAGTGCACAGTCAGAATACAGTGGAGAGAGAGCAGGCGGCAACTTGAATCACTCATCGTTCTAAAACAAACTCATCCTTCCCCTGGCTCTTGCTTCACTTCCCTCTCTCTCGGCCCCCCACCCTCACTCCAGTCCCCGTCTTCCCACCCTTGAATTTTCTTTTCTCGCCCCTGGATGTCCTCACCATACTGAAGAATGCCTCCTTTCAGGGACCAGCCACCCCTTCCCTGAAGCCTACCTTGATTCTCCCCGGTGGGAAGTCTTGCTCCTTTCGCTGAACTCCTGTGGCATTCTGCCCAAAATGATATTGAAGCTCCAGGACAGCGAGCTCTGGGTTACAGTCACCTCTGTCACCTCCACAATCGTGCCTGCCCCTGAAGGAAGGAGAACCCCATGAGCATGCCATGAGCAGCAAGTAAGAAATCATAGCGAAGACGGCTGGGGAGGACTCTGAGGGAAGAAGACTGAGAAGCCCCAGGAATAAATCGGCATCTAAATGGTGACATGATCGACCAAGACAAATTGGCCCCCTACTTTCCAGTTTAAAGATTGATTATCACATTAATGTTAAATTTTATTTAAATGAGCCTATTTCTTCACAGTGGGCATTCAATAAAATGTCCCTGTGGAACAGAATATTAGGAGAAAAGAATAAAGGCTCAATGAAGATGGGAATCACTGAAGGTAAAATGAACTGCATCCATAAAAATATCTCTTTAGGAGTTATTTCCCTAGTTTCCAAGCCATTCAACCCTATGTTTCTTTTTGCTACCAGCACGGGTTGCTCCTTTGTGTGATTAACAATGAGTTCTTTAATTTTCTACCACTTGGCCATGCTGCATGGAGGTTCAGCAAGGTTCATCCTTGTTTCCCCAGCCCTCTCTGACATTTGCATCTCTCATTTCAGGAATGCAAGTGTTGAAAGGCACACCCTGGCTCCGGTGAATCTAGAGCAAATGTTGTTTTAGCTTCCGCCTCACCCCACCGTTTTGCGTAGATCCGCTGAACTTAATTCAGCACCAGAATATCCATAATGTCTTGCACAGACTATTGGTGAGAGGTCAATTTACCCCCCTTTCTACAGATGTGACAACTGGCCTATTCTTCCTGTCCCAACCCCATCGCAGCTGCCCGTTGATCTCAGGCTGTGTGAGAACAGCCATTCAAATTCTAATCATTTCCACCAGAGCAAGTGGGGTCAGCACCAACTGTGTTTCTAGGTGCCCATGCACCTAGATGTGAACAGAGCCCTGGGGGCCCGTGAGAACAACAGTCGGAGCCGGATGGATTGGATCCCTGCCTTGGCACTCGCTAGCTGTGTGACAGTGGCTTGGAGCTAACCTCCCACAGCCCAGTGTGGCCTTCCCTGGAAAATCCCCGCCTCAAAAGGAGTTCGTAAGGACTGAAGGAGAGAAGCCGGGAGGGTGCTTGGCACGATGTCTGGCACGTAGTAAGCGCCCAATAAAAGATAGCTCTTGGCTACTGATTCTAATGCTAATAGCAGACTTCCTACTTGATGTTCTGCTGGATCACTGGTGCCAGTGTTTTACTGTTCGCTGTCACCTCTCTCACAGGCTCCTTTGGGATGGCCCTGGAGCCCCTACATGAACACAGTTCCCCCTGGGGCGTCATCCCAGATGGTTTCCAGAGGCCGGACTTCTCCCCTGTAGCGCTTGAGTATCACTTCATCTAGATCACCGGGAGGGCCGGACTCCCTGCCCTGTAACAACTTGAGAACAGGCACTATGTCTTCTGGTTCTGTATCTTCACTCTCAGTGAATCTCTGCTGAATGAACCCACGCAAAAACAACCCTGCTCCAGTTCCAGGGGTGTTTCTGCATCCTCTCTGACACCTGCTGTGTCACTACTTGATCTGGCTCTCTCCTGTCCCTGGGGCTCTGGATCCTTCTGGGTGAGAGGCCCTCCTCTCTCCTGGTTGCCCATCCACACCCCCCAGCCTCCCACCTGGAGCCGCCTGCCCCTCCCTCGGCAGGAACAGTGGAAGCCAAGGTTCACTGATGGCAGAGGATCAATACAGCGCCTTCTGCTAAAGGAAAAGTTCCAGCAACGAGATAAGCCTGCACCGTTTAGGACAGTAACCCAGAGCCTTTCTTTCTCCAATCCAACTTCACACAGAAGCAAAAACTTTTATTTGAACGTACTTTGATTTTAAACATTATCCATCAATGTGCACTTAAGAGCATCTGATATGTGTTTAGCATTTTACTACATGCTGGGGCTAAGAAAGAAGGACTGTGTTGCTTTGAATATCAAGTAGGTTTCCTTTACAATTATAAAATAAAACCTGCATTCCTGCTCTTTGCTTTACTCGTGACCCCAGCTCCCTCATGCACTCAAACTTCGTCTCCAGGAAGGGAGCCAGGGGTCAGAGGGTATGGGCGTGGGAGGAGGTGATCATAGCGCACATTATTTCACTCATTGTTGGTAACATTTTCATACATTTCATAGCAACTCAAGTCAATACATGATATAGCATTTAGTGAGAAATAAGCACAGAGGTATTAATATAATTACATCTACATTTAGATGGTTATCAATTAATGTTAGACTCTGGTTTTCTTGTTCATTTTAAGAAAAATATTTTGGTGCTTCCATGTTGGTTGGGCCAGACTCCAGACCTTTCAACTTCCTCTGTGGTAGTTTATGCATGCAACAGACACGCTAGGAAGCTAGCTCACAGGAGGGCCAGGGAAGGTTGCGGGGCGGGGTGGCAGTTGGGGGGGGGGGCGTACTTAGAAGATGGGACCTCCCAGGAGCGTAGGCCCAGGCATAGCTGGCCTTGCAGAGATTGAAACAGAGTCCAGGAAATGGAAGGATCTAACACAACTCTGGGGAGGAGTTCTCTCATTCCCTCCCTATTAGGACCTTATTGATCCTCTGCCATTACTCAGGCTCAGCCCCCCTTTGCCTTGACTTCCACTTCCTGCCTTTCAAATGAACCCCTGCATCCTCTGGCCAGGGCACAACCCTGTACCTTGAGGATTTTATGTCTTCCGTTTCCATATAACTTGGGTTCTCCCTTGGCCCACTGAGCTCCTGCCATGTGATGTGCAGGTGAATCTTTCCCGCTTCTGGTTCCGTTAATCAGCTGACGAATTGTGTCACCGCACCCCACACCCCCAGTTCAATTCTTAGAGAATCAGGGGCGCCCTGATTGGCTCCATCGGTTAAGCACCCGACTTCCACTCAGGCCATGATCTCACAGTTCCTGGGTTCGAGCCCCGCATCGGGCTCTGTGCTGACAGCTCAGAGCCTGGAGCCTGCTTCAGATTCTGTGTCTCCCTCTCTCTCTGCCCCTCCCCTGTTTGTGCTCTGTCTCTCTCTCTCAAAAATAAATAAACATTAAGAAATTTAGAAAATAGAAAAAGAAGGAAAATTGGATTTCAGCAGCTTGTCTGTTTGGGAAAGGTGTCGCTTTGTGCCAACTCAGAGGCCACTGGCTGAGGACAGAAGTAAAGAAGGCATCTCCGTAAGCACAGTGCCATCATGTCAGGGACTAGTCAGGGGCAGCTCTTCTCCTGCTGCCCTGAACTGTGAGCTCCACCCGGGCAAGAAGCAGGGGTTCTTTGCTCACAACTGTCTCCTCAGTACACAGGACGAAGCCAGTCGGTTCACATCAATTTGAGTATTTCTTGGAATAGGAGTGTCACTGAAATACTTTCTCCCTGCACTGCTTTGCCTGGCTAAATCCTACTCAGTCAAGGCCCAAATCAGGAGACTAATGCCCACAAGCACCCTGGGTGTGCACCAGCCCGTGGTTCTCACTTTATCCCGTAGTTGTTCATTTAATCGTCTTAGTAAACAATCGCCATTTACGGCAGCCCCAAAGCTTTTGAATAGCTCCTCCACCTCCTGATAGTTCCCCACGATAGAAATCTCAAATTCCCATTCAAGAATGCCTCCAGTTCCCGGCCTCATGTGCCAGAGTACGGATACTGATTTATATTCTGCCCGTCAGATACACTCACGCAGGACTGGAATTCAGATCTAAGTTTCGCGGGAACAGAAGCAGGACACGGGCCATTCGTTCCACTGACCTCGACCGTGGCAGCTGTGGTGTGGTTACGAAACCCGCAGAGGTGACGATGGCTGCCTCGTTCAAAGATCCCTGCGTGTGGCAATGACAGCTTGTCTTTTGGCAGACTATTCTGGTGGAGTCCTGGAAGCTCAGCCTAGAGCCTGTTTCTCCCCAGTGATTTTGTGAGATATTTATAAACTTAATTAACGCCTTTCAGCTTAAACTAGCTGGAGTGGATCGTATTGTCGGCAACCAAGAACCGTGACTGATACCTGCCTTTTTCCTATCAGACCGAAGCTCTCGAAGTCAGGACCGTTCCATGCTCGTCTTGGAGGCTCCAGCGCTTGGCACAGGGCACGGCGCGTAGTAGGCTCTCGGTAGCTGTTGATGGAGATTGTGGATTCATGCGGTAGTCGTCTATATTTGCTTACCCGTGGACAACTCTTCCTAACTGGTTAGTATTTTTGTTGAAGGCAAAACTCTCCTTTTGATAAATTGTACTTTCATCTGCTTATACTGATCTTTGTCCATTTCAGCAAATGGGTTGGGCACTGTGCATGTAAAGCTGAATAAGGTAGCATCCTCATTTCTCCTTCAAACCAAGGAGGAGAGCCATCATTTTACTATGTAACTGTGATTTGTAACCCATGGTTGGGAGTGAGAAAGCAAGCAAGTGAGATGGTATTTGGCCATCCTATATGAGGTGTGAGCGAATGCCAAAAATACTACGTATGGTAATTCTAAACTATTCCTGATTTAACCAGCGTCAACTCTTGATGATTTGCGCTGATGGTGAGGAAAACAGCTTTGACCGTCTGAAAGAAGCAGATCAACTCAAGTAACGTTTACATGGGGCTTTGGAGCTTTTCTTTTCTTTCTTTCTTTTTTTTTTTTTAATGTGGCAGAATCTTATGTTCTGGGAATTTATTTCAAACAACACGATGAAGCAGAACTGGAAAGACTTGACTCGGTTGGATCTGGGAATCCATCCAGTTTCCCTCGCCTGCCCCTCTGTTGAAACCTTTCCTCTAACAGCTTCAATGCTGGGAATAGACCCTTCATCCACTGGATTAATGCGAAGCACCCAGAGCACCGCTGCCCTTACTGAAATCTTTCTGAAAGTTGGAAATACCATTAAGTGTTTCATTTCCAGAGTTTCCCTGTTGGGATACAGGGCTTATAGAAAATCAGAGCAACATGCAGTTGAGGTGACAATGAAAGAGGGAGAAAATAGTATCTTGAAAGCAGAAAAGATACAGCCTAATCTGCTGACAGACCTTGAATAGTTTTTATGTCTCTATTTTCTCCACTGCCTTGGAAAAAAAAACCCAAAAACTTTTCTTTAACTTTCCTGGAATCCCAAGTTTTCTCAAATAATAGCCATTCTTGGCATTCACTTCTCGCCGGGCACAGGGTTACAAGCTTTCCCTACATTATCTCATTTAATCCTCACGCTGACGTTCTCTGGTATGTGCTCTCATCCCAGCGTTACAGATGAGAAGACAGCTCAGAGGCAACAAGGAAGGAAATGTGCGTAAGGCCACTTCGGCAACCATTCAAATTCTGGCTGTTCTCGCTCCAAAAACTGTGTGCTTCCTCCTAGTCTACACTTCCCCAATACTAAGGAACACAAGAGTAAGTTCCAGGAACATCCTCTTGTCCTTTTCGGCATTTTGAGGGACTTAAAATCTTTTGCATCCTTATCCTATTTCAAAATCGGGTCCCTTCTGATTATTTTCAATGGCTAAGCCTCAAAGTGTACGAGCCTACCCCGTATGTTTTTACTAAACGTATTCCATGACAGAAAATCACATTCTCCCCACATATGGCTAGTTTTATAGTATGCATGTGTGCGTGTGTGCTTCTGTGAGGCTTCTAAAGTGTGACCGTAGGAGTCTGCAAAATAACATCTCATATGTCTATGGTGATTTTTTTTGTTTACGAAGGGATCATGAATCTATTATCTATTTTTAATCACAAAGCTATGAAATTTTACACATAAGAAAGCCAAAGCTCCAAAAGGATAACAACGGGTCATGATTATATACATGAATATGTATATTGTAAATGGCAGAGCTGAGCCAGGTGCAGGGGTCCTCGGACCCTGGGCCCCTCACTGCTACTGAGATAGCCTGGCTGCCTTGGCTCCCAACAGCTCCTCTGGGGAAGAAGACCCAGCTGAAGTGACAGACCATCGAAAACAGGGCTCGGAAAGCTCGACTGTAATTTCCCACAAAAGGAGAATCTTCAAAACAGTTCACAATTAAGTCTCCAGGGGCATGTTCCTGACATGGAGTTTCAAAAACACAATACAGCCAAATGACTGCTCTTCAGAGTGCGCAGAACAAAGTGTAATTTCACAATTTAGACCTCACTTTTCACAGTTTTCAAGCAACTTTCTGGGAAGATCTGTGTGTTTTGGGGGTGGCTGGCGCCCCCAAAGTACCACAAGTTCTGGTACTTTATGGCCTCCCTGAACTGTGTGGAGAGGTCTTCGTGGGCTGGTGGAGAATGCTTCCCCCTTCTTGGCTAATTGCTGCACAACTTCCCGCTCTCTGTAAATGGCAGATGACAAAACTCCCAAAGAAACTTCTCAGGGCTGTATTTGCCCATCTCAAGGGAAATTAAAATACCCACATTTATATGCTCTGATGTTTGGGGCCTCATTTGCATATTTTATTGAACACTCACGCAGACACACACACACACACACACACACACACACACAGATACACACGGTTTTCTTTCAGGAAGGAAAATGCATCTCTCTGTTGGCACTTACCTGCATAACCATGTAGACACTTAGAATGGGTTTGGAAACCCCCAGGAGGCAAAATGCATTGGAAAACTTTGAGAACAGTGTTCATTTTACAGCTTTCTCTATAGCCTTCCTAGATACTAGGCTCAAAATGTATCCAGTAAAATCAGTCTTACAATCGTAAGCATTCAGCAATAAAGTCTTTACACAATTTTTTTTTTTTAGATCTGAAAGTTCTCTCATAAGTATAGGAAAACCCCCAGACAAAGGTGAGAGCAAGAAGAGAATTTATTCTTTTCTTGGGCTTATTGCCTGATGTTTTTAGTAGACAGTTTCTGAACAAGTAGATGGGGAAAAATATATATGCGACACATACACACCATACGTATGTATATGTATGTGTATGTGTCCTTCTCTATGTATTTTTTTTTTAAATTTAAACCTCAGGAAGAGAAGAACTATGATCACCCTCTTTTGGCTACCCCGTCTAGCTTTGAGAATTGAGGTCAGTCAGGACTCAAAGACTCTTAGGAACAAGTGTCAGGAAACCCCACTCAAATCAGTTAAAGCAACAATAAAAGAAAAAAAAGTTCTTTAGCTCATGTAGCTGGAGAGTCCAAAAGTAGTGAAGCTTCAGGAATGGCTAGATCCAGGGCATCATACAGTGTCATCAAAACTTGGTCTCCTTTCTCCATCTCTTGGTGCTGATTTCCTTCTCAGCCAGACTTTATCTCGCTCCCCAGAAGATCTGAGCTTATAACCTACCAGCTTATCCACTCCAGTGAAGAGAGTGTCTTTATCAGTAGATTTAGTAAAAAGTCCTGGGACCAGTTGGTTTCTGTGTCCATCTCTGAACCAATGACTGTAGTCAAGAGGACAGATCATGAGATAGATTGTGTGATCAGGCCTGAACCAGGCACCCATTGTTAAAGCTCAGAACAGGGTCGACTCACCTGCACATATAGCCTGAGAATGGGGGAGAGATGGTTTCCTAAAGCTAAATACAAATTCTGCCCCCAGAAGGGGACATAGATACTGGTAGGCCAAATATACAAATGTTCACTACATTTACAGACCCCTCAGGATCGATTTCAAGACTCTTGTTTTCTCTAATTAAGTCCCATTATTCTCCATAAACTAGTTTTTCAAAGATAGGAATCCTATTAAGAGGTGAGATGGTGTCACCTCCCTAGTTAATCTGTCCTAGCCCTTTACCTGATGTGGTTAACTGGATTACTATTCAAAAATGTTTGCTGTGTGATAAAATTGCATAGAACTAAACACAGACATACAGACAAATGAGTGCATGTAAAACTGATGCATGTGGATAAGATTGTACCAATGTCAGTTTCCTGGTTGTGGTATTGTTCTATAGTTGTGCAAGATGATACCATTGGGGGAAACTGGATGAAGGGTATACTGAATCTCTTTGTATTGTTTTTTATAATGCATGTGAATCAACAATTATCTCAAAATCAAAAGATTTCAAGAAATCGGTTGCCCTTTCCTGGGAAAAAATGTGTATTTCCCAACTCCATCAATGGCAGATGTTGGCCAATGAAATGGAGTAATGACCGTGCTGAGCAGAAGCTTTAAGAGCAAGGTCACGGTTTGCCATGTTCTCATTTCCCTCTGCCATGATGACTGGCAACATTCCAGACAGAGGTGGCTGAGTACTTTAGCCTGGGTCTTGGAGAAGAGCACAGCCAGCCCACAATGGACATGTAGTGTGAGCAAGAAAGCAATCTTTGTCACCGTGAGCCATTGATACTTGAGGACTGTTACTATAGCATAACCTGGTCTAGTGCTTCTCAGACTCTCTAGCTTGTTTCAGAATCATCTGAAGAGCTTGGTAAAATGCAGATTTCTGGGCCTCGCTCCAGAGATTCTGCTTCAGTACTTTTGGGCTGGGACCTACGAATTTGCATTTCTTTTTTTTTTTTTTTAAGTTATTTATTTATTTATTTATTTATTTAATTTGAGAGAAAGGTGTGGGGCAGAGAGAGGGGGAGACAGAATCTCAAGCAGGAGCTACAGTGTTAGCCCAGAGCCTGATACGGGGCTCCATCTCACTACCTGAGCCAAAATTAAGAGTCAGAAGCTTAACAGATTGAGCCACATAGGTGTCCCAGAATTTGCATTTCTAACAGGTTATGCTGATGTAGCACATCAGAGAGTCACATTGTGAGTATCACTGACCTGGTCCATCTTGACCGATAAATCTTCTTGGCTTTTCCAGGGACCCTACCCTTGAACTTCCACAACTTGTCCATGTCCCTCCTATCACAGGGTCTGGAACTGGGGCTGGAACACTGCCTGACAGATACAGGTGCTAGGTGAATCAGTTCACTAAATATATAGCCCAGTATTCTTGACAGAACTTAGTCTACCGACTCAAGTGAAAAAAAAAAATCTTTCTAGCCTTATAATCCCAGTACAATGACTGTGATCTTTAACAAAGATGCTCAACGTCACTCCTCATCAGGGAAATACAAATCAAAACCACACTCAGATATCACCTCACGCCAGTCAGAGTGGCCAAAATGAACAAATCAGGAGACTATAGATGCTGGAGAGGATGTGGAGAAACGGGAACCCTCTTGCACTGTTGGTGGGAATGCAAATTGGTGCAGCCACTCTGGAAAACAGTGTGGAGGTTCCTCAAAAAATTAAAAATAGACCTACCGTATGACCCAGCAATAGCACTGCTAGGAATTTACCCAAGGGATAGAGGAGTACTGATGCATAGGGGCACTTGTACCCCAATGTTTATAGCAGCACTCTCAACAATAGCCAAATTATGGAAAGAGCCTAAATGTCCATCAACTGATGAATGGATAAAGAAATTGTGGTTTATATACACAATGGAGTACTACGTGGCAATGAGAAAGAATGAAATATGGCCCTTTGTAGCAACATGGATGGAACTGGAAAGTGTGATGCTAAGTGAAATAAGCCATACAGAGAAAGACAGATACCATATGTTTTCACTCTTAGGCGGATCCTGAGAAACTTAACAGAAACCCATGGGGGAGGGGAAGAAAAAAAAAAGGAGGTTAGAGTGGGAGAGAGCCAAAGCATAAAAAACTCTGAAAAACTGAGAACAAACTGAGGGTTGATGGGGGGTGGGAGGGAGGGGAGGGTGGGTGATGGGTATTGAGGAGGGCACCTTTTGGGATGAGCACGGGGTGTTGTATGGAAACCAATTTGACAATAAACTTCAAATATTGAAAAAAAAAATAAAAATCAGGCTCATTTTTTTCTGGATTACAAATAAGAAAATGTCTGTTGTAGAAAATTTTTTCAGACCCAAAAATAAGAACCAACCCGTAATCTAATCACCCAGAGGAAGCTACTTGAAAATCCTGATACATTTCCTTCCTGTTTTGTGTCACCCATGGTTCTGATAGAGTTGCCTACAGTACTAACCCATGTCCGGTTCATGGTTCTCCCAGGCTTCTTGGCTTCCCTTTACTTATAACTGTTCTCATCTAATCATTTCCCATCTGTTTGTACTGTCTTTCCCCAAGACTTTTTCACCAGGCCCTTGTCACTAGTGTTCTTTGCTTTGATGCCTGAAAGATCAGCAGGTGACTGATGCACCCTTGCCTGTGAGTTATAGAGTTGCTCTTCAGTAGTACCTGAAGACCTTCTCATGCTGGTGTAGGCCCCACATCCACTGCTTTTCAGGGCTTGGGCTCCCTGCCATCTACCTGGCAGCTTCTGGCGCTGTGACTTGCCAGAGAACCAGGCCAGGATACAAACCACTACAGGTCCTAATGGGGTCTCTGTGGGAGCCCTCTAACGGGGAATGCCAGACCTGCCCTCTGCACTCAGGAGGAGTGTGGAGATGCCAGAAATGACCATAATCCAGAAGCTCAACAATGAGCCAGACTACCGCTGGAAGTCCAACAAGGGATAGAGGGAAATAGGCTCTCCTGAGTACCCAGTGCATGCCGTGTGAAGGGTCTTTAGAGGCTTTCCCATGTCACATTCATAATCCTCCTCTGAGCCAGCTTTTAGGTTTTACATAGGAAGGAAATGAGAGTTTACGAGGTTCAGGTACTATTTGTGTGACTAAAAGCGAGGAGAGAAAAATCTTGGTTTACTTCCAGAGTCTGTTAGCTCATGCAAATAAAGGCATGAACTTCCACGTAAGGATAGACTGGCGTGCTCATACTTTACAGCCTAGAAAGTCTGAGGAAGGATACATTCAAGGACTCTGACACGAAAGAAAAGCTTGTGCTTGACCACGGATGGGTTCGTCCAATCCCAGATCCTCACAACAGAAGGAGACCCCATAAACCCCAGATGGCCAGGGTGGGGTGATGTTTAGACCCTCAGCCTCTAGAGTCCAACTTCTCAGGTTCAAATCCTTGTGAGCTCTGTATCCTTCAACATGCCATTTGACCTCTATCTCAGTTTCCTCACCTGTGTAAGAAAGGATGATAATAATAGTCCCCACATTATAGGGGTTCTTTAAGGATTAAAAGAAGCACATATAAAGCACTTTGTAGAGCACTTGGTGCCATAGTAAAGGTTCGATAAATATTAGCTATTATAATAATTAGGGAGCATGCTGCACAGCCTAAAAGAGGTAACCAGATCAAAGCGAAGCTTACTTCACAGGGTGGGAAGTAAACTTGCTCCACTTCTTTTAGCCCCAAAGGTGGCACAAACCGAAAATAGAAATAGAATAGGAAAGGTCTAGATCGTGAGTGGGTAACCTTTTCTCTACCATAAGCCAATGACACACGAGGGGAAAAAATCCATTTCTGGCCCCACGTAAGTCAAAGAAGAAGCCATCATGGGCTGCGAAGGGAACTCAGTTAGTCACCGGTTGCCATGCCAATGCAAGCATCACCCTTCCACCTACTCCCCCATCAACACATTCGAATAAGTAACAATGATAATAGCATGCACTAAAAATGCTATTTTTAAAAAAGCTAAATGTACTTCTATCAAAAGTCTGTTTTTCAGAAATGATTGCTGTGGGCCACATCAATATTTGCATAGAACCCCTAAAATGGGTTGAGTATAATCACAGAAGAGACATCTTCTGTACATTGGTTAAGGGCTTTTTGGATGAGGGCTGAAGGAGGGAGGTCCTCCTCACATTCTAAGCTTGACCAAACGCCCCTGTGTGGTGTCAGAAATCGAGCTAGGGTTAGACAGCCCTCAGTTTACTCTGCCTTCTCCCCACCCAAAAGCCTGATGTGGATCCCGGACTTCATCACACCTTGTTTTAGTGTTACTTGGGCATCTGCAGTTTGGTGATGTGTTTCTCCAACTAAAAAAAAAAAAAAATTGATCTAAGAATTTAGTTTCTCATAATGAATCTTAAGAAACACCGTAACTGACATGCAAAAAGATTTATAATAGCAAAAAAACCAGAACAAAACAAAACAAAAAACCCAAACCCAAAACAACCAAAACACAAAAAATAAAAATAACCTAAATGTCCAAATTAAATTGCTGTGCATCCGTGTGCTAGAATATGATGAGCTATTAAAAATGAGATGGTCAAAGCACATTTGATGAGGTGGGAAATTATTATATATTGTTAAGTGAAGCAAGCAGGTTACAGAGCAGAGGATTTGGTAAAATCCAACCTTGATGTATGCAATTTTATGCAAATATATGCATAGGAAAAACTAGTAGTGTGTTACTCTAAAATGTTAATGGTTATTTCTGGATGATAGGATTACAGGTAGCTGTTAGTTTTCTTTCGTGCCTTTCTATATCTCCAAAAAACACTTTTTACGATAATTGCATATTTCTTTTGTAATCAGAAAAAAAAAATCCAATAAATTGTATATGCAGAGAACTGATGGCCTACTGTGTGCCTGGTGCACAAGAAGACATGACCTCAGGGAGAGCTGCACTCATCTGTCGCCGGGCCGCGCCTCACCCAGCGCACCAGAGGTCACATCTGAGGTGTCAGCCAAGATAACTAAGTTCAAGTCTGAGATGACCTGGGCTCTCAGAGGATTTGTCAGCTCCCTGAAGAAACACTTTGCACTTCCAGAGCTTGGCCTCACTCAGCTCCGTCATCAACAGTGTTTCAGTGTCTCTAATTGGGCCGCACATTCTGGTTCTGAGACAGCCACAGATCCTGCCCTAATGCTAATTTTCTCATGGAAATTTGAGGGCGGGGGTCATTATTGAGCTGTGGATGCCCCACATAAGTTTTTATGACCAAATAAATCCTCCCCGTCGCCTGGCTCTCTCTCCCAAAACTCCCATCCATCCCCTAGGTCCAGGAGTGTCATGCGAAAAAGTAGCAGAAGCTGTCCCTCCGGGTGCACAGTGTTGATCACTGTGTAAGACTACAAAGGGAATTTCTCAAAGTCCAGCCCTTCAACCACCTGCCCCGAATTTCCTGGCGTGAAACTGCAGATTCCTGGGTCCGCTCAAAGCCCAGCAAAATCATCATCATCATCATAATAATCATAGAATGAGGTTATTCTATGCACCCTAGAACTGGGGGCTCACTTCCCCAAGACCCTGAAAAGGGGAAGTAAGAATGCCCAAGCATCTGGACTAAGTAGTGTACAGAGGGACACCACACCTGACCTCAGATCTAAAAATACTCAGCCATTTATTGTGTATGTACTTGCTGTATGCCGGACACACCCCTGGTGCTTTATATCCTTGATCTCAAATAATCTTCTCTACTGCACTCCCAGGGAGGTTTTTATCCAGATGAGGAAAACAAGAGTAAGAGTTTACTGGAACTCACATTAAGAGTCTTCATAGGTGAACTTGACCACTGCAAATGGTTCCTGTCCCCTCCCTTCTCTGGTTTTCTCTTCTCTCTTTCCCAAACCCACACCTAATACACCGAGATTCTCCCACACTGCTCACCCCATGGATGTCTTCTTTCCCAGACACCTTCACTGCACGTTCACCCTCAATGCTTTTCCAAGAGCGATGGCCGGCTGCATGACTGTTGCATAGTGTGCTGAGTAGGGCCGAGTGTGGATTCAGCATAGGGCAGACGTGTATTGGGGCGGGGGCCGGTTCCTAGCTATCTCCCCTGGACTCTGCTGCAGGGCGTGGCCAGGCTTCCATGCTTCCACCACGTGGCCCCTCTCACCTGTCCCTGCTCCCACCACTACAACTAACCGTGTGTGCCAGAGACAGCCACTTGACTACCGCAGAGACATTTAGCCGGGCAACCTTAAAGCTAGGCTTCGTTACATGGGTACGTCCTGGCCTTGGGAGTGGAGGTTATGTGTACGACGCAACGCCTTTCCTCCGTCCTATTCCGGCGCTGTGGGTGTGCGTGTGAGCCATCTTGGATCACGTGGGCCAAGCGGTCATCCTAGGAATGGTAGAGCAACAAGATGGAAAAGAGCCGAGATCTTTTAGGACGGTACGGGGGAGAGCAGCCAGGACTACACAGCCTTTCACGAGAGAAGCGCGTACTTTTGTTTCAGCTGACTGCTATTTTGGGGTCCCCTGATACAACAATCAAACTAATCCCCACCCCCACCCCCCAGAATTGCACTGAGCTGACCAAGGTTTTCTCCCAGGAATTTGGAACGAATACCCCGAGCGTTTGTTAGCTGTGAGGGGCCCAAAGGCCACGGCCACAGTCAGAACCCTGGCCAGCCCAAACGGAGACCTGGTTACAGAAAGGAGCATGAAGCAAACGTGCAGTGAAGAGGTTGGAGAGTGGCATCCTGGAGAAGGTGGTACTGCCATTCCCAGTGACATTCCAGGGCCCAGCATAGTTTCTAAAGGGCCCAAATATGTATCTTGCTTTTGAATGTTATAATACAACATTGCCCTGTTTTCTTTTTTTTGTAATTATTTAAATTATTTGTTATTTTAAAAAAATGTTTATTTTGAGAGAGAGAGAGAGAGAGAGCACGTGCGTGTGAGAATGGGGGAGGGGAGAGAGAGAGAGAGAGAGAGAGAGAGAGAGAGAATCCCAAGCAGGCTCCAAGCTCAGTGTGGAGCCTGATGTGGGGCTTGATCTCAGGACTGCAAGATCATGACCTGAGTCAAAACCAAGAGTCAGATGCTCAACCAGCTGAGCCACCCAGGCACCCCGACCCTGGATTCTCTTTGCTCGAGCTTCATGTACTGTGGTAAGTGTTTTATTTATTTATTTTTTGTCTCAGAGCTGTTGGTCAGTCAAGGCTCTGTCTTATCACAACCCTCCTCCATTGGCAGGGAAGCTCCCTAAGAGAAGGGCATGGTGTTAGTGCCCGTTCAGTGCTGGGCACACAGATGTTCAGTAAATATTCAGTGAGATGAGTGACCCAGTCACTCATGGGTGTCACTGAGGCAGGGAATTTTCATGGAGGAGCTGCCTCAAGGACACAGCTCACAAGTGCCAGCTTTTCCTCCTCTAACTCATGCTTTCCACGGACTCATCCAGATTCTGGCCCAAGCTGTTTCCAAACCCTGAGTGCATATTCTCTCTTCTCGCTCCTTCATTTTAAACTCCCACTCCAACTTTTAAATCTTCACTCTAGTTCATCCTCCTCTGAGGGCTTTCTTAGAAAAACCCACCCTTTAATGCCTTAACATCACTCCTGCCTCAATCTCCTTCCCCTCCCAGGAATGGCCCGTCTTTGGGGAGCTCACCAATTGGACTATCAGTTCCCGTTTTGGGCCACATCACCGCTTTTCTTGGTGGCCCAGTAGGGCACACGGGCTGCGGGCTCCTTCCCCCAACCATCAACCTCTTGTGTCCTGCTCTGAACATAGTGATGGCAGTAATGCTGGCCCACGGTGGCCTCTGTCACCCAATACAGTGCTCTAGGCTCTGGGAATTCAGTAGAAGACAAGACACCTCAGCATTTCTTATCGAGGGCAGTCGCCACCGATTAGTGCTGAACGTGGGCCAGCTGGTGGGCCCTTCTCTCCAACCTGAAGCAGGTTCCACCGTGTTGGATACTGGGGATATACAACGAATCAGATCTGGTCCCGCCCTTCTAGAACCTGAAGTGTCCAGGTGAGGGTTGCCAGCAGAGATGGAAGCAAGTGGAGGGTTCTGCAGGGCTGGGCTGTGCTGGGAACTGCCCACCTCTCTCGTCCTTCTTCCCCATCTTTGCTGCAGTTGGAAGAGATGCCCATTCAGAGCCAGGTGCCGTGGTGAGCTCAGGCCTGAGGGGCTGCTTCCTGCTCTGGAGTTCCCAGCTGTGAGACAAAAGGGAAAGACACCTCCCCATAGGTCTGTCTTTAACCTGCGGTCCCAGGCCTGGATGACCCAGGTTACGTGACGCTGCAGGTGAATGCCGCTCCTGGTTAACCTTCGTCTGGGGCTGGCCCTGGGTGAATGGGGAGGGAGGGGAGACTGAACTGTTTTCCTGCCACAGGGAGAACAACAGAAGCCCAGGCAGAGCCCCGCCCATGCCCTCAGGAGTGACCCATTCCTGCCCAGCTGGTATCTGAGAGGGGCTCAAAAGGGTGGACAGGGGTCTACGCAGGTTCCCCCTGACCATGGAGTTAATACCAATGGAGCCAGAGAAGGGCGGCCAGAGAGAAGGGTAGAGGACAGGGGATGGCCAGTGTCACAGAGAAGCCAGCTCAGGCATCAACAGTGCAAGGTCTTGCTTGGACATGGATGATGGAGCAGAGGCACGGGGAGGCCTGGACCACCTTCAGAAAGACACTTCTGGGGAGTGTTGGGAGGAGCGAGGATGCCTGGCTAGGAATTTTCTCTAGCAAGATCAGCCTGACCTCAGAATTGGAAGGGACTTTGACCTGAGGAGTTCCATGGCAAGCTGGTGTCTCAGGGGCAATGTCACCCAGAGGTACCACCCAGTCCAGGCATGGGAAGCAGGATTGGGGGGGGGGGGGGCTGAAACTGCCTCTTGGAGCTGGCCAGGCAGGTTTACAGAATAATTACAGGGCCCCCGGTGTGGAGACTGTTTGCATATGATTTGCATGTGATTTGCACATGAATAGCCTGCACTTTCTGTTCCCAGGCAATTTTCAAGTTAAATATTAATTGTTGTTGCCCTTAGGGTTTCTAATATCTTGATTCTGGCTTCTCTGTTTCTTCTTGCCCCCTTGCTGTCAGTGACCATGATCTCTAGGTGGCTGGGGAGGAGAGGGACTGACCAGGTGGGGAAAGGGCAGCCCCAGGCATGGGGGGCGGCCACACCTCTGCCAGGTGGGGGCCTCTGGGGCTGGGCACCCAGGAAGAGAGCAGAGAGGGGGGTTGGCAGGTGTGGGGGATCAGATATCAGCTGCACACAGAAAGTAATAGGCATGTAAATCAACAAACCAGACACTGCTGCTAGCGAACCTTCCTACAGTCCTCCCGCCCTGGCAGGGTCTTCTCTTTCAGAGAAAGACCTCTCTTTCAGTGGTCCGTGCCCCAACCCAGGCCAGCCTGCCTGCCCCGGCCCCTCGCACTGCCCAGGTCTCCATGCTCCCATCCTCTTCCTCACCAGAGGTCTGGCCACGGGCAGCCGGCTGACGGGGGGTGGGGGTGTGTGGGGGGTGAGGGCGTGGGGGGGGTTGGGAAGGTGAACCCCGCCTGCCTGGGGCAGAGCACTGCAGAGCAGTGGTTAGCCCACCAGCTCCGAGACTGACTGTGTGCCTGGATTTGGATCCTGGCTCTGTGCTCTACCAACTGTGCCACTTTGAGGAAGTGGCCGAGTGCCTGTGTGCCTCCTGTCGTCTCCTGTGAGATGGAGTCACCCGTAGCACCTGGCTGATGAACAGACCGCGCTCCCTGCGAGTTAGTCGTGGATATTTGTGCCCCTGGTGTGGGTCACCTGGTCCCAGCCTTGCGCCGCACCAGCATTGGACCATCCAGCTTCTGCTCAAACATTTCCTGAGGCAAAATCTTACCAGTTCTGTTCTCCTGAGGGTTGTTTACACCACGTGCATTATAACCACATTAAAGGAGCTTGGGGAAGGGAGCTCAGAGCCTTTCCAGGCGGCCCCTTCTGTTCTTGATCAGCTGTCATTAAGAAAAGACTTCCTTGGGCTTTCTCCCGGCTCTGCCCTACACATGGACTCAAGTCTGTTTTCTGGGACATCTGCCTGAGAGCCTGTGAAAGATTTCAGGACGTACTCCTTCCTGTGCCTCCTCTCCCCATGCTTCTTAGACCAAACACCTCACTCTTGCCCCAGAACATGGTGCCCCCCCCTCCCCCCTGCCAGAGTGGCTCCTGTGGGCCACTGATTAAGCTGAAAGAGTCCCATTTGGAGTTTGCCAGCACTTGACTGGGTCCAGAAAGTCAGAAGTGTGAAGAACAGCTGAACTGACCAGAATTGTGCTAAGAGTTGTAAATACATGCTCTCTCTTAATCCTCACAACTGCCGTAAGAGGTAAATGCTATTGTTAACCCCATTTCGCAGCTTTGAGAAATGAGGCTTAGGGATGCTGAGGAGTTTGCTCCAAATGGCTCACCTTTTATGCTGGGGAAACTGGTTGTGACCCAGACAGGCTGGCTCCAGCCTCCAGCTACCATCTGCTCCTGGACTAGCTCCCCAAAGGTGTTTTTTCTCACAACTGGGTTTTCTTTTTCTTCTGTAAGAGATAAATGAACAACATATGAATCCTCCTAGGATCTGCCTGTCTCCATAATCTGCATTATAAGTGGATGGGTATGTAGCAAGCAATGGTCTTTGTTTCTTTTGGCTTCCCTTATAGATCTGAGGCCTTGAATTCCCCCTGGGCCTCCCTTATCCAAAGGATTCCTACTTTGGCCTCTCTTTTCTACAGATTCTCTTGACATCCTCCTTGCCCCCAGTTGACTCGGTGCCTCTGTGACAAGGGCACCAACTCCTTCCTACTCGCAAGCTCCAACCCAAATTTCTTCTCCTCCCTCCACATTACATCATGAAACCTGCTCACACATGCTTCAACTCAGGCCCACCATGGGCTGAGCACTTTCAGCAGCCCAGGTGCTGGGGCCCTGACTTCCCAGAAAAGTGCAATTTCTGGAGGGCTTTCTAGGCTAGGGATCATGAGTGTCCCCCAGGACGAAGAACCAAGGTCCCTCTTATGCTGGGAAATCACTTCTGGTGACCATAACCTTATTGGAACTGCATTTTTTTTTTTCAGCAGAAAAGTCCAGAAATCTCTGCAAAACTCATCCATGCACCAGTGTGATTAAGGAGGGTGAATATTATTAGGAAAATGGCTAATAAAGTTGTTACTTTCTTTACATTTTCAAGAAAACAGCTCTGGAATTAGGGTTTCTATTTAAAACTTCAGGAGCCTGTGAAGTAACTAGGAGCCTGGGTGGATTCTGACTTTATTGAGAGTACCCCATGAATGACTGAAACTTTATTTTGGGAATCCAAGAGAGAGCACTCGGGAAGAGGAGGACACTTATTCACATTCTTATTTCCCTGGACACAGGATAGATACTGGCTAGTGAGTTTGTTGGTGGGGAGGTTAGAAGTTCAAAAGTCACCCCTTTAAGTGCCATCCATATCCCATCAGGAGGGATCCAGGAGAAGCCTGCGAATTAAGGAGACTTTGTTCTAGCTCCTTTTCTCTCTTCAACTGCCCTCAGACCTTAACTTCCTCTTGTTGGTTCTCAGTCTCAGTAAAATAGACTGCCCTAGGCTGGCCTAGGTTTGCCTAGATCCTCAGTTTCCAAACTTTTAGAATTGTGGTCCCTTCTCTTCAAAAAAAAAACTCTTGTGATCCAAAATGCAAGACAGAAGAAAGACAGAATTCAGCTTTGGCTGAGTTCTCTGGGGATGCTTCCTTAGAGCCCTAGAACAGGTCAGTTTGGGAGTCTTTCCCTACTTGATCTCTAGATGCCTGTCAGGTCCAGGGGAACCAAAGGAGACTCTGGTTCTTGGAGCTTGGACTTAGTCCATGGAAATTGGACTTCCCCCTGGATAGGCAAGAGAGCTGAAGTGTTGATAGAATTTTCCGGCACCATACTTGGTGGTCTCTCTCCTTGCTTCCTTCTCACCTTTTCTCCCACTGACTCGTGCTGCTTCTTTCCTTCTCTCTCTGGCATCTGGAGGCAGGGCTCAGCACCAGTTGTGGTTTTCATTGTGGAGCCTAAAGCTGCTGCAAAGCCTTAATCTGGAAAGTTCTCCTGGGCCTATTGAGAGGACTAAACAGCATTCTTCAATGACATCCCCAGACAGTGGCCCACGCTAAATGGAGAATGGCTGCCTTGGGGTCCATCATGAATGAGTCAGGAGGGGTTGCCAAAACAGATCATTATTTCTTGAATTTATTGCCTCCTTTACCTGAGGTACAGTGTCAATGTCGCTGAGAGAAATTTCTTTTAATGTCCTGGATCATTAAAACCCAATAATCTCTTTGAAATGGCTTAACTGCTTCCTGCAAGGAGATAAAGTAAATAAAACTGTCGTCTCTGTGTCTGCTGTCACTGTATTGATGCAGGATTTCTTTTCTTTTTTTTCTTTTCTTTCTTTCTTTTCTTTTTTTTTTTTTTAATAACTGCATTCATTTTAGTTCGGGCCAGTGCATTTATGCCATGCTGGTGGTTTATAAATTTGGTAATTAAATCCTGTTATCTTGACACTATGGGCAGAATAAGAAGCAGTGTGATGCTTCCGAAAGGAAAAACACTGTGAGGAGAAAGAGATCTGTTTTGTATTTTTTTTTTTAAAATCATTTTCACAGAGTCTTTTTTTAGTGCTAGATAGTTGACAGATCCCGACTGACAGAGAGATCCTTATGTGGGGAAGGATTCTAATGAATCCTGTGAGATTCCTTGTCACCCCAGCAGACTAAAAAGTGTATGCTATTTGTAATCCCACACACCTGGAATTTTATCTAAGCTCTGTGGCTTACTAGTTGTGGGGCCTCAGGCAAATCACTCACTCGCCATATTTGCCAGGGTGCTTTTGGCTGCAAACAAGAAAAATCCCAACCCAGAATGACTGAATAATTACAGAAAATGTTTAATATCCTATAAGAAGAAGTTCTGGTGTAAGGTAACTCCAGGGATGTTGAATTCAGCATCAATGTAAATGAAGTGGCCAGGTTCTTTTCAGTGTTTTCCTCTGACATCCGCAGTGGGTTGGCCTGGGCTCCTAACCTGGCCTTGTGATTGTAAGATGGCTGCTTCAGTTCCAAGAATCCCACATAGATCCAACAATGTACAGCCGCAGAAAAGCATCTGTCTCTTTTATCAGAAAGAAAGCAGTTCCTGGAAGCTCTCTAGGAGACGCAGCATCACATCCTATTGGCCAGGAGTGTGTCACATGCCCACCTCTAAACCAATCACTGGCCAAAGGAATGGAATAATTATGATTTGCTTAGAGAAAACATAGTTACCTCCTCCTCCCTCCCAGGCCCGTGATGGGACCCCTGAGGTAGATGGCCGTGTAGAGAAGTCTGGATGCCCAAGCAAAACCAGGCTTCTGTTAGACAAGAGGATGATGGGTGAGTGGTTGTTGGGTTGGCAACCAATAATGTCTGCTACAATATCTTTGAGCCTATTTATTCATCTGTAAAACTGGATCATAAATACCTACCTTTATAATCCTGTTGTAAGGATTCAAAGAGGTGAATAATAGATGTTAGTTCCAAGCCTTTCTGTTGTGGACAAAGTGTTAGCAGGAAAAGAAGCTGACAAGTTCTCCAGAAGAGGCTGGTTGGTGGGCACGGGTATGTTTCCAGTTCAGTCCCAAGAGGCCAGAGAATCAGGCCTCCACTAATGATAGAGCTTTGTGCTGGAATTTTCCTACCAAACATGTGGTTAGCCTAGGTCAATCCTCCAGGTGATCCTCCTAGTGGTCCTCCTGTGGTCTGCCTTTTACATTTTCTAATATGCTCATGACTCACATAACTGGAGTATGGACAGGGGTGACCTTGGTTTCTATTGCAAAGTGTGTCTCCAGCTAACAAATGGTGCCATATGGGCTTATTTCTAATTCCAGTGTTGAGTCTGCCTTACATTCCATAGGAAGAGGGATACAGGTGAAGCCTATGCCATCCTGGAGCCGCTCTGCCTCATCATTCCCCCAAGACCAAACAGACAGGAACAGACCAACAGACCATTCCCCCAAGACCAAACAGACCAAACAGACAGGAACAAGAGGAGGTAAAAGAAATTCTCTCCTGAATAAGCAGAAATTTCTCAAATTAGTAAACAGTGTGGAGGCCAGAAGTTGGAACCCTCATCAACTTGATCAAAACCCTTGCCCAACATAAGGATGGGCCCTTCCAGACCTGACTCTTGGGAAAAGGGTGTCTACTGTGAATGTTTCTTCCCAACCAGCCTCTCTCTCTCTCTGATAACCCCTTGCCTGTGAAGTCCCCTCTTTCAAGTCCCTCAGTCCACCATCATCACCCTCTTCCCTAGGAGACCCCATGACTTCTTGTGGAGCAAGAGGTTCCTGGACACACCAGGGGAGAGACTAGTTTTCATTAGGACAGGTGTGGATGACAGAGGAGGTGTGCTGATGCTAATTCACTACTTCCTCTCTAATGCACCCGAGAGGTAAACACATCTCCCCTAGGCAAAGTTTTACTTGGTTGGAGACTACACAATCTTAACTTGTGTAAAGGACATAGCATTACCCCTATTAGGAAAGCTTTGTTCCTGGCCTTTCCATAACATTACCCCCTGCCATTATTGTACTCAAAAGCATTTGGCTTTTTCTTGAATCTGCTATTGTATTACATTACAAGGGCCACACACTGACAATGAAATGGCTCTCTCTGTGGTACCCAGGAGGGATGGCACCCGCTTGGATTATATTCTTTTGGATTCCCCTGATGAAAGAGTGGGGAGGATTTCACTGCATGTAGTTTTGCTTTTGGTCTGTGAATGAATTGCTCATTTCATGAAAGGTAGAAGTGGGGAGAACATGAGCTTGTTCACCACAACATAGAACACCAGAATAAATGGGTAGAAAGTGAAGTTTCTACACTTAGGACAAATAGAAGGAAATGCCACATTATCCAGCAAAAAACAAGTTTTTAAAATTTCTTGTCCCAAGAGATGAAAAAAATAAAGTTATAAATAGCCCTTTAAAGAATAGATTTGCATATAGTATGGTTGTTTACCAGGAAAACCCAAAGAAATGAACTAAAAAGCAATTAAGATTAATAAAATAATATCATCTTAAGGTCCATTAAAAGAAGAGGATACAAAAATCAGTAACATTCCTGTGTACTTGGAATATTCGGTCAGAAAAATATAAGGGACAAACAAAAAAGTGTTGGTCTAGAGCAACCTTCCTTCTCCATGGAATTTAGTCAGGCTATGTCCTACCTATTGACCAGATGTAACTGTAGACATTATGCCCTCAGAAAGGGCTTCCCAGATCCCTTAGACTGATTAGATACCCCCTGTAGTGTGTTTTCAGAGCACTCCATACTTACTTTGGTCATTAGAATTACCAATTGTTGCTCAAGTGTCTATCTTTCCTACTAACTGTATCCTGAAGGCGGGATAGAGAATGTCTTCCTCACTGCTAGACTTAGTGCCTTGCATAATATTGTTGAATGAATTAAAGAATAAACAAAACAGAATATTACTTAGGAAAATCTCTCTTTAGAGAAATGTGTGTGCCCTGTATGAAGAAACATGATGTACTTTACAAAAGATCAAAGAAAACTTGAGAAGATGTGGCCAAGTGCCTTGTTCTTAGATGAAACAGCTGGGTATTGAAGAGTTGTCCTTCTGCCCCAAATAATATATAGACTTAATTGTAATGTCAACTAAAATCCTTACAGTGTGATTGGGGGAAATATTATAAAATGATTCTGGAAGGAAAGGTCCATAAAGGAAAATTCTGGAAAAATAAACTATGAGTTTCCTGCAGAGAGCATCCTGTATCTTTCTCTATCTCTCCAAGTAGTCTCTCACACACAGCATGGTTAAGCACCCCACCCCCCTTCCCTGACTGCTGGGTTCTGTCATGGGGCAGGCTCTTGAAGATAGCAGAAAGGCAAGCAGGAAGTCCCTGGGCTAATAAATCTCTGGGTATTTTTTATTCCAGAAAGCAGTGAGAGCTCAGTGTGGGCAGAGACAAGGTAAGCTTGTGAATGCTTTTTCAGAGTTTGGCACTGATGTGGCTATTGTGGTGGGACAGTCACAGTCTGGGACCTGGACAGGATGCAGCTGGAGCTCCCAAGGTTCTGTGCAAGCATTTGGGTATCTTTCTACATCCCTCCCCTCAAAAGGTCCCTCCCCAATGGCTAGTCTGGCAGTATCAGTCCCTCCATTGTCCTGCCTCTGCTTATTGTTTGCCTGATCATCGCCTCCTTATAGAACATGCTAGAGCAGCATTTCCTGGGGAAGGGTGATTGTGTGCCTTGGTTCTCTGGGATGTCCTCAGGAGGGTCTTGTTGACTTCTGCAGCTCTTCCAGCCTTCTTGCTCAGTAGTGTCTGTAAATCAAGAGTATCTTAGCCTTGATGAAGATGTCCCCAGCTCCCTTTGACACATCTGGTTCCATTAGTGCAGGTCTCAATACAAGGAGTCAGCAAGAACAACGGGAAGCACTAGGTGGTTGAGCATTTAAATATCTCATTCTTGAACCAAACAATCGGTCAATGTTTAACATCTTGCTCCCTCACCTCAAACGTCATTAAATCAAATTTGATCGAACTCCCTATAAAAATATATCCACCATATCACTTTACTTTGTCCCTGAAGTTGGAACATACATTGTAAGTTATAACACCTAACTCCATCCCCCCAAACATTTAAACCTGTTAGAAGAACTCTCACAATTATTATCAAGTCCCAGCAGACAATTCCAATGAATTTCCCATTGGACACAGGAGCACAAATATTCCCATTGGATGTAGTTTTAGTGATATTTTTAGACCAGGCCAGGGGAGTAATTTCTCTCTTTCCCATTTTTGTTTCCAAATGATCCCAGCTCAAAGATGGATGATTACAACAGGTGACTGAGGTCAAGAGTTATTGCATAACAAGAAACCAGGTTGGGAAATCTAAGGTCCAAGAAATAGAAGAGGACAGTCCAGTGGGTTCTGAGGTAAAGGGGCCCAAGGAAGCCACTGAAGTGGAGAATTCAGGGGAAGATGCAGGGGGCAGTGGGTGAGATGCTCCAGGGATGTCATCAGGAGCTGGTTCTATTGTTGGCTGCTCCTGCAGATGCTGGTCACAGGGGAGTTTGGATGTGCCTGGGAAGGGATGTATTCTCTTGTCCTTATTCCTATGCAGAGGTGAGCTACTTGCAGGCAGGAATTGATTGAAACTTACAAAGTCAATCTCAAAGTCGCTAGTTTGGGACCATATATTCCATGAGACCCCAGTCACTGCTGCCTAAGTGAGAGCATACTCAAATTCAGACCCTGTGCTTAATTCCATGGAGACTTGTTCTTCCTTCACCTTCCCTGAGGCGGGGGAGGGGGGGGGGTGTTGCACCAGTGTGCACCTCAGCCAGCTGAATAGGAAGTCCATCCTCTAAAATTGTTCTTACACACCCTTTCCCCAGAGCTTTCACTGACTTCTGCTATCCTTTGTGTTCAGCTTGACTAGTCCACCTGGCAGATGACCCAGAATCCTGCTGTTCATGGAGAACCACCACTGTCTAGAAGTCCTCACACTGGGCTCTGTGCCAGCTACCTTGCACATTATGGGGGCCTGAACTATTCTCGGCGTAAGGGACCGCTGGTTTCTTCCTAAGGAAAGGGGATTTACTAATTGCCCTAGTGGGTTTCCTTCAGCCAATGCCCCATGCTATCCCCATGCTTGACCTCAGCTTGCTTCTTTCTCACCAGCTAAAGCTCTGGGGCCACGCGTGGCTGGGACTGTGCATAAATCAATGACCAGGAGTGGTAAGAATGGGATTAGGAGATTTAGAATCTGGGTTTAAATCTCAGCTATGCCATCAGAGCCACAGAGTACTGTGGATGACTTTGAGCAAGGCATGTAACCTTGCTGAGCTTGAGTTCTCCCATCTACAAAGATGGGACTACTAATACCTACTTCCTGGGGTTGCCGTGTGGAGAATAAATGAGACACTATGTGTGAATACACCTTGCATTTGGTCAGTAAATCTTTAATCCCATTCACGAATCTTGTAGGACAGAGTACAATTTCTCATTCCCCCCAGAAAATTTATCTTCATCTAACCCTGTGGGTAGTACCTGTGTTCTCTTTTCCTCATACCCTGTGAGTAAGCAAGCTACTAGCAGGCAAGAATTGATTGAAACTCCCAAAGTCGATCTCAAAGTGCCTAGTTTGGGGCTACATATTTCATGAGAGCCCCACCACTGTTGCGGATGTGAGAGCACACTCAAATACCCGTGTGGAACAAGCCAAAGGGACATAGCAGACTCTGCATTTACACAGTGCAGAATCACACTGCCAGCAGGTGCATCCTTAAGCGAGAAAACGGCTGTGTAAATATGATCTATACACACCCCCCCATGGATTAAAAATATAGGCCAATGTCTACTTGCCAAGGAAAAGACTAAGCTCTTTTCTTAAAAGGATATATTCAGGCCTGACAGTGAATCCCAGTATTTGCTGAGAGAAGGGGCCTGGGTCTGACGTCATAACTTCCCCACCTCTGAAGGGCTTGTCCTCCACAGTGCCTTCGGGCTCGTGCTCCATAGAGCTATCGTTTTGACAGGTGAGGGGAGGCAGACTCCACAAAGCCTTGTTAATTTGGGAGGTGGACTAGCAGGATTGACACTTGCGGTGATTCCTCACAATAAGGCCATTGAAATAGTGTTCGGAAGGGGGTGAATGGAAATGGGTTCTGACATCTTCTGTACAAGGTGACGACGGATCACATTTCATAACCATTTTGTGCCTGTCTCTCTGGGCTTGTTTAGTGGCTTATTCTTCTCTTGATATCAGGGCATGGCTCCTATTAATCTTAGGGAGAGAAAGGGAAAAATTATGGAGAACTCAGCCTCTGAAGAGGAGGTTTTCACCCCTTGACTTGAGCTTGTCCTTGGATCCAGCGATTGGCCAGTGAGTTTCCCAGAAATAAAAAGGACTAGGTGAGTTTTGAGAATGAATTCAATTCCACATCCACCTGACTGTTAATCCCACTACGTGTAGCACAGAATATTTAGAGGCGGATTTCATAAAAGGAGGATAGGGAAGCAGAAGTAGCCTGAGAGCCCACACTAGGACTTTTTATGAGAAAGCAAATTTAACTGGATATTCTTGCAATCGGTGTTTTTTGTTTGTTTGTTTGTTTCTGGTCAAGTGTTAAGTTTTTCTACTTGATTTTGTGCCTCTCAGCATTGATGGTTGGGTCAGATTAAGGACCACCTTCAGACTTGAGTTTATTCTCAGTTACTTGGCTTAATTTCTCATGAGTCATGGTTTGCCAGGAAGCTCAGAGATGCTGGGCCAAGCACATGGACTGTTGCATGTGCCCTCATTTTTTCATCAGTTTACCTTTTTGGAAGCCATGTAGTAGCTTCAGCCCCACCAGTAGCACCTCTCACTTCAGGGGCCTCAGGGTAAAATACCACTCAGGCGGTGGATAAGTAAGGGCAGTCCTCCTTGCTTTCAAAGTCATCATTTTCCAAACCTGCCTTGTAGAACCCCAGGACCCAGACTCTAGAAGGAGACCTGCTCTCTATCTCTCCAGGAATTGAGGAAACGTTGTTGTAAGGAACATACCCTGAGATGTATCCAGGGCTTGGGTTTGGTTGGAAATGGATGACCTGAAATCATCCCGTTACTTTTCAGTACAGAGACTCTAAGCCCTGTGCATATGGGTGTGTGTCTTCATTTCCCTTTGCTGAAAGCATTCACAGACTGTCCTCCTTTCTTTTTTCCCTCTGGCCCCAAGCAGTAAAAGTGAGGAGCCCTTGCTTTTAAAAAGCCTTTAAAACTCTGCCACTGTCTACTGGAAAGTGCTAATTCCTGAGTCTCCCGATGATTCTCACCTCTTTGTGGATCACTCAGAGCTTTGGTGCTTTGGGCTATAATCAGTCTTACTTTTCATCTTTCATCTATTTCCTGCCTGCGACACATGGTGTTCCCTGCCAGTTTCCACTTCCTCTATCATCCATCTATCTCTATCTACCAGCCTATCTATATATATCTACCTGTCTGTCTATGTATATATATCTCCATCTCTATGCTCAGAGTTGACAAATGCTAGCGAGACCCATAAAGAAAGAGCCCCTTCAAGTTTAATGCACAGTAAATATGCATCAGTATATGCCTGAAATGACCCATGTACGATCCTCTGCCACACCTCCTCAAGAGAGTATTATTATCTTTCCTAGTCCTCTGAGAAAAGATCAGGGATAGAAGACAATGTCATTTCTGGAGGGCTTTTCCAGAGATGGTGGGTCTCTGCTTTTGAAAGGCTAAACATTTCTTTCTTTCTTTCTTTTTATTGTTTTTGAAAGGCTAAACATTGCTTAAGTTTATTATTTATTGAGCACTTTCTAGGTGATGGGCACTGTGCTGGGCCAGAGGTTCAAAGATAAATAGGTCATAGCCTCTGACCTCCAGGACTGCAAGTCTAGTGGATGAAAAATTGATCTGAAGACATTGCAAATTACTGGATTTTACTTGCTGTTGCAAAGTGGTCTAGAGAAAAAACTTAGTGGAAAGCAGACACTCAGCCTGGGTAATCTAACTGGGAGAACAGAAGAAAGCCAGCTGGAGAGAAAGGGAGAGAGAAAAAAAAAAAATCTGGCAAAATGGTTGGAAAACAGTAACTATAACCAGACCATGCACTCAGGGAACCTGTCTCTTTTGTTCTGTGTTCCTAAGGTCTAGAACAATGCCTGAAACACATTCTGTGTTCACAGAATTATTTGTTGGATGAAAGGGTGGATCTCGGTGGCTCATTTCTCTCTCCTTTTTGGCTTGGCCATTTGCTGGAAGGAATCCCCCACCTCCCCAAGATAGGAAAATGCCATTGGACAGGTATATCTTGGGAATTTGCACCATCTGTTTGGGGCCCCATGGAGAGGATGCACCAGATGGACCCCAGATCTATTTTGGTCTTTACTTTGCATGTTTCTTGTTTTTCTGCATCCCATGCAGATGGATACTCTCAGGTTACTTATAGCAGGAGTTTGCATACAATAATCAAACAGTTGCTCTAATACCAATGCAAGTTGAATTATTTTGGCTTTGCATTCTTCAAAGGGCTTGTAGCAAACACAGTGTTAAATAGGTGTGGTACCAAGACTGTTCCCATATAGTATCAGCTGTCACCAGTTTTGACCCTCATGCCCAAGACAATTCTCTATGAAATATGGGTCACAATGATTTTATTTGCATGAATTTCTCACAGGTTTTAGTAACAGACCATTAATAGATACAAACGTCTAAATAAAATTCAGTGCTGGAAAATTTAATTTAATAGTATATTAAATAATTAATGCACACAGTTAAGAATGTAAATATGTTTCTTATATATTAGGATGTTCATGATTTTAGGATTTATAATGGTGAATAATTGAAAACTGTCCATATGTTCAACGATAGGAGGTTGGTCTAAAAAATTATGGTACTAGGGGCGCCTGGGTGGCTCAGTCGGTTGAGTGTCCGACTTTGGCTCAGGTCATGATCTCACAGCTCGTGAGTTCGAGCCCCGCGTCGGGCTCTGTGCTGACAGCTCAGAGCCTGGAGCCTGCTTCTGCTTCTGCTTCTGTGTCTCCCTCTCTCTCTGCCCCTAACCCCCTCGCATTCTGTCTCTGTCTCTGTCAAAAATAAATAAACATTAAAAAAATTTTTTTTTAAATTACGCTACATTCACATGATGTAATAACATGTAGCTATCAAAAAAGCATATTTCAGGATAATACTCATAACAATATGAGAAAATGATCATATTATATATATATGCATAAACATATATCATGGTCTAATCTTATAAAACTATGCATTCCTACAAAAAAAAAAAAAAAACCCTGAAAAGATACAGTGAGTAATTGCACAGTGAGAAGATCAGGGGTGACTTTTATTTTCTCTTCCTGCTTTTCTGTTTTTAACAATATTTCTATGATGAACATTTATTCCTTTTGTAATCTAGAAAAAGATGCAATAAATGCTATTTTGAAAAATTGTCCCTTTGGTTTCTTCCAGTCAGGGCTTTGTATTTGGAATTTATATAAAAGCTTAGTTCAGGGCATCTGCTATTAAAGACAACCAAAGGGAAAATATAAAGCGTAGAGTCATAGTCTTTAAAGTAGGCATTTAAAAAGTTGCTTTTAATTTCATCTCAAAAGAAAGAGGTAGGTGGTGTCTTCTCTGCAGAGATTTATTAATGCTGGTTTGTACATCACCCAAGCATCTCACACATGCCCTGAAGCCCATCTATAAAGAGCTAACATGTACAGGCAACACATGCATTTTCCATATCCATAAATTGTGCACTGCTCGAGGCCAGTCGTCTATCAAGTTTTCCCAGCAATGAAGACCAACTTGTGGAATCTCAGCTTTAAAAAAAAGCAGCAGAGCTTTGGGGAGAGGAGGTTCTCAAGGAGCAGAGTTTGTGGACCCTGCTTTCGCTTTTACCTCTTGCCTCCCAAGACCCTGTCTTGGACCTTGGCTCCGCTCAGGCCTTTGGGGTGGCCTGGTCATGCACAACCTCATGTGTAAGCCCATGTTGGTTAAAGACATGAGTTTCCTAAAGCCTGAGGGAGGAACAGTCTGACTCATAGCCACTGTTTTAACTTGAACAGTCACACTATAATAGCTACGCAGCGGGCTCCAATGATTAGCAGCAGTATTTATCTTTCCTAGTTCGCATTTACAGTGACACACTCGGTGTTACCCACCCGGATCCAGCATCTATCAAGTCAGCTGCGTCATGGGCACTATTTTTAACTATAGGGAGAGGAGCCATAGCTAATGTAATCTATGATAACACTGTAATTAAAGTGTCCTGCATAATGAGGAAATCTAATAAATAAAGTATAGCAAGTATTATGTTTCAGAACAAACAAATGCTAGAATTTAGGTTACCTTAAAATCCAGCTACTACCACATAGCCTCAAAACTTGTCACTGCAATTGAGAAATGAGTAACAGCCTTCACTATCAGAGAAAACAAGATTAGGGGTAAACTTCCCAACATGGGACTGAGACACTGATGGTGAGAAATACAGAACACAATTTGCTTGACAAGAACTGGTAACCTGGGACCACCCAGAAAGACAAAAAGAAAGGGACTAGCGATTGAACGTGCCCAGATTCTAGTGTAGCATGTGATAATGGTTTTCAAAAATAATGATACATCAGTGATAAAAACACATAGACTCTGCTTAGCTCCTTAAAATCAACTTCATTACCATTGCTAATTTTATCATGTTATTGTTATCACCGCAAATGTGAGAAAACTGGGTGACCGGTGTCCTTTTATTTCCACTTGAGATTTGTTCCAGGGAAAACTGTAGATGTTTTTGCTTTCCTCTATGTCTCCTACACAATCTTTGAAATAGCTTCTAGATAAGAAGAAATATCTACCCTTTAGTCCTATGATACTTCCCACTTCAGAGTGGAGAGAATACAGAGGAAAGCTTTTCTGCGAAAGAGAGAAGGGGAAATATGATACATGGGGTAGAAAAGTCGAGAAGACAAGAAAATATCTGGGGATGCTCTGTATCACCTTTTGGTTAGAAGAATTCCAGTATCTGTTGTCCCTCTGAGCATGACCATGAGTCGATGCCTTTGACCATTAGCAGAATAGCCATGGGAAGTTTATAGCCTATGGTGTTCTGATTGCAAAAGAATCTAAGTTCCAGACAGCTCTGACAGGTCAGCAACTGGAGAATGGGCCAGCCCAGCCCAGCCCAGGATTTCCATTTTGGAGCTGTTAGCAATTACAGCTGTTCACAGGAGCCCAGGGCTCTGCAGCCGCCATCTGTATGATTTCACAATGCCAGATTAAGCATTTATTGAATGAATATATAAATCAATGAACTGCGTAATTGGAGAAAGGAAGAAAAGCTCCAGTGAGCCCTGAGGGCTACAAAATTCCCTCTAAGTACCACTATCCACATTCTATAAGTTTTAACATGTAGTACTATCATTATAGTTCATAATGATTATATTATGGTTTCATTATTATTTCATTTTTGACACATGAATAATCTGGAAATAAATTTTTAATTTTAAAGTGAATGTTCTAAAACGTTTATCTTTTTATTATTTATTTTTAAGCTAATTGCATTTCATTATAAAATATGATCTTTAACTATACAGATTCTTTGAAATAGGTCAAGACTTGTTTATTGACCTCTATTTTATACATGTACCATTTCGCATATGTTCTAGAATAAATCTCATACATGTGTTATCTGATTTTCAATCCAGGGATCAATATATGTCCATGAAATCAGGTTAGTTGTGTTGTCAAATCTTCTATACCTTTATTAATTTTTGTGCCTGCTTGATATATTGGTTTCTAAGAGAGGTATGTTAAAATGTCCCACTAGGTTTGTGGGTTTGTCAATTACTCCTTGTAATTCTACTAAATTTGATTTTTAACAACTATTTGTTTCATTTATTTATTTACTTTTATTGAGGTATAATTGACATATAACATTATGTTAGTTTCAGGTATACAACATAACCGTTCAATATTTGTATATATTCCAAAATCATCACCATAGTAAGTCTAGTTAACATCCATCACCATACATACATAGTTAGCTTCTGTCACCATATATAGTCACACAAAATTTTTTTTTCTTGTGATGAGAACTTTTAAGATCTGTTTTCTTATCAACTTTTAATTATACAATGCTGTATTATTAACTTTAGTTACCATGCTGCATATTAAATCCCCATGACTTACTTATTTTATAACTGAATTTTTACTTTTTGACCCCCTTCACCCATTTCCCTCACTCTCTATCAAATTTGATTTGTGTATTTGATGCTATAGTTGATGTTTGTGTTAGTCATACAATATTAAATTGCTAATTTTTTTCTAGTGTATTCAGTGTTTTATTATTAATGAAGTAGCTTTCTAATATTTAAAAGGCTTGAAGTTTATCTTATCTATATTAATATAAGTATACATGATTTCTTTTGGTTAATATCTATATAATATTCTTTTTGAATAGGTTACTTTCAATCTTCCATTTTTTAATATTTTATTTTATCTTATTTCAAGTTTATTTATTTTGAGAGAGAGAGATTATGTGAGCAGAGCAGGAGGAGAAAGAGAGAGAGAGAGAGAGAGAGAGAGAGAATCCCAAGTGGGCTTTTCACTGTCAGTGCAGAACCCGACACAGGGCTTGTCTCATGAACTGTGAGATCATGACCAGAGCCAAAATCAAGACTCAAATGCTTAACCAACTGAGCCACCCAGGTGCCCGAATTTTTATATTTTAGATATGTCTCTTATAAACAGCATATAGCTAGATATTTAAAATATCATTTGAGGAGGGCGCAGGAAGATGGCGGCGTAGGAGGACGCTGGGCTCACCGCGCGTCCTGCTGATCACTTAGATTCCACCTACACCTGCCTAAATAAACCAGAAAACCGCCAGAGGATTAGCAGAACGGAGTCACCGGACCCAAGTGCAGACGAGAGGCCCACGGAAGAGGGTAGGAAGGGCGGCGAGGCGGTGCGCTCTCCACGGACTGGCGGGAGGGAGCCGGGGCGGAGGGGCGGCTCGCCGGCCAAGCAGAGCCCCCGAGTCCGGCTTGCAAAAGCGGAGGGGCCTGACGGACTGTGTTCCGACAGCAAGCGCGACTTAGCGTCTGGGAGGTCATAAGTTAACAGCTCTGCTCGGAAAGCGGGAAGGCTGGAGGACAAAGGGAGGGTGAGCTGCGGAGCCCCCGGACGACAGAGCTCAGTTTGGCGGGGAACAAAGGCGCTCGCCAGCGCCATCTCCCCCGCCCATCCCCCAGCCAAAATCCCAAAGGGAACCGGTTCCGGCCAGGGAAATTGCTCGCTCCGCGCAAACACCCAACTCTGTGCTTCTGCGGAGCCAAACCTCCGGCAGCGGATCTGACTCCCTCCGGCTGCCACAGGGCCCCTCCTGAAGTGGATCACCTAAGGAGAAGCGAGCTAAGCCTGCCCCCCCTCCCGCCGTGCACCTTGCCTTCCCACCCCAGCTAATACGCCAGATCCCCAGCATCACAAGCCTGGCAGTGTGCAAGTAGCCCAGACGGGCCACGCCACCCCACAGTGAATCCCGCCCCTAGGAGAGGGGAAGAGAAGGCACACACCAGTCTGACTGTGGCCCCAGCGGTGGGCTGGGGGCAGACATCAGGACTGACTGCGGCCCCGCCCACCAACTCCAGTTATACACCACAGCACAGGGGAAGTGCCCTGCAGGTCCTCACCACACCAGGGACTATCCAAAATGACCAAGCGGAAGAATTCCCCTCAGAAGAATCTCCAGGAAATAACAACAGCTAATGAGCTGATCAAAAAGGATTTAAATAATATAACAGAAAGTGAATTTAGAATAATAGTCATAAAATTAATCGCTGGGCTGGAAAACAGTATACAGGACAGCAGAGAATCTCTTGCTACAGAGATCAAGGGACTAAGGAACAGTCACGAGGAGCTGAAAAACGCTTTAAATGAAATGCAAAACAAAATGCAAACCACCACAGCTCGGATGGAAGAGGCAGAGGAGAGAATAGGTGAACTAGAAGATAAAGTTATGGAAAAAGAGGAAGCTGAGAAAAAGAGAGATAAAAAAATCCAGGAGTATGAGGGGAAAATTAGAGAACTAAGTGATACACTAAAAAGAAATAATATACGCATAATTGGTATTCCAGAGGAGGAAGAGAGAGGGAAAGGTGCTGAAGGGGTACTTGAAGAAATCATAGCTGAGAACTTCCCTGAACTGGGGAAGGAAAAAGGCATTGAAATCCAAGAGGCACAGAGAACTCCCTTCAGATGTAACTTGAATCGATCTTCTGCACGACATATCATAGTGAAACTGGCACAATACAAGGATAAAGAGAAAATTCTGAAAGCAGCAAGGGGTAAACGTGCCCTCACATATAAAGGGAGACCTATAAGACTCGTGACTGATCTCTCTTTTGAAACTTGGCAGGCCAGAAAGAATTGGCACGAGATTTTCAGGGTGCTAGACAGCAAAAATATGCAGCCGAGAATCCTTTATCCAGCAAGTCTGTCATTTAGAATAGAAGGAGAGATAAAGGTCTTCCCAAACAAACAAGAACTGAAGGAATTTGTCACCACTAAACCAGCCCTACAAGAGATCCTAAGGGGGACCCTGTGAGACAAAGTACCAGAGACATCACTACAAGCATAAAACATACAGACATCACAATGACTCTAAACCCGTATCTTTCTATAATAACACTGAATGTAAACGGATTAAATGCGCCAACCAAAAGACATAGGGTATCAGAATGGATAAAAAAACAAGACCCATCTATTTGCTGTCTACAAGAGACTCATTTTAGACCTGAGGACACCTTTAGATTCAGAGTGAGGGGATGGAGAACTATTTATCATGCTACTGGAAGCCAAAAGAAAGCTGGAGTAGCCATACTTATATCAGACAAACTAGACTTTAAATTAAAGGCTGTAACAAGAGATGAAGAAGGACATTATATAATAGTTACAGGGTCTATCCATCAGGAAGAGCTAACAATTATAAATGTCTATGAGCCGAATACCGGAGCCCCCAAGTATATAAAACAATTACTCATAAACAGAAGCAACCTTATTGATAAGAATGTGGTAATTGCTGGGGACTTTAACACCCCACTTACAGAAATGGATAGATCATCTAGACACACAGTCAATAAAGAAACAAGGGCCCTGAATGAGACATTGGATCAGATGGACTTGACAGATATATTTAGAACTCTGCATCCCAAAGCAACAGAATATACTTTCTTCTCGAGTGCACATGGAACATTCTCCAAGATAGATCATATACTGGGTCACAAAACAGCCCTTCATAAGTTTACAAGAATTGAAATTATACCATGCATACTTTCAGACCACAATGCTATGAAGCTTGAAATCAACCACAGGAAAAAGTCTGGAAAACCTCCAAAAGCGTGGAGGTTAAAGAACACCCTACTAACGAATGAGTGGGTCAACCAGGCAATTAGAGAAGAAATCAAAAAATATATGGAAACAAACGAAAATGAAAATACAACAATCCAAACGCTTTGGGACGCAGCGAAGGCAGTCCTGAGAGGAAAATACATTGCAATCCAGGCCTATCTCAAGAAACAAGAAAAATCCCAAATACAAAATCTAATAGCACACCTAAAGGAACTAGAAGCAGAACAGCAAAGGCAGCCTAAACCCAGCAGAAGAAGAGAAATAATAAAGATCAGAGCAGAAATAAACAATATAGAATCTAAAAAAACTGTAGAGCAGATCAACGAAACCAAGAGTTGGTTTTTTGAAAAAATAAACAAAATTGACAAACCTCTAGCCAGGCTTCTCAAAAAGAAAAGGGAGATGACCCAAATAGATAAAATCATGAATGAAAATGGAATTATTACAACCAATCCCTCAGAGATACAAACAATTATCAGGGAATACTATGAAAAATTATATGCCAACAAATTGGACAACCTGGAAGAAATGGACAAATTCCTGAACACCCACACACTTCCAAAACTCAATCAGGAGGAAATAGAAAGCTTGAACAGACCCATAACCAGCGAAGAAATTGAATCGGTTATCAAAAATCTCCCAACAAATAAGAGTCCAGGACCAGATGGCTTCCCAGGGGAGTTCTACCAGACATTTAAAGCAGAGATAATACCTATCCTTCTCAAGCTATTCCAAGAAATAGAAAGGGAAGGAAAACTTCCAGACTCATTCTATGAAGCCAGTATTACTTTGATTCCTAAACCAGACAGAGACCCAGTAAAAAAAGAGAACTACAGGCCAATATCCCTGATGAATATGGATGCAAAAATTCTCAATAAGATACTAGCAAATCGAATTCAACAGCATATAAAAAGAATGATTCACCATGATCAAGTGGGATTCATTCCTGGGATGCAGGGCTGGTTCAACATTCGCAAATCAATCAACGTGATACATCACATTAACAAAAAAAAAGAGAAGAACCATATGATCCTGTCAATCGATGCAGAAAAGGCCTTTGACAAAATCCAGCACCCTTTCTTAATAAAAACCCTTGAGAAAGTCGGGATAGAAGGAACATACTTAAAGATCATCAAAGCCATTTATGAAAAGCCCACAGCTAACATCATCCTCAACGGGGAAAAACTGAGAGCTTTTTCCCTGAGATCAGGAACACGACAGGGATGCCCACTCTCACCGCTGTTGTTTAACATAGTGCTGGAAGTTCTAGCATCAGCAATCAGACAACAAAAGGAAATCAAAGGCATCAAAATTGGCAAAGATGAAGTCAAGCTTTCGCTTTTTGCAGATGACATGATATTATACATGGAAAATCCGATAGACTCCACCAAAAGTCTGCTAGAACTGATACATGAATTCAGCAAAGTTGCAGGATACAAAATCAATGTCCAGAAATCAGTTGCATTCTTATACACTAACAATGAAGCAACAGAAAGACAAATAAAGAAAATGATCCCATTCACAATTGCACCAAGAAGCATAAAATACCTAGGAATAAATCTAACCAAAGATGTAAAGGATCTGTATGCTGAAAACTATAGAAAGCTTATGAAGGTAATTGAAGAAGACTTAAAGAAATGGAAAGACATTCCCTGCTCATGGATTGGAAAAATAAATATTGTCAAAATGTCAATACTACCCAAAGCTATCTACACATTCAATGCAATCCCAATCAAAATTGCACCAGCATTCTTCTCGAAATTAGAACAAGCAATCCTAAAATTCATATGGAACCACAAAAGGCCCCGAATAGCCAAAGGAATTTTGAAGAAGAAGACCAAAGCAGGAGGCATCACAATCCCAGACTTCAGCCTCTACTACAAAGCTGTCATCATCAAGACAGCATGGTATTGGCACAAAAACAGACACACAGACCAATGGAATAGAATAGAAACCCCAGAACTAGACCCACAAACGTATGGCCAACTCATCTTTGACAAAGCAGGAAAGAACATCCAATGGAAAAAAGACAGCCTCTTTAACAAATGGTGCTGGGAGAACTGGACAGCAACATGCAGAAGGTTGAAACTAGACCACTTTCTCACACCATTTACAAAAATAAACTCAAAATGGATAAAGGACCTAAATGTGAGACAGGAAACCATCAAAACCTTAGAGGAGAAAGCAGGAAAAGACCTCTCTGACCTCAGCCGTAGCAATCTCTTACTCGACACATCCCCAAAGGCAAGGGAATTAAAAGCAAAAGTGAATTACTGGGACCTTATGAAGATAAAAAGCTTCTGCACAGCAAAGGAAACAACCAACAAAACTAAAAGGCAACCAACGGAATGGGAAAAGATATTTGCAAATGACATATCAGACAAAGGGCTAGTATCTAAAATCTATAAAGAGCTCACCAAACTCCACACCCGAAAAACAAATAACCCAGTGAAGAAATGGGCAGAAAACATGAATAGACACTTCTCTAAAGAAGACATCCAGATGGCCAACAGGCACATGAAAAGATGTTCAGCGTCGCTCCTTATCAGGGAAATACAAATCAAAACCACACTCAGGTATCACCTCACGCCAGTCAGAGTGGCCAAAATGAACAAATCAGGAGACTATAGATGCTGGAGAGGATGTGGAGAAACGGGAACCCTCTTGCACTGTTGGTGGGAATGCAAATTGGTGCAGCCGCTCTGGAAAGCAGTGTGGAGGTTCCTCAGAAAATTAAAAATAGACCTACCCTATGACCCAGCAATAGCACTGCTAGGAATTTATCCAAGGGATACAGGAGTACTGATGCATAGGGGCACTTGTACCCCAATGTTCATAGCAGCACTCTCAACAATAGCCAAATTATGGAAAGAGCCTAAATGTCCATCAACTGATGAATGGATAAAGAAATTGTGGTTTATATACACAATGGAATACTATGTGGCAATGAGAAAAAATGAAATATGGCCCTTTGTAGCAACGTGGATGGAACTGGAGAGTGTAATGCTAAGTGAAATAAGCCATACAGAGAAAGACAGATACCATATGGTTTCACTCTTATGTGGATCCTGAGAAACTTAACAGGAACCCATGGGGGAGGGGAAGGAAAAAAAAAAAAAAAGAGGTTAGAGTGGGAGAGAGCCAAAGCATTAGAGACTGTTAAAAACTGAGAACAAACTGAGGGTTGATGGGGGGTGGGAGGGAGGGGAGGGTGGGTGATGGGTATTGAGGAGGGCACCTTTTGGGATGAGCACTGGGTGTTGTATGGAAACCAATTTGTCAATAAATTTCATAAAAAAAAAATAAAATAAAATATCATTTGATTATCTCTACCTTTAATTGGCAACTTTAGCCCATTTACATTTATTGTGATTGTTGATGTATTTGAACTTATTTTTTCCATCCTGTGCTATTTGATTTTTTGAATACCTTTTTCTTTTATTTTGTGTGAGGATTTTTTTTAATAAAATATCTTTCCTATTACTTTTAGGAAATTATTAATTACATTTTCATTATTTTAGTGGTTACCCTTAAATGTTTAATTGTGCTTAACAAAGGTTAAAGTTACTTAATATCTCTTAAGCTTAAACTTTTAGCATATTTAAATCTGACCACTCCTTCACATTTTATACATTACTGTTGACTGCTTTTTAAAAATCTCTAAATTATGCACTATTTTTTAGCCCTATACAGTAACTACTTTTTTAGATTTATTTGCATGTTTGCCTATTCTTAACTTACATTGCTTTTTGCATCTTAGATCTTCCCTCAGAGATCATTTTCTTTCTTCCAAAAGTATATTTTTTAAAGTTCTTTTCATGATAGTTTGTTGGTGATAAACTCTCTCAGCTTTTATATGTCTGATGGAATTTGATATATCTTGGAATGGAGTTGGCAAGGTTTGCTGATGACTGGAATAGAGGGTGATAATGAGGGAAAGAGGGTAGCCAAGAAAGTTTCTAGCAGAGTACTCCCCCATAGCAGGCACATAAAAGGCACTTACAGATGGTGCAATGAGAAGCAATGAGGGGTAGTGTTGCTAATTATAATAAATTCTCCCAAACAGACATGTAGGTCCAAAGATTAAGTTCTGGGTCCCTAAGACATTTATAAACAATTTCAGGTGTTCATTCATTCACCAATTCATTTTTAAACTTCCCAAATCTACTATACATTTATTCATTCATTATTTAATTTGTCATTTAAGTAGACTTTTAAAACATCTACTATATGATAGCTATAATATTAGGTGATGAAGATACAAAAATGAATAAATACTTACATGGACTCTGCCCTTGTGGATCATGCAGCCTTGTAGGAGAACAAATAGTAATCAGCTAATCAATCACTCAAATAAACATAAATCTGTGATTGTGGTTAGTGCTATAGGTTTCTAAAGAATCTATAATGGGAGGTTTGACTGTCAGGAGGTCAGAGTAGGCATCTCTAAAGAAGGAAAATTTGAGCTGAGAGCTAAAAAGTGACAAGGAGTAGAGTACCTGGGTGGCTCAGTCGGCTGAGCATCCAACTCCTGACTTCGGCTCAGGTCATGATCCTAGGGTCATGGAATCAAGCCCTGCATTGGGCTCTGCACTGAGTGTGGAGACACCTTAGGATTCTCTCTTCTTCTGCCCCTCTCCCCTGTTTGAGTGTGATCGCTCTCTCTCTCTAAAATAAAAATTAAAAAAAAATTTTTTTTAATGACAAGGAGTAAACTAGGTAAAAAATGGGTGAAAGAGCCTTTCAGGCTAAGGAAATGGCAAGGGCAAAGTCCCTGTGGCAAGAAATGGCAGGCACAAAGCCTTGTGGTAGGAATACAAGCATAAATGGGGGAGCAAAGGGCATTAGTGTGGCTGGAGTAGAGAGAGGAAAAAGAAGGACTTAGGTAGAGACTGGAATAATAAGGAGAGGACAGTTTTGGGCCTTGATAGGCCACATCAAGGAAGTGTCCTTATCCTGAGAACAATGAGAGCTGCTGACATGATTTATGCAGAGGTAGTGACCAGATCAAATTTGTGTTTTGAAGAGATGCAAGCCTCCCGGTTTTTTCTCCTGCACTGACTGACTTGGGGACTGCAGAGTGACTCTAGCTTCTTCCAAATAGCAACTCTCTGCTTGTGTGGGAGGGAAGTCTGGGCATTGTCCACTCAAGGGGCCTGTTCATAACACTTTCAACACAGGTGAAAATAGACAGTGGGAGGTTTTTCTGGGACAGACACGGGTACTGTTGGTGTCCCCTTCTATGCTCTAAGCCAACTCTCAGATATATGCTCTAAGTGTCTTGAGGAAGCAAAGGTATAATTAATCGAAGAACAGCCAAAAGGGCCCTCATGAACCTTTGATCCTGGTGGAATGAGAAGCTGTAGCAATTGAGGATCAGTCAGTCCAGGACTGCTTAGTGCATGGTTTTCTGTGACCTCCCTTCCTGGTGGGACTTTCTGTCTCCTTTCTTCCCTCTGAGCTCTCTGGAGCCCTAATGTGGCTGGGAAAGGGCAAGATGGGATGAAAGAGAAGTAGTTGGTGAAATGGGGGAAGAGGAAAAAAAGAGAGCATCAGTAAAGAAGAGGGCTCACAGTCTCAAAAGCAGGGCCAGTGTGGAAAGAGGGTCCAAGGAGAGCTTTGGCACCGGTTCCAGGTTTCCCTCTGTACCTAACCCACTGTATGACCTCAGGCAGATGATGTAATCTCTCTCTTGGCCTCTGCGTCCTCATCTATAAATGAGAAATTTCCCAAGGATGTCCACACACCCGGGAGTACAGTGAGGGGTGTCTGTGAAAAAAGATGACGTAACTTCCTGTGGCAGATCAACCTTGCTAGAAGATGTTTGAGGAAAAAGTGTTAATTTTATACTAAAACAAATATAGGCATCTTAATTTAGAATGCAAAATTTACAGTTTTTGAAAGGATATAATAGGCAAACTCAAAAAACTTGGTCAATGTTTTTCCCGCTATTATTCAGGGTACTTGAGTGAAGAAGGTTGAGAAGCACTGGATTAGATGTGCTATAAGATGCCCTCCAGCTCTTTACTATTATGATTCTTTGGTTTTATGATGAGGATCAAGGAAAAGGAGGATTAAGCAATCTGTGAACTATAAAAGGATTTAGGTGACCCTTTTAGGTTTAGGAGTGGGTATTAATGTGGGCGTTCAGCTGTGCCTCATGCTCTCTCATGCTCTGGCTTTGAAACCTCCTGTTCCTCTCCTGGGACAGGCCTCGTCCTTCCTGCCTGCCTGGCTTACTCCTCCTTATTCTTTAAGAACTATCTTAGTGTTCCCTCCTAGGGGATGCTTTGTCACTTCCTTCTTCCTTCCTGTTCCAATCCTCTAAAGTGCTGACTTGGGCAATACCCGTGCTCCCTGCTCCCTGTATACCCATAGAACTCAATAGGTAGTTCAAATTTTGCACTCATGGGGTTATAATGTATCACTGTTTTCTTCCATCATCATGTTAACCTGCCGTTTAACTAACTTTCACACTATTTGGAGAAAGCAGTCCCGATGTAGAAACAAGCCCTTCATTATATACTCTTGCTGACCTCTCTCGCTTTGGGTCTTGTAACTCTTAGAGACTGTGGCCACGTCTAACAACACTTTGTAGTTCCTCAAAGTGCCACACTGTGCTCTGTTTCTTGTTCCTATTTCCCAGAATTCTGTTTTCTGGAATGCTTTTATTCTTGCCTATATGAAGAATCCCTTTTTATCTTTCAAGACTAGGTTCAATTGTCTCCCCTTGGAGAAGCCTTTCCTGGCCTCCCATGACTTCTCTGTGTGAACTTCATTGCTCCTCAGACCATTGCCTACCTCTTTTCTAAGGTCATATGCTTGCACATACTTATATTCTGGTGGGAAGAAAAAGACAATAAAGGAAATATTTACTATGTCAAATTTTGATATACATTTTTTTGGGGGAAGGAAGAAACAGTAAGTCCAAAGACCAGATCATGTAGGGCATCTTAGGTCCTTGTAAGGTGTTACTGAGTGAGCAGAGGAGTGGTCTGATCTTATTTACATTTTAAAGGCTCACTCTGGCTGCTGTATTGAACACAGTAGTCAGGAGGCTACTGCCTTTAGATAAGATATAATGGCAACTTGCACCAGGATGTAGCAGTGGAGGCAGTGGAAAACGGTAAGAATCTTGATATATTTGGAGGGATAGCCAACAGGTTTTGCTAATGGATAGGATATAGGATCTGTGAGAGAAAGGAGTCAGAGGTGACTTTCCAGGGGTTTTGACCCAAACAACTGGAAGGATGAAGTTAACATTGATGAGGGAGGAAGACCCTGGAATGAGCAGATCAGTGGGAAAGACCAGGACTATAAAATTTAAGGTGTTTATAGACATGCAAGTGTCACTGGTGAGTAGCAGTAGCAGATATAAGTGTGGAGTTAAGGGGAAAGGGCAAAGTGTACATGAGAATTTGGTGTCACTTATACACAGCTGTACTGTGCAGGAGGTCACTTAGGGTGTGAATGTAGACCCAGAAGAAGAGAGGCCTGTTCTGAGACTCAGTGCACTCAACAGTAGGATCTTGGGGGAAATAAAGAGGACCCAACAAGGAGACTGAGAAGGAGCAGCTAATGAGGCTATAGGAGATCTGAGTGAGGTAATAACCAGGGGATCTGAGGAGGGGGAGAAGTGCCAAGATAAATGGGGGTAGGGGTGCTGAAAAGTATCAGTACTGGAAATGAAAAGCAAAGTCATAAGAGTATATGAGAAGTTTTTAGGAAGCTGATGTATTTGCTTTTAGCCATACTTAACACTGTACGATTAGCAAATATAGAACTGGAATTGAAAACATTTTATTTTCACTTGAGAGGAAAATAACATTTATTCTCATTATTGGCAAATCAAAAAGGTTTCCAATATTCAATATTGTCAAATATGGTCTCCAAGGTAAAGTCTGCATAGAAAGAAAGAAAGAAAGAAAGAAAGAAAGAGGAAGAAAGAAAGAAAGAAGAAAAACTCACTTCAAAAGTATCATTTCAGAAATGTATTGTCCAGAAAACCTTCAGTACATATATGCTGGCAAAAGATCAAACAAAAGCCTCAGGGATGGTAAATGACAACGAAGATGAAAAAATAACTAAACACCACTCAAATGTGTTATAGAAAGTATTTGAGGTTGTGCTATGGCCCAACTCTTCAGCATTTGCCTCCTCTCTCTGCAGCTTCCTCCTACTTTGGATGGGCAGAACTTCTTGCTGGAAGTTGGCTACCTTCTGGCTAAAGATCAAAGCCTTGAGGCAGGATCAATTCAAATGGTACTGCTTCTCATTCTCCATTAATCCATCTAAAACTTGCAAAGAGTATCAGTGCTAGATGAGAGATCATCTAGACCAGCACAGTCCAACATCATGTTATATATCATGTTGAAATATCCTACAAGCCATACATACAAATCACATTCTTAATTTAAATTTTCTAGTAGCCACATTAAAAAAGTGAAAGAAACCGGTAAAGTAAATTTTAACTTAATTTTATTTGACTTAGTATATCCAAAATAATATAATTTCAACATGTCAATATAAAAAAATGGGGAGACATCTTACATTCTTTATTTCACGTGAAGCCTTTCAAACCTTGTGTGTGTTGCACATTGCAGCAAATCTCAATTCAGAATAGCCACATTTCCAGTGTTCAGTATTCTCATATGGCTAGTGACTACTGTAGTGGACCACACAGATCTGGATTATGTCATTCAGTTTATAGATGAAGGGGCTGAGTCCAAGGGGGAAAGAAATGCAATAAAGATTGTTTAGCATGTCAGTACTAGCAAAGTCTCTTGGCTTCCAGTCCAAAGAGTTTCTCATATGTTCTGCTGTTCAAAAGAAATCTCCATTTAACTGTTCTTGGCATCTTAATTTTCATACTTTGGTCATAAAAAGTCCATCCTAATCTCTATTTTTCAGTCCCTTTCCTTGGATTTTTTTGGTGATCCTGTGTGCATCAGAATCACTAGAGAGCATGTTCATAAAGCAGGTTCCCTGATCTCACCCTCTGAAATTCTGATTTAGTAGGCTTGCAGTGGAATCCCAGAACCTGCTTTGTAAACAAATGCTCAGTGATTATAATGCCGTTAGTCCATGGACCAACTTGAGAAACATCCTTCTAGCTTCTTAGTGGTTCTTGAGGGAGATCTTAAAAGGATTGCCACAGAGCAGTTCAAAAATGGCTTCAACTTTCCTTCCCATATTCCTTGGGTGTCTGGAGCCCTCCCAGTCCTTGCTGTTCTTTCAAATTGGAATGTTATCTTTATTGTGTCTTCTCTAGTCTAAGATCCTTGAAAGAAGGATGGGAATTCTTGGTTTCCCATTTTTCTCCAGGGACTAGCCCATAGTAGTGGGAGTAAATACTTGTTGAATGAATGAGGAAGGAATGAATGAATGTTGTGGAAGCTTTCTTATCAAAGGTGCAAAGGAACAAAGACAGAATTCTTAGACTCTCCTGGCTTCATTTATGCCTTTCCCTTTTGCGTGTAGTTGGTTTGTTTTGGGTCTTGGTGACATTCTTATGGGCCAGAAAAATGGGAGAAATGACAAGGTCATTATGAGATTGTCTTGAACAAGTATATAGGAGGCTTACAAGTAAGTTAGAACTTACTTCCCTTGGTGAAGCCTCAAAGAACAAAGGGTGATCTCTGCCTCGAGCGGAGTCTTAGTTTAAATCCTGAAATGACCCTGGCACTTAGGGATATAACATGACTTGGCCTTTGAGAGATTGGTTATCCTCGAGGTGTAACAGAGAAAAAAACTGAGAGAGATTGAGGCCAGTTGGTGGAATTTAGTCTTTCACTGACTGCTTAAAACTATAGGATATTGTTTTAAAATATTAAAATGGCCAATTGTCTGATTTACCTTTCTTCCCTCCATGTTTCTATAACACCATCCCCCCACCACCACCATCATGACCACCTCTGTCACCGTCATCCTCATCCCTCTCCCTCTTCATTAAGAGTGTCTCCTCCTGACCCAAGTCACCTTATAGAGAGCTCCTCTGACATCTGTCTGTAAGGTCTGCATAGCCCATAGGGTGGTCTGGAATCGAAAGAGGCAGGTACATCTATGAAAGCTAAATATAATACACCGTACACATGGAATCTTATTTTATTTTTGTTAATAAAAGAAAATGATGGTTAATGGTTGTTTTACACCTACTTTTCAAATATCTATAAAATCAGTTAATATTCTTTATGGTTAACAGAACAGACAGCCCTATAAAAATACCTTAATATGTCAGAGAATATTATTGAATTATGAAATCCTTTCATTTTTTATCTATGCAGGCTCTCCCACACCGCAACTGTCTTCACAATATTGCTGTACGTTACCCTCTTGAAACAGGCTTCAGATTGGAGCGGATTCTTTGTCTCTGGCCTTCTCTGGACTTACTGATTCAAGGGGATTTGAGGAACCTCATGAAGGAAACCGAGCAGGTGACCTAGAGCCAGAAGGGAGACTGAACAAGCCACCATAAACTTGTCCCCAGCCTCTGGCCTAGCATAGGTCCTTCTACCATCCAATCATGACCATGACGGCCTTCGTAAGAGAGAGTGAGCCTCCACACAAGGATTGCAGTGGCATTTCTCCTCTGAAGGTCTCAAGGCAGGGGCAGGTGGTTGCTGTGTCAGCCCCAATCACAAAACCACTCCAGAGATACCCACAGAGCCCTGGCTTCCACAGTCTGGTATCTTTGGGCGTGGGAGATAATCAGAGCAGGGTCTGGCCCATTATAAGTCTCAAAAAATATTGCCGAATAATAAACGAATGGATCTGCCAAACAGACCACTTCCTTTTTTGCCCTTACATTTACTGATTCATCTGCATCTGCAAATACAGACATACATTTATGTGTGGCTCCGTATTTAACTTTAAGTGTTTTCTTTTTTCTTTTCTTAGTTTTCTTTTACTTCCTATTTCTTTATTCTCTGTCCCCTGAAAGCTCAGGTCCTCACAGCTCTGTGTGATGTGACTACGCACAGCAAGCTCCCAGAAGCCGGGACATGAAGAGGAGAAGAAAATCCTCTCTTAGAAACTGCTTTGGGAGCACCTCTACCTCACTCAAACGTGGAGCACCCTGGACACATTCAAGGGGTGGCAGCCAGTGAGAACTCCACTTTCACACGGTCACAGGGAACAAAGGCCCATTAGATTGCTCTTACTGATTCAGAAAGAAGGGGAGAAAATGGTCTCAGGGAAACTGGGGTGGCATCTTAGGGGGGCGGAGCCTGAGGGAGCTGGATTCTAGAGCAATCCGTCAGCTGTGGCCCCAGTGAGAGTGTTTACCGCCTCTTCAAAGAGACTCTGGCTCTGGGCATGTGATGGCCAAGAGAGATACTGCCAGGCTGAGTAACTTCTTCTTTTTTTTTAAATGTTTATTTATTTTAGAGAGAGAGAGCAAGCAGGGGAGGGGCAGAGAGAAAGAAGAGGATAGAAGATCCTAAGTGGGCTCTGGGCTGACAGCTTTGGGGTTGACTCAAACTCATGAACAGTGAGATCATGACCTGAGCCAAAGTCAGCCGCTCAACCTACTGAGCCACCCAGGTGCCCCCAGGTTGAGTAATTGCTCCCCACAAGCTTACCAGCTGGGTCCTGGGGCCACTGGGTCTTTGGTGGCAGATGAATGGTTTGTTCCTGGGTTCTGAGCTGGAGACACGCTGCCTTTACCGAAGGTGATATTTGGAAGAAAGGCTGCTTGATGAATTAAGGAAGAAACAGTAAAGAGGACACATCTGTGGCCCTTTCCTGGTGGCTGGTGTTCAGAGGAGGAGGGGCCAGGCGTCCCCTTCTTGGAAGTTGCCCTGACTTCACTGGTCGCCTTGGCCTGGGGCCCCCAGGGCTCCGGGACTATTTAGGCCCATGCTGGCATGCATCACTATGCCGGAGCCCTGTCCAGTGGGGCATGCAGGGGCCCATCTGAGGAAGGCTTGGGTCACTTAGCGATGTTGGTGTGAATGCCTCAGACCCAGGAGGAAACAAGCTGCTTGATGAGCAAATGTTGGTGGGACATTGATGACAAGGTGAACAGGAGCCACACGTCCTCCTCCCCTCCACACTCCCTAATTCTCATCTATTTTACAGATCAGGTGATAATTTTTAAAAATTTATTTGTTTATTTTTGAGAGAGCGAGAGTGCGCTGCACGCCCAAGCACGTAGGGGAGAGAGAGAATCCAAGCAGGGTGCTCAACCGCCAGCGCAGAGTCCGATGTGGGGCTTGAACCCGTGAACCAAACCGTGAGATCATGACCTGAGCCGAAATCAAGAGTCTGACGCTTAACCTGGTGAGCCCCCCTGGGCGCCCCAAGGATCACGTGGTACCTGGCATGGTCATCGGTGCGCATTGCTGGGAACGAGGAGAACGAACGTGAGGGTGGCACAGCAGAGTTGCTCCCCAGTGCTGCTCTCTTCACATTCCGGCCCCAGCTGTGGCCTCCAGCCAGGAAGCACCGCCCGCCTGCTCAGCATTCAGGGGAACCCTTGCCATGCACCCAGCAAGCAGCCAGGAGCCGGCAGCTCGGGTCCGTTTCCAGCCAGGGTGACAGGCACTTCCTGCGGGTACTACCTCTGTTGTGCACCCTGTGCACCCAGGTACCTTGACCTTTCCCCCAGAAAATTCAGGAAAAGAAAATGCACCTGATAGGTTTCTCCCTGATGATCTGGTCTTTTTCTGTAACGGCTCACACAGTGGCAGACCTTTGCTCCTTTCGGACTTGTCAGGATGTTTTTCTCAGCTTCCATCCCATTCTTATCAGGGAAAATGATGTGAAGTCGTTTTAAACTGGGAAGCACCTAAATCTTTGAGGTTACTTTATGGCACAGTTGTGGTATCCACAGATTAACCTTCTCACTTTCGGAGTGTTTTTTTTTTTTTTTTTTTTTTCAACCTAAAGGCCACTGCATGTCATGTTTGCCTTCTTGCTGTGGTATGAAACTGAATGTCCCTGAGGTGTGGGTCAGCAAGCCTACCCTGCCTCCCAGCACCCATCCAGCAGGTCGGCTTTGATGTTGTGTACTTACTGGGTTTCTGAGGGAGGATTAGGGATTTGAGGATTCCGGAGTCTCATACCATACAAGCTTACTTACTGTATTGTCTCTCAATATGGAAGCATATGGAAGTTTGGAAAGGTAAGACGGGCGACCGAACAAGCAGACTTCTCCAACCTTAACCCCAATCAAAAGGACTCTGAGGTCTCAAATCGAAACTACTGGAAAACCTTGGTGTACTTGTCATGGGCTTACACCACAGGTGCAAATGTCCTAGCGGGATTCTTCTGGTCCTTCTGGTAATAATTTTGGATGGGGTCTCAGATCCAAATTCCATTAAACATACATTATGGTAAATTGGGCTGTAAGAAGGATTCAGTGGATTGATTTAAAAAAATCTGTGTAGGGGCGCCTGGGTGGCGCAGTCGGTTAAGCGTCCGACTTCAGCCAGGTCACGATCTCGCGGTCCGTGAGTTCGAGCCCCGCGTCGGGCTCTGGGCTGATGGCTCAGAGCCTGGAGCCTGTTTCCCATGCTGTGTCTCCCTCTCTCTCTGCCCCTCCCCCGTTCATGCTCTGTCTCTCTCTGTCCCAAAAATAAATAAACGTTGAAAAAAAAAAATTTAAAAAAAAAAAAAATCTGTGTAAAGTGATAGCCTGTCAGACCAGAGGCAGAGGGAAAGGGCCAAGTCTCAAGAGTGAGCCTCGAGGTGATTCTACATGATTAGCTCAGACACTTGCTCCACAAAGTATTTCTCTCTTCTTATTCCACAGTTCTGTTTCTGACATATAAACAAGACCTTGGAAAGTTTAAATGGACCAAATACCTTTGCTTTCCTGATATTATTTGGATGCATTCTGTTCATAGTGAGCAGCTGGGTATTGATCCGATTAGCTCTGAGTTAGAAAAGTTAAGACTCACCCTTCTTCCATCTCCTGAGTAATGGGGACCATTTGTGATTTCTACAAAGTAAATTAACCTTGCCTGGATGAGAGTGATTTCTTTTGGGTTTTGCCTTTGGGCAACTTCAAACTTAACCCAAGGACAATTTAAGGCATTCACCCACTCAAATTAATTTATTGAATAGGTTAGGCCCTAATTTATTGAATAGGTTATGCCCACAAGCTATGGGCATAAAAAGATATAAAGGTGTAAAACCATTAGGAAAGTTTACTAGGGTCGTGAAACTATCACATGTGTCCAAGGATCTATAATGGGAAACAAAAATTATTTGAACAGTCTGATGAAAAATCATTCAAAAGGGACATTTGACAGTATACAGAGAGATTCGTTGTCATGTTGAATTTTCTCCTTTTCTGTCAGCATCGTGGTCCCACCCAGTAGGGCTTGAGACGGAGATGAGGCAAGATGGAGTGGGCATTCTGGTTTCTCTGGGAGGGACTCATTTTAATTGAAGGATTGTTTGGTTTTGTTTTTATTCCTGGTATACATCATTCATGGATTCCATTTCACCTCCTCTCTTTCTACTTCCTTGTCGCTCACGATCTTCTCCATCTTTTTCATTGAGTGGGACAGGGGAAGGGAGGGGAGAGGCAGAGATTAAAAAAAAAAAAAAAGCCAGGGCCACAAGCAGAACTGAGGTGGACAGGGAGGTACAGCATCAGGTCGGCTCTGGGCTGTCTTCAGCTGGAGCCACCAGACCAGGGATCTCACCGAGGGCACATGGGGCAAGGAGGGGGGTGGGGCGGGGAGGCGAGAGACCAAAGCCCCTGTTTGCTCTCTCTTGCTGCTGCTACTTGCACACCCTGCTTTCTCCACCTGGGTCACCTCACTCTTTGTTTTGTGTAAAGAAAAACCGCACTCCTTCTGTGTCTCTCCTTTACTCTCACGTGGTTACCACACTCATGACATTTCTGACGCCATGTATGTGGCGCTTTTCCCCACATCAGGAAACTCTCTGTAACACCGGCTTGGTCCTACGATATAACCCAACTTTGACACAAACCGGAGTTAGAGAATTCCCCACAGGTTAAGGGGTCAATCCCTTGAGACTGCCCCCCCCCTTCAGACACCAATTGCAGGTAGCAAGGTTGTCCACCCAGGTTACCCACAAATTCCGTCTGACTTGGCTACAAATTGGAGGTTCCTGTGATGCCTCCCCTTCAATTTGATTATTTGCCAGAATAGCCCACAGAACTCAGGGAAACACTAATTTATATTTGCCAGTTTATTATGTAATAAATGATATGATACAGAATACAGATGAACAGCCAGATGAAGAGATACATACGACCCAGAAAGGTCCCAAGCACAGGAGTTTCTGTCCCTGTGGAACTGGGGTATGTCACCCTCCTGGCACGTAGATGTGAACACCAACCCAGAGGCTCTCGAGATATTGTATTTTGGGATTTTTCTGGAGGCTTCATCAGATAGGCTTGGTTAATCATTCACTCAATCTCCAGACTCTCTTCCCTTCCTGGAGGGAAGGATGGACATGGGGTTGAAAATTCCAAGCTTCTCATCATGGCTTCGTCTTTCTGGTGACCAGCCCCCATCCAGGAACCAACCAGCCATTATTTTACTCTAATGAGGAGTCACCTCATCAGAATAGAAGACAGTTTCATCCAGGAAATCCCAAAGGAGTTGGGACCCAGGGTCAAAAGCCAAATATTAGGACAAAAGATGTTCCTAGTGCTCTTATCGCTTTAGGAGCTCTGTGCCAGAAACCAGGGGCAGAAACCAATATATTTTTCTCTATTATTTCACATTTTGCTGGAACTGATTGCCTCTTCTTCTGAGACACCTGTTGTGACCCCCAAGGGCAACCTCCTGTGTGTCCCGGGCATCCGTGCTTACCCTCATCACGGTCCTCCCCACACACTACGTGGTTGTCTCTTTCCCACGAGCAACCTGCAAGCTTCCTGAGGGAAAGGGTCACATCCATCATGTTTGCCATGCTATTCCGAGTACAACGCTCAGCTCAGGGAACGTGTTCATGAATATCCGATGAGAGAATGTCAAATAAATGTCAGGCCCTGATGTATGTTGCCAGAAAAGGAAATGTACCAGCCCTCTCCCAGAGAAAATAAATTCCTATCATCAGACTTCTGCCCGGTAATCCTTCATAGATCACTGGGAAAGGTGAGCCAGCTACTTCCCATCCATTCTTATTTCTTTGCTGACCCGCAGGGGCCGGGTACTGCACCGGGCAACGTGCACATGGCCCTTTGAAATGCACTTAGTTGGATTGCTCCTTCCCACTTTGCCATCTGGAGCCTTCATATTGTTAACAGAACATTCTTTAGACATTTGTCAAACTCCCGGCATCAAGCAGCCCTGTTCCAGCACATGACTTCCTGTAACCACGTCCTGCCGACTTCTCACTAGTACATTACAAATAAAAAGCACACCCAGAGTGGCTCATACTTCCCCTCTCTAGTGACCTCAACCCCACGAGACCAGGGAAGCCGTGACTCAGACTCAGGAAAAAACACTGCTGGTGTCACCAACAGAAACCAAGGATCCTCCTGGGCAGGAGCTGGGGATATTAACAAATCCATTAGATTGGATCATTTGCGCCACCAGCTCTCTTTTCTTTAGGGAATTTGAATGTTCGAGTGCTTTAAAGTGGAGATAAAACGACCCATGATTCATGTCCCTGTCTTTCTGAAGAGTTTCCTTGTATAAGCTCCAACAACCTCTGCAGTTACTTGAAGGTTAACACTATTCTTTCCCAAAAAGGAGAAAACCATTTCATTCTTCTATTCATTGCTTTTCTCCTTCAGCACCTGAAAAGGAGGTGAACTCCCCCCTGTCCCCCACCCCCACCCCTTTTCATTCTTACCAAGAGAATCTCTTTCCTACTCTCACTTGTCTGGCTATTTTAACATTGAAAAAAGCAGAGTATAATTCTTTGACTAATCCTTCAAGAAGACTTTGGTTCCCCCCCCCCCGCCCTTTTTGTTTGTTTTTATTGGCTATTAGGCTAGCAAATTTTGGATTTGAAGGGCTCAGATCCTAGGCTAGCAACATGCTGAGCTCATTATGCAAAGCTCATTCACGGGAGAAAAAGTATTGAACTGCCTGGGTCTCAGCACAGGGAGTTTTTTAGAAAAGCTTTGGTTCTGTTTTCTTAACTGGCCTCCTGTAGCTCTGAAATGACGGTTCTAGTCAGCATCTGGTCTCATTGGAATTGGGGTAAGAGCCCTCAAAACCTTGAGTGTGTCTAGAAGGTCTGAGAGAGATTCCAGTCCCAGTATCTAGGAATTAGACAAGGTCCAGGAAGTGGGGGTTCTGGATCAGAGCATACCTACTTACAGAGAACTGCAGGATCACCAGGGGTGCCTGGAATAATTTATCTGTGACTTTCCAGTGGGACCAAGGACAAATGATCGTGCTCTTTAAACCACTGCCTCTGCTCTGCTGGTGGAGGTGTGGATTGAGAGCATCAGATGCCTTATGCGGCCCAAGGCAAGTTGAAGAGAAATTCCAGCTCCTAGAACTATAGGAAGAGGTCTTAAAATTTCAATTAAGCGATTTTCTTTGAAGATTTTTGACTTGCATTAATTCTCCAAAGTTCATTCACTTTTCAAAGCAATTTCCCTCCAAAGGGTGGTTTGCTCTCTGAAGGAGAATTTTAATACTGATGTGTGTCATTTATCTCCCACATCTTTTCTGAGAAGACATATTGCAGAAAAGCCATTAGGAAACACTTCGTATAATAGTTCCTTCACCCTTGAAACATCTTCTGAGAAGTAGGAGGAGGAGCTGAAAGGATATTCCTCCTCCACCACTTGCCCTGTTTTGGAAGCATAGAGATTGAAACTCGTGTGTGTCCAGTGCTGATCGGTGGTGTCCAGCTTCCCAGTGGCCCCTCCATCTGACCTTGTCTGTCTTCTGAAGATGAGGACCGTCTCCTGCCAAGAACCTAACTTGTGATTCTGCTTGGTTTAAATCATTCTCACCAATGCCATTTCTATGTATATCACAAGGAGCTTCCTCCATAAGTCTGGGTTTTTAAAAATATAATTTATTGTCCAATTGGCTTCCATACAACACCCAGGGCTCATCCCAACAGGTGCCCTCCTCAATGCCCATCACCCACTTTCCCCTCTCCCCCACCCCCCATCAACCCTCAGTTTGTTCTCTGTATTTAAGAGTCTCTTATGGTGTGCCTCCCTCCCTCTCTGTTTGTGATTCCCCCCCCCCCCATGGTCTTCTGTTAAGTTTCTCAAGAGCCACATATGACTGAAAACATATGGTATCTGTCTTTCTCTGATTGACTTATTTCACTTAGCATAATACCCTCCAGTTCCAACCATGTTGCTACAAATGGCCAGGTTTCATTATTTCTCATTGCCAAGTAGCATTCCATCGTATATATAAACCACATCTTCTTTATCCATTCGTCAGTTGATGGACATTTAGGCTCTTTCCATAATTTGGCTACTGTTGAAAGTGCTGCTATAAACATTGGGGTACAAGTGCCCCTATGCATCAGCACTCTTGTATCCCTTGGGTCAATTCCTAGCAGTGCTATTGCTGGGTCATAGAGTAGTTCTATTTTTAATTTGTTTAGGAACCTCCACACTATTTTCCAGAGCAGCTAAAACCATAGCATAGGAACTTGGTTTTTTACAAAAGTGTAATACTTTGAACGAATTTACTATAACAGATACTCATTCCAAGTCCCCCGAACCTTCTTTCCCCAAGGCCATGACCCTTTCTTTAGTGTCCTTCCAGAAGTATTCTATTTACAAGCATGTAAGCATTTGTATGTACACACACACATACACATGCAATCTACATTTCCAAGATTGCTTTTCCCACATAACAAAAAGAAGCCTTCAGAGTTATACTGAATAAAGTTTATAATTTTTAATGCTGGCTTGGCATGAGCAACGATAACAAACTATTACTCAATTTCAGTGGGAAAAGGGTATTTCCATTTTCATATATTCTCTATATGACTATGTTCCATATTCACATGCATACATATTCTTTTGTTTTTATATACACGTCAACATGTACTTTACTTCCCTTTTTAAAACTTTGTGATAGGTCTTGGGTTTGAATCAATACATAAAAGCTTATGTATCAATACATAAAAATAAACCTATCTCATTATTCTTTAACTGTGACATGGAATTCTTTAATTAGCTCCTAACTGTTGGGGCTGCCAGTATAATGCTGTGATGAATATCCCTGTGCAAATTGTCAACATATGTAAGTATAGTCATAGAATAAATTTATAGAAGTGGAGTTGTTTGGCCAAAGAGTATGTGCATTTTATTATTTTTTCTTATTATTTTTTTAATGTTTATTTATTTTTGACAGAGAGAGAGAGAGAAAGAGAGAGAGACAGAGCATGAGCGGGGGAGGGGCAGAGAGAGAGGGAGACACAGAATCCCAAGCAGGCTCCAGGCTCCGAGCCGTCAGCACAGAGCCCGACGCGGGGCTTGAACTCATGGACCGCGAGATCATGACCTGAGCCGAAGACGGACGCTCAACCGACTGAGCCACCCAGGCGCCCCATGAGAGTGTGTGCATTTTAAAGTTTGATGTACACAGACAAATTTGCTCCCCAAAGAAGTTGTATCACATTATACTTCAATCACATGAGTGTTTCTCGGCATCTTTACCAACATGACGTATTACCAAAGTTTTTTTTATCTCTACCAACCTGATAGGTTACAAGCTGTATCTTTATTTCAATTTACAATTACTTAATTTAAAAACTTTTTTCTTTTTTTTTTTTTTTTTTTGAGGGAGAGAGATCACGAGCAGGGCAAGGGCAGAGGGAGAGGGGGAAAGAGATAATCTTATTCAGGCTCCACACCCAGTGCAGAGCCCAATGTGGGGCTCAATCTCACAACTGTGAGATCATGACCTGAGCTGAAATCAAGAGTCAGATGCTTAACTGACTGAGCCACCCAGGTGCCCCTACAGTTATTTATTTAATTTTAAATGAGATTAGGCACCTTCTCTGTGTTGGAAAGCCATTTGTATTTATTTACTTTTCTGTTGGCTACCTTCGCATGATCTCTGTCCATTTTTCTATTGAATTGTTGATTATTTTATTATTGATCCATAGAAGCCCTTTGTATATTGAGGAAATGGGTCAATGATTCATGCCCTCTAAAGCCCTCCCTCCTTTTTTACTTCTAATGATCAATTATTGCTCCTATATATGACCTTCCTTACTCTCTGTCCCACTGTCTCTCCTTTACTTTCTTATATAGTTACTTACATATCTTGTTTCTTTGGACAGGAAAGAAGGATGACAGTCAGGCTTGCAAGGAAGTACACTCTTGAATATCCAATGAGTATATATTTTACCAAGTGTATATGAGGAAAATGCCCTTTATCTGACATCTGTATCAGTGTCAAAAGACTGTTCTTCCTCTTGGTTCATTGATGGACACTTGGTAGCCTTGTATCTTACTTGTTGACTATAAATTAATGCCCGAATTCAACAAACTTCTTAAACTTATATTTACGCTCCCTTATTTTTTGTTTTTCTTATAACTCCCTCTTCCTTCTAATTTACTCTCTGATAGTGGTCATTATTTGGCTGGTACAAGTAGTTATCTCTAGACTCTTAACTGTTCTTTAAGTATCTGGGGCAGGATAATTTGGGTGGTAAGATTCTGATGGGAAGAGAGAAAGCCTCATGTTGTTGCTTCAGGACTAGTCCCAGTCTTCTGTCTCAGAATCCTTGGGCAATGCTTTCCTCTAACTGATTCAAGAAGATGCCCCCCACCCCCCTCCACCCCCCCATGAGGCATACTCTCTCCATAGCTTTCTGTTGAGAACCCACCTTTCCAAATCATGTAAAAACCAATTCAACTTTAGCTAACGTGGTAATGATGTGTGGGGAGCAGCAGAAATTCCTCTGTAATTATGTGTGAATTGATGTGTGATTTCCTAATGAGCTTAAGTGAAGAAATCATCGTTTTGTGATAAATGCTTTATATCTTAAAATGCCAGAAACACATATCTAATAAATTCAATCAAACTACTCTCATTTATATAACATTTGCAATTATTATTTAACATGCTGGCTTTCTTTGCTGCTTTACTGCTTTGGGTAATTGCAGAATCCAAAAGTTCCCTATTCATAAACAAGGCCACAGAAACTCATTACATAGGAGTTTTTCTTACTGCAATCATAAATGAGTTCATTTTGAAAAGTATTTGCATGCTGTGTAGGCTAAGACCCCCTTATCAGAAAATGCTGTAGTCATTGAATGAGTTTGCTAAATCAGGGACATTTGTCCCTGGAATGAGAGAGGTTACTCTCTGACACTGCAGCTTGGGCATCTAATAATGTCCAAACAAGTTGGGAAAAGAGCATCCAATGATAAAAATATGGTTCCTCTTCATTGAAGAAATGAGCCCCAATGAGTTAAGTGGTCATAGGGCAGCAATGAGCTCAATGACTTTAGCACAGAAAACAGCATAATATATTGATTGAAGAGTCAGTTCCAAATTCAGATTCTGGATATGCCACTTAGTAGCTGTGCGATCTTAGACAAACTAGTCAATTTCTCCAAGCCTCAGTTTACTCATGTGTCAAACAGAGACAGTGCCTATTGTTGTTGGGAGAATTAAATGATGTGGCATATGTGAAAGTCCAGGGCACTCTGACTGGCACATAACAAACGCACAAGCAACTGCAGCTAGACAAATTGATAGTCTTAAACACTGATAAATATCAGGAGCAAAACTGATCCTCCCCCCAACCCCACCCCAAGCATTTTCCCTAATGGCCAAGGTGGTAGTTCGTCTCATATCTAGCTTCTATCCAGCTGAGAGAATGACAGGAATCGATCATTGGTTTTGTTCTCGGGACCCAGGGCCATTTCCTGATGGGTTATACTGCGTAGGTTGTCGAAACCCTAAATGAATCCTTTTTTAGTCAACTGTGTTAAAATTTGGGGTTTGGCAAATGGAGGCCCAAACTGGTTTCCAGACTCATATCAAAACTAGCAACAGTTGACCTAGAGTTGACAGACTGTATTAGAAACCTGTGTGGTATGAGTCTTGCCAGGGCCCCCTTCTAAGAAACTCTGCCCTATCCACAGGCCCTGCCGGAGGACCAGTTACAGGAAGCCATGATTTTTGCTACGGAATTCAGCCCACTTCCGGCCTGGGCCACAGCTGATTGGACAAGCATGGGCCTAGGCCCCTAGGCCCTCCCTGCGCTGCCCAATGATGGGGAGGGGGTGGGAAGCGAAGCTTGGCCAGTCACATTTCCTCCCTGGGTAGTTGAGACTAAAAAGAATGGTGGGGAAATCGCAAAGGCATGGGCCTAAAGAGGTTCTAATGGATCTGGGGCAAGCTAAAGTGAAGACTGCACAGAAAGTCAGAGAAGGGAGTGGAAGCGGCAGGGAGCGGAGAGGAGAGCCTCTGCACAGAGAAAACGGGGTCAGTGTGAGAGAGAGCCAGAGTGTAGTTAATTCTGGGTACTGCTCTCGTTCCAGATGGTTTTCTAGTTGCAGCCAGAGTCTTGACACATCTCCACAGACCCCCTGTTCCTTGAGGCAACTTGAGCAGAGACCCCTCACGGGCACTCAGAAGAGACAACCTCAAGCCCAGTGTGGGCTGCTGCAAGAAACCCGTGGTTGCAATAAATAGGTAAAATAAAGGTCAGAATTGGTAGTAGCGGCAACAATATGGAGCATTGTTAATTATTCTACAAGGAATCTTGTTATCCATTTATTTTATAGATAACAGTGCAGACCTTGTAATTTGTAATAGAATGTTTGGGCTTCTGAACATAAATGAATAAAAAGATGTAAATTCTCAAGGTATTTAATTCTAATGAAATTCAAAGAACTTAAACTTCCATTCAAATAGAGAAATCTATTATCTTTGTAGACAATTGGCTTGTTCATCGGTCCTTCCAAGGACATTAAATAAAACATGTATGAATGTTCCTTTGTTGGAGTCTGCATAGATTTCACAGTGGCTAACATTTTTCCTAATAAAGAAACAACTTTCTGTCCTTTTCTTCCCCGTATTTCCACCACCGCCGCGTCAATTCGGCGTTGTTCTTCACCTGGACTATTGCAGTTTCCTCCGAGTATATACTGTACTATATAGTATATAGTAAGCACTCATTAAGTGCTTTGTGCGATGTTTTTGCTGCATCCGAACTAACCAGAATTCCTCAAAGCCATTTTCCTCACACAAGGAAACAAGACTTAAAACATATACATATATTTTTTACTATGAAACATTCCAAACGCATATAAAAGCAGAGAGAATAATGCAATGAAGTGGCATATATCCATACGGGAAGGACGAGGAATGATCAATTCAGGACAAATCTTGTTTCATCTCTATATTCACATATTCCCCCATCTCCTCTTCTTTCATGCTGATTTTGAAGGAAATCCAAGCTATCCTATTATTTCCTTCATAAGAATTGCTATGGTATCTCTAAGAGAAAAAATCGTGACGTAACCAAAATACCATCCTCACAACTAAATTAAAATAACAGCTTAATATAATAAATATCCAGTGTTTAAATTTCCCTAATTATCTTATTTTTTTAGCTTCTTTATTTGAATTATATATCAAATGAGCTTAACACCTTATGATGTTTCACATGTCTCTTAAGTTGCTTTTAATTTATAAGCCCCTCCTCCTTTTTCTTTTCCTCCTTTTTAAAGAAATCTCCTCTCTGGTTTTCATTCCCTCCTTCTCTCTTTTCCTGAAATTTATTTATTGAAGAAAGAGGGTCATTGTCCCATAGTTTTCCACAGTCTGAATTTTGCTGACTACATTTTTCTGTTGTTAAAATATTTTTTTTTGTCCACTCTATTTTCCTTACATTGGTTTTTAGATATGGACTGGAGTCTCACTTGGATTCGGGTTCAACTTTTTGGCAATACCTTAAAGGCATTAGAGTATACTCCATGAAAAGGCACATAATGTCTTTTTGTCTCCCTTCTTGTGATGGTTATTGCCTGGATCCATTAGATCATTAGGGGTTGCAAGATGGCGATGTCCTAATTCTGTAATTCCTTCTTCATTTATTAACAAGCCTACTTCTAACTTCTCATCAACTGTTTGCTTACCCTGGGTACAGTTCATATAGGAAAGGCGAGATAAATGTTTCATTCAAATTTGTTTGTTGATTCCTCCAGCATCCACTACATGTGACCAGTGAGTCTTTGTAAAGTGTTATTCTGAACTCATAGATTAAGGATATCTGAGTTGTTTCAAATCAATTCCATTTATTATTCTTATTGATCATCATAATGTTCTTTTCTACCTTTTGCTCCTGGGAGCTTCTTCAAGTTGGCTCCTGAATTTTTTGACCTGGCTCCAGTGGTCTTTGATGTTTTCCTTGCTGTCTATATAACAAGATGTTCCAAGCTCATCTTGTATATTTCCTACCGTAGACCCAGAGTCAGCTTTTTCTCCAACAGATATCAGATTTTTCTCCTGGTTCTTTTAGTGGAAATGCCGTATAAAGACCATAATCTGGGCACCAGGGATGTTCATTGGTAGAGCATTGGTTTTCATTTCTTGGTCTTTTCAGAGTAAATATGCATTTTTTAAAGATAAAATATATTTTTGAGTTCATATTTACACTTCCAATTCAAATTCAACACTATGGAGTTTTTAATTAGTCAATTTTATATATCTGTGAATTCATTGCAATTTTTTCACTTTATCATGTATTTCCTTCTTTCTTTTTTATTTTGCTATGATGTCTCTTGCCATAAAAAAAGTATTTTACTTTAAATTGTTAAGTAGTCAGATTTATCAGTCTTTTCCTTATTGCACCTGAATTTTGAATGATAGTTAGGAGCGTTTTCCCCACTCCCATGTTACAGGAAGTTTCATCCGTATTTTATTCTAATATGTGTATGGTTTCATTTACGTTTAAATTTCTGATCCATCTGAAATTTATCTCATTGTGTCTGGATGAAAAAAAGATCCAATTTTATCTTTATCCACATGGCTTTTCATTTAACCCAACATTACTTATTAAAAAGTCTATCTTTTTCCTCTTAATGTAAGATGCCACCTTTATCCTATATTAAATTTCCACTTGTGATTGGTCTTATTCCTGTACTATTGATCTTTCTGTCCATTTGTGTGCCAATATCACGTTGTTGGAATTATGGAAGCTCCAGAACCTGCTTGCCCTTTTCTGAGCTATTCTTGGTAGTGCAGAACTTTTTTATTTTAAAAAAAAAAATTTTTTTTAACATTTTATTTATTTTTGAGACAGAGAGAGACAGAGCATGAACGGGGGAGGGGCAGAGAGAGAGGTAGACACAGAATCGGAAGCAAGCTCCAGGCTCTGAGCCATCAGCCCAGAGCCCGACGCGGGGCTCGAACTCACGGACCGTGAGATCGTGACCTGAGCTGAAGTCGGCCGCTTAACCGACTGAGCCACCCAGGCGCCCCGGTAGTGCAGAACTTTTGAATGAGAACCTATCTTCATCTCTCCTATCAGGTTCTATGCCCACTTTCAAAGATAACATCTTGCTGATGGTAAGTGAGATTGAGGGAAGACATGGATGGGCCCCTTAAAACAAGATTTGTCATGGGGCCCCTGGGTGGCTCAGTCGGTTGAGCATCCAAGTCTTGATTTTGGCTCAGGTCATGATCCCAGGGTCATGGGATGGAGCACCGCAATGGGCTGAGCGTGGAGCCTGCTTGAGATTCTCTTTCTTTCTCTCTGCCCCTCTCCTGCACTTGCACGTGCTTTCTCTCTTAAAAAAAAAAAAAAAAAAAAAGACAGGAACTGGCAAACTATGGCTCATGGGCTACATTTATTTGTATATGAAATTTTGTTGATGGGGCGCCTGGGTGGCTCAGTCGGTTAAGCGGCCGACTTCGGCTCAGATCATGATCTCGCGGTCTGTGAGTTTGAGCCCCGCGTCGGGCTCTGTGCTGACAGCTCAGAGCCTGGAGCCTGCTTCAGATTCTGTGTCTCCCTCTCTCTGACCCTCCCCCGTTCATGCTCTGTCTCTCTCTGTCTCAAAAATAGATAAACGTTAAAAAAAAAATTTTTTTTTTAAATGAAATTTTGTCGAAATACAACTATATTGTCTATAACTGCTTTTGTGCTACAATGGGAGACTGAATAGTTGTGATAAAGACTATATGAACAGCAAATCTTAAAATATTAAAATACTATTTCTGGACCTTTACAGAAAAAGTTTGCTGACCCTGCCTTAAGATAATACATTGGCATCCTAATGGGTCTTCTAGAGATAATGTTTAACCCCAAACAGGACCCACTACATAATTTGTGGGGCCCAGTGCAAAATAAAAATTCAAACCCCCTCACTCAAAAAAGTGAAAAAAGTGCTGTGAATGGTAGTAAAATAGAAAGCTTTTTCCTTCTGTGTTTTTCTCTTGATTTGTCATATTTTTTTATTTGCTCTATAATGTCATTTTAAATAAAGAAAAATTAAAAATTTAAATTATTAGCACAAATTTTACCTTTCATCTTTACATCATCCAGTATCTATTTTAAATGTAAATATAAGAGCATTTAACTTGCATGCAGAATCACTGGAATTATGCAATTCATATTTCTTGGCTTGTCCCTGGAGGATGCCTGCAGTCTGCGGGGGGAGAAAAACACAAGCCCAAAACGTTGGAAGGAGAGAGAGAGATTCTCTCAGGCATGCAGTGGGCCCAGGAGAGCAAGTGCAGACCCTTAAGAGAAGCCCAGGGCACAATCAGGACACAGGGGGCTTAATGTTTGTCTGGTTTCCCTTCCTACAAACTGTTGGACCAATGCTCCATATCCAGGCCTGGGGAGAGAAAGTCCCACAGGCCCACCACCGCAAGAAGAGGATACCCCCAAGGATATTGCAACCTATGCTCCAGTACAGCCGTGTGCCTGGATCAGGGGTGGGCAAATCACCCCCTAATGCAGAGCAGAGTGGAGGGACGGTAGTGGTCATTAAGCAGGGCTGGGGAGAGGGGAGTAAAGGGGGCAGCGCTGGGTGCTGAGAACCTGTCTTAAGAAGGTGGAGGGGCAGCAGGAAGCCCAGCACATGTTCCATGTCTCATTAGATTTCACTTACAAAACACAAACTCAAAGATAAAATAATTAAGAATATCAAGGCTGCAACCATAGAGCATCAGATTTGGGGCCGTGGATAACCACACTGCTTGCACACCCCTGACACCTCCTTGATCTCAAGTAATGACCCTGTCCCCCTGGGGAATGTCTGTCTACACTACAGCTGGAAGGGAATGGGTGAGAGTATAGATATCATTGGGAGTGCTGCAGATGGGACATACCCCTCAATGACATCTTAGAAGGATTGCCCATCTGCTTAAGTCCTACTTTTTTTTCGTCCTTTTTTTAACATGCATTTTTTTTTTATTATGGTAACATATACATAATACCATTTTAACCGTTTTTTGATTTTTTTTTTTTTTTAATTTTTGAGAGAGCACAAATGGGGGAAGGACAAAGAGAAGGGGACAGAGGATCTAAAGTGGGCTCCACGCTGACAGCAGGGAACCTGATGAGGGGCTCCAACTCATGAACCCTGGGATCATGACCTGAGCCGAAGTCTGATGCTCAACTGAGCCATTCAGGTGCCCCCATTTTGACCATTTTTAAGTGAACAATTCAGTGTCCTTAAGCACATTCACATCGTGTGCAGCCATCAGCATCATCTTCCTTCTCCAGAATGTTTTCATCTTGTAAAACTGAAACTCTGTCTCATTAAACAGTAACTCTTCATTCCCTGCTGCCCCCAGCCCCCTGCAGCCGCCATTCTACTTCCTGTCTTTATGAATTTGACCACTCCAGGTACCACATTTAAGTGGAATCATATCGTAGTTGGGTTTTTGTGACTGGCTGATTTCACTTAACATAATGTCCTCAAGGCTCATCCATGTTGTAACATGTATTAGAATTTCCTTCCTTTTTAAGGCTGAATAATGTTTCATTGTATGTATGTGGCACATTTTGTTTATCCATTCATCTGCCAATGGCCACTTGTGTTGCCTCCATGTTTTAGCTAAGGTGATTAATGCTGCTGGGAACGTGGGTGTGCAAGTTATTGTCCTTTAACACTTGGTTCCTCTATCACTGAATGCACCTTTATGTAGGATTGTACTGATGTCGTAGCTACTCTGTAGGGACCTGGGGCCTCAGGGACATTCCAGGGTCATACTTGATGCCCCACTGAGTATTTGGTTTCTAGCCTGCCTAGACTGGCAATAAAAGGAAAACGTTTCAGAAAGAGAAACCGCCGAAGCATTATTTTTCTTTGTTTCTGCAAAACAACTTTGGTTTATTTTCTCTCATTTGAGGCTTTGTTTTCACCTATGCAAATGTGATTCATCTTTGAGCGCTGGAGAAGGGCCTTAACTAACATAATTACTTCACCAATCATTTCCTTGGCTATTGGAAATCATCTTTTTAGTGAGGTCGACTGCAGTTGCTTGAGCTCTATACAGACCCCAAATAACGAGCAAGCTTCTTTTCTTAACATGCTAATTATTCTCTGAAGCGTGTGTTGTTTTAAAAGGCAGATTTAATTAGATGTTAAATCTGCAATTGAAAGATTAAATTATGAAATAAACAAACATATCAGTCTAATAGGTCTTTGGAAAAAAAATTAGTCATTCCACTCCAGTTTTTGTTAAGTGCATATGCATTCAGATATATATTTAAATGCCCATTTTGCTGTACCTTGTAGCTCTCTACCTGAGTTTTTTCCTGGGCTGATTCCAAAGGAAATCATCTCAGGAGGCTGAGTAAGCTTAGGATTCTGGGAGCACTGGCCCCAAAATAACCTTTTGCTTAAAGACTTTACCTATATAAATGAAATTCATGAAATGTTGAGAAACCATTTTGAAATGAATAATGCTGAAGCGATTCCAAGGGGTATAATTTGGGATGCATCAAAGGTGGTGGTTAGAGAATACATTTGCCTCACTGTAAGTTTAAAGGAAATCAAAGATCAAAACAGGTACATGTTCGAGAAGGAAATTAAGAAATGAGAAGTACATCACAGCTATGTAAAAATCCCAAATGATTTTTTTTTCAGAAAATTATTTCAAGGCAAAGCAATACCCTTTTTAATAGAAAAGAATGTGACCCCCCCCACACACACACAAGTTTATAAAGCAAGCTTCCTGGGAATAGGAAATAAAGATGAGTAGCTCTTCAACTTGACATTTTAAAAAGGAACAAGAAAGCAAAGATTTTTTTCTCCCCCCCCCCCCCCCTAAAATAAGTACCCATCGGGGAGAATGGTAATACAGCCACAATACGAAGTTTCTTTAAACACGGATGCCCAGGGCTGGGGAGATGAGAGGGATATGCAACATACTCCACCATGTTTCAGTCAGCTACACTAGACTAAGTACAGACGCATCTCCAGCGTAAGACTGTTGCTCTTTCCCAGAGACAGGGGTCGGGTGTGTGAAAGGGGGAGCCAGGTGACGGAATGTTCTCCCTGTTGTCCTCGCTTCTTAGGAAAATACCATATTAGGTAGGTACCTCAAGGGGAAAATTCTAGTACGTTGTTTGGAGAAAGATACTCTCTTTCATTGATAGTTTATCAAACAACCATCATTTACTCCTAAATCAGATGAATTTTTAGCACATTACTTTTCCATGTTTTAACACTTGGTAATGAGATTTTCTTGAAGGCGTCATTCCAGGAGTAGTACATTCGCCAAAATAATACCTTTTGTTGATCAAGCCTTTAATTTTCATCTCATGAAATTCCTTGTCTGTCTTTCATTTACTGTCTACTTGTTAGGTGATGCTAAGACATTCTAACAGCATAGAGTGACCAGGTCTGAACACCGTTTGAAATCTAGAAAATTTGTCCTTATATTGTTAGTTTTTAGGTGTGAAAATGGCAATATAGTTATGGTTAAAAAAAAGGGGGGGAGTTTTGTCTTTTACAGAAGTATTGAAATATTTCCGGATAAAATGATGTAGTGTTTTCTTTAGAAAGAATATAGGGGCACCTGGGTGGCTCAGTCAGTTGAGCGTCCGACTTCGGCTCAGGTCATGATCTCATGGTCCGTGAGTTCCAGCCCCGAGTCAGGCTCTGTGCTGATGGCTCAGAGCCTGGAGCCTGTTTCAGATTCTGTGTCTCCCTCTCTCTCTGACCCTCCCCTGTTCATGCTCTGTCTCTCTCTGTCTCAAAAATAAATAAACGTTAAAAAAAAATTAAAAAAAAAAAAGAAAGAATATAGAACATAGGCAAGTGGGGAGGGACCTGAGTGAAATAAGACTGCCCAGGCACGGATGATTGTGGAAGCTGGTCCTGGGGTACCAGTACAGGTACGTATATAGGAGTTAAGTATATGGTATCTATTTTGCATATGTTTGAAATTTTCCATAACAGAAAGTTTTTCTTAAAAAAAAAAAAGCTGTCTTTACGCTCTTTGCTTAAGAATCCTCTCCCACTTCCCCAAGTAAAAGAATGAGTGCAAAGGAGTGAGTCTCTGTTCTCGAAAGAGGGTCGCATGCCGGATCTATGTGGTAGCAGTGACTCTCCTGTGTTTTCTGTTCCGACCACACCATCACTGCTGGGAAGTACTGCCCAGGGACACAACCACCTGCTTCCTGCTCTGGGGTGGGGGGGGGGGAGTCACACCAGGTACAGGAGCCACGGCTCACAGCAGGTGGAGGTAGAGAGTGCAGGTCCTGGTAATGAGACTTGTAGAGGCCAAATTCCTACCACGGAGTACCATTCTTACCACTGAACAAAACTCTCTCCCGGTTCTGTTTCTTTCTTCTCTGTGTATTGGGATGCATATGTAGCGCTCTTATCTCCCTACTAATTGCCAATCCTTTAGGGGAGAAAGGGAACGGAAAAGAAAACCATTTACTAAGTGCTTATTTATTATGTGTTAGACATAACAATACACACTTTACAGGTGGTATTTCATGTAATCCTGTGAGGTGTAGGTAATTTAAAAAATCCTGTGAGGAGAGGTTATTTTTAAAAATCCTATTCTACAAAAGAGGAAACTGAGGTAGGAGAAGTTAATTGACTTGATGGTCTATATAGCTTAGAATACCTTTGGTTGCAATTAAATAATAAACCAAGCTCAAACTGTTTCAAACAATGAAAAGAAATTATGAGCTAAGGTAACTCAGTAAATCCCAAAATGCAGCAGATTTTGGGGACAGGTCTGTCAGTGTTTGCTTGTTTGTTTGTTTGATGTTTATTTATTTTTATTTTATTTTTTATTTTTTTTAAGGTTTATTTATTTTTGGGAGAGAGAGACAGAGCATGAGCAGGGGAGGGGCAGAGAGAAAGGGAGACACAGAATCTGAAGTAGGCTCCAGACTCTGAGGTGTCAGCACAGAGCCCGACACGGGGTTCGAACACACGAACTGCAAGTTCATGACCTGAGCCGATGTCAGATGCTTAACCGACTGAGCCACCCGGGCACCCAAATGTCTGTTTATTTTTGAGACAGAGAGAGATAGAGTGTGAGCTGGGGAGGGGCAGAGAGAGAGGGAGACACAGAATCTGAAGCAGGCTCCAGGCTCTGAGCTGTCAGCAGAGACCCCCATGCGGGGCTCAAACTCACAAATCATGAGATCATGACCTGAGCCAAAGTCGGACGCTTAACGGACTGAGCCACTGAGCCACAGGGGCACCCCTCTGTCAGGGTTTTGATTCTTGTGTCTCCAAGATTCTCCAGATTCTGCTTCCCTCCATGCACTGGCCTCATCTGCAGACCAGCTTCCCTCATAGCAACGGAGAGGCTATGGCAGCCTCAGGTCTCATGTGGGCATAACATAATCGGGGCAAGAAAGGCTCCTGTCTCCGCAGCTAGTCTAGTAGTAGACTTCCCAGTGGTCTCTGCGCCTGTCCATTCATGGAGAGGAAGGACTGGGAGAAATAAATCTAAGGTGGCCCAGCTTGGTGGTTGAGCAGAAGGAGAATATTGGTGGTCATTTCTGGTTTGGGGAAAAGCAAAAGGGATTGCGGGAAGAAAGAGCCAATGGAGAACTTTTGTCTTTCATCTGGAAGAAGTGGAGAGAGGTTAGAATAGAGAGACGGGCTCTGCTCTGTTTTGTTTTCAGTGATGTTTGCTGTGCACCTATAATTCACTCTTTCCTTTAACATTTGCTAGAGAGGTAACACAAAGGATTGAAATAGTAGTAATTCATTTAAATTGTTGGATTGTGCTTTTCTGAACATGACCCTGCGCTGAGAATGGACCATATGGGACTCTAGGTTTTGTTTGAGTTGCATAATAAACTGAAGCAAGATACAAGCAAGAGCCAAAAAAGAGTAATATGGGCAACGTGGGTCGTGGCTGTTTAGAAACTGAGGGCTGCTGGACGTGGGAAAGGGCTGATAGAGGAGGCAGGATTTGATGTTGAGGAATGCAGAAGATTTGGTTGGTAAAGCTGGCAAAGTAAAAAGTTTGGGACTATGCATAGAAAATCACATGAACTTGGGGATAAAGCAGAGAGTCTGTGTCGGGAAGCAGTAGGTTGAATGGTAAGGATACAAATAGCTAACATTTATTGAGCACTTAATATGTGCCAGATGCTGATCATATTTTAACTGGCATATTTTAACTCATTTTAATTCTCATTAAAACATGGAAAGGTTAACTAATTTGCCAGAGGTCCCACAGCCGGTAAATCGCAGAGCCAAGATTTACATCCTGGGAGTGTGACTTTGGCCCATTCTCTTCACAACTACACAGGCCGGGGCCAGTCAGGGGAACGGCTCTCTCTCATGGGCAGCGGTGACTTGCCAGAGGAGAAACACATGGAAAGCAGAAATTTAGAAAACATTCGTCTTGTGGTATATTAAACAAATCTTCAACGAGGAGAGCATGCAGGTAGTGAGGGTAAAGAGAGGAAGCCCAGACAAAGGTAGTGTCAGTGGGAAGGTATGAACAGATTCAGTGTCTCCAAAAGACTAAAGAGAGACAGCCTCAATATTCGGGACACAATTAATCAGATTTGTCTCTCCTCACTGGCCCCTGAGGAACAGACCCTTGATGGTGGCCTTGGATCAATAGGAAAGGTGAGGAAATGCCCAGAGTTGAAGCACAGCCTAAGGACAGGAAAATACAGGACCAGGGCATCCGAGTGGCCGGGGAGCAAGAGGAGGTCATCAGGTGGAGAGCTGGGAGGACTCTCCCAAAATTCATTGTGTGCTAGCAGTTTAAAAGCCAAATGCCGCCCATGCAGCTATTGATACATTACTCTAGCTGGAACAATGAATTGAGCATATATACAGCTACGTGGATAGAGCTCAAAAATCCAAGGATGAGTAACAACAGAAGACACAGAAAGAAATTCACAGCACAGCACCACTGATGTAATTCAGAAACCTCGTACACCCGCAAAGCCAAACCACACATTTTACGAGGGTATAGTCATTCAAGGATGTGTACGCGTCAGGTTCGTCAGGGCGGGCACCTACAGGAAGGAAGGAAGGCTGGAATGGAAGAGACCTCCTCCCAGCAAGAGGGGACTGCACATGGATGGTGATGGTGCGGCTTGAACTGGGGGTAGGGCCACCTCACCCACCTGCACCTTCCCCAACAAGGGCAAAGGGGCAAGAGATGATCTTGGCTGACTGCGCATTGCCCAGGGCTGGCCCAGGGGGAGAATCACTGCAGGCCAGGTCTAGCTCCTTCTGTCTCTCCTGTTTCTGGTGCTTTTGAATAGGGGTGCAGATAACTCTCCAACCAGGAGCTGCCAGAGCAGGGCACAGGCTGAGGGACGGCAAGGTGGTGGCGCGAGAAAAGCATAGGAGTGGCCTGGTTCTGCCACATCTGGCTGTGGGACCCGGCCAACCCATTTCCTCCCTCTGGGCCTGGTTTTCTCATCCGTAAAAACGGAGTGTTTGCATGGCACTTTCTCCAAAGTCCCTTCCAGCTCTAAAATTTCTATTCTCCCAAGGCACCTGGGTGGTTGAATCGGTTGAGCAGTCTGACTTTGGCTCAGGTCATGATCTCACTGTTTGTGAGTTCAAGCCCTGCATCGGGTTCTCTGCTGTTAGCAGGGAGCCTGCTTCAGATCCTCTGTTCTCCTCTCTCTCTGCCCTTCCCCCACTTGTGCGCGCGCACGCACACACACACACACACACACACACACTCTCTCTCTCTCTCAAAACTACATGAACGTTAAAATTCCTATCCTCCCTCCCACCCTAGGAAAGAAACCCGCACATCCCAAGGAAAGTCTACCTCCCCTTTCTCGCACCTCTGAGACATTCCGGAGTGTGTGCACAGGCTCCACAATTCACTTTCATGGCCAGTGAAAATAAAGCTGATCTGTCAATGACTTCTCAACACGCTGACTTGGGAATTACAAATAAATTTCTGCAGCTGTTATATTGTGTTTATAATGTTGTTCGTATGAATTTATGAAACTTGTGAAACCCTAAACATTTGTCTTCTTTGAAAGGAAGGAGTTAGGTTTGGTCACCAAAATGAACCATGCCTCTGCATGTGTGTGTGTGTGTGTGCGTGCGTGCGTGTATGTGTGTAGGGGAAATGTGTCTGATTGCTGTAATTTTCCTTTCAGTAATGGACTGATTTCCACTTCTAGGCAGGAACACCCAATCAATCGATACTGTTGACCGCTGCCACAATTGCCATGGTTTAACACATTATCCCTTTTATTTGTACTCCTTGTGTATCTCTTCTGTGTTTGACAACCTCTTTCTCTGAGCAACGAAGGATCCCTTCTAGTTCCCCCAAATCACTTGTTTTGATCCTATTGTTTGTTACAATGCAGGTGTGAACTATTTATAAGTTTGCCTAAGTAACAGATTTGGAGGCAGATTACTTATAGAGTCAGAATCTGTTATATGTGAAGCACTAAGGAAGAAGCTCAGACTGGAAAAGGGAGTATGAGACGTGTTTCTACTAGAGCTGGTAACGTTCTGTCTGTTGATCAGGAAGCTGGTTACACAGGTACATTCAGTTTGGGAAAAATTCATCAAGCTATACAGTTACATGCCCTTTCTGTATGTAAATTATATTCCAATAAATTTTTCTCTTTTTTTAATGTTTATTTATTCTTCAGTGAGAGGAGAGGAGACACAGAATCCAAAGCAGGCTCCAAGCTCCGAGCTGTCAGCACAGAGACTGTTGTGGGGCTCGAACTCACAAACTATGAGACCCTGACCTGAGCTGAAGTCGGACACTTCACTGTCTGAGCCACCCAGGCTCCCCAAATTTTTCCTTTTAAACCCAAGTACTTGAAGTCACCAGTATCTCTCATCTTTGTAAGAGTGTCTAGTGGTTAATTATCATTTAGTGGATTTAAATTACTACTGGTCAGATTGAATCTCAGATTCGTAGAATTTTAACCTTAGATCTCAAAAATAATTTAGTTTAATTCCTTTTTTTTTTTTTTTTTTTTTTTTTTTTACAGCTGAGGAAATGCAGGCCCAGAGGAGAAGTGGCTTGCCCAAACCCACACAGAGGTGAAGACATGGTCAGCCTCACCCCCTCCTCTTGGCCAGCTACAGATACAGTAATGGTACCATCAAAAAGACCTAAGCTGGGGTGCCTGGGTGGCTCAGTCGGTTGAGCGTCCGACTTCGGCTCAGGTCATGATCTCACAGTTCGTGGGTTCGAGCCCCGCATCGGGCTCTGTGCTGACAGCTCAGAGCCTGGAGCCTCTTTCAGATTCTGTGTCTCCCTCTCTCTCTGCCCCTCCCCTGTTCGCGCTCTGTCTCTGTCTCAAGAATAAATAAACATTAGAAAAATTAAAAAAAAATACCCAAGCTGTTGGAGACAAATATACCTACTCACACAATTCTTTGGTGCTCTCAGTCTAAAATGAGGAATTATTAAAGAAGATAATTTGCCAGTGACTGAAATGTGCTGCTGCTTACAAGAAGGGGTATTTTTTTAAGTTTAAAATTAAGATAGTTCTAGAAATGCAGAACAAGGCAATGACTATGTCTGCTTGCCTCCTCCTCCCCCAGCGCATGAGATGCTTGGAGGTGTGGAAAGCAGGTAGCCAAGAACCCTTGGTGGGGGAGGCCCAGAAGAGGAGCATGGATGTCTGGCAAGAATACCTCACTCCTATGCTGCCAGTCAGCCTTGTCTTCAACTTCTAAATAGGGTACCAACACCCTCCCCCCACCCCCGCCAATTGGGGAAGATCTACATGCACTCAATTATGCAGAAGTATGAGCTCGCAGTGGCAAACTTGCATTTTACTCAGGATTTTTTGCTACCTGTTCTCCCTGGAAGAGGCACATAAAATAAATACCGTGAGTCGTTTGGGCAGTGGACTGGAAACTCACAATCTATAACTCAGGTTACCTGTGTCGGTGTGGGAAATGCTGTACTGGTAATTTCAAACGAATATAATGGGTTTGGGGAAGAAGGTGGGGTGGAGAGAAGGGAAGGGGAGGAAGTCGCAGCTGGAGAAAGAAACAGAGAGTGAGAAAGAATGCCCCAAATGGAGAGCATTGTCACTGAAGTTTGTGCTTTGGAGCAAAAGGCAGGCCTTTCTCTGGCAGGGCAAGTGCTGAATTCCACGGGCGAGGAAGACAAAAGGCTTTAAGCAAGGATTCAAATAGGGAAACTCATAACCCATATTTGTTGTACTAGAATGAAAAGCTTATACCTGGAGTTTATTTAGTTTCCCCCATTGTAATTGTCTCTGGCCGCATGTACAGTAGGAAATACCAAAAGGGGCGGGAAACACTGGGCCCCACAGATTCTCTACCTGATAACTGTGGCCTGTCAAGCAGGCCTAGATAAGGCCAACAATTCACCTTGTTTGACCTCCAGAAGGTTAGGCAATCAGATAAGGTGGCCCAGGGAGCACCAGGAAAAGCCAACAAGTTCTTGTTGCTATTAGGACTTAAAACTTTTTTAGCAGTGGGGACCCCAGTCAGGCTTCAAGAATCCACAGGTGACTTTGTTTTGGGAATACCCTTTCCTAGCCCCTCACCCAGCACAAAAGGGATTTTGCTTTCTCAAACTCTATGTCAGCAAAAGCCCTGGTGAAGTCCAACCTGGCCTCCCCATCACTGGCCCTCTGGCCGAAGCTCCCTCTCAGCCGGACCTGGGTGGCTGCTCACCAGTTCAGCCCAGGCTGCTACTTTTCCCCTACTCTTGTCCTCCCCAAGGCCTAGTGGAAGGAGCTGGAGAAGCTACCAGAAGTTTGGGATCTAGACCCACGGTAAGACCACTTTCCCAGGGGCAACAGAGAGCACGGGTGGCCAGCCAGGATTTCCCCCAATCTAGCGCCCTATTCAGGGTTGTAATCCTTGTTGCTGGAGGGCGGGGTCTGCCCTTAACCTCAACTATGGCTCATTTCAGGTCCTTAGAGAATGGTTGTGGGGTTGCCGGCCCTGCGACCCTGGTCGGGATCACAGCGGGGAATTACAACCAGAAACATGGCACTCGGTCCTCATGGCTCTAGCCACCCCTGCTTTCTAGACCCACCCAAATCTAGCAAGGAGGTGACCCTGAGCCTCAAGAAGTACGAGCAGTTGGGAGGCCTCTGTGTGAGTTTCACTCTTACCTAGGATATCTTGACATGACTACGTGTGGTGACGTTTCCATTGTCCGTTTTTGGATTTTCCTCTTTTCTAACAAAATGGGCCATAGGGAAGGGAGAGTGTGTGGTGGGGGGAAGCACGAGGAGGGTGCAGCTGAGGCATGTGTAAGGTCTGACACATTCAAAAACCTAGCGAGGCTTCAGTCATTCTAAGACTCAACAAATGTTTACTGAGCTCCTATCTTCTGGTGAGCATAGCTCTAAAGCTTCCGGACCAGAAATAAGCAAAACAGATCTTGGACTTCATGGAGTTTGTATTCTAGTTGGAGATATGGGAAAAGTGACTTGAAAAAATTGAGGGACTTGTTCTACTAAGGAAAATGCAGCAGGGAGAGGGACAGGGAATGCTAGGTTGAAGGAGTATGGTTTTAAATAGGGTGGGCAGGGAAGGTCTCACTGACTGCCCTACAGTTTGGGGATTGTTGCCGTTTTGAAATATTTCCACCTCTGCTTCCCCTTTGCCAAGTGCGTGGATGATGGAGATAAAGTCAATAATCCAAAGCCCTGTCTTCCTCAGTCTGTATCTCCAAAATAAGACACCCATTCCTCTCAAATATCCAAATCACAAAGGCTCGGGCCCCACCTGTCAAATCAGCAGAAAGGTCAGACTTTTCTTAGGTTTCCCTCCCCAAATACTACTGAGAGTCACTGGGGTGGGTTGGTCTTGTCCATTATTCAGTCCCTGGTTTGCCTGCCTGCTGCCACCTTCCCGGAGAGGGAACCACTACAGGTACCTGGGGGCTGAGGATGTCCAACCTGCTTGGCCTTTACCCTGGCCTAGCAGGTGGCCAGCTGTGCACTTCATTTGCTGGTTTGGAGAAGCCCTGATGGGCTCACATTCATTTTCATGTCCACGTTGTTCTTCTACTACTCCTGCGGATCTTTGATCATTGACCTTGGCATCACCTTTCTCAGCTTCTGACCCAGCATATCCCTTCAACTTCCAAGTATGGATCACCTTCCTTAAGTAAACTTTCTCTCGGGGTTGTATTTTTTTTTGGATGCAGTTTGGGGTCACCTGAATGGCTCAGTTGATTAAGCAACTGACTCTTAATTTTTTTATTTATCTCTTTTACCACGCTAAACATAACTATTTTGAACTAAGAAAAAAAATCAACCAATTTGAGAGATATTTGTGGGCTCAAATTGTTTGGATTTGTTGATATTTTGAGGAATTGGGAGTGTGAGGTATAATCCACAGGTTTTACAGCTTATTTAGATGGAGATAGAGAACATGGAAGAAGACCAAGATTGTAGGAGAAAGTTATAAGTTCTCTTTGAAGTTTGAAACCCTTTTAAAGCAGTTGGACACAACATAATCATTGACATGAATTCTAAATATGGAATAGGAGAAACAGAAACACTCCACAATGGTATATTTCAGTTATTGACCCAAGGATTATTCAATAGCTATCATCTCAAATCTATTTTCATTTAATTATGAACTTAAACTTTTGATTCTTCTATGTGAAAGTGTATAAATATATTCTTAGTGGGCTCCTGGGTGGCTCAGTCGGTTAAGCGTCCGGCTTCGGCTCAGGTCATGATCTCGAGGTTCGTGAGTTCGAGCCCCACGTCGGGCTCTGTGCTGACGGGTCAGAGCCTGGAGCCTGCTTTGGATTCTGTGTCTCCTTCTCTCTCTGGCCCTCTCCTGCTCTCTCTTTCTCCCTCAAATAAATAAACATTTAAAAAGTTTTTCAATAAAAAAGTATATAACCTTAGCAACTTTAATACTTTACTTGTAAATTTGCCATTATTTACTTCTGATCATTTTTATATTTCAGTCACTATCATTAACGCTACTCCAGGAGTATTCTCACGTGATTGGGAGTGGACATGAGGAAAACAACAGAGCAAGTGAAGGTAGAGATGGACATGAGATCCCAAAGTCATCTGTGTCTACTGCCCTTTATATCAGGATAAGACAACTTCTGGTAACTTGTCACACATCTCTTTCTCTGGATGTCTAAATGTATTTCCCATCTTTGAGTTGCTCTTCCTTTTCTCTGTATCATTTATCTCCCCTGCTTGTTTTGGCTTAGACTGGGAACCAGGAGAGTTGACCCTCAGCCTATAGAGGTCTGACCTCTGATAGGACGCTGGAGGAGGGGGATGCTGCTGAGTAGTGCTGGAGTGTGCTCCCTGTGGGTGACCAGCACATTCAGGAGGCGATTCTTCCCAAATATTATGCCAGGGGGACATGTTTGAGAACTGTAAGAGAGATTAGCACATGTAATCCCAGTCCTATAGGCTAATGGCATCATAATTGAGGCTCAGAAACTTCATCTGAAGTTAATGAAGTGAGATGATGCCTCTTCAAAAGCACTTGGTAAATATTCATTAAATCAATGAATGAAGAAATAGATTTGAAGAGATTAAATAACAGCAACACAACAGCAGCAAACCCAAACAGTTGTGACTGTATGTTCTCAGTGCTTGCTGTCCCAAGTGTCTTACGAATTTGGAGTTTGTTGACCCTCACAACCACTTTATGAGGTAGGACTTTCTTATCTCTATTTCCAGATGGGATCTGGAGACGCGAGTGGTTTCTCAGCTAGTAAGTGGCAGAGCTGCAACTCAACCCCCTACAGTCTGGCTGTAGCCTTTAGCACCAGTATACTGTCCTCTCTGTCTAAGTAACCTGCTCAAGGTCATGCATGGATACTACTTGAAACCAGGTCTGACATCAGACCACGTGCTCTCAACCACTGCTATGGTCAGAATGTTTGTGCCCTCCCTAAAATTTATATGTTGAAACCTAACCTCCAATGTGATGGTACTAGAAGGTAGTAGGGGCTTTTGGGAGGTAATTTCGTCCTGAGGGTGGAGCCCTCTTGAATGGGATTAGTACCCTTATAAAAGAGACCCTAGAGGGTTTTCTCACTCCCTCCTGCCATGTGAGGGTACTGCAAAAAGACGACCATTCGTGGGGGCGCCTGGGTGGCTCAGTCGGTTAAGCATCCAACTTCAGCTCAGGTCATGATCTCACGGTTCATGAGTTCGAGCCCTGCGTTTGGCTCTGTGCTGACAGCTCAGGGCCTGGAGCTGCTTCACATTCTGTGTCTCCCTCTCTCTCTGCCCCTCCCTCTTTCTCTTTCTCTCTTGCAAAAAGTAAATAATAAACATTAAAAAAAAAAAAAGACCATTTATGAGCCAGGAAATGGGTTCACCAGACACCAAATCTGCTGGTGCCTTGATCTTGGACTTGCAACTTCCAGACCTGTGAGAAATAAATTCCTATTGTTTATAAGCCACCAAGTCTGTGCTATTTTGTTAAGGCAGCTCAAATGGACTAAGCCACCATTCTATATTATTTCCCTAAAGGATCATTGCCTATCAAGAAAGTTTCTGTATGTCAGGCCATTCTCCAGTTCCAGGCTGCTTCATTTACCTGATCAATGAGTCTATTTCCCTTTCTCACAAGAGAAAAGACAGAGACAAGAACTGTTAAAACTACTTGCTTTTTTGTCATATAGAAGAAAAAAGAATAGTTGTTTAACTAAAATTTCCACCATTAATCATCCTGGGAAATAGAACCGAAAAGTTATTCTCCAAAACTCACACCAGAAATCTTTAGCAATGTGAGGACTTGCAAAGGTGCAGACCTCAGTACTTATTGTTGAAACAGATGATGGAGGCACCTGTTATTTCACAGGTGAGAAAACTAGGTGGAGAGAGGTTAAGTGTGCCTTGTCTCCAGTCATGAGCCTGGTTAGTGGCAGCCGGGAGAAGCAGATCTCCTGACTCACTGTTTAACAAACCCTCTGTTCATCCTGTTTGGCCTCAGATTTCTCTCTGTGACCTGAAATAGCATTTCACCCATTCATCAGTCACTTATTAATTAATTAACTCACCCTTGAACATCTACTGAGTGCTTTCTTTATACCATGCTCTTTTCTCTGTGCTGGACATGGAGTGGGAAAGAGGACAGATATAATTTCTGCTTTCATGGAGCTTACAATCTATTGCATAGATAGGCCATGAATGAATGAATGAATGAAGAAATAAAAAAGAAAGAGTCAGGGAGTAACAACTACCATGATGAAAACAGGATGTGGAAAAAAGGTCAACTTTAGCTTGGGGTTCAGGAAGGTTTGGAGGGAGTTCATTTAAGTAGATTCTTCAGTGGTGATGGGAAGGCAGCCATCTTGAGGGATAGCATCCCAGAGCTGAAGCCCTTAGAAAAGGGCCCTTAGAAAAGCAGGGGCTTGTAGAGTCTGAAGAACATGAAATAAAACAATACAAAGGAGGGAGTGAGGGGGGCAATCTATGCTATTGAGTGGGACACTCAGATCAAAAAATCTCATCAAACCATTAAGAAAGATGGTTATAGGGGTGCCTGGGTGGCGCAGTCGGTTAAGCGTCCGACTTCAGCCAGGTCACGATCTCGCGGTCCGTGAGTTCGAGCCCCGCGTCAGGCTCTGGGCTGATGGCTCAGAGCCTGGAGCCTGTTTCCGATTCTGTGTCTCCCTCTCTCTCTGCCCCTCCCCCGTTCATGCTCTGTCTCTCTCTGTCCCAAAAATAAATAAACGTTGAAAAAAAAAAAAAAAAAGAAAGATGGTTATAATGCTATGCAACAAGCTAGAAATTGATCATGGTATAATGTCAGGGCAGGCGGAGGGGGACAGGAAATATTGTATGGAAGCCATGACTGCAACTGTAAAATTTACATGTAAAAAGCCTGTAAAGGAGATGATTAGAATGATTGTGTGAACTTGTGGGATTATAGGTAATATGATTTCTTTTTTTCCATTTCTTTATTGTTTCCAATGTTTCTCTAATGGGTTTCATTATTTAAATGGAAAGACCGAATGTATAAAAACAAGTTTTAGCTGATGCTTTAAAAATAAAAATAGGATTAAGTTCTTGGGTGTTCTAGATTAGATTTGAGTTAGATTTTTTTTCACTTATGTGTTTTCAAAGTAATATATGCATATAGATATTTAAATATCAAATAATATTATAAGACATATTGAAAAAGAGCCATCATGCCCTACCCCTACCCAAACTCAGGTTCTATTCTCCTGAGGCAATCACTTTCAAGTCTTTTGACTGTTTCACATTTTTTTCTGGCATTTATCCCTGAATTTCTAAATAACATGCCTCTATTTTTATTGCTTGATTTTTTCCATCATCTTAGAAGTTCTTTTTATCTCTCTCCCATGTTAGAATCTACTTTTTCTTAGCCCACATATTGGTTTACTTCCTTGTTTTGCTGGAACACAACTTCCTTCTTTTATTGAAACACAACTAACAAAGAATGCATGCAAAATAAATTTGCATGTTTGAATAAACTTCTGCTCTGTGCTCACATTTGACTGATAATTTGACTGGGTATAAAACTCTAGGTAGGGTTCTTATTTTTTTTTTTTCTCCAGTTTTTTGAAGGCATAGCTCTACTGTCTACAAACTTTCATTGTGGCTACTTAAAAGTCTGACAACATTCTCATTCCTGATTGTTTATATATGATCTCTTCCTCCTACTTCCTGCACCAGAGCTTTTATGGTCTTCTTCTTATCCTTATTTTAATGAAATTTCATTCATTACTTCATTTGGGGTAGATCTTTTTATTGGGGCCCTTTCAAACTGGATACTTGTGTCCTTCAATTTGGGAATTTTTTTTGTTAATTCTTTAATAATTTCTCCCCTTTGTGTTTTTCTCTTCTCTCCTTTTGGAACTTCTGCTACTTCTGTGTTGGACCTCTTGAGTGATAATCACATTTTCTTATCTTTTCTCGGCAACTTTTCATCTCTTTTGTTCTACTCTCTAGAAGAGTTCCCTAACTTTGTCATCAGCATTTTCTATTGAATTCTTAAATGTCTACCATGATATTTTTGATTTTAAAGAACTATTTCTTTTTCTATAGTTCCTTCTTATTATATTTATCCTTCATAGTATAGTATTGTCTCTCATATTATTTCAATATCAATTATAGTTTGTTGTTATAGTTTCCTCTGCTCTTGCCTTGTTTCATTCCCTTTAACTTACCTGTTTCTGTTTTTGTTTGTTTTGGTGTATGACTTTCATATTGGGAGCTTTCCTCAAATGTCTGTTAATACATTATGACCTATTTACTTGTAAGACTGAGACACAAAAGAGATGATAGGAAGCTCTAGGTGGGAGAGGGCAAAGCTTATGGATAGGCAGGCATCCTTCATGGCAGGATAGTGTTAGGAACTGAATTCTATCCACTGCAAATTCATATGTTGAAGCCCAAGTCCCAAAGTAACTATTTGCAGATAGAGCCTTTAGCAGGTAATTAATGTTAAGTGAGGTCATAAGGATGAGCCTTACTCTGATAGGACTTCTAAGAAGAGGAAAAGACACCAGAGAGTTCTCTGTGCTTTTGCATAGAGGAAAAGCTATGTGAGGACATAATGAAAAGGCACTTTCTGCAAGCTGGGGAGAGAAGTCTCACCAAAACCAAAACCTGTTGGCACCTTGATCCTGGACTTCCAGCCTCCAGAACTGTGAGAAAATAAATTTCTGTTATTTAAATCACCCAGTCTATGGTATTTTGTTATGGCAGACTAATATAAATGGCTGGGTGGGGACTTGTTCATCTCACTGTGGACTCCCCCCATCCCCACCACAAGGGATCTAGTCCATTTCTTCAGACGCTTATCCTCTAACCTCTTGTTTGAGAGTTAGAGTAGGAGTGGCTATAACTTTGGAAGCTAAACAAAATGAGGTTTAGAGGAGGGGGGAATCCCTTAAAACAGTGGGTTTTCAGTACATTTGTCAGCTAAATCCAGTGTCCCCACGGCCAAACCCTTCAGATTCAACTTCTCCCTTTTGACCCTGCAGTCTCCTGAGATAAAGAAAGGACAGCCTTCTGGCTGAGTCTGTTGGGAGTAAGAATTTGGGATTAATTATTCATTATATCGATTTTCAACCAATGTTCTACTTTTCAGCCTCACCCCTCACCTCTGCCTTCACATGTATATGGTGCCTCCAGCCTCTCCAGGGGCCTGGTTCACAGAGATTTGCTTCCTGTTGGCTTCCTAACCCTTCCCTATTCTTCTGCAGGAACTTCACAGAAAGCTGAAGCCAAAGTGGTTTGTGCTTATCCAAATACTTTAATTTATTAAATTATGTCATTTGGAATATATTTTGAAGAATATATTTAATATATATTAAAAGCATATTGATGTAATGAATACCCATACATTTACCACCCGACTAAAAAAGGGGGAGATTATCAATACTAGTGAGTTTCTTCCAAGATGGATTGTTTTCCAGACCAGTAGATTCATGCTTTTCACTAGTTCAGTAACATTTGCATTTCCTCCATTCTCTCTAACCTCTCTTTATAAGACTCCATCACGTCTTCTCAGCTTGTCTTCCACTTGTTTTTAACCTCTCCCTCATATTTTCCATATCCTTGTCTCTTTACATTTGTTGCATGTAATTTACCTAAGATCTCAGTGTATTCTGGCAATAGAATTTGTCAGAATGTCTAGTCTGTTACATTGCTGGAAAAGGAAGTCCCCAATCCCATCTCTATGCTTTCTATCTTGCAGTGGTTCATAGACATCACTGGTCTGCTGCTATCTCCTTTTTTTTTTTTTTTGGTTTTGTGATTTTAAACATTTTCAATTCCTTTTCTGTCATTTTAAAGGTATTCCAGGAGAAATTTGAGAGAAACACTTTTGTTCAATCTGAAATGTTTAAATGGAAGTTGGTTAGGATTTTCTTTTAGAATTGTGTAGCACTGCCTTAGGTCTAATGTCGCCAAGAAAGGAAATTCACATGGAAATCTATCAATACGGTCATTTAATATAGCTTTTTCTTAGGAGAAATTATTGGGGCAAACTCCTAAGTAGCTTGATAAATGTCCTCCTTTAATGTTCTCTATTGTGAATCATCCTGTGGATAGAAGGACATGTTCCGAGACTTATCCAGATGGAAAACTACATATTTACATTTCATAATAAAACTTTTAGGAAAGATGCATTAGTCATCTTGATTAAAGAACTGAACAACTTAAGCTGTTTAGAGACAAAAGACCAAACTATTCATACTAAATTTATTGTTCTGTCCATGAAGAAAAATTAGGTCTAAAATAGCCACTTCTTAATTCGAGTGACTGGGAAATCACTCCACCAGTGCATAAATCATTGCTGGGTAACTACTAGTTGATTTCACAACTTCTTTGAACTGAAAGTATTTTTGTAAGCCTAAATTCTTGGTATGTGAGTATGAAAATACTTCATTGCAGGACATTAGCATGACCCAGTGTTCTATCTAGACGCAAGCCCGGAATTGCACCTACACGTACTATTTCCTTTGTGAGCTAAGAATCTGTCCACAGAGGCCAGTCCAGGTCATCACTTTGCTATGATCAGGTAGGGTCCTTCCTAGCAAGGCCCTGCCCCCTGCTGGCCCTGCCTATCCATGGGCAGTGTGGCCCCAGGGCTGGGTTTGTTCCCCAGCTATGACAAACAGTCGTCTGTCTTAAAGCACAGGCTCTAATTACCCTGCCATTAGCCTGCCTGGCAGGACTGCAGATGTTATTAATGGTCATGAAATTATCCAATGCCTTTCAAAACTCCAGAGCCAGTTGATGTTTGTTCCTGTGACCTCTCACAGTATTTCATTGCTTTGTCCATTTTGCTGCTGTTTTGAACTTTAACCTTGAGCACAGAATAAAAAATTAGAAGAGTATCACTCTCCTCCATTTTCCTTTTCTCCTCTTATCAGCCTCCCAATTCCCTATTTATTTTGGGATATAATTTAAAATTTTGCCTGAATTGCTGGACTGTTTATTTGCAGGGAGCTCTTGATTGTATGGATGTGCCATTCTCCCCCATCCCTGTTCATCTCATAGATCATTTTTAAAAAATTAAAAATAACTCGTTGCTCCTTACTAGAAAATCAATATATTTTCATGGTAGGAAAAATTAGAAGAATGTAGATGAGCAGAAAGAAGAAGAAAAATCCATAATCTTACCTTCCTTAGATAAACACTATTAAAATTTTATGTTATATCTTTACAGATGTTTCTATATAGATATTTGAGAAATATGAGATGATAGTGCTATAACAATATTAATAATAACTAACATACATTGACTACCTAGTATGTAACAGACCCTGTTCAGATTGCTTTTCCATGTATTAATTCACTGAATCATCTCAAGACTCCTATGACGTTGGTTTAATTTCTATTGCCATTTTGCAGATGAGGAAACTGAAGCATGGAGAGGTTAAAAATATTGCATAAGGCCTCCTGGGCTATTTAAGTGGAAGAAATGTTATTTAAACCTAAGTAATCTGACTCCAGGCTCTAAACTCTTAAGTAATATGTTATATTGTTATCTAAACTTTCCATCTTTTTCCTTTCCTTCATTTTTTTTTTTTCTGAGCTTGAATATTTATCCTTTCCTTCATCTGGAAATTCCTCAACCATGCGTACCCAGAAACTCTAATGTAGCTTCTATCTAATTTTGTTTTGGAAGGACTTTTTGGGCACACCATTTTGTCTTATCTGAATTATAGACTAGGTCTATGTTTGGCCAATAAACACATCATGGCAGGATCTATTTAGAATATTTAGCTGGTTATTAGCTGGTCTGTGCAAAATGTATTTGACTTGGTCTCTGGCTGATAGGAGAGACTGAAAGATGTCTGCATAATAGACATATCCTTGAACAAGTAAGGGTGCAGACGCATTTTCCAGACAAGTCACTGGTTGACTAATATGCGGGTAGAAACCATGTTTGTTCACTCCTTTTTCTACTCCATGTGACAATGCCTTGCATGCAGCAATGGGTACTTATTTGTAAAGTTGACAAGGATATTCCAGGAGAGATGGGTTCCAGTTTCAGTCTCACTACAGATTAGCTATTGGAGTGGAGCAAATTACTAAACGCTTTGCCCCTAACCGCTTCTATGCTGTTAGTAAATCTTGGAGACCCTAGGATATCATTCCTGAAGATTCTTAATTCCTATAGAAGAATTGTCTTTTGGTTTCCAAGTTCAATAGTTTTTTTTTTTTTTAATTTTGAAAGACATACAATTTTAATTTCAAAAAAGTGTGGGGGACAAACAGATGATCTCTTAGATATTTTAGTACCTTCCCACCCCCCATTTTGACATACATTACAGATGACATTACATATAGGATACCCTCTTATGGGTGACCCAGTGTGGGAATCATGGCCTAGCACAAGGATTAGAGAGTCTGTAGGATTATGTATAATCCCCAGTCTACTAACTGTAGCCCTTACTTACTCTCACTTAAGAAAACACATTGACTAAGGAACATTTCAAAACCATCATAATAAAACTGTGAGGGAGTGGTACAGGAACAGGCATAATGACCAGAGAGACAGAGAGAGAGCGAGAGCAGAGAGCCTTGGAGACAAAACCATGTACCCATGGGAAACTGGTATATATGAGAACTTCTTCCCAAATCAGTGGGCAGAACATGGATCATTGACTGGATAGTGTTGAGAAAACTGACTCACTGTAGGAGGAAAAAATGTTGGATTCCCATATTATAACATATACCAAAAAAAAAAAAAAAATTCCAAATGGATGGAAGATCTACATATGAAAGGAAATATACACACATCCTATAGATAAGTATGTAGAATCTCTTTGTGGCTCTGGGGTTTGGAGCAAATTTCATAACCAAGATCCAAACAACATAAAAGCCAAAATTGATGGGTATGGCTGTATCAAACATAAAGATTTCACTTGAAAACAGTTAACCTACCTGACAGAAGCCATTGTGGAAAGATGTTTGCAGTGTCCAAAATCAATAAGGAATTAATGCCCCAAGGAGCTTCTACAGGTTGGCAAGAAAAATATAGGAAACCCACATAGGAAAAATATGGGCAAAGATATAGGCAGTTCATAGAAGGAGAAATCCACATGTGAATAAACCTATGAAGAGATGATTACTTCACCAGTAATCAGTGAAATGAAATTTAAATTACAATGCAACCCACTTCAAAATCATCAGATTGTCAAAATTTGGAAATCTTATTAGTATCAAGTGCTGAAAGGGATTTGGAACAACGGGAACACTCTGACCCTGCTGGAGCGATTGTAATAGCCTGTGCTTCTGCAATTCTACTCCCGTGAGGACCCCAGAGGTGGGCTTACCCAAAGCTCTGTGTGCGTTCCTGCAGCACCATTTGTGGTAACAAAGCATTGGAGTCAAGCAGGAGTCCATCCCTAGGACAATGGCCAGGCATCTGTGGTTTTCTGTAAAGCTGTCAGCAATAATAATTAGATTTACATAAAACAACAAGGATGGATTGCAAAAGCGTTGAGTTGAATGAAAAAAGTAAGAAAGAAAATGAGATTTATAGCACATTGCCTTTTGTAATGAAACATGCACACACAAAGCAATAGCATATGTTATTCAAGTATACACATATGTCTAAATAAAGAAAGGAGTGAGAGGTCTGGAGCGAAGCAAGATTGGAGTGGGGATCAAGAAGGAGGAGAGAAAACCCAAATAAAAGGGAGGCCTTTTATGGATTGATGAGTACACTCTGAACTAAAAGAGTAAAATTAATTCAAGTCTGTGGCCCAAAAGAGAAGAAAAGGAAGTAAAATCAAAATGGAATTCACTTAGGAGGTATCCTTATGGTAACAGCGTTGAAACATTCTGTTTATATTCTGTATAGCAAACCACTGATAAGTTGTAGCTCTTCATTATTTGAAACGGATCACTGGTGCAGACTGCCCAGTTGTCAGGACCCGGGGCTGAGAGCCATAGTGGGAGCCGTTTGTGTTCACAATTCTTCACCTGACACAATCCTACAGAGGTGGACATGGCCATAGACACTAGAGAGGCAGCTTCAATATTTGAGACACAATTAAGAGACAGATATAGAAAAGGTTTGCAATTATTTATCCATAAAGACCTAGTGTGAATACCTCTTTATCCATATTTTATTTCCTCCATCTACTATTTAAAATCTCCCCCTTATATTTATAGAATGAAAATCAGAAATCTAAACAGCTCTAACATCATTTCCCTAATTCCCCTAGCCTGCACTGCTCGGATGTCAGTCTCCAAATTCCTAATACAAATGAACAGAAGACAAAATCATTTCCCAGGATTGTGAAATGAAGTGTTTCAGCAGAACACAGAGAAACAGTTAAATTTTGCAAAGCTGTGAAACTGGAGAGGGGGCTGTCCTCAAAATCTACCAACCAGAGACCTGGAAGGAATTAACCTGCTTGAGGTTCATTTCTCTCTCATATCTCCCCACCTATGGCACTAACCTCACCTGTCAATTTCATCAAAGAGATACTTGAATGGATTCTCTAATCTGCCCCTACTCCAAATCAATCAGTTAATTAAGGTGATCTCAATGAGCTTATTAAAGAACCAGGTCTTTTCCTTTCATGTTATGTGGTTCCCAGTGAACTCCCTTTATAGTGGTATGCTTATCAGAGGCATCCAGGAAGATGAGCATTCCTTACTAATTTATTCTGGTCACAAATGGATTTTTTTTTTTTTTTTTTGTTAGCACACCTAACTGCAAATATATTGTGTAACCTCTTACTTTCGAGTCAGAATTGAGTGGGTTTGTTTCTTATTTATGTACTATTTGTCATTTAAAACAATGATTTTCTTGGTTTCATACAGAATTGCTATAGATTCACTTTATCCATTTGCTTTGAGGATCAAAATGGAACTGGTAAATAACACGATTGTTTCTTGTGATAACTGACTTGGAGGAAATGTGTGTGGCTTGTGTCTCCCATGTGAGGTCAGTCCTTGGATCTGAACCCGTGAGCATTGATGGTAACCAGAATTACTTTAAGGAGGAAGTGGGGCTAGTGTCCTGGGCACTAACTCCCTCTCGGGGGCTTCCAACCAGTGGCAGTCCATTATCTCATTAGTCGCATAATATCCAAGTGAGGAAGCAAGGAAGGAAGATGCTAATGGAGTAATGAAATGGTATAAAGCACTTTGCTAATGAAATAACCACTTCCTGTTCCCCTGCCCCCGATCCCTAAGGCCAGATGCAGAAACTGAGGCAGAGGAAGCTGAAATTGCTGACCCAAGATCCCCAGAGAGAGTCAGCAGCAAAAACCAGGTTGGGGGACAGAATGTTGCCACCCAGCAAGCTGATGTAACCTGTTTTTTTTTTTTTTTTTTTTTTTAAAGAAATGCCTAAATAAGGGCTAAATTGCTCACTGAAGATAGCAACAGACTTTTCTTTCTCAAGCAGCACCGGGTGTGGGTAGCTGGGAAGTCAGAAATGTGCTGAGATGGGGGGTGGGCACGGGGCCAAGTCAAAGCCATAGTCAGGCTCTCAGAAGTGGGCACTTTGGGGTGCAGCTGGCCGCTTCTGCCGACTCAGTGCTTTGCTGATAAGTACAATTCAATTTGGTTCACATCTTTATAGACACACACAACACATATTAAACTGACCTCATTTGGTCTAATTCCTCAGGTTTTTACCCAGGCCTTTGAGGCTATTTTCTTAAAGAACTGCTTTGATAAAGACTTTCATTTTTAAAGGAGCTGATTGCATTTAAGTTTCTTCCCTGCTTTAAAATTATGAGCCTACATCTTATTGGAAGTGTTTTGAGAGTCACTAGGACACTTCTGGGTTGTTGTTTTTTTTTTTTATTTTTAAATTATTCAAGGGCTTCTGCTTGTGGCGCTCATGGTCTCTACGGCCAGCACAGTGGGCTCTGGGTCCTTCTGGGGGGTCCTCTGTGTTCTTTTGCTCAGTGTCCACAGACTTCAGCCTCCTCCTCACGGCTCTATGACATCTGCCTTCTTTGGAGGCAGGGAAACTAAGGTATAAATGGCTGTAAAACAAAGGTCAGATGGATAAATCTTTAATCGTGGAATCACAGGCATGTGTGAGAATCTGTGAGAAGAGGGAGTTTTATGACATTCCGCTGATAGCTTACTTGGAAACATCAAGTAAGGCATCATTCTTTTTATTTAAAAAAAATTTTTTTTAACATTTATTTATTATCAAGACATGGAGAGAGACAGAGCATGAGCAGGGGAGGGGCAGAGAGAGGGGGAGACACAGAATCCGAAGCAGGCTGCAGGCTCTGAGCTGTCAGCACAGAGCCTGACGTGGGGCTCGAACTCACAAACCATGAGATCATGACCTGAGCCGAAGTCGGACGCTTAACCAATTGAGCCACCCAGGTGCCCCGAAAAGCATCATTCCTGAAAGAACACAGGTGCTATTGCTTTTCCCTTAGATTCAACCTATACAACATATGTAAAATTGATAATGTGAATGAACGCATAGAAGTTATTCATTCACTCACACGTTCAATAGACACAAAAAGGAATAAGTAACAGCCCCATAAGCCAGGGAGCTCACAGATGTGTAAAGAAATGATACCAGTGGGGGTACCTGGGTGGCTCAGTCGGTTAAGCCTCCGACTTCGGCTCAGGTCACGATCTCACGGTCCATGATTTCAAGCCCCGCATCCGGCTCTGGACTGATGGCTCAGAGCCTGGAGCCTGCTTCGGATTCTGTGTCTCCCTCTCTCTCTGCCCCTCCCCCGTTCATGATCTGTCTCTCTCTGTCTCAAAAATAAATAAACGTTAAAAAAAATTTTTTAAAAAGAAATGATACCAGTGCTAGGTGGTAATAAGAAGCATAGTAGAGGTAGATGTAAACAACAGAAGTTTCTGGCACAAAAGTGGAAGTTCAATGAATTTATAGATAATCAAAACTCAAAAAGACTTTTTATTCGTTCCAAGTTCTAGGTGAAGCTGGCAGGAATTATATTTAGTGGAGACAAATATATGGTCCAGCATGGATCTAAAAAGGCCAGTGAAATAATTGCAAGATCAGGGATACCTGTTGATATGATGTGGCGGGCAAGAACATAGGCTATAGAATGGGTAGGCTTGTGCTTCAATCCTGGCTCTGTCATTTACTTCTATGATCATGGGCAAATCTCTTCACCTCGCTGTGCCTCAGTGTTCTTATCTGTAAAATGGAAGTAATAATAGATCCTGCCGAAAGGGTTGCTGGGAAGTTTAAATGAAGTAATACATTTCAAGTGCTTAGAAAAGAGCCTGACTAATAATAATGATAATAATAATAATAATAATGATAAACACTCAGTAGTATTTAACAACTGTTATTATTATTCATAAAAAGTTCTTTTAGAAAAGCAAAAAACCCCCACAAAAACAAAAAGACAAAAAACAAAACCAAAAACAACCCAAACCTTTGTATTGCAGCTTGCCCAGTTGTAATTAGCAGTTTTCTGATAAGCTCATTGGGTTGTGTACCCGTCTCCCAAAGGGATAGGAGACAGCGAGGCAAATTGCTGCTTTAGATCTGATAGTCTTTCCAAAAGAAGAAAGTGGCCGTGTGTCATCCTAGGGTTCTTGATAGGCAAGAAGAGAAAACCTGGGTATGGTTGGACACAAGCTCAATCTACAAGGAAAGCACAGACTAAAGCAATCACAAGATTATGGGGGAAAGTGAAGGTCTAAATGAGCTGAGGCAAGCCAAAAAACGCTCAGGACCACAAAAGAAAGGTTCTAGGCAAGAAGATGGGGGGAGGGGAGAGAACAGCACACCCAGCGTTTGCAGTCAATGGCCAGAGTGTAGCGGGTCTGGAGAAGGCAGGGCTCTGGGAGACATACTTTTGCCTGTTTTCTCTGACAAGGAGAATGTGGAGGATGAGATCTGGTTTGTGGACACTGGAAGCCAATGTTTTTTTGGTTTTTGTTTTTAATTTTTTTTAATGTTATTTTTGAGAGAGAAACAGAGCATGCGTGGCGGGCAGGGCAGAGAGATGGAGAGGGACACAGAATCCAAGCAGGCTCCAGGCTCTGAGCTGTCAGCACAGAGCCCGACTCAGGCTAGAACCCACCAACCGTGAGATCATGACCTGAGCCAAATTCACATGCTTAATCGACTGAGCCACCCAGGCGCTCCAAAGCCAACAAGCTTTTAAGAAACACGTAGCTGCTCTAAGTGAAATCGGATCTCTGGAATAAATGATATATTGCAAAGTACTGAGGCAACTTGCCAGTGAGATTCTGCAAGTTGTTATGGGTTGAAATTAGAAGAATCTTGGAGAAAGGAAGGCGTGTTGGAAAAAAAAAATGCTGGTGAGCACATTTGTGTATTTTCAGAAACGGAAAGGAAGTTGACTTTATAGATACAGACAGGTAAGCATGTTGTCCATCTTGGACAAAAGTTTGTTCTAGAAGGGTTGATTTGTGAGCACCTTGAAGAGAATGAGGTGATCCCTAGACCACAGCACTGGGTGACAAGGATCAACCCACACAGGCTAATCTCATTTCTCCTTCTCCTCTTCCCTCTTTTTCCTTTGGTATTCTTGGGCCAAGAGTGTTGAGAAGTCCACTGAACTATGTGTTTGTCTTTCAGCAGAGCATATGATAAGCCTCTCACGATGTTGCTGAAGATAAGAAAAAAAGGGGCTGGATTCACGATTAGTTAAACTTGGAAACGGTTGGAATGTCTGTAAAGAACAGTGATAATGGAAAACCTCAGCTGGGGAGTTTCTAGCAGTGTGGGAGAAAGCTCTGCCTCACCCTGTGTCCAGGTCAAACATTATTTTTGCTCATGACTACCACTTATTACATGCCCACTGTGTGTCATGTAATATGTATAAAATATCACTTGATTGTTATAAAACTCCATGAGATATTATTTTACAGAGCGATTAAGTAACTTTCCCGAGGGCACACGGACACTAAGGCAGAGACTGGGGATTTGAACTTTAGGCTTTCTGAGTCAGAGCCACTGCTCTTTCTGTTACACTAAATGACTCAAATAGCCTAAGTGGGCGGGAGAAATGGTGAACACACAGAATGAAATCATCAGGATCCAAAATGATACCATCAGAGGTACAGAACGAATCCAACAAGAAGTGATTTAACTGGGTAAATTGAAGATTGGAGTGGTCTCCCCTCCTCCTTGTAAGAGCCCTGCAAAAGTGCAGGATGGAATAGACATGGCTTTGGAGGAGTTTGGGTGACCCGAGACATTAAGGTGATGTGGCAGCCCAAAAGAAAAAAGAAAACAACCCCACTAATCAGATTGTGGTCCATCTTGACAGGATACGATAGTTAAAATGAGATTTGGAACAAGAAAACCAAAGAAGAGCTATGTCTGCTGCTTGGAGCCAGTTGCGTAATGCCTGTGGAGTGAAGGGAGAAGACAGAATTCCTTCTGACTGTCTCCACTTTCGGGGATACACCAGGACCACACAACGTCTCACTGCTGGTGAGAGAGAGAGACCTGGAGCAGCAGGCTACCTCACTATCATCTCCTGGAGCCACTCTTGAACTGGGATGTAGGCAAAGTTCTAAGGGAAAGTAGCTGGTAGTCACATCACGTGGGGGACAAGGGAGGAAAGACGCTAGAGGTGTTCAGCTACGAAGAGACCTCTTGACTGGTCTCGACACACTGAAAGGGCTGTCGTGTGAGAGCACACGTCTACTAATTCTCCAGCACAGTGGCCTTCAAACTTGCTTGGCTGTTACCTGTAGGAAGAATTGCGTTTTATATCTCAACCCAGAGGACACATAAATACACACATATAACTGAAATAAGCATCCCGGAAAGCATTATTTATTACCTTCAATTTACTTTGACATTTTCTCTTGCATTCTATTTTATTCCATTCTATTTTGTTTAAAAAAAAAAAATTGGTTGAGCCCGTTCAATTGATATCCTGACTTATCGGTGGGTTGAAATGCATAGTTTAAAAATCCCTGACTCAGAGACTAGAGCGAGGGTACAGAGATGGAAGCTACGAGGTGTCAGCTCTTGCTTCAGGATCACAAAGAACATCCATCAGGCAGAAGTGACAGAAGATGGGACTGGTTTCTTCAGGAAGCAGTGAGCTCTTGCTTCTTCTGGTATTCAAGCTTAGGCTGAATGAAAGCGTGATGAGGGAAGGATTCAAACATACGTGGGGACTGGATTAAATCGACCACAAGACCCTCTCCATTTCTGAGATGCCACTGTTGAATCAGTTCCAGCCCTTTTAGGCTATACTAACGGAAGCATGGAGTACCTCTCTCGGGAGAGGTATACCTCGCCATTCAGACCACAAATCAGAGTATCAGAACCAATCTGGGGACACATCTGGAGATATATTTTTGAAGCCCCTCACTTATTTGTTCACTTGTCCAACAAATATTCGTGGTGTATCTGCCAAGCCAAACACCATCTAGGCTCTGGACATGAAAGACCCACGTCGCCCAGGCTGGGTGGCACTCACTGCCCAGTTAGGAAAAGAGAATCACTCAACACGTACTTTCTGAGGGCCTAACTGTCAGTCACTGCTTTGGGTACTGGGCATATATCAATGCAAAAACAAAACAAAACAAAACAAAAAACAGATTAAAAAAAATCCTTGCTTTCATGGAGTTCACAGAGCATGTACAACCATTGATGGGTTCTGTCCGTGGTACATGCAGAGTACCTAGAGAGGGCAGGGACCAAGTGCAAGAGTCAGGAACTTGTCCTTGAAGAGGTGGCATTAAAACCACCTGAAAGATGAGTACCGGTAGTCTCAGGGAGAACGGGAGACGAGGGCAGGAAGGAACATTCCAGATAGAGGAACAGCAAGCGTCTGGGGATATGAAAGAAAGGTGGGCTGGCTGGGATGCAGGGTCGGGGGAGATCTGACCCCATAGGGTCAGGAAGTGGGATTTGATGCCAGAAGCGAGGGGGGAATCCATTAGAGGGGTGTAGAACTGTAGGGACATCTAGGGTTATAGAGAAACACAGCGGGAGAGAGACAAGATAGATTTGGAAGATGCGTGGGAGGGAAAATCAGCCATACACAGGGCGTGAGCTGGAGGGAGGGCACAGGAAGACCCTTGTGTTACTGTCTTCAGCAGCTGGTGGGGATGGTGGGGTGAGGGAGGGAAGGTGTCCTACTCCTGGAGATGAGCAGCGGAGAAGATGGGGGTAGAGAAGGTGAGGTCGGTCTAGGACATCTTTGCTCATGCAGCTTTCTCTCCTTAAAATACTGTCATCCCACTCGTCTGCTGGGAAAACACCTGTTTGTCCTCCAACACTCCAGCCCCCACGAGGCCTTACTTAACCCTCCTCTTTGTCAGACAGAAGCAATCCTCCCCACTTTGTATTCCTGTTCTTCCCTTCCAAACTTTGGTCACTGCCTCAACAACGCTCTGTCACATTTATTTATTCACCAATAATAATAATAATAATGCCCATGTACATTTACTGCTAGCCAGGCACTGTTATAGGTCCTCTTTATGCATTGCTTTGGTTAATCTTCACAATAGCCTTTTACGTCAGTACCATCACTCTCCCCATTTTAGGAGGAAATGGAAGCAGTCAGGTAACTTCTCTAGCTCACATGGCACTACTTGTAAGGGCAGAGCTGGGATCCAAGCCCAGGGTGTCTGGCTCCAGGGTCCATGCTCTTAGTCATTGCATGCGTCTGTTTTCCACTGGATTATGGATCTTGAAGTTAGCGCCCAAGTAATATTGTTTTCTTCAGAAAAAAAAAAAAAAACCACTTTGAGAGCTTTAATTACCAAAATTAGAACAATAAACACAATTGCCACTTGTATGCAAAGCCAAAGTGAACAGCTATCCAGATTTTTTTTTCCTGCTAATCCCAGAATTTTTGTTATTTGAAACCCAAGATGCAACCACCATCGTTGAGTTCTTGAGTTAGATCTGGTCCTACCCCCTGATTTTAAAGATGAGAGACGAATGTTCTGGAAGGTTAAACATCCAAGGCCAGAGTTTGAGGTCGTTACGGAAGGGTAGGGCCAGGTGCCACATGTTTCTGGTTGTAATGCCAACACTTGAGTGAGTAGACTGGCATGGGTGTTCCACTCTGTTACCTGCTTTCAACCTTCAGTCCCTTCTTGTTGTCTATGAACGTAAAAACTCCAAGCTCATGGTCACTTGAGTGTAATCTACACCAGGGTGGGGGTCCTTATTTTGCCCACTGATATATCTCAGTACCTCAAATCATACCTGCCACACTGCCAGCCCTCTTAACGTAGTGGATGAATTACTGGGTTCTCTGAACACATCTTGAGCTTTCCTAACTTGACAGCTTTAAATGGGATATTTTCTTGCTAAAAATCTCGATTCTCCAAACTGATTCTCCAATTTTCCAAAACCTTCCCATTCAAGCTCAGATATCATTTTGTGAAACCTTTTTGAACGTTCCTGCTGAGTCCCTGTGGTATGTCTGTATATTGGCTGTGTGTGTGTGCATGTGTGTGTCTATGTGTGTGTGTTGAGAACATTTAAGATCTAGTCTCTTACATTTTGAAAACAGTCCTAGTGCCCAGCACAGCATCTGGGCCATAACAGGCCCTTAAAAAGGTTTGGTAGAATAAGTCAATGGCAAGAAAACATTCACACGTTTAAATAGGGGTTAGGATTGCCAACGTAAAGGTGGGGTTGGCAACATGTTTCTGTAAAGGAACAGATAGCAAATATCTTAGGCATTGTAGGCCATAAATTCCTGGTTGCGACCGCTCAACTGTGCTGTTGTAGTGTGAAAGCAGCCACAGACAATACAAAAGCAAATGTACTGTGTTTCAATAAAACTTTATGTATGGATACTGAAGTTTGAATTTTGCCTGACTTTCATGTGTCATGAAATATTATTAAAAAATTTTTTCGGGACACCTGGGTGGCTCAGTCAGTTAAGTGTCTGACTCTTGATTTTGACTCAGGTCATGATCTCAGGGTCGTGGGTTTGAGCCCCAAGTCGAGCTCCATGTTGGGACTGGAGCCTGCTTGAGGTTCTTTCTCTCCCTCTGCCCGTCCCCTGCTTGCACTTGCATTGTGCTTTCTCACTCAAAAAAGAAAAAAAAAAGAAAATAATTAATTAATTTAAAAAATTGTTTTCAACTATTTAAAATGTAAAAATCATTCTTGGCTCACAGACTGTGAAAGCCAGGCTTTGGATGGACTTGGCCTATAGGGATTGCCAACCCCTGGTCTGGATGGCAGGCTTAGAGCTGGTGGGCGGAGGTGACTTTGACTTCCTAGAGTTCGCTTCAGTACCCTACCTTCGGTAGGAGGGGCTACTTACTGTGTGCACGGGGGGGCTGCCGTCACAGACATGTCCAATCGGAGGGTCTGGGGATCACCTGGGTAGGGAGGGAATGGAAAGGAGAGTCCCACTGAGGGGTGGGGCAGGGGTGGGACATGAGGTGAACTCTACAGCCCTTTCCTTTACAAGAGTCCCCACAGCAGCTTCCTGGGCTGTGGAATAAAACCACAGGAGCTGAACAGATGGGAGAGAAGAAGGTCATTCTGAATTAGTGAAAAGGTCTGAGTTATAAAATGGTTTATAAGAAATTATGCTTCATTGTGTTCAAGGACATTCAGCAATCAAAGGAACACTTAACAAAGGGATGTCAATAATCCATTTGAATTGCACTTTGTATTTTTCAAAGTGTTTTCCAGTACATTATCTTCATTGATCCAAGCAGGAACCCGAGGAGATGGACAATCCCATTTTACAGGTGAGGTCACACCATCTGAGGTGGTTCAGAACCAGATCTGTGCTGCTGATGCAGCCTCCATAGGCTGGCTGTTGAGTAGATAAAAGTGACAATTTTATATTTTGTATCAAGGGTGTATTCTGGAGTTTCAATATGGAGTTTCATTTATATTAGGAGCAAACATCCCTAACTCAAGCTAAGTTTTTAAAGGTTTTTTTTTACGTTATCTCTACACCCAATGTGGGGCTCAAACTCATGACCCTGAGATCAAGAGTCACATGCTCTACCAACTGAGCCAGCCAGGCACCCCAACTCAAGCTAATGTTTATCCCTTTAGTATGTACTAGAAACATGGCCACATACCCAGAGTAGCATGTATACTTTGTCAAACCATGTATACATATATATAGAGACAGTGTGCATGAGCCAGAGAGGGGCAGAGAGAGAGAGAGAGAGAGAGGGAGAGAGAGAATCCCAAGCAGGCTCTGTGCTGTCAGCATAGAGCCTGATGCAGGACTTGAACCCGCAAACTGTGAGATCATGACCTGAGCCAAAATCAAGAGTCGGACCCCTAACTGACTGAGGCACCCAGGGGCCCCTGAGTTTGTCAAACTATATTAATAAAATATAGCAAAAGGTCATGAAAAGCTGACAAGCAAGAATACTGGACTTTACCCTGTTCCCTCACATCAGGATGAAAAAGGTGTTTCCACTGGGTTATCTCCAAAAAGGAGGCAAACGTTTTTCCCTTGTAAATGGCCTGAAGGTAGAGAAATGAACTTTGAATTGGAAAGGTATTTCAGGGTCTGAAATTCTTCCATCTGGTAGATCAGTAGTTGAGAGAAATGAGGACTCTGCCATGGGAGGGAATCTAATCCAGTTGTCTTGTGGTGGGTTTTCTCCCTCCGTGTCCCAGAGAGTATGACCTGGGGGCAAACCCAAGAAGCAGCCAGCCAGTAAGCCCTCGTGATTTAGGGGATAAATCTGCTTCCCCCACCCCCCCTTCAACTTGGGGCTCTCATCAGCATCTCCTTGCCAAATTAGGCTTTGGCACAGCGAAAGATGCCTTGGCAAACTTTTTTAATTTCCCAAGAGCAACTTCCTGGTTCTTAATTAGGCCTTTTATTCCTAGATGTCTATATTTAACTGTGCTCTGTTAGCGCTGACCCCTTTTGGATACTGCCAAGAACTTCAGGGAAGTGGCAGTTGAGTCTAGACAGGGCAATTATTCAGATAACTAAGTTCCCCAAACCGGGTCTTAAAGCAAGACACTAGGAGGAAATGCTCAGTTGTCACGTGATGCCTGCCTGACTTCATTAGGTAACTGCCCAGGGCCACCTCACTCTGCCAGGGAGGCAGAGAGCATACCCGTAACCCATGGAAGGATGCAGGCCAGTGCCGTCAGGGTTGCGCCCATGAACTGGGTGGAGTAGAGGACAGAGGGGAAACGATGGAGTGGGAGAAAGTCCTAGAGAAAGGCTCTCAACTCTGAGGGAGGACCGCGAGGATGTTCGTTCCACGCATTTGTAAAAAACAAAAATTGAAAGTACCCTACATGTCGATCACCACAGAAATGGATCAGTCAGTTGTGGTACATTCGTACGATGACCTGCGATTCAGCAGCGTGGAAATGCATGAGCTGGGCTTCCGCCTATCCACGCGGATACACCTCACAACCATAGTGCCGCGTGCAGGCTGCCTACTGTACGAAAACATTTGTAAAAATTTAAAACGTCAATAACAATTATAATGTGTACTGTTTATGGATGGCATAGATGCAGTGAGAGCATTGAAAAAATCCATGGTAATTAAAAAAAAAACCCAACTGATCCATTTTTTTTTCCTTTTTAAAGAAAAGAGAAAATGCATGATGGTCAGGAGAGCAGTTACCTCTGGGGAGGCGGGGGACAAGGGAGGGAGTCTGGGCAGGGCTCAGAGTCTTCAGCTGAGTCTGTGATGTTTACTTTTTTCTGCTGGGTAGAGGGTTCACGGGGAGTCACCCATGATATTATTAGTATACTCTTTAGCGTGCCTGAAATCATTCATTAAACGTGAAGAGGGGCCGGAAGGAGAGGCAGGGCTATGTTTGTTGGGGATGGGGTGGGGTGACAGGAAATGTCTCAGGAGAGGAGAGCCTGTGGCTTCTCTCCTCCCTGAACTGTGATCAAACAGCCTTTCGGGGAAACAAGAGTGTTTGTGGGACAGCTCCAGATGGAAGTGCAGAGAACAAGGTTCTAGAAACGGTTCTGCCTCGTTCAGGAGCTGAGTGATCTGCAGTAAGCCCTGGCTTCTTTCAGATCCCTCCGCTCAGTGGAGATCCTCCCTGATCTTGCCAAAATCGAGCTGCCTTTGGCTGCGGAAGTCGTCCCTGAAAGGCCCGCAGCACCGGCTTGCTGGGGAACTGGCCTCACTGTGTTGGCTGCTTAAGGGGCAGTGTGGGGGAGGGGGTGTGGGCTTATAAATACTGGACAGACTCGGGTTAGATATCTGCTTACAGAGCTCTTGGCACTTTGCAAATGACCCTTGGCAATAATTACATGGAACAAGAGTATTATGTTGTTGTTATTGTTGCTGTTGTTGTTGTTGCTGTTGTTGTCATGGAGAATTTTGAAGGTACATAAAATTAGATACTATTACTCCTATATTAAAAAGTACCCAGCCCCTGGGGCACCTGGGTGGCGCAGTCGGTTAAGTGTCCGACTTCAGCCAGGTCACGATCTCGTGGTCCGTGAGTTCGAGCCCCGCGTCGGGCTCTGGGCTGATGGCTCAGAGCCTGGAGCCTGCTTCCGATTCTGTGTCTCCCTCTCTCTCTGCCCCTCCCCCGTTCATGCTCTGTCTCTCTCTGTCCCAAAAATAAATAAACGTTGAAAAAAAAAAATGTTAAAAAAAAAGTACCCAGCCCCCAGCTCCCAAAACGAGGAACATGTGGTCTTTTCCTGTTTATCCGCTGGTCTACTCTCCATCACTTCTGTCATTTTGAAGCAAATCTCAGACAAAAGACCGCATGTTAGTCGGGGTTCTCCAGAAAAACGAAACCTTACAACTTTTCTCTCTACCTAGATGTATTTTATTTTATTAAAAAAAAAAAATTTTTAGCGTTCATTTATTTTGAGAGAGAGAGAGAGAGAGAGACAGAGCATGTGCAAGCAGGGGAGGGGCAGAGAGAGGGAGACACAGAATCCCAAGCAGGCTCCAGGCTCTGAGCTGTCAGCACAGAGCCCGCCGTGGGGCTCAAACTCAGGGACCGTGAGATCATGACCTGAGCCGAAGTCGGCCGCCTAACCGACTGAGCCACCCAGGTGCCCCATACCTACATGTATTTTAAGAAATTGGCTCATTTCAGTTGTGGGGGCTGGAAATTCAGGTAAGAGTTGACATTATAGACTTGAGTCTGAATTCTAGAGGCTGGAAACTCAGGCAGGGTTTCCTCTATATTGGTGTCTTGAGGCAGAATTGCTTCTTATTCTGCGAACTCAGTCTTTGGTTTTAAGGCCTTCAACTGATTAGACAAGGCCCACACACATTACAGAGGGTAATAAGCTTTACTTAAAATCTACTCATTTAAGTGTTAGTCACATCTAAAAAATATCTTCATGGCAACATCTTGCCTAGTGTTTGACCACAATGCTGGGCACCATGGGCTAGCCAAGTTGACACAAAATTAACCAGCATTTAATTAACAATTATTTCAGTATGTATATCTAAAATAAGGACTCCTTTTTTAGAACAACTACAATATTATCATACTAAATTAAATGAACAATTATCTTAAAATCTTCAGACATCCAATTAACGTTTATTTTATTTTTGGGACAGAGAGAGACAGAGCATGAACGGGGGAGGGGCAGAGAGAGAGGGAGACACAGAATCGGAAACAGGCTCCAGGCTCTGAGCCATCAGCCCAGAGCCCGACGCGGGGCTCGAACTCACGGACCGTGAGATCGTGACCTGGCTGAAGTCGGACGCTTAACCGACTGCGCCACCCAGGCGCCCCCAGACATCCAATTAAATCCAATTTTAGCTTTCCAATTATCTCATAAATGTTGTAATTTTTCTTTTTATAATTCATTGGTTTTCGTTAGGATCTAACAAAGGTCCACAACTTGTGGTTGGCTAAATATGTGTCTTATAACTCTTAATTTACAGGTTCCCCCAACACCTCTCTCTCTCTCTCTCTCTTTCTCTTCCTTGTAATTAATTTTTTAAAAATATAATTTGTATTGTAGAAAATAGAAACTCTCGGTCTAGATTTTGCTGGTTACGTTCTCTTAGTGACATTCATCACGTTCCTCTATCCTCTGTGTTTCTGCAAACTGGTAGTTAAATTTAGAGGCTCAACTAGGCATTTACAAGAAACACCTATTTGCATAATTTTAAGGGCTCCCTAAAGAATCCCTTGTCACCCAATCTGCAAACAAATAAACAAACCAAAGCAACATACTTCCCCTATTAGCCTGCTGAGACTTAATATCATAGTGCTAAAAACAATTTTGTTTTAATTACCAATAAAAATGCAATACTCCTGGGGCATCAGGGTGGCTCAGTGGGTTAAGCTGCCCAACTTCAGCTCAGGTCGTGATCTCAAGGTCTGTGAGTTCGAGCCCCGTGTCGGGCTCTGTGCTGACAGCTGGGAGCCTGGGGCCTGCTTCAGATTCTGTGCCTCCCTCTCTCTCTCTGCCCCTCCCCCGCTAACACTCTCTCTCTCAAAATAATAAATAAACATTAAAAAAAAATTAAAAGTGCAATACTCCTAGAAAAGGGAAAACTTCTTAGACATTCACTGTTTTGTTTTGTTTAAGAGTTTATTTTATTTTTGAGAGAGAGAGTATGCACACGAGCAGGGAGGGGCAGAGAGAGAGGGACAGAGAGAATCTTAAGCAGGCTTTATGTCCATGTGTTACCACTGTGAGATCATGACCTGTGCCCAAATCAAGAGTCAGACACTTAACCAACTGAGCCTTCCAGGTGCCCATAGCCATTCACTCTTGAGTATGAATGCTTTTATGATATCCTTTTCCAAGTCAGTTTCTGAAAGTGAGGGAAGAGAACAGAAAGCCAGTGAGAAGAGCACATGGGTAGTGGGTGTGTGTTTCACAGCGAGGGGACAATGAAGTCACTATGGGAAAGAGAATCCGTTAAGATAGGACTCATCTTCAAAGCCCCCTTAGCTGTTGAGCATTCGTGCCATGGGCACTGTATTCAGTGTTCTCAAGCAACTATATAGGTTGAATCTTACAACAATCCTGCGAAGTGAGTAGAACTTATACCCATTTTAAAGATAGAAACACTGAGGCTCAGCCTGACTTAAGCAACTGGTTAAAGGTCATGTGGCCAATAAATGGTACATAAGGAATAAGGATGTGGAATAAAGATTCCTCCCCACATTCCTGGCCTGTGTGCTCTTTCCACCAACCCACAGCTGCCCCTCCTGCCCCTCTACTTTGTTACTTTCAACTTTGGGCTGGCTTGACAGGAGAGGTGAGAGATGATCCCCTGACATGGGTGCCTTCCAACCTCTGGTGTAGCCTGTTCCTGGACACATTCTGCGGATCGTGCCCAGAATCGGGCCATCCCAGAGGACAGTCAGGGATCTTCCCAGAGGCCTCTGAGTTAGCCAGCCTGTTTTGTTTCCTTTTTCTTTTTTTCTTTGCCCTTTTCTGGGAAAGAAGATGGAAACGCTATCTCTAGAAACCCAGCCAGCTGATTAGACAGGAAAGATGCTTCTGACTTCTGTGGCGCTACCATGAGTCAGCAGGACTTTGAAAGAAATCTTATTTGTTTATTGTACCAACGAAACTTAAGAGTAACAGAAATAATGATGATTTAAAAAAAAAGAAAAAAAAGAGGCCGTCTCCCAGAATCACACCAGTCCAACAAAATCAGCTGTTTCTATGTCTTGGTGTTCCTTGTCAGCCTCTGGCTGGAGGCATGTGCAGTCCTCGAGCTCGATTCGACTCCTCTCTGAGCCTACACAACAGGCAGAGGAAGTGAGGAAGAGACCGCTCTCCCTCTGCCCTCCTCCGAATCACAGCCATTTTAAGTTGCTCAATTTGAAGCATTAACCTGCAAGACTCTGCATCCGGGGAGCCAAGGAGAGGGGCCAGCGGAGTCTTGTTAACTTAGCGCTTCCTCATTTTCTTCTGCTGGCCTCTTTGAGAACACAGCCATGAACCTTCGTAGGATAGCTCTTTCTTTTAGAACCAGAAGTGGAAGATCAAAACTAGCCAAGGTAATTGAGAAAGAAGGAGAAAGAAACCAGCTGTAACACACAAGCAGTTCTGATCTTCCTTAATACTGAGATCACACACAGCTGCAACCCTCTCTCATTTCTGGGTGTCTAAAGCCTCATTATTTGGAAAAACGTATTTCATAGGCAATTTCAACATTCGAAGACAAAAAGAAGTATGTGAAGCCGGTTGAACCTTGGACGATTGTCAGTCATTTATTCATATTGTATCTGTTCAGTGAATGTTGAAGTTAGGCCACTGCTAACCTTAATCCATTTTGTGCGTATTTAGAGAGTTAAGCCAAGCTGTGCACCATCTCTCATTGTAGCCAGCTAAGAGGATGGTGGGGTGCATTTACTATCATTACCTATGTACAGTAAAGCTTTTGAGACATCCTTAAAGAGAAATGCAGCAAGAAAAAAAAAGTTAAGTTTTTGAAAGCAGTCATTTGTCTTTAGCCGAATTCATCTGGGTATGATACAGGTTGCTGCAGACATAAAACTGTCTGGAGTCTGGCTTCAGGGTTTAGAATTATAAAATATTCATGGCGTATAATTTTGCATAATTTGTTTAGCTACCAAGACATAATTTAGTTATTTGGCGCATGAATCCTTCAGAAGGCCTTAAGAAGAGAAAAATGGACTTTAAGACGTTAAATCCAGCTTTGATGCAAATACAGATAAGTTGAACTTACCCTGTAGTGCCCAATGTACTCAATACACACACACACACACACACACACACACACACACACGTGCACACACACGCACACCCCATCTAGGTATAATTGATTCTTCCTAGTGATCCTTAGCGCTGTTTCACTGGGCATTTTATATGTATTACTTACCTAGTTTCACTCTACATGTGATTGCCTATAAACTCAAAGGAAAGAGCTACAGGACATCTTCAATTTCAGTGAGATGCATTGAGATCATACAATTCCTTGATTTTAAGTTTGATGAGATAACAAACATCATATTTTATGTATTCAAAGCATAAAGAACTGACCTCCATGTCCAGCACATGTCCTGTGCTGAGCACCGATGGATGCATTTGCCAAAAGAGGTCCCTATTCCCCGGAGGGAGCTCACAATCTAGTTGAGACAAGGTGTACAAACAGGAACAACCAGAGAACAGCTAGCTCTAAGGCATTATTGAAGCAAGTGCAAGCCAGCATGGCAGAGCCCTCAAAGGAAGATGCAGAGGAAATGCAAATAAGGGAAGACGTGCGTTCTTCTCGCCTGCCCAGGCGAGCCCCTGTCTCTCTCTCTGGATGACGTCGACATGGGATCACCTGTCTCTGAACCTTCAGTCTTGCCTCTTCCAACCCATTCTCCATATTGCAGTGGTAGAGGATCTCTCTAAATGCAAATGTGTTTCCCTTACCCTACAGCCCAGCAATTGCACTACTAGGTGTTTATCCAAAGGATACAAAAATGCTGGTTTAAAGGGGCACACGCACCCCAATGTTTATAGCAGCACTATCGGCAATAGCCAAATTATGGAAAGAGCCCAAATGTCCATTGAGTGATGAATGGATAAGGAAGATGCGGTGTATATATACAATGGAATACTACTTGGTGATCAAAAAAAAATGAAATCTTGCATTTGCCACATTGTGGGTGGAGCTAGAGTGTACCATGCCTAAGCAAAATAAGTCCATCAGAGAAAGACAAATATAATATGATTTCATTCCTATGTGGGATTTAAGAAACAGAACAGATGAACATAAGGAAAGGGAAGGAAAAGTAAGATAAAAACAGACGGAGGCAAACCACAAGAGAATCTTAAATACAGAGAACAAACTGAGGCTTGCTGGTGGGGTGTTGGGTGGGGGGAAGGGCTAAATGGGTGACAGGCATTAAGGAGGGCACTTGTTGGGATGAGCACTGGGTGTTATATGTAAGTGATGAATCACTAGGTCCTACTCCTGAAACCAATACTATGCTGTATGTTAACTAACTTGAACACATTTTTTTAAAGTATACATAAAAAATTAAAAAATTAAATCCCATTTGATATAGAAAAAGAAAAAGAAGAAAAGAAAAAGCCCAGACAGCTTTAGCTTGGTATGCAAAGTCCTTCCCCCATGCCCTAGGCAGAATGACTTGCTTGGTTCTTTAAGAGCCTTGCTCCTCTTAGGGCACCTGGGTGGCTCCCTTGGTTAAGCGTCTGACTTCGGCTCAGGTCATGATCTCGCGGTTTGTGGGTTCAAGCCCCGCGTCGGGCTCTGTGCTGAGAGCTCAGAGCCTGGAGCCTGCTTCGGATTCTGTGTCTCCCTCGCTCTCTGCCCCTCCCCGGTTGTTCTCTCTCTCTCTCTCTCTCTCTCTCAAAAATAAACATTAAAAAAATTAAAACAAAAAAAAGAGCCTTGCTCCTCTTGAACTCAGAGTTGAGCTTCTCTCCACTTGCAATGTTGTTGCTCCCTTGCCCCACTTCCTCCCTTACTCCATCAGTTTCAGTTTAGGCTTCGTCCCTTACTGGGAGCCTCCTCTTACTCCCTGAGACTGGGCCAGTACTCCCTACGTGGCCCCCATTGCTCTGGAACTTTCTCTGGCCTACAGAGCATTCTCAGTGTCAGTAATTAGAAACCAATGAAGTTCATAGAGATCTGAACTCAGAACTTCTGGGTCTGAAACCAAGACCCATCGTTTACTAGTTTAGTTTTGTAATCTTAAGGCAAATTGCTTACCTTCCCTGTAGCACTATTTTTTACCTGTAAAATGACAGTACCTACGACATATGGCTGTTGGAGGAATAAATGAGATTATATATGTGAAAATACGTAGACTAGGGCCTGGCATTTACTCAGTCTTCAATAAATGTCAGCTACTATTAGGATAATGCTTGCGTGTTAAAATAATTGCTATAATTTGTGATACATAAATGCACATATAATACATCCATACATGTATCCACACATTATATATAAGGCTTAATATTATGTGATATAACAGTCTTGTCTATTGTTCTGATAATTACTGGTTATTATCCCCCTGAATACTGTATACTTCTGTTTCCCAACCGAGCAAGCTGTTGCAGCCAGTCCCAAGGCTGACAAATCAATACCCAGGCTGTTTGGGAGATTATTCTAAAGGAGAAGGACAGGGGCCAGGTGTTTCTGTGGCTGTGTCTCTCTCCAGTCCTGGGCACAGCAGCTGGTGGGTAGATGATGTGCAATAATTATTTTGTGAATAAATGAACGAATGAGTGAATGAATGAATGAAGTGAGTAGTATAAAGTTTCTTAAGGAAACAGAATTTTGGGGGGAGAATGGAAGAAAATGCAAGTAGGTGGGGAAGCCTGTCCTGTCTGAGGGAACAGTATGATGGGGCCAAGGAGCAGAGTGCATGCGGGGCCAGGAAAGAGCACCTGTGCCTTTTGTGGGGTTGGAATCGTTTCCTGTGTGCATATATCACTTAAACCTTCACACACACAGTGTCTGACTGGAGGGGATGCCTGGCCTATTGGAGCCTTGAAAACAGGACAGTAAAAACAGAGATGGGGAAAAGCATAAAGGAAGAACAGTGAAAACAAGAATTCTACATGTAAGCAAAATAGATTTGATTGCAAAATGACTACCATAAAATTGTAATTTCATATGAATTTTAAAACTAACCTTTTACGGATTATAACAGTAATACATATTCATTGCAGAGAATGTGAGATATGCAGAAAAGCAGACAAAAAATAAAAATTCACCCACAATCCCACCACCAAAAATAACCACATTGATGCAGTAGTTATGCCTCTAGTGGTTTTTGTTTTTTTTTTTTTGCCTGTGCACATGGACATTATTGAATATAAAATTTTGCATCTTTGTCACTCCATTATGGGGAATATCCTGGTCCAAACCCCTCACCCTGTATTTAGCTCTGTTGCCTGGGATTCCAGACAGTCTGTTACAACAGGGACCCAAGAGGGTTAGAGGAAAAGTCTACTCTCTGCTGGGCCTTGGTTGGCTGGGGACGTGCAGGTCCCTGCTGGAACTCCATGAGGGGCTGACTGCAAGCCAGAGGCCACTGGTCACTGTCAGCTTCAGAACTATTTCTAGGCAGCCCCTGTCTGCCTTCCTGTTGTTGATCCTGAGATGACACCAGTTCCATAGCCTGGGCCCGTTGGGACTCAGCTTACTTTGGTTGCCTCTCTCCGCACTGGCCTTTTGTCCACAGGGCTCAACTGTCTGACTTTCGAATTTGGTGTTAGTATGGTCTTGGTGGGTTCATGGAACCTTCTCTAGATTGTGGGGACCCAGGGCCTGGACTTGGCAGATGGATTCTGTGTGTGTCAGTGTGTGTGTGTGTGTGTGTGTGTGCGCGCGTTCAAGTGGGCATGTAGATGTAGTTTTGGTTCTTGACTGCCCCTGGCCTAGAGTGTAGGGACAGATTGAATGCACTTCCTCTACCCTTTCCTTGCACAGGCTTCCCTCCTGGCCCCGCTGGAGTTCTGATAGAAGTGAGGCCAAGATTCGCTATATAGGACCAGGGCTCACAAGGGTGACTTGATTTCAGAAATAAAGGAGCACTCCAGATGTCACAAGTAGGCTGTAGTGTCGGGCCTGGCCTAGCAGCTCAGCTATTTCACTCCACAGCCCAGAGTGCTGGCTTCAAGCTCCTGAAATCCCACCGGGCTGAGGTCAAAGTTCAGCCTAGAGCCTGGGCCAGGACTGAACCTGGGGTGGAATAGTCAATGGATTGGAAGACTGAGATGAGGAGGGGTTCTGGGTCTGGGAAGCAGGCCGTTCTCAGCAAGAAGAGCTTTTAGAAATTATAGTCCATTTTCCCCCACGTGTGAGAACCCCTTTTGGCCATCTCCTGGCAAAAGATCATGTAGCATCTACTTGGACATGCCCAGCGACAAGGGGCTCGTTCATTCATTAACCATTGAGGCTCTCAGAATGATGATAGGAAACTCTTCCACATTAAGCTGAAATGTGCTTCTTGGGACCATCCATCCAGATGCCCCAGTTGTGCGCCGGGAGTAGACCACAGCGGATGCAGGCTGGACCCTCCCTATTGACAGCTGTAGCTGTGCACTCCTTTTCTCCTGGGCCGGGAGCGAGCTTTCTGCCTACCTCTGAGTGTCAGCCTGGCAGAGAAGCGAGGCTGGGATAGATCCGATCCAGGGACCATGTAACTATTACCCACTCTGGTCACAGTGGAGTCTTGGGGTTTATTTTACGGCAAGCAGAGGCAGGTGTGGGATAGAACCCTGAGCCAGGAACAAGGCAGGACCACAGAGACAGATTATATTCACCCTTCAGGTCTGTGGCCCTACTGGATTAGATGCTTGCTAAAACCAGGGGTGACTCCCTTCTCTGTATCAGGCCTACTATTGGGTTCTTTTTGTAATCAAACATAATTTAAAATTTTCAGGATGGCAAGATACCTATATAGAATGGACTCCCCCCCCCATTATTCTCCATGCAAAACAAGACAATAAAATTATGTCAATATTACTTTGCTTCAGCCCTCTACTTAAGAGTTAACTTTGTTTACCCAGTCTCAGCAAATTTTAACCCCTTTCCTCCTTTTTGGGAGAGAGATACACAGGTTCTGGTCACAATAGGACATTGAGTTCAAGGTATCTGACCCTTTCTGTCATCTTTAGGGCAGAAATAATCGGTGGGTGTGGCATTCAATCACAACTTGTTACTTCAGTTAAGGGCTTCCCGGGTCAGTTAAGGGCTTCCCGGGCAGATCACTCTGTTCTTTTGTAGCAACATTAAACAGTAAGCAATTTTCTGACTGTGATTGTTCACGTCAAATTTATACATAATATAAATACCGTTTACTGCAGCAAAACAAAATTTGGCCTCTAGAGATAGGTGTGTACACATTTTGGTGTGACTTCAGAACCACAGTAAAAAATTTTGATTCGTTATTTCCATCACCTTCCATCTTTTCCCAAGAGAGAATTAAAATGTGTGGTACCAAGGGAGCTTCAAGACCACATGGAATAATTAACCAAGGACCTCCTGGAACTCTATCAAAATCTGACTGTGGGTCAGATCGAGTTAGAAAACATCCCATTCAACATAAGAGATGACAATTTCCAGCTAAGAGAAGAAAGGGAGAGTCCTATTAAAAATCGAATAGGTGGATTTTAATTGAGAGCAGCAATGAGGAAGTCTTTGGGCTTTGGGGCAGGAATGCAAAATAACTTACCTGTCTGTTAAGGAGGATCTTTCGAAGAAATATTGGAAGCCTGGAGGCAGAGAGACCATTTATGAGGTGTGCTAGTTTGGCGACAGGTTAGCTGTTGTTATAAAGAGACTCCAAACTGCAGGGCTTAAATAATAAGGAGGCAGTACTCTATATCTTGTTTGGTATGATGATTACATGGGGACACACAACTCTCAAAACTCAATGAAAGGAACCCCTAAGATCTTTGCATTTTGGGGGTGTTAATTGTGCTTCAGTTAAAAACAAGTAGACGTTCATTTCTCTTTCACCTAATAGTCCAAATGTGAGCGGATCAATTGCAATCCGGGCTTGTGACCAGTCTGCTTGGCTGTCCTAAACATGTAACTCCATCTCTGCTGTCCAGTAAGGGGGACAAGGGAGGAGGAAATCCATGGCAAGAGGTTTGTCTCCAGGTGGAAGCAAACTTGGAATTGGTGTCTCCACTTCTGCTCATATGCCATAGGTACAAACTGAATCACAAAGCTACATACAAGAAATACACACCCAAGCTGAAAATGCCATGTGACCAGCTGAAACTCCAGAGGGTGGGGCTCTGTCCTCGTACAGAAAGGAACAATGGGAGAATGACGCTGGAAAGAATTGAAAGCCTCCACCACCTGGGGTAACTCTGATCCGTGATAGCCATGGAGCAGAAGGGCAGACACCAGAGTCATTCGGGGACAGAGCTGACCCAATTGTGTCACTGTTGGAACATAGGAACAGAGTTCAAGATAATTACAATTGGTTATTGGTTCCAATGGGTTGGATTGGCAGGTCAGGAAACAGTGGAGCCGTGATAGGAATGGGGAAACAAGGAGACCGGCTGGTGTCCTGGGGTGGGGCAGACAGAGGAGATGGCGAAGACAGACTTAGCCTCTATCCTTAGAGATGTTTAATAATAGAGAGGCAGCTGTCACTGCTGTGTAGGGCGTGGCTCTGCCTGAAACCAGAGAGCTAAATGAAATCACTTTTTTTCTTAAACAGAAAGTTGAGCATTCTGAAGGTAAAACAAAGCAGGAGCTGGTGGCTGCGAGTGGTCGGAATCTCTCTAGCCGTCAGCATTCCAGGGGGGATTCCCACATCACCAACCACGGACATCGGCAGAGCATCATGGGCTTATTGCCACTTTCTCTTTAGCACGACCCGCAACACACCCTTTTCTGGATCTATGCTGCTCAAACCTCTGGCCGCAACCCACTTCATGACCATTTACTGAGTTGTATGCTGCCTTTTAAAGCATGGTGACAGAACAGCAGATCAGGAATGGGTGTCTGATTCTTGAGCACCACCGTGACTGAGGGAGTTTGGGAGTTGGGAGAACTGAGGGGCCCCAGTCTTCCACAAAGTGACCAGAAGAAAACACTTGTCAAACGTGTGTGGCTTGTCCTGCGTTGCCATTCAGCCCTGTGTTGTTTAAATTGAGAGCAGTGAGCTTTCTCACAGAGAAGATTAGAAATGCCTTCAAAGCAGTGACCACACATCCTACTTCCTTGCTTTCACAGCTACTCCTGACAATGCTTGGGAAGTAGCTAGTTGTTAAACTAATAACCATATGGACTTTATTCCGTGTTGAGGGCTTGCGTAGTGATTCTTCAAGCAAAGGGTGACTTCTTTTTAAGTTTTTTTTTTTAATCTTTATTTTTTTTTTTAATTTTTTTTTTCAACGTTTTTTATTTATTTTGGGACAGAGAGAGACAGAGCATGAACGGGGAGGGGCAGAGAGAAAGGGAGACACAGAATCGGAAACAGGCTCCAGGCTCCGAGCCATCAGCCCAGAGCCTGACGCGGGGCTCGAACTCACGGACCGCGAGATCGTGACCTGGCTGAAGTTGGACGCTTAACCGACTGCGCCACCCAGGCGCCCCTAATCTTTATTTTTGAGACAGAGAGAGAGAGAGAGAGAGAGAGAGAGAGAGTTCAAGTGGGGGAGGAACAGCGAGAGAGGGAGATACAGAATCTGAAGAAGGCTCCACGCTCCAAGCTGTCAGCACAGAGCCCAATGTGGGGCTTGAACTCATGAACTGCGAGATCATGACCTGAGCAAAGTCGGATGCTTAAGTGACTGAGGCATCCAGGCACTCCAAAGGGTGACCTTTTTTAACCAATCTCCTTAAGCCTCCCCATCTTTACCCACCACCGGACATGGGATTTCTTCCGATAAGTGGAGAGTTCATATGGTTTATGCCAACTAGAGGAAATGTGAGTATGATTCCTTAAGCTGTGGGACCTTGGGTAAGCCTTTAACTTTGCTGGGCCTCAGTTTCATCGTCTGAGACTAGAAATGGGAGTTAGATGAGATGTTAGCTAAGAACATTTCACAGCATTACTATTCCATGATTCTCTCTTAGATCAAGCTGCTTGCCCTCCAGGCATTTTTTCCAGACATTTGAGGTTTCAACTCCTCCACGTTCTTCTTTGAGGTAACAGAGCATTCCCTGTCTTGTGCTTCCCGCCCTTAGGGGAAGGCAGTTTCCATGATTCTGGTTTGGTTAGGGATATAAGCACAGATAGGAAAGCAAACGATCCAACCGATACACTATTGTATTAGTTTTCTATTGCTGCATAATGAATTGCCACAAAGCTAGCGGGTTCCAGCAATACGAATTTATTATCTTGAACTTTTTGCAGTCCAGGAGTCCAGGATGCGTTAACTGAACTCTCCGCTCAGTCTTCTCAGCTGAAGTCAAGGTTTGGCTGGGACGGCAATCTCATTTGAGGCTTGCACCCTCATCTAAACTCATTCAGGCATGAATAGAATTTAGAACTATGTGGTTGCAGGACTGTGATCCCTGTTTTCTTGCTGGCTCTAGGCCAGGGGTTGCTCCCCTCCAGGCTGCCCTCAGGCCCTAGCCATGTGACCTTTTCACAACACAGCAGCCTGATTCTTCAAGGCGAGCGGGAGGGCAGCCTCGGATGCTTCTTGTCCATTTTAAAGGCTCACCTGATTAGGTCAGGCTCACCTAGAATAATCTCCCTTTTGATTACCTCAAAGTCAACTGATTAGGGACCCTGATTACATCTGCAATATTCCTTTGCCATAAATCAGAGAGGGATATGTCCCATCTGGGAGAGGGCTGTGGACACAAGGTAGCAGGGAGTTTTGAGTGAGGAGTATCTTAGAATTCTGCTCATCATGGCTCTGAAGGTATGGTTACAATCTCAAATGCCTACAGAGATAGGCACGGTTCCCCAAGGGAAACTCGTAGAGTCTGCAAGTAGAGAGTAGTGAGTGGGGTCTATGGTGAACTGGGGAAGACATGACTTCCCTAGACAGAGCAACCTGGGCGGGTGCCACACTGATAGCCAAGATGATCTAGAAGTCTTGATATCCACGCAAAAACTCCTGAGTTTTAAATCTGGACAGCCATCACAAAAATGGTTTTACAATTTCAAACTTAACAGAAAAAAATTTAAAACCCCCAATGCAGGTCAGAGGTAATCTGTCACCCATCAGTGTGTGAGTTCTGTATTAGAGAAAGCCAAATCTAGTTGAAGGAAATGATAAACTTGACCTAGCCAAGGAGAAACCCAACTTTTAAGGACAAAATTGCTTCAGGAAGACTGTGATCGTGGCAGTCAGCCAGGGCCCCGTAACATAGCAATGCATCTTGGGCTCCAGAAGCTGAATCTGTAAGCGAGACCCCTGAGGTGAAGCAGAGGGGGTAGAGGTGAGCACGGAGAGAGGCGTGGGCCCCACTGGGATCACTGCACTAAAACAGTATTTACCCTGAAAAAAGACTTTCTGCCTCGTAATGCAGGTCCGTGAGCAGTGTGGCACGTCACATCACATTTGTAATGCAACACCTTCAATGGTTTGCTAGAAAATTGCTCCCCAAATTATACTTCTGTGAAGAGTACACAGTAATAATGCACCACAAGGGCAAAGAAAAATGTATTCCAATTGGATATGTTGAATAATGTAATGTTTCAACAATACCAAAAAGAACGTTGTATTATTAAATTACCACAGCAGTTTTAAAAAGCACCATTAAAATCACCATGAGCCGGCATTAAGAGTGAGAATAACAAATATTGAGTTTTTCTGAGGGTTATGGTGGGACAAAAATCCCTCCGTCTACTTATAGTCTCAGAAAACAGACAGGCACTTACAGGAAAGGATGACTGCAGTGAAAGAGAAATCACTTTGGCTCTCATTCAATACAGGAGTGGCAAAGTTATAAAAGTTTAAACATCTCTTTAAGCAATCTGCACAGGTACAGTGAAGCGGGCGTCTGAGCAATTATACAGAGATGTGATCAGCACAGGGGGCCATTCTAGATCATTCAGGCTCCAGAATGCGTACCTTCTCTGGAATTTCCAGGCTTTGAGGGTAAAAGAGTCAGTGCTTTCAGTCCCCGTAATGATGGTCATTTCCTGTAGACCTGACTGGTATCCAGGTGTGTTATGAATTATGTAAAGTTTAACTTTCTGAACCTCGCGTGGTCTCTCCCCATAAACTCCCTCACTCCAGATCTGTTCTTGCTGGCTCCCAATTCCTCCCTGATCCTTAGATGACTTTGCTTTCTTGGAAATCAACCCACTTGGATTTTAACGCTTATGTAATGTGTCAATTAACCAATTTGATGCCTTCTTGATCTTCTCACAGGAGAAACCCAGAAGAATTGTCCTGATCAAGGCCCTTTGACTGCAGGAAAAAGAAATCCAGCAAAACTAGTTCAAGAAAAGAGGGAAACTAGTGGAGAGAGAGACAGAGAGAGAGAGGTGATTTCATAGTTTCCAAGAGCTGGTTCTGCTGCCGGGGCTCACATGGCCCTGAAAGCAGAACCGGGGTGCTTGCAAAAGAAGTTTCACTGTCATCCCCAAACTCTGGGGGCTGTTCACGTGGCTGCACCTATGGAGGTGGCCTTTGGTCTTTAAGGAATTGCTTCCTCTCCGCAAGTCTGCTTCGTTTTCTTCTGTCAAGGGGGAAATGGCCACCTCAGTTGTAGCTCTGCAGGACTCATCAGCAGTAAGACCCCTCATAGACTGATGAGTCTGAGGCCCAGTTCCATCCTGGAGTGAGAGGGAATTGGGTCAAACCCACCTTAAGCCCAGTGGGAATCCGTTCGATTGTTGTTTTCTTTCCTGTCAATCTCTTATTCATTAAACTTTGCATTGTCTTAATACCGTGACCCAAAGTAGGTGGAATGGGAACAGGGTTGGGAAATGCCACCATCTGAAATGGAAACCCCAGAAGGCCTACCATCCCATGGATGAAATTAACCATCTGCTTGAGAGATGACGTGACATGTGCTGCAGATAAGCTTAGAGAGTCTCTCCAGATGCATCGAGAAGCTGCAGTCTGAATGCCATTGATGTTAGGCACATAGTAAGCATGGAAATGGTACCACATTAATGATAGAAATAAGTAGTTGCTTTGCTTGGGATGAAGATAAAAGATGAAGATAAAGAATGGGTTGAAGAGTTACCATTTGTCTCTGGCTCTGTCCAGAGAGCCTTGATTGGCTCCAAGGGTTTCCTGGCCCGTTTGGTGGGTGCCACTCATTAGGCAGATGCTCCTTAGAGCTTGATGATGCCAACCATGAAAAATCTTCCCATGCCCTGCTCCGTAACCTTGCCTTGAGTTAGTAATTTCATTTTTCAAAAATACTTCCCACTTTAGAAAAAAATCTACTCAGCAGCTGTCAGCCAGTCTCATGAGTTTGATTAGCCTGAACCAATCATCCAGAACTTCAATGAACTCACAAAATTGAGCTCCTGAACCCTAAGATCTGAAGACCCTGGTGATCTTGTCAAGGTGCCAACCAATGAGCTCCTTCCTCGCTTGAATTACCCCAAAGAAAAGTCCTTATAGCCCAAGAGAAGCACAGTGAGAATCCCTGTGACAACTTTAGAGGGTCAGTGGTTCAGGACCTTCTTTTCTCCAAAGCTTTATTAGCAAGTCTGGCAGGGAGGATTCCCAGCCAGGCAAGGGGCAGGTAGCTCTGACATTGTGGCACAGACACATGTGACAGGTAGAACTCTCAGAATCCTTCAAGTCACCCAGGAAAGGCAGCTACTCTTTCTGCCTGTAAATATGGCAGCAATTGCCTGAAGTCTGTCATGAAAGGGTGGGACAAGCAGAACTTTGCCTTCTCACGAATAGTCTGGACAGTTTGATTAAGGCTAACTACAGGGTTTTCTCTCCTACTGTTCCAACTGTAGTTCTCAGTCTGCTCAGGCTGTCACAACAAAATAGCATCGACTAGATGGCTTAAACAGCAGAAATTTATTTTCTTATGGTTCTGGAGGCTGGGATGTCCAAATCCAGGTGCTGGTCAATTCAGTTTCTAGTGAGGATTCTTTTTCTGCCTTGCAAATGGCTGCCTTCTATCTGTGTCTTCACAGGGCAGAAAGGGAGGGGGTACTCTGTGTCTCTTCTTATAAAGGCAGTAATCCCATCAAACCAGTGCCCCACCTCATGACCTAGTTCCATTCCAAAGGCCCATCTTTGAAAATCATCACATTAGGGGTTAAGGTTTCAACGTATGAATTTTGGAGGTGGGGGGACAAAACATTCAGTTCATAACAGTTCTTTTCCTTCTTGTCCTTATTATTGACTTTTCCTCAGGGTTCAGAGCCTGGGGTTCAGGCCCCTGGGACCTGTGGTGCAGAGCAGACTGGAGGTATTGCAAAATGGAGGCTCCATGTCCTTTCAGAGAAGAGGTGCTGAGAAAGAAGGGCAGTTCGTGGAGCTTCCCTGGATGGAGCTTGTCCCTTATGAGCATGCCTACATAAGGTGTTATAGCTCAGGGACCAAACCTAAGGTGGTAGAAGGAGATGTGTCGAGATGTGACTTGGACCAATTTGATCATACGCAACTCTTGTGCTCCTTTTGGTAGGTGGTAGGTGTTTTGAGGCCAGCGAGGTTCATAGCATCCCACACTCTCATTACATTTATTAGCAAACAGCATAAAACAGATCATGCAACCTTTCCTGGAAGCTGAATAATATCCCAGAAATGATCCCTTTAAGTGCTTTAGCTGTCACCTTTGATGACAGTTCATTTGAGGCAGACATGACAATAAATTGGGAGTAGGTTGATACTGTCTTTCTAGTTGGCGTCAGACAACCAGATCCTCCAACTCAGTGGATAGTTACATGCCATTTAGAGGACATGCTTTGGGTTCCATCCCTAAGAATATCACCATAGATTTTGTTGTTTTTTATTTAAGTTTATTCATGCATTCATTTTTGAGAGCTAGAAAGCGAGAACATGGGAGGGGCAGAGAGAACGGAGAAAGAGAATCCCAAGCAGGCTTCATGCTGACAGCGTGGAGTCCAATGTGGGGCTCGAACTCACAAACCATGAGATCATGACCTCAGCTGAAGTTGGGCACTTAACCAACTGAAGCACCCAGGTGCCCCTTCATTGGATTTTTGTACTCTTTTCACATAAGGGTGGGGGATAGCTCTAAAATATTTTCGTCAGTCAACATGCTTCTCTGGCTTTGGCACTTAAGCCTCTCTTTCTGACTGGATTTAATATTCACTCTTGGGTTCCACACATTTATAGCTACATTTGGGGGTTTCCCACTGCCCAACCCTGTTCCTTAATACCCAAACTAACCCAGCCAACTGTACCAGTTCTCCCTGCCCTGAAGTGAGGTTGAGAGGTGGCGTTGAACAAATATCCAATAGGTATGGGAAGCAGAGTAACAAGAACATGGTCATTAATATGGGCCTTAACTCCCGTTAGACCTGGGCTATATTCCAGCCCTTCACTACTTGCTGTGTGACTTTGGGCAAGATGCTTAATGACTCTGATCCTGTTTCCTTAACTATCCAATTGTGTGAACATTGACTTCTGCAAAATTCCTGACACATAAAAATAGCACAATAAATGCTAGATATTATTACCAGTATTATTGTTGTCCTTACCCAATAGGTAAGCAAAATGCAGGGGTGTGGACTCCCTGCATCTGATTCTGGTCATCTAAGAGCTCCTGGACTAAGTTCTTGATGGGTTGTTGGTCTTGGTAAAAGGAGGGTAGCAGTGCCAGAGAAGACAGGCCAAATATGGGGAAGAAAAATGACAATAACTGGAAAGGCAGTCAGAGAGAATCCAGGAAGAATTAGAGGCAGAAACCCCAACCAAGAACTGGAACCCCAGGGCTCTGGGTCTCAGTCCAGGGGAAACCCAGTGCATACAGGGAAAGCCCAGCACAACCAGGCCTCACTGGTAGCAAAGGTGAACCTGAACTGTAATAGGATTAGACAGGGCTGTTTACCTCGACAGTCAGGATTCATCCTGAGGAATAGGGGTGTAGAGGAGCTGGAGATGAGTTCCAAACAGATTTTCTCAGTATGAAAAGCTTGAAAGGGGTCAGAGTTGGTTTCTGGGATATGAGGAACACACAGTATGAATTTCCCCAGGCCAGATCCTCAGCAGAGATCTTTGGCTCTGTCCCCAAGAGAAAATTCTAGCTAAAACCCAAATTGCTTGTTTATTAGCAAATATGAATAATGTACAAATTAAACCACCTGCTCTTGTTGAATTAATTTAGGTTATACTGGGGCCGGAATGGAGTGGCTGATGGTTAGTTAACACAATCATGCAAATTAACACACGCCTGACTTCCAGGCAGATCCCCACTGTCCACAGCAGGGGCCCTAAGGGAAATCAGGCAACAGACCTTCAAGAAAGCAATAATCTCTGCTTTATCTGTTCTGACAGTTTTCAGCTACTTTCCATGGGAGTCTTTTGGGGAGAATATTCAGTACCTTTTTTCTTAGCCCAGTGATGCAGGAAGCAGAAACTAAAACATGGAAAAGAATAACTTGATAATTGGTATCTTGGGCTAGTGTCCTTCTGGTGAGCTGGTGATGTTATCTTTGTGTGTCTCACATTTCTATCAGCCCCAGGGACTTACCTCTAAGCGACCAGAATTTTCTCTATCAGGTGGGTTATTTAAGGTTGTCGAGAAGACACGTACCTGAACCACCTTGGGTGAATGGGGCTTACTTCCAAGACACAAATGGAAGGGGTAGAATAGGACATCTTTTCCTTTTTAGCCACATACATTTGGGGTCTCAGCTCAGTGAGGACTAGAAAGTGGAGAACTGGAGTCACTTGGATCTAACGTGAGCCCACACATCCAGCATTCATATTTGCCGAGAGAGATGTCTTATTGGGTCACCTTGTCACCATCCAATACAGAGCATCTCTATTGGACTGAGTCCGTGCAAAGCCACCGCACTGGTGGTTGGCCACCCTCATGACCAGGTTGGGGCACCAATCCTGGGTGTGATGAGTTATGGCCCAGGCAGCATGATTGGCCCAGTAGATAAAAGTACAAAGCTGGGGACACAAGCATTTTTCAGAAGGGGGCTGACAGCATGAAGGCCCTTATTTCATCATTTCATCATAAACCGATCTCCAGAATACCTCTGTGATTTTAAGTTTAAATTTTGGCTTGGATCTTTATTGAATCAGCTGTGAAAGTTTTGGGAGTCTACTTAAGCTTTCTGATACGTAGTTTCCCAATCTGTAAAATGGGAGGACGAACCTAACCTTAAAATGTATGATGGGCATCAAATGACAAATTTGGCTATGAAAGCATTTTGTAATTCTAAAATGCCATACAAAATTCTTTTGTTTTGTTTCAAACTTTTGCTTTTATGATACTGCTTTTGATCAATGTGCTTAGTTATTTAAAAACGCAATATTACAATGCTGCCAGAAAAAAATAGAAAAAAAGATTGAGGTTAAAATTTCTATTACAGATAAAAGCTAGGATATACAGATAACTAATTGGATAATATTAAGCTCTTCTTTTAATTAGATATTCAAATCTCCATTCAGTACTTGACTACGGAGCAATCCCCCCCAGGAATCGTATCAAACAGAAAGTATTAGCATCAGAACTTCACTTGGTTTTAAAGTTTGCCTCACATTCCCTGTGGGTTGTTGCATGTTACATTAAACATATGGTAGGTTGCATGTAGCATTAATTAACTTTTGTTAAACATCTTGAAGAAGAGCAACTATAGGAATGGCTGCTAAATCCATAGATTGTGTATGTGTATTACTCTACTCAATGTGTGTAAACAAACACGAGATCTAATTTAGAGTTGACATATAAAAATTGGTAATGGATGTCACAGCATAATATCAGTAGAGGCAAAATGATTTTTTAAACACTCTTCTGAAATGTTCTGCCCTTTCTCAAGGGTAATTTGTCACTTCCTGATGTTCCAGTTGCCCCACTGGCTCTGTGAGCGGCATCAGAGCCTGAATTTCCCTACAGGCAAAGGCCCAGAATAATAATCCTTTGTGCAAACAGCTGCTTAGTTATGCTTGAGGTAAAAATCGTGATGATGGGCAATGTATCATCAAGAAGTCTCCATCTGATTTGGAGACATCTTGATGGTCTGTGTGGCACAGGCCTCTGGTTTGCTCAATGAAAAATCTGCTTGGTAGGTATAGTTCGCTGGGGCTACCACAACAAAGTACCACAGACTGAGTGGTCTGAACAGAAGAAATTTATTTTCTCACAGTTCTGGAGGCCAGAAGTCTGAAATCAAGGAGTTGGCAGGGTTGGTTTCTTCTGAGGCCTCTCTCCTCAGCTTGCAGATGGCTGCCTTCTCTCTGTGTCCTCACAAGGTCTTCCCTCTGTGATGTTCATGTCATAATTTCCTCTTCTTATCAGGACACCAGTCATACCAGATTAGGGTCTGCCCTAATGGCTTCATTTTAATTTACCTCTGTGAAGATCCTATCTACCCAAACAGTGACATTCTGAGGTTCTGGGGGTTAGGACTCCAACATGTGGACTGAGGGGACACAATTCCTCTCAGTGGGGAAAATTTTTTTGGCTCAGGGCATCCATTCAGCTAATGAAAATATTTTCTTTTCTTTTCTTCTCTTTTCTTTTCTCTTTTCTTTTTCTTTTCTTTTTTCTTATTTTTTCCTGTTAATTCCAAACAGCAGCTCTCCCCTATAGCTTCCATTTTTCATCCTCAGTTCTTCATTTCCAAAACCAGTTCTGAGTTTTTCCCGAGGCTGGTTCTGGTCTGCTGGAAGAGAGTTTCTCTGATCTAAAGACCATAAAGGAGTCATGTATGGCCCCAGTTTATGCTGGCGAAAGAGGATCTGGAAAATGAGGACAGTTGTGGGAGATGGGCAATGACTGGAGCCTGAAGTGAGCTCTCAGGCCCATGAACTGGCTATCAAGTCCCTAGAACTGAATGCTAGAATGGCTACTCTGCAAGTCTGATGGAACTTTCTGTGACAGTGGAGATGTTCTATATCTCCTCTGTCTAGTACAGTAGCCATTAATCACATATGGCTATTAAGCATTTGAAACATGGCTACTACAACTGAGAACTGAATTTTTAACTTTACCCAATTTTAGATAATCTAAATTTAAATAGCCACATGGAGATAATTGCTACCATATTGGACAGCACAGCCCTAGACCAAGGATAAATAAGAACAGTTCTGGTATTTGTGAAATCCAGTCAGATTGGGGCACCACAAACCACCCCCTCCAACACACACACTCTCCATACCCTCTGCTATCAATTTAAATGGCCTTTGGAGAAAAAGCTATTGCAAAAGTTGGCTGTGGTATTCACTCCCTGCCACCAGCTTCAAGTTGGGGGCCCCATAAAAAGCTAGCTTGGTTTATTGCTTTGCATACAGAAATCTCCAAGAGACCAGATGAGTATAGATAGGAATGTTCCTTAGCCACAGTGGAAATGTTTCTTACTAAGAAATATACCTCTCTGGAAATATTAACTTGGCAGATGGGTTGAAAGTAATTTTGAGCCTATTGTGGCTTCCTTTGCAAATACTACGCTTAAATTGGAAGTCTCCATCGGAATGTGGCTTTAGTCAAAATAGGCAGGATCCATAATGCCTGTTGGTTTTTAGCAGGGGCCAGTAATATCACACAGTGTAAAAGGGATAGCATCTTTGGAAAACAAGTCACTTTTACTCACTCTGATCATGCCTCTGGCTCTACAGAGCTTAGGTGAGTGCCAATTTGGAGACCCACCATTTTTATTTGTTATTTCACAGAGGTAAGCAGGGTGGGAGCTGCCCAAGACAATGAAGGTAGCCATTACCCTTCGTTGGGCTAAGTATATAATTTCCCCAGTGATCCTCTGAGTAATAACAAAAACTTATGTGAGGTACATGTAGTGTTATATTCCCTGGGGCTTAATATGGCTTTCACTAAAATTGATTTTCTGAAATCTTGCAATATGCCTCATCAAACTAAATGAAACCTGCACTGGTTTTATAAGATGTGATTGGATTCCATGTGATAAATTAACCCTCACCGTCAGAGAGGCACTGGGTAATAGGCTGGTTCATTTCAGCCCCCACAGCTGCCATCCAGGATTTTAATTTTTCCACAGGTCCTTATTTAATTCCCTCTGGGATTGGGAGGACCTTCCACCCAAAAGCCTCTGTGGGCTTAGCTGGCACAGCTGAAAATCATTTCTCCCAAGATGGTGATTTATCTCTGTCTTCCATGTGAAAGAAGCTTGCCTGTGGTGAAGAGAGGGCTTCGAAGGACAGAGAACAAAGGCGAGGCACATGCAGGAATTTGAGGGCTTTAGGGAAATGGATTCTGTAAGTGGTCAGACCTGGACTTTGAGGAGAAGATCACTTTTATTCCTCCATGACCCTTCCCACAGTAGCAGCATTGGGTTATATTAGGAGGTATTAGACACCCTGTCATGACCTGCTTTTTTAAACTGTGTGTGTGTGTGTGTGTGTGTGTGTGTACAACACTTCTTGGACTGCTGAAAATAGCTTTGCATCTCTGAGAAAAAAATGACTGACCATCTGAAACTGAGCCTTCCATTTGTAAAATAAACCTGTTAGTTGTGCCTAAGCAACCCAAGGGGGACATCTTCCTTTGGAAGGGAAAAGTAAGTATGGTTGAGCTTTGGTTCAACCTGTCCCTAGGAGATGGGCTCCTAAGGAAACAGCTTGAGAGAAATTGAGAGCAAGTCCTAGGGGAGGAAATGATCTCTTCTGTGGGAGCAACTGAGATCCATTAGGCAAGGATACCTACATAAGCATTTCCAGAAGACCATGGTTTTTCATGACAATATTGAAATCTAACTAACATTATGCACCAAGTACCTGGGGAAATCGATAGCAAGATCGCTTATCAAGCAGAAAGATACTCTAGATGCAAGCATTATATTGCTAAAAATCCAACTCTGTTTAGACAGACACTCTGAGCGGTGGAAGTAGCAAGGGTTTAAACAAACCAAGTGCCAGGTTCCCTCTCTAGACCCACCACAGCTCAGAGCATATTCATTCTTGGCCCCACTCCCTTCTTTTTCCTAAGGTCTTGCCCAAGCTAATAAGTTTCAGAAAAAGCAAAGAACTGACAGCTTCCCCCAAGCAGACTGTGTAGTGTCTTGTTTAGCTGGAGGGTAATCTTTTCAGGGAGGAGAACCAATGTGGGAGAGAGAGATTTGGGATTTGTGAAAGATTTGGGGGAAGGGGATGAGAAAAATGTGGGGGTGTTTTCTGTTCAGGAGAAAAATGAAAGCCACTGTTTCTCAACCAGAGACCAAATTATTTATCCAATAGAACAGACTCTTGGGTAGTGAATAAAGTTACCTGGGAATACAGAGAAGTAGGTTTAAGAGCAATTAGGTGTCACTGAGGAGTATTTTGCAGTGGCAACAAATAATGGGTCAATTTCATTATTAATCATTAAAATAGTAATGATATAGGCTTTGTTTGCAAAAATGTTTTAGCTTTGTTATTCAAATTACTGTTTTCTTTATTAAAATAATAAATAAACAGATCCCGGCATGCAATTGCCCTTGTCTGGTTCCTTCTTGCTTTTCCTCTATTCTTATTTATTGCTATAACCTGAGTGTCAAGGTGCATAAGAAATGCTCTGTTCTTCACTGGGAGGGAGGCTTTCTAAGGAGCAAAAGTTGACCCTGGACAGGTTCAGCTGGAAGGCTGAGCCCACCTAGCTGGGATAGTTTCCTGGGGCTACCATGACTGTCTCTCCCTTCTCTTAGCATCTCCAAATGGGCCATTCTCCCCCACCTACTAGGCAATGACTATTTGCTATTGGTTTTGTCTGGCCCTGTCAAGACCTGAAACATACCTGTGGCCTGGATACCTTGTTAGGTTTGATGTAGGTTCTAGACTCACTTGAACTCCATCATCTTTCATTTTACCCTTGAAGTGGATAAAATGGAGGGAGTAACCTTGGGTTAATTAGGATCTGCCATTTGTTTATCTTTCTCCTCTGACCTCAGTATTCTAAGTATACCGAGGTATATGGTGTGTGTGTGTGTGTGTGTGTGTGTGTGTGTGTGAGAGAGAGAGAGAGAGAGAGACAGAGGGAGAAATGGTAACTTAATCAGAAAAAAAATAATCCCTCCATGCTGTAACCTCTTTCTGTTTATGAAGGGCACCTTCAAAGGGAGCCCCAGCCCTTTGATAGCATGCTAAAATGTTCATTTTTAATTAGTTTCTACTTTCTTCATATTGCTGCAATTAATCCTGCTTCCTAACTTTCATCTCTATAAATAAAGGTATTTAACAGAATTGTAGGGTATTTATATCCTCTGTACCTTCTGTTCTATCTTGCAAAAGCACATTATTCCAAGAGATGCATGTGCTCTGACCTTATTCCAGAAGGTGCAAAAAGAAGCAAGTTTCCTACCATTTATGGCTTCTTGAGAGTTGAATCTCTGTCTCCAGGACACTGCTGGGCCCAGATTTGCTCAAACAAGCCCAATGGGGTTGTTTGTTGGGTCCACATGCTTCAGCCTGAGCTTCTCCCAAAGGCCACAATGATCTCAGAGGCACACTGAGGCCGGGTGGGGCTGGCTCGGCCCTGGGATGAGAACCACGGGGAGCACTTAGCAGCCATTGTGGCTATGGGGCTCAAGCAAAGGTTCTCAGCCACCCCCTCCCCCAGATCTGCAACTGTCATCTTCAGAACTAAGTCATCAGGGAGACTTACCAAGGTAATAGTGAAAAAACAATTTGAATTCTACAGGCCCCATCCCTAAACCTGGATGTGTTTGTTGATTGGTAAAAATAGAATTTGGGTGGAGAGAGTACCTTGTCCTATATGGTAATTCAGCCCTATTTTGGTTTCTAATCTGAACCATATGGCCTACATTCCTTTTACCCAGCAGTGGGTGTGACTACCATGTAGGGGGTGTTGAGAGGACGATGGCTGAGACGTGGTCAGTGTCAGCACGTGGACCACTGTCCTTGTCCTGAACACAAAAGTCTTGGCATGTGGGGATATGGTCACATTTCACAACCTAGAGATGGTAATATTTACTGTTCAGCCTCTTTTAGAAATTCTGGGTGAGGTCAAGGAAGAGGCAGTGATAGCAGAGAATAAGAGAGGGTGTCAAAGAGATACAACTACAGTGTGGGGAAAAAGGATTTTTTATATTTATAATGATAAAAAGATTTTATTTGGACAAAGGCGTTCAGTTTTTCTTTTAGTATCATCTTTAAGAGGAAAAAATCAGTTTCTTCCCTGCTACTGAAGAAACATGGCTGTAGCTTATGCTTGACAGTGTGGTTTATGTTGTATAATATCTGGATGATTTCATGTAAATGTGACAGTTACAAATCGTATTTCCTCCGAGATGTGTCTGAGGGTGTCACATGCTGCTGTGTCCCCTCCCTGGGCACCAGCCTAACACAGCTATAGTCAAGTAACTACCTTCCTGAGGGTACACTTTGCCACGATCATGAGAATGTACATTGACCACCATCAATTCCTAGTTTATATTAAGGCTTCTCCTAAAAATTCAGCTGCACTGTCTACCTCCTCTCAGGTATGCACTCTGCTCTCCCGACTGTGTCCCTGCAAGCTTCCCCCCACCCCACCCAAGTGCTCAGAAACATCTTTCACCTTACCACAATTCAACCCACAATCTCTTGGCCTTGGAATGGGTTCAGTACGGAGGAAAGAAACCAAGAATAGCATTTGAAAGTCTCATGCCAAGGCTGACAACGTGAGTAGGTTTCTAGGACTGTGTCTTTCAGATGGAAACCAAAACTCAAGATGTTTTTAATTCCTTGGCAGCCTGTCTCCACCTTGACTTTTCCATGCAAGGAGGTGTAAGAAGTCTATTTACAACTATTGTATAATGTAAAGGCAAATTATTTTGTTGCTATGTTTATTCCTGGTTAATTGAGAAAATTATTCCATTTAGCCAAGAGTAAAACCTCTGAGATTTTCTTCTCGTTTCTCTGCATGTCTGGGGAAACAGGCAGCAGTAACAATCATGCCCTATTTTATTCCTAGTTAAATGAATTATCATAATAATAATTACCAGTAAAACATCTGGTTTTGGCACAGCTCAACCACAGGGATTTCTCAGGGCAAGATGTGATCTTTACCCTCCATTCTTAACCTTTGCTTGACTTCCCAGCTCCCTAGACTGACCTCCACAAGATTTGAGCAAGGGACCTTTGAAAGTTCGTGCTACTTTCACATTTAGATGAGCCATCCCTTAAGAGACTTTGCTGTTGTTGTTATTATGCACAATACCTTTTTTGTATGTCTTTATTTCTTGTTTAGCTTTCTATGGAAACCATTTGCATGATAACGGAGTTTTGTTCTTTACATCTGCTCCTGTTGTTTCTCCCAGTGTGACCACCTTGTCCACTTGCGGTGGAATTCACCAGGATGCTGCTTCCTGAGCAAGACACCTCCTGGGGTTCGATGCTCTGAATCTGGGGATGACGCTAATGCTCTTATCAGATGGGGAATTTGTTTACAAGTTTAAGGTTCCTGAAACAGGAACAAACTTAGTTACCCAGAGAAAGCCGTACAGACAGAGAACAATTAAGTGGGAACCACTTCATCAGAGCTCCCTGGGATTGTTGTTAAAACACAGATTCTGGGCTCATACCCTAAACCTACTGAATCAGAATTTCTGACATCTGTATTTTACCCCCCTCCAACCCCACAGGTAGTTTTAAAGCCACACTAGGTGGATGAGCTACTGAGTCAGAGTAGGAGAATATCTCATCAGGCAAAGAACCTTAACCTCGTGGTTTGGGACCTGACATCTGGAAATCTGCCTACTAATTCTGGAATTAAGAGGTTTGCTTAATGTAACTGATGCTGACATATGTCTGGCCACACAAATGTGTTCCTGGCAGTGAAAGCTACAACGGGTTAAGGCATTGAAGCTGTCTCGGGACTCAGCGTGTCAAACAGGAAAACAAAGTCAGTATGACCAATATAGTGTGATGGAAGCAAAGTTCATGGACCAGGAATCAGAGAAGACTTGGGTTCTGGGTTGGCTATGTCATTATCAAATGCTCAGTCTTGGTCACACAATGTTGTTGATCTGGGCGTCAGTTTCCAAATCTGTAAATGAAAGGATTAGAATAGATCTGTGTTTGCCATGCGTTTTCCTCAGGGTCCTAGGGTCCTAGGAAAATCGAGAGGCAGGAAAGAGGCTGAGTGGGTGAGGTTCAAGATCTGTCCTGCCCACTTCAACCAGAGAAGCTCAGCTTTTGTCTCTTTCATACATCACACTTCTGCAAAGAAGGTTGTTTTTGAGAAGAGACCGTCTGCTGTTTAAAAAAAAAGGTAAAAGCAGGGCGCTGGGTGGCTCAGTCGATTAAGCTTCCGACTTAAGCTCAGGTCATGATCTTGTGGTTGTAATTTTGAGCCCCCGTTGGGCGGGGGGGGGGGTGCTGACAGCTCAGAGCCTGGAGCCTGCTTCAGATTCTGTGTCTCTCCATCTCTCTCGGCGCCCTCCCCTGCTCATGCTCTGGTCTCTCTCTCTCTCTCAATAATAAATAAACATTAAAAAAAAAGGTAAAAGCAAATTATTTGACTAGATGATGTGTAAGATCCCTTCGAGCACTATGATTTAAGATAATGTTTTAGTGGGTTCAAGTGGTTTACCTAGGAAAATACATCTTCTCTTAAAACAGAGGATTATGAAAGACTACACCAACCACTTTTGCATGTCAGATCCATCTTACAAAATGTTAATTAACATTGCAATTAAAAATAAGTCAAGGATATAGAAGTTCTATTCTCCCACACGAATAGATATAAACTTTAGAATGTTTCTATCAAAGAGAAGTTTGGGCTTTTCCAACCCCAAGATATTTTATGAATAGTTAAAGATAATAGCTGAATTCATAACACTGCTAAGGTTTTCCTCAAAGGAAAGCAGCAGGGGTTGGTGGAGTCTGAAGTGTTTGAGCAGGTTGACAGCAATGGCTAATATTGGGTTTTGAAATCTATGTGTATTTAATTTCTGTGTAGGCTGTATTCCGCATTAATAATGGACAATCTGGAGTTGATTGTTCTCCGCAAATAGCTGCTTCATACTGGCTTTTCCATCAAATCACTCAGAGCAGAGAAACAGAGCTATGGCCAGCAGACAAACATTGGGCTAAACCCATCTGTCCGCGAGTGGACTGAGACACCCAGGCCGAGTCCCCCAGTCTTTTCCTGCCCCACTTGTACCAGGTGAAAAATAGGGGGAAGATTTGTGGCCGACTGTTTACATTAGGGAGTTCCTTCACATTAGGGTAGGTTTTTTGGAAAGTTCATGGGTTGTGTTAGTGTCCTAGGGCTGCCGTAACAAAGTCCCACAGACTGGGTGGCTTAAAGAAGAGAAATTTATTTTCTCACGGTTCTGGAGACAAGAAAACAGAGATCAAGGCATAGACATGGTTGGTTTTTCTCAAGTCTTCTGTCTTTGGCTTGCAGACAGCCTTTCTATCTTTGTGTGTGTTCATATGGTCATCTCTCTGTCTGGTGTCTCTTTTTCTCTATGTCCTAATCTCCTCTTCTTATAAAGACATCAGTCAGATTGGATTAGGGCCCACCCGAGTGACCCCATTTTTATTTAATTACTCTTTAAAGACCCAGTCGCCAAATACAGTTACATTCTGAGGTACTGGGTGTTAGGGCTTTGACATGTGAACTTCAGGGCACACAATTCCCACCGCTCAGCCCATAACAGTGGGTCAGTATGAGTAGAGAGCTTTGGGTTGTACTGAAGAATTACTTGTATTATTACTGTTGTTGATGTTACTTATTATGAGGCTGCTACTACTTAGGACCCATTTTGCCGTAGATGATCAATTTCTGATCAGGACATCTGGGGGGCTGGTCTCCAGGATTCCTGCACAGAACTGGCCAGTCCTGCCCAAGCCTGGTATGAGAGTGTGTCCCTTTTTTTTTTTTTTTCCCAAAGTTTATTTATTTTTGGGACAGAGAGAGACAGAGCATGAACGGGGGAGGAGCAGAGAGAGGGAGACACAGAATCGGAAACAGGCTCCAGGCTCTGAGCCATCAGCCCAGAGCCCGACGCGGGGCTCGAACTCACGGACCGCGAGATCGTGACCTGGCTGAAGTCGGACGCTTAACCGACTGCGCCACCCAGGCGCCCCTAGACGTGTGTCCCTTCTTAAAAGGAGTCCAGGCCATGGGAGTGCAGCGGACCTGGCTTTCCAGGTTGCTGGTTTTGTAAATTCTCCATGCATGTCATTTACTTCTGTCCATTCAGCATAAGGCATTTACTGATGAAATCATTTAAATTTTATTTTGAGGTGGAAGAACAAGCCAAAAAAATTTTTTGAAGATATCAAATAAACAATAATGGCTCTGCCAGAATAAGGATTTTAACAGTGGGACAGTATGTCTCATTTCGATTCATACGGGAAGGATAAAAATAGCCCAACAACAATGGAAAATTATGAAAAGTGCCTATTGAGCAGTCGCTGAAAGCCCAGTAGGGCTGTGAAGGGAAATAAATGCATATCTAGAGGCTACATTTTGCTCTCATTTGCCAGTGCATATCTTCTTGGGGTGGGCATCTACTCGTGCTTGATAAATACCTGGTGATTGATTAATAGAGAAAGATTAGCTGAATACAGGGCTGCAATCCCAGACTTTTTGCTTTTAATATTTAAAGAATTCTGAACTTAAGCCTTCCTGTGTCATAATAGCTTAACTTCGGAGCAGGAAGGAGAAGACACCCCCTGCCATTCAGGAATGCCTAGGGACTCAGAGTTAATGACAGTCACGGTGTTCTGTCCTAGGAGGACCCAGACGTGTATCTAGAACAGTTTAAATGCTTCCAAGCACTCCTTTCAACTCTGACTTTGGAATTATTTTCCTGGGTGTGTTTGTTAGTGGATACACTCTGACCACGTTGTCTATTGGCCACTTTTCTGAGCTGGCTTTGGGGGTTGGGGGACAGTGCGTCCATAACTTTTTCGCTCTCATGATACACGTAGAAAATGGTGTTTGTGGGGCGCCTGGGTGGCGCAGTCGGTTAAGCGTCCGACTTCAGCCAGGTCACGATCTCGCGGTCGGGAGTTCGAGCCCGCGTCAGGCTTGGGCTGATGGCTCAGAGCCTGGAGCCTGTTTCCGATTCTGTGTCTCCCTCTCTCTGCCCCTCCCCCGTTCATGCTCTGTCTCTCTCTGTCCCAAAAATAAATAAATGTTGAAAAAAAAATTAAAAAAAAAAAAAAAAGAAAAATGGTTGTTTGTAGGGCATGCTGGGATAACCAGGTGTGTCAATCAGAGTCCAGTTCAGAAAATCAGAAACTGCTCTAGTTACTATTACAGAGAGAGTGGATTACAGGGAACTGGTTAAACAGGCACTAGAGCTGAGACGGTAACCCGGATGAAGTATTGCCGCTGGACCCCTCTAGGGTGGGGAACAGAGGAGAGGAGCTGGGGACTACCTGACCTGGAGCTTGGAAGAGGGTCCCAGACAGCTGGGACCAGTTCTCTGAGGAGGGGCTGTTGGTCAGTGGCTGCTGGTGACCGAGGAACTTGGAGAAGGGAGCCTAGCCTGCCGGGGCTTCGCTCCCAGGAGGGGCAGCGCCTGGTTGCTGCTGGTCCTTTTGAGGAGGGCAGTAAGATACATTTTTGGGTGGTGGACAGAAGGTGGAAACTAAAACCCACTGCTGCTGCAGGGTTGAGGAGACAATGCTCGGTCATCATCGACTGAATAACCAGCAAACAGGCAGGAGCACATCCTCTTCCTCCCCTCCCCTTCCAGTCTTCTTCTGCTCCTTGTAGTTAGAACCCTGCAGGGAGTCATCTGTAAAAGGAGAAACATTTGCAGCTCCCCAGCACTAACATCACAGAGCAGAGTACAGAGGGTGGCCGTGGAATCCGGAGGCCATAGCTTAATAGTTGGCACCCAGGACTATCAGCCCAAGGGGGCTGACCCTACTGTCCCAGCGAAGATGGGGAGCCAAATCTCAGCCTACCTGTAAACTGTCGAGTGTTGGACCCATTGGGAGGTGCTGGTTTAGGGGCATAAGTGTCAGCAAAAATGAGATGCACTAGTGTGTGGTGGGGAGAGGATGCTGCCTGGGGACCAAGGCAGGACCTGGTGCATGCCACCAGACAAGGAGAACGCCAGTGGGGCCTGATGGGAGGACAGAAAGAACCCAGTGTCTGAATGTGGGCTCCTGTGGAGTGATTGCCGGAGCTAAAGGCAGTTTCCAGCCCTTAAAGCCATTCTGACCTGGGGCAACTACTTAACCTTCCCCAGCTTCATGGTGCTGCTGTGAGGATTAAATGAGATAATCCGGGTAAAGTGCTTAGCCCAGCGCTTGTCACAGGGTGAGCATTCAATAAGTGTTAGTCCCTATTATCAGAAAATTGTGGAACTCGTTCATCCACTTTCTTTGTGATGGTGATTGTTGTGCAGGCACATGATGACTCATTTTCTCATCCTGACAGGTCTGTGCTACCCAAATGCTGCATCGGGTACAATTTGATCTTTGCTGGCCAGCTAGATAATGCATCCACCCTTGCAAATCTGGTAGGGAGAATGGGTCCATACAAGGTCATTTCATCCAGGAGGAGATTTTTCTTAAGCTAAATAACAGTGTGGCTCTAGCACATGTGACCAAGTCAGCTCCCCTGTTAGCAGGGAGTTTAATTTTATGTATGATTGGAATTAGTACTATTTTCCCTTATTTATAAACAGCCATGTTACAGCAGCCATTACTCAGTTCCTTATTACTATTCTTGGTGACTGTGGGCATCTAACCAAATATGTGATTATATATGGGCTGGCTTTATGGTTGGCTTTGGGAGGCACCAGTTTCCACGGCTCTGTGGTGTTTTGAAGGCACTGCAAGGCCCGGGATTCTGTCCATGAGACCAGCACAATAACACTTGCTTCAGACTGCAAGCAACCTCTCAAAATTTATCCCATGGTCTTGCTCCTCTGTCCTGTTCCTGCCCCCCATATCTGGCTGCTGTCCTTGAACTTCAAGTTTAACCCTCGGTCTGAACGGTGGGCACCTACCTAATATTGCATGCTGCCTTGGACCAAATGTGACTCTCTCATCCCTGACCTGGCTTGTCCGGGATTCTGGATCCATGCACTGGCTCTGCTTAGGTCAATTAATGTGTGTTGGTGGGGGAGGAGCCCAGATGGAGATGATCTTTGTCTATTCGAAGGCATCTAACATCTCACCGTTAAGAATGCATTGCTTTAGTCCAATATAGAGCTTGGCATGATAATGGTTTTTACTTGAAGAAAGGGTGTCATGATAAACCCATTTGGGAAACAGTGGGTTAAACAAGGTTAAATAGGTTCTCTTTTCCCCCAAATCATCTCTGAGTTGCTAAGGTACTGATTTTAGTTGGTGAATCTCCAACAAAGAAAGAAGTAGCAGTCACCCAATAGTATATAACCATCAACTCATTTTTTTGAAAGAGTAGTGCTCGGGACTGGAAACTATTTCTAGTTTAGACACCGACCTTTTCTTATCATCTCTCTCTCCCTCTTGGTGTCTTCTTTCTAAATAAAAATATTTCTGGAAGGAAATATGTATCAAATCAGTGTCACCTTAGTGAGACTTAATTCGATGAGTTTCCAAGCAATTTGGGTTTTTCCTGCACAAAGACTCTCACAACCGTCTCTTTCAGACTGTCTGCCTGGGCTTGGCCTGGCAGGTTGTGTAAAAGAGGTGGGTGGAGGGATGCCTGGGTGGCTCAGCTGGTTAAGCGTCTGACTCTTGATTTTTGGCTCAGGTCATGATCTCACGTTTCATGGGTTTGAGACCCGCGTCGGGCTCTGGGCTGACAGCACAGAGCTTGCTTGGGAATCTCTCTCACCCTCTCTCTCTGCCCCTCCCCTGTGTTCTTTCTCTCTCTCAAAAGAAATAAACTAAAAAAAAAAAAAAAAAAAAAAAAGGTGGGTTGGAAGAGGCTGATGTGGGAGATGTGGTTCCTGAAACACCGATCTTTTCCTTTATTCCTTATTTTGTTTCCTTAATTACCTAAGTGCTGACTTTTTTGTCCCTTTTGTGTTCTCCAGATGGCCATTGATCTGGTAGAGATTAAGATAATGGAATATTTGTGATGCAGGGGGTCCCTGTGCTGATCTCCAGCTGCTTCTTCATTCGGGAGAAAGAAAGAGAGGTTGAATGCCACAGTAGTGTCTCCTGATTCCAAGGCCAGGGCTCTTGCGTCCTGAGCTAAGATGCCCCCAGGACTGTATTAATAATGTCTTTTTATTCCACAGTTTTGATGCTTAGACATCTTGAGGCCTGGCTGACCAGAGAGACTGCCCCTCCCAAGACTAGCTAATTCCTCGAGATAGTAAACAAATCTCCTTGCCTACAGTTGTGACTTTCAACGCAAACCAACCAATCCAGAACCCACGCCCCCAACCTCCTCCTCCATCAGGGTCTCACACTCCAGGTCACTCTGCATGTTCTAAGACCCCAGGGCGGGGCACCAGGCAACTAGGGATAGCCCCCAAGCCCCAGAGCTTGCTGAAAATTTCCAAACTAGCCAATCTTAAACTGTTTACCCCCGCCTCGCCCGTTCTTTGCCACAGAATCCACAATAAAGCCTCTTGCCTCAGCCAATCCCCGTCTCTGTTCAGTGACCCTGGCGCCTCCTCTTATGATGCCCCCTCCCTGGATGGCATAGCATTCCCCCTCCTCTTGGGATCCGTGAGAATAATAAACTATCTTTTCAGTGAGAGTTGTTTACTGATCTGTACCATACCTGAATAATAAGAAAACCTATATATTTTTAATGTGTATTTATTTTTGAGAAAGACAGAGAGAGAGCAGGGGAGGGGCAGAAAGAAAGGGAGACACAGAATCCAAAGCAGGCTCCAGGTTCCGAGCTGTCAGCACAGAGCCCGACACGACGCTCGAACCCACGAACCATGAGATCATGACCTGAGCCAGAGATGGACACTTAATCAACTGAGCCACCCAGGCGTTCCTAAACCTATATTTTTAAGCAGGGCTTGGTCTCAGGGAACTGCCTGAATTTTTGGAAGGACACAGAAGCTCTCCAGAATTTGGGTAGATGGAGAACCTGAAGAGGGATCTTCTGGTGGCAGAAAGTTGTATGGGTAGAGCCTGCAGTTTTCCACCCTTGGAGACGGACTCCCTGAGGGAGGGCCTGTCATCATCTCTCCCGGCCCCGAAGGATTTCTCTTTCTTGGGTCCAACACTGACAAAGCCACAATCCCTTCCCCCTGTTCCCTTTCACACAAGCCAGACAAGCCAGGTTTTCAAAGGGAAACTGACTTCAAAAATAAGGGAAATCAAAAGGAAAATACACCAAGAAAAAAAAAACCCAAACAACAACAACAAAAAAAACCCCACCAATGCACACATGCACATGAACAAAAAACGAGAAGTAAAACAGAATAAAATAAAATGAAGGGAAGAAAAGGGAGAAAAGCTAAAAACGGTCAGCTTCAAAGCTCTGGGTTGCAGCCACCCTGGCCACGTTCCAATCTGATCCTTTTAGTCTGCGGTGAGATGAGCTGTTTCTCAGTGACAGTGAGCCTCCCCTTCCACAAGTGCTCCATGCCCCAGCCCTCCTCCCCCAACCCCGTTACATTATTGATTAAAAAAACAGCCTCATTATGGGGTCCATTTGGCAGTAACGTCTCCCTCTTTGGATATGGTCCAAGACCAACCACTGCTATGCTCAAATATTTCTCTGGAATGTAACTATTCCATCCAGTTTGCACCCTGCCTTAGCTCTCAGGCCACACCCCTTCCTGCAGTGCCCAGAGCCCCAACACCCACCAAACTCCATCTGTCTCCTGCTGTCGCTGCCTGTCCACCAGCTCACTGTGGCCCTTCTTTAGCTTTGCTGCGTAGGTTTTTCTTCTTGTCCACTTGGATGTGACAACCCAAATCTTGCTTGTCTGACTCTTGGCCTGTGACCTTGACACTCTGGAAGACTTGGACATAAAAAATTGTCCCAAACTCCAGTCTAGGCTTTTGGGACACTAGAGCCCTAAACTCCAGATTATCCAGAAGGGACAATGTACAGAAACCATGTTATTAGAAGCTATTCTCTATGTCCCCACATATAGTAAACAAACACCATCACTCCCATTCAAAAAAAAAAAAAGAGAGATAAGCTAAAAAGGTAGAAGGCATAGACGGACTGAGGCAAGGGCAAACAAGGCTCTCTGAGGTTACGTGACACTATTAATAGCTATAACAAATATCATTTCTCCTACTGAACAAATCACTATGGGACTCCACCAATGTGTTGGGTACCATGATTCTAGGCACTGGGGATATCAGTAGCTAAAACAGACAAAAATGTCTGTCCTCACATGGCGTATATTCTAATGGAGAGGAGAGAAAGACCCCAAACGTAATAAAGAGGCAAATTAATTAGTATGTCGGAAGGTGGTGAGTGCTGATGAGAATCAGGAAACTGAAGCACACTGAGGGAGAAGTGCAGGCCAGAATCCTAAAAGTCAGTCAGTAAAGGCCTCACTGAGAAGGTGCCATCTGAACAAAGACTTAAAGGGGGTGAGGATGCAGATATTGGGGTAAGTGTTTTAGGCAGACAGTTCTAGAATAGCCAGTGCAGAGGCCCTGAGGCCGGTGCGGCTGCAGCAGAGTATATGAGGGGAGAGCAATCAGAAAGGGAAGGGTGCAGGACTCCAAATCATGGGTGTGGTAGCCATCCTAAGAACTTTGGCATTTACTTTGAGTGAGATAGGGAGTCAATGCCAAGTTTGGAACCGAATGATATAATCTGACTTCGATTTTGAAGGAAGTACACTTTTTTGTTTTAAGATTTTATTCTTTTCAGCAATCTCTACACCCAACATAGGGCTCAAACTCATAACCCTGAGATCAAGAGTCACATGCTCCACCAACTGAGCCAGCCAGGGGCCCCGAAAGAAATAACACTTTTAATTTATTGAACACTTAGGGTGGTGCCAGGAATTGCACTAATCACCAAACATGCACGGTCTTCAAATCTTCACAGCTGCTTATAGGGAAAGATTCTATTATTGTAATCTAAACTTTAAGAAGTGAGGAAATTGACTCAGAGAACTAGGAAACATGTCCTAGGTCAGCTAATAAATCAAGATGGCTGGCATGGAACCCCAGTCTTTCTGATTCTGAAGCTACACTTGAACCATCCTTTTGTGCCTTGGGACTTGTTACTAATCGAACCCATTGGGCTTTTGCCTACACAGCTGTGGGACCCAAGGAATTTAACAAAAATCCCCTACTCCTGGACAAGCAGAGCAAGACTAATTCCATTTTGTGCTACACCCACCATCTCATGTATAACCCCCATATGACCTACTTATTGCTTAAGACACTCCCCCACCCTGGTCAAGCCGCTGAGCGCACCCTTACTGGAAACCAGCTCATATAGGAATGCAGAACCCCTAACCGCCAAAGAATGTAAACCCCGCCTTTTGCGCGCCAATTCTGACCAGAGTGATAGGCTAGTTCAAACAGTTACTATAGGGTACATTGTAATTCAATTGGCCACGTGTGTGTGGACTGACATGACTATGCAACTTTCTGTGTGTGTTACAATCTCATTGGCCACTGGCCCCTATAAAACTGCTACGCCTCTTAACCTAGGGGTCCAAGTCCCTGCTCCGCTGTGTCGGGTATGCTTGGGCCCAAGCTTGAGCTTGCAAATAAACCCTCGTGCGTTTGCATCGGTATCGGCTCCTTGGTGGTCTCTCGGATTCGAAATGGGGGGCATTACACAGCCAGGGCCTCAAGTGTCCCTGGGACCCCAACCTTAGTTTCCTTTACACTGTCTTTGCATGTTGGACATTCCCCCCGCCCCCCGACCCCTCACCCTGCTTGGCAGAATTTAGGTCCTTCTCCTTCATGCATGGTGCACTGTCGTTCAAAATTCATACCCAAAGCTTGAATGCATGCACTGTGAAGGTGCTTAGTGAAGGCAAGCATGTGAACATTGCTTAGTAAGCCTCTTCTTCAAACCTATGGGTCAATAGCCTTAGGACCCCATGATACACATATGACCCCCTCCCCTCTCCTGTTCCTGTGTGACCTGTATGAAGCCTGGGTCTCTTGCAGCTCATAGGGACCCTTGGCACCCCAGAGAGAACAACAGATCATAAAATTCTAAGTGCCCCTCAGATTTGAATATAGTGTCTTAGCATCCATGTCCAAGTGGCTTTAACTGGTCAGAATCTAAAACATGGTCTACTGAACAATGTTTGGCCCATATAAGCCATTTGGGTGTAACTGTGCGGTGTTCATATAAGGGGTAAAGAGTCCATGAGGAGAAAAGGCAGTTCTACTGGGGAAGTGGTGGGGAGAAGCTGTTTGGACCAATCCAAAGGGCTTGGACCAATTGGTCCAAAAGAGTTTGGACCAATCCAAAGGGCTTCATTTTTCAGCCTCCTCTGGTGAGCTACCCTAGGCCCCAAGACTTTTAAACAGCTACAAGAGCAGAAAACTCTAAGTCGTAGTTACTATTTTAAGTGCATATGCACCTGTGATGTTGTGATTTATAATAAGAAATATATATTTGATTTTGTTCCCGTTCCTGGCACAGAGCTCCTAAAACCATCGGAATTTCCTAAGTGAGGACCGAGATAAAGGTGTCTTTTGTTATGTGAATGAGGTGACTTCGGTAACCTAAGGTAACCCAAGGTGGGGGTGGTGGTTGCCGGGGGAACTGACCACGTGATCAGAGAGGTGGAAATTTCAGTCCAACACCAGATCTCTGGAGAGGGGCAAGGGGCTGGAGGTTGAATCAATTGCCAGTGGCCAATGTGTTAGTCAATCATGACTATGTAATGAAGCCTCCACAAAACCCCAGAAGGACACTTAATTATACTTCAATAATAATAATATAAAAAAAGCTCAAAGGACAGATTTGGAGAGCTTCTGGGTTGGTGAACACGTGGAGATGTGGGGAGAGTGGTGTGCTTGGAGAGGGTATGGAAGATCTGCCCTTTCCCCAGACATCCCTCCTTGCACCTTGACATCTGGCTGTTCCTGAGTTATTTCCTTTAATAATAAACCAATGGTCTAGTAAGTAAAATAATTCTCTGCGTTCTGTAAGCTACTCTAGCAAGTTAACTGAACCCAAAGAGTGGGTCGTTGAAACCTCCGATCTATAGCCAATTGGTCAGAAACACAGGTGACAACTGGGACATGGGGTCTTGTCTGATGTGGTGGGAAGCAGTCTTGTAGGACTGAACTCTTAACCTGTAAGATTGGATGTGTAGATAGTGTGAGGATTAAGTCGAACTGTAGGACATCCAGCTGGTGTTGGAGAATTACCTGATATATTAAAAAAAACCCACATACACACAGAGGAATTGAGTGCAGGAATATAGCACCTCACTGGGAGCGAAAAGATAGTGGGAGCGAAAAGAGGGCAGGAGAAATGCTAATCTGAGCAATATCAGGCTCAGGTGAGACTCTTCCCCAGGCCATTCAAACAAAAGGGGGTGCACTTCTCTGGGGGAGACAGACAAGAGTGTCTTCCAGAAACAGGAGTCTGAAAGAGAGGGTACCATTCACCCGGGCCACTGATGTATAAAGCCCACTTTTGCACTGCAGAGAGTTCTGTGCACCACATGACCTTTACTTTCACCCAGACTTTATTCCAAGTGCACTCTCTCTCCCCGAGAGGCGGGACAATGCCTCGGGCTTCAGTGACAAAGCATCTGGCAATGGGATGGATACCAGGCTTGTGGAGCCTCTGGCTCTTGACAAGCTGAGCTGGAATGTTGTCATGTCTGGCCAGTGCCTGGGCACCTTCTGTCTACACCGACACAAATCTTGTGTCTACCCTCTCCTGAGGACTGGAGCAAACCCTGACCCAGTGATGATTTTCTATGCAGCTCTGTCTTTCAGAGGCAGACAATCAGGAGGGCTTGGGAGGTTTTAAATGAGGCTGGGAAAAGGTGGCCTTTTGGAGCAAAAGGAACAAAAGGAGCGGTCTGCAGGGAGCTGATGTTGGGGGGAGGGGAGTGAGTGTTACCGTGACAGTGACCATAGACATTGTCACCTGCGTGAACCCAAGAATCACTGGGGTAAAAATGAGTCAGAACCCCATTGGAGCAGTTCTGAGTCCATTCATTCCTTTATTCAGCAATTTAATTAATGTACTTATATTTGCATGATGATCAGCTTGGAACTAAGAACAGAGACAAATACAATCTGGTTTGTCTTCAAGGGATTTGCAGTTTAGAGCGACACTGTTCCATGCACCTTTCTGAGGGGCTAGAGATGTTCCATAATTCTGCACTATTTGCGTGTGGCTATTGAGCATTTGATACGTGGCTAGTGCAACTGAGGCACTGCATTTTACGTTTTATTTAATTTTAATTCATTCAGATTTAAATTTCACTGAGCCTTGAAGAATAAGATAAAATAACTGAGCCAACTGAGCCTTGAAAAATAAGATTAAAAATAATCACTTTACACAAGCGTGGTCTAGCTAAGCTCCACCAGGAGGTGAGGGGGTTTTCTGCACTTCTCTAGTACAAGTGAAGTTCTTCATGTTACCATGTCTTAGAGAGATGACTGTATCTTTTCCAAGCCAGTCTTCCTCTCCTCACTCTCATCTTTTTTCCCTCTAGAGATATAGAGAGGAGATCTGTTGAGCCAGCAACAAAACACAGCCTTCATTTCTTGCTCTATGTAGTCACCCTCTATCCATCCATTCAACCACCTATCTGCGTATTCAACCCTCTTCTGATTCAACTTCCTTCTCCTAGAAGAGCCGAGGGACACGGGTAAGCGAGAAGCAGCGTACAGAATAAGCATGAGATGTGAGTCCCATGTACACAAGCCACATAAGAGACAATGCCTTCAGAAGGTGCCTGGTAAATGAAATCTCTGCTCCCAAAAGGCATCAGGTGCTGCTAATGACTTTGATGAGGCCATCTAGATGTATCTCAATTACGCTGATTACTGGATGAATTTTTCAAGATCAGGCAGGTTGCAGTCAAGGTAAACCATTAGCAATGACAATGGCAGTTAACAACAACAAAGACAGATGTCTGCCCCAAGAACACTCTCATCATTTTTGTCCTGGACACCTCCAGTTCTTACCTTGAAGGTGGCTTTGTTCCATCACTAGCCAGGGGCTAAGCTGTCTCTGCTGGCCAGGCCTGGGGCTCATCCACATCCTCTCCAGGTAAACCAGCCAAGGAAATGGCCATGTCCTTGCTTCAACTGTGGCATCCCATGAGCCCCACCATATCTTGAATTGGCAGTTGAGGGATTTCTTATCCATTTAGTGAGATATTTGAGGAGAAAGGGGGTCCACAAAGGTCATCCACATAATGTAAAATGTGTGCTCCCGTTTATGCATGCTCGCACACGCAGGGCTTGAATACTAGGGGATGTCAATGGGTTGTTTTCTCTCAGCTATTTCTTTTTCTCTCCATTCACTAAATTTTGCTGAGAAAATGTGGATGACTGAGAAAGAAGAGTTAAGTGGTCTGATGTTGGGGATGGAGTGTGAGGGAGGCTATTATGCCAACAAAATGTTGAGAGTCTTCTAATTTTTAGCCAATTGTTTAAAAGCCAACAGACGGTGATGCTTATGAGATGTATAATTCAAGGCAAATCTGTCCAGATAGAGAGGATAAAGCATCTTTAACTTGGCTAACAAATGTTGAGCTGCATTCAGAGAAATAAAACCGACAAAACCCAAGGCACATAACTGCAACATTGGAGAGATGAAAAACAATCCTTTTTTTTTTTTTTTTTTTTTAAAGACGTATATGTACTTGAATAAGGAGTTGGGATTTTCCTATCCTTCACCACTGATGAGTTATGTTATCAGTCACAGGTGAAGCAGGATGTATCCCCAAATCTTAACTATTTGACATTTGTCTACTCTTTCCAAGGTCATGCTGCCTTCCCATTTTTCAGTTTTCCCAACTTTTTGTTTTGTGCCAAATAACATGATCTTTGTTTCATTAATATTTAAGAGTAATTTAGATTGTGCCAGATGATCTTAAAGCTCATTTAAATCAGCTTGAAGATAATATTAAGCTTTCTTCCAGCATAATCTACTACCATAAACGATAGTGTCATCTGCATATAAATGACGGGCTAAATATGATAATGAATAGCGAAGATTACCAATATAGAATGACAACTGCATTTGATTTCAGATAAATCTTTCAAGGATCCATTATTCTGTTTTCAGAGTTAAAGATGCATTGTTTTTGTCCAAATCTTCTAAAGGAAAACACAAAAGGTTTTCATGAAATGAATCTTTTATTGCATTAGAAAGGGAGGGGGAAAATGTCCACAAATTATGCACATATTGTTTTGCAAATACAATAATTAGAGTTTGCACAGATCATTACTTTATTGGATTGAACAACTGTCTCTTGGCAATTGCTGCTTATTCTTCATTTTTCCCTCTTCCTCCTCCTCCTTCTTTTGATGACAACGAACACTTTTAAATACTGTTTCACTAAAGACTGGCTTGAACACTTAAGTGGCCATAAGCCTATGGGATTTTTGCCCATGCTACCTTCTAGGGGACATTCTTTTACATTCTATGGACATTTGAATTTAATAAATCACATCTTCCTTTTTTATTGTCCTAGAACTTACTGGCAATATCAGTTGTTTGAATACAATACGAATTTTGGATAATTATGCATCAAATGTGATTTGTAAGAACTAAAGTAAGGATAAAGATTTCTCTCCTAAGAGACTATTTTTAAAGTCAAAAGGAAAATATAATGAAGGGAAATGAAGGGACAAAAATAAACATCAATGTCATTAAACATGCACTGACTTTTGTGCTGCAAATGCAGTCATATTTCATTTTTTCTGTGGATGTTGGGCAAAGTTAGGCAAAATAGTGATTTTCTTCTTTTCCTCCCTTCTATCATTTCTTCCTTTTATCTAACTGTCCCATCTAGCTTCCCCTGAACACAGAGGGCCTCTAACCCCATTCAGAAGTTCTGGGGGCTGCTCTTGGAGTTTCAAAGCTCTGGAAAAGAAGGGAGAGTTTGCCTTTGGGCTGGGAAAAAACGGTTTTTCCACTCTTTAGATTCAGTAGAGCTAGTCGCTGTTATGGGCCCAGGGACATGGACTCTTGGAGAAACAAAACATGGAAATGTCAATAAGCTTCCTGTGGGCAACTGCATATGTGCTTAGTATCTCCTCACACAGCCTCTGAGACTCAGAGATACTCAATGCTTGTCAACTGAATGAGTGATTTGAAATATCATTAGTGTTAGAAGAATTCTGTTACGGAAGATAAGTGTTTACTGCTCATCCACACCACAGGAAATACTCAGGCAAGCCAACAGCCCTCCTCTTCTTGGACCCTCCAGCTTTGCCTACACTAGAGGAACTGCTTCCTTGACTTTTCAGTCCTGGAGAGGAAAGACCTTAAGAGAAAGGAAAGCCTGGGAAGCAGACGTGCCTGAAAGGTTGTAAGGGAACAGGTTGTAAGCAGACTCTAGGTATGGTGGGGAGATCTGGGGTAGAAGTCAAGCCTCAAATGTAACCTCCTCTTTGAAGTTTCTCATGTTTTTGGACAATATTAAATCTTCTTTTTGTTTGCTTCTACAGTATTTTGTATATAACTTTATTAGCTCTGGATATTTGTCTCCAGGTAACTCTCTTCTCCATGAGACTATGTACTCTGAAGGGTGAATTTTATTTATCTTGATTTGTCTTATGCCTGGCACATAGTAGATATTTTAAAGGGTTCTGCTAAATGACAATGATGGCACCAAGCATCGAGAACGCACGGTGGAAAGAGTGCTGGCAGGGCCGCTCTGTACAATTGTGTGGGTTGTGCACCGTACATCTGCATGCATGACTCATTTCTGGATCCCTGACAGCTGGGTGGAGAGATGGGGAACTTTGAGCTTAGGAAATGGATCATCTCAGAGCCTTTTCTGTCCCTTTTCACCTAGTTCACAGGGCTCTAAAATGATGTAAGTTCTGAAGTATAACAAGTTTTCCAGACAAGAGGACTTCCTTATTTCCCCTCAAATCTTCCCATCTGTGACTCATGTCTCAGTTTCCCTCAGTAGATATCTTACTCTTTCATTTCTCCGATAAATAAATACCTAGGAGTAGTTTGGTATCTTTTAAATTGAGAGTCATATTGAGACCGGATCCTTTCTGCTGGGATCGTTTGAAGAGACCGGAAAAGAGGAAATCATTATGCTGGGTGGGAACGGAGGTGGGGGTGGTATGCAGATGGGAAAAATTGCGGAGAGGACCTGCCCTATTAACTGTGTTTGAGTAGAAAATAAATTAACATATGCAGGAGAACCGGAGGGGCAGCCAAGTTTTAACCACAGAGGGAAGGAGGCTGAGGTTGTGGGTGGTTGAGTTTAGAGGGTAAAGCTATGCTTTGCAGGATGGCTTTGCCCTTTGAGAACCTTTTTTACTTGTCCCATGGTCTGGCTGTAAGCTAATTATCTCATAGTTCACACTGCTTTCTCTGAGATTGGTTTATCCTATTAACAACCATCAAAGCAACACATCACCTTAAGACCTCTTACCATCTTTAATGAAGACTGTTGGAAAAACTCCCTTTTTGGAGAAGGTACACAGAGGGACAGCAGTCACCCCAGCCTGGTCTTTCTGTGTGGCACTTGAAGAATGGCACTTGCTGGTCTTCTCTGGGCATCCAAAGCCTCTGGAGTGTGACTGTTCTCCTGGAACCAAGGAGCCCTTTGACAGTGAAGGAGGTCAAGTTCCTTCCACAGGGGAGGCTGCATTCTTGGTGGCTCTTCCCAAAGCCAGGCCTTGCCCATCTGAACATGGGGACTCCTGGAGGTAAATGAAAAAGTCTATCTCACCAGGCGGAGAGTCAGTGGTAGTAAAAAAAAAAAAAAAAGAAGAAGAAGAAGAAGAAGAAAAGAAGAGAAAAGAAAAGAAAATCTCCTGTAAGAATCAGGACAGAGGGTGGGCCTGGGCACATTGACAATGGCAAGAGCTGGTGAGAGGGGTTCAGGAAGAGAAGAGGCGCTCAGAGGCAAGGGCAGGTGGGAAGCATGCCCCCCCAGTATGCTCTGGTGTTGCTCTTAATAATGCAAAGCCAGGAAAACACTAATCAGATTTAGTAAGCAGATACAGCTGATTTACCTTATAATGATCAGTGAATCAGGCAAGTCCGAGTCTACTTATTCACGGGCTCCTTCCTCCCTGTCAGTCCAATTCTCCAATAAGGACACAGCCAGGTAGGGCCCTGCCACCACCGGCACCCCACATTGTCATTAGATGCTACCCGTGGGGAAAATGATCTTGTTTAATCCGATAATAGGACCAGCCTATGGGCTACATGCCATTATCATCCCCATCGTACAGATGAAGAAACTGATGCAGAATCAAGGTCGCACAGGCCGTAAGAGACAGAACAGGAATCTGAATCCAGGGAGTGTGACTTCAGAGCCTGAGCTCTTGTTGACAGCACTAGCCCACCTCGCCATTTTCAAGGAAACCTTGGCTCCCCCCCCCACCCCCGCCCGCCACCGACTTCCATTGAGATATAATTGACGTGTAGTATTCTATTCATTTTAGTCTCACGAAATATGTACATAGTGCAAAATGATTGCCACAATAAGTCTAGGTAAACAACCATCCCTTCATATAGGTACAATGTCTTTTTTCCTGTGATGAGAGCTTTCAAGATCTACTGTCTTAGCAACTTTTCAAATACACAATACAGTACTGACTAGAGTCACCATGCTGTACATTCCGTCCCCAGGACTTACTTGTCTCATAATTGGCAGTTTGTACCTTTACCCAATCTAAACCTAAACCTGTTTGATGAGAGTCCATCTGGATTCTGGGATCTTTTCACTGACCCTCAGGTCTGGGTGCCTGTGCCCTGACTTACTGAGGAGGAAGAAAAGGGCTTCAGCCTTCTGTCTGGGGTGGCGCTGGTGGTGGGAACCAGGGGTGAAGCCCCTCGGCGGGGGCTATGCCTCTGCCACTAGGAAGCACGAGTCCTCCTAGCCTTGTCTATTCCCCCACCGGGGTCTGTCTCCCAAGTGCCTACTTCTCATTTCGCATACCGACCATCTGCTGGCTATTGATTTCTCTGACAATCTAAAAAAATGCCCAGTGCTAAAAGGAATGCTGAGCCTTTCAATCTGCTCTCTCCTTCCCTATTTTCTTTACTGTCTTCTCCTCTTACTTTCTTAAGAAAAAAGTATTCCACTGCAAAAATACTAGTAACGGTTAGTTCTTCTCATCTCCTGAGCATCTGTCAAAGAAGAACACATCAAACCGTCCCAGCCCTGTCAGCAGGACCATGACCACGTGAGTGATGAAACGCCTGAGTTAAGTGAGGGGGAATGCCACCAAGGGGGGGGGGGAGCACTGGCGGAACAGGTCAGGCCACACCCTCGGCAGCATGACACGCACCTGAGAGATTTTGAGGCTCCCCGAGCCCAGGCTACTCTCAGGCCTATGACAGCAGAATCTCTGGGCAATGAAGTTGCCCATGTGATTTCATCTCAGGCTTCTGACGGCTGCGTCATATTATTTACGCAAAAGACGCGTGCAACCCAGCCCAGCACTTCTTACGGGAGTTGCCTCGCATAGGAAAATGGTCTTGCCAGCCAGCTCACACACGCACTCCCAGAGAAGGTGCCTTGAGGCCTCTACCTCAGGTTCCAGTGACATCTGATACCCACGGGATATTAGTTATCTATCCCTGCATAACAAAGTATCCCCTACTTATCCCCTTAAAACAACCAACATTTATTATCCCATAGTTTCCGTGGGTCAGCAATGTGAAAGTAGCGTCACTGGGTGATTCTGGCTGAGAATCGCCCGTGCGTTTGTGGCCAAGATGTTGGCTGGGGCTGCAGTGCCCTGAAGGCTTGACTCAGGCTGGAAGATCCACTGGCGAGCTGACTCCTTCACATGACTGTTGGCAGGAGGCCTCAGTTCTTACCAGGTGGCTCCCTCAGAAGGCTGCGTGAGCGTCCTCATGACAAGGCACGGGGTGATTCAAGCGAGAGAACAAGGAGGAGGCCACAATGCCTTTTACTCCCTAATCTCGACTGTCTTGTACCTTCCCTTCTACCACCTTCTATGTGCTAGAAGTCACTACATACAGCCCACCGGTAAGGAGAGGGGAATTCGATTCCACCTGCTACAGGGAGACAGAGGAAAGAATTCATGGACGTATTTTAAAACCATCACAATGAGTATTGGGAATTAGTGTCTTTTCTCATTTTATTCATCTTTTTCCCAGGCAGAGGCCTTAATTCTGGATTCCAGAGATGCATCAGGTAGCCAAATGCACAGCTGGCACAGAGATGTGTCCCCTGGGCCAACTCTTCTTCTCTTTCATTCTGGTCCTTGACTCATTTGGTCTAGCAACCCCACAGTCACCTGCTCAGCTCTTGCTCTGTCTTGTCTGGCTCAGTGTGGACCCTCAGTTTCCGCTCCGTGAGGGTCTGCTGCTGGGGGTGGACATGGCGGGTAAGGAATGCTTTGGACTGGGAGGGCGGGGGTGGAGGGAAAGAGATGCCCTCTGTGTGGTCTGCTCCCCCAGTCAGCACTTTCCCTGCATGAGTCATAGTCTCCCAGGAGCACATCTCCTATTATGCTAACGGAGTGTTTGTCTTATTGCCAGACCTGAATGATGTTAGGCCGGGTCTGGCTTTGAGCTCTTGGAAACTGGAGTCAGAGCAGGAGGGAAGGATCTTGTCTACCACATTTGAAACCTGGATTTTAAGCTAATTATACATAACTAGCATAACTGAATTACACTTAGGACAGACGTGTTCAAAGCGTGTTCTGAGGAACCTAGGATTCCGTGGAGATCTTTGGGGAATTTTGCAAATATTCTATTTGCAATCTATTTAAAAATTTAAAATGCCATATGTTTTTAATTGTAAACAAGTAATATGTACCAACTTTTAACAATCAGCCCATTGGCTTGTGCCAGCCAAGCTAACTTTGTGTGTTTGCGCCTGTATTGGAGTAAAGCTTTTCCTGCTATCTCTTTTAACAGAGAAGTGTCTTGAGTTTGCAAAGCCAATGATTTTTTTTCTTTCCCAAAAACCATTACCATTTGCAGCTACTCATTTGGGGGAATCAGACTCTCCTCACTATTATACAATCAAAACAAAGTCCTAAAATAAATTGGATGCTTAGACTGATGTGACATCAGTTTACATCCCTAACTCCCCATTTTAAATTGTCTGCTACAAAGATTCCTTTCACCATTACCTCCTTGATTGACTTCTAATACATAAAAGTTATTAGTGAAATTTAGCCTATAAAACATATGTTTCACAATAATTTGTCAATTTTGATCTTTGTATACATTAGTGTATTTGAATGCTTGTTGTTGCAAATTACAGAAAACCCTTGTCAAAATGGCTTAAGCAATAAGACGGTTTATCATCTTACATAAAAAGAAATTCCAGGGTTGGTCAAGTTGATGCTTCGGTGACATCACTGAAGGCCCAGGTTCCTCTCCTTTTCTGTTTTGCTTTCCTTGGGGTGTTGTCTTTGGACTAACTCCGCTCAAGATAGCAAGATGGTTGCCAGAGTCCTAAACATCTCGTGTGCACATGGGACATACCCAGTGAGAGAAAAGGGCGAAATGTCTCTTCTTAGGAGCCAGTGATTTTTTTCCAGAGGCCGCTAAACAGGCCTTCCCTGGCATTTCATTGTGCAGGACTTGTTTACAGCAGTCATGGCAAGGCAAGGCCCACCATAATTGGCCCTTCCCGAATTGTGAAAGGGACCCTGAATAAAACCTCACCTGAGCCATCATGAGAAGAAGAGGGAACAGCTCTTGGGACTCTACTAACAGTATCTGCTAGAATTTGGGTTCCTTATATGAGTCATTCGATAAAACTATTTCAGTACTAAAAATAAATTGGTTGGAAAAACTTCTGGGTGCATTGAGAACTCTTCGTGGGCCAGGCCTTGGGATTGCTTTTACTGCCAGCCAGTTTTCTTGGGAGGGAAGCGAGAGGCCCTGCCTACACTAACCTTAGGGCTAAGCCTGCTTTTAAGCACACTTCCTCTCCTCAGTGACACTGGCTGATCTTTGCATGGAGATCCACAGTTTACAAGGTGCTTTTCTATATTGACCTCATTTATCCTCAAGCTATGATGTTGGCTAAGGACTCCAAAAATCTAGTTGGCCCTCCGACCACCCCCATCGTCTGGGAGCATCTTGAACAAAGGAGAGTCAGAGGTCTCACCTTGGACCCACCTTGAACCTCCTAATGTATTCCCCCCCCCCCCAAGCTCTTTGGGTGTTTCTGCTATCATGGGAAACTGAGAGGTTTGACATGTCTGGAGAGTTGGTATAGCTGGACAAGAGGCTGCAGACGTGGGCAGCGGTCAGGTGAAGCTGGGGCTCCGAGTTAGGGCTGGGACTTTGGCCTGTGGGACACAATGAGATGAGCACGTTGCAATTACCAGGTGGGTCATGGCTGACAGGTGATGGACATTAAGCCAAAGCAACGGGGACAGAAGATAGGAAAGGGCATGTGTGCGAGAGGCCAAGAACAGTCTACGGGACTTAGTTTCTAATTAAACTGAGAGACGGAAAGACCCGAAGTGGCTCCCGGGTGTCTAGCTAGACTCTTTCTCTCTCAGCAGGTTGCTTTTCTCTGGCACTGGTTTTCTAGCTGAGGAAGACAACCATGCCTGAAAGACCCTCAACTCTTTCACCTCGGTCGAAATTTTCTTGACCTCCCTTTTCTTCCACCCCCAACTTGTTCCTCTGAAAGCTGAACCTCCAGCACTGCCCGCGCTCAGGGCTTCGGAATCCTCCTACATAAACCAACCTGACCATTCATCTTTCATCACCAAAGAACAGTCATAAACAACCAGGCTTCCACCAAACTGATACGTGATAGATTTTGTCCACAGGAAAAAACAAATAAATCCACTCCAGCTAAGCTGGAAAGGAGAAATCCCTATACACCCTAAGTGAGGAGAGGGGCAGCATGAGGGCTAATTTTGGTTTAAATAAAATGTTAATGTTCAAATGAGGAGAACAGTGAAAAGTGTATTCTGAGGAATCTGGACCAAGCCCAAAGATACTTGAAATCTTGAATTGTGTTATTGATAACTTTTATTCATTCTTTCGCCTTGTGTTCTAAATAAAATAAATTCTAATGTTTTGCTGAAACGCTAGTGGAAAATATGAGAGACCAGTGGGAGGGTTAAAATGAAAATCCTTGAATTTCCTGAATGCTAGGAGTTTAAGAAGTTTTCTAAAACCACTCGTGAAAAGCTCTGGCAAATTTCCTTTTTTTCCCCCCAGGAAATGTTTTAGGAGCATTATCTCCCTCCACACGACCACTTCTGTTCTCCTAAGATCTCTAGGCTAACAGCAGGCTCGGTTCCTCTCATCTGCATACAAAAATCCCTACATATCCCTCTCATTGCTCTATTCCCTAAAAACCTCACTTGTGGCTCAGCTGCTGACAAGTCTTGGATGGACACCAGAAACCCATTTCTTTGCCACTGAAACAAAACACGTTAAAGGGAGCCATTTCACCTATAAGAGGGTGAAGAACTCTCATGATGGCATACTCCACCATTCATTCGCTTAAGAGCAGGTGGCAACAATGTTTAAAAAAGAAACATGTTTGGACGAGTTAATAAAAATATAGTGGTAGATCTGTCCAGTGGAATTTTCTTCAACTACAACAAAAATCAGCCAATATATTGATGTGTGCAAATACATGGATGAATTGCAAGATAATTTTGTTAGGTAGAAGAAGCCAGACCCCCCCCCCCCTGAAAAAAATGGATGCATATAGCACATGATTCCATTTTTATAAAATTTTATAAAATCCAAATTAATCTGTAATGACACAACAACAACAACAACAACAACAACAACCCATATTGTGGTTGCCTAGGGATGATGGATGGGAAGCCCAAAGCACAAAGGAGTACAAGGGAACTTCCGGAGTGCGTAGACACGTGGCTCATCTTGATGGTGGTGAGAGTCTCGCAAGCATGTCAAATGTCAAATCTCATCAAATACGCACTCTACGTACGTGCGGTTTGCTGTGCCTCAATGCTACGTAAATAAAGCTGTACAAAAAACCAGGGAGACAAAAAGATGAAACCTTCCCAACTGAAAATTTTCCGTACGGGAATCCTAGCCATCTTTCTGTAAGGTAATTTTTCTTTGTCATTGTACAGTTGATTTGCAGATTTATGTTTCCACACTAACCCTGCAAGTCATGTCGGGAGGTCCTTTCTATTTACCAGACACTCGGGCATAATGAGGCTTCCAGAGGCACAGGCTGGCGAAGATGCACAACGTGTCGTTTCTGTGTCACTCTGTGCCACTTGCAGCTCTTGGTTGTTTCAAGGGTTCCAACTCCCAGCTAGCGCTCAGGCAGGAGCTCCCTCAGCGCCTGTGCAGGGCCCCTCACTAGCTGCCCTTTCTCCTCTCTCCGGCGCTGGAAGCTCCATGGAAGTGAGTGGCAGCTGTGTATGTGGAGAAGGTGAGCAAGAGTTCAGGTGGTGGGGAGGAGACTGGCTCCCTTGGGGAGAAGCTGCATACAGAGACCTAATGCCTTAGCTGAAGAGAAGCATGAAAGAGAAATCTGAGCAGGGAGGGGGTGAAACTGAGGGCACCCTGCGGGGAGAAGGGGCTGTTGCAGCCGGTTTTGGGTCCCTGAAAGGGAGGGCTTATGGAGGTGAGGTCCCAAAGGCCCTCTCTCTTCCACATCTTTCCCTGTCTGCCTTTGCCATTAACAGACGTCACTGTGGCACTTGTAGCAATGGTGTCTCAGATCTCCAGGAACAAGCCTGCTCCACGCAGACCCCAGAACTGATGTACTTAGAATGTGGGCTAAGGCTTATCAGTTGATACCTTAATGGTAGGCTGACATTTGTGCTCAAGGAGATGCGAATTAACAGCCAGAATCACTTCTCCCATTGGCCATGACTCCAGTGTTATTGTATGCATTGAAAATAGTTGCGATAATTCATGGAGGGGCTACTAATAAACAGACACTGCAACAAGTGCTTATACACATTGTCTATTTAAATTCGTACAATAACCCTGCAAGGGAGTTATTGTGATCCGTGTTCTTATTTTATTTTATTTTTATTTATTCTGAGAGATAGAGAGCAAGCAGGGGAGAGGTAGAGAGAGAGAATCCCAGGCAGGCTCGCTGCTGTCAGCCCAGAGCCCAAAGCCGGCTCAAACTCACAAACCATGAGATCATGACCTGAGCCGAAATCAAGAGTTGGACGCTTAAGCAACTGAGCCACCGAGGTGCCCTGTGATCCACATTCTACAGATGAGAACCCTGAAGCTCAAAGCAATAGTGACTTCCCCAATACCATGTACTTATTAAATAGAGCTGCTGGGACTCGAACCTCGGTAAGCCTAGCTCTAAACCCAGCTCCTTTTCTTCCTTACCGCATTTTTCGTTTTTTGTTTCTTAACTTTTTAATGTTTATTTTTGAGAGAGAGACAGAGACAGAGAGCAAGTGGGGGAGGAACAGAGAAAGACAGAGAGACAGACAGACAGACAGAATCTGAAGCAGGCTTCAGGCTCTTAGCCTGACGTGGGGCTTGAACTCAACAAACTGTGAGATCATGACCTGAGCCGCAGTCGGACTCTTAATGGACTGAGCCACCCAGGCGGCCCCCCCCCACCCCGCCCCAACCGTGTTTTGTTGGACACAATTGCCCCCAATCACATCTCTTCTTTCTGCGTTCTACTCTGAGTTTCGCATGCCCTCACATTCCAGCCTCTGAACAGGTTGTAAAGGGAGTTCAGCTTACATATAACACCCCATTCTCAGGACAGAAGCGAGGAGATAAAAAAGTAGTCTGGAGATCAGTGAATGAATCAGGAAGACTCTGGGGTCAACGGTACACAGCACGGCTGCATTTCCGTGCGCATCCTAAATCTCTTCTTCTGATCCTGGGAGATACCACTGACCTCTGAGCTTCTTCTCAAAGCAGTCCTAAGCGATCTCACCGTCAAGGGGACAGTTTTGAGGTGGGAGGGGCATGGGTGGGCTCCCGAGTAGGATGTCTCAGGGTTACACAGGTGGACGCTGATGCCAGGCCTCCCCTCTGTTCGTGGAGCCAGACATATCTGCCCCGAGGGGCTTGTGGCGTTATTTGCTTCCCTTCCCTGGTCTGCCAGGGCCTCAGTGTCCTCTCATAAAAAAGCAAGGGCCAAGGGAGTGCAGAACAGAGAAACAAGAGGAAATGAAAGCTCTTTGGGGAAAGGCAACTGTGACAAATTGAAAGAGTGGAGAAAATACTAACACAAACAAAAGAAGGGAGAATAGGCTGTGGGAGAGTAAGCAAAAGAGGTCTGTGTCTGTAGCCCTGGGACCAGCAGAGTGCTGATTTGTTTTCTATAAAAAGAGATGTGTTATTCCCTCCCTCCCACCGCCCCCCCCCCTACCCGCCTCTTGGCAAATAATGACAAGGAAGAATGGTTGTGGAGTTTACTGAAATGGAATAGTCTGCGGGGTATTCTGAGTGAATGAAATGTGCTCTCAGATATCTTATCATGTTCCCCACCAACTTGTTTTTATTTCAAATTGCCTACAACAGGTGCCAGAGTCTGGGCAAAGTATAATACCGTACCTTGCAACAGCTGTGCGTAGAGCGCACATAGAAATAGTCAAGAAAGGTTACACAACGTGACTGGTCTCATATGGCTCAGAGCAGCTCTAGAATTTAAAACATTTCCTTGTCCTCTAGTTAAATTGGGCCCCCGTGATATATGTTCTGTAACTTAATATGAAAGGCTGCTGATGGATGGGTTGATAGCATGGCCACCAAAGCCAGTGATAGGCACCTGCAGGGAACATGCGTGCTCTTGAGTGGACCCGGTTCTGCAAATACAGGCTCTCTGAAATGGTGTCTGCTCAGTTGTGTGCAAGTGAGCACTCCCCCCACGCATGGGAAAGATGCTACGTAGTTTAATGCAGATATCACCTGCCCCCGGGACACTTCTTCAGCTGCTGCCCAAATAGAATGAGCTGTAGTTTATATTAAAAAAAAAATTCAGCACCCAAGTTCTATTCTTTTTCTCCCACTCAAGAAAGCACTTTCAAAGGGAGTGACAGTGGTGCCACTAAACTTGTTCTGATTTGAGAGAAAAACAAAATTCCTAAGCTTCAGTTCATAGAGAGGCACCACCTATAGTTGATGATACTGTATAAATCAGTACTGCAGCTGAGAACCACTGGTTAAGGGGATCTTCTTCATTTGGGAAAATATGTAAGGGCCATAGAGGACATCATCCAGTTTTTCTCGAGGTATTTTTCTGTGATTTGAAATCGAAGAGAACGCTCTCAGAGGGCAGAAGTCGAACTATGTGTATCAGTCAGGATTCGGAGTTGCGAGCAACAGAAACAGATGCTGTTTAAGCAGAATTTAAGGCCAACTTAAGCAGAGAAGGAACGTACTAAAGCTATAATGTTTAGCTCAGAGCTGCTGAAGCTCCACAGGGCCTGCAGATTCAGAATAATGTGCCCAGTCACGCTACAGAGCTGAGCCCTAGATGCTGCGGCCGGGCCTCCCCAGACCACCAGCTCCAGCACTGCCAATCCAGCAGCTCTCTCTATCTTTTTGCAAACCCTGCCACTACCAGAGGGCATGCCTCATGGTTCCTGAGCCCATGAGGAGGAAGCCCCAGATGACTGGCCAAGTGGAAGGCATGGATTGGGATCCCAGAAAGGATTTTGGGGTTGATGTATTATGAAGGAAATCAGTGGATAATCTTCATGCTGACATCTTGCTAGACCGTGAGCAGGACCATCATGTGTCTTGTTTACATCTCTATTCCCAGGCCCTAGCATATTACCTGGCATGTAGAAAGGGCTCAATAAGCCTCTGTTGAAATGAATTAAAATTGAATTTTAAATTTAGAATCACCCTTTCCAAGGGCCGACTGCCAGTCACTATTGCAAATTAGTTCTGGTAAATCAGAGTAAATTAGAAAAGCAATCAAAAATAGACTCTCTGAGCCCAGCAGTTGTATACACTTAAGTACCACAGAATTTCCCTTAAACCTATGAGTTAGCAGTTGGTTGGTTGGTTGGTTTGTTTGTACGCTCAATGTCAGCTTTACTTTTTCTAGTACTAACTGTATTTGCCTGTGTCTGTTCATCCATGTGAGCATATTGACTAAAGGTTATTCTGCTATCAAGAAATGAAACTATCATCAACCTCTATCTGAAGGCCAGAGTATTTCCAGAGTGTTTGCTCCTGTTTTGTGAGACTCCTTTCTTGGATGGGGGAGGAAAGGAGGAAGGATATTTCTCTCTAGGCAAAAAAAAAAAAAAAAAAAATATATATATATATATATATACATATATATACATATATATATGTGTGTGTGTGTGTGTGTGTATAATATGTATATATATATATATATATATATATATTTTTTTTTTTTTTTTTTTTTCAAAGACTTATTTGCAGTGCCTGGACCATTACATGGTCCACACATTATGTTCCTATTAAATTACCCCAGATGTTTTGCCCTGTTCATTTCTTCCTAGTCTTTTGCAGAATTCCCAGGTACAAGACTGGAGAGTAGAAAGCACTGTAGAAGATTATTCTTCAAGTAGATTCAAGGAGATGTTCAGTATTAACACACAATGATACAATTAGTGTTGGGGCTGTGCTAGAAGACAAAAATTGGGCGCATCTGGGTGGCTTGGTCAGTGAAGCTTCCAACTCTTGATTTGTGCTCAGGTCATGATCTCATGGTCGTAAGATCAAACCTTGCATTGGGCTCCCAGCTGGGTGTGGAGCTTGCTTGAGATTCTCTCTCTCCCTCTTCTTCTGCCCCTTTCCCACTCTCTCTCTCTCTTTCTCTCTCAAAAAAAAATCATAAAAAAATATACCAATATGGATTACTTCCCGTAGTATACATGCTAAAAAATTTTTATTTTATTTTTTAAAAAAATTTTTTAACGTTTATTTTTGAGAGAGAGAAAGAGACAGAGCATGAGTGGGGGACGGGCAGAGAGAGAAGGAGACACAGAATCCGAAGCAGGCTCCAGGCTCTGAACTGTCAGCACAGAGCCTGATGCGGGGCTCGAACCCAGGAACCCGAGATCATGACCTGAGCCGAAGTCGGATGCTTAACCGACTGAGCCACCCAGCCACCCCCATGCCAAAAAAATTTTAATTGATTCTGGATGAATCATAAATTTTCATGCCCTTGATTCAGAAAAATGCCTTTAAAGTTTAAAGGTCTAAAATCTCATTGGGTTTGAAAAATTGAGAAGTGCTTAAAAATAATCATGAACTAGAGTCCATCTGTTTTAACTTCAGTTGGATTAAAGTATTGACATGCTCATTCTCTCCCATAAAGAGTTATTTTCTTGGGGTAGGAGGGTTATTTTTGGGCACACGTGTGTGTGTGTGTGTGTGTAAGTTTCTCTACATGTATTCTCTCCCTCATTGGTGCAGAATTTTTTTTAACTGGTTTTCATTGTCCAGTTTTGAAAAATGTGGCATCATAATTCCAATTATGCTTAAAATAAATATATGTGAATTGAAAATGATCTCTGAATGAGATAGTTATTGGTTATTGAAGTTTTTTCCTTTTCCTTTTCTGTAGTTTCAACTTTTTGATAATGGGCATGTATTGCTTTCATGATTAGAAAAAAAACATACAACAGGCATTTTTTGTGGTACTACCATACTTGAAATATAAAAACTATCCTCCTGTAAAATCATGTATCAAAAATAACAGAGCTTATGGGGAAAAATAACATTGGGATAGATCACTCAAACCTATGGAAGTTTGAAACAAGATTATTAATAAAAATCAAAAGCAATTCTAGGGGCGCCTGGGTGGCGCAGTCGGTTAAGCGTCCGACTTCAGCCAGGTCACGATCTCGCGGTCCGTGAGTTCGAGCCCCGCGTCAGGCTCTGGGCTGATGGCTCAGAGCCTGGAGCCTGCTTCCTATTCTGTGTCTCCCTCTCTCTCTGCCCCTCCCCCGTTCATGCTCTGTCTCTCTCTGTCCCAAAAATAAATAAACGTTGAAAAAAAAATAAAAAATAAAAAATAAAAAAAAAGCAATTCTAATAAAAATAGTGGCATAAGCAAATATACAGGAATGTGAAGCCTGGAACTCATCTTCCTCTCTTGAAATATATGTCATGGAGGACATTCATTTCTGATAGAGAACATTTCATCAATATTAAAACTTGGATTTGGGGTATAGCCTTCTTCATTAATCCATTGTCTTAACACAGAGCATAATAGCTTTGCAGCTGCTTTGTCTTCACGCTCAGTTTGCCCAGAATAACTTAAGATAGTAGAAACATAGGGTCCTGGATGCCACTAAACCATATAATACATGTATGACATAAAAATTAAGACTATAAATTTTTAGTTTTTTCTGAAGTTTGGCAAACATTTGTAAGGCTTAACTTTTAATTTTGAGAAAGCTTATCTCGGATTGTTTCAAAGTGTTAACATGTTGGTGGAAATTATATAAGAACCATCACAACTTCTGCATTATACTGACCTCATCCCCTACTTGCTGGTCACTTGTGAGCTAACATATATTAGAGAAATATGTATTGTCACAGAACAGTATTAAAATTTTTAGGTCTGGGGCGCCTGGGTGGCGCAGTCGGTTAAGCGTCCGACTTCAGCCAGGTCATGATCTCGCGGTCCGTGAGTTCGAGCCCCGCGTCAGATTCTGGGCTGATGGCTCAGAGCCTGGAGCCTGTTTCCGATTCTGTGTCTCCCTCTCTCTCTGCCCCTCCCCCGTTCATGCTCTGTCTCTCTCTGTCCCAAAAATAAATAAACGTTGAAAAAAAAAACTTAAAAAAAAAAATTTTTAGGTCTGGTAAATGTGGTATCTAGACTATAGATAGGTGGAAAGAGAAACAAGAAGAAAAATCTGGACAAACTGCTAAATTAAAACTTTTCTTGAACCATGGGCAGCTGAGGTTACAGAACATCCAAAAGCCTAAAATCTATGGAAAGATGGGCTTCTTCTAAAGAGGAGCATGACTGGGTCACCTATGGCAGAGCATGGGAGAAAAATTTGTTACATGCTGTACTCATGGGTAAGAAGAGTTGCTGAAATTTTTTGAATTGCCAAAAATGAGGTGGAGGGCTGGTGTGAGAACATAGAATCCAAAGAACCATAAACATGAGACGTTGCATCCACTTCTAGGATTTTTGAAACTTTTCTGGATGCTCACGAGTAAGATTGTGGGCAGGGTGGGAGAGACAGAGAGCAGTCCTGGAGGAAGGAGCAACTGCTACTGCAGGAGAGGGACAAATCCTACAGGAGAGGGACGATCCTACTGCAGGAGAGGGATGATCCTACACCAATACCTTGAGAGAGCTCCTACAGCTGGGCAAGGGCAGGAAGCTTCTTCTTCACAAGAGCCACCAAAGATACAAGGCAGAATTTGGCTGCCATTTGGGGGAAGGCAAGAATCACAGAGAAAACCCAAGACTGATACTGAGGACATAGACCCTGGGTAAGACTGGGTGAGCCAGAACAACAAAGACACCACCCCCTCTCACCATCCACCACCACAGTAGCAAACCCCAAGTAATAAGCAACAGCTGTCTCCTATTGGATGAGAAGGAAGAACAATGAAATATACCCTCTTTGAGTTCCAGGTACATAAGGAAAGCTGAAAAATGAGGGTAGAGTTCCCAACACCCTAAACATAAGGCAAAGTTCTCAACCTTGTCACTACTGACATTTTGGACCATGTAATTCTTTGCTGTGGGGGATTGTTCTGTGCACTGCAGGATATTTAGTAGAATTTTTTACCTCTACCCACTAAATTCCAGTGTGATCCCCTTCCCCAGGTTGTGACAATCAGAAACATTTCCAGACATTGGTATATGTCTTCTGGGGGAAAAAAATCACCACTGGTTGAGAACTACTGCATTAGGGAAATCTGAAGCTAGTAGTGCACCAAAGGTGACTATCAGAAAAAGACTCAAATCCACCTCACCTTCTGACTAGATTGACTCAACCTCAACACTAAAGACCTAACATAAGAAAAGGTACGTCCATTTCCAGACATAAATAATATTTACCTCAGTCTCTACTAGTGTACCCTTGATGTCTAGCATTCAACAAACATTGTGAGATAGACAAAAAAGTAAGAAAATCACTTCATTTTTAAGAGACAGAATTATCACCAGAATCAAACTGAGAGATGACCTGAATGTTGTTACTATAGCACAGAAAATAACTCTGATTAATATTTAAGAGCTCTGGTGAGCTAATGGACAACATGCATGAACAGATGGAGAATTTGAGCAGAGGGATGGAAACTATATGAAAAAGTCAAATGAAAATGCCAAAAGTCAAAAATAAGGTAATAGTGATGAAGCATTCCTTTCAGGGCTCACAAATAGAATTGACACAGCTGAGGATCATCAAACTTGAAAACAGGTCAAAGGAAATTTCCCAAACTGAAATACCAAAAAGAAAAAAAAGAGAGAGAAACAGAATAGAATTGTGGGGCAACATACAATGGTCTGATGTAATTGTAATTGAAATTCCAACTGAAAAAGAGAACAGGGCAGACAAACAAAACAAAACAACAACAAAAACAAAAATTAAACAAACAAACAAAACCTAAAGAGATAATGGCAGAGTTTTCCAAAAATTAAAAAACAAAAAATAAAAAACAAAAGAACACACATAAATTGACAGATCTAAGAAGCTCAGAGTACCCTAAGCAGGAGGAATACAAGGAGGAGAGTGGGGAGCAAGAGGAGTAGGAAGAAAAGGAGAAGGAAAAGGAAACAAATACACCTGACACATCATATGCAAACTCCTGAAAACTGAAGATAAAGAAAAAAGATAAGATTTACAACTGATTTCTATTCTAAAACTACACAATCTAGAAGGCAATAGAATTAAAATTTTTAATTAAAAATTAAAGTAATAGAATTAAAAATTTAAAGAAGAAAAACCCTGTCAACTCAGAATTCTATACCTAGCAAGATGATCTTTCAAAATGAAGATGAAACAAATACTTATTTAGAAAAGCAAATGCTGAGAGAACTTATTACCACTAACTTTGCACTTCAAGAAACATTAAAGAAATCTCTTCCAGGAGAATAAATATGATCCCCAACAAAAACATAGACCTACTCCTTCCTGAATTAAAGATCTCTGGAAATGGTTAAAATGAAAGGAAAATTCTTTTTTCCTATGTTTAATCATTCCCTACAACAAAAGATATTGACTTTCTAAAACAAAACTAGTAGGAACATATTATGGGTTTACTGTACCTGTAAAAATAAAATATATGACAATAATAGAATGAAACACAGGAGGTAGGAATTGGAAGTTTACTGTTATAAGGTCCTTACACTATACATGAAGCCTTATAATGTTATTTGGAAGTAGAATGTAATTAATGAAGGTGTATATTATAAACCTTAGGGCATCCATTTAAATTTTTTTTTAAAAGAGATATAAATTATAAGCCAATATTAGAGATAAAATGTATTCAATGTAAAAGCAAGCAGAAAGGGGCACCTGGGTGGCTCAATCGGTTGAGCATCTGACTCTTGATTTCGGCTCAGGTCATGATCCCAAGGTCAATGGATCAAGTCCCACATCAGCCTCTGTGCTGAGCATGGGGCCTGCTTAAGATTCTCTCTCTCTCTCTCTCTCTCTCTCTCTCTCTCTCTCCCTCTATGCTCCTCTCTCCTGTTTGCATTCTCTCTCTCTCAAATTAAAAAAATAATACTAATAGCTTTTAAAAAAATAAATGAAAGCAAGCAGAAAAAAAAGGAGCCAAGAGACAAAAAATGGAATGAATAAAAAACAAGTAGCAAAATGATAGATTTAAGCTCAACCATATCAATAATTACATTAAGCATATATGACTAAACACATCAATTAAAAGATAGAAATTGTTGGATTGGATAAAAAGCAATATCCAACTAGTAGTCTTTATAAGAAACCCACTTTTAATATGAAAATGTCTTATTAAGGAAATTTAACCTATAGTAAAAGCCTTCCTATAAAAAACCCTCAAGCCTAAGAGGTTTTATTGCAAAATTGTACTAGATGATTTTGAAAAACAACAATACCAATATTATACAATTTTTCCCCAGAAAATAGAAAAGGAGCAGTCATTTCTTAACTTTTTATGCTAGCATCACTCTGATACCAAAAACAAAGATCCTGCATGAAAAGAAAATTACACACATACCCCTCATGAACATAAATGCAAAATTCATCAACTGATTATTAGAAAATTGAACCCAACAATATATAAAAGGGACAATACATCACAATCAAACTGGGTTTATTCCAGGAATGCAAGATACATTTAACATTTTAAAAACTGGTCAGTGTAACTCACCATATAAACAGATTAAAGAAGAAAAACTATATGATCTCTTCTTAATATATTCAGAAAAGGCATTTGATGAAATTGGAAGTCTCTACATGATTTTTAAAAAAATCTTAGAAAATAAGTCATAATAGGAGGTAACATTCTTAATCTGATAAATGGCATTTATAAAAAAAATCAAAGCTAACATTATACTTAATGATGAGTGACTAGTCTTCCCCTAAGATTGGAAAAAAGGTAAGGATGTCCATTCTCACCACTTTTATTAAAAGTTATTCTGGAAGTCTTGACTGTGTAACAAGGCAAGAAAAAAAAATTAAAAACATACAGGTTAGAAAAGAAGAAATAAAACTGTCTCCATTTATAAATAGCAAAATAGCCTATATAGAAAATCTTAAGAATCTATGAAGAAAATCTACTATAATTAGTGAGCACGGGTGAAGGATACAAGATCAATATACCAAAAGCAATTGTACTTCTTTACATTAGCAATAAAAATTTGTGAATTGAAATTCAATAAACACCATTTAAAATAAAGTGCCATTATTTAGGTTAAAATCTAACAAAATTTATGCAAAATCTATACGCTGAAACAAGAAACTTTGATAAAAAAAAATTGAGTAAGACCTAAATAAGTGGAGAAGTATACTGTGTTTATAAATTGGAAGTATCAGTATTGTTAAGATGATAAATCTCCCTAAACTGATCTATAGATTCAATGCAATCTCAAATAAAATCTCAAATAAAAACCTAACAAGATTTATTAAATAAAAATCAATAAGCAAATTCCACATATGATGAAATCATATTATATCTGTCTTTCTCTGACTGACTTATTTCACTTAGCATAATATTCTCTAGTTCCATTGTGGAATGGGAGAAGCTCAACATGTGAACATAGGGGAAGGGAAGGAAAAATAAGATAAAAAAGGGAGGGAGGCAAATCATAAAAGACCGTTAAGTACAGAGAACAACCTGAGGGTTGTTGGAGTGGAGGTGGGCGAGGAGACTAGTTAAATGGGTGGTAGGCAGTAAGGAGGGCACTTTTTGGGATGAGCATTGGGTGTCATATGTACAAGATGAATCACTGGGTTCTACTCCTGAAGCCAAGACTACACTATACGTTAACTAACTTGAATTAAAAAAAAATCAACAAGGAGATTCTAAAATGTAAATAGAAACTAGAATAGCCAAACCAATTTTTTAAAAAAGTTTAAGAGCCCAGTGCTACCTTCTTTAAAGCTCATTATAAGTTACCATAATCGGGGCAACTGGGTGGCTCAGTTGGTTAAGCATCTGACTTTGTCTCAGGTCATGATCTCACATCTCATGGGTCGAGCCCCACATTGGGCTCTGTGCCAACAGCTTGAAGCCTGAAGCCTGCCTGCTTCAGATTCTGCGTCTCCCTCTCTCTCTCTGCCCCTCCACTACTCACATTCTCTCTCTCTCTCTTTCTCTGTCTCTCAAAATGAATAAACATTAAAAAAAACTTAAAGCTACAATAATCAAGGTAGTCTTTTGTTGGTGAAAGGATAAACACATAGACCAACTGAACATGATAGAGCATTAAGTCCAAAAATATAACCATATATCACCAATTTAGTTTCAACAAAGATGGAAAGGCAATCCAATGGAGAAAGGATAGGCTTTTAATGAAGGGTGCTGGAAGATTTAGACTCTTACATAACAACAATAACAACAGCAGCACTGATAACATTCATCCATACGTCTGTAACACTTCAAAGAAAACACAGAGAAAAATCTCTGATCTTGAGTTAAGCAATGAGTTCTTAATGCCCAAACCAAATAATAAGTTAATGCCCAACGAAAAACACAATCCAACTGATAAGCTGGACTTTACAAAAATCAAAAACTTTTACCCTTTGGAAGACTGTGTTATCAAATGCAAAAAACAAACCACAGATTGGGAGAAAATATTTGCAAAGCACATAGCTGATAAACGGCTTATATGAAGAATATATAGAAATAGAAATCTCACAACTCCATTATAAGAAAACAAACAACCTCATAAAATATGGGCAAAAAATTTTAACAGACATGTCACCGAAGAAGCTACACAGATGGCAAATAAGCACATGAAAAGATATTCAATATCATTAATCACTATAGAAATGCAAACTAGAACCATAATGAGATACAACTGCATACCTATTAGAATGGCTAAAACAAAACAAGACATAACAAAATAATAAAATAAAATAAAATAAAATAAAATAAAATAAAATAAAATAAAGTCTGACAACAACGAGTGCTGATGTGGATGTGAAACAACTGGAAGTCTCATACATTGTTGGTGGGAACAAAATGGTACAGCCATTTCAGAAAGACAGTTTGGAAGTTTCTTATGAAGTTAAGTATCCACTTCCCAGATGACCCAACAATCTCAGTCTTAGGTACTTACCAGAGAGAAACAAAAACTCATGGTCACACAAAAATCTGCATTTGAGTGTTTACAGCAACCTTATTAATAATAACAAAAAATGGAAATAATCCAGATGTCCATCAACTGGTTAATGGGTAATAAACTGTGGTATATTCATACATTGGAATCGTGCCCAGCAATACAAAGGAACAAGCTACAGATACGTGCAGCGGCACTGCTGTATCTATCTGAAGTGAATCATGCTAAGCGAAAGAAGTCAGAATATAAGGCTACATGCTGTATAATTCCAACTCTACGACATTCTGGAAAAGGCAAAACTATTGGGACAGAAACCAGCTCAGTGGTTGCCAGGGGCCAGAGCTGAGCCATCGGGATGGATAGCAATGGGCCCTGAGGAACTTTTGGGGATGATAGAAGTGCTTTATATTTTTATTGTGATGAGAGTTACTTGACTGTATGTGTTTGTTTAAACTGATAGAAATGTACATTAAAGAGGGTAACTTTACTGTTTATAAATTACACCCCAAATAAGATGTAAATCTGGAAATAACTAAAATGTTTATAATCAACAGTGAAAACCCAAACTCGTCCCCCAGTGCCCCAAGTGATCTGACATCTACATCTGATGAAGAGTGTGTGCTGTTTCCTGGGTGGGAAAATGTTTGGCATCCAAAGGGCTCAGGGTCAGACAGCCTTTCTCCAAAGCAGACACAGGATGGGCTTTTTTTGGGCTCTGACTCTGCTTCCCTCACCAATGTCTTCAGACCAAGGCCCAGTGGGAGCGGAGTTCCCTCCTGACCGATTTCTCCAGCTATCCCTGATACGGGGGATTCTCAGCAGCCTTCTGGTGCGCCTGTGAGGTGCCCGTGGTGAACCTGTCATCGGTCTCCAAACCCAGGAGTGCAGCTCTGGTTGACCCCTCGTTGTTCCTCGAGGCAAAGGCTCTGTGTATGTGAAAGGGTCCCCGGGGCAGCCAGAGGGGTGTCTGGTGACAGCTTAAACCGTTTTTGCAGCCTGGACTTTCAGGGACCCAGGCCAGGAGTTAAGACTCCTGTTGTTAACAGTCACTTTATCCTCTCCGCCCACTCGGTGGAGCCTGGCAGGAAGGCAGTCAGAGCAGCGGGTCAACAGATGTACCCAGGCTGCTGAGTAGAGGCCCAGCAGGGAGGATGAAGGCGGTGGAAAAGGCCACTCTGCCCAGAACTCTGAATTTCCCGGCTTCCTCGGGGCTAAGCCTCACCCTGCTTGCTCTGTGGAGCCCTTCTTCCTCTGCATTTATAAACCTTTATTCATGCATTGATTCCATTTAACTGCCAGGTAACTAGCTAGAACTGAAATGTAACCTTTAATTTGAAGGCCTATACTTTAAGAAATTGCCTGTCTGTGTTGCTGAGCTTCCAGGAAGGTAGCAATGGGGAGGAGGGGAAGAGAAAAAAAAGAATGGAGCAGTCCCAGATTAAAAGAAGGGAGTCTCAGCTAAAGAACCAGATCCAGTTCTGCGCCCTCTAATGTGTAATCTTGGCTTTCCAGCTGCCCCCAGGCCCTGACTTGGCTAAAATTATTTGGCCCTTCCCAGCCACCCTTCGAAATGTTTGGCTGGGACGTCTTGATTGGACTGAGGGGCAACGGGTAATTTAAGAGACCTGCACTCCAGGAATGAGGTGTGTGTTCAAAGCTCACAGCTCCCCCGTTCTTCCATTTCCACCCCATCCGATGACAGAGGGAAGGCTTCCCAAGCTTTCGACAGAAGAAACCTGTTGGCGAGGCAAAGATCAGCTGGCCCCCGGCCAAGCCGAGCCGAGATGCTGCTCGGGAGAGACAAGTCGGTGAGCATTTGTGCAGGCTCCGGTACCTGGAACAAAAAATATGCTGAGCCGCAAATTATGGCTTTCAGATGTCACCGCTGCCATCTGACATTGCGTTTCAGCTGTTCACGTCTTCATTACGGTGCTGCAGCCTCCCGTTTAGGCTGTGACTGTGCGTGAGACAGATTTATGTTACATGGGTTACTGTGCACCAGGAGCAACAATGCTCACCGAGGGGTGTCAGGCCGACTGCCAGAACCCTAGGCTGGAGAAGCCCGGCGCCTATCGGTTGCATCGTCGGTGTCTGTGTGTGCGCGCGCGTGTGCCCGTGCACATGCCCGTACGTGCACAGCCCTCCTCCGGGCCCCACCTTGCAACAGCTGAAAGGAATCGGCCTCCCCGTGACAGGAACTTGTTCCCGGTGTGGTTTTCTCATCTCCCTTTGCTTCCGTAGGCCTCTCTCCTGGCCCATCTGCCAGATCCTTCCTCTCCCCCTCTCTCCTGCTCCTCTTTGAGGTGGTAACTAGACCAACACGGCAATGCCCTTGCGGCTCCCTTTTCAGACTCTCAGCCTCTCTCAGATTAATGGAACAGAAACATGTGCTTGCATCTGATGCCAGTAATCATATCCTGAGTGACCACAGAGAGGGGGATTAAGCAGAGGTACTGGCCTGGCCCCGGGGGATACGGTTACAGGAAGAAAGCGTTTCTTGACGGCGGCAGCCCTGGCTGCTTCTCACTTGCCCCTCCTCCTTTGCCAGCGACCCGTTAAGTCCCTTGAATATTTTCCATAAGATTCATTAAGGTCTATGCAGCCATGGTCTGAGTCACTCAAGAACGGGATTTTGATCTACTTTTTGATTTGCACCCATGGCTGTGAATGGAGCATATTTCCATATTCCTGACTTTGAGGTAGTGATGTTCTACTCTGAGCATGTATTTTTAAATAGTGAAAGTAAACAAGTGTATGGGTATCTAGTCCGATGACTTAATTCGACAAATATCAACCCTGAGAAAATCACTCATCGAGTAGGACAAAATCCCTCCTCAAGTGGCCCTAGTGGTGGCCCTAGTGGAGGCGATGATGCATGTACTCAAAACGCAGTGACGTGAATTCAAATATGGTGAGCGTGGTGAGAGAAGCACAGTGAACCCAGGGAGCAGAGGGAAGCGAAAGCACTCCTGGCTGGCGAAATCCAGGGAGGCTGCAGGGAGGAAGTGGCATTTCAGATGAACCTTGAAAAGAAGGTAGGATTTTGATAGAAACAGGTAAAAAGGAAAGGCATTAGATGAGAAAGATCCAGCTTGAGCAAAAGCCCGAGATGAAAAGGCACCAAGTAAGTATTCAGAGAAGAGTGGGAATCTGAGCTAAAATGCAGAAATGTGTACTTAGAGAAGAAGTGACAAGATGTGGATCTGGAGAGCCTTGAGTTACGAAGACTTTAATGTCAGGCTTAAGAGTTGGGAATTTATCCTCTCAGCAATGGGAGCCATTGGAGGTTTCAGAGCAGGGGAGTGACAAGATCATACCTTCTCGATTGAACTTTAGGAAGAGTGTTTTGAAGAAGCACAGAATGTAGGAGTGTGGGAGGAGAAGGTAAAGATGCATCAGTTAGGCAGGCATTGCAACACTCTGAGAAAGAGTGGGAAAGAAGCACGTGACGGGACTAGAAAGGTGATGACGTAGAGGGTGCAAGAGGGAATCTGGCAAACGGTTGAATTTGGGAGGCGAGGCAGATGGGGAGGCCAGAAGCGATGCTTGGATTTGAGACGGATACTGGAAAGGTGGTGGTGCCATGGAGAGAGGGGATATGAAGGGAGGAACAGATTTGGAGCAGTGAATGCCCAGTTCTTTTTGGGATATTCAGACGTCCAGGAGAGGCACCCAGACGCCCTGCAGGTGTTGACGGGAGAGACTGGACGTGAGACCATCTGCAAGGAGGGTGCCAGGTGAGGCCCCAGGGCGGGGCATATGGCAGAGGAGACACCACAGAGAGTTAGCGCAGCCTCCTTGGGGAATGGCACATTAAGAGGATAGGAAACAGGCAGAGTTTCCTGTCACAGAAACCAAGAGGGGAGGGGTTTCCTGTTAGATGCTGAACCCCCGAGGATGATGAGGAGGTCCCTGGGGTCCCTTCCTGAGGCTCCATCAGGAGCGAGGTGGGGCGGAAGCCAGATCAGAAGCCAGTGAAGAGCGAGTGGGTGGAGGGGAAGTGTAGGCAGCAAGTGTATTTCCTGGAGGGCTTTTAAAATAGGACTGGGGGGCCATTATTTGGGGATGGTTTAAGGGCCTCCTGCCTGGTATCCAGGAGACAGATCGTACAGGCTTCAAGGAGCCAAAAGCTGAGATCTCTGTGGGTACTTATCTCTTTCCCTCTGAAGCCAGAAACCTGGTGTGTGTCCTTACTGTAGCAGGTGAGGAGTTGGTTGTATTTGTGTGTCAGGGGCACTTGGGAGTCAGAAACCAGGCCCCTCCTTCAGCAAGGCCGGGGCAAGTTACCCACGGAGACCGAGCCCTGACTTGGTGGCTTCTAAGTCTGGAAGTCTTGTGTTCTCTTCTTCTTTTTTTTTTTTTTTAATTTTTTTTAATGTTTATTTTTGGGAGAGAAGGAGAGCACACAAGTGGGTGAGGGGCAGAGAGAGCAGAGACACAGAATCCGAAGCAAACTCCAGGCTCCCAGCTGTCAGCATAGAGCCTGACGTGGGGCTTGAATTCAGGAACTGTGAGATTATGACCTGAGCCGAAGTCGGATGCTTAACTGACTGAGCCACCCAGTCGGCCCCCCCTTTCTAAAAATATTTATTTACTTTTGAGAGAGAGCGTGAGGGAGGGAGGGGCAGAGAGAGAGGAGGACAGAGGATCTGAAGCAGGCTCTGTACTGACAGCAGAGAGCCTGATGCGGGGCTCGAACCCACGTACCATGAGATCATGACCTGAGCCAAAGTCAGATGCTTAACCAACTGAGCCACCCAGGTGCCCCTGGAAGTCTTGTGTCTTCTTGAGTCCAGTTTCAGGGACCACCACCCCTGGGGTGACTGTAAGGAAGCATCGCTTCTCCAGGACCCTGATAGAGGAGAATGAAGAATAAACAAAGGGAAATGTCAGCTTCCAGGGTCTCTTTTCCATTCCTCAGAAGAAAAAAGAGTCTTTCCTTTTAAAGACAGGCTTGAGGTTAATTGATCTTTCCTCAGGAGAGGCTACAAAGAGAAAAAAAATCCTGTCCATGATGTGACAGTGCCCTAGGGAGGCAGCCAATTATCTTGGTTCGGGAAGAGCTGGGACTCGACTGCCTGCCATGGAAATGTCTCCCTGGCTCCTCACGGGTGACCCCGGCTGGCACAGCTTCACCATCCCAGGCTGCTCTACTCCATCCCTTATGATAGCCACGCCTCCAAGATGTTTCTAGATCTGCCCATGTATGGTTTAAAACATGTGCCCTGGCTTTGACCGGCTCCTGGCCTGAGGAGAAACTTCCAGAGTCCAGACTTTAGGTGTGTGGGTAAGTTACCTGTTACCAAGGGAGGTGAGTGAGTTTCTGCCACTATTTTGGGAATGAGGCCACCCCACACTGATATATGTTGCAGCTATTTATAGAGTTTCTGATTTCTGGCATCCAGTCCTTTCAATCAGGAATAATTCTTCAGTGAGTACTATCTGAAAGGGTTCTCGATGTCCTGCCTCCCACTCTGGAAGCCAAGCTGAGGTGAGGGAAGTGGGGTGGGCCCGTGACTCAGGCTGAATCAACCACACAAGACTCTGAATTTTGCAAAAGAGGCAGAAGGAAAAGGTATGGTTTACAAATTGTTGGCATTTATTGAGGGTCTGGGGCAGCAGCACTGAATGTCCAGTATAGAGACATCTTACTGTGGTGCCCTGGCCACTTCTTCCCACAGTGACCGGGGCTCTGGCTCCAGCTCCCTGGCCTCCCTTTGCTTTCTATGTTTCCTGGGCTGAGCCTGGCCCCCAGGCATTTTGTCTTCCATGAATTTGGCCTTTCACTCAAGTTAGTCTGACTTAGGTTTCTGTTGCTCACAACCAAGACCTCAACACAAGGTAGAAGAGCTATGCTAGCAGGGCCTTGGAAATGGGCTTATCCAGATCTGAGGGGCAACAACCTCCAGCAGGAACTCAGAAATGTCACTCTTTTAGTGGGACAGAGAATAAACAAACAAGCAAATATTTGCACACACGGCATGCCATACACATTTGAGATGGGTGATGAGAGAAAAAGCACAGTAAGGGGTGGAGAGTTGAGTGGGCTAGTCTATATTAGGTTAGGATGGTCAAGGAAGACTGCTTGGAGGAGACAGCATTGAGCAGAGGTCTGAATGTAGTGAGAGAGCAGTGAGAAAGACATTTAGGAGAAAAGCCTTCCAGGTCAAGGGAACCCCAAGCACAGAGAGCTTGAGGAAACAAAAAAAATCATCACCTCTTTATCTCTCCCACTGGCATAGCTTCCTGAGAGCAGGGATTCTGTCTTATTGGTTCACTCCTGAATCCATCACGTCTAGAACATTTCTGGGCACATAATTATTTGTAAGGAATGGGAAGATGAATGAATGCCCAGTGGCAAACAGGGCTCACTTTTTCACATCATTTGCAGTCCTTCCTATGTTGCCTCCCCCCGGGGGCAGGGGGTAGGGGTTGGAAGGGATGAGTCAGGAGCAGGTTTAGGATGTGGGGCCTTGGGCGGGGCAGGACAGGTTACCTTACTCCTGATGTCTCCTGATGTCAGAGGATTAAATTGCTTTATATCTGTAAGCTCTTAGCGTCAAGGCATAGAGTACACTTAAAAGTTGGCGATTATTAATATTAATACTTTCCTCAATCAAAAATAAACTATAAATCTATATATCCCCACTGGACTTGGCCTATTATTCTCTGGACTAAATTTAAAATCACCTATCAAATATTCATGTTTTTTATTTGCCAAGGCGCAAATATAAGCAGCCTCGTTCATAATTATATTCCCTTTAGTTTATTTGGTGGGAACCCTAGAACCTCAAAACCTCTTTTCTTTTTTTAAAAATTTTATTATTTATTTTGAGGGAGAGAGAGAGAGAGCACAAGCAGGGGAGGGTCAGAGAGAGGGACAGAGAGAGAATCCAAGCAGACTCTGCACTATAAGCACAGATCCCGATGCAGGCTCGATTTCATGAACCATGAGATCATGACCTGAGCTGAAATCCAGAGTCAGATGTTTACCAACTGAGCCATCTAGGCACTCCTCGAACCTCTTTTCCTTTTTAAAAAAATTTAATGTTTTATTATTTTTTAAGAGAGAGAGAGACAGAGTGTGAGCAGGGGAGGGGCAGAGAAGAGAGAGAGAGAGACACACCACAGACACAGAATCCGAAGCAGGCTCCAGGCTATGAGCTGTTTGTTTGCACAGAGCCTGACACGGCTCAAACTCACAAATCATGAGATCGTGACCTGAGCCGAAGTCGGATGCTAAACCGACCGAACCAGGCAGGCGCCCCTCAACCTCTTTTCTTGATGCACAAAGGAGATGGCAGTGTCCTGGACCTTGGGTACTTGTTTATTTCCTTGAAGGAAGGAAAATAGAATCCAGCACGGTGCTTCCTCAGTGAGGGATCCCTGCTCCCTTCCCCACGGTCCTTCTCCTTCACACCCTGTCCATTAAAGTTCAGGCCACAGATTGGGGGCTATAACCATGGGAGAGGAGTTTCACGAGCCCACAGCCACAGCTCTGGGTTCACCCTCTGCCCCATCTTCCTTTCTCCTCCCCCTCCTCTTCTCCTCTTCCTCCTCCTCCTCTTCTCCCCTCTCCCTTATCTAACCCTGCTGTCCTAACTTGACCTGGCTTCCTCATTTGCACCTCAGCAGTCCTGCCTTGACCCTGGCTTGGCTGGGTGAACCTACTCCCCGAAAGAAATAACCTCATAAGAGCCTTATATGACCATCCGCTGTTGTTTACTATACACTTGGCCTTAGGTAATGAGGTCAAATGAAACAAAATTCCAACTCAGCGGCCCTCGCTCACTTCCCATTGTCAGACACTCCCGCTGACCCCCAAATGAACTGACTCTGAAGCTTTTCCTTCTGTCTTGAAAAACAGGTCAGTTTTCAGGGCTTCAGGAGGTGTGACCTTTCATGCAACATGGGTCCTCCAGGGCAGGCCTGGAGAGGCTGCTTTTTCCTTCGAGGAATCTTCTCCAAACCCATGCAGCTATCACCAGGTCTCCAGGAGAAGGTAGTGCTTTCAGAAACTACATCCTAGATTAACTAACAGGTCCTCCCAGATTAGAGATTCTGTGTGCATTGCCTGTAGGCATTTAAATTGGTATAATAGCCTTTTGGAGGGCTATTGGCAGTATACATCAAGAGCCTTGAAAATGTAGATTCCCCTGACTCAGTAATTCCACCGCTGGGAATTTATCCAGAGAAAATAATCAGAGATGTAGCCTAAAAACGTATGTATAAGAATATTAACTGCAGTGCTAGTTATAGTGGTAAAAAAAAAAAAAAAAAAATCAAAAGAATCCACAGGGATTTGGTTAAATAATGCATAGTACTTTCCTCTAAAGGAATACTAGGGAATACTAGGCAGTCCTGTTCTTTTAAAGTGTATTTAAAGCATATATGATGATACACATGATAGATGTTCTGCTTTGCTCTCCAGATCCACTCTGCATCATCCAGGCTTCCCGTCCTTGATCCCTCTCTGGATAGTGCAGGGGCAGATGCAGCAGGAGGAGTGTGAGGGCAGGGTTTCTTGATTTCTGGGCTGCTTCTCCTCTTAAAGCCTTAGACCGTGTCAGGCAGTACCTCTCCTTGCCTATCTATCCCTCACCCTGCAGGCTTAGCAGGGGGATGTCTTCAAGGTGCTGTTCGGCAACCCTCCTGGTTCCTTCACCTGTCTTCAGGAGGTTGGAGGGAAACTTATTTCCTGGAAGACCCTAACTGAATGCAAGGCAGAAAATAAATGCTTGTAACGTTGGGGTACAAGTGCCCCTATGCATCAGCACTTTCAACAATAGCCAAATTATGGAAAGAGCCTAAATGTCCATCAACTGACGAATGGATAAAGAAGATGTGGTTTATATATACAATGGAATACTACTTGGCAATGAGAAAGAATGAAATCTGGCCTTTTGGAGCAAAGTGGATGGAACTGGTGAGTGTTACGCTAAGTGAAATAAGTCATACAGAGAAAGACAGATACCATATGTTTTCACTCTTATGTGGATCCTGAGAAACTTAACAGAAGTCCATGGGGGAGGGGAAGGGGGAAAAAAAGTTACAGAGAGGGAAGAGGCAAATGATAAGAGACTCTTAAATACTAAGACACAACCTGAGGGTTGATGGGAACTGGGGGAGAGGGGAAGTGGGTGATGGCCATTGAGGAGGCCACTTGTTGGGATGAGCACTGGGTGTTGTATGGAAACCAATTCGACAATAAATTATATTTAAAAAATAAAATGCTAAAAATAAATAAATAAAATAAATAAAATGCTTGTAACATAAAGTTAAGTGGCTGAATCAGGCCAGAAGACAGTATATCCCAACTCTGTACTTAAATAAATATATTTAGAAAAGGAGAACATATCGACCCATGAAAGCAGGAGAGACTGGAAGGAAATACACCAAATGATTGGCTGATGTTGCTTCTGGGTTGTGAGATTGTAAGTGCATTTTCTGGTCATCTTTATGCAATGCTGCATTTTGCACATTCTCAAAAGTAATCATGGATCATCTTTAACGTGACAAATGTTTAAATTCCTCTATATTTTAAAACAAAACTTATAAAATAGAAGAATTAACTACTCAATACCAGTGTAATGGCAGACCAGTCACCCACGAGTACAGTGCAGCATAATAGATTTAGACGAATATATTATGATGTAATTGGAAAGGAATATAAACATCTCAGGGCGAACTGTAACCATGCCTTGACTGTTCCAATCATAACTTATCTAAATGCTGAGACACCTTTCTAAGACTTGGTCCTGCTTCATAGGAGTCCTTGCTGGGGCTGGACTCTTTCGCAGGTGCACTTGTTCAGGCTCCAGCCTTGGCCTTGCTTCCAGCTGTGCTCAGGGTAGGAAGGAAGGGGCAGGGGGTCTGAGGATCAAACCCACCGATTAAGCCTGAACAAGCCAATACTTTGGCACCCTCCCAAATGTATCCTTAAATATTGTCCCACATTATTCTGTGGGGATAGGGAAATTCTATTAGTAAAACTCCTGTGCCTCCATGCTCAAAGTTATTACAAATACCAAGCACAGCATAACATTTTGACTTACTTTTTAAAAATTTCTTTATTTATTTTGAGAGAGAGAGAAAGCAGGTGAGGGGCAGAGGAGAGAGGGAGAGAGACAGAATCCCAAGCAAGCTCTGTGCCGCCAGCACAGAGCCCGATGAGGGACTTGAACTCACAAACTGCGAGAACATGACCTGAGCCGAAATCTAGAGTCGGTCACTTAACCGACTGAGGCATCCAGGAACCCCCACATTTTGAATTAACTTAAATGGTCTTTCTTTCCCAGTTTCTCTAGCGCTCTTACCTGGAGAGAATTCAGCTACTTGCCCACTTAGGATAGAAGTAATACAGACAGGATGTGATTACAAAGTCTTGCTCAACATTTCCAAAGTTATTTAGCTTTTGGGGGGGGGGGGGGTGGAGAGGGATTCCATATGGGCAAAACTTTTCTGTAATACTTGACTTTGTTCGTATTTCTTTTGTATTCTCTAAATCAGATGGTTCCTTTAGAACCATACCAAGGGATTTAAATTCCTAAGAGAGTAAAATTAATTACTGGTATATAATAAATGCTTCCGATGCAGGACTTCCAGAGTTTCAGGAAAGAGAGCCTGCATCTCTGGAAACATTCAGCTGGCTGGTCTCTGATAGATGTGCAGACTCAAAAGCACTAGGCAACTTGCTTGAGCTAGTCACAAAAATGATAGGGAATAGCTAACCCTCAAATAGTGACTGCTATGTGCCAGGCCGTGTCCTAAGTGCTTCATGTCTGCCTATTTAATCCCCCACACTCGCACTATGGTAATCCTCACATTATAGCTGGAAAGCAGGAACACAGGAAGGTAAAATATCTTGCCCAGAATCACACATGGAGTAAGCAGAGGAAACCTGGGTTTGAACCTTCGGCTTGAAAGCTACCACAACCACCAGCAGTGCATTTTAGGTTTTACTCAAGGATGGGATGTTCTTTGGCTGAAGTTTCTGTTTGGCCAATTACATCAGGAGTCATGCATGGAAATCTGAGTTAACTGGCTCTGTGTATCTGATTTTTTTTTTTTTAACGTGATCTTTTAGTGCCTTTCGTAGATTGGTACTGGGACGGCTGCCCGGCTCCTCTGCTCTAAATCTGGCTCTGCTGGGGCGTCCAAGTGTCCCTGATCACGGCATGTCAGGGAGGAAACATCAGACATGATCTCTCAGTATCAGAGCCAAGAAAGGCTGCATCCCGTGGTCCCATGAGCTTTTAGTTCCTACACACACTCTGCCTCCTGATCGCTGCAAGAGAAAATAGTACCTGAATCTTAGGCATCCTTTGTGATGCCCAGTTGTCTCCTGAATCAGGAGGTGGTTACTCCAGCAACCCAGTGCCCTCACACCCCCTCCACTGCAGAGGTGAAGGTGTTCACTAATTACCTTCATCTGCAAAGACGGCATCTCTCTGAGCAGCGTGCCCTCAGCAGGACTTTTTTTTAAACCTGCAGCAGGTTTAAAAAGCAGAGACCTGCTTTTAATTTATTAAAAGACTTGGCATTTTTTTCCCCACTGAGCATTTTAAAATGCAATTAGACAAAATGGAATAATAATCAGGCAAAAGTACTGAGGAGTTTTCACAGAGGGGGTAGTCCTTTGTCATGTTGCATTCTGGGCCTTTATGCTGGGACAGTGTGCGTGTGGGACTAACATCAATGCCCCCCCCTCACCCCAGCTCCACATCCCTGCAGACCTGGGCTCTCAGGAAGCCACAGCTGGATCTTCACACAACCCTTGCTAGAAGGCAGGGGCGCATGACTCTAACAGCTTCACGTGGTGCACCGATCTGTCTCCTCCTCTGAGACATTTTATCAAAGTATCTTCAAGGTCAGACCAAGCATCGACATCTTTAAACAAGTTCCACAGGAAGTTGTTGTGCGTGGCTGAGTTGAGAGCCTCGGTAAACTCCCAAGAAGTAGGCTCATGCCTGCATTTCCCATTGTTGTATCTTTTGCACCAACGGTGTCTGAAATATGCAAGCATCAGGTGAATATTTATGGAATGAATGAATGAAATTTCATGAGACATGTTAAATGTTTTTAGAGCAACAAAAAGGAAGGGGGTGCCTGAATGGCTTAGCTGGTTAAGCATCTGACTCTTTTTTTATATATATCTAAAAAAAATTATTTTTAACGTTTATTCATTTTTGAGAGAGAGAACAGTGTGAGCTGGAGCAGGGGGAGGAGGGCAGAGAGAGAGAGGGAGACAGAATCCGAAGCAGGCTCCAGGCTTTGAGCTATCAGCACAGAGACTGACACGGGGCTTGAACTCACTGACCTCGAGATCATGACCTGAGCCAAAGTCAGATACTTAACCGACTAAGCCACCCAGGCACCCCGACTAACTCTTGATTTCAAGCCCAGGTCATTGATTTTGGCTCAGGTCATGATTTCATCATTTGCAGAACCCCATGTCAGGTTCTGCACTGTCAGCCCTGAGCCTACTTGGGATTCTCTCTCTCCCTCTCTCTGCCACCCCCCCCCCCCACCTCAAAATAAATAAATAAACTTAAAAAAAAGGAAGAACAATCGTACCTCCCTCACTGATGACTGGAACAGAGAAATGGAACATGAGATATTGGAACTCCATATTGTAAATTATTTTGTTATCGTAGTCAAGTATGTATCGTGTCCAGGATATTGTACTGTATGAAACATGCCATGTAAAGGGAAACCCATTAAATAGTCACTGTTGGCCGATTACCACTGGTATAACCAGAACAGAAGGACAAATGGCAGACGTGGTCAGAAAAGGCAGGTTACTGCTCTGGCATTGGCATCTTTGTGGAAAGTCTCTAAGAGGTGAAGGAACATGCATTCTTTGATATGTAAAAGCCTTCAGATTCTATCACAGCCCCCTCACCCCCACCTATCCCTAGGCTCCTTGGTGCCCCTTCATGTGCCTATAGAGTAGTCCCTGTGCACAGCCAAACATGTTGATTTATTAAATGTGCCAATGTGCCCCTCTGGGCCGAGAGGGCTCTACAGCATTCGCCCTTGTGTAGCATGGTGGTCACACCTAATAGGCATTCTACAAATGCTTGCTGAATCCCTTCAGCCATCAGTCAATGTGGATTTCAGTAATTAAAACTGTTTCTGATGCACTGGGATTTGTTAACAGAACAGTGAGTTCAAAGTGCATTCGGAGCCTCAGAAGGGAAGCTATTCTCATTTTACCAGTTTCTAAGTGTCCTACTCGCTCCCTCACCCCAGCCCTTTCCTTGTGATTTAATGGGCAACTAATCAATGCACCCTTGTCCTCTGAAAGGAAAGTAGCCTGTGTGAAGGGGCTTGCACTGAATTCCTTATCCAATCAGGGCACTTCATGCTGAGAGGAAGGAACCAGGTTTGGAAATAGGTCAGATTAAATTTCCAAATTCTTTCTCCTGCCTATCCTTCTTTCTTTTTTCTTCCTTCCTTCCTTCCTTCCTTCCTTCCTTCCTTCCTTCCTTCCTCCCAAATGGTTGTCTTCCACATGTGCACTACATCTGAAGCAGGATGATATTCTCTGTCATGGATAGCAGGCACCACATCAATGGCTCCAAGTTCAACTTTTAAAATATTAAAAGAGAAATTATCACCTAGACAGTATGCTTGGATTTCAAACCTCCAGGGTTTGATTGGCCCAGCACCGTTTTCTACTGGAGATGGACCAGTTCATTCTTTCTGGCCTATAAGAAAAGTCTTGGACGTTGGGTTTACCAACCAGAACCCCCTCCAGCTACGCTGACACTGATACGTCCCTGCAGACCTTATTTAGCTATGAACAAGGCCAGCTTCCCACACTGAGCCTTCTCACACTCTAGCTCATGGCCCTATAGGGAATGTAGCCTCCACGTCTCTAAGCCAGGCTCGTGGCACTCAGCAGGCAGACAATTCCAATTAAAGTGGGGATAAGACAGACCCTCCGGGGTTGAACCCCAGACTTTTTATCTCCTAGGAGGAGAGAGTGGCTAGACTTCCTTGTGTGGTGACCCTCCGTTGTCTGACAAAAGTTCGCTGACCATTCACATGACCACATGTGCCAGGCAGGAGGCAGGGTGTGGAGTCAATTGCAGGCTGCCCAGCTTCAGGCCCAGGCAAGTCTGGGCACCCCATGCAACGCACCAATACAGTTCTTACCAGAAATGTCACAAATTTCAGAACAATACACATTCACATCAACATGTGAGTCCAGAAGATGGTTCAAAAACTGTGTCTTACAGAGACCCGTAGCTTCACAGAGTCAGCTGTGGATGGCTGCCCAGGTGCCCCTTCATTCTGGCCTTGGTCTCTTTTTTCTTTCTGGCTTTTGCACACCCCCAGGCAGGACCCCCATATTGCCACAGCTCATAAGGCTGCCCTTGTCATCCTTGCCAGTGGATCCTCACAAGGTGGAGTCTTAACCTTCTCCACAGTTGGAGGCAGAGGCCATTCCTCCAGAAGGGTCATCCACGAGACAACCAGCTTGTCTCTTGCTAATATGTCATCCCACACACCTTAACCTTCATATTGTTATGCCAAAGGACCACACCCACTCCGCTAGGGATAAGGGAGAGAATGGACATGGAAGATGAATGAGGGGGACATGGTAGGCTTCCAGAAAAAATATAGGCATCTCTTAAAACAAATATTGGGGAAACACACTTAAAAATTATTCATCATTCATCGGAAGTTCAAATTTGATTGAACATTCTGTATTTTCATTGGCCAAATCCGGCAACCCTACCAAAAAGCCCGTTATCACTTTGGGAAAAAGCCTCCTTGCTTCCTGCCATCACCTACGGCCCCAGTTCAGCTGGCAGGGCTCCCCTGTGAGCTGGGGCAGGGAAGCACTCTTCAAAAGAGGAAGCCCTTGAAAAATGACTTTTATATGGGCCTCCACTTGGTTGAGCAAATGTTATCCATACCCAAGGAATGACTCAGACTCCTTCTTCTGCATCCATTCCCGTGGAGTCTTTTATGATGAGGTGGGACCACTTTCTCTTCCCTCAGGGCACTAGGGTTTTCCTGTAGGTATTTGTTTGCTAGAGTTGCTCTAACAAGTGACACAGGCAAGTGGATTAAACAGTAGAAATTTATTGTCTTGTGGCTCTGGAGCCTGGAAGTCTGAGATCAAATGTCAGCAGGACTGGTTCCTTCAAGGGCTGTGAGGGAGAACCTGCCAGGCCCTTTCCCCCAGCTTCTGGTGTTTGCTGGCAATTCTGGCATTCCATAACCTGGGCAAGTATCACTCCCCTCTCTGCCTTCGTCTTCACATGGTGTTCCTGCGTGTGTCTCTGTGTCCAGATTTCCCTGATTCATAAGGACACCAATCCTATTAGATTAGGGTCCACCCTGAGGACCTCATTTTAATTTGATTACCTCCATAAAAACCTGCTTTCCAAATAAGGTTATATTCTGAAATAGTGGGAGTTAGGACTTCAACATATCTCTTTTAGGGGGAGATACAATTCAACCCATAAAAATGTACCTTAATGTCGTGTATATTTGCATTCGCCAGGAAGATAAGGGACCATCCTAATTGTAGTCAGTGATTTGGTTCCTTTGCTGGCTTTGGTTGATAATGATTTAAGGCCTTGGAGTAATGGAAGATAAACTGCTTGTCACTGCCCACTCCGTGTTCCAGGAGATTGCATTTCTGTGTGAGGGCCAGCCCCAGCATTGCCCTGCAAAGGGCTTTTCCATTATGCTAAGAGCCAGTGATGATAGCCACCATTAATATTCAGCCCTTTGGCCTCCACCCTCTCCCATTCCCTCAGCCCTAAGCACTTCCCTCTGACCCTCCATGAGGTAACATCAGGACTATTTTCCCCAAGAGACCTCTGTAATTGTTTGCCTGCAGCGGGGAGCCTGGTGATGCTTTGGGTAGACTGTGTTCAAGGAGGGGAGTATGAGAGGGAGAAAGGGAGCCTTTCTTACAGGTCTTCACCCTCCCCCTTCTGAGCTAATATTAGAATAAAGTCTCTGCTTGCTTCCCCTCCTCCACGCAGATGCTGGGAGAACAAGATAAAATTCCTTGTCAGTTTTGGCCCTAAATTCTCATTATTTATTAAGAAATGATACCATTTCTCCAAGGAGTCATCTATCCTGTTTTCCTAGGCGCTGTCCATTACTACAGAAATGAAGGGAGGGAAAGATCCACGTTTAAGCCGTGGGGTTTTGGTGGTTCTTAATGTCTCTTTCACCCGCGAGACTGATGTTTGAAGGTGGTCCAGGAAATTTGGTTCTAAGAAGAGCCTGCTAATTTGAGCCTCTTCAGAGCTGACTCTGGTGATGAAGTGGCATGATGTCCACAAGAGTGGTACCATGGCAGTGAGAAGTGCCTGTGTTAGTCTGCTCAGGGGCTGTAACAAAGTGCCCCAGGCTCGGTGACTTCAACAATGGAAAAGTATTGCCTCGCAGATCTGGAGCCTAGAAGTCTAAGATCAAGGTGTTTGCAGGGCTGGCTCCATTTGAGGACTCTCTCCTTCTCCTCACATGGTCTTCCCCTGTGCATGACTGTGTCCTAATTGTCTCCTCATATTGGATTACGACCCACCCAGTGACTTCATTTAACCTGAATTACCTGTCCTCCAAATACGTTATGAGATATTGGGGGTTAGACTTTGACATACGGATTTGGGGGGACAAAACTCCGCCCATAACACTGCCCTTGTATAAGACATAGAGGGGACTTGAGTCTCAGGTTTATCTCTGCCTCTGGGTAAGTCACTTTGGGGAGTGTGTCAGTTGGAGGTTTTGGTTGTCAGCAGCAGAAATGATCCAGGCTCAATTGAGCACCAAGGACTTGAATTAGGATGCTGTTGAGCACACACCGACATGATGGGAAGGCTGCGGAACCAGACAGAAACCCTGGCACTTTGGGGTTTCTGGGGCACTGGGGGAAGAAGGAGCCCCAGGAACTGCACTGTGGTGGAAACACTTGGATCAGGGGGTTGTAGCCACATGAGTGAGCTCAAGAGTGCCAAAGGACAGTTCCCTCCTGGGTCCACAACTGTGGACAGGAGGGCAGGAGGGCAGGAGGATAAGGGACCCCGAGCCTTGGCCTCAGTGGTGGGAGTCGGACACCAGGGTTCACAGCTTTGCAAGACCACCCCTAGGTGGAGGGAGTGATTCCCCAAGAGAAAATTAGCAGCTGTCAAAAGAGGAAATGGATGTTGGGAAGCCAAAACAATGGCAAAGAACTGTCACATGACTTATTGCTTTGTTTGAGGAAAGGGGGCTGGACTGGACAACCTCTATGTCTGTCTTCATTAAACATTTACTAAAGCTCCCTACCACTTCTTTCTTGAGTTCGTCCCCTTTCTTTGTCAGGTGGGTGTTGAGACTTCCACTTCTGGATTCTTTATTACCCATGGTGCCTCCCTGGCCTTTGACAGCTCCCAGTGTTTCCCCCAGTGGAGGTATTGGCCTCTGTTTGTTCGGTAAGGTCACCAGGCTTGTACTGCTATAAAAAAAAAGCCGAGTGAACAGCTTTCTGGTATAGATCAGTTTATTAATGTCTTCTTTGTGATTTGTACTGGTAGTAAATATTATATTCATTATAAACAATAATTCATCCTGCCATTCTTTCTCTGGTCCTCAGTTACCTTGTCCATAAAACAAGAAGGTTGAATTAAATGATTATTAAGGTCTCTTTCAGCTCTAGCTCTGTTGGATTCCATGAAAATTAAACTCCTCAGGGTAGGTAGTCTGTGGGGGTTGACTGTGAGGCATCCCCCTAGAACTTGGAAATGGAAAATGTAATTTCCCTCTAAGAGAAAAAATTATAAAACCAGCTGGCACCAGATCAAAGAAGATATATTCAAAGTCTCCTTAAATGGACAGGATGGATTTCAGACCGGAGAAGTCTGACAACACAAACATTCCCAGGGACAGAATGGCCTGTCAGAACGCGATGGAGTATCGCAGACATGGTGCAAAGGGAGGCTGGAGAGCTCGTCAGGATTTATTCAAGATTTGACCAAGACAGGGCTGGAGCAAGGCAGTGGGCAGGTGCCCACATATTAGAAGACTCTGGCCCCTCCCTTGGCTGCATCAATGTAGTGAAGATGGGAGGAGCTTCGAGCTGTTAGGACTGGGATGAGAGTCCACATAGGTAACAACCCATTTGGTACAGCTGCCAACCAAACAGGAAGGTCTTTAGCTACAGCTGGAACAGGGACCTACGATCCTACCATATCCAGCATTTACTCATTCACTCTTTAATGGCTGGGGACATCCGTGGGTCTTTGGTATGGGAAGGGCAGTAAGTAGGAGAATATAGGAGGCTCAGAGCAGAAGCTATTTATCAATCAGCCCAGAATTATTTTAATGTTTTCATAATTTGCATGTTTGAAGCATTCAACTCCTTCTCTTTCTCTGATTCCAACTCACCAAGCAATCCTTTCATTTGACCGTGGTTTCCCATGTTTCTACCTCTATGGGAAGAAATGGGCATGATAGGCTTATATGATTGTAAGATGACTGTATTTTTCAAAGTAAACAGACTTTCTGTGTTATCAATCTCTTGGGAGCCTGATCACATAGATCATGTGACTCCATCCTATGAGGGAAATCCATTCTTGGCTTACAGACAAAGTCAACTGCCCCAATTAAAAAAAATAAACAAACAAAAAGGCCCAAACGTGCTGCATGGAAATGCTTCTTAGAGTAACCAGCCAGCTCCTCTTTCAAACTTCAAATCAGTGACCCAAGGGTTTCTTCACTATTTTTCCACAGGATCTCTGGCTGAATTTCCACAGCACGTAACAATTCAACTGTAGACAGGTCAGCATATTACAGTGGTTTTCTCTCTCTATCTCTCTCTTTCTCTCTCTCTCTCTCTCTCTCTCTATCTCTCTCTCAACTCTGGTATGTGTGTTTAACAAATTTTGAGTAACACATTTATTTTCAAACAAAATCGCACAAAGGACCTCCAGCTCCAGAGAAGCATCTTCAGATGCCAGGCATCTCTGTTTGGGTGTATAATGGGCACCTCAAATATGAAGTATCCAAATAGAATTCTTGACGACCTTCCCTCCTCCATACCTGCTCCTCCTCTTCCGCCCAAAAACCCTAAACTAATCCTCAGGTCCTCTCTCCCAAATTCTTGCTTCCACATACATAACATATTTAGAGTCCCATCCCTTCCAGGCCCCGGCCCCCATTCATGAACCTTGTTACCAGCCACCATCCCCTCTTGCCTGCTGGATCAACCGCAATGGCCTTATAATAGGTCTTCCCCGCTTCCATCTCTGCTCCTATACATTCAATCTCTGTGTAGTGAAGTCCTACGTTCAAAAATGTGGATTAGATCATGATATTCCCCTATTCAAAGTGCTCCAATGTTTCTCATCATACTTAGAACAAACATCCAACTCTTACTGTGGTCTGCAAGGCCCTGCACCATCTGGTCTCCTGGTATGTTGGTGATTAAACCACTCTCCCCCTCATTCTCTTGGCTCCAGACACACTGGACTTATTGTTGTTCCTCAACTGTGCCAAGTTTGTTCTCTGCTTTGCATTCCCCGTCGTGCTGCTTAGAACCGCTGGTGCCCTTGACTTTGAACAGCTCCTTTCCTCACACCAGTCAGGTCTTTGCCCAAATGACACCTCACAGAGGGCTTCCCTCATCACCTTGTTAAAATAACCATGCTGACTCATTCCTACCCTCTGCTCGTTGGTTAGCTCCTGCCACCCCCACGGCATTTCGTAGTGGATAGTGTGGTATGCCGCCCAGCTCCCCCTTCAGGACTGAGAGGCCCTCGTTGCTTTAGCTGCTGGGAGTGTTCGTTGCCGACAGTTCACACCTGAGATACTTTCCAGGCATTGGCCTTTGCCCAAAGAAGCTGCTTTACCCGTGTTTATGCCCCTCCCTGGAGGCAGCCTATATGCAATGGCTACTAGTCACACAAGGGTACAAATAGCTCAATCCCCTGGTCTCAAAGGAGACAACTCTGGAGGAAGATGGCGGCGTAGGAGGACGCTGGGCTCACCGCGCGTCCTGCTGATCACTTAGATTCCACCTACACCTGCCTAAATAACCCAGAAAACCGCCAGAGGATAGCAGAACGGAGTCACCGGACCCAAGTGCAGACGAGAGGCCCACGGAAGAGGGTAGGAAGGGCGGCGAGGCGGTGCGCGCTCCACGGACTGGCGGGAGGGAGCCGGGGCGGAGGGGCGGCTCGCCAGCCAAGCAGAGCCCCCGAGTCCGGCTTGCAAAAGCGGAGGGGCCTGACGGACTGTGTTCCGACAGCAAGCGCGACTTAGCGTCTGGGAGGTCATAAGTTAACAGCTCTGCTCGGAAAGCGGGAAGGCTGGAGGACAAAGGGAGGGTGAGCTGCGGAGCCCCCGGACGACAGAGCTCAGTTTGGCGGGGAACAAAGGCGCTCGCCAGCGCCATCTTCCCCGCCCATCCCCCAGCCAAATCCCAAAGGGAACCGGTTCCGGCCAGGGAAATTGCTCGCTCCGCGCAAACACCCAACTCTGTACTTCTGCGGAGCCAAACCTCCGGCAGCGGATTTGACTCCCTCCGGCTGCCACAGGGCCCCTCCTGAAGTGGATCACCTAAGGAGAAGCGAGCTAAGCCTGCCCCCCCTCCCGCCGTGCACCTTGCCTTCCCACCCCAGCTAATACGCCAGATCCCCAGCATCACAAGCCTGGCAGTGTGCAAGTAGCCCAGACGGGCCACGCCACCCCACAGTGATCCCGCCCCTAGGAGAGGGGAAGAGAAGGCACACACCAGTCTGACTGTGGCCCCAGCGGTGGGCTGGGGGCAGACATCAGGACTGACTGCGGCCCCCGCCCACCAACTCCAGTTATACACCACAGCACAGGGGAAGTGCCCTGCAGGTCCTCACCACACCAGGGACTATCCAAAATGACCAAGCGGAAGAATTCCCCTCAGAAGAATCTCCAGGAAATAACAACAGCTAATGAGCTGATCAAAAAGGATTTAAATAATATAACAGAAAGTGAATTTAGAATAATAGTCATAAAATTAATCGCTGGGCTGGAAAACAGTATACAGGACAGCAGAGAATCTCTTGCTACAGAGATCAAGGGACTAAGGAACAGTCACGAGGAGCTGAAAAACGCTTTAAAGGAAATGCAAAACAAAATGCAAACCACCACAGCTCGGATGGAAGAGGCAGAGGAGAGAATAGGTGAACTAGAAGATAAAGTTATGGAAAAAGAGGAAGCTGAGAAAAAGAGAGATAAAAAAAATCCAGGAGTATGAGGGGAAAATTAGAGAACTAAGTGATACACTAAAAAGAAATAATATACGCATAATTGGTATTCCAGAGGAGGAAGAGAGAGGGAAAGGTGCTGAAGGGGTACTTGAAGAAATCATAGCTGAGAACTTCCCTGAACTGGGGAAGGAAAAAGGCATTGAAATCCAAGAGGCACAGAGAACTCCCTTCAGACGTAACTTGAATCGATCTTCTGCACGACATATCATAGTGAAACTGGCAAAATACAAGGATAAAGAGAAATTCTGAAAGCAGCAAGGGGTAAACGTGCCCTCACATATAAAGGGAGACCTATAAGACTCGTGACTGATCTCTCTTTTGAAACTTGGCAGGCCAGAAAGAATTGGCACGAGATTTCAGGGTGCTAGACAGCAAAAATATGCAGCCGAGAATCCTTTATCCCAGCAAGTCTGTCATTTAGAATAGAAGGAGAGATAAAGGTCTTCCCAAACAAACAAAAACTGAAGGAATTTGTCACCACTAAACCAGCCCTACAAGAGATCCTAAGGGGGACCCTGTGAGACAAAGTACCAGAGACATCACTACAAGCATAAAACATACAGACATCACAATGACTCTAAACCCGTATCTTTCTATAATAACACTGAATGTAACGGATTAAATGCGCCAACCAAAAGACATAGGGTATCAGAATGGATAAAAAAACAAGACCCATCTATTTGCTGTCTACAAGAGACTCATTTTAGACCTGAGGACACCTTTAGATTCAGAGTGAGGGGATGGAGAACTATTTATCATGCTACTGGAAGCCAAAAGAAAGCTGGAGTAGCCATACTTATATCAGACAAACTAGACTTAAATTAAAGGCTGTAACAAGAGATGAAGAAGGACATTATATAATAGTTACAGGGTCTATCCATCAGGAAGAGCTAACAATTATAAATGTCTATGCGCCGAATACCGGAGCCCCCAAGTATATAAAACAATTACTCATAAACAGAAGCAACCTTATTGATAAGAATGTGGTAATTGCAGGGGACTTTAACACCCCACTTACAGAAATGGATAGATCATCTAGACACACAGTCAATAAAGAAACAAGGGCCCTGAATGAGACATTGGATCAGATGGACTTGACAGATATATTTAGAACTCTGCATCCCAAAGCAACAGAATATACTTTCTTCTCGAGTGCACATGGAACATTCTCCAAGATAGATCATATACTGGGTCACAAAACAGCCCTTCATAAGTTTACAAGAATTGAAATTATACCATGCATACTTTCAGACCACAATGCTATGAAGCTTGAAATCAACCACAGGAAAAAGTCTGGAAAACCTCCAAAAGCGTGGAGGTTAAAGAACACCCTACTAACGAATGAGTGGGTCAACCAGGCAATTAGAGAAGAAATCAAAAAATATATGGAAACAAACGAAAATGAAAATACAACAATCCAAACGCTTTGGGACGCAGCGAAGGCAGTCCTGAGAGGAAAATACATTGCAATCCAGGCCTATCTCAAGAAACAAGAAAAAATCCCAAATACAAAATCTAACAGCACACCTAAAGGAATAGAAGCAGAACAGCAAAGGCAGCCTAAACCCAGCAGAAGAAGAGAAATAATAAAGATCAGAGCAGAAATAAACAATATAGAATCTAAAAAAACTGTAGAGCAGATCAACGAAACCAAGAGTTGGTTTTTGAAAAAATAAACAAAATTGACAAACCTCTAGCCAGGCTTCTCAAAAAGAAAAGGGAGATGACCCAAATAGATAAATCATGAATGAAAATGGAATTATTACAACCAATCCCTCAGAGATACAAACAATTATCAGGGAATACTATGAAAAATTATATGCCAACAAATTGGACAACCTGGAAGAAATGGACACATTCCTGAACACCCACACTCTTCCAAAACTCAATCAGGAGGAAATAGAAAGCTTGAACAGACCCATAACCAGCGAAGAAATTGAATCGGTTATCAAAAATCTCCCAACAAATAAGAGTCCAGGACCAGATGGCTTCCCAGGGGAGTTCTACCAGACATTTAAAGCAGAGATAATACCTATCCTTCTCAAGCTATTCCAAGAAATAGAAAGGGAAGGAAAACTTCCAGACTCATTCTATGAAGCCAGTATTACTTTGATTCCTAAAACCAGACAGAGACCCAGTAAAAAAAGAGAACTACAGGCCAATATCCCTGATGAATATGGATGCAAAAATTCTCAATAAGATACTAGCAAATCGAATTCAACAGCATATAAAAGAATGATTCACCATGATCAAGTGGGATTCATTCCTGGGATGCAGGGCTGGTTCAACATTCGCAAATCAATCAACGTGATACATCACATTAACAAAAAAAAAGAGAAGAACCATATGATCCTGTCAATCGATGCAGAAAAGGCCTTTGACAAAATCCAGCACCCTTTCTTAATAAAAACCCTTGAGAAAGTCGGGATAGAAGGAACATACTTAAAGATCATCAAAGCCATTTATGAAAGCCCACAGCTAACATCATCCTCAACGGGGAAAAACTGAGAGCTTTTTCCCTGAGATCAGGAACACGACAGGGATGCCCACTCTCACCGCTGTTGTTTAACATAGTGCTGGAAGTTCTAGCATCAGCAATCAGACAACAAAAGGAAATCAAAGGCAATCAAAATTGGCAAAGATGAAGTCAAGCTTTCGCTTTTTGCAGATGACATGATATTATACATGGAAAATCCGATAGACTCCACCAAAAGTCTGCTAGAACTGATACATGAATTCAGCAAAGTTGCAGGATACAAAATCAATGTCCAGAAATCAGTTGCATTCTTATACACTAACAATGAAGCAACAGAAAGACAAATAAAGACACGATCCCATTCACAATTGCACCAAGAAGCATAAAATACCTAGGAATAAATCTAACCAAAGATGTAAAGGATCTGTATGCTGAAAACTATAGAAAGCTATGAAGGTAATTGAAGAAGACTTAAAGAAATGGAAAGACATTCCCTGCTCATGGATTGGAAAAATAAATATTGTCAAAATGTCAATACTACCCAAAGCTATCTACACATTCAATGCAATCCCAATCAAAATTGCACCAGCATTCTTCTCGAAATTAGAACAAGCAATCCTAAAATTCATATGGAACCACAAAAGGCCCCGAATAGCCAAAGGAATTTTGAAGAAGAAGACCAAAGCAGGAGGCATCACAATCCCAGACTTTAGCCTCTACTACAAAGCTGTCATCATCAAGACAGCATGGTATTGGCACAAAAACAGACACACAGACCAATGGAATAGAATAGAAACCCCAGAACTAGACCCACAAACGTATGGCCAACTCATCTTTGACAAAGCAGGAAAGAACATCCAATGGAAAAAAGACAGCCTCTTTAACAAATGGTGCTGGGAGAACTGGACAGCAACATGCAGAAGGTTGAAACTAGACCACTTTCTCACACCATTTACAAAAATAAACTCAAAATGGATAAAGGACCTAAATGTGAGACAGGAACCATCAAAACCTTAGAGGAGAAAGCAGGAAAAGACCTCTCTGACCTCAGCCGTAGCAATCTCTTACTCGACACATCCCCAAAGGCAAGGGAATTAAAAGCAAAAGTGAATTACTGGGACCTTATGAAGATAAAAAGCTTCTGCACAGCAAAGGAAACAACCAACAAAACTAAAAGGCAACCAACGGAATGGGAAAAGATATTTGCAAATGACATATCAGACAAAGGGCTAGTATCTAAAATCTATAAAGAGCTCACCAAACTCCACACCCGAAAAACAAATAACCCAGTGAAGAAATGGGCAGAAAACATGAATAGACACTTCTCTAAAGAAGACATCCAGATGGCCAACAGGCACATGAAAAGATGTTCAGCGTCGCTCCTTATCAGGGAAATACAAATCAAAACCACACTCAGGTATCACCTCACGCCAGTCAGAGTGGCCAAAATGAACAAATCAGGAGACTATAGATGCTGGAGAGGATGTGGAGAAACGGGAAACCCTCTTGCACTGTTGGTGGGAATGCAAATTGGTGCAGCTGCTCTGGAAAGCAGTGTGGAGGTTCCTCAGAAAATTAAAAATAGACCTACCCTATGACCCAGCAATAGCACTGCTAGAATTTATCCAAGGGATAACAGGAGTACTGATGCATAGGGGCACTTGTACCCCAATGTTCATAGCAGCACTCTCAACAATAGCCAATTATGGAAAGAGCCTAAATGTCCATCAACTGATGAATGGATAAAGAAATTGTGGTTTATATACACGATGGAATACTATGTGGCAATGAGAAAAAATGAAATATGGCCCTTTGTAGCAACGTGGATGGAACTGGAGAGTGTAATGCTAAGTGAAATAAGCCATACAGAGAAAGACAGATACCATATGGTTTCACTCTTATGTGGATCCTGAGAACTTAACAGGAACCCATGGGGGAGGGGAAGGAAAAAAAAAAAAGAGGTTAGAGTGGGAGAGAGCCAAAGCATAAGAGACTGTTAAAAACTGAGAACAAACTGAGGGTTGATGGGGGTGGGAGGGAGGGGAGGGTGGGTGATGGGTATTGAGGAGGGCACCTTTTGGGATGAGCACTGGGTGTTGTATGGAAACCAATTTGTCAATAAATTTCAAAAAAAAAAAAAAAAAAAAAAGGAGACAACTCTGGTTAGCCAAGCTCCAGAGCTTCCAGTAGGATTGGGTGGGGCTTCTGTTCCCAGTGCTTCACAGCTCAACTTTTCCCTCTGCCCATCCTGCAGAACCCTGCCCAACGCCTCACCCTCACATGTTTTGTTCCTGAGAGCACTCCTGTAAATCTCTTGGAGTCTAGTTCCCGTAGAACCTGCCTATGGGCCACTACCTAAAATTATTGGTTTGTTCACTTATTTCCTGGCTCCCAACTAAGACTGAAGTTCAATGAAGGCAGTGATACTGTCTGTCTTCTTCACCCCTGTAGACTATCTCAGATGTTTGCATGGTGCCTGGAACACAGTAGGAATTCAATAAATGATTACTGAACGAATGAGCGAATATATCTGCAGTATATTTCATAGATAAAAGTGAAACTGTTGGGTAGGGGGACAGGCAAAATAGGTGAAGGCGATTAAGAAGTACAACCACGGGGCGCCTGGGGTGGCTCCGTGGGTTAAGCATCCGACTTCGGCTCAGGTCATGATCTCACAGTTCGTGAGTTCGAGCCCTGCATTGGGCTCTGTGCTGACAGCTCAGAGCCTGGAGCCTGCTTCACATTCTGTGTCTCCCTCTCTCTCTGCCCCTTCCCTGCTCATGCTCTGTCTCTCTCTGTCTCAAAAATAAATAAAACATTAAAAAAAAAATTTAAAAAAAAAAGTACAACCTTCCAGTTATAAAGTAAATAAGTCATGGGGATATAAAGTACAGCATTGGAAATATAGTCAATATATTATAATGATTTTGAATCATGACAGATGGCAACCTAGACTTACCATGGTGATCATTTCATAATGTATACAAATGTTCAATCACTGCGTTAACACTAAACAATAGTGTATGTCAACTATACTTCTGTTAAAAAAAAAGTCTGATATATTTGACTGATAAAAAGAAAAACCCTGATACGTTGGACCTCATCAAAATTAAAAAACTTCCTATGTGATAAAGAACTCGTATCTATAACCATATACAAAACTAGCAATCATAGTAAAAAAGAACTGTTAAAAATAGGCAGAAGACTTGAATAAGCAATTAACAAGAAGAGTATGAGAAGCCAGACAAGCGCATGAAAAGGTCCCATCATCACAAATCACACAAAAAATTTGAGTTAAACAGCACAATAAGGTAATGTTGACACCACGAAAATGCTCATAACACAAATGTGGCTAGGATGTAGAGCACGGGAATTCCAATACACTGTTGGGGAAAGTAGACAAAAGGGTGTAACTATTTTGGAAGCTGTTTGGCAGTTTTGATAAAGTTAAACATACATTTATCATGCGACCTAGGAGTTCACTTTTATCCAATATAAATGAAAACATTTATCTACATAGAAAAAAGAAAAACGAGTCGTAGAAGAATGCTCTAGTCTAGCTTACTCAGACGACTGCAAACGGGAAACACTCTGGATGCCCATCAACAGAAATGCAAACCAATTGGAATACAGTCACCCATTGAAATACCACTCCTCGTAACAGAGAACAAACTACTGATACTCAAAACAATGTGAGGGTGTTGCCAAAACATCCTGTTGAGTGAAAGAAGCCAAATTGGAAGTACATATTGTGGGAGTCCATGAAAATGGAAGAAAACTAATCTATGGTGATACATGTCAGAAGTGGTTGCCCGGAGAGGGAAGGGTACCTTCTGGGAGAGTCTTGTGCTAAAGAGGGGTCTGGGGGACAGCCCTCAACTGGACAGAAAGCTCCTGCTTCACCTCCTTTTTATCCAGATTTTTGGTAACTCTTGGGTGAGGGTTACCCAATGTCCTCCTGCAATACTGGCTGTACAGGGGAATTTCTTTGGGAAGGAATATGGAATGCAGAATGTGTACCCATGTATAAAATGTTACCTGTGCTGTGGAAGTAAATAAAGGACAACCAAGAAAAAAAAAAGGAAGCTGCCTTTTTGAAGTTGTTGGCGGGAGGGGGGCGGGTAAGGGTACCTTGCGTCCGAAGGTACTCCTCCCTCCGTCACCCCTACTACTGTTGGAGAAATGAATAAAGTAGTGTGCCAAAGATGGCCGATGGGACTAAAACAAGCTCTGGTCTCTGGCTTGGAGACCCCTCTTTCGGGTTCTTCTTGCCCTGTTTGCCACGCGCAGCGAAAACCGCCCCCTCGAATATGGAGGCTGACAACTATTGATTACCCTTCCCGCTTGCATTCAGCACTCAGATCTTTGGAGAAACCGGTCTCCTCTGAGACCACCCATGTAAGTAAATCTCCGATCCACCAAGATCTTCGAGTGCCGTTTGGTTTTTCCTCCACCGTTCCAGCCTGGTTCCCTAACACTACCACACCGCTTGAGAAGTGCCTGAGGGACCACGCAATGGCTTAGGGCAGAGCTGATTCTGGAGTCAGGAATTGAGATTCGTGGCCAGGTTCCTAAGAAGGCATTCATTGCACTTCCTCAGTTAAGACTGGCTTTACAGGTGCATTAGCCCATTCAGAAGCGATACTGAGCCCCAAACTCTGCTCTGAGAAAAGATGGGAAATGGGAAAAAAAAAAGTGGTCTCTCCCTCTGAAGTCAGTGATAAATCCTAGGAATCTGGAGAAGGTCCTAGGGGATTTAGTACCTCCAGTAAGATTTGGGATTGGAGGGATGACCTGAGGCTCTGGAACCCCAAGTCAGGAGGTTTTTGTGTGACACTGCCTAGAAGGGGGACTACTTGGAACCGTCCTGGGGACCAGTCCGTTATTCCAGTAGAATGCCCAGGAGGCCACTGACCCCGGTGACAATTCATTTTTTCCTGAGCCTTTATAGTAACTCTCCTCTATTTCCAGTATTGGGACTCCCTGGAATGTTTAATGTGCCAGCACCGCAAGGATGCAAAAGCCATTTCTGGGTCAAAGAAGGTGACATTGCCTATTTGTTCTCTCTCGGTTTCCTCCCCAGTTGCTCCACGTCTGACTGATATTTTTCATTCTACTCTGCATTTTGGACAGAGACAGGAAACCAAGGCTGTCTGCCAGTTTCAGATGTCCTGACTTCTTGCCTGGTGGAAACATGCTGAGTTGGAATTAGATAATGCCGGGGAAACCTTCTCCCGAAACTGGGAGGGAAGTGTGCCCAGGTGTGCAGGCAGACTCCTGTCGGGTGAAGCCCCTGGAGCCCCAACCTCTGTTCTCCCCTGTCCCAGGAGAGAGGCAGCTCCCGGGGCAGCCTGAGCCCGAAGTAGCAGTTAGAGTAGCGGCAGCTTGTTTCATCTCCTCCAGAAGGCAGCTGGACCGAAGTCCACGGTTTGGTCCCTAGGAGGAGGGTCCAGGATTATCCGGCCACTTTTTTTCTCCCCTGAAGCCCTTTCACAAAGCAAAAATGAAAGGAGTCCACCCAGCAAATGTCCGACAGCCTTCCAGACCGTCTGGACCTATCCATAGCAGCCTGCGCTGGCTCATTACACACCCTGAGAAGACCAGTCCTGGGTCCCTAAGCACGTTGATGTTGGCCCAGAGGCAGGAATGTTTGTGAAGGACATGGATGAAGAGGAGCTTGAGCTGGACGGAGTGCATCAGTGTCCTGGGCCCCACCAGAGAAGACAAATCCCTTCCTCAGCACCACTGAGGCCACACATTCAGCCTCGGGAAATGCCTTTAAAGACCTTGGGATACACGTCATTGGCCTAAGTACAAGCAGTGTTGGACACCAGGAATAGCAATTGAGGAGCAAACATCCTCACGGAAAAGCAGCTAATGTCTCATCCCTGCCATGGCTAAATTGTTTTCTAACGTTCTCATCACTATTCCAAAGAATAAAACATTACTAGCATCGAATGTCTTCATCCGGGTTCAGGACAGGCACGGGCTCCATTCTTGGCCCTGGCACTCATTTATTGGGGAATTTAGTGATCTGAGCAAGTCCTCCCACCTTTTTCTTTTTAATTTTTTTTTTAAATTTCTAGGCTTTGAAATCTGGTAGTAATAATGTAACAATTAATACCATTACCCTCAAATGCCCACTAGGGGTTAGGCACTGTTCTAGGAGCTAGAAAAAATAGAGGTCGGTAAGCAAGCAGATGAAATGTACCCCCTTCAAGGAATTGGTAGCCAGTGATCTTCAGAGGATTGTGTTTTCCCCACTGTATAGCTGCAGCCAGTTAGATTTACAGGATTTAGGTTTTGACGTGGAAAGTACTTGCCACAACGTGTCTGTTGTTAAGTCATGGCGTCTTAGTTCAAGAATTCCCCCTTCAGTCCTGCACTTGGTGATGTCGGGGCGGCACTGAGTTGGCCACGTTTATTTTGCCCCAGCCACCTGCAGGCCTGGTAGGTTCTCAGACAGGAGGCTGGGAGGCTGGGAGGAGGGAGGGATTGCACCCTCCCGGGTGTTCTCTGAGAATCTCCTGGCTGCTTCTGTCCAGCGGTCGCCACCATGTGTTCTCGCAGTGGCGGATGAGTCCAGTTTGGAGTTCTGCCAACACTGCGGAAGTAGCCTTGGAGCACCCCTTCTGGGACTCCAGCACCAGTCCAGCAGCAAGCATCCCCTTCTCAGAAGTCTGTGCACCAGCCCCATGGTGCCCTCCTCCAAGATTCCATGTTTTCCTAATTCCACCTTTTCCTTATATTTAACAACTCTTTCTATAAAATCATCCCAGTCAACATAACTGGTGTGGTTCGTCTCCTTACCGGTGCTTTATGACCTGTGGGCATGCAGCTGAGAAAGTGGCAGAGCTGGGGCTCAGATGCTTGCCTAGCTGACTCTAGACCTTTGCTCTACTCACTGTCTCCCCCGTCGCGTGTGTCCGGCTGCAGGTCTGTGGGAGAGGACGCTTAGCTCTGACCACTGAGCCCCCCAGGAAGACCGGGTTCACCTTTTGTGATAAAGAAGGGAGACAAGTGCTCAGGTGATCACTCCTCCAGGGAGGGGGCAGGACACTTGTTGCTAAAAACAATGAGGTCAGTCTGCAACAGCACCTTTGCCTGTCCACACGCCTCCTGAGGGCAGCTTGTCCACCACTCTATTCAGTGCCTGCCCTACAGCCATCATCTTGCCTCTTTCCTGCCAACGGTACCTGGGATTTGGGTCAGACCAGAGGTCTCTTATTCTTGGACTAAGTAGACCCTTTCTCCAAGCCCAGGGATGAGTCATAATTGGTCTAAACCAACCATACTTAGCTCCCTTGCTTCTGCCAATGATTGGACATATGACTTGGTCATGGCCAATGAGACAGAAAGACAGAAAGAAACGAGACAGAAATCTACAAGGGCTTCCTATGGATGAGCAGCAGGTACTAAGCCTACTCTTTCCAGCTGGACTTCCAGCAGCCAACTTGGGACCATGAGACGGCACTACTGAGGATGAGAAGTGAACAGCTAAGGACAACAAAGCAAAGAATTAGAGAGAGCCAAGATCCTGCATGGGATGCCACAGTCCGGACTTCTGGCTCCATGCTTCTCGTATGGGAATAAATGAATTGCTTATGCCACTGGTAGTACTTGGGTATTCTGTTGTTTGTGACCCAAAGCCTTCCCATCTGATAGAACATAACAATTCTGAGTCAACACGGCACCACTGTCACCTCCACTGATGCCCGCTCAACCCTCGCACCTGCTGCTGCAAGCTGCACCCCGGAAAAGGCAGGCCCGTCCTGACAGCTGTGGCCATTGGCTTGCTCTGCAGTGGTGGCCCCCAGCACTCCACGCATGCTGTGTTGTCCTTGCTAGGCTCCAGCACAACCTTCAGAGCAGGAGGGCATATAAATAAAAGGCCTTATGTTTTATATGCTAGTCAATATTTATTCAGCCCCACCAGAGCAGTAGACTGGAAGGAAACAGAGAGACTATAAAATGTCTTCTGTGCTGAAGCTTGAAATCGTGCTGGAGGAAAGGGGCTTCTCCGTGCTCTCACTGCAAAACAGTCTTCAGCCCAGCAGAGCTCGGGAGGAGCCCTCGGGAAGCAGAGTGGCTGGGGCAATCTGGCGAATGAGGACAGAGACGGCCCAGGGCTGTGGGCACCTGGCAGCAGCCACACTCTCGGTGCAGCTCTGACCTGTGGCCTCAAGCGGCTTATCTCAAATGCAGACGGCCTTGTGTCCCCAGGGACCACTCTTCTCTCCTCCCTTAGAGTATTTCACGGGGAAAGCCCTCACTTTTCAGGGCGGCAACCGTGGGGTCTTTCTAAAGCCCTTTGGAGGGCTGTTTTTGTGTTCGATGGGAGGCACCCTCACACCCCAGACGTCTTGGACCCCTGCTGACCCTTTCTTTTGCATGACTCGTACCATTGCATGTGTTTGTTGATTTCGCCACTCTTGTGCTCTCTTATCTGTACTGTTCATCCCCTCTGTTCATCTCTCTCCCTCCCCAACCTTCATACAATGTCTGCTATTTCCTCCTGGCAGGGTAGATGATTCTCTCTACTCCAAACTTTCAAGGCTCCCTCCGGACTACTGACTCAGATCCCAAATCTGTTGCCTGATATTTTAGAACCTTCCCCTCTCTGCCCTCACGTTTCAGCCTTATCTTCATCTCTCCCTTACATACACATTGTGTGCTCGTCAGAAAAGATTCTCCAGACCTGCTCCGTGACCCCTTTCCTCTGTGCCTTTTCTTAGGCTGCTCTTGTTCCTGAGATGACTTTCCTCTTCACCACCGTGAAGAATCTAATCAAATCCACCCAGGCTTAGCTTAGATGCCTCCTCAGTTTCCTTCAATCTTTGCTTTTCTCACCGGAGAGAGTTTTTCTGCATCTGGATCACTAACAATTCATACTCATTGCACTGGAGTCAGTAGAATTCTCTGTTTCGTGTATGATCTCCCCCCACTTTCTCTTACATAATAGATCAGTAGTTCTCGACCAGGGGGGTGACTCCTCATCTCTACTCCAGGGCATATTTGACAATGTCTGGAGACATGCTTCGTTGTCACACTGTGGGGGTGCTCCTGGTATCTGGTGAGTAAGAGGTCAGAGATGCTGCTATAAACATCCCACAATGCACAGGGCAGCCCCCCACCGCAGCAAAGAATTATCCAGCCCAAGATGTCATTACTGTCAAAACTGAGAAACCCTGCATTAGAAGATAAACTTCCTGAAAGCAGAAACCACAATTCCTATTTCTCCACAGTACACAGCTTTGAAATTTTGCTCAATTAGTTTCAATGAAGGACTATAAATATTTAATATACATTTACATATTCTGCTTTGGACGTGTATATAGATGCCCACTGCACAAGGAGAGGTAATACTTCCGTTAGCCACCACACATAATATACAGGAGGGCTCGCGGTATGGTAACCCTTCATCATTGATATTCCCCGAGTCTCTCCCTGCATTGCTGGATCCCATAAAGCAAAATCCTAGCTCATATTCACTCAGCTCCTTATAGAAATTCCTTCACTAAGCTATGCTTTAGTATATTATGTCTTCTGTCTTTATGGAGGGTCAATAAAAGTAGCACTTTGTTGTACAGAGTTTCTGTTCTATGGAACTTTGTTAGCACTATTTTGTATACTATCCACCCTTGAAGGTGACTGAAAGCAGCCCCTTTATATTACAAATGAGGAGAGTAAGTTTCTCTGTGTTATTCAGTGTCCTTGATCCAAGGACCTATGTGATAAATTCCTACCTAACTTTAATTCCTGGAAAACACTTTGTCTCTGTAGATGCATATATTGTCAAGAAAACAAAAATCTAGGCACCCTGACACGCTGTCAGAAAGTTAGATTCAAATTAGATATTCAAGTGTTAGAATCTGCTCCACTCGGGTGTCTGAAACCATCTATTTATTTTTTTTAACGTTTATTCATTTTTGAGAGACAGAGACTAAGCGCGAGTGGGGGAGGGGCAGAGAGAGAGGGAGACACAGAATCCGAAGCAGGCTCCAGGCTCTGAGCTGTGAGTACAGAGCCCGACATGGGGCTTGAACCCATGAACCATGAGATCATGACCTGAGCTGAAGTCGGACGCTTAACCAACTGAGCAACCAGCTGCCCTTTCTTCTGCTTTCTTCAGCAGGATGTTACCCTTAAATACCTGCTCTTGTGCTGTGTTTTAATCTTTAAGCTGCCCTCAAGTCTTTTGGAAGTAAGTAGGTACAAATCTTAAATGAAACAAATAAAAACTACTCCGTGTTATGCCAGCCACCTTCTGTGCTGAGGACCAAGCGCTGGAGCGCTGGGGCGGAGGCAGTCCGGTTAGAATTTCAGCTCTGCCACTTTGTCATCTGTGTAACCTTGGGCTTGTTACCTAACCGATCTCACAGGGTTGGTGAATAGGATCAAATGAGAAGAGGGTACGTTGATGAGAGCACCTTTCCGAGCCCGCCCCACGACAGAGGCGACCCGCGCATACTTCTAGCTTCCCCGTCCAGCCGGTTTCTGAAGCCCACGGTTCTGTAGTGCTCGGCCACTTTTCAGTAACAGTAACAAATTTCACGTTAACATGGATTCTACAGTTATCATTTCCCTCCCCCTTTCCGGATAATGTAACCGCATACAAAGTTACTGCTCTCCGTTCCTGGGGTTTTATTTGGGAAGGTAAGTTATTGAACAACAGCACGACACTCTACTTTGGGCCTTTGATTAGCTGTGGTGGCAGCTATTTTCAGAGCTTGGCACTGTTAGCGTCTGTCACTTAGGCTTATGGCTGGCCTTGAAGTTTCACGTTGTCAATAGAGGGAATATGGCCAAAAAAGGCTACTTGTTTTTCTTCTTGCCTAAGAGGGGAATGAATTTAGAAACCAATGAAGAATACCAACTTTCTGCACGTCTTGATCACTAAATGGTTTCCATGTACTTGGAAGGCCAGAGGCCCTGGGCAAAGTTAAAGCGACCAGTACGGTTTCTTCGAAAAAAGTTACTTCATTCTCTAGAGTAGTTTGATTCTCACAACTCCTTGTGAGGAAGTGAAGAACGGAGGCTCAGAGAGACACCAGGGCACGACCGGGTCCTAGCTGGGACGGCTGCTCCTGCTTCTCCAGGGTTATTGCCATCCTCATGGAGCCATGTGACATGTACTCCCACGCTCCCTAGCCTACTAAGACCCCAAACCCAGAGATGCTTCTATTCTTTAGAGTTGAGAGGAGGAGATTAGGGATTGAAGTTTGCGAATCTTCCAAAGCTGCGTTATCCAAATATGGTAATCACTAGCCTTGTGTGCCCCCTTTAAATTTACATTTCAGGTCATTAAAAGGAAATGAGGTTAAAAACCCAGTTCCTCAGTCTCCCGAGCCACATTTCAGAAGCTCAGTGGCCACACGTGGCTAGGGCTACCCATCCTGGGAGGCTCAGGTGTAGATCATTTCCATCCTCACAGACAGAGCTATTCAACGGTGCTGTTCCATTTCTACCTACAGGGGGCTGGTGCAAAAGAGAGGCATAGTTGCACATGAACCATTTCTTACAGTTCTGAAGTAAGTGTTCTTTTCAGAGGAGGGGCTTTGCGACAGGGGCTCTCAGTGGTGACCCAACCCCGGGGTCTCCCTTTATTGATGCCTGCTTGTTTTGCACCCCGAGACTCTCTTGGCAATTACGGAGAGCCACCCAGGCAACAAGGAGTCTGGGCAGCACGTGTGTGTACATTCAGGGGTGTGACCCAGTCAGTGACCAAGGGGCAGTCTCAAGAACCTCAAAAACATGTTGCCCTGAAAGCATTCTCTGTCTCAGGCAGGGTTCCCCTTCCAGCATGGCCAGTGGCAAGAAGTCCTGGTATCTACCCCAAAGAGAAAGGGCGAGGGATCATTTGGTTTCTGAAAGGCCAAACTTGCTTTACATTTGCTCCTTTTATATTGATTTTAGAGAAATAAAGTGTCCAAGCATGGTATTAGATGCTAATGCAGTTTCCAATTTCCCGGGGAAGTTTCTCTTTAATATTTCAGCACATAAAATATACACACTGAATGCTATCACTATTGTCTCTCTGTGTCCCTGAATCCAGCTGACCTTGACTTTTCTTAATTCTCTGTTTCTCTGGAGGCTTTGGCATGGGGACAGATCCCTCACTGTAGTACCCGCATGGTGCCTTTGAAGCTTAGAACAATCTTTTTTCCTGGTCCCAAAATAGTGCTTCTGTGATTACCCCTGATGCCCCGGCTGTCATTATCCCAGGTTTCTGGCTCTGCCTTCTCCTTATCCAGATAACGTCTGGCACATGGAACGTTGTGTCTTTTTTGCCCCTAATTTCACACTTTTCCTCACACACTTTTAGTAATAAAAACCACATGGCCATCTACTGAGCTCTTACCGTGTGCCAGAAACAGTGGTGGGTGCTTACAGGTATCATCTAAATTTAATCTCACCCCCTCAGCAGCTACCACCTTGTTCTGAGCCACCATTCTCGCTCATTTGGACCATTACAAATGCTCCCTAACACGTGTCCTTTCCTCCGTCCTTGTCCCCTTTGGTCTATGCTCGATAGAGCAGTCAGAAAGAGCCTGTTAAAATGTGAGTTAGATCACATTATTCCCCACTGCTCCGGCATCATCCCTTCTGACTCAGGGCCAAAGTCAAATGGCCTATAATACCCTAAGTGATCTGTGCTCTGCACCCTGTCACTGCCTTGACTGCATCTCCTACCACTTGCCCCTCTTTATTCTGATCCAGCCACACTGGCCTCAGGGCCTTTGCACCTGGTTTTCTCTCTACCAGATGCCACGTGGCTTGCTCCCTTGCCTTCGTCAAGTCTTTCTTTATTCAAGTACTGCTTTCCCAGTGAGGGCTTCCCTGGCCACCCTATTTAAAATCGTACACACACATACACACACACACTTCATCTCTATAGCACTTACCACCATTAACAGGTCATATGTTGAACTTACTTGTTTATTGTCAGTCGCCCTGAACAATGAATCCAAGCTCATGAGAATAGGGGCTTTTGTCTGTTTCATTTCCTGGCATATTCTCAGCACCTGGCACATTATAAGGTACTCAGTTTTTTGAATAAGTGAATGAATTTTCATTCATCCTGAGATTGTAGTCGATTCCGATTTTGTAGGTGGGAAAACCGAAGCTTACGGTTAAGGTCTGGTCCCTCAGACCCCAGAGCTCACGTGCTTCAGCCCAGTACATGCTTTCACCCATGACAATGACTGACATTCCAGTAGCCTCTGGAGGGGCCCCTCCAGCCAGCACCTTGCACCTGCTGCCCTGCCCACTCGTGTGTTCAGGCAGAGGACTTCTGCAGTGCACCAGCCTCCACAAAAGCAAATTCAGCAAATTCTTCAGATGCCCACAGCTATCGTCAGGCAGGACTTCCAGAAATGGCAGCATCTCCTTCCCATCTGAGCCAGAAAAGCTCAAAAAATGCACATTCTCCACAAAGACTCAGGGGCGAGCTCGCTGTCCTCTCGGGTAGCCAGATAGTAGGCAAGCCACCTGTCGGCCAGACAGAGCCGGGAATAATGAGGGACACCTTTTATTTTGACCTGGAACAGAAGGTGAAGGGTTCAGCAAATAAGCTTGGACTGTTAGCAGATTTCTCATTGTTATGGTGAAGAGATTAGGTTTTAAATTCAATTTTGATAAGCCATGGAGAAGAGAGAGAAAGTGCTTTACCTATTAGCTGGTGAACAGATATAAAAAAACAAACTTGTTTTCAAAGAATGGGTTTGAACTACTGGTACACTTTTTTTTTTAGTTCTGTTTTTTAATTGTGGTAAAATACACATAACATAAAATTGACCACATTAGTCATGTTTAAGTGAATAGTTCTGTAGTAGATATATACACACTGTTGTGCATCCGATTTCCAGAACTTTCTCATCTTGTGGAGCCACTGAACAGCTCTCCATTCTCCCTCCCCCCAGCCCCTGGTAACCATCATTCCACTCTTAGTTTCTAGAACTGTACTACTCTAGACACCTCATGCTGTGGAATAATGCAGTCTGAGTCTTTTTGTGCCTTGCAGGTTTCACTTAACGTAATGTCCTCAAGGTTCACCCATGTTGTAGCATGGGTGCACTTTTTTAAACCAATTTTTGTGCCTGCCTCCTTTGACTGGGCTGGATATAAAGTCCAGAGACTATTTTTAGAGATGCTTATTTTTTCATGAGCCTTTTCTGCATTTATGATGCGTAAAACATAACGCCTTGTTTACAACCGCCCTGTTCAAATAGTTGAGGCTTGCCACAGAGCAGTACATTTCCATTTAATTTTACTTTTTCCAATAAAATGAAATCATTTATTAAAACACTCATCAATAAATAGAGAGCACTATTTAAATAAGATATACAGTTTAATGCATCATTTATAGCAGAGGTTGTCAGACTGTCCCCAAGAATCCTGGGTCCTCTGACATGTGTCAGGGCCACTGAGGAGGGGTCTGGGAGGACTGAACTCTGACCTCAGCCCCTAGTTTTGTTCAGAGCAGCTCTAATTGCATATCTCATGTTGTGGGGTTCTGCATAATATTTTATTTGAAAAAAAAAAAAGGTTTGTGTGGTAACATTATTATTGTCCACCAAATATTTTGGTCCTCCCCCCACCCCCGCCTTCTAGGCATTTGGTAGAGTTGTAGTTCTTGACTTTCTGATGACTGGGTAAGGTCATAGGACTAGTTTTGGCCAATGAGGGTATCATTCTGGTCTGGAGCATTTAATACCCCATGGGAGACCCTCCAGACCACCCCCACTTCTGCCTTTTCCCTCTCCCATGGTGTTATGGATTGCATGTTGGTGTCCTCCCAAAATTCAGATATTGAATCCCCAATCGTCAAGATGATGCTGTTTGGTGATGGGGCCTATGGGCAATAACTGGATCATGAGGGTGGAGCCTTCTGGGTGGATCGATGCTCTTATAAAAGGAGATAAGAGAGAGCTTGCTTCTCTCTGCTCTAGACCATGTGAGGGTGCAGTAAGAAGACATCACCTATGAACCAGGGAGAGAGCTCTCATTAGACATTGGATCTTCTAGCACCATGATCTTGAACTCCTTGTCTTTCAGAACTGTGAGAAATAAAAATCTGTTGTTTAAGCCACTCAGTTTATGGTACAGCAGCCTGGGCAGCAGCCTGGGCAGACTGAGACAAATGGCTACTGACAATGTGGTGGCTACTCTATCAGCATGGGTTCAAGGGTGAGGATGACAAGGATAACATAGAGAAGAGCATTCAGCCAACTCAAAATATTCAGCGTGAGCTAGAAATAATTATTTGTTGACTTAAGCCACTAACATTTCAGGGTTGATTTGTTACTGCAGCATAACCCAGTCTATCCTGACTGACACACAGAGTTTTTGGAAATGTAATACCACCATGTTGGAGATATCTAAATGCTGATGTCGATTTGGATACCTCTTCACTAACATAAATTTTTTAAAAACATTGCTTAATCCAGTCACATTTGTGGTTTTAGGTTGGACTAAGGTTTATATATGTTTTATACCTCTTAGATGTTCACCCTCTACACCTGACTGGGACTCTAGGAACTTTAGGAGTTTCACCAAATAGTTAAATTTTGTAACTTTTCTGCTGCTGCAGATTTTAGCTTTTTCCAAGAAAGGAATTTCTTGATTACCCCAGGTTTTCTCATTCAGCAGTGCCGCTAATACTTCTTCCTAATGCTCTACTCCCACCTCAGCTGTTTACATGAGGAAAGCAATTACATATCCATTTCTTCTCCTGCCTCATGACTGAGTCATATTGAGAGAGAGACAGAGACAGGCAGAAAGAGGAGGAAGATGGAGAGAAGAAAGGAGGTAAATGAGAAGAAGGAGGCAAGAAATATTTTTTTGGCATTTGGTTTATGTTGCTGATCTCTTTTTCTAATCATGAACTTCTGAGCTAGTGTTTATCAAAGTGGTTCTCCTACCTCAGAATCACGTGGTGACCTTGTCAAAAATGCAAGTTGCTGTTCACACCCACTGGGAATATCAGGGTAATTCCCATGTACACTAACCTTTGACAAACATTGTTAAAAATCATTCTGATATCCCCTGTTGGCCATATATATAGCATCCAAAGCAGTCTTTTCTTTGTAATAATAGATGATCTACCTTTTTTTCAGCCCTGGCTTGGTATCCAAATTAGTTTCTGTTAAAAGAGAGATGTTGTAGTCATAAGTTCTTAGCCCACTCCAGAACTCGCCTTTTCAAATATATAGTTAAACAGAGTACGGCAATGTTTTAAAATGGAGAAATAAAGTGATATGTTCATATTTTGTGTACTTATCTTTTATACTTTAAACCGTTGCATTATTAATTTAAGGGCAATGCACACACACACACACACATACATACACACACACACACACACACACACAACACACACCACAAGACAACCTCAACAATTGATTATGATGAAGCCAAGTGAGCTTGAGGTAACCAAGTCCTAGACCCAGAATTACCATAGAAGCAAGACGTTGGTACTTGACATTGATCATCAATTTCATATCCAAAATTTGACATGTATTATCTCATGTAATCCTTACAGCCACCCTTTGAGGGAGGAAATATTTTGTTTAACTTACATGGAGGAGAGTTAGACTCAGAGAGGTAAAGTAAGTTGCCCAAGGTCACACAGCTGGTATATGGCAGAGCCTGACTAATATAACTCATAGCCCAAAGCCACTGGCCTTCAAAAATTCATATCGTCTGCACCAAGCCATTCTCCCTCGTAAGGAATGGAGGCAGCTAAGGAAGAACACTGAACAGTGGAGGGAGACTTCAGGCAGAATAGGGAAGAATGTCCCACAAGGTATGTCCATCAAAACCAAATCATCTTTAATTTACAAGAATGACCACAGGCTATAGCATTAAAATATGGAAGGACTATGGTGCAGATTAGCATCATCTGTGGAGAGAATTTGCCTGGTCAGGGGAAATAAAAAACACTTCAAATATGGATGCTATTTCATTTGGTCAAAGTAGGTCAGAGAGTTGGGCAGAATGATAGGTGGTTCTTTATCAGCAGCTCTGTTTGAAGGAATTAAAGTAAGATGGAATGAATGCAACGATGCCACAGTGTTTCTGTTCACCTGGGTAATATCCAGAGTCTCTACTGAAACGGGGGCCTTTGCAGTTTCTATATGAAATGTCACTAAGACAGGTTGGCCGACAGAGACCATCCTAGAAATAACTGCCTATGTGGAAAAGAATTCTATATGCAGTTGCATTTCTAATTCTATTTCTGCAGGACTAGGATGTGAAGAAAATAAGCTAGGAGGGTAATGTCCTCTTGTCACTGTCATTATGAACCCAAGGTACACATTCTAGTTCATTCTGCCTTTACCCACCAGAAAGCCCACTGCATTTTCATAACCAGAGCTTGCTCTGTATACCCATACAACCAGCCTCGTGCATAATTTTTGTTAATATTCCTTTATTTAGATTTTAATTTAGTTGGGTGTAGAGTCCCTCACTATGTCTATATCCTCTTTGGCAAGTCGCATGCTGTGGGGATGTACTAAATGCTCATTAATAATAATGATATTTCTCTGTTGTGAGTTTTCTATCCATATATGAATTGTCATTGGAGGGAAGCGCTCTGCAATAATATGTGTCAACTTTTTATGAAAACTACTATATTGAGTGCCTGCAAAGAGCTATGCCAATGTAAGTTATTAGATACCATAGCGTTATTTTTAGGAATTGATATATACTTGTGTGGCGTGGCTCGAAAGTACCTGAGCTCTTGGCGCAGGTGGAATTGCAACTTAGATATTTTGCTATTGACATGCAGGGGGGCTTCTCCATTAGCTTCAAAAGCTTCTCATGGTGTGGTTGCTTTGCTGCTTGAGTCATGTAGATCACTCAAATTCGTTGTGATGGTTTACACTTTAATCATTCTCTCATGTAATATAATGGTAATTGGTGTCGTTTAATCTACTGTGCTGTTAATGCCTTGAGACTTCTGGGGATTCCACACGACCCGTTCAACATTAACCTACACTATTTATTTACCTCGTGCAGGAAAAAGCTTCCCTTTTCCTCATGCACCTCAGCTGTTAAAGAAGCTGCCTGAGGAAAACTGGGTGTGTCCCCAAACTGGAGAGAGGTTTCCCCTGTCTAAATCCTTCTGAGCTGGGTGGCTTATGCACTTTTCCCCAGAAATTCTGCAGGTCACTGACCTGATTCACTTATGGGCCTTCCTGTGTGAATTTTCCTCTCATTTCAGATGCTAATGTTGAAGGGCTAGGTGAACCAAGCACAGAAGTGAGGCAAGTTCCTCTCTAAATTAGGCACTCCTAGGTTGGGGGGGGGGGGGTGCTGAGTGGACTCAATCAATTGAGCATCCATCCAACTCTTGATTTTGGCTCAGGTCATGATCTCACAGTTCCTGGGATCAAGCTCCCTGTCGGGCTCTGCACTGACAGCATGGAGCCTACTTTGGATTCTCTCTCCCTCTCTCTCTGCCCCTCCCCTGCCCACACATGCATGCTCTCTCTCTCTTGCAAAATAAATAAATTAAAAATAAATAGATAAATAAATTAATAAATAAATAAGGCACTCCTGGGACCCCAGTCCGGGAAAGGAACAATTAAAAAAACAAAATAACGGGCACCTGGGTGGCTGGATGGCTCAGTCAGTAAGCACCCGGCTTCAACTCACATCATAATCTCATGGTTCCAGAGTTTTGAGCCCCTCATCAGTTGGTCTGCTGTAAGCACAGAGCCCACTTTGGATCCTCTGTCCCCCTCTTTCTGCCCGCCCCTGCTCATGCGTGGTCTTCCTCTATCTCTCTCTCAAATATAAACAAAACATTTGTAAAAAATGATGAAAACAATGCTTAGAATTTTCCAGAACGACCACGACAACAACAACAAAAACACCCCAACTTGAGGATAGGGCATGGCTGAAAGGAGAAGGAAGAAAGTTCAGACTGCTCAGCTCTGATGCATTTCTAAGCTGGATACCCTTGAACTTGGCCTCCCCAAGCCCCCAATCGCTCCTGCAATGCAAACATGTCAGTGCAGCCACTCGTGGAAGCCAATATTGTACTATCACCCTCCCGTGGAAAAGAAACGCCCCAGGAGAATGGGGGACATAAACTCACCAAGCACATAAATAACCATTATGGCAGCCCTGCCACGACTGCAAGGTATTGGATCCAGAACCTGACAAAACATAGAAAGATTTGTAAACGGTTTGTGGCTGTAGAAGTGGGAACCAACACACCACATATCTCCAGCATTTTCAAATTTATTTTATGTTTGTCAAAATGGGGTACTTAACCTTGATCTTCGCTTTTGAATGGAAAAGAAATAAGATTTAGTGGGCATCCGTACCATCGTAGCTACAGATAGGATCCTCGCATGGATCCAGGTCCTGGGTAGGATTGTTGACTTTGAAGGTGCTCCCTTTGGATGGGGACATGGAAGAAAAGGGGGAGGGAGAGCAAATACTTTAGTCAGACCTGCTTCTCGGCTTTCAGTTGTATGGGGAAAGCAACTTGGAAAAACAGCAGCATTGGGGTGGGGGTGGGAACAGGACAACAGGCTGGCTCTCTCTTAGGCAAAGGTGGATTATTTCTCACCCAGGTTAAGCAGATTTTTTTGCTCTTTTTCTTTTTGCTCCTTCCCTGTTTGTTCTTTTGTTTTGCTTTTTGTTTTGGTTTTGTTTTGTTTTGTTTCGTTTCATTTTGTTTTGTTTCCACCATCTGAACACCAACTGGGAGCAGTCAATCTTCAGGGCATTTGCTGCCATTTTTCCTACCTACAGTCATAGCAGATATAGTTGATCATGGCACTCTTTCTCCCAAGCTCATACGTAGTCCCAGAACGTTTCTTCACATGTTCTGCAGTAACCTTTGACCAGCAGAGGAAGCTGGTTTTCAGGATGGAACTTATTATCTACCTGAGGACACCCCAGAAAGACTGTGTGTTTCTTAGCCACAGTTCTCTCTAGTTCACCCCACATAGTAAATACTCAAACAATATTTGTTGCGAGAATGAGGGCCATGACTAGTAATGGAAGCATGGTAAATTCGACTGGAAACTTACAAATAATCTTGGAGGATGGAGGGCAGAATTTTACAAAATTTCTGATTTCTTAATGTGCTTTATTTTCCCCATTTATTAGCAAAATCAAAATCAGCTATAGTTAGAAAATAAACTGACGATCCATATCTACGTTATTATAAGAAACCAACACATAAGGTTTTTAGAAATTGTATGAGAGATTAGTTAATGTCAACTAAAATAACATTTTTAATAACATTAAAGAAATACTTGTTCATTATAGAAAATCTGAAAAGTACAGTAAAAGAAATTAAAAATCACAAACAGATCTGCCCTCAATAAATACTATAGTGATTGTTACTGTTCAAAATGTTTAGTCCTTTTTGGAAACGGATAAATATATCTTTAAAATTTTTCTTCCTCTTCCTTCCATCCTTCCTTCCTTCCCTTCCTCCCTTCCTCCCTCTTTTCTTATTTCTTTCTTCTTTCTTTCTTTCTTGTTCGTTTCTTTCTTTCTTCTATTTAGGCAAAATTAATATCATCCTATGCACAATTTTGTAACCCACATTTTTTCACTTAAAAATACCATGCTGAGCATCTTCCAGATAAATGTCTACAATATAGTGCTCGGAAATGAATTTCTAGTTTTCCATCAGGATGCAAATTTTCTCTTGGGGTCTGATGCTGGGTGTAACAAACGAACATCTTTCAGAAAAGCTTTTATGTAAGGCATTTAAAAAGAACCATCAAATTTTCTACTCATCTTTTCCCACCCCCCTGCCTTCAAATAACTAAGAAGTTAAAAATTTCTGCTACCATTGAGATGAACATTTAAATCTTGATAGATCCACGGAAGTTTTGTGGTTGTGTAAAAAGGGGGGGCTTTCAGCTGTTCCACAAAGGAAACGAATGCTTATTTTTCTCGGAGGCCTTTTCTAATTGGAGAGGAAAAGAGCAAAGAACAGTGTCCTTCCTCATAGAGCAGCAGACTTGGGATCCACCAGCCTCTCACAATGGGGATTGGCACTGAATTTTAGAAAGTCCATCCCTAGTTAAACTAGTGCTACCCGGAGCATCAAAACAGACCCAGAGCCTCAGAGTCTGTGTGTACTGTAGCAGAGCTGACAAAGCTTTACCCAGGCTCAATCCTCCCTGCAAGTGACAAGAGTCAGATCTCAAAATCTTATGCAACTTCTTCAATAAGGCAGAAAAGAGGAATCCTGCAAGTGGAGGATTTTGTGGAGAAGATGTTTCCAAGACACCAGAACTAATAAATGCCAATGGGCCGACTCCATTCTACGTCGTTAGCAGAGCACTGAATGAAGCCAGTGGACGTAGAATACGAACAGGACCACACCCAGTGCTCCCTTCAGCTTGGTGATTTCTCTCTTTGAAGCCTCACCAGAGTGCAGAGAGCCAAGAGATGTCTTTAACTCGTTGCTTGACCAGCTGTTGATTTCACAAAGGCCTGCATCTCACACATGAAAGGTCAGGGCTTTGATGCCCTGCCTACAGGGAGGGCCCATACCTAACTAACCCAGCCCCTAAAGGCAGCTGCCTTATCTTGCTCAAATGATTTCCAAGAAAGGAGGTTGTTCAAAGACCCCTGCAACCTTTCCAGTGGCTCATGACCTAAGCCGTTCATAGTCCTTAAACTCTTGAGCTCCTGAAAAATGGTCTCTGGCCTTGTCATCAGTGAAAGAGAAACACTGTCTTTGCAAATTTTTTCCCTTTGTATCCTTAGTTCAAGCATCCTTGTCTTGGCAAGGGGTTGCTTAATTTCTGGCAGCAGAAACTTATACCAGCTAGGTGAAGACAAGAAATTTAAAAATTTAAGATACACGGGTATCTCACAGAATCCAAGGGCAGAAACGTAGCTGGGTCTCATGAGGGCCAGGAATTTGTAACTTGTAAGACACAAATGTGTTTGATGTGAGTAACCGAAACAAACAAACAGCAACAAAAATCAACAAAATAATAACAAAAGCAAAACAACCATAATATGGCTTAAACAATCGAAAGGCTTACCTTTCTCATGAAACAGTTTCAAAGTAGGCAGTCATTCATGTCCTTAGGAAACCAGAGGTGGGACATTTGTCCTCATGGTTGCAAGGTGGCTGTCGCCCATCCAAACATAGCATCTATATTCCAGTCTGGAAGAAGGGAGAGGGTAGAGGGGCAAAGGGCTTCAAAGGCAAAGGAATGCTGGATACATCTAACCTTTTGGAAAGCTCTCCTGGAGTTTCCACATGGTGGCTTCTTGTTGGCCAGAATTTAGTCACATGGTCACTTGAGAGAAAAGTAAGAAAGGTCAGCTGAAAGAAAGAGGAAGACTTTTTTTTTTTTTAAGTAGACATATTGATACCTAGAGTACAATCTGATTCCTGCTGGTAAAGATGAGACAGGAAGGGATATTGGGTAGCAGTTATCTCCTGCTGTGTAACAAACTACCCCAAACCCAGTGAACTTAAACAATACCATTTTATTTTCCCATGATTTTGTGGGTCAAGGCTTAAGATGGACGGTTTTCTCTGTTCCACAACGTAAGGGGCTTTAGTTGATATGGCTCAGACCTGGGCAGGCCAGTGTGGCTCACCCTCTCCCTTCTCAGGGTATCAGCTGAGGTGGCTGGACCGGGGCTGGAGGATTCAAGACAGCCTCACTCACAGGTCTGAGGCCCTAGTGCTGGCTATTTGCTGGGGCCCCTCCATTCCCCTTCACGGAAACTGTCTCCAGTTCAAGAGCTTTTATCACGCAGTAACCTAGTCCAAGCATCTTTCCATGGGGATTGACTTCCAAGGGGATTGAAATAGAAACCGCAAGGCCTCTGAGGGCTTGTTCTGGAAGTCATATAGCATCGCTCTCAACACACGCTACTTGTCAAAGCAAGTCAGAAGGCCAGCTCGACTTCGAGGGGAGAACAGAAAGACCCCCACCTCCTGACGGGGAAAGCAGCGTGTACACACAAGATGGGAGGAATTGTTGACACCACCGTTGCTGAGAATCTTCCTAGCTGGCCACAGCCACTGAGGCTACCCTCTCTTCTTCCCTGTCCATCTGGCACTTGCCTCTGGTTTTCTCTGTAGATATGCTCATTCTTCCTCAGCACCCAGTTCAAGGACAGTTGCCCTAGAATGACGTCATCAGCCTGGGAGCCCCCTTACCTCTATGAGTTCTGACTCTATAGCCAAGTAAGTGGAGTTGCTAAATCCCTGTTCCTCTACAAACTAGAAAACACTGGGCAGTCCCTTTCTCTAGACCAGATATCCCAGCCCCTTTAGGTATTTCACGAATGTTTTTCTATAGCTCACTTGGGAACTAAACTTCAAGAAAAAGGCACAATCCTTTGGAGGTATTTGACAGTGTGGGTGGATGTGGATGATGCTGACTAATGGTATAAAACCTTTTGGAGAGCTTTGAAGAAGGAGTTCGTGAAAATACAGTTTATATTTTTTTATTTTTAAAGCCCACATCAAAAGAAAAACCAATTTTCATCGGGTTTCATTGTTATCTGGCAAGTGAGAGGAGTGGGTTTTTTTTATCCCAATATCTCCCTACACACACACACATTCTACGATCTGGATCCATTCACTTATAGGTGAGGCTCCTATTACCAGTAAAAGCACTGTTTCCACAAAGAGCAAAGAGACAAGCATCAAAGAGATCATTCACCCTGCCCAAGCCGAGAGTGTTGAGTCTGTAGGTAATCACCCCTTTACCAAAATGCTGCACAAATGTCCTCCTGGTCCAAGGACAAGTGACAGAGATGTAGGTATCTCCCTAAGTTTGAAAATAACTCAAGTTAGAGTTCTCAATCTGAAGTTCAAGAATGCGTGAATCCCCTGAAATTATATACAAATTTTAGCCTGTGTGTTCATTTTTCTGAAGCCGGAATCTTTAGCTTTCATCAGATTCCCAGAAGGGTCTATGAACAATGCCCCTGCCCAACAGATGCCCCACCACCAAAAGCCAAGACCTACTGAGTGAGCTGTGATGACTGAACAATGACATGGGATTTCCTGGGGACCCCTTTTTCCATAAAGGTCTGCTTGGGCTGGGGTGTTAATTTCTGGTGTGCAAGGGACCCAGGTAAAACTGGCCACCATCAAAAGGGTAGTTGTGAAGGGATCTAGAGTCCAGTGAGATCATGAGGCCAGGACTGATGGCTCAACATTCTTTTGCTGCTGAAACAGGGAGGATAGTACAGCCTTTTACGCCCTGGGAATCGCAGAGAAGCATGTCTGCTTCACTGCTTCCCTGAGGAGAAACTGAGGGGTCTCAACCAGGAGCCCTGAAGCCCCGCCTTATCCCAGACGTGTTTGGACTCAGCCAGTCAGTCTCCAAGAGGGACCCCAGAGTCTTGCTGAGTTGTTGGGTCCTCCTATGAGCCAGGATGGGGCTGTGAGAAGCAGGGGGTTGCTGGACCATTCCAAGGGCTTTCCTCCAACCCTAGTGATTTCGCTTCCTTCTCTGCCAAGTGTGGCTGGGAAAATGCCCTGATACAAGCAGCGGGGATCTGTCCTGCCAACAGTCTCACTAAGCCCTTCTGCTCAAGGTACATTCATGCTGTTCTCAGATTTCAGTTCTCAGGAGAGATCTGGGTCTCTGCTGGGTGTCCCTTGCCCTCCTTTGTTAATCCTTCTGTTATTTTAGGCTCTGCATTGGTGGTTAGAGCAGCTTTACTAAGGTAACCGCACAGACCCAGGAAGCCAACTCTCGGAAGGGATGTACCAGGGGGGGATACGAATGACAAAGGGGAAAACTCCTTCAGTGGACCTCATTTTCTCCCTTCACCCACCTGCCCCTCCACCCCTTTGGCTAAGGCTGATCTTCAGAACTAATTTCTGCTAGGTAAACAGCAATGGGGACATCAATTTCCTGTCAGCCACAGCAGCTTCGACAGCTACTGTCCTTCATTCAAACACGTGAATGCTTTGCCTAAATTGCACATTTCTCATTTAGCACACCTTGAAAGCCTGCTCTGTCACTTGCTCCTAATCTCGGAGCTGACTGCACAAACCGTGGATGGCATCAAAGCAGCGAACAGGAGACTTTGGAGCATGCTCAGCTTGCTTCAGACAGAGGAGTCAGCTTCAGAAATTAGGCTTTTAAAATCTGAGGAAGAAAGGTAGACACTTACCTGAACATATGTTAAAAAGTTATTGTTTTAAGATACACAAAAGGAGTTTGTGCCATTTTCTAAAGGAAAGGACCAAAAGATGGCCACATCCTATATGGTGAGCGCTTCGGCTCTGGGCCGCTCTGGAGTTTTCACCTGACCTCTGGCGTAACTTCTTAACTGTACCCAGGGACCCTGAAGGAAGCCTCAGCAAGTCCCTGGCCTCTTTGGGGCCCATGTGACTCAACGGGTACAAAGATTTCTACAGCACTTTCACGTAACTTCCTACAGATAATTCTTCCAGCAACTCTATACAAAAGGTATTAAAAGCTCCATTCTTCAGATGTAGACACTGAGGCACAAAGAATTTAGGATACTTGCCCAAAGTCACACAGCTCTGAAGAGGCAGAACCTGGCTTGTTTTCAGGCCTTCTGAATTGAGTCCGGGATACAGCCCGCTCCACGCAAGGCAGCCCTGCTCTCAGACGCCTACAAAATCTGGACTCCAGTCTTTCCTGAGAAGACTGGAGGTGCTGAGTCTAGGGCTGGAGGAGTTTCCTTCCCCACTGTCTTGTCCTTTGGCCTCGGCCGGATGTACCTATTCTTTGGTCTCTTGGCCTGGAGAGGACATAGACAGTGATGAGAGTGTTCAGAGACTTAATTAACTAATCTCTTTAACATTTGGCTGCCTTGGGCAAAAGGGTCTACGCTACAATATTCTCAGAAAATTCTATGGAATCTGGCTTGTCAATTGCAAAGATCCTTTAGTAAAAAGGAGGATGGGGGAGGGGTCTTCCCCTAGGCAGCCCGGCAGGAGGAAAGATGGGCATCGGGGAGCAGAAAGCCTGGCCCCGTGCGAGGGAAGCAAGCTCGCTGGGCTGTGGGCCCCCGGAGCCTGGAAGGAGTGACCCGAGGAAGGAGGAAGCCTTCCGCAGCCCCCAGAAGCCTGCTGTGGCGGTGCCACGTGACTGAAGGGTGACCTTGGTCAGGACGGCTTGTTTCCTCATTGTGCACAACACCGCGGTGGGGGGAGTACCGCCCCCCGAGATTCGACGTCCTCAGCCTCTGTGATAAACAAGGCTAAACGAATTAGCCAGGGGAAAAAAATTAATTGAATTTTATAGAGGGAATGTTTTGCTTATCTTGTCTTTGCTAACAAAACCGAGATAATCCTGGGGTTGTCGTGGGCTCTTCCTTCTCTTTTACAAGTGGCCCTCGGTGCGCGTGACGGGCGATGCGGGCGGGCAGGAGCGTGTCCTCAGGGTCACATCCGGAGCCTCGCCGCTGCACGGCCTCCTCATAGACCAATTTTATTTGCCATCGAAGCCTGGGGACTACTTGGAGACGTTGGCCAAGTGGCTTCACAGCGTTTCTCACCGGAATCATAATCCGGTTCCCTGATGAAGAAGAGGGGGATGGGGGGGGGGGTAGGGATCTGGGGTCACCAGGGTCAGGTCCAGGATGAGTGTTCAGGTGAGAGGGCTACCCCTTGAGCACCCAAAATGCCACCTGTAATCTCAGGCCTAGAACAAGCACCACTTCAAAGTGGGGGAGAACAGGAGGCAGCAGCCTCAGGAGTTTGGGGCTGTTTCTGTGAGGCTTGAAATTTCCTATGAGGAAGGTGAAGTGAGCCAAGGTTGAAGACAGCAAGGTGTGTGTTTCCAGTGGGACAGGGGGGCCTGGGCGTTCAGGGGCCCTGAGATGTGCTGGCTGCTGTTACCATCAGTGTCTGTGATGATTGACCACACGGACCACACAGGCCACGGATGCCTCTGCCAGACACTGAGAAGTGCGGGTCCAGAGCTCTGTCTCCTCAGCCTGTGGATCGGCGCCCACTGAGGTGGGACTGCAGGCCTTGGGGGCAGGATAAGACCATTCTCAGCTAGCCACAGAAAGAGGCAGCCTAGATCCCACTGCAGGAGCTGAAGCTGAGAGAGGTGGGGAGTTGAGGGAGGGACCTGGAACAGCAGAATTGCTTGAAATTAGGTGGCTCTGGTGATGAGGTCTGCGGCTTCTCCCCTTTAGAAAACCCAGCTCAGTGGCCACTTGAGACCTCTTTTATGATTTGGGCAAGTAGGCTAAGCCCACCCACCTGCCTTGGCAAGTATCGAGTTCAGGTCCCAGGAGAAGCTAACTGACCCAGCTTACCTCTAATGCCTTTCCTCTTCTCATTATCGAGTAAGGTTTAAGAGCGTTTGTGGAAGCGTTTTTCCCTTTCCTCCATATACCCTTTTCCCCCCTTGTTCTTTGCAAGTGAGGGAGGATTCTGGGCTGGATAGGGAGTTCTGTGGACCTCCACTGCAGTTTTTTGACTGCAGTATATTTTATCTGTGACAAGTCAAAACAAGGTGAGGTCCTGGGGAGTCCAGCATGGATTCTAGATCCAAGCTCATCATGATGTGCAGGGTTGAAAGTGTGAGGGGAGACCTGTGTGTGTGGAGTGGGGCTCACAGAAAGAGCTCCTAGGTCCCACGCAGGGCCCGGGGCTATTTTTGTCACTCAGCACACAAGGGGAAAGACCCAGGGTTCACTCTCTTTGGGTCTCCATTTTATCGTCCATCAGAAATTACTGCTACTCCTGGCCTGTCATCCTCATGAAGTCGTTTTAGATTGATTTTGTAAAGCTGGCTGGCAGGATTGGGTTGTGCCACTCAGCGGAATTGCTAGGGAAAGGTTGCTAGAAATGCTAAAGGTTTGTTTGGGTTATGGGTCAGACATGGCCCATGCAACGTAACATGTTAGCAGAGCTGTAGTCTAGGGAGTGCTGAGTTTCTCATGTTCTAGATGTGAAAGGCAGACTTAGCCTGTCTCTCACGCGCTTGGGTTGCTAAGCACACTTTACACTTACTGGGGGCTTTCTATGAACCAGAGACTGTTCCAGGCCATCCTCTTCAAAACTGCGTGAGGTGCAGGCTATCGTTCTCCCCATTTTGCAGACAAGGACACGTTGGGCATGTTGAGGCTAAGGATCCTTCCTGTGACTAGACTGTTTAATAATAGGCAAAGACAGTATTTGAATCCAGGAAGTTCACCTTCAGAACCGGAGGGTTGTAGGGAAAGCCCTATGGAAGGGCTGGGCGGCAGGAAGAATATTGGAGTAGAAGCCCCAGTTCCATGGCTGACCTCATCAAATCACTGAGGCACCCCCTTTCACCTCTCTGGGCCACAGGTCCCTCACTTGTACAGTGAGGGGGTTCACAAAGGTCCTTCTAACTTTAAAAATCTAGAAAGTTGTATTTCAGCTATAGTTGAGGGCAAGGTCTTCCTGTAGAGCAGCTGGACGGCCACCAAAAACAGAAGCAGAGAAAATCCAGATGTTATATCACAAGCATGATTACCACCACAACTAACATTTATTGACGCTTGCTGGGTGCCAGGCACTAAGCCCTTTCCAGTCCTTGTCTCTTTTATCCGTACAACAGACTTACCAGCTAAGTACTAATGTCATCCCTATTTTTCAGATATAACAACTAAGGCCCAGAGAGATTAATTAACACACTCAAGGTCACAGAGCTCACAAGTGATAGACGTCTGGGGCATTTCTCCCTGCCCTCTCTGCCCACCAAGAACATTCCCTTCCACCTTATGTCTGATGCTGCAGCCTACCTGAGACCTCCAGTGAAGGTGCTGTTTGGGGTTAACACACAAGCACAACCTTCCCAAGTGCAATTTCTGCCACCAGTTGGGCCTAGATATTGGCCCGTGGGAGACTCCTTTCAGGCCTGGGGACTAAAGAATGGGTTCATGGAAGGACAGGACAACCCTGGGACACTGTTACAAACAGGTCAGCTTCAATGGGCAGACTTTCATCTGGCTTCTTCCTTTAGACATCCTGGGGGAACCAGATCTTGAAAACTCATGTTGGAGGGATGTGTCCCCACTTTCTTCCCTTTTGATTAAATACTGAGTTAAATGTCAGTGGAGAGGTGAAAAATAAATAGGCTTTGCACTGATGGTTAATTGCGGTCAACATTTTCCAGGCAAAATTTAACTGCAGACTATAAAACTAGCGAGGGGCAGGGGAAGGACCTGGTTTCTAAGTGCTGAGAGGGATGGCGCAGAGAGTGAGCCAGAAAACAGTACATATGTATTCTTTAGGTCACGAGACTGCCCCGGGAAGCTGGGAAGAGGGAGGAGGATGAAACGCTGGAGGGTCTATCCATGCTGGTCAGGGCGGCAGTCTGCTGTGACAAACACCGGAAGCTTGGTGGTGACTAGCCCACAATTTTTTTTTCTCTAACATCACTGACATCACAGCCCAATGTGAGGTTGGAGGCTGGGGGTTGAGAGGAAGGTGGTAGGATCTCCCCCGGTAGTGATTAGGGACCCAGACTCTTTCACCTTGTGTCTCTGGTGTTCTCCTCCAGCCTGGGGGCTATTCACTGGGTCCTCTGCCTCCAGCATGAAGAAAGAGAGATCTCGTGAATAAGACAGCCTTGCTCTCACCACTTGGACAGTTTACCACATGCCCTCTCGTATTTCAGAGAGGGAACTAGTCCCATGGACCCATCTACATGCAAGGAGACTGGGAGTCAGCCTACTGGTGCTGCCAGGGAGAGGAGAAATGGGCTTGGCGAGCCTGTGGCATTGTTCTGCCACATTAAACTTCTGGGTTCCCCAAAAGCCGATCCCCGAGACTTTTCCTCAAATGCAAATAAAACCTACGAGGCAAAGGGCTTAAGAAAGTCCTAGGGGATTTCATCCTTTTTTTTCCCCTTGGCATGTATCCAAGGGCAGACAGAAAATCCACTTACTGGTTTTGTGGTGGCAAACAGTGCCGTAATAAAAGACTTTTTGGTCCTTCTGATTACCATACTCCTGTAGACAAAGACCCAGATTCAATCTGTGCATTCCAAATGCAATGGTACATTTAATATGATCTATAGCTGATGGCTGCACGTTAGCATTCTGAGTCTGGCTACTGTGTTATCAAAGCTGATCACGGTCATGTGTGCTCATCTGAAGACAGGTTGGTTCAACCAGTGGGTCTCAAACGTTGGTATCCTTTAGGATCAGCTGAAACCCTGTTTAACATGCAGATGTTTTCCCCTCCCGCCACCTCCAAAGATTTTGATCCGTCTGAGGGGAGACCCAGAACCTGCATTTTTTTTTTTCAACGTTTATTTATTTTGGGACAGAGAGAGACAGAGCATGAACGGGGGAGGGGCAGAGAGAGAGGGAGACACAGAATCGGAAACAGGCTCCAGGCTCTGAGCCATCAGCCCAGAGCCCGACGCGGGGCTCGAACTCACGGACCGCGAGATCGTGACCTGGCTGAAGTCGGACGCTTAACCGACTGCGCCACCCAGGCGCCCCCAGAACCTGCATTTTTAAAAAGCCTCCGAGATAAATCTGATGAATACCAAAGAATGAAACCATTGAATAAGGCCATAGTTCAGTTCATCTGCAAGGAGACCATTTTGGAATATACTTGAATTCAGAGAACTTGATACAGCTGATGTCACCTTAAAAAATAAACAAGTGAACTGTAAACTTGACATAGTCCACTCCGGTGGAGAGCACAGTCGGTTTGGCCACAAGTCTGACAACATGCAGCCAAGTCCTAACTGCCACTAAACTATGTAAACTCAGTCCAGCAAAACACCTACAAAACATACTTCCTGTTTCTTCTTCTGAGAGTGACAGTAAAACCAGCCCCGCACTTATCCTACAGTCTTTTGGGTGATCAAGTATACTTAAGTGTGGTAGCGCTTTGAAAAACATAAGTTCTATAATAGCAGCAGGTAATATCAATATTAGATAACTGAGGGAGTTATTTACACTACAAGGAAGTCATTTGCTTTACAAAGAGATTCCATAACATTCTTTAACATTTAAATGCTTGCTTACAGAAAATAATTGGGGAATAAGGCCGGAGGAATGCACTAGTCAATGCATGTTAAAATATTAGGGTAATAATTAGAACTCAAGTTTTCTGAAATGATCATCCAAGCCAATAGGTTGGTTTTAAAATATCAGCTCACATCTATCCATTGCTAAAAGCAGGTACAACTTTAATACATCATCTTCAAAATTGTTACAACGAAAAACAGACGTTTCCTCGTCTATTTTGTATATAGTTATCTTATTCTTCCTTTCTCCCCAAATCTGTTCAATGCCTGCTTCTCAAGAACAATATTCAGAAAATAGCAGATGGGCTCATCCCCCGACACTTGCCTTTGTTCCCACTAATCCTCATCCTGGGTCCTAAATCCAAATCTCTGGAGAAGCAAGCTGTTCCCTGGGGAAGAAGTTGGAGAAACAACATTAAAGGTTTCCAGTCTTTCCACCCTGCCTTCTTACACCAGGCCAGTGATGCAAGAGTAGAATTGTGGTTTCTAGCTCTGTTATTGCAGGTAGAGATGGTGTGAGAAACAGGCATTTTTAGGGGAAAATGGTAAAATAGGTATAAATCAATAGAACAGAATACAGATACGAATGACTGCTGAGTTCCATCCAGTCTGTTGATATGGCTATTTGAACAGTTGTGCTAAGAATTCTGAACTTTGCCTGGGCACATCAGGAAAGAATGCCTTCACTGATTAGTGACTTCTGCCGCGGGCAAGGAGTGAGAAGGAAGAACCCGTTGCCATCCTTGACTAAAAGGATGGCCAAAGAGTAGGAAGGGCTGGAAGAAACGATGGATGAATAGATTTCTAGGAGTTCCTGGGCAAGAAATACAACTGGCAGTAGTATATGCTATTTTATACTGATGTTTCCCAGACTTTCACCTCCACCACCCCCCCACTTCCCATATCCTCGTCAAAACAACAACACATCATGCATGTTTTTTTTTTAATTTTTTTTAACATTTATTTATTTTTGAGACAGAGAGAGACAGAGAGAGCATGAATGGGAGAGGGTCAGAGAGAGGGAGACAAGAATCTGAAACAGGCTCCAGGCTCTGAGCTGTCAGCACAGAGCCTGACGCGGGACTTGAACTCATGGACCGTGAGATCATGACCTGAGCTGAAGTCAGCCGCTTAACTGACTGAGCCACCCAGGCGCCCCACATCATGCATGTTTATAACTTGTTTCCTTGTCCTTCTCCGTGTGCTCCTAGCTCCCTTCCACTGTTTACTTTTATCTTATGACCCTTGAAAAATTCCCTCTGGCCCTTGGAAGTATCTTCTTTTCTTTTTCTTTTTTTTTCTTTTTTCAAATTTCACAGTATGTGATAGTATGTAAGATATTTGTTAAACTTGCTAATTTTTATTTCATTTGTATGCATGGGACTATTGGTGATTTTCCACTTTTCCCAGGCCAGATTTTGTTGTCCTTGGGTAGTCAGGCCCAAGAGGGAAGGAATCTTGCTGAGTGGTGTTTTTGGGGCAGCCCTTCACTATGGCTCTCTGTCCAGCTCCCCGGTTCAGTACTGAGGCACTCATTTTCCCCAGATGTTTCCCAGTGTTGGCAGCTGACAGGTCTTAGCTCCCTGACGAAGGGTGCCAGCTTCTCAACACACCCCTGGCTAAGATGGCGGCTTTGGATAGAGAGACTGACATGGATTCCAGCCCATCCTCTTGGGCTCCAGCTCAGCCTCGTAGGTTCCAGTTTGTCCCACTTCCCCCACCTCACTTCCGTCTTTTTTCTGACCACCTGTCCTGCAGACTCAGGCTCCAGCACCAGACACAGAAAGAACAGTCTCACGGAAACATCATAACCAGCTCCCATGATAGCATAAAGCCAGACCCCTTTAATAAATGAAGAGAAACACCGTATCATATTTTATCTCTGTGTTTTATCATAATTAAATCAGCTACAAATGCTATCATCCGTCCGTCCATCCGCCATCCACCTATTTCTCCTGGTGGTAGTTTTCCTTCTTGATCAAACTCCAGTTGATGTAGTTATCTTCCAGGAATTGCCCTCAGCTGAAGGGAGTTGCTGGGCCCAGGGTAGCCACTCACCCACATCCAATGACTAGTTAATATGGGGATATAAAGGCCCAGCCCTCTTGCTTCAAGGTGAGACAACTCTAAAGGGTCTTTTCAGTTCTTGTACTCACTGTGGGGTTGGCTGAGGTCTATTATGACTGTGACACAGTTTCAACGCCTCTCTCTACCCACCTTGCTTTCTTCACTCCCCCCAGTCACCCCCTTGCTCCCTTGCACAGACTGATCCCCAAGGCACTTCTAATAAACTGCCTGCATGCAAACACTGCCTCAGAGTCTGATTCCTGGAGAATCCAACTAAAGACATGCTTAGTTCAGCCCCATTCCTTTCAGTTTAACAAATTTTTATTTAGCGTGTATTTAGGGCCAGGTACTGTGCTAGGCACTGAAAATACAAAAGTGAAGTTGTTGCTGCTCCAAGAGAACACGTATCTAATGGCATAGGTGGAAATATGAGCATGTTATTTCAAGATCTAGGCATGCCTTGGAAAGCTGCAATGGTAGCAATAGCCCCTAAGGCTCAAGAAGGGCTTCCAGGTACTCCCGAACTGAGTCTAGAAGGACGAGAAGAAGTCAGCCAGGCGAGGAGGAAAGTGCATACTGGCCAGAGGGCACGGTGGGGACAAAGGCATGGTGTCCTACAAGAGCACAGAGAATGCACTCTGGTACTCTTAGAGAGTCAGTGTGAATGGCTGATGGGTATGGTGGAAGAGAAGTCAGGTCAAGGAATTTGGACTTTATGAGCATGAAGAACCATTGAAAGGATCCAGCAGAAGGGCAATGTGGTCAGATTTTTGTTTCAGATATATCACTCTGGTGGGCCATAAGGGCAATATGGTAGATGTAGTGGGCTTGCACCTTTATTCTAATCTTCTCCTGGAGGGCCTTCCTATACTGCAGCTGTACAGTGGCTAGAAAGCTCGAAGCACACTTGTAGGACTCCATTGCGGCTAGGGTTCTGGGTATGACTTAGGTTTTATCAAGTATTTGCCCAAGTTCCGGAAGGTGGAAATGAGGCAGAGGCTGAGCCTCCACTGGTTGTACTGGCCAGCTCACTCGTGGAGGTGTTGGGGTTTTCGGCAGTGGTTTCCTGATCACGGTTGCTTCTAATCATGGCTGTTTCCTAATTGTCATGGCTTCCTGATTATGCTGGAATCCTGATTCTGGCAGGGGAGACCCTGGTTTTAGAGCTGGCAGCGGAAGCACGGGCTTCTGTGTTTGGCGAACCACTTCCTGATTATAAAAGAGGCAGCGGTAGTTCCCTTGGTACCCGGGTTTTACAATGTGGCTGTCAAAGCCTTTTTAAAAGCTCAACCTATTTCTTCAGCTTTCCAACAGTTCTGCAAGGTATTTAATGCCCTCTAACCAACCATCCTCCGTCCAGACTGGATGGAGTGGATGCTTTCCTCTGTACCTGGATTCTGATCAATATCGGGGCCAGACTAAACTTGTCACAGCGTTGTTAGAAGTGTCCAGGCTGATGAGAAGGAGGGTTGTGAAGACAGAGAGGAAGGGATACATTAGAAAAACATTTGGGGGGGGGGGGAGTAACAGTAGTTGGTGATTAATTGGGTGTCAGGGGTGGGAAGTGAGAAAGAAGCAATTGCTAAGATGACTATTTCCTGACTTGGGGAACTGGTTGGATAGAAATCCAGATAATAAGATGAGGACTTCTGGGGAGAAGCCAAGCTTGGGCGTAGGAGGCAAAGATTGATGAGTTCAGGTGCCCATGGGGTATTCACATAATTCCTGTCTTTTTTCATAATTAAATCAGCTATAAATGCATACATAATTGCATAATTATTTATTAATACCCATTTCTTCCCTGAATCCGTGAACTTTGTGACAATAGGAACTACATCTTCTTGTTCACATCTGGCACCGTCTGGTACAGAGTAGGTTCTTGATAGACATTTGTTGAATGTTGAATAAGTGCTCTGGATAATAAAAATTGTAATGATCGTACCCAGCACTATCAAGATAAGCAGTCTCAGGCACTACTGCTATGAATAGTAATCAGACATGAAGCAAAGTTGTTGATGATGATGAGGACGATGTGCTTGACCAGGAACATCTCTATGGTTAGAAAATCAAGCCAGCGGTGGAGACTCTCATCAATGTTCCTCCCAAACCCAGAAAAATAGGCCAGAATCTCCTACTTCAATCAAATTGTACTTCTGTTACATATTCATCAAGTGCCAATCGTGTCGTAGGCCTATTAGGAGGTTTTCCCAGGTGCTTTGCAAATGGAAAGACTTCTGTTGATCTGTCATATACTTAGTGCGATTGCCAGCTCTTGTGAATCAAAGCCAAGTTGACTCCAGCAACCCAGGGTAAAGCATGCCTTCAGCCAGACTGATTTCCTGCAGCTGCTCACAGGGTATGGCAGCAACCTGATCATTATCTGCAACGTGGTAATTAAGCCGGGCTGTGATTGGGGCAGGCTTTGTCCCTGTTTAGCTCCTTCACTACGGGCAGTGGGTTCGCTGTGTATGCCCCGCCTCCTTCCACGTGGGTGCTTGAGAGGCGATTCTCTGATCCATCAGTCCTGATGATGCTTTTTAAAACAACCACTTATTATGCCCCTTATCTTCCTGAAGTGAAATCCATAGATAATATAGCCTATGTGCATGCATAATTTCAAATAAATCAGTATCCTGTGTAATGGTAATATCCAGGCACTCAGAAAAATTGTTTGATGACGATGATGATGATGATGATGATGATGTGTTCAACCAGGAATATCTTTGTGGTTGGAAAGTCAAGCCAGAGATGTAGAATTTCATCAACATTCTCCCAAAACCCACAAAATGGGCCAGACTACCTAAGGAAGGTAACTGACAATAAAATGATGTGTATCTCAACATGCAAATGATCTACTACTAGTTCTGAGGAAGGGCTCTATGCCTGCACCATGTGAAATCCTCACGAATGTGCTTGCATTTGTCTCCAAATACAGACTGGGGATACATTACATTGATGACCGGAAACTATGGTATCCCAGTCAGTGATGTGTTTGCGGGAATATTCAATAATTTTCTGGTAAAGTTCCAAACGAAATGAAGGACAGTCTTTCCTTGATTGGCTTAGTGGTTGCATTCTTTGGAAATTAAGAGTACATTATACTATAAACAAAATAAAACCTCCCTAAACCTCAAAACTTCAAAACTTTGTGGTAAGTTTCTAGGTTCAGATGATTAAAAAAACAGGTTTTTCACCTATATAATTGTCCAGGAGGACAAAGTTATGTGGGACGCAGACAATTCTTCACTGTGACAGCAGTCGCAGGCTGTGGTCCGCTAAGTGCCAGTAGGGTCACCCAATCATCGTGACTACCCAGAAAACTGCCACCCCATTGGAAACCATAATGTTCCAGTCAGATCTCTCCACTCAGTAAGCTGCCCACTTGCGAGCTCATAACCTGAGCCAAAATCAAGACTCAATACTTAACCGACTAAACCACCCAGATGCCCCTATCACCCATTTTTTAAAAAGTTTATTTATTTGAGGGGGGGTGCAGAGAGAGAGAATCCCAAACAGGTTCTGCACTGTCAGCATGGAGCCTGATGTGGGGCTTAAATTCATGAACCATGAGATTATGACCTGAGCGGGAGTCAAGAGTCAGATGCTTCACCGACTGAGCCACCCAGTGCCCCCCTAACATCCATTTTTTTTTAACTTAGCTTTTATTTAGAGTTGGGCAGGACAAATTTTGGTCCTTTTAAAGTAATGAAGTGGTAGAAATTTCAGGACACTAAGAGATTTAGATCAGTGAAGAGTTATTCTTTTTCCTTTTATTCTCTATTCACAAGCAATATTTTTTAAAAATTCAGATGTTACCTACACAGTTTGGGGCTTCTACTGGTGAGATTTGTTCTTCTCTATTGGCAGAAGTTTGAGTAATTCTAGATGTCCCACTTTTTGAGGGAGTCATTCACAGAGAGTTTTGCCCACAGAGAGGAGGATGTATGGACTCCTTTGCTATAACTTCTCTAGTGGCAGAAATAAGGGGCCATGGCAAAAAGTCAATTCCATGTTCTTTACCAGCAACATTCGGTTGTCACTTTACATAATTTGGAGGCAGAGTTTCTCATCTCTCATACTCCCTTATAAGTCCTTAAAGTCAGAACACACATGTATGTATATGCACACACACTTATGAATGCATGCATCTCTCACATCAGTGAGGATCCATGAATGAGGACCTCCCAAGTCCCCAGAGGGCAGGATGCACTTGAGGCCAGGGGACAGGTTTCTGCTCTGCCTCGGTCTCTAGGCCTCTTCTGACCACTTCCCCTCTCCTTCCCAAGCCCTGGGTGGCCCAGGCTGGTCCCCCCGAGCAACTCAGTGGGACCCGTCTCTCCTCCGGATGGCTACTGCACTCATCGAAATGGCTTGTGATACCTCCATTGCTGTGTCAATTACTGTATCATTGATCTGTCACCCTTTTTATTATTTGTATTACCTCAGTGATTCAAAAATTTTTTGTAAGAATGGGACATTTTCATTGTCTTTGAAAACATACATACCGTTGACCCTTGAACTGTACACAGGGGTTAAGGGGCCTGACCCCCCCACCAAGCAATAGAAAATCTATGTATAACTTTTGACCCCCCCAAAACCTAACTACTAATAGCCTACTGTTGACTGGAAGCCTTACTGATAATATACAATAATGACACCAATGACAGTTCATTAATACATATTTTGTATGTTATGTATGTATTATACACAGTATTCTTACAGTACAGTAAGCTGGAGAAAAGAAAACATTACTTAGAAAATCACACGAGGGGCGCCTGGGTGGCGCAGTCGGTTAAGCGTCCGACTTCAGCCAGGTCACGATCTCACGGTCCGTGGGTTCGAGCCCCGCGTCGGGCTCTGGGCTGATGGCCCAGAGCCTGGAGCCTGTTTCCGATTCTGTGTCTCCCTCTCTCTCTGCCCCTCCCCCGTTCATGCTCTGTCTCGCTCTGTCCCAAAAATAAATAAAAAACGTTTAAAAAAAAAAAAAAAAAAGAAAATCACACGAAAGAGAAACTACATTGATGATACTGTACTGTAGTTTAAAAACTTCATGTATAAGTGGACCTACAAAATTCAACCTGTGTTGTCAAAGGGTCAGCAGTATTTAGCTATTTTCCATGCACATATGTAGTACTATGTATACCAGGAACTACTCTATGCACTCTACAAACGTGAACCCACGGAATTCTCATAACAGCCCTATGTGTATTCAAAAAAACATAACAAGGGCACTATTGCTATCACTGAGGCACAGAGACATTGCCTAACTCATCCTTTACATATTCTAGGGTGCACAGAGGAGTGGGAAGAACTCGTGGCTGGCAGTCAGCCAACTGTAGAAAAATCTGGCTCTGCTGTAATAATTGTGTGACCTCGGTCAAGTCACTAAACCTTTCTGGGATTCATTTCATTTATCTGCAAAATGAGAGGATTGGAACAAGCAGACCCCTAGGTCCTGACCAATTTGAATAGTCTGCGATTCTGTAAGCGTGAAACATACAATCAAGTTAGTTCAATAAATGTGTTTGTATGTCTACAAATTCTAGTGGGGCCTATAGTCCTTTAGACATTGGCTATATTTTAGGAAATTATAATTTTTTTTAAACCTTAGCACTGGTTTATTTTTTTTTTTTTAATTTTTTTTTTTCAACGTTTATTTTTGGGACAGAGAGAGACAGAGCATGAACGGGGGAGGGGCAGAGAGAGAGGGAGACACAGAATCGGAAACAGGCTCCAGGCTCTGAGCCATCAGCCCAGAGCCCGACGCGGGGCTCGAACTCACGGACCGCAAGATCGTGACCTGGCTGAAGTCGGACGCTTAACCGACTGCGCCACCCAGGCGCCCCTAGCACTGGTTTATTTTTAATTATATTTTCTTTTTTTTCCCCCAGTGAGCATTTCAGTTGCATGAATCAAAAACAAAACCAAGAAGCCTCACTTCTTATCATGATGAGCACTGAGTAATGTGTAGAATTATTGAATCACTATATTGTACAATTGAAACTAATATTAACAGTATATGTTAACTCTACTGGAATTTTAAAAAGTCTCGCTTCTATCCCTGTTTCTCTCCATTCAATTAGGTAACTATTTTTATTGGTGTCTTATCCATCCTTACAAATGTTCTTTATGCTACCAATTAATACCTTGAATTCTCTCTTTTTCTTACATAAAAGATAACATTATATACATGTGTTCATTCCTTCTTTGCTTTTCTCACCTCAGAAAACATCCTGGGAATCTTCCCATATTAAAACACAGAGGGCTTCCTCATTTTTTATTGCTGCATATTATTCCATTGTATTATGGACTATAATTTATTTAAACAGCTCCCCAACAATAAATATTTGGAGTGTTTCCAATATTTTATATTTATATTTTATATTTCATTTCTGTAATATATATATGTGTGTATATATATATATATATATATATATATATACATAGAGCATGTAGAAGAAATTTCTAGAAGTAGGATTGCTGAGTGGATGCATAAATGCTGCTATGTTGCAGTAGCTATGGACAGATCCCCTGTCATAGAGTAGCTCCATGCTGCATTCGCACCAAATGTAGGACATGTCTGCTCCCCCACGGCCTCACCAACAGAGGATGGGCCCATACTTGGACTTTTGCTAATCTGATGGGTGAGAAATGGTATTTTTTGAGTAGTTTTTCATGTATATTATCTTGTCAGTGAAGTTGAGCACCTTTTCATATATTTCAGGGCACTTCGCAATTTGTCTTCAGTGTCATATCCTAGGCTCGTTTTTCTGTTGAGTTTTTGGCCTTCTGTTTTTTTAGAAGCTCTTTATTCAGTAGAAAGATGAATGAACTAAAAACATTTTTACACTTCTTCTTTTGTCTTTTTATGGTTTTGAAATTATTTTAAAGAACTAATGACTGTTGAATAATTTATTTGATAAATAAAAATCATGAATTCTACTGGAGGTCTCACCAGACACTGAATTTGTTGGCATCTTGATCTTGGACTCCCCAGCCTCTAGAACTATGAGAAATAAATGCTTGTTGTTTAAGCTACCCAGTCTGTAGTATGACTAAGACTATCACCCTACACCTGAAATATCTGAATAGGTATAGCATGTGTAAATGAAACAGGATGCTAAGAAAAAGAACAATCAGAAACCAAGATAGAATTCTCAGAAATTAAAACATTTGATTGTAAAACATTAAAGTTTAATAGCAATGATAGAATTTAAAGTTGAGAAAATCTAGAACATAGAGGAAAAAGAGAATAATGTGGAAAATATGAAGGGAAAAGGCACAGAATATCAGTTCCAAAGTTCTGACATCTGCTTTTATTTAAGAGTTCAAAACCGAGAATAATGAAAAAACAAAGGAAAAATAATAAAGGAAATAATAGAAGAAATGGTTCAGAATTTTCCAAACTAAAGGGCTACCAAATGCCTAGGTGACGAAGAAGAAAAAATGGGGGGAGAAGGAGAGGGAGGAGGAGGAGGAGGAGGAGGAGGAGGAAGAAGAGGAGAAGGAGGAGAAGGAGAAGAAAGAAATAATGTTTCTAGAACACCAAGGATCAGGAGACTCTAAGAGATACCAAAGAGAAAAAAATAAGTCCCTTATTTTTCCAATCCAACTGTCATCAGGTTTTGAATCCAAACCCACAGATGCCAAAATGCCTTAGAATAAAATTGTTTAAAGTTCTCAGAGCCAAATTATTTTAAAACTAGAATGCTATATCAAACCAAATATTTAAATGTGAATGTCTAATGAACTCTGTTTCAGATATTCAAGAATGAAAGAAGTTACTCCCACATATGCTTACTGAGGGAGTTACTTAGTGTGTCAACTCCAGCAAAACTAAAGCAAAACTCCCAGAAAATGGGACATTTTCAAATAGAAGAAATAATACAGTTTTCTAAAAAAATCCCTGAAAACAATTGTCAGTGACCTAGCAAGCAATTAGTCTAAATTCAAAGAGTATCAATGGACCCTAAAGAAAAATGTTTTCAAGAAGAATGGAATGGGTTAAAATTAAAAAGTAAAGTGAGTAAAGGCTGGATATGATAAAGAAGGCATATGTTTCTTCTACCAAAAAAGATTACCAAAAAAAAAAAAACAAAAAAACCCACTCAGAAACTCCAGGAAAAACAAACAAACAAAAAAAATGTACAAATAGAAACTAAGGTGTAGTATTATTTTGAGCAATTGGATGAGTGTGAGAAAGAAAACTCTATTTGTTCTTGACACATTTTTCTCTGAGTGGTAGTGGGGTCACGACACTGGAACCATAGAAAAGAAATGTAATCATGGCGCACTATTTAGCTAGGTAACAATATTTACACAGCCATACTGTAAGCAGTGTTTTCTGGTTTTCAGTTTTTAGAATTGACTATAAACAAAGCAGGGGAAACTTCATTGTGGTTACAGAATAGACAGAATTGGGGAGGGAGAAGAGGGTAGGGAGGTGGAAGAAAGAGACGTTTGACTTCCATCTTCATTTTACTGAATGAGCAGTCAAAGGTATCATTGACTGTCGATGGAGCAAGAATTAGAGGTTTGTCTATAGTTACAAGAGTAACAGGGAAACCAAAATAGCTAAGACTTTCAAAACTTAGGAGGGAGTGGAGCGACATAAATTAAAACCTTATCTACCCTAAAAGGAAGTGGATAGATAATGTCTACTAAGGCTGTTGATCAAGGCACAGCAGTGTAAACATATTATTTGAAGATTCAGAAGAAACCACAAGCAGAACTGAAAATGGAAACCGGTTAAAGTCTGTCATCTATGGGAAGTGAATGAGGGTGAAGAGAGGTGGGTCAGGGTACCGTTTCTTCACATTTACAAAATCTTTTGGACCACGTGATGTTTGAGTCGTGTGCATGAATCATTCTGATAAAATTTGAATGCGAGTCCTGGAGACCTGTTTCACTGCCACATCATTAAAATACTAAAATTGATTATGAAATAAATGAAATATTCACAATAAAGTGAGAGAAAGCAGAGAAACTCAGACAGGTTAAGTGATTTTTCCAACTCACACTGGCCCGTGGCTGATAAGTAGAAGAGCTGGAATTTGAAAAGTGACTGTATGCCCACTGGGCAAGCCACCACTGGGCCTGTATGAGAAAGATGCCATCTCTGCCATCCAAGAATATAGAGTCTAAGTGAGGTATTACCAGCCCTTCGAGGACCTTCCTTTTCTACACATCTGGTCCAGCTAAGCCCCCAGGCTCAGTCCTGAGCCTTGCACAGATTGAACCTCTTGTCTCCTTCCTCCTCCTGGACAAGATAGGCAGTCGCCAGTAGAAGTTGATCCTTCCTCCATCCTTTGGTGGTTTTGCCTATTAAAAGGGATCATTCTCATCCTGGACCCAGGCTCTCATCTGCGTTTATTGCTTCCTTGTTAAGCAAGAAGAATTAGAATATTGAGAATTTTTACTTCCAATGGGGAGCTTGACAGAACGCCTTAAGGACTATAATCTAGAAACATAAATCAAATATGTATTTAACTAGCTAGGAGGCCATTAGAGAAGAAATCCAAGTTCTTAGGAGGTAACATACAGCCACCTAGTTGAGCCCTAAGAAAGAAAATATAGACTGACAATGTCAGAGTTTGGAGGGAGGGAGCCTCTTTCCTGAATGTTGGAAAGACTTGATGAAGTTTTTGAATGTTGGGTTTAATGTAGATCAGACGGGCCTGGAGGTAAATAAGCTTTGCCAGGTGGCAGGAACGTGGTCGCACTTCTGGGCGGGAGACTCATGTACGGTCATTAGCTGATAGGTGTTTTGGGCTCTGGGCAGGAGGGAGGTGACCTGGCCTTCCCTGAGTGTTGATGCGAAGCCTGATTGGAAAACCATCTGTTTTTCTTTAAGATCTCTCCTGAGGAGCCCTGCACATTGCCAGTAGATCCAATGGGAGACGAGGGGTACTCTGGTAGAGTGGTCCTCAGTCTCCTGCGAGGTTGCAGAATTTGTAGGATGCCAGGTGTCCGTGTACACATTCACGTGCAAAGCAGGCATGGATTCTGTCTTAGACAAACTACCTTTTCCCACATGTATATACATGCTCTTGTGATTAGTAAGATACAATAGTTTTATTTATTTATTTTTAAACACAAATATTTTTTTACTGTTTATTTTTGAGAGAGAGAGACAAGAGACAGAGAGTGAGTGGGGGCGGGGGGGGGGGCAGAGAGAGGGAGACACAGAATCCGAAGCAGGCTCCAGGCTCCGAGCTGTCAGCACAGAGGCCTGACACAGGGCTAGAACTCATGAGCCACGAGATCATGACCTGAGCTGAAGTTGGGTGCTTAATTGACTGAGCCACCCAGGGGTCCTTAAATACAAATAATTTTAAAGAATTATTCAATGGACAGCAATGTTTTACATTATGTGGTTTCACAAAGGACATTAAAAATACAACCATAGGTCTTTTCTCTGCTTCCCCTGCCCCTTATTAGTTTTCCACGTCACGCTCAGATGGCTATGCTTTCTTTTAAAGCACTTAACACAATTTCTAATTGTATTTTTATTTTCATGGCCATTTATTTTATGTCAGTCTCCTACTAGACTATAAGCTTCATGAGGGCAAAGAATGCATCCGTTTTTCTCACAAATTGTATTCCTAATTCCTAGTAGAATGCCCGGCACGTAGTAAGTGCTCAGTAAATATTTGTTAAGCAAATGAATGAGGTGACAGGGCTGGGGAAGGGTGTTCAAAAAATTTTTTGTTTGATTATTAAAAAGTTTGGAGAGCAACAATCTGGTTATTTTATAAATATAACCAAGACCCAGAGGAGCCAGGAGACTCACCAAAGAGACATGTTGTTTCATTGCAAATATGGAGGCAAGCCCAGCGTAGTGATCTGTCCAACATCATTGCCAATTTCTGATAACATTTATTTTTGAGCTTATTTGCAAGTAATGTGATGCTGGACATGATTCAAAGCACATCAAGCAGAGGCTCAGCCTCTTTAGTGATTAGAATCAAAAGAGTGTCCGGTGGATATTTTGGGTTGACAGTTTCTCAGAAGGTTTACCATAAACTGTATACTTAGTCTCCCTGACCCCAGGATGTATAATGGTGTCAGTTACAAACAATCGTTTGCTAAAAGAGGGGACTCCATTTTTTGCGGCCCCCTCCCCACTCCATTTACCCCTGAGTCCCTTCTTGAACCCGAAATTAGACTGTGCTATTTATGGAATAACTAACACTAGAGAGAATTATTCTAGGTGCTGTGGGGAAATACACAGGACTTACCAGGCATGATACCTGCTTTAGAGGTGAAAACAAGCAAGTCTACATTTATTTTCCTTTGTAGCTGGCGTTCTTTCTCTCCAAAAATCTATTCTGGGTACTCAGCAGCTGCAGAATTGACCTGCAAATAAATTCAACCACACTCACAGTTCCTAAAAATGACTGTGACCAGTTCACTCACAGAGGTGAGATGAGAAGAAAATGTTTTCAGAGAGAGCAGAGGTACATAAGAAAAAGTTGCATAAAATAAGTAAAAAAAAAAAGAAAAAAAAAGTCTCGAGATTGCATTGCCTAAACCCAACACAAATTCTTGGAGAAAAATCTCAACAGGCATCCTACATGGGGCCCTGGCAGCAGCCTGCAGGGTGTATCATTCCCCTTCTCCATTTATGGCCATCTGCTGCCATTGCTTGACAAGGAAAGTAGGTGGGAATACTTAAAGACTCAACACTCTGGTCCCCATGAACTGGGCCTCCCAGCTCTGGAGTCAAGGCTGAGAAATAGGGTGACCAAAATAAATTTTTTAAAGACAAAATCTCCTTCCACTTTGATAATTGACAGCAGTATCTGAATTTCCCTTTTTTTAATGTTTATTTATTTTGAGAGACAGAGAGAGAGCATGCAAATGAGTGGGGAAGGGACAGAAAGGGACGGAGAGAGAGAATCCCAAGTAGACTACACATTGTCAGCGCAGAGCCCGACACAGGGCTTGAACCCATGAACCGTGAGATCGTGACCTGAGCCGGAATCAAGAGTCGGATGCTTAACTGACTGAGCCAGACAGGGCCCCCCTGGGTTTCTAAAATACCTTTCCTCAGGTCATTTAGGTTGGCGTACTCAGAGAAGACGTCAGGGCAGAGAGTGGTATAAATAGCTAGGTTACTGGTGATGGCAAGGGGCCTGCAGCTTGCTTGGGTATGGGCTACAAGACCGTGCATTTTGGCTACCTTTCATGTCCCCACACCCTGAGGACCCTGGCAGATGACACTGTAGAGGAGGAAGAATAATTTCAAAAGGAATTTTTCCTCTACCATTCTAAATTCTTAGCTGAGACCCCCTATCATAAAAAGGCCGATTAACAAATATAATTACATACATATATACATACATACATATGCCCCACAAAGATATGAGATTCAAAGGCGGCCTGGCAATTGAGGCTTATATACCATCCTGAGATGAGGAAAGGCATAGGGGGTCAACCTCTCTCTTTCTGTCTTCTCGGCTATTTGGGAGGGAAACAAGGTTCGTGGGAGATCTGCCATGTGCCAGGAGCTGTCCTGGGCATGTTACGTATAATAAGCCACTTAATCTATGCAACCACTCAGTGAGGGGTTTAACATTCTCTTCGTCTCACAGATATTAAGAATAAACAAGTTCAGAAACATTAAGTTCCTTGCCCAAGGTCACACAGCCAATACATGGTGGAGGCAAGATTGGAAGCCATAATTTTTTTTATCGCAAAGCTAAGATTTACTTACAGGCAGGAACTGTGTTTACATCTACAAAGAAGCCCTCCAGACACCGTGGACACAGTAGCATTGTGACAGACTTTAGGGAGAACTGGGACCTTCGTGGACCCCCGTCTTTTGCACTTGAGGATTTGCTGCTTCCTGCCTTGCAGGCTAAGAGGGCAGAGCCCTGCTTTGGTTCCTCTGCAGAAACAAGCAGGTGCATGACAGATACAGCAAGTTCACTCTTCAGACCTTTCTGTGAAACTGCAGTATGTTCTGTTTCATGTTTCCTAAATTATTTGCAACAGGCAGCTGTGCTTGGTCAAAATCTCAGAGGTGCTGTGGGATTCCAGACAGGGTGGGGGCTGCTGCCCTGCTCCCTCTGGCTGGGAATAATACAATTCACAAATGTGGAGCATCTGGGGAATTTAGGGGCTAAAAAGAGAAGCTCCTGGCTGGAAGTGGCTAAGATTCCTGGACCTTCGTGGTGTCGGGGAATCGTTTCAGGGATGTTTTGCTTCTGCTGTGGAGCTAATAATAAAGCAGCCACGTATTGACAGTCACTGTACGCAGGCATTGTACTAAAGGACCTTTTACAGGTACTATCTGCACCCATTCCATCCATCCTGATTGCATTCAGCCTCTCAACTACCTTGAGAGGTAGACGTTAGCAAGGACACATTGCAGATAAGTAAATGGAGGCTTGGAGATCATCAAGAACTCGTTCAAGTTTTCACAGCTTTAAGGCCAAGTTGGGATTCAAACCCAGGCTGCTTGACCTGAATGTTCGTATATTTTTTAAATTTTTTAACGTTGATTTATTTTGAGAGAGAGATGGTGGAGGAGCAGAGAGAGAGAGAGAGGGAGAGAGAGAATCCCAAGCAGGCTCTGTGCTGTCAGCAGAGTTCCCCCGCACCACCCCCCACCATGGGGCTCGATCCCAGGAACCGGGAGATCATGACCTGAGCCAAAACCAAGAGTTGGACGCTTAACCAACTGAACCACCCAGGCACCCCCTGAATGTTCGCATTTTTAACAACAGTAAATTGCTGCCAATGAATTTATTGTGAAGTTAACAAATACATCAGACAGGCTTTTCTCTATTTCATACTCTACCCAGCGAATGTTTGGGCAATTAAGATAGTTTGAGTTCACTTATGAGGGGAATGGAAAAACAACACTTGGGCTTGTCCCAGTTACATGAATTAATTCTGTCTTGGGGTTCTGATGGCAGCATAAACCAAAGAGCCCAGAATCCCATGATGAAATTATATCGTTAAAGTCCTTGGCAGCCTAGCTATTATTTTATGTAAAATATATGCATGGCTTCTGAGAATTCCTCTCCACCAGCAGACAGGATGAAAAAAATATTAGCAATGATAGGATTCTTTGCTATCGTGCCGGTATTTATGTGCCATTATTGATAGGAATGTTGCTTGTTTGGAATCTGGAAGGTAAACAGAGTTTCAAATTCCAACCCTCTATTGTGGAAAGTAATAACCCTGCAGCATGGCCATGCAAATTAAGGAACTCTGAAACCCCAAACCTCCAATCATAGCACCGGCACACCAACATTCCAAACACGCCTCTCTCCCCAAAGACAGCCTGGCTCATGCCACGGAATCTTTTCAGAGCCAGCATCAAAGGCTGTGTGAGGCTCAGTATTTGGGACATCTCGTTGCAGCAGCAGTCCCAACGTGGGGTGAGGTCAGTGAGGGCAAATAACTAAATAGTTTTCTCCAAAACGCCATAGTTGGAATTCCCTCTCCTGGCTTGGGTTCCCTTCCCCCCCCCCCGCCCCCCCCCCCCCCCCCCCCCCCCCCGCCCTTGCTCTCACACATCTCTGAGCCTTACAAAGTCTTTCGGGCACAGTGCCTGGCTGGTCCCCCACCCCACCCACCTGCCACACAGGGCATTGCCCAGCCCAGGCATAAAAGCACTTTCCTCCCACAGCGAGGGACCAAGCTCAGTGCTCAAGACACGCCCAGGCTATCTATAGAAAATCCCTCTGGGGGTTCTGCTGACAAGTCACTCGAGATCCCTCCTTGGGCTTTATTATGTCACAGGAACCCTGAATGGAATGCAGAGGATTAAATTCCAAGCCCTTCCCAGTCGGCTGGGTCTCCAAGGAGGGGAGCCAGCAGCTTTTAGCCTGGTTTAGTGGCCATCTGGGCTCTCAGGTGCCCCCTACTGAATGTTTTCGTACCTCTGGTCCTGACGACTGCAGAGGCTCAGTGCAATAGTCCAGGGCTCCTGAAGGAAAGCCTGGGGTCTGCCGGCAGCTAGACCCTCTGCTCTCTTACAGCCTCCCACATACATGGGCAGTAGGATAAGAATGTAGTTTTGACCCTCAGAGCTCACTGAGTGGGTTTGAGCAAGTCGCTACTCTCCCCCGAGCTTTGTTTTCCAAAAGAACCCCTGGCCCATGAAACTGTCAACATCACGACCTTGTGGAAGTTGGGGAGTGTATGCAGGCAAAGGGGAGATCTCAGCAAGTGCGGAGAGGGAGTTTGGAGACCCCAGTGGCAGGTACAGGTCCACACGCATTGGAAGATGACAAGAAAGATGCCAGAGCAAGGAAACGCTTTAAGTTTGGGCTAATTCTTTTAAAAGGCAAGGGTATTGGTAGGTTACTTAAATCTAACAGCCCTGTGTATTCCTCAACTGTAATATGGGAGTACTAATGATACCTGCTAGATAGGTCTGTGGTGATGAATATATGAGTTAATTCATCAAAAGTGCTTCAAATGGGTGCCTGGCATGTACTAAGACACCTGTTCTTATTATTCTATAAGTGATTTATTATTGTTGTTGTTATTATTACAAGATCCCAGAGCTTTTATAGACTACAATACTTTGGAAAGTTCGCTAGTTTTGGTAACTTTTATTGCACAATTATGGCATGTCAGTCATTCTGCTGAGCATTTAAAATAATCTACCATTCCAGAACAGCCCCGTCCAGTAAATACTATCATTTCCATTTTTTAACTGTGAAGAACCTGAGGTGTTAGTGACTTGCCCTAGGTCAGAGAGCTGGGAAGTGACTGGGCAAATGCGGTCATTCCTGTCCCATCAGAGCTTGCCCAGGATGGATTCCTCTCTGGCTGTTTGAACTTGAACACTCCCCTGACCTTGCTGGGTCTCCTATGCAGATAACAGGTCAGACATTAATACCTGCTTTCTTGCCTTCACACGGTTGTCTCCAGGAAAGTGCTGCACAAACACACGTTCTGCCCAAGAGTGGGAGGAATTTAATCTTCATACAGGAAGGTAAGTCAAAGGAGGAAGGAGAGAACTTGAACAGTCACAGGGAGCCTGTATTTTCATAGGATTGTCCTGTTCCTTCTCAGAGAACAAAAAAAGAAACTAAGGGGACATAGTGCACATTTGATCGAAGCCAGAAGCCCAGGGAGGCTCCTGTAGTCCTGGGGAGGCCACTTGTGCTATGAAAACTAGATGGTTCATCACTTTCAGAATCTGTCAGATCTTGAATCTTTCGATGTGTGCGCACGCACACAGGCACACACACACGCCGACGTTCTCGGTAATAATGCATCACTGGCTTCCACCTTTAGCAGAGTATATGAAACATGTAAACAAATAATAAATTATGCCTGTGCCAACGGGGCATAGAAGCAGTAACTATAAAATACTACCCAGGGGAGAGAAAGTTTATTGAGACTGTGATAGAACACCCCAATCTCATTGCCAATGGCATTATTTCACACCCAGAGTAAGCTGGCAGGGTTGTACTTCTTGAAGGAGAGCTTTGTCTTTTTCTTAAACATCAGATTTTTTTTCCCCTTTAAACAATGCAAATCTTTCCTTCTGAAGGGATCTTGAAGAACAGATTCCTTCCATTGTTATAAAAGGGGTGCAGGTTGCAAAGGATGGAGAAATTCCTGAGAGGAAGTTTTTAAGTTCTGCTAATTTGGCAAGGTGGGTGTTATGGGGTCTTTCTTTTACATTAAAGGCAGACCTTGCTTGGTTCTTAGGGGGAAAAGAAAAGATCATGTCCCTGTTGGACCCTGGGTTGAGAGATGATGCCACATAGACTAGAGCAATGGATTCCACGGTGGGGTGTCATACCCAGAGGTGTGCTATCCCCAAATAATCCATTTAAAGTAAAGAAAGCATTGAATTTTTTAGATTTATTTGTATGCTATCAATACAAAACCACTTTGGGGGGGGCTGTTTAGGTTTAAATATATATAAAGCATAGGGCACCTGGGTGGTTCAGTTGGTTAAGCGTGTGACTTCAGCTGAGTTCATGATCTCGCAGTTTGTGAGTTCAAGCCCCGCGTCGGGCTCCATGCTGACAGCTCGGGGCCTGGAGCCAGCTTCTGACTCTGCGTCCCCCTCTCTCTCTCTGCCCCTCCACAGCTCACGCTCTGTCTCTCTTTCTCAAAAATAAATAAACATTAAAAAAAATTTTTTAATAATAAATAAATAAATAAATACATAAATACATAAATACATATAAAGCATAATGAACTTCCCATGTACCCATATAACCATCATCCAATTTCAAAAATTATCAATTCGTGGCTAGTCTGTTTTCCTCTATTCATCCACCTACCTGTTCCACCCCCTTCTCCACCCACATTATTTGAAGCAAATGCCACCCGATAGGTTGGGAAAGGCAGTCTTGCACATGCAGTCATTGGGCACCCCTCACCACCTCCCAGAACACTTCTTTATCAAGAGATAAAGTGCCCACCCAGTCTATGCTGGGGTTATTGCCTTGTGTGGGAGTATCTTTCCTTATTTTAGGCTCAGTGAATGTTCCTTTGTTCTAAGCATGCACATCAATGGCCCTCAGGCCTCCAGTCTTCAGTATTTCAGACCTCATGGGGGAGAAGTTACGGTCCTTCCATAGGATCTATGTGATCTATGATCACAGCTCAGAGCCTGGAGACTGCTTTGGATTCTTTGTCTCCCTCTCTCTCTCTGCCCCTCCCCACCTCACGCTCTGTCTCTCTCTTAAAAATAAATAAACATTAAAAAATTAAAAAAAAATTCTTCCCTCTTTAAAAATGTAACTACAATACCATATTTATATTCTAGAAGGATCAATGATAATTTCTCCATATAATTTAATATCTAGTCAGTGTTTACATTTCTTCAGTCATCCTATATATATTTTTTACAGTTTGAATTGGGATCCAAACCAAGACTGTATGTTGTGATGGAGAAAATATGTTCCTTATATCCCTTTTAATCCCAATCCCTATTGGTTCTTCGCTCAACCTCTTATTCTCTAATTTTGCAAATTTTTGTTGAAAACTTGGATTATTTTTCCTGGTTAACCTTCCAGAGGCTGGATTCTGCTGATTATACTTCCATGGTATCACTTACCATGTGCTTTTATCCCTTGTATTTCCTATAAATGAAAAATCAAGAGACTCCCTCAGGTTCAGATTAAATATTTCTGGCAAGAACACTTTGTTGAGGGTGCTATGGACAACTGTTGGGAGAACATAATATTTGCTTGTCGTGTGTGTGTGTGTGTGTGTGTGTGTGTGTGATATCAGCAATCTGTGATGCTCACTGCCAAATCCTGTAATTCACTAGGGATTACAAAATGTGGTATTCTAATTCTATCTAGCTGTCCTCATTTATTAGCTGGAATACTTCGTAAGGAGAATCTTCTCATTAGCTTTTTGTTAACCCTGAGGCACAGTTCTGATAGGAAAGGCAGGACAAATGGCTCTTTTGCTTTACCAGTTTTCAAAATAATTAGTTCCTTACCTAGTATTTTCTAAAAGTGATTACCATGGTATTTTTTAAGTATTGCTATAAACGTATGAATTTACATATATATAATGTGGTCTAAGCCATTGTGGTCCCTGCAAGTGTCCTAATTTTTGGCCAGTGGAAACCTATTCAAGTTGGCTCCTGAGTCCTTTTGGCATGACCCCAATAATAATTGACATCTTCCTTGCTTTCTCGTATGACAAGATGCTCCAGGAGCACTTCCCAGACTTTTCCAAGGAGCAGATTCCTTTTAATGGGAGATGGTATTTAGAAACCACAGTCTGTACTTAGAGTTAGATTGTCCTTTTATTTTAAATTCGAATGTACATAATATATTAATACTATGGTAGATACATATAATTTATAAATGACAAAGAAACACATATACCCAGTAGAGAGAGTTTAGAGACTACTTGTTTCATGTATATCTCTGGTAAAAGTGCTTGAATTCTGATACTGAGCTCTCTTCCCTTCTAGCTGTTTAGACTTAGTCAAGTTCGTTTTTCTTTCTGAATCAATTTCTTCAAGTGTAAAATGAACAACATAGTCATAGCCACTTCAGAGGATATTGTGATGACCAAATAAGATAGATGGTAGATAAAGATAGAGAGATAAGCAGATGACAGGTTAATAGATAGATGATAGATAGATAGATAGATATAGATACATACATACATACATACATACATGCCCTGACCTCACTCAACAAATGAAAGCTATTCATAATGTATCAACTAAAACCAATATTGATAGAGCCCCTCTATTACAGAAGATACTCTGTGTGCCCTCAAGGAGCTTGCGAACCAGAGGACTAGAGAAGCACTACACACAAGGAAACTCATGCAGCATCCATTCTCCCAAAGACATATTGAGTAATATGAAGGTTAAGTCTTTTGGAAGGTCAGAGGAGAAACCCCTGGCACCTGGAGAGGTCTGGAAGTCTTTGTGAGAAACATAGGGTTTTAGCTGTGTCCTGAAGGCTCACCTGAAAAGGTGGGAGTGGGATGAGGTTGCAGGGAGGGCATGCTGGGGTGGGGGAGATGGTCAGGTGCAGAAAGAAGGGGAGGCAACGAAACAGCAGTAGGTAGAGAAGCTGTGGGAAGAAATAGTCCCAGGAAGGAATGAGTGCTCCAAGGTCCCAACCCTCCACAGAGGTGAGCCAGGGGAGGACAGGAAACAGGACCCTGTTGGCTATAAGAGCACATTTTATCTCTCAGTGATGGAGGGAAGCCAGGCTGCATCTAAGAGGTAGAAAGGGGACATGGTGTGCACAGAAGGGTTCCTGGTGGTCGGTCTGTAGAAGGACAAAGCAGCCCATGCACAAGACAGCCACAGTGCCATCTAGAATCACATACACTGCCCTAGTATGTGGCAGGCATCCCCCGCCAGAAAGGAGATGCTGCAGGAAAATAGAGGCTTTCAAAGTGGCTTTGATGACCCTAGCCCCAGGAACACCAAAGACGAGGCTCTCATCAGCAAAACCAACACCAGGAACAACTGAAACACAGCGCCTGCCTTTAAAAACCCTGGTAGGAATCTGGCTCCCATCTGCTGGGCCATGTCAGGAGCTCACATTCTCACGATTTCCTGCCAGGCACTGTGTTAAGCACTTAACGTACGTTCTCCCATTTAGTCCTCATCGTCAGCCTCCAAGATAGATAGTGTTCCCATCTAACAGATGAAAACACTGAGGGTACCAGAAGTCCAGCAATTTATTGCAAGTTAAGTACAAACTGAAGGTTGGATTCAAAATCAAGTCTGCCTCTAAAACCCTTTCCCCTACACTTTCCACTTTCCACTATTACTGACTGGCCCTTAAAATGATGATCCAATTCATTCAGTACAGAATCTATGGTCCCTCATGTTGTAAGCTGCTGTTTATTGAGCATGTGCCCGGCCCAATCCACATATCTTGCATATCTTAACTCTTTCGGTTCTCTCACGCCTTATGAGAGACTCTTCTGTTAGTCTTATGTTGGGAATTGAGGCCCAGAGAGGTTAAATAACCTATCCCAGGTCACATAGTGTGTGCGGACAGTGCAAGGATTCAAACCCATCCGGATCCAGAGCCTGCATACTTGACCTTGTGCTGTACTCTGCCACACAGTGGGCGCCCATGTGGGCCAGGTGTCTTCTCCATCCCATGTTTCCTTTCTAATGCAATCATGTGCCCACCCAGGAAGCACCGTGGGTGAGTAAGCAGGAAGGCTGGCTTCACTGAAATAGCCTGGGAACAAGATGTCAGAGGTGGCAGGTGGCGGTTCTATGCTAACGACATCTGTTTCCTTGCAGTGTCAGCTCCGATGCTAACGTGAGGTTAGTTCCATTCCTTTTGGCACTTGGTTTTGGGAATCTGAAAAGTCTGAGTATTCGGGGTAACAGTGCACACACCAGGGAGAGGGCCCATCCAACTACTCTGGCCTCAGAATTTTCTTTTTTTAATTAAAAATTCTTCTTGGGAAATTTCATAGGGAGAGTACGAGCAGGTGGTGTTAAGAGTGGGGGGAGAAAAATCTTCTTTGTCCCTTGGGGACTAAGAGCAACGCCTGTTCTACTGAGATTTGCCGTCCAATTTATCTTCCTTAAATGACCACATAGGAAAATGATGACAGCAGCGAAGCGACATTAGAAATGTGAAATGGATAAATAAAACGTGGGTGAGCACTCTGGCTGTTGAACCCACTTGAAAAATGGAGATCTAAAGAGCACACAAACCAAACTAGAAGAGGCCTTTAGAAGGAAGGCACCGGAACAAATGTCAAATGTTTATCGGAACAAAAAGAGAAACTGATGTGCACAAGCCCTCAGGCCCCTTGCAGGGTCCTTTCTTCTTGAGCAAGGCTGAACATTTCCACAGGTCATTTCCCCGCAGTAGTTCTAGCTGCTTCTAGTAATGACGGAGCAGCGCGTAGCGATCGGAGCGGAAGGGGCCTTCGAGGTCACACTTTATAGTCCGACCACTTCACGCTGCAAATGAGAAGCCAGGCCCAGAGAGATGAAGTGACATGGCCTGATATTTGATGTGTGTTTTCTTGGGGGATGTTTACAGAAATCAAATCATCTCCCAGATCGGCGTGCGGGCTGAAGCAGCGGCAACCACCGACATCCGCGAACCGTACTTCGGTCCGGACACCGGAGAGGGGCCAACATGATGTCATCCAGTCTTCACAGCAGCCGGTGAGACTGGTACAGCACAGCCCGCACTTTCAGAGGGCACTGAGGCCTGGAGGGAGATTAAGGGTCTTGCCCACGGTCACAAATGCTAGAAAGTGTCAAAGCCGCATCTCAACCCGGCCCTGGCGCCCAATCCCCTACTCCGGCTCTATTGCCTTCTGAGAAGAATAGGCAAATAGTAGAATAAGCCACGACATACCTCCTGGGATATTATTTTACAATTAAAAGTTATTATGAACTTTATGTTGTAACATGGTAAATGCTCATTATATGGTGTTTAGTGAAAACTGTAATACTGAGTGTAAAAACATGCAGAAGAAAAGTGGAAGTAGAATGTTTAAATGCTAACAGTGGCTGAGTAGTACGATAGGCTTCTTCTTTTCCCTGCTTTTTACCCATTCTAATTTTTTGTGATGTGGTAGAGATCCTTTGTAACGAAAGAAAGAATATAACGCTTTTTTTCTCAAAGAACTAGTATTATACTCTTAGAGTCGATAAGGAAAAGGCTAAAATGAATAGTAATATATTTTTCTTTCCTTGGCAATAAAAGTTAATAAGTAATTGATTTGCAGTGTGAGATAGAAGGCCATTGTACAAAGTCCATACATAACACAATTCTCTTTGCACATTTCATCGGATGCAACAAAAACTAGAACTCGAAGAACTTAAAATGTGGAGCTACCCTATTTTTATGGCGTGCGTAGCCTAGTCTATTAATAAAACGAGATGATAACCTTCCTATGTTTACCGGGGTGGTGACTAATCATTCTTTCCTCTGTCTGTAATTGTGTTCCAGCCAACAGCGAGACTCATGGACACGCTGGGGGAGAAGATTCCTTCCCGTCCACTCCTTCCTTCCACATGTGGAAGCTCAGGCAGAGAGAAGTCAAGTCGCTTGCCCAAGGTCTGTGAGTCTTAATATTTAAATGCTGAAGATAAACTCCAAGCCCTTCGAAGCACGGCCCTTTTGATTTTGCGCCAACCCCCGGTGCAGCCAGTGAAGAACTTGTCCTTCACTCGATGAGTTAGAGCTTTACTCAGGGCACAGGTTGAAAAGTCCAGTTTAGTAAACACGGGCATTAGCAGTAACCCAATTCCCTGCGTGCTTCCTGGGTTCCAAGCACTATGCTGAATGCTTTACAGGGGCGATTTAGCCTCTACCGTAAGCCTGCGGTACAGGTAATAGCATCAATCTTATTTCTGTTCTAAGGAATAGGAGCTCCAGAGGACTGAGCCTCGTGCCCCTAGATGCACAGCCAGCTGGCAAGCGGCTGAGTCTTAGCACTGGAAAGGACTCACAGCGCCAACTCACCCACAGGCAGAATTTTATTCCCAGAGAGTCAAGAAACTTGCCTGAGGTAAGAAGGGAGAGCCAAACTATAACAGACTCTTAAAAACTGAGAACAAACGGAGGGTTGATGGGGGGTGGGAGGGAGGGGGGGGTGGGTTGATGGGCATTGAGAAGGGCACCTGTTGGGATGAGCACTGGGTGTTGTATGGAAACCAATCTGACAATAAATTTCATATTAAAAAAAAAAAAAGAAGAAGAAGAAGTGGAACTCAAATGAAAGCCAAAAGTCTGCAGTCCTGAAACATGGCCAAAGCCATTTTGTAGCAATCCGGTAAAAGCCTTGAAATGACCATCTCATAAAGCAACCAGCCAGACCCTCCTTCCTCCCACCTGAGGGTGCCTCCTGGTCACCTGGCCCTGACTTACTCAGCATGCACCCCCATTTTTAATAGAAAGCATCCTCAAATGCAAACTTGTCAACTCATTCAACATTCATTCAACAAACACATGTCAGGTCTCAGGCCTCTGCAAGGCACGAGGTGAGGGTGGAGGTGCAAAGATCCGTGGCGTGGAACGTGCCCTCCGGGTCCCTCAAGTGCACCAGCACTCTTACTTCACCAGACAGACATGGAGGAGCCTGAGAGGTGATGGCTTTTGCTGTTCCTCTTTAACAGTAAGCGGCGCGAGCTCATGTTTGCCAGAAGAACTATGCAAACATTTATATATCCTAATACCCATCAAGGCCGCCCCGAAGCAACCTGCCCTGAATGGCTTGAGTTCTATTTCCTCTGTTAAAATTAAGTGTCCCTGGCTGCATTCAGGGTACACTGTGTTAACCAGTCAATGAGCAGAGCCAGGAAACTCAGTTTCGAAGGAAAGGAGAAAAAAGGAATGAGCAGACATTTAAGGTGAGCAACTGGAAAGCACATACTTGGAAAGCAAATGCATCAAGAATGGCCTTTGGAGCCAGTTTTGTCTGATTTGGATCTTGGCTCCCACCAATCACAGGCTGTGTGACGTTGATTAGTCCTGTAGTTGTTCTCAGGTTCCGCTCAAAATCACGAAACGATGTACTAACACCCACCTTGCAGGGTTATTAGATTCATGATAATGTGTGCAAAATGCCTAGCACAGTGTCTGCTATCTTGCATTGTCCAATGCATGGCAACTGCCATTATTATTCACAATCACTGGAGATTTCCACTAACACTTGATTTGTCCCAGTTGTCAATTAAGTTGAAGACTTCCAAAAGTGCGGAAAAATAATTTCTTAAGGCAAAATTTAATAATCAGCTGAGTAAGTATCTGCTCTGGACTTCAGTGGGGGGTGAGGAAAGCAGGGAGCACTGACTTTTCAATGACCCTGAGAAAATAAAAACACAAATCACAATGAAAACCGAGCTAAGAAAACTTATTTTCAAAACACTAGGATAAGCCTCTGTGTAGACAGCGAATGAACTCAACAATTTGTTTCAGATCAAAAGGCAAACTATAAATGAACATGGATATCCCTTTGTCACCAGGGTTGACCATCTAAGTCTGTGCCAGAACCAGGTGAGGTGGATCAGGTAATAGTAGCTGCAATAACAGATAAACCCCAAAAGAAAATCTTGCTTTCTCATTTGCATAAAGTCCAACAAAGTGGGGATAGGAGAGATGTGAAAGGGGTCCTTCAGGCTAATCTTCAACATGAGGCTCCCAAGTCTGCCCTGGCATCAACATCCAGCCTACAGACGGAAAAACAGGAAGGCACCTATCACCTCTGCATCCACACTCCATTGGCTAGAATTTAGTCACATGGTCATACCTAACTGCAAAGGAGGCTGGGAAAACTCAGCCTGTTGGCTGTTTGCTCAGCAGGAACTGGGAATGGGTTTTCAGAATAGCAATCAGTTTCTGCTACACGGCACCTGCAAACACCAGGGATTCCATGTTTGGGAAATCTAAGACCACCCATTCTTTCTTGTTTTCATTCTTGCAACCCAACCCAAGTATTTAGTCCCCACATTCATAGTACTACAGGCAAATTTCACACAACAAAGTGACAAAATAGGAGAATAAAAGAGAGGGTGGTAGATTATAAGGGCTCTAAAAGGGGAAAGTCAAATGAAATTTACATTCAGAGGCAAAATTCAACATTCACCCTCTCTGCTTATACAAGACCCTGAAGGTGAAGGCCCTAAGAAACTATAGCAGCATTCACAGAGCTGCATCAGCAGATTCTGCTGTGTTTTGACAGAGCTAAATTTAAGCTAGAACTTGAGTCTTTCTCAAAATGAGAGCCTTTGATTGATTGTTTGAGTGTTATGACTCCTGGATATTGTGACTCAAATCTACATCCCCAAATAATACCATCTGTAATGATCACACCTTGTTCTGGAGAGTTCACCTCTTAGAGCTTCCAGACTTTGGAGAAATGGCTTCCTTTATTGGCATGTCCAAACCAAGTACTCACAACTTGGGCAGCTCTATCTCTGGATCACTGCCCATTTTCCCGGACTCCATGTGGCTCTGGCCCAGGCCACAAGACGCTCAGGCTGAAGCTTCCTGTCTCTTCTTCCACACCCTTCCACCTTCTTGCAAAAACTGTGTTTTGGAGCTTGTATCATCTCAGCTTTAATTTTTGTATCATGACCCACAACAATAAATAAATTTTATATTTTGACCCAGTACACACACACACACACACACACACACACACACAATTAAATCAAAAATTTCTTGAAACATTCGTATTTTATTAAGAATGATGCACTCTGATACTTTTTGTTCACTTCTGTTTCAATCCATTAAAAAATGCTTCTTGGGACTCACTAAATGGTTTAGACAAACCATCTTCTGTAGATTGTCATGTCTGTAATCTACTAGCCTACAGTCACTGGCCTACATTAGCAGAACTATTTTTTCTCTCCTTGAGGCCAGTGAACTTCATCCCTGCTGCACTTTTCCCATATTCTCTTAGAACCACACTCTCATCTTTTCCCCTCATCACCTTTAAAATCTTTACCTCCAGTATCTCCTTGGACTTCCACCCTTGGACTTCCTGTTATGCCCACTTTACCTACGTTTCAAGCTTAATCAGGACCTTTAGACCCTTACTCTTTCATTGACTCTTCTTTATCAGAATCTTCCTGGTTTTATATTTTCTGCAATCTACACAGACTCCATGATTACAACCTCCTGATTTGTCCACCCGTCTACTACTTGGCATGAGATATTTTGGTTCTGTCCTCCTGATAACCAAGCCTACAGCTTGGCCATCAGCCCAATGCACATGGCCAAGAAAATGTAGGCACTAAAGTATCTGAGCCAGGCCCATCAATTGGGGTTGATGTCTACATGGAGTCACCACTGCTTATTTATTTATTCCTTAGCCCACTATAATTTTTCCACCTCCAATCCTTCTGTACTGTTATATAGACTGAGGAATGCAAAGCATACTCTTTGGGCCTTATTTTATTCTCTCTGCAGCTCTATCTGAGACTATCAACCTTCAAAATCTCTCCCCATCACTTTGAGAGCTCCCTCTTTCCGAATTTTTTACATTCTCTTTTGCCACTCCTTTTCAAGCTTCTTTATAAATTCTTTCTCCTCTCTCTACCCCTTAACTGCTGGTGTTCTCAAGTTCCTCCCCTTTCAGCACACTGCACAACATTCCAAGGCAAAGCCATCCACACCCATGGTTTCCACTTCCATCTGTATAATGATGATTCTCACAAATATTCTAAATCCTCAACCCTCTGTGGCTTCATATCCAATGTCTACCGCATCCCTTCACCTGGATGTCTCACAGAGCCTTTCAAATTCAACATGTCCCAAACTGAAGTTGGACGTTTCTTCCTACTTAGTGTTTTCCAATGGTTTTCCATTGCACTTAGAAGAAAAATGCATGAGGAGCACCTGGGTGGCTCAATCGGTTAAGCATCCAACTTCAGCTCTGGTCATGATCTCACAGTTTGTGAGTTCAAGCCCCACGTTGGGCTCTGTGCTGACAGCTCAGAGCCTGGAGCCTGCTTTGGATTCTGTGTCTTCCTCTCTCTCTCTGTTCTTCCCCCACTCATGCTCTGTCTCTCTTTCCTTCAAAAATAAACATTAAAAAAATTTTTTTTAAGAAAGAAAGAAAAAAAATCCATGATTATTGCCATGATCTTCCAAGTCCAGGGGTCTAAATGGTCTAACTTCTAGCTCCCTTGTCTACCTCATTATTTAGACTTTTTTCATGACTTACTCTGCTCAAGTCAAACTGGCTTCATTGCTGTTCCTCCAATAAGCCAAGGATACATTTATCATAGGGTCTTTGTCCTGTTACTCTTTCTGCCTGAAATGCTATTGCCCCAGAGCAGATAGCCACGAAACTCTCTTCCTCATCTCACTCAAGCTTCTGCTGAAATACCAGCTGCTCATAGAATCCTCTCTGACTAATCTATCAAAATAGCATCCTCATCACTCTTGATGCCCTTACCCAGCTTTATTTCTCTTCAGAGAAGCTACCATCATATTACATGAATGTGTTTATTGTCTGTTTACCCAGTTCACTGGAATATAAGTTTCTTTATTTAGCTGAATCCTCACCACCTAGAACAGGACTTGAGACAATGTAAGAACTCAATAAATAATTGATGAGTAAATGATTAATTTATCTCCTTCTCCTCTCTTACTTCATGCCCCCAAACTGTGTTTTCTCTGGGATTCTAGGTAAAAGGTACACGATTTTCCCAATCCTAGCCTAACGCAGAAGCTTGATCTTTAGCCTCAACCTCTTCCTCTTCTTTCCACCCACATCCCATTTGTCATGCATCTTAGTGTATCTTTCTAAGTCTCTCTCCTATCACATCTGATTTCTCTATCTTTGCTGCTGTGGCCTTGTTTTCAGTGTAATGGATCCCTTTGTAAATTTGATAAAACCTAGGGGTCTTCTCAGGAAAATATTCATGGAAACATCATATTCTTCATAAAAGGGTTTCTAGATTTTCCAAAGCCCAGTGTGGACTTCCCTCCTCAGGTGCCACAATGTCCAAGGGTAAAAATCTCTGCCTTAAAGATTCCTTATTTCTTATCTGAATAACTGTGATGTCTGCTATGCTCTGAATGTTTGTACCCCGCCACACCACACCAGAAAATGCGTATGTTCAAATTCCAATGTGCTTCTATTATGAGGTAGTCTTTGGGGGGTGATTAGGTCATGAGAGGAGAGCCCATATGAATGGGATTAGTGACATAGATAGACTCACCTCTTTATCCACGCGAGGTTACGTGGAGAAGGCAGTGGTCAATGAAGGAGCAAGCTGTCGTCAGACACTAAATCTGCTGGCACCTTGGTCTTGGACATCCAGCCTCCAGACCTGTAAGAAATAAATGTTTGTTATTTGTAAACCATCCTGTTTGCGGTATTCTGTTATAGTAGCCCAAATGGACTAAAACAATGTCCTCTGACAGGTGTCCCTGCCACCAATCCTACCCTTCCTTTCATCCACTTTCCACAAGAGCCGCCTAAGTAATCTTTTAACAGTGTAGCTTGGTCCATGGCCTCCTATTTGTCCCCTGTAACACCTGTTAATGGTCCTCCATCACCTTAAGAGCAATCTCCTCCATGTGGGTGCATGCTGCTCCTTATTCCTCCAGCCTCAGCCCTTTAGTGTTCCACACCCACCCTCAGCTGGAACTATCCTGAAAAACTCCTCTCTCATACCTCTGTGCCTTTGCATGTGAAGGTTCTTTGCCCTACCTGGCCCCTCACTTCCATCTGCTTGGTTACCTGCTACTCATCTTCTCCCAAACAGTTCAAGGATTATCATGAAGGCACTCTCTCATCTCCTGGGGCTTAACTAGAGGCTCTTTCCTCATATCAGACTGTTGTGTGATCATCATCTTGTCCATTTCCCCTGTCAGATGGTGCAACATTGAGAACAGGAGCCGTTTTGTTAATCTCTGTGCACATAGTGGGTGCTCGATGAAGGTGTATTGAATGACCAGATGGAATAATCAGGTAAAAGAAGAGAGAGGAGGAAGCAGCACATTTTAGATTCATATAAATGGGGCAGGTGTAGCCAACACGGCTTCCAAAATAGGAAAATCCATATTTACAGAGGAGATAAAGCTGATAGTTCTTCCATTTACAAAAAGGATTCACCACAAGGGGCCTCTAAATAGCGGGCACTTTAACCACCCTATGTAAGTGTTTGTTTACAGATCATTAATCATTTCACAAAGAAGCCAAAAGCTCAAGTGCAGCCAATCAGAGCCTTTAGAACTGGATCACAAGGCTTCTGAAATTACAAGTTAATGATTCAATGTTAAGCTATACAATTAACACATGACTTTTCAGGAACAAGCCAGAGAGAGAGAGAGAGAAGGAGAGGGAGGGAGGGATAAAGAAGAACCATAGCAACAGGAGAAATAATTTTGAGAAGTCTGAAAGACCCAAGAATTGTCTTAAAGCAGGACATCTCCCCTCTTGTGTGGCAGGTGGATGGTTGAGGGTAGGTGGGGGGGGGGGGGTCCAAAATGATTAGACACCTACAAGTAGGCCTTCATAGTAGTCAGTAAAGACAAATTTCTCAACTTCTAGTGAAGACTAGGATACAGAGAGATATTGTCTTGGCCATCAGTGTGCACTTAACAAGTCAAATAGATTTACTCTGGCACAAACCCTAAAGTTCACTCATCTATTCACCAAATATCAGTTGAACATCAGTTGAGCACTTGTCACATGTCAGGCCGTGTGAGATAAAATGCTGACCAAGATCTAGGCAATCCCTTGCTCTCAAGGAACTTGCATTTTAGAGGGAGGAGCAAGTGATCAATTAACACACGAGGTAATTTACTGCAGTGAAAGTAGTAGCAAAGGAGTAAGAAAGTGATGTGACACTGAGGGTGGGGATACCATGAGATTCTCTAGACAAGGAAGGCTCTCTGGGAGCACATTATCAGGGCTGAGCCTGATGGACGAGAAGGAGGCAGCCACAGAAAGATCTGGAGAAAGGCACTTCTGGAAAAGGGACCATCAAGGTCCAAAGCCTCAGATGGGAAAGATCTAAGGGCCAAAAAGCCCTTAAACCAAAAGAGGCCACTGTAACTGCAGTTCAATGAAGGAACAAGGCTTGGATGAGGTTTAGAGGCAGACTTTGCAGAGCTTTGTAAAATGAATAAGGACTATGGAATTATTCTAAATGCAATGGGAGACCATTATTTCATCAGGAGATGATGTACTTAGAAATAATCACTGTGGTGGCTATGTGGAGAATAGGGAAGAAGGAATAAACTAGAACACTAGTTAGGGGCTGTTGCAGCAGTACAGATAGAAGACGACAGTGGCATGGAGCAGGGTAGTGGTAGAAGCAGACAGATGTGGACAGATTGCAGATCTAGCTCATATGGGGCACAGAAATATTGTGAGCAATGACAGGTGGGGCCTCTCTAAGTTCCTTTGCCACTCAAACATTCTGTGACTATTACTTGGCTACCATGGCCATCAAAATGGAGCTCCTTGTTGAGGAAATCTGCCTGTCATGAAAGCTGGGCAGAGCCATAGCTGGGTCACACTGTGATCATCACAGGCCCATGACTTTGGGGTAAGAATTCCTATAAACCCATCACTTGAGAAACCCAGAAGAAATCCATTCTTTGCATTCTAGAAGTTCTTCGTCCTGGAGCTAGCACTGCTGCATCTTCCTTCTTGCCCTGAGCCACTTACACTGTCTTGGGAATTCTCTATTTCAGGGAATGGTGTCACCCATCCAACCAGAAGACAGCAAACCATTTTTGACAATTCTGTTGCAAACTGACCAAAGTCAGGATGGTTGGTCACAATTACTCTGCATTGGGTAGCTAATGGCATCTCTCAAATATTAGAATATAGAGGCTATAGGTCTCTTTCCCAACAACCTCACAATCAGAGCATGCCTCAGACCAGATTCTGCCTCACGGACAGACATTTATTAGCAGACAAGCACAAAAATGAGCACACAGCTAGGTTTGTGATCTCAAGCTAACCCAGCTTCCTATCATCTAAGCACTCAAAAGCACTTTGCATTAAAAGTTCACCTTGAGACAAATGCGACCATACCCCATTGCAGGATTCAGTTAACTGGGACTAGTTAACTGGACATCTGGGTTCTCAACCAGAGCAGATTTTGTCCCTCAGTTTTTTCTTCCAGGAAATTTATGGAGATATTTTTGTCTTTAACAACTGGGGAAATGCTCCTAGCATCTAATCAGTAGAGGACAGGGATGCGGCTAACCATCCTATAATGCATTCCATCTATTCCCAGGGTCTATATGTATACCTTTCTAAATAGGTATAGAATCCATCTCTCACCTCTGCCTTCTACTGCCCTAGTTTGGATCTTCAGCATTTCAGACAAAGACTTCCTCCCACCTGCTTCCCAGCCCCCCTGTTTCTTCTGGCCCAATCTCCCACCCTGCTGTCAGACCGATCTTCCCAAACTAGGACTGGTATCCTCCTTTTTTTTAATTTTCCAGTGTCTCTTCCATGTACAATAAACTAACTCTTTGCTTTCTTTCCTGCCTCTTCTCCCCTGGGCATTTTATCTCAACCTGCTACAGTTGCTTTAGTATACCAAATTCTTCCAAATCTCTGTGCCTTTGTACATGCTATTCCTCTGCCTGGAAGGCCTTCCTGTCTCTCTTTCTTACTCCCTTCCACCTTTCTATGTACCCACAGCTTGAGCCTAAACTCAAATACTGCCTCATCCTTTGGCAACTCCAGGCCAACCCTGGGCCTCCTTACTGACCTTGCCTTATTCTGTACAAATCTCTACTGAAGCCAATGTCCTAGTTGTCTTTCTGTACTGCAACTATTTGCCTGTCTACTCCCCTCCTAACTCTGAACTCCTATATGATTAATTCATTGGGCCCAGCATGCCTACACAGTAGGCAGCAGCTAAATATGTGTTCAATAAATGATCACTTTCTATGCCCTGGGTAGTGTGGTTTTTGCTTTTTGTTTTGTTCTTTAACAGATTTTAAATTCTTCAAATTTTCAGAAGATGAAGTGATACAAATGAGGTACTGTGGTTTTCAAATCTCAGTGTGCCTAAGAATCCTCCTAAAGACTTGTTTCAAAAGCAGATTCAGGGGCCCCAAATACCCAGGTAGTTTTTAAAATTAATAAATTTTTAAAAAGTGAGATTTAATTTACATATCATGAAATTCATCCTTTAAAACTATACAATCCAGTGATTTCGTAGTATATTCACAAAGTTGTGCAATTGTCACCACTATCAAATTCTAAAACATTTTTATCTTTCTAGAGAGAAAACCGTATTTATTAGCTGTCACCCTTTGTTTACCCCTCCCCCCAACCCCAACCCCTGGCAATCACTAAATTCCTTTCTGGTCTCTGTGGATTTGCCTAGTCTGAATATTTCCTATATTCCTATTTCCTATATTGGGTTGTTTTGGTATATTTGTTGTTGTTGAATGGTAGGGGTTCTTAATATGTTTTCGGTATTAACTCCTTAATAGATATATGATTTGCAAATATTTTCTCTCATTCTGTGTGTTACGTTTTCATCTCTCGACAGTTTTTTGATGTGTAAGTGTTTTTTAATTTGAAGAAGTCCAATGTATCTATTTTTCTTTTATTTCTTGAGCATCTGATATCATATCTAAGAAACCATCACCTCATCCAAGGTCACAAAAATTTATGCCTATGTTTTCCTCTAAGTTTTATTAGCTCTTATATTTAAATCATTGACCCATTTGAATTAACTTTCATATGGGGTGTGAAGTAAGGGTCCAATCTCATTCTTTTGTATGTAGATATCCAGTTGTCCCAGCACCATTCCTTAAAAAAGGCTAATCTTTTCCCCATTGAAGGGTAGAAAGTCAACTGATGAGAAATGTAAAAGGTTTGTTTTTTTTTGATTCTCAACCATATCCCTTTGATATACATGTACTTATTTCTATGCCTGTACCACACACTCAAATAGCCAAGGAGCCACATTTGGAAGAACCTTTGTCTAACTTACAGTTGTTATAAATAAGAGCTAATCCAAAACAATGGTTCCCAACCAGACTGAACATGACAATCATTACAAGGGTTTCAAAAAGAAAAAACTCCTGATCTCCGGGTGTTCCTCTGTCCCATCTCCCTCTCATCCCCTAGGGTTTGGATTCAGCAGATGGCCCTGAGGCTCAGGAACTGCTGTTTTTAAAATGCCACTCTCATGATCATCCAGAATTGGGAATCGCTGGTCCAGGTGATCATTTAAAGTCCTTTCCAACACAAGGGACCTATAATGTTAGGAAAAGAGAAAATTTAAGGTAGAAGTTTGACCCCAAAACACGTTAAATGATCATCCTATGTGTATTTGGCCTACAGAAGGCATTTCTCTGATGAAATAAATTTGGATATGATTTTATGAAAAACAATTGAAGTCAAAGGACCAGTATTACTCAAGATGTTTAGATTAGGAGGAGCTATTTCATAGTATTAATGCAGATGTGGGAACTCGCCCTAAGGCCAGGCACAGTGCCTTCCTTGGGCTCCCACGGCCCCATGCTCTGTCGATGAAGTGTCTGTCTCCCTCACTAATCTCTGGAACTTCTTGAGCAGAAACAGGATTTTTTCCATTTTGGATTTCCAACGTCCATCGCTGTGCCTAGAAAATTGCAGGTACTCAATAAAATGTCAAATTAAACTAAACATAGTTTCTATATTTAATCAAGTGCACAGATAAGGTCAAATAGCAGGCTTTATGTAAAAATGCTAGGTATGTGATGCTTTGAAAACAGAACTGGAAAGGAATTAAGCAATGGGATTAAAAAGATTATTTTTTTAAAAAACCAAGCAATTATTTTTGCATCATGTTTATCATCTTAGTCCTTACCCGCCTGCTTACTGACTGTATTTATTCCTCTGGGTCCCAGCAGGAAACAGATGGCTCACCAGAGTTGAATGGAGAAACTATTTCCAGGGGAGTGGGCAGAATTAAGGGGACAACAAGAAATGAAGCCCGTGGGACTAGCGACAGTGAGATGTCCTAACCTTCTCTAGGCCTGAAGGGACCAGGGAACAGAGCAGAGTGGCCAGAACCTAGTGAGAGCTGGAACCCAGACAGAGGGCCGCACAGCAGGACCTGCAGCCATTGGCACGAAATGGGCAGAAAAGAGCACAACATTCCTCAGGAAGGTCGACTGGAGAATCGCCAGCATACTCACCCATGAGGAACAGAAAGCCATGGACATCAACAATAATCCATTGGAAAAAACCAGAAATGTAAGGAGCTGAGGTGCAGAAATCAGTTAATCTTCTTAGTCTTCAGCTATTTTGACCTTTCTGGAACGTTGCGCTTTCATTAATTCATTTATCAAATACTTGAGTCTTTTTATGTTGTCAGCACTGTTTTTGGCCCTGGGGATACAAAGAAGAATAAGACACGTTTCCTGCCCTCACAAAGTTTTCATTGGGGACTGAGGGACACAGGCAAACAATGACAATACAATATGATAGTACAATGGTGGGTGTATTTGTTGCCTAGGGCCGTTGTGACTTGCCCAGTAACAAAGTACCACAAACTGGGTGGCTTACACAATGGGAATTTACTGTCTCACTGTTGCGGAGGCTGGAAGTGTGAGATCAGGGTGTCAGCAGGGTTGATTCCTGCTGAGGTCTGTGAAGGAGAATCTGTTCCAGGCCTCTCCCTTAGTTTCTGATGGTCTGCTGGCAATCTTTGGCATCCCTTGGCTTGTAGAAGCATCTTCCCAATCCCTGCCTTCATCTCTACATAGCATTCCCCCTGTGTGTGTGTCTATATCCAAATTTCCCCTTTTTATAAGGATACACTAGTTATATTGGATTAGTGGCCCACCTTATTCTAGTATAACCTCATCTTAACTAAATACACCTGTAACGACCCTATTTACAAATAAGATCCCCTCTGAGGAACTGGGGTTTAGGACTTCAACTTTCAATTTTGGGCACAGAATTCAACCTGTACAGTGGGGATAGGCTCAGGGTATTGTGAGAACACATACAAAATGGTTATGGAGGAGGAAAGAAGAGAAGGCAACTTTGTTGGTCTTAAGGGGATGGGTAAGAGTCAGCCAAGTGAAGAGATGAGCAGAGGAGGAAGAGGAAGGGGACAAGGTACATGGGGAAAGAAGAGACCGCCCTGGTGATTTGGTGCTGGAGCAGAGAACTCAAGGCTGCAGAGAAGGAGCAACCCCTCTGGTCACACAGGACCTTTATGACCCACAGAGGGTCCAGACCAGGGAGAAACAATGGAAGGTGCAGGGACTTGACAGGTGCAGTTTTGCCTTTCAAAGGGGCCACTCTGGCAGATAGGTGGAAGATGGTAAGGATTGCAAATGGGGCAAACATCTGGGAGGCTGTGGTGTTGGACCAGGGGAGAGAGTGGTAGCAGGGAGAGCAGGAAGAGAAGGGATAGGTTTGATGAATACTGGGAGGGACTTGGGGATTACAATGCCTGAGCATAGGGGAGTAGGGGAGCAACATCCCCACCCCTGCAATGAGGCCACAGTGTCATCAGCAAAGTGCAGAAGAGGTCGTTTTTTTACAGGAAAATTGTCCCTGATTGTGGCTCTGGTAATACTGGATTAGTGGTGCCTATGGGAGAAGATAAGGGTAAAGATCTTGATTAGAAAGAGGGACTTAGCAGTCAGAGAAAGACAAATATCACATGACTTCACTCAAATGAGGACTTTAAGACACAGAACAGATGAACACAAGGGAAGGGAAGCAAAAATAATACAAAAACAGGGAGGGGGACAAAACAGAAGAGCCTCATAAATATGGAGAACAAACTGAGGGTTACAGGAGGGGTTGTGGGATGGGGGGATGGGCTAAATGGGTAAGGGGCACTAAGGAATCTACTCCTGAAATCATTGTTACACTGTATGCTAACTAATTTGGATATAAATTTTTTAAAAATTTAAAGAAAAAAAAAGAGGGACTTAGGAGTTCTTTGCAGGTCCCACAAAAGAGAATGAGCTTCACCAGGGTGTGTGTGTGGCAGAGGAAGATATGCTCTGAGTCAGAACAGAATCCTGGAGAATACCCCATGTGCCTACCCCACATGCCTGTGATAGGCAGAAGAAAGGAGGAGGCCTTTCTGAGGGATGGTGAAGAATAGAGAATGTAACATGGAAGTTAAAGAATTGGGACACCTCAAAGAAAGGCAATCCATATTCTTTTTTCTTAAATTTATTTATTTTGAGAGAGTGTGAGCGAGTGAAGGAGGGGCAGAGAGTGAGGGGAGAGAAAGAATCCCAAGCAGGCTCCTTGCTGTCAGCATAGAACCTGGCATAGAGCTCGAACTCATGAACCGTGAGATCATGACTTAAGCCAAAATCAGAAGTCAGATGCTTAACCAACTGAGCCACCCAGGCACCCAGGGGTCATCCATATTCTTAAATGCTTCAGGAAGTTCTAGTAAGAAAAGGACTGCAACTAATCTATTAATTTGCTGCCAGGGAAGTCGTGGGCCACCTTGGCAACAGCAATGTTAGTATTGTGGCGGGTTGGAGTGGAAACCAGAGGACAAAGAGCTGAGGATGAATGGATGTGTAGACAGCAAGACGTCTGGAAGAGAGTGGAAGACAGGAGGTTTTGAAGTGACTAGAGGAAGACGTGGGGCGTGAAACTTGAGTATAATTAGAGGCTTAAAGGGAGATGGAAGAGATTTCATCAAAATAAAATAGGGTAACCATCAAAGTGTGTCAGTAGGCATCAAGGGGGAGAGTAAAGGGCACAGAAAGAGGAGCACGCCTTTGAGCCTGAAGGTGCAGAGGGGTATGCATGTGTAAGTGTTTGTAGAAAGTGGGCGGGATGTTGTGGGAGAATGAGCCTGATGACCTTGAAGTTGGGGACAAGTGTGTCTGCAGAGTATGAGAGAATCAAGGTCGAGCAGGAGCCTTGGTGAGAGTGTTGGAAGACGTGAAGTGGTCACCCAGGGGCACAGAGAAGCGAACTCTCCGAGGACAGGGGAAGGCGACATGGGCAGCATGAGGACCTGCGGAGGCTGGGGACCATGAACTTGTGGTGGCCTAGCCGATGCAGGAGTGTCCATTTCCCCAGGAGTGTTCAGTCTCTAAGACAGAGGAAAGACAATGAGATGAGGGCTTCTGTGCATCCACGTCTGGATTTTGCTTGGTGACAGTTGTGGGCACCTCAGGGATCTGGTGAGATCTGTGAGCCACTGGGTGCAGGTAGGGGATGAAGGAAGAAAGGGTAGGAGAAGCCTGATGAATGGGGAGAAGATGGAGGCGTCAGAGGAAGTACGGATGCAAGAAAGCTGGAAGGACACACAGATGTGATCCGAAGGGACATACGTATCCTGCTTATGGTTTTACTGAGTGTGGTGTACGAGTGAACAGCAAATCTTCACACGAACGAATCCGTGATCCCTTTGCAAATTGCTCATGTAAAACCGTTGAAGCTGGATTAAAGGGGAAACTACATGAGATGCATCTCAGCTACTTTGGTCAGGGCCCTTTAGGCTAGGTCCCGCCATGATGTCATGAATTATTGTTCTTGGGGTGGGGATTGTTTAGAAAATGAAAGAAGGGGCCATCTGGTTGGGTTTTTTTTTTTTTTTTCTCTTTATCAGAATCTGGTGAAGTAGTTTAGCCCTCTTTCAAGACAGTGTCTTTCAACAGATACTGGTGTCTTTTCACGAATAATGAGTCCCCACTTTACAGGAAGAGTGTGGATGAAGGGTAATAAGTTGAGGGCTCTAGCGGAGTCTCCAGCTGCATTTTGTGAGCTGGGCGAGTGACATCAATGGCAGAGAACGCTGCAGTTGACCAGATGCAGTCATCCCATGCTGGGCGCACGGAGACCCGAGTTCTGATATGCAAAGAGAGTCTGGGACTCTTGTCAAATCACCAAACAGGATGTTGGCCATGCAGCCAACAGGCCTGCAAGCTGTTGACAGCCGAATGTCAGGCTGCCAGAGCCGAGCCCCCCCGCGTGGTGGGCATTGCCCCAAAGGCTGGGCAGCAATCTGTATTCCGAGACATACCCTCCGCCACGCTGCTGGCGCTCCAGCCCGACGCATCAAGCGATGCCCATGCTCTGGGCCCAGAGACACTGTTGTTGCAGCATATACACAGGCCCCTTTGTTCAGAAACACCGCGGGCATGAATGGAGGCAGCTTCCTTTGGTTCCTTCCTCAAGGCCAAGAAAGAAAACCCTCATAGTCCAGCTGCCTGACTCGTCAGCTTCGGGAGTGGAGGGGGCTCCCTGCTGAAAGCTAGTTGGTTTTAGCACATCCAAGCACAGAGCTTCAAGACGCTTAGCCAGAATCGTGGCAAAACCCCGCTCAGGTGTCCCCAGGCCTACGTGGGACTGGCCGGGAGCCCTTGGCAGCCCCTGCTCGTTAAATGGGTTAAGAAAGTGTCTCTGGCAGAGAAGGCTCAGTCAACACCGATGCTCTGGTGCGATCTTTTCCAATGACAGAGCCCCTTGTTTTGTGTGTGGAAAAAGCTGGAGAGCAGGATAGATTCAATATGGGGCCCAGGAGCAGTAGAGTCATTACCATTTTCTCCTTCTGTGGCTGCTTCATCTCCCCTGAAGTGATCTTCTATCCGCTGAAGGATGCTTGGTGATCCAGTGCAGGGCTGTTCTCTCTCTGCCTCCACTGTGCCACCGGACACATAGATGCGGGAAGCAGCCAGCGGGGAAGATGCGTTCTGAAGACCAGTTTTCTCTGACCCTAGAAAAGTACCTACATCATCACCTCCCAGGTGTTGGCTAGTGCTGACAAATAGGCTCCATCCGGGGGGAAGGGAGACCTAGTTTCAGTTCACAGTGAAAAACCATTCCCCTTTTAAAAAAGAAAAAAAATCTTTGGGCCCCTGAAGGAATGATTTCCTTATTTTTTGCCTCCGGAAAAGACCCGCTGCAGAAAGCGTTCGAGTAATTCCAAAAGCTTTCTGCGTGGCCAACATCCTGTTTGGTGATGTACCATTTCCCAGCAAGGAGGAAGGCCCAAGGGAGTCCCCGGAGTTCCCGGCACGAGGTACCTTGGCACCCACAGGCCAGAGGTGATACCAGAGCAGTGGAGAGAAAGGTGGCGGTATGAGTTTTGCCAGGTGGCAGGGGCTGCGTTCTTCCCCTGGCAGGGTCTGCGACATTGCACCCTCCTCCGTGGGTTTTCCTGATGAAAGAGAAGTCATACTCCACCCCTGCTTGGGCTGGTGAGCTCAGGGTATGATTCATTTCCTGTCACTCCAACACCTAGTGCGGCACACAGCAGGGACTTCGCAGATATTCGACGGATGGACAGATGTTTTAGGGACTGAGAAGGCATGTTTCTTTGTATTTTAGCTCTGACAGCTTTGTTTGGAGACGTGTATCTCTTGAAAGTCTCCCGCATCTTGAAAGCTGGGCATTCTTATACCACACTTCCCGGTACCTCAGCAGGGCCCCCCTCAAGGAGAGACCCATGCAGCTGAATCGAGCCTAGATAAAGAGCACCTCCTTCCCTCCCCAACCCCATCCCTGAAGCTGGCTCAGGTCCAGGAGAGTTCTAGGACTTGGGATAGGAGCCACAGGAGTTAGAAGGCATACCGTAATTTGGCTCTTCTACTTGTTCTCCCTGACTTCTAAGAAAATGTAAACTTCTCTAGGGAGCTAGCCCACCCCTCCACTACTGACCTTCATACCTTTCTCCTCCTTGCTTCCCACCTTACATTCATTCAACACACATTTATGCAAAGCCTACCGGGTGTTGAACATTGTTGGTGACTAGGAATGTAAGATGATTCAGACCCATCTGTGAGTTTACAAACCACTGGAATAGGGAGAGATGCAAATATGCAGCATTAGTCTTAAAGTTGCTGACACATGTCCACATGGAGGCGCTACACTGGTGGGGGCACCTCACGACAAAAAAATCCCAGACCTTATTTTTGTATTTGGGAGATTTGGTTTAGTGGTTCCCCCAGACCGCCTGAATTGATATTTGCACCTTATAATAATTTGCACATTACCTCCTCTATTCCTCACAATAATCCTGAGATCAGAGATTTAGTCTGGTTTACAAATGAAGAAACTGAGTCACAAACTAAGTGTTAGTTCGGCCTCAGGACTAACAGAGGCTTTGAACTCAGGATGCCCGAGGGCGGTGCTGGCTCCTCCTACTCCACAGAGCTGCCTTCCCAGTGGGCTAGCAGCCCAGCTCCTTCAGATGGGGAACCTGGTCAATCCTTTCATTTTTTATTTTTTTAGATTTTTTTAAATTTTATTTTTTATGTTTTAAAATTTACATCAAAATTAGTTGGCATATAGTGCTGGTCAATCCTTTTAAAGGGGATGAGAAGAGAACTCCAAACCAGAGTGTAGCCCCCACTTTTCTTTTTTTGGCCTCAGCTGCTTGTCTGTTTTTCAGTTTCCAAACTATGAAAAAGAAATAAAAATAGGGATAAGAGTGTTCTGTTGCTTCCTTAATGAACCCACCTGCTGGCTATTGCCAAAAATTCCTTTAAAGAAGCACAAATCCCTTCATTCTGCACGTATAAATAAAAAGCTTAAGATGCAAATGCCTGGAAGCCTTAACACACAGATATAAATAAGTTCCACTCAAGTCCAAATGATAATAGAATATTCTGTCCTTCTTGTTCTGAGCTAGAAAGCAGAAATAAAAAATCACCAGTGGTCCCAAGGCTTTGCAGTATTTCTAAAGGCAAAAAGTATATAGATATAATGTTTTTCAGCATCTACTCAGTGCCAGGCACTGTGCTGGGTGCTAAAGATTCAATGGTCACCCAAATAGACATGGTACCTTCTTCCATGGCACTGAGAGTTGAGAGAGAAATGCAAAACTTAGGCGAGCAAACAAGAGCAAGCTTATTGTGAAGGGGACTAGAGAGAGGTCTTCCCAGGCAGAGTGAACAACGTTCAGAGGCTCCAGGCTCAGTGTGGAGCATGTAAAGGGACCCAGGAGTGGAGAGCCGGGATGGGCAGGTAAGGGTGGCAGCAAGGTATGAGAAAGGTCTTTGGCGAGGGACCTTGAGACTTGAACGCAAACTTACAGGGCACTGAAGGAGAGCTCAAAGGGCAATGGGAAGACAGTCAAGGGCTTTATAGCAGGAAGGATAATAATATGATTTGCATTTTTTTTTTCAATTTAATTTGCTGCAGCATCAGGAATGGGTAGGACTATAGTAAGAACAATGCAGTCATTTGCAGTCATTTGGGATGCTATGATGGAAAAGTGGAGATGGGGGCATAGATGCCCCAGAGATGTTAGCATTTTAGAGTCTTGGAAAAAGAAATCAATGAGATGTGGTGATGGGATGTGGGGATAATGAAGAGAGGAGTCCAGGATGATCCAAGTTCCTGAGGTTAGGTTGAAATGGGCAGGGGACAAGGCTGCAGGTTGACAGAAGGGCCACCACAGAAGAAGGAACAGGCCTTGGAGGGAAAATGATGAACTTAGTTTGTGGCATGTTGGGTTTAAGTCCACGTGAGCATGGAGACACGTGGTGTTCACGTGGCATTTTGGCCTTTTAGTGGCTAAAACTGCCTTCCCTGGGCCATGTGGCTGGATCACCTCCACACCCAGTCATTCTAGTCTGGTCCTTCCTTCTGTCTTCCCTGAATCCATAAAACACAGCATCTACAGGCAGTGGAACAGAAACGAACGTTCCTCATGCATTCTGTGTTCTCTGTGCGGTCTTCGTTCCCCGGCAGAAGAGCAGAGGGAGAAGCCAGTTTCTGCAATTTGCACATTGGAGATGTTCTTCTTTACCAGATACCCGCTGCAGAGCAGATCACTGCCTCTCAGCAGCCTGTCACAGGCACTCGTGCCAAATGTAGGATTCCAGAGAGCCAAGGGCAGGAGGGGAAAGACTGCCTGCCTCCGTCGCCATGTACCTTTGTGAGCTCTGCATGTGGGCCCGGCCGATGGAGTGACGGGCTGCTATTGACACGGCCCCATTTTTCAAAAGGCAAATAAAATTAAATCACCACGAGAGAAGCAATGCAGATAAAAAGTCCATCTCAAGACTCCTTATGCACTCTGCAGTTCATTTTTTTCTAAATCCTTTCATTGACTCTGAGAGAGAGAGAACAGAAGTCCTTCACAGTGGCTAAACTGTGCCTGCTATGATGCCTCCTTTCTGAGCAAGTTTTTAGTCAATGGACAGAAAGGAGCCTTTTCCGATCTCCTCCCAGCCTGGAAAAAGCTTGCCAAACTGTTCTCTCTAAATCCTACCCCCATGAAGATTTCTGTGCTCCAGGCCTGGTCTGTTTCTAAAAAGCTGGGAACATTGTATATAGACAAACAGCAGAATTCCCCTCCGGGAATGGGCTTTTAGGAGCAAGTGAGAGACCCTCTGTCTCTCCTCTTCCCCTGCCTCAGAGCTTCTCTTCCTCCCTCACACCCTTCTTAAGTGAACAACAAATGTAAAGGCCACAGTTAGAGATGTCTGAAATCCCTGTGAGGAGAAGTAGACAGGTGTGCCTGGATCTCACAGGTTTCACCCACAGATCTCACCCAAATGTTTGGGCCCTGGTCCTCTAGAAAAGCAGAGACTGGGGCACAAAAGTGAGAGGTCAGGGGGTGAAGTGAGAGGTCAGGGGGTGAAGGTCAAAGGCGGGTAAGGTAAGTCAAGGTGAGGATGGATTTCATACGATGTGCTTCTACTCTGGCCGGTGCTAGCTGAGAAAAAGAGCCAGGGGCTTAACAGAAGCTCTTTACTCGACACAAGGGACTTCTCTGGAAAGAGCACAAGGAGAAAGGCATCTCATACTCAGAATGGTGCACAGGAAAGAGAAAGGAGAGAGAACACCCCACCTATGTCTCACCTCCCATTTGTCAAGTTTCACCCCAGAAGAAGCTTCTCCCCCCCCACCCCCCAGACTTCCAGATTATGTCATTCAGATCCTTATCTTAGGAGTGGAATGCCATACCTTCCAAGGTGGTGCTTCCATCAACTGCAAAAGTTGGGGGGGGGGGTGTGGGGGGGGGAGTGCAAAGTGGGATATATGGGGCACTGAGAGGGAGAGAGAGAAGAAGGAGAGGAGAAGGAGAAGGAGGTCGAGGAGGAGGAGAAAGAGAAGAGGGAGGAGGAAGATGAGAAGGGAGAGGTGGGGAGAGGTGGGGAGGGGAGGGGAGGGGAGGGGAGGGGAAGGGAAGGGAGGGGAGGAGAGGGAGGGGAGGAGAGGGAAAGGAGGGAGTGGCAGCAGCTGTAGCTAAGGAAATCAGAGAAGGAGCCTAATGTGTCTGTCCCAGTACAATGGGTACAATGGGTGATACCCTTTTTTTTCCATGGAATAGGTTTTAGTAGAAATGGAAGGGAAAACACAAAGGAGGACCTGGGAGGGGTGTTTATAAAGGTCTGAAGGATATACTGAGTGTGCCTAGAAGGAAAGGATTGAAGGAATAAGGCTGGTTATGCCTGTGCATTTTGTATCAGGAACCCAGGGACAGAGAGCTGTGAGGGGGCCTGATGGAGGGAACCCCGGAGCCAGGATCTGCATTGTGGAGGATTAAGTACTCAAAGAGGCACATAGGTGCTTGCCCACAGAAGAGAGTGCTTATAAAACCAATCACAATGATTGGCGATGAGAAATGCTGCTCTACACCCCAACCTGCCTGCCCCAGAAAAGGCCCAAGGGGATCTAGAATGGTATAGAAGCACTCACTGTCTCTCCAGCTCATCCTAAGGATAGATTGCACATTGATATGGGGGAGGGGAGGGAGGCAAATGGAAGAGGTCAAACTGAGTGCCCCTATTTCCTGGACAAGGGCAGGACTGGACCCCTTTCCTTGGCAGAGAGGGAAGGAACCAGGGCCCCCTTTAAAGATGTTCCATGGCCCATTCCACTTACCTGGCCAGAGGAACAAGAGCACACCCTGCCTTGTCTTTTCCGGGCCCCATGCCTGAGTGGGATTTGCTGACAAAGCACTCATTTCGGGGGCAAAGTTTTTGGGGTCCCTCTGTTGGCCACATGTTGTTCTCTTGGGAGTAAGTTTATTGGCTTTTTCCTGGCAAAGCCCCATCCAAGCCTCCTAGAAGGTGTGCTGGATCCCTGCGAAGTCAGTTACAAGGGAGCCAGGGCTTGGGCAAGATCGGGGTATCCATTGAAACAGACCCGTAATGTTTTGGACCGCTCAAGGCTAAACCTCGGTGACAATAAGTATTATTCGTCTAGCACCCCACAGAGTGCAAAATGCCTTCACCTTCACTTTCTCCTGTCTTTTTATAATAACAAAACTGAAGTTGATGATAAACAATCCAGGCTCATGAGGTTATTAAGAGTTCCCAAGGTCACACAGCTGATAAAGACTTGAGCCCAGGTCTTTTATTCCTAATTCTCCTCCAATTCTGTGTTGGAAACCTAAAGAGGAGCCTGAGACATGACACTTGTGCACTTTGATTATTCTAATTCAGAAACATGGTTCTAAATTCCTGCATCTAAGGTGGCAAGGGAAAGTCTTGTAGGCCTAGGTCTTTAGATGGCACCTACCCCACACTATCGTGGGCAACACCCCTGAAATCCTCCCTATCAGGCATATTCAGTCCTCACTGCCCCCCCCCCCCTGCCTGAACTATTTCAAGAGGAAATCAACAAGCATTTCCCAGGCTGCTTGTCTCTAGCTGGCTTGCTAGCAAGCTCTCTCTCTCTCTCTCTCTCTCTCTCTCTCTCACACACACACACACACCCCTCCTGCTTCCCCCCCCAACACCCCCTCCAAGTGCTGCCAGCAGAGAGGCTCCCTGGGAATTTTAATAGCATCAATCAGCCTCACAGCTGGGGGCAGAGATAAGGGTGCAGCAGTCCCTCCCTTAAAACCCTTCCCCTGGATTTGTGAGTCTCTCACTTCTTCAATTTGGGAGCCCTTCACACAAAGACAAACATGTACAATTACCAGTCTCAATGTGGAGAGAGGGGAGGAGAAATCAGCCCAGCTCCCAGCCCGCCCGTTTATCTCCTTATCACAAGGATCCCTCCGTTTCCTCCAGGCAGCTTTCAGGTCCTGGTCTGGGGGAGCCAAGCTAGGGGAGGAGGTCTGGCGGGGTGGGGGGGGGCGGGTATTCCTGGAACCCAGGGAAGCCCTCTTTGAGGATCTGGGTCACTCCTGGACTTGAGGCTATGGTGAACCCAGAGCAGCAAACTGGGCCTGCTTCCTGACCTTCCTCTTCCCTTGGATGTCCTTCAGACCAAGCAAGCAGAGGTGCTAACCTTCTTCCTGAAAATACTTGTTTGGTCCTTTCTTGTCCCTTCTTTATACAATAGGCATTCCTGGACTATCTTCCTCCATCTCCCAGATTTTACATGGCTTGAGGGAGAAGACACTGGCTTTTTCATTATTATATAGTCCAACCTTTCCAATGGGCTAAGTGGCCCCATGATGTAATATAAGGAGATGATCAGAGGAACTGTATTAAAATACGGGGGTTTATTTTCCCCTCACTGGTGTGTGTCTAGGGCCCACTGCTTAACCGCTTTCTGCCTCAGTTTTCCATCTATAAAATGTGAATAATTACTATGTGGAAGAGTCATGGTAAGGACTCAATGAGATAGTGCTTGGGGAAGTCATTGGCCCCCTGAAGGAGTCAGGCATAGCTCCCTTCCCTGACACAGGGTTCTCGAGCAAGTTCCCAGTGTCTTTATGCTTAATTGAAAACCAAAGAAGAACACCACCCTTCACTCTGAAAATCACTTTGTCCTTATGGTTCTTCATTTCTTCTCTTAAAAACATACTGTCAGGGCACCTGGGTGGTTCAGTCGGTTAAGTGTCCAACTCTTGATTTCGGCTCAGGTCATGATTTCACGTTTTGTGGGATTGGGCCCCGGGTCAGGCTCTGTGCTGACAGCAAGGAGCCTGCTTGTGACTCTCTCTCTCTCTCTCTCTCTCTCTCTCTGCTCCTCCCCTGCTTGAGTTCTCTCTCTCTCTCTCTCAAAATAAATAAAAATAAACATTTATAAAAAACATACTGTCATAAACACTGAAGACTCTTAATTCTTTTTTACTGTTTTTCATCCCATTTCACTTAAACTCCAGGTAAAAAAAATCCACCTCTTTTCTAACTCCAAGTCACCAGGGAGGGCAATTCTGGTTTTCCCTTCTTCCCATACCTCCCTCCCCTACACACACGTGCACATACAATTGGGAGAGAAAGAGGTCAGGGAATGATCAGCTCATTCATTCATGTATTTGTAACCACTCTACCTCCAATAGGGTTTCAAGGAAATCAACCAGTGCCTCTACAATAAGATACATATTTAGCCTGAGTTAAAAGTAAGCCGGTGAGGACTCCGGGGCAGGGGGAAGAGAGTGGTTGGAGGGGTAGGAGGAAGGGGCAGTGTGATGTCAGCCCACACAAGCAACTCAGTTCCAGAAGCAGCTCTCAGAAGAACTGGAGAGTTGACAATAAGCCACAGGCTTCTACTCCCTGCCCAGACTGACGCTTTTGGGGGGAAACGATTGAAAAAGAAATCCCCCGAAAGTGACGATCTTGGCAACATCCTCTCCATGGGGAGATTCTTCATGGGGAGGAAAGTGTGTCGGAACCACGGAGGTATCTGTGTGGAGTTAGGAGGAGGTAAAACCGTGGCTGCTTTCTGGATAATCTTCTGTCAGAGGTGGGTCACATGTTGGACATCTAGGGAGCAGATACTCCCAGTTTAAATCACCAAATCGAGATAACCTGGGGCTTCACTTGGAAAATGCAGTTCTACCCCAAATTCAAGCAGACCCTGCCTTTATGACATGGGACTGCTGTAGAGTCATAGTAGCCCAATAAATTAAACAACAAACTGTTATCAAGTTGTCCTCAGAATTCAAAAACTATGGCAACTAAAGACAGGCACGCCTATGTACACACTCAGGCATCGCGCAGGTTCCACTTGGAGTCCAATGAACTGGGTCGGGGGAAGGCATCGAGAATTATCTGTTGTAAGGGAGGATAAAGTTTTGTTCGTCCCTCTGAGTCTGGGTCTGAAAATTAAACTGAGAAAGACAGATTCATAAGAGAAAAGCATCAATTTTATTGAGTTTGTCTACGAAAGTGGGAGCCGTCACAAGAGAATGAAGACCCAAAGAAATGGCCAGAGCAGAGAGGGCTTTTATACCTTTAAGTCCAAAAAAACAATATATTTGTGAAGAATTGGCAAGACAAAGGGGTTTGGGTGAGGGTGGGGGTAGTCCAGCTGGGTCTAGGTAGACTTTACCTTCCTTAATTAGGAAGATAAGGGTTAGTTTAACAAGGTTTGTTTGTAAATTCCTCTGGTGCTTTTTCTTGTCTATTGAGAGTCTCTCTCCAGCAAAAGGAGATTTCCTGCCTTTGGGAAGAAAAGGGGGAGCTTTTTACACATTTCCTGCTTTTAGATTGCCTTCAGCTTGGGGTGCCCTGGTGGCTTAGTCAGTTGAGCATCTGACTTCAGGTCATGATCTCATGGTTTTGTGGGTTTGAGCCCTGGGTCGGGCTTTGTGCTGATAGCTCAGAGCCTGGAGCCTGCTTCGGACTCTGTGTGTATCTCTCTACCCCTCCCTTGTTTGCCCTCTGTCTCTCTCTCTCTCTATCCCTCAAAAATAAAAATAAACGTTAAAAAAAATTTTAATTGCCTTCGGCTCAAAATAATTTTTGTGTGAAAAAGGCATCTTTGGGAGGTGACATATACTGGTTTCCTTCACTGCCCTCCTTGCGGGGATGAAGTCCCCAAGGTTACTGGTTTGAGCTGTCATGAAGACTAGGAAGCAGCGTGGAGACTGGCAGAGCTCATGATGCCCATTCCAATATGTGTCTCTCCCACATTTCTTTACCTTATTTCTTGACTCAGGCTTTTGGCTCTGCCCATCCCACCCTCAAATTCCGATCCTCGCCTTCCCATCTTCCCTCCTCTCCCCCACTGACCCGGCCCTGCAGCGAAGCCACTGCTGGTATTTTGACTGCTCCTTTGTGGGAATGCGACAGTGGGGCCCTGAGAGGCCACAGCACCAGGGGTTTGATTCTCCCCTGTGTCTAAGGTGATACCTGGATTATTGGCAATACAGGTGTTTACAACACATACCCAGCATTCATGTTGCTTGTTTCTGTTAAACTATTGATTCTTTCTCTTGGCAGCTGACGGGAGGCTTTGATGTGGGGCTGTGTTGTAGTTTCTAAAAGGAGGGAGAAGTTGGTGGGAGGATTTACAGCTGTTTGAAGCATTCCTCCGCCCTGGCAATTGTTCTGGAGGGAGGAGCCCCGTTGATTTTCCCTGCTGGGGGCAGCTTTCCTGAACCCTGTTTCTCTCTGAGAAGGAGAGAAGGGAAATTCAAGTGCTTCCAAATAAAGATCTGAGTAATGAGATTTGATCTGAAGGGATTTGTTCTTAAACTCCCAAGAATTTCCAGATGCGATCCGTAGCACCAGCAGATTCTGTTCCTTCCAGACGGGACAAAGGGCAGGCTGTGCTGGAGATGGGGCCAGAGGAGAGGGTATTTATCAACCCCTTCACCACCCTATTCCCCTTTTAAATTTTTCTGCCTAAGAGAAGTCCCCTGTCTTGTTGCAGCAACTCTCAGCAAGTGAACAGTGCTTTCTGGGGACCTCGTCTTTGTTAAGCAGATCTGCAGTGATACAGTAGAGATTTTAATGTGCAGTGCTGTGTTTTAATAGACTATTAAACTACAGCATTACACATTAGCTGGCTACAGCACAATTGCAGAAATATCGAAGATGTGCTCTCAGGAAAGCACTCTTTACTTTAATGGCAAGATGCTGCAATAGACTGAAAATCTCTGCAAAGAGAGCAAAGGGGGAGGCAGGGGGAGGGAGGACTTGGGGCCTGTCACCTGGGCTGATACAAACCCTCTTCTTACTCTAGGACCCACCCGAGTCTGGGAGGGCGATCCTCATCTATCTGTAACCAACCCAGGACCTTTCTTCTTGTAACGGAAAGGTTGTCTTCTTGTAATGGAAAGGTTTTTGCCAAGTTGTGAGTTTCAAGGTCATTGGGTGCTCCGGGTCCCTTCTTACTGGTCTCAAGGTTGGAGGGACTTTGAGGCATGTGGTCATTTGTCTTCGTTTATCGGGGGCTGGAGCTTTCATTTTTGTGGTTTGCTCTGTTCTCCGTGGCCTGAGTGACAGGAGTATGAGGTGGATAATGTTCTTCTTTGGAAAAGTCATACTGCTCCAGGATTTTCTTCTCCCAAGCGCTCCCCTCCTCCCTCACACACCCTCACAAGTACCTGCACCCACACCAACCTCCTGTCTCAGCAGTAAATAAGGAAGTCAGAAATACGAGTCGGTTCCCCCTCATCATTTCAGAGGAGGCTGGGCCAAGTCTGTCCCCAGGAGAAAACGAGCAGATTTCTCATCAGCCCTATTTTCAGAGATGGACTCAGTAGCTAGAGGACCCTCTCCAGCCATTATGCAAAGTAAAAGTCTAGGCAGGTTGCTCTCCACCTGTGTTATTGTGCAGCAGAAATAAACCTTGAGAGCAGAGCCATCCAAGCCTTACCAGATGAGAGCTGTGAACAGCATTTTCCAAAAAATCTATCTTATCTTATAAGCCTTTTCCTACTGTGCCTTCCTGCTGTACAGCAACATTTAAAAACCAAATTGCAAATTCCAAAAAGAGGCCGGTGCCTTCCCAAGATTTGCACCCCCAAAACACACTCTTTATGCAAACGTAGGCCCACAGGAAGCCTGGAGGAGGCAGGAAGAAATGGAAAGACAAGGGAAATAACCCCCAAATCAGTAGTACAACAGGACTTCCCCCATCTGCCTAAATAGTTTGCTCATTCAGCCTTGGAAGTAATCGCTTTCTTACTCACTCAGTGACATTTTATTCTAGGTGAGCAGACGAGAATGTTAATTTCATTCATGCTGTCTCCTATGTATTATTATGAGGACGGGTGAATTGCATCCTTTTTCTCTTTTTAAATGGAAGCCTTGTGAATAGGGTAGGCAAGCCACCGTCCACAGGGTAGGATTTGCCTTCTCCAGCCGATCCCTGTCATGCCGCCTTTATAGCTTCATCTCTCTGGGGCTTGAAAGTGCACACACACACACACATGCACACACACGCAAGAATGGAGTTTCACACACTGCATATTTAAGCCTTCAAAAATATATTCTACAAACAACATGCATGTGCCTGAACTTTTTCCCCAACAACACAGGGAGGTATAAAATATAAAAGAAATACCTTTTTCATCTACTTACCTCTAGACTAACTCCTCAAAGGCCACTAACAGTTTGTTTTCAATTCTTTTGATACTCATTATAATTTTATTTAAATTTTTCTTAATGTTTATTGATTTTTGAGTGAGAGGCGGGGTGGGGAGGGGCAGAGAGAGAGGGAGACACAGAATCCAAAGCAGGCTTCAGGCTCCAAGCTGTCAGTGCAGAGCCTGACGCAGGACTCAAACGCACGAACTGCGAGATCGTGACCTGAGCCGAAGTTAGACACTTAACTGACTGAGCCACACAGGCACCACTGATAGTCATTATAATTTTAAATTATATATATTGTTTATTTCAATTCGAGAAGCTCTATACCCATTTCCTAAGAGGAAAGGAGACAGAGATATACCTCTCCACCTTGGCTGTCCTTCTACTTAAATTGGCTCAACATCTCAGGCAACACTTAGAAATCGCTTGCAATCTTAGCAACAATTAATTAAGAGTGAGCTAAAAAACACTTAGGCTAGGTGCTGGGAGGGGCTCCCGGGGAAGGCTAGGGGAAAGGAGGGAACTCCAGGAGGGGGGAGAGAAGGAACCATAGATGAATTTCTTTGACTACATGGCCTTGTCAGATCATGTAGCTGCTTTCTCTGCATTAGTTAAAGGATTACAGGTATGGGAAGGAGAGCCTTGATGGGCAATGTGTGCACTTGCTTTAAGAAACCCAGCTCTCTCTACATCTATCTTCATTCACTCAAAAAACAGGTATATTCGTGTCAGCAATAAAGAATTTCCCCCTGTGGTAGATTGCATTAATGGCCCAATTTGATACCTCTCCCTCTCTCCATGTCCTTTGCCATGTAACTTTGTAGTCAGAGTGAAATTTCCATCCTGGGTTTAGCCATGGTCTTTTTCCACTGGCCAATGGGATATTAGTAGACAAAGCGCAGGCATACTGGTATTGCTCCTTCTTGTGCTTCTGCTATCCCCATGAGAAGGATGAGCCCAGTCTAGTGTTTAGTCTCCAGTGGTGGATGAGCAGAAACCCATGGAGTAGCGCCGTCCCAGCTAATCTGCCCCAGCTGAGGGCAGAGACATGAGCCAGGCAGCCCAGGGGACATCAGCCGTGGCCAGCCTAGATCAGCTAGACCCTGCAGACTTGTGAAAAATAAACATTGCTGGTGATAAGCCACTGCCATTTTCTAATTTGTGTTATGCCACAATTTTGTGGCAACAATCATGGACCCATACCCCTGCAGTCTTCCAGGAACTGTACAGCCAAACTCCGGAGGAAGCAGCAGGGAACAGAACAGCCAAACTCTCATGGAACTTATATTCCAGCCGAGCACTTTACAGTTTACACCCACATCTTACCCATTTCGTCCTTTTGACAGTGAGTAGCAGTCCGATTTTTGAGATGGGGAAACTGAGGCTCAAGAAGACTAAATAACTTACTCGTGGTAATAACATAGTAAGTGCCAAGGCTGGAATTTGAACTCATGTCTTCTGACTCCCAGTGCTTCACTCTTTCTACTACTCCAGAGCAACCTGCACCTCCTGTGGAGGTCGGCGCCTCTCACTGGAGATCCAGAGGGACCTGATTTTGGTGGGAAGACAGATGGGAACAGCAAGTCTGACCCAAGGAGTACTGCTCTGTTATCGACAAAATGAGAAACAACTCTCATTTTTATCCCCTGAAATTGTTCCTCCTTGCAATTAAACCAATCTCTGTTTACAAGTATTTAGCATGATTCTAGAAATTACATTTTGAAATTATGCGAACAGAGAGAGAAGGCAGCCCACACAGTGAGCGATTTCTTGTGGGTAATTGGCTGCTGGTTCTGGCTCCAATGATGCCTTCTCTTTTAGAGCATAATTAGTGATTTCAAAAGAAACTGTTAGAAATGGCCTAAGTCTCCAAAGAAAGGCTTTTCTAGCTCCTCACATTAGGAGATCTACTCAAAAACATGCTGACAAATTTCCCTTTTTGTTTTTCTCCTTTTTATAATGACCTCCCAAGCTATTTTTCAAAGGTTGAAAAGGTTGTGGGTGTATAGAACTCTTCCAGACATGGGAGAAATCCCAGACTCCCATCAGAAAACACAGAATCTCTTTCTCCTTTCTTTCTGTCTCCCCATCCTTCTTCCTGGGAAATACGCAGAGTATTTGGAATTTAACAAGGTGCATTCATTAGGATTAGATTCAAAAGTTTAAACGAAATAAAAGCTTACCTCTCTCTCCTATAAGAAAACATTTAGTCACTCATGAACTGCTATCGTGGTTCCATGTTCAGCAAAGATGAGCTTCTGGAGGGATCTTTCATCCTCAAGGTCCCCTCGTGCGTGATCTGAGATAACTGAAAGATAGCTGGAGATTCAACCTTGACATCCACATTCAAGCACCAAGAAGGGGGGAGTGTTAGCTCCTCCCAGCTGAGTCACTTTTAGGGACGATTGTCCGAAGTCCCGCAAAAAATTCGACTTACAATTCATTGGCCAGAACAGAGGCCCATGGCCATATCTAGCTAGCTGCAAGAGAGGCTGGGATCAGCGCAGCTAAATAGAAGGTCCTGTTACTAAGGAGGAAGAAAAGAATGAATACTGGGGCAGGAAACTAGTTTCTGCCACAAAAGTAACAGTGGAGAGATGGGGACGTGTAAACTGAATGAAGGCATGGCTTGGGTGGTTTGCAACTAATATTAAAACTAAAAAGATATGCTTGATTTGTCAGCATCATGCTAGGAGCTGGGGATGTAAGAGGGCTTTATCTTTTGCCCTGTTCTGTTCAACAATGTTATCCATGTTTTGGGTGAAGACCTTGAGAGCTCTCCCTCTCTGCGGATGGCATAGACCAGCAAGTTTAGCTACCATGTAGGATAACAGCTAGGATCAGGATCCGGAGCTCTGGAAAGACTGAAGTGTCAGGCAGGAAATAACAAGAGAAAATTTAAGAAGGAAAGATATAAAATGCAGTATTTAGATCTAAAAACGAACTGCACAAGTGCAGGATGAAAGAGACCTGCCTTAGCTGTAGACTTAATCTCCACGTATTAAAAGTGAGATGTGGCTATCAAAGGACATAATTGGTTCTGGCCTTTGGCAGAAAGGAACAGGAAGCTAATATTTACAGAACATCTACAAATGCCACACCCTTTGATGGGTCCTTACAATGATTCTGGAAGGTAAGTGTTTCTATCCCCTGAATCACAGACCAAATAATGGCCCAAGTTCACACAACTAGGAAGGGCAGAGCTCTGTTCTTTCCTCTCTCCGCAGACACGGTCCCTCTGGGGGAGGACTGGAGGGACTGAGAAGCCCTGTTGTTTACTACCGGCCCTATCTGAAATTCCCTTTGTAAGGACTGCTCCTCAGAGGACAATTCTAACTGGCTTGGAGAGCACTTTAGCCAGGTAGTGTTAACAGCAATTAGTTCATCTGATTAAGCAATTAGCAGTCTTTGTCACTTAGCAGAGATCAGGAGCCCAGAGGAACCAAAGCAAAACATAAACTATGAAGGGAAAAGATGGGAGGGAGACAAGCCAGGGAGCAACTGAGAATTGCGGGGAGAACCAGATGCCTGTGAAGAGGTGAGGGACCACAGAAGCGTAGCCACACTGAAGACCCACATCACCTCCACAGTATCCTTCAGATGAGGAAATTGAGACACAATGGCGAACAAGAATTTCCCAACTGGTGGGTTCCAGCTGGCAGGTTGAAATGGTTCTCCGCTCTTGCTACACATTACCTGAGAACTCTTAAAATATCCATGCTGGGGCTCCCCTCCAGACTAATTAAATGAGAATATTGGGGAAGGGGCCAGGCACTGGTGTTTGTAAAAGCTCCCAGGTGATTCTATTGTGCAACAAGAATAGGTAGGTTTGGAGACCCATGTGGTGGGCTGGTCAGGCAGGAAGTACAGCTCCAGCCAAGGATTTCCCAGGGCAGGGTGTGTAGGGCCCTCCCCCTGGTTTGTTTGGGAATGTCATCGCTATCACACAACCTGCTCTCTGCTTGGGAATGAAAGCACTGCTTTATCAAAGGCTGAGAATTCCAGGGGAGCAAAGGATCACAGACCCTGGAGCCATTCATTCTGGCCTCATCCCAGGAAAAAAAAAAAAAAAAAAGTGGTCTCTTCTTAATCCCTCCCTGGCTTCATTTCTGCCTAGAATGCCCCACTCCTCCATGAGCCCTCTTCTGAAATACCCATCCTTCCCCAAATTGTTCCCCAATTTCAAGAAACGGAGGCTTTCTCTGCTTCTCTTACTTTGCAGGATTATGCAAAGACCTCAGTACACTTTTTGCCGTTGTGATCTATCCCAGTTTTTACACCTGGGCCGAGCAAAGCACCAAAGTCACCTAGACATAAAGACTCTTGGGGCTTACCCCCAAAATCCAGGTCCAGGGTGGGCTCAGGAATCTGTATTACCAAAAACACTGCCCACTTTAGCTGGCTTTGCTCTTTGGCTTTTATAACATGGTTCAAAATGTTGAGGAGGAATCCCTCCTAGACTACTGTGGTTTTGTGCAGCTATTTGTGTATGTTTTGGGGGTGGGGGGTGTCCAATTGTGTTACCTGGGAATCACCGGGTATTCATATTTCTGCCCCAAGAGGAGGGGAAGTTGAGGAAATTAATTTTGATTTTATACCCAAGTGGGAAGTGACGTTTTCCACCAAAAAAAAAAGTGAAACTTCTCTTCCATCCTCACAGTGTGGAAAGCGCTGAGTGTAGCAGAGGGTGAAAAGAGAATACAGACCCTGAGAAAGGGAGAGAAAGGGGTGAGCTGTGGACAAGCAGAATTTTGTAGAGGTTTTAGAAAGACTAACCTTTAAAACAATTAGTTGATAGTGATTGTAAGGTGAAACTCAAGATTTCGTGCTAATAAGAAAGAGATACTCCAGCTGAGATCTCTACAAGATAACCATATCATAGGATGTGTGAAAGGGGGGACTGGCAAAATCTCCATGAAGAGGACTGTAGATCAGACAGAAAAGACACTATTCTCTGACTCACCAACTACAGGTCTGTGTATGTTCCCTGAGGAAGAATAATTAGAGACTGATATCAGATCTTCAAGATACGGTCTACATAACTGTATGTGAACAAACACTGGAGTAATATGTGTTTCTAAAATGTTCTCATTCATGGGATGCTTGGGTGGCTCAGTTGGTTAAGCAACCCACTTTGGCTCAGGTCACGATCTCGCGGTCTGTGAATTCAAGCCCCACATCAGGCTCCGTGCTGACAGCTCAGATCCTGGATTTTGCTTCAGATTCTGTGTTTCCCTTTCTCTCTGCCTCTCCCTCACTTGAGCTCTCCCTCAAAAATAAATAAACATTAAAAAAAATTTTAAATATAACAACTGGGAAGCAAGCCAAAAATACAGAGAACAAACTGAGGGTAGCTGGAGGGGAGGTGGTGGGGGGATGGGCTAAGTGGGTGATAGCATTAAGGAGGGCACTTGGGATGAGCACTGGGTATTGTATGTAAGAGACGAATCACTGGGTTCTACTCCTGAAACCAATACTACACTCTATGTTAACTGACTTGAGTTTAAATAAATAAATGTTTAAAAAAATAGTAAAACTGAAAAAAAAAAATTAGAGACCTGAAAAAAATTTTTTTTTCTCATTCTAGAATGTGGGCTCAGTGGTTGTCTTTTTGTCTTAGAGTAAAAAATCTCAAGATTAAACAACAACTTCAGGCACTGATTATAAATATGAAGATTGGGGTGCCTGGGTGGCTTAATTGGATAAGTGTCAGACTCTTGATTTCAGTTCAAGTCATGATCTCACAGTTTGTGAGTTCGAGCCCCACATAGGTTTCAGCGCTGACAGTGCAGAGCCTGCTTAGGATTCTCTGTCTTCCTCTCTCTCTCTCTTTCTCTCTCTCAAAAATAAATAAATAAACTTTAAAAATAAATAAATATGAAGATTAAGATATTAACTTCATTATTACTGTCAAGATGTAGTGCCCAGGAAAGTAGAAAAACAGCAGTCCTTCCAGACCATATTCCCAACAGGGCTTATTTATATATGGACCCTGCTACATGTTTGATGCATGGAGCAAACGCTTTATCTAAGAGGACATTGGATGGCACTTAGCCATTGTTTTGCCCATGTATTTCTGTCAGTAGAAACTTAAACTGAAAGTTCTTTGAGGACAGGAATTATGCTCAGCTCAGGCTTTTCTCTGGTACCATGCATGGGCTAGATGCTAATCAGGTTTAGAAAAATGTTCCCCCACCCTCAGTCAGCTGTTTATGCCTGGGACTCAAGCAGCCCTTCTCCACTTCATCTAGATCTCTTTTACGGGTAGTAATCTTCCTCCTTTTCACTTGAATTTTTTATGAGAAATGGAAGATTAAACAAATATAGCCAATTGGGAGAAATAAAGCCTATGGCTAAAATTGGATTGATCTGCATTCTTTTGGGTTTGGTGGCTCATTCCCCACATTTCTCTAAGAGTTGAATCTTGCCTAATTATTTCTCTGGGAGGATTATGATCAAGAGTGAGTATAGGGGTGCTGGGTGGCTCCCCTGGTTAGGCGTCCAACTCTTGATTTTGACTCAGGGCATGATCCCAGGGGAGTGGGACCGAGCCCCGCTTTGGGCTCTGTACTGAGCATGGAGCTTGCTTAAGGTCCTCTCTCTTTCCCTCTGCCCCTCTCCCCCACTCACATGCACTCTATCTATCTAAAATAAGAAAAAAAAAAAAAAGGCGGAGCGCCTGAGTGGCTCAGTCGGTTGGGCTGTGATGGCTCTGACTGACTCAGGTCATGATCTCATGCTTCATGAGTTCAAGCCCCACATTGGGCTCTCTGCTGTCACCTTGGAGCCTGCTTTGGATCCTCTGTCTCCCTCTCTATGCCCCTCTCCCACTCACACGCATGCACACACACTCTCTCTCTCTCAAGAATAAAAATAAAGAAACATTAAAATAAATAAGTAAAATAAGAAGAAAAAAGAGTGAGCATGTTTGGAGGCACAAATAGTCAAACAAATGTTTTATTTGTTGCGTACAGAAAACCAGATAACCAAAGGAAATCCAAAGTGGAGAAGGGAGGCCCAGGAGAAACACATCAGTAGAGGGCTGGAGCCTGTTTCAGATAGGATTTGAATTCTTGTTTTGGAGGGTGGAGTGGTTAGAAGATATTCCTAAATTCAAGAGTTGAATGTGCTGGTCTGCAAGCTCTGAGCTGAGCCTTTTGCCACTGAAGCCCTGTGGAAAGCAATCAGAACCATTTAAATTTGACATTTCACAAGCTAAAAGCAACCGCTTCATGCTCCTGTGTAAGTACCTAGTGGCTTTGCCCAGAAGTTTTCTACCAGAGAGAGGAATCACTGCAGAGGATGTTTGCATCTATTTTGAAGTTCCTAGGTGTGCAAGGACTCGAGGTCCCCATGATGGGTCTCCTCTCCTTCTGGCACTTGGGGAGGCCCAACACTCTGGAGAGGTCCTTGAACATTTTCCCCCAATGTCAACTGTTGGTTTTCCCAGAAAAGATCTTGAACTTCCACCTTCCTCACTTTTCCCCTCGAGAGCCTTTGTAATATCCTGTTGCTAAATGTACTGTCCTTCATCACAAGCTTTCTGAAGATAGGTAGATTCTACTGTCCTTGGCATCTCTCTCGGCAAACCTGTCACCCCTCCTCAGTCATCTCGGTGTATAGTGTGTAGAAGTACCGGTATCATCTTTCTGGGTCTGAAATCAGGTGTGAGGTCAGAGCGATCCAAGAGAACAATTGGGTGTTCTCACCCACTTGGGTGGGTGGAGTGGGGGAGACTGCAGTGCTGGGAAGGGGCTGGGTTACTGATGCTGAGCTGGTATGACATTCACCCTAACATTTGGGGTCATGAGGAGGTCATGACTATCCAGGGTGGACAATGGGGTGTTGCATAAAGAGCTCCCTAGGCAAAGTTTTACAGGGAGGGAGAGTCAAGATAATAATTTGATGGTAGAAATCATTTGAAACATTTACCTAGATCAGATATTTATAAATGCAGTATACAGGAGTGTTCTTAACCTGAGGAGGAATCGACAGGGCTCCATGATAGACTTTAGGTAGTCTATAAAACCTCTGAAACCATAGTCAAAATTGTGTGTGTGGGGGGGGGGGGAGGGGGGGAGGTCCATAGCTTTTATCAGAATCCCAAAGAGGTATAGCACATGAATAGTTAAGAATCAATCAGTGACTGGTGCTTCCAGCATCTCTAACCAGCCCTCTAGCAGCAGGAGACTTCTGGGAGAGCAGAAACCATTCCTCATCAGTGTATCATTGTTAGAAACATTGCATAGCCCAGCCTAACCCTCAATGGGAAAGACTTCTAAGCAAGACAAGAAACACAGGAACCAGGGGCGCCTGGGTGGCGCAGTTGGTTGAGCGTCCGACTTCAGCCAGGTCACGATCTCGCACTCCGTGAGTTCGAGCCCCGCGTCAGGCTCTGGGCTGATGGCTCGGAGCCTGTTTCTGATTCTGTGTCTCCCTCTCTCTCTGCCCCTCCCCCGTTCATGCTCTGTCTTTCTCTGTCCCAAAAATAAATAAACGTTGAAAAAAAAAATTAAAAAAAAAAAAAGAAACACAGGAACCAGAAAAGAAAATATGGACAGAAACTTTTTTAAAAATTTAATTTATTTATTTTGAGAGAGAGAGAGGGCATGAGTGGGTGGAGGGAGCAGAGAGAGAGGAGAGGAAAAATCCCAGGTGGGCTCTACACTGTCAGTGCAGAGCCCAGTGCGGGGCTCAGTCTCTCAAACCATGAGATCCTGACCAGAGCCGAGATCAAGAGTCTGATGCTTAACCCACTGAGTCACCCAGGCACCCCCAGAAAAGTTTTTATACAGGAAAAAAAAAAAAACAATTTGTAAATAAAATGAAAAGCAAATGATAAGGTTTGCTATAAAAATATTTGTAATGTACATAATAATAAAAAGTTAAGTCTTAAAATACAAAAAAAAAAAAAGGTTTAAAAATGGGGAAATGACCTGGAGAATTCATTTATAGATGAAGATATTCAAATAGCAATAAGTATTTTAAGAAGACCCACAAACCTCCCTAATGATCAGATATGTACAAACCAAAACAGAGACACATTTCTCACCAGTTAGTTTGGAAAAATGGAGATCAATGGTGTCTCATGTGGTCATAAACTGTTGTGGGAATATAAACTGGTGAAATATTTTCAGAGAGAAATTCAATAGTTTCTAATTAAATTTAAAATGCATATAATTTTTGTTTCAGAAATTTCACTTATAGGAATTTTGTCCTCAGAAAAGTCATGCAAGCATGTACAATGTTTACTGAATCAACGTATTAGGAAATATCTGACAGCAACATAAATATTAATTGATAGTAGAATAATTTACAATACATTATGGTTGATCTATACTGTGGGATATTATGCAACCATCAAAAAAAAAATGGTGTTGCTTTCATGTCATGACACGGAAGAAGGTCCATGTTATATTACCATATATTACCAAAAAATAAATTTATACCATAGTAGGATCCTATTTTATCTTTATTATAAACTACAAAACAATGCATATATGCGTGAGTAATGTGCACGTTCATGGGTACACATTTCTTATGGGCATAGCCAAAGTTCTGGAAAAATACATATTTATCTATTAAATTTATCTCCCTGTGATATTTGGGACTCACTGTTAAAATCTGTTTACATGGGTGCCTGGGTGGCTCAGTTGGTTAAGCGTCTGACTTTGGTTTGGGTCACGATCTCACAGTTCGTGAGTTCGAGCCTCACATCAGGCTCTGTGCTGACAGTTTGGAGCCTGGAGCCTGCTTTGGATTCTGTGTCTCCCTCTCTGCTCCTCCCCACTCACGCTCTGTCTCTGTCTCTGTCTCTCTCTCTCAAAAATAAAATAAACATTAAAAAATTTTAAATAAATAAAATCCATTTTCAGTGTGTTGAATTCTCAACCTCTGTGTACTACTTTTGTAATTATAAAACCAAAAACTCTCCTTCAGAGTTCATCTCAACACAGTTGTGATATGGTTTGTACAGAGGCTGTTTTGACCCAGTTTTGAGGGCCTGGATAGAGTTTTGTCAGGTCCCCTTCTTAAGCAATTAATTTCACAACCCCAACCACCTCATTTATGGGGCTCTTCACTCCAGACCGTTATACACTTGTGCTAATCACCCCAGAGCAGGGACCAGATGATCACGGATAGCACCGACGCCCCAGAGCTTGGTTTCTCAACTAGGCAATCCTAGACTGGTTGACCTCGTTTCACATATTCCTTCCCACAGAAACCACAAGAATGTGGAACTTTCCCACAGTTCTGTTTTCTCTCTCTGCCTTGTGACTGACCCTGGTGCTTCCCCAAGTGGTCCTGAGTGGTGCACTATGCTCTTCCCAGGAAACTGTGAGTATAACTATCAAAGACTCTCCAGCTTCTCTCTCTTGATGTGAATCTGGCCTTACTATATCTCATCCGAGGTAATATGGTTAAAACATTAGTAAAACGTGCTTGGCTGTGCTTTCAAGGGACATCCCATAGGTAGATGCCCAGTGGTCATAGAGTTAACACCAGAACTACCCCTATTTCATCTGCCTTTGCCTGGCATCTCCCCTTGGCTTTCACCATACTGACCCTTGCCCGGGTTCTGATGCTTCTTCTCTCCTGAGCTTGCACCTGATGCACCTTTGGCTCCATTTCCTGGCTCTGACTTTACCTCTCCCATCTGGTCCAACATCTCAATGGAGCAGTTATTGGCTAATGACCTGCTGTCTGGCCCAGCTCCCAGCAAACGTGACCCAGCTTCATGGACAGTCCTATAGCAAACATGGCCAGTGAAGCCCAGAGACAGAGCAAAACTCTGAGACTATTAGACCTGGTGCAGGCTGAAGCTTGGGTCAGAGAGCAGGCAGATTGTTACAAGTTTGGAAACTTGGGAAACCAGCACTTATCAGCAACGTCTCTGAAGCCATTCCTATAAATAGAAACGTGAGCACATTGTGGACACTGGAGCTGAAGCAAGCGGGGTTTTAGGAGCCAGATGGACACAATGAAGGGCAAAGCAAGGGAGAGGCCGAATGGGTGAGTTGACTAGAAACCAGCACACCCATAGATGAGGCAGTGCAGGTAATAAAGTGAGAGGGATTTTTAATAGCTCAGGTTTGAAACCTGGTTCTCCATAGGAGACTCTTAAAAACTGAGAATAAACTGAGGGCTGATGGGGGGTGGGAGGGAGGGGAAAGTGGGTCATGGGCATTTTGAGGAGGCACCTGTTGGGATGAGCACTGGGTGTTGTATGGAAACCAATTTGACAATAAATTTCATATATAAAGAAAAGAGACATGGTTCTGCTGCTTCTGTGCTACCTGCACAGACGTGGACACTTAAACCTTTCAAGCCCTAATTTCTTCATCTGTTAAGCTGGACGTAATGATGCCCACCCATGCCCACCTCACAGGTTGTTGTGAATTCCATGCCCTGTGTCTCTCCTCACCAGAGACCAGAGATCTAGAAGGCGTGAGAACTGCCAGTGGGAAAACAATTGACAGGCTCCTTGTGGGGGACACCTCGATTAAGAGCCAACTAGCTTCTTACATGTCTCTGCTCTGGCCCTTCTAAGGCCCTCTGAACAGGAGCTGTCATGATGTGGTGGCCATTGCTGAGCCATGGAGAACCTGAGAGGGAGGGTCCTGATACTTGGTTGGGCATGAATTCTATCCCTTTCGTTTCTCCTCATGTTGCAAGTCTAGCCTCCACAGACCTTCAAATCCCATGCCCTTCCCCTCAACACCCCCTGCCCCACACACATACCAACTTTCCTCTCATCCCTCGTTGGGGCTGATGAGTTAAGAGTTACACATCTGTGTCCAAAATCTCAAGCCAAGACGTGAACTCCCAAAGCTACCTCTGCAACCCCATCTTGTTCACCAATTCCTCAGGAATCTCAAGCAATTTCCATTATTGGCAGACACGGTGTTTCCTTGTTGCGTTCCACTTTCATACAACTGGAGTTTGTAGACAAGAAAAATACAGCTGTTACGCAGCACTAACTGGGCTTTTATGTCGCATCACAGGCAGGAGACTGGCTGTGGAGTGCCACACACCTCCTTATCACGGCTTGCGTGCTGGGACCTCTATTCATTTTATGCATTGTGTATCTCGGAATTTTCCAGGATGTGGTGAAGTCGTGTTGCTTGCTCTCAGAATTATGCAAAAAGCTATTCTTTTTCTTGAGCAAGAAATCGTAGGCACTCCAGAACCCTTTTGACTCAGGCAGAGCTATGGGGTGGGTTTTCCACAAAAGGCAGAAGGAATGAATTGACACTGACTATGTTAACTAGCCCTCCCAAGGGGAGTGGGGGCCCCTGCTCCAAGCCAAGTATGAGGGCCATTCTGAGGCAGGAAGCCTTTAAAAATTCACAGTGGAGTTCAGCTCCTTTAGCTTTGGGGGTCCATTATGTATTGGCTGGGAGAGCTGTAATCATCAGTTGCCTATTTTTTAAATTAAAATAATTAGGCCAATGTAATGTTCAGGAGAAGGCCAGAATTGACAGCCTCTGTTTGTCAGCAACAGGGTCCAGGAGGAACTGGAGCTGTGTAGGCCCTTTGGGACTAGCATCCTGTGAGCTGAGAGTCAGAGAAGATATTACCCCACAGAGGGAGGAGGAGCAGAGGCCTTCATCCTGGAGGGAGCCCTTGGCCCTCTGCAAAAGGGGGATAAGTCATGCTTGTCCAGCCGTTGGGAGCATCTTGGGAGGTTCATGCTTCTCTCTGCTGCTTTCAGACCTCAGGACCCTTATCAGTGGATACACACACTGATTTGCCTCCACGGGTAACCACTGTAGCTGCAAGTTCCCTGCAGGTGTTAAGGGATTCTGCTCGTTTCCTCTCTGTAAGTATTCAGGATGTAATAGAAGGAAGGATGAAGCGGAGGAGGAGAAATGAAGCAAAGTGCTTGAGGAGAGAACCTTCTGGGTGATGGCAGAGCACGGCAGCTTCCGAAGGGAAGGCCTCCTTACCTCTGCTAGGGTCACTTTGAGCTTTCACCACTCAGGGGGTTAATATTTCTGCCCCCAGAGTAGGCTACAGGGAGTGGGTGCTGCTTTTGCACTGTGGGTGTCCAGCAGCTCCTCCCCCCCCCCCCCCGCCTACCACACCCTCCAAAGTTTGGGGTGGAACCGTAGCCTGTGGGGCTTTTGTCCCACAAACTTCATTAGGATACAAGCCCAGTCTCATTACTTGAGCCTAACTTTGCCACGTTAACCTGTAGATCGGACGTTCAGAGACCCTACTGGGCCCACATCTAACTTTCCCCGTCCTCTGTTTGTAGTGGCTCCATCTGAGTCAGACCCTTTTGGACACTGAGTGAAGATCCTCTTGTACCTCTTCTAATATCCGATTTCGTGGCTCTGTGGAATCTTATACACAATGTCCCTAAATAAGACCTCAACCTTAGCACAGAGCTCAGCCCTCTATCATCCCATCCCTCTTCACACTGGGATCCACAGTCTCATCGAAACATTGACACATGACCTCCACCCCACTATTAGACGTGTACCCCCAAGAAATGCCATCTTAGACTTCAATTTTCTATTCTTACCCAAAGAGCCTTCCAGAGTGAACTATCTTGCGGCCTGTTGCCTGTCCCCAATATCAACCAGACACTTCCTGGGAAACTGATTCAGGGTCAGACTGTACAAAATGAAGACATACAAAATGGAAAAGAGAATTCTCTCTCCTCCATCTTTCCATTCCACCCCAGAGAAAAGATGTTCATTCTTGTAATTACACCATAACTATAAATAATAGGTTTATTTCTTTATCTGGGTTCACCAACTTCCAGCTGCATCTGTTGCTCTAGGTAATGCTTACGACACAAAAAGTTGGGAAAAGTTGGAGACATTGCTCTATCTGTACTTGTAAGTAAATATTTTTTCTTACAACCGCTCCCTACCTCCTAATGCCCCCTCTTTGATGCCCTGTGTCTTCAAAGCCAGTAGGTGTTTATGAATGTGAGGGTTCACGTTGGGATGGGCTTTGATGATGACTGGCAACGGTGGCCATTTGGGACATGTGTTAAAGGAGAGGACAGACGGCAGAGTGAAGCTGGCATTCCCCTGCAATTTTGCATTCTTCCACTATTTCTCCTGCCCAGACAGCACTGGGCTAGAGCAGGGTCCTAGGCCTGTGGGTAAAAAGCAGATCAAACACTACCTTTGTCCTCCACATCCGGCAATTGCTGCTGGTGCGCTATGGGCTGCCAGCGTCCCTTCCCAGCCCCACCTGTTCTCACACCAGCCAAGGGAACTGATGGGCCACAGACACTTCACAAGCATCAGAGACTTAGAGAAATGAGGCAAACCTGAGAGACGAGATGTGGGGGGAGAAATATCTGGCCTGAGACTCCCTGCTCACCCTCTCTTCGGCCGAACCAACCTCCTGCCTTCCTCTTCCATTGTCCTACAAATCTGATGTCCTCCTCTTCCCTTCTCAGCTCTGCATCGTGCACTGTCATGACCCAGGGAGGAAAACCAAAAGCCTTCAGCCATCCTCCACACAGGCAAATTCTCACTGGCTGTTTTCTTCTAAGACTTCAACTTGAATTTACTGGGGCTTCTCCATCTGGATCTACGCTGTCCAGTAGGATTGTCACTAGTCACATGTATGACTATTTAAACTTAAATGAATTAAAATTAAATCAAGTTAAAAGTGGTCAAGAGCCACTTATGGTTAGTGGCCACAGAACTGAAAAGCAGAGAAATGAAGCAGTTCCATCCTTACAGAAAGTTCTGATCTATACCTGACTCTGAGCTCCCGACTCCCCTTTCCTCATATTTCCATTCCTTTGTAATATACACAAGAAAACACTTTTTTTTTTTTTTTTTTTTTTTTTGTCTAAACCTCTTCCTAGTCAAGGCTCCACTCATCTCTGTGTAAGGAAAGTTTGTTCAAAGATTTTCCCTATGACAAAGGCCCACCATTCCACCTCTGATAAGAATTGCACCTCTCTGCTGGAATGCTGAAACACTGGACTGAGTTCTCTTCTGCTTTCGGGACAGGGATGGGATGCAAGCCAGCCCCCAGGGGGCCCAGCAGGCCAAGGCCAAGGAGGAACCTGAGTGCTGGACTTAGATGGGCAGTCTGGAAGACTCTGTACAGACACTGATGATCAGAGCTGAGCAAATCGGAATCAGGCACTTGGGCAAAGCGTGAAAGACCATATCTAAAGATTAGCAGACCGAGAGAAATAGAAGCGAACAGTGAGGTCATTGAATTCAATTCTCTTATCTGAAGAGGAGAACCCTGAACTGGTTAAACAACCGGCACAGCTGACGATGAAAGGCCTCAAAATCTGTGTAATGCCGGAATGTAGCAAACAGATCGACTCACAATGAAGTGCAAGCACATTAAAGAAAGTGCGTGGTGCTGCGGGGAGTCCTCACCAATGAAATAAGCACGCTTCAGAAAAAGTTTACTCTAGAATGGAATGGTTTTAAATAACTCCCACTTTTCTTTTGACTTTTGGCATAAAATGGGAAAGTTACCCTTCACAACACAGCAAGAGTTGAAACTCACGACTCCACGTGAGTGCGTGAGTGTGTTTGTGTGTGTATGTTAACGAGGAAAAAAAATCAAGAACTTTTGTTGCTGTTGTTAAATACCAACAATACTCATGTTGAAAACAATGCATTGGTCTACCCAGAATGAAAGCAGTGAGGGGCACGTAGTAAGCAATCAATGAGTACTTGTTGATTGATTGAAAATAAATCACAAAATAAAAATATAAATTAGGAGTTTGCGCCTCTGCTGACCATCCTTTCCCTAGACTAATGAGTTGTTTATTTCACTGGCGACAGCTTCCCCTTAGGGTTTGTTAGTGCAAAATGGTGTTTACTGAGGCTGGGCATGTGCTAATCAGTGTTAGAGATTAGTCTGTACCTCGAGCAGTGGTAACTCCAGAGACAAGACAGCGGGGACAAAACTTCATTTGTTTTCATCTCACAGTGGGTTCTGATTTAATTCACGAGTCCTATAAACAAGGAATTCTGTGATTGGCATCTCAGTAAGTGGAGGGGCCCTGTACACTTGGGACATGTCCTGTGTTTGAAGGGCTAAGAAAGAGGCACTGGCTGGTTAGGAATTTCAAACCAGACAGTCAGGTCTGTAAGCAGGAGCTGTGAATACTTGTACTGCATGTGGCTTGTGCATGACGCTCACATTGCCAATAATAGCAACTGAATGGGCATTTGTTGTTTTTACTGCTAAGTGTCCATTTCTCCTTCTTCAGATGAAAGCGATCTTACAGATTGCTTTGGAGGGAGTGATGTTTCTCTTCCCGCCCCTCGTGTTAAAGCGATGGCTTACTAGCCATAAGGAAGACACTCCAAAATGTAACATCTCAAAAAAGACACAAGGTTATTTGTCTCTCATATGACAGACAATCCGGAGCCAGGAAACAGGCTCTGCTCCACGCGGTCAGCCCGGGACCCAGCTTAGCAGGGCAGATCCGCCATCCTCATGGTTGCCAAGATGGCCCCAGTCTTTGCCATTTCCACCCAGCGGGAAGGACAGGAAACACGGAGGAGTGCCAGTCCTGGAGGTGTCTACATATCACTTCAGGTCATATTCCGCTGGCATGAACTTTGTCCTTGACTACATTTGGCTGCAAGGGAGACTGGAACTTAGAGTTTCCAGTCAAGCCCCGTGTGTTGCGGCCATACTCTAGGCAAAAGGCAAGCACATAATCAAAGCTAAGGCAAAGGACGCCGTCCCACAAACACTCTCCCTAGAAATTTGAATCTTGAGCAGCGTGGCAAAAAGCCTGGAAACGGCTGGAGCCGGGCCAGCTCAGTGGCAGCATCCTGAAGAGATCCTCGACTGATTTCTGCCGTCCACACTCCTGGAACCACCCTAATCCTTGTCTGGCCTTTCCACCTCTCCCCATGGCATTGCTGTAGGTAGCCGTTGTTGTTCTGCTAACCCAAGTTGGTGTTCACTGCTTCCAAGAAAGACGCACCCGATCCAGCTCCCTCTCGTCAACCACCTAACCCACCTAACGTCTGTCCCAATGACAAAGATTTCCCGCGTGTCACCTGTTGCCAGACAACGTTCCAGGCGCCGGGTTACATCATCGCGCCCTCACTGAGCTCTGCTTCACAGCCACATCCTCTGATTTCCTGTGAGCAAACCTCCTGGCATTCAGGGCCCTCTCCTCACTTTCTCCCCGGCAGCCTGAGACTCCGGATCACACTCTGCAAGTTTCCCACAAGGGCAAGCGCGGGTGAGGAGATGATCAACACGGCTTGTGCTTTCCATGGGCATTCTCACTTTTATTCTGCCTGGTTTTTTATGTTTGCAATATGTAAATTAATTGCCAGTGCATCTTGCAAGTAGGTTATGTCCGGGCAGCGATCTGACTATTGCTCTGCAGCCTCAACAGCTCCACCAGCCATAGGCATAATTTTGGTGACAAGCTGGAATTTGCATATTTAGCAGGCATCAGTGCACTGCGTTCCGGTGCACCCAAATGAGAATTCCACCTTCCTTCAGGCTATTATTACCCGCATCCAATACCAACAAGCACATTCAAAAACAGATGCCTTCATTAAGGTCTCCCCTTCACCTCATTGTCATGCAAATAGCCCAAATCAAGGAGTCTGGAAAGTGCCGGAGAGGTGACAGGAGAGCATCTTAAATAAGTAGCAAGTCAGTGTTCAGGGCATTCCTTGATTAATTGGGAGTTATAGCAAAGTGCTACAGGCTTCAGCCAATGGGAGCTTGCTGACACCAAATTATCTTTGAATACCTCCAGTAACTCTGAGAAACTCCCTCTCGCCACTTCTGTCGAGACTTTGTGGGGTTTCTTGTTTTCCCCACCTTCCCTTGAGGCGTGGAGGTGGGATGGAAGCAGGGGTGGGGCTTGGAAGGAGTTGCCTTTTGCAAATATTCCAGCTAATTAGCTGAGCGCCGGACCGGTAGCCCAAGGGGCAGGTGTCTGGGCAGTGTCTCCGAGTCTGGAGTCTGATTCGGGTGGACCCTGAGCACTCAGTAATAGCCCTCTAACAGGTTTCAACCCTAAAGATATGTGGTGGCATGACGGCATGAATAATTCAGTGAGCATGAGGTCTTGAACCCACGTTTTTCTCTCATAAAGAGGAAAGCCACGAGCCTCAGGTACCAAGTTTCCAACTTCTCAGAGCTAAATCTCGCTCTTTCAGAGCTTGGTTACTAAGTGCTGTGTAGGTGTGAAAAGCCTCATTACCATGTAATTTTGTTGGGAGCAGACTTCCAAGTACCTGCTTTACTTTATATTCACATACACAAAAAAGATCAAAATGCATTTTATTTCCTAACAATAGCCAATTTGGCTATAATTATTGTGGAATACTGAATTTTAAGGCATAGCACCCAAGTGACTCCCCACGTCGCTCCCTTCCGTACGTGAATATATTCTTATTTATTGCCTTCCCCATAATGAACTTTGAGATAAACAACAGAAAAAGTAATTTGTTTTTTGACAATGCTGAACCTTTGAATAGAGAAAATCACACAGTTAAACACAGAGCGCAGTCCTGTGTGGTAAGTGGTATCCATGGCAACCAATAGATTTTATGCTAAGTCTGGCCTTTAAAAACATTTCACGTTTACCACTGAGAAAAAGATGGCCTTGATTTAAAAATGATACAACAAGTACCTCGAATGGGCATGCTTTCTGCTCTGAGCTGCAAACACAATTAAGAGGCATCTCCTCAGCCCAGATCACCTCAATAGTATCTGTGTCATCCTTGAGGAACATCACGGCCAGCTGCAAAAAAAAGAAAGAGGTTGAATATTTTGTATTCTGCTGCAGGGGCTGCGAGGCAGTTTGTTTTTTACTTGTTCTCCTTGTATTTAACACCAGGAGTAAAAAATAGGGAGTAAAAATAGCACGTTTCCCTCTTATCTTAGTCTGTGATCATGGCGACAGTGAAAATATTATGGCCTGCTTATCTTGGGAGTAGCTCCAATCACGCCCGCTTATTATAACTTGAAATAATGGATGGAGAAATACCTACCATACCAACTTCAGACTGAGCGACGCTAAATTAGTTTCTGTTCACATTTAGAAAGTTGGGTACCAAAAATGGAATGCAGTTGTGGCAAAGAGAGGATGTTGCCTTAATAATACACTTGAATAAAATGAGAAAGGACAAGCCCCCTTCTTCTTTAAAAGGAAAAAAGAGAGAGATTTGATCGATGATGCATCAAAGGAAGGAAACATAATTAATGTCTTTGGGAGGAGTTTGTTTTGCTGAGCTATTTGTAAATGCTTCGATAGCTCCCTTCGATGGCATTTCTACGTTTTTTTCCCCAAGATGAGTTGTCCTTTATTCCTCAAAATGGGATTATCTTGACCGTATCAAGAATTAGAGAAACCTCGATGTATTTCGTCTGAAGGTATTTTCAGCTGGAAGGCTTTTGCAATTGGCTGGTGTTATGGGCTGAATTGTGTCTCTCCCGAATTCGTGTGTTGAAGCCCTGACCCCCAGTAGCTCAGAATGTGACTTTATTTGGAGATTGGGCCTTTCAACAAGTGATTAAATTACAGTGAGTCTGCTGGTGTGGGTCCTAATCCAATCCGACTGGTGTCCTTATAAGAAAAGAAGATTTGGACACACAGAGACACACAGGGGATGTGCATTCACAGAGGGAAAATGACGTGAGGACACAGCGAGAAGGCAACCATCTGAGAGCCGAGAGAGGCCTCGGAAAAAACCAAACCTGCCAACACCTTAAGCTTGGACTTCTAGCTTCTAGAACTGTGAGAAAATCCGTTTCTGCCATATAAGCCACCCAATCTGTGGCATTTTGTTATGGTAGCCCTAGCAGATCAATGCATCCAGGGCAGGAGTGAGGCATCCTTTTACAGAAAGAACAGCTTTCCAGAAGGTGTGTTAATCAATACATTGGAGAAGAAGGTCAGGATGGAAGAAAGCCTCAGTTGTTCTATCTTCCCTGAAGCATGGGGGTTTTCTGGGGGACAGTATTTGTCTACTTCACAAATACTTCTCCTACCTCCTCTGACTCAGTCGTTCTTATTTGTCAGTGGCAAAAAAGACAATTTTGTGACACCTTACTGTCACCTTTAATTAAGCAAGGATGCTTTCTGAGCCATCCACATTTCATAAAGACAACAGCTTACACTTCTTTCATATCGCCAAATACCTGAGCAGTGACATAGACCCAGGAGGGTGGTGATGCCAGAAAGGAATGTGTGTGTGCAACGGGTGAGGTGGTTGGGGTGGGGGCGGGGGGTTGCTGTACTTTGTTCCTAAAGTTCATAAGCTTTGCTTGGTGCCTGGGCCTCAGGCCCAGGACCACACATCAGCCACCTGCCCAAAGGCATGGGCCATTCATCTTTCTGAGATAATTTTCTTCTTTCAGGCCACAGAGAGCTCTGGGCTATCTTTGGTCAGGGAAAGAATGTTGACTGTTTCACATACTGAGACATAAATCACTCTCTCTAGGCCTTGTTAACTTTTACTTATAAACTGTTTTAATGTAGAACTGTCAGGACCCTGTGAAAATAATGGGTGGTGACAGGTTTAGGATTAAAATCTTCTCAGGTAGTTAGGATGGTGAGTCAGGTTATAAATTGCTTTTAAAGAGCTGAGGCATGGACTATGAGCTTCATATGCTTACTCCAAATGGACACCAATGAGGCAGCTGGGACAAGTATATGCTAGTAATTCATCTTAATTATTTGTCAGCAAAGCCATCATAATAAGAGATGTCTTTCATTTTGATTAAAATGACCCTTGGTAATCTCTAAAGGGTCTTGTCTGAAAAGCACCATTGAAAAAGAGAAGTTGAATCTTCTGGGGCTTGGGATTTTATGTCTCAAGCAAGGAGGCCTGAATCAGAAAAATATACCAACGGATGTGAAGATATAGCTCAAGTGTCCAATTATAGACACATCCATAATTCTCTCAGATGACCTCATTTGCTTCAGTGCCAGGGCATCGGTGGACTCATAATTTCTCTTAAAACACATCATGTCTCAGGGCTTACTGGATAGGGATGGCTGTTTATTCACAGAGAGCTCAGGCTTTGAGGAAGGACCAGGACCTGTCATTATACCCCACAGAGAAGGTATATATTGTCTAATGTAGAAGTTCACTGAGTGGACAAAGCAGACAGCAACCATCTCCAGCCATAGTGAAGCAAACAGTTTTCTTGGGGGGCTCAAAAGAGTGTATGGATGGCCATCAGGGGAATGAAACTTGAATGGGAATCTGGGCAGGAACCAGATTAAACACTGGGTGAGTTGAGAAGAGCAGACCCGCACTGCTTGGGGAACCTACGGGAGGACAATGGCCACACAAAGTCATCTTCAAGGGGTCAGACTATCAGAATCTTCTATTCGTTCATTCAGTAAACAGTTATTGCATGGCTACTATGTGCCAAGACTGCTCCAGGGCCTGTGTACCTCTATGAACAAAACTGACAAAAACCTATCTTCTCGTGGAACTTACATTCTAGGGGAATCTGTTACTCCACAGGAAGCCTCATTCACCAAATGGGACGAAGGCAACTTATGTGGTTTGTTCCTTGTGACAAGAGTTGCCTGGGAAGGACAGCCTCAGGCAGCTGGGAAAACACTTGCCAGGAAATGAGCTGGAGGGGTTGGCTGCCTCAGAATCACACATCCTCTCTGTCCAATGCTTCTGGTGGAGAAGCCTTTCCATATCTTGGAGAAGCTCTACAGTTCAATAACAATTCACTAAGATGTTTCTGACTCTTAAAACATGTAACTATAGCTACAGACAAACTGCATTACAGGGCTTCAGAGAACCATCTGCTAGACTTTAATTTGCTTCTTAGGACTGAGAGGATTATAAATCATGCAGTAACACATCTAGGAACATTCTTTCCTCCATATTTCAGCTTTAAAAAATTATACATAGTAGTATCAATTACTTTACCCTCACCCAGAACCTCTCATCGATGGACAGAAACAAAATCTCATTAATATGATGTTCAGTTTTACTAATATGATATGCTAATGCAAATAGAAAGTAATTTGAAATACTTTTCCATAGGAAATTTTTAACATTTTTTTTCTCTGTTAAATCTATAAGGCTATGTCCATGTCATTCCAAAGAGTCATTAGCAGACTTTGAGACTTAACAATTGAAGGAACATCTAAAACTCATGGATAAAATTATTCAGGAAAGATAAGATTTCCAGCCCACTATCCTTAGGAAATGCACTTACCTTTGTATTTCTAATAATCAAATCTTCCATTTGCAAACATTTGTTGAGCACCTGTATTATGCCAAACCCAGGCCCCTCTTAGGAGCTCTCAACTTAGTGGCAGAGAAAGATGTGAACATGAAATCGCATAAAATATGATACGGCATAAAGAACTATGTTTCAAGATACCACGGATGCACAAAGGTGGAAGTCTTTAACTCTGCCTGGTATGTGGTTCCCAGAGGAAAGGACATTTTCACTTCCTTGGGGAATTCCCAGAAAACACAAACCGCATATGTAAAAGAGGAGAAAGAAAGAGCATGGAACATTCTGGCGACTACAAGTGCTTCAGTAAGAATAGAGCCCAGGGTCCATGAGGCAGTGATGAGAGATGAAGCTGGAAATAGTGACTAAAACCAGATCATGGTGAATCTTTTCAACTCTACTCAGGGATTTGTACTTGATTTTAAAAATAAGCAGCCTTTAGAGGAAGGTTACTTTTTCTGATTCACCTACCAAGTGCGTACTCCATCATCTCTGAAATAATGAGATTCCAAAATGGTACACTCTGTGCCCATGACACAAAAAGAAGTTAATGTATCCATCTAAGGATCAAACCTTGTCCTTGTTTTTTAGGGGTCCATGCCTTAACAGTTGCTTTGACTTAGAAAAATAGTGTAGTGATCTAGGAAAGAAGGGGCCTATCATATAAAAGGACAGTGGTCCCGTCTATGGCCATACCACCCTGAATGTACCCTATCTCATCAGATCTCAAAAGGAAAGTGGTCCCAACTTTGAAATCCAAAGTACGGGTAAGGAAGATTAGTATCTTTCTGACCTCGGAGACCTGAGGTTTCTGCATCTGAGGCTCATCCGCCCAGACCATATCTCTTAGGGAAGCCCCTAAACTGTACAGTTATGAAACTTGGAAGACTAAAGTTAGGGATGAAGGAGGGGGCTGAGAGCCAACTAATACATCCTGGTTTTTCTATGTCTCTTTGCCCCTTGTCACTTAAAAAAAATCATATAAAGAATAATGTCCAGGGAATGTTTTTCTTTAGATCTTGCCCGAACTACTTTCAGATGTGATGAGATGGCATTCTGCCTTATTTAACAAGCCTGGAAAAGAGGAGTAAATGAGTTGATATGACTGGAGAATTTTGAAACCCTCTCTTTAAATGGCACTCATTTGTTTTATAGACTGGATGCGATGAAATTTAGCAAATCATACTTGCCTTTCATTGTGGAGAAGATTGGAATCTGTTGACAGAACATTTCTACTTGGACTCTCATGGTTTTACCTCAAGCATCCATCAGTTTCTCTGGGTACTTTAAGTTTTCCTTTCACTGTCATTTGCTGATTTCCACCACAGAGATATTTTAGCCAACTAACACTTCTGTGGAGAGAGAAGGTGTTGGCGGATTGAAGAGAGCCCTGTCAATTCTCCCTATTGCATTCTGAGCTCTGACAGTCTCTTGATTTGTAGGGTGGGACAAAGCACTTAACCTTTGTGTCTCCAAAAGCAAATGATAAATTTTGTCCCATTTACACTGTTTATTAACAGATGGGAGTTGCACATGATTAACTGCTTGGTTCCTTCATTTCTTTGACCTTAAGATGCCAGCCTCGCACGAGGGGTTGCTATGCAGAGATGTATAGCATGCAGAGCCTCGGAGGAGGTGAGCAGCAAATGTTTGATGATGATAATGATGATGATGAAATTCACTTGACTTCTTAGCAAATGCCAAACTCCCTGCAGGATAACACATGTGGAAGCTAAGCCTTATCTACTATGGAGCCCTGGAGGAAGCTGTGTAAAGCAGAAAATGAAAGTGAGGCCTCACCAAAGCTGAACATACCCTATTTTACCATAGAAAAGCCACTGATAATAACTAAAGTGGTTCAAAACCAAATGACAGGTCAGATCTTTGATAAATTACTAGAGATTAAATCAGCTAAGTGCTATTGACACTTGGCCACTAAGCCCAATGGGGATTCTTTGACCCGGGAAAACACTCATCACCACTATCTTGGCAGTAGAGGAGAGAAGCAATGAAGTCATGGAGAGTCTAGCCTTCCATTTTCCATTCACTTTATGAATCTGTTTGTCAGGTTGCTCCCAAAGTCTTCTGCATAGCAGCAAAGGATACTTCTTTATCCCCAGATGAACTATAATTTTCTCCTGCATTTGTGTGTGTATCTGAATCCATATGAAGTTGCAGGGAAAGATTTAGAGCTTTCTCTAAACTCATATTTTCTAAAATGTGTTCCATAGAATGCTAGTTTCAAAGATACTCTTAAAATTCAAATTCCTTCAAGTAAGTTTGGGAAATGTTTTCAAAACGTATTTCCTAAGTGCTGGGGATACAGTGATGAACAATTCATTCAGTGCCTGAACTCTCATGGATCATGGCATGAGGTAAGGTCAGTAGAAAGACAGAGATGGATCATGTCAAGTCTAATAAACCATGGTAAGAACTTTGGCTGTTATGATTAGAAAAGGCAGTCACTGGAAGATTTTAAGAAGCTTTGATCCTGTATATAATGGAATACTAAAGTCTTCAGGAGCTTCTGAGAGGAAGAAATCTGTAAGACTTTCTTTTACGTAATTATTCCAGTTTACTTGACTTATAACACCTACTAAAACATTGGGAAACACAATGTTGAACTTGAGAGGAGGATCGCTTTGCCCAATTTTGATGCCCTTGCATATTGTGCCTATGTAACACTAAGATGCTATTCCTGGCCCAGAATTTTCACTGCAAAATTGTTCCCATTTTGAACCTTGACTACTCTATGCTTTTTCCCACTCCTCTGTTCACAGTATTGAATTACTGTTGTGTGGATTCATTTATTTCTTCCCCTGTATTTGTGTAGGTTAAGTGCTATCATTAATAGACCTAGAAAAGTATACTGGCTCAAGTATCATAGAAATATATGTCTTATTGATATAATAACTATAAAAGGCAGGTGAATAAGTCAGCGGTTATCCTTCCTCCACACAGCTCCACACAGTCATCCAGAGACCCAGGCTGATGGAAGTTTTGCCATTTTCAATACATGGTTTCAAAGGTTTCTCTGGGACTCATCTTTGTTCTAACCAGAGTAGAGGAAGAGAGCATGAAGAAGTATATATATGCAAGTGTGTGGGGGGTGGGAGAGTCATGAGACAGGGCCGGAAAACACCCAACACTTCTGCTCACATTTAGAACTAGAAATTATCAGATACCTGAGTGGCTCAGTCAGTTAAGTGGCCAACTTTGGCTCAGGTCATGATCTCACAGTTCATGAGTTCGAGCCCCACTTCGGGTTCTGTCCTGACCGCCAGATCCAGCAGCCTGCTTCAGATTCTGTGCCTCTCTCTCTCTCTGCCCTTCCCCTGTTCACACTCTCTTGCGTGCATGTATGCATGCTCAAAAATAAAACATTAAAAAAAAATTTTTTTTAAAGAACTAGAAATTGTCACATGACTCTACTTAGGGGCAAGGAAGTTAAGAAATGTAGTCCCTGCTTGTGCAGCTACAGTCTATACTATGGATGGCTTGCCTGAGGTATGTTGAACAGCTACTCTTTTCTGCTACACACCTACCATACTACTAGCTCTTTGAAAGATGAACTGTAAGTTTTAACGCATTCATCTCTGTTAGTTTCATAAATATATCATGGTTCTGGCATAAAACATATGTCCAGTAAATTCTGGTTGAAATAAGCAACGGTGTACCCCCATTTTAAATATCTCAACCAGGAGGATGGCAAGAGTTGAAGAGTTACCAGCAAACAGAATTAGGTAGGTATCTGGTATTTCAGTCCCAAAGAGATATACATTGGCAGAGAAAGCGGTTGAACTTGAAGTGTAATTTCTCCCATGATTTATCTAAAGGAAGCCTTAAGCAAAGCAGAGGCAAATTTAAAGACAGGCATGAGATTTTCAGAGGCTTATCTACAAGTAAGGAAAGTTCTACATTTCTTCATTGTGCTTTTGGCTTGGAACCTCTCACCAAACAGCCTGAAATGCTGTCAGACATCTTCTGGGTCATAAATCACACAGACGCATGGTGAGCACTAAATCAATAGAGTTTCTAATTTTTGAAAAAGTGGGAAGGTGCTTATATAACCCTGCTGGGGAAAGGGAAGGCCATTGGCAGCTTGCCTTGTTTATCCTGAATCGGATTCACATTTGGAGGCCTCTCCACTCCCTGGAAGCCCTTTTGCTCAGATGGCACTGGAGAAAATGCTGAAATCTGCAGTCCTTGGACACCCTATTTCCCCATATTATCTTGTTCTAACCATAGTTCATTTTGCAATTGGGGCTGACTAAAGAGACGTGTTTACAGTGTTGCACACTGTCATACTGCTAACATTTTCTCTCCTGTAGGAGTAAGAAGAGGTGGGAGCTGGAACAGAACGAACATTTATCATCAGGGACACCTTCCCTCCCAAATGTGATCATCATACCTCTTCAGAGAAAGAAAGCATTTTGGGTGCTTATTTTGTATTATCAAGAAGTTTTCAATCCCTAGCCCATAACACCCCCACAAGATGATCTCAAAGCAAAGAACATCCAAGCAGAAACAGCCCGTACTTCAGCCCTCTAAGCTGCTCTGCCCAACCCACCCCCTTTTTTATCTCCATCCAAAGATAGCTAAATGCTTTGGGCTTTCTTTATCAGAAAAGTGGGGTGAAAATGTGTTATTCTTTTGAGCAGAACCAAGGTGGGCAGAGGCGCCAGCAGCTTAATATACCACATACATGGTCCGTTGAATCAGTCCAGCAAATTTCACCGGAGATAGATATCAAAACTGCCCTTCACGGACCAGGGAGAGTTAAGTGGGAGAGAGATAAAAAGATGTGGCATAAATGATCAAAGCAATAAAACTCACTGCTCAATTAGTCCCTCGGAGAGGCAGGAGGTAGAGGGGATTGGTGGTTGAGGAGAAGTTGTATATTTGCTCTGCAGGGATCATGTCCATTTACTAGTGTCACCCAACCTGCTTGATTCAGCTGCAGAATTCAGACTGGTTGTTAATTTTATGGGAAGTCCACCTACCTCACCCCCTCCTCTTCTGTTACTTTAAAATATTAGCCAGTCAAACTAAGGATATCCATCATCCTATGCAAAGCATGCCTCTCTGTTTTGATGGTAGGAGAAGAAAACAGTATTGCACATACTACAACTATTGCTGGTAATTTAGGTTTCTTTCATTTGCCCCAAGCTACCATTATAGGACACACTGAAAGCAAAAATTCTTTAGGGTCCATCTGGCAACTTCTAGACATATATTCTATATGAATATATTCTAGACATATATTCTATATGAATATATGTTTTTATCGGCTCAACGCTGTAAGCAAGTCTTGATATTAAGCATTTCTGGCAGCAGCTCCCAGCCTGACCCCGGAGGGTGTTCTAGGAAATCCAGAACTAGGGCAAAATTAGCTGTGCCCCAGAAAATCTGGTCTGTCATTGAGAAAGAGCAATTTGTATTTTTGAATTTTTCCAATCTGGTCTAAATTAGCCCTTGTACTGCCAAGGTCTGGCTACCTAATGAGAACAATTATTTCTGGATCTCAATTAAATTGAATTAAAGAAGTATTTTATTTGTTTTTATTTGTAATTTTTTTCATTATAAAAGTAATATAGCCACATTATAGAGAATATGAAAAATACATTGGAAAAAAAAGACTCTCGTAATCCCCTGCCCTAATAAGACCACCGTATCAATCTTGGTGCAACTGAATAATATTTAAGGAGCATCTAAATATGGGACAGTGCACTGTGGTGCGACAAACAACTGCATAACAAGAGCATAAAGTAAGAGCTTTGCAGGCTAGTTGGGAAGGCTGTACATGTGCATATAACTCAAGTAACAGAATGGTACAGTGTGTGATATGGTCCAAATGACTGGTACAGGCCTCAGAGGGAGGAAACAAATAAGGGTTAGCAGGTCAGGGAGAGCTCTACAATGGGCATAGGAAAAATGAGTGGCACTCTGAAAGGTGGACAGATATGATGGGGGAGTGGCTACCAGATCAGCCAGGCAAGGGAAGAGGGATCGTGGAGCCTGGACAGAACTAAGAAATGAATCTAGCATGTTGGCAAGAATAAAGAATTTTGGCTGAAGGACTTACATAGGGGAAAAGTCAAGTATAAGATCTGCTAGAAAGTATGAGCCCTCACAGTAGAGCCTGAAAAGTTCTTTTGAGAAGGGATTGTGTTATCCTGCTCACCAGCACAGTGTCTGTCACATAGTGGGCACTTAATAAATTATCGTCCTACTATTCACTGATGTACATCTTCAGACCCACACAGTGCTCAAGCAGTGTTTTTTGACTAAGTAAATCAAAGGATGGGGTCAGGTTATAGAAGGTCTTGCTCCTTCCTCAAGACTTGCAAGAGTCTTCAAATTCAAGAATGAGTCTTGCTACTGGGCTTTTTGAGTCAGAGTTGGGGGAGAGACAGAATGAGAAGGCAGTCTGAGAAGGTGTTGTTGTACCAGAGTGACTGATGGAGTGGAGAAGGGGGAGCTTAGAGGAAAGTAGAGATAATTGAAAATTATTATAATAATCAAGGAGAGGATGTGATGAGAGGCTGGAGGAAATGGTAGCAGGGGAAACAGAAAGGGAATGGAGAGAGAGGAAGGAAGGACAAGTCTGAAGAATAAGTGGGTATTAGGGGGAGTGGTCTTGAAGAAGACAAAGTCAAAGCTTTCATGAAAGCCTTGAACTTGGAAATCTGGAGGTATCAATGAGGGAAACTGGGTCAAAAAATGCATTCTCTTAGCAGGAAAAGAATATATTCCTTTAATTCCCATCACCTATTTCACCCATCCCCCTACCCACCTCCCCTCTGGTAACCATCAGTGTGTTCCCTATAGTTAGGAGTCTATTTCTTGGTTTCTCTCTCTCTTTCTCTCTCTCTCTCTCTCTTTCCTTTGCTCACTTGTTTTGTTTCTTAAATTGCATATACGAGTGAAATCATATCATATTTGTCTTTCTCTGACTTTCTTAGCATCATACTCTCTAGCTCCATCCATGTTGTTGCAAATGGTAAGATTTCATTCTTTTTATGGCTGAATAACATTCCATTGTGTATATATACCACTCCCTCCCTATCTATTCATCTGTTGATGGACACTTGGGCTGCTTCCATAGTTTGACTATTGTAAATAATGCTGCTATAAACATAGGGGTGCAGGTATCCCTTTGAATTAGCATTTTTGTACTTTTTTGGGTAAATATCCAGTAGTGCAATTCCTGGATCATAGGGTCGTTCTATTTTTAACTTTTTGAGAAACCTCTATACTGTTTTTCATAATGGCTGCCTCAGTTTTCATTCCCACTAGCAGTGCAAGAGGGTTCATTTTTTCCATATCCTTGCCAACACTTGTTGCTTGTGTTTTTGATTTTAGCCATTCTGACAGGTGTCATTATAGTTTTGATTTGTATTTCCCTGATGATGAATGATGCCAAGCATCTTTTCATGTGTCTGTTGGCCATCTGGATGTCTTCTTTGGAGAAATGTCTGTTGATGTCTTCTTCCCATTTTTTAAATTGGATTATTTTTTTTGGTGTTGAGTTGTATCAGTCCTTTCTATATTTTTGGTACTAACCCTTTATCAGATATATCATTTGCAAATATCTTCCCCCATTCAGTAGGTTACCTTTTAGGTTTGCTGATTTTTTTTCCTTCATTATGCAGAAGGTTTTTGTTTTGATGTAGTCCCAATAGTTTGTTTTTGCTTTTGTTTCTGTAGGCCCAGGAAACATATCTAGAAAAATGTTATTATGGCCAGTGTTAGAGAAATTACTGCCTGTGCTCTCTTATAGGATTTTTATTATTTCACTTCTCCCATTTATGTCTATAATCCATTTTAAGTCTGTTTTTGTGTATGGCATAAAAGAGTGTCCAGTTTCATACTTTTGCATGTAGCTGTCCAGTGTTCCCAGCACCATTTGTTGAAAATACGGTCTTTTTCCTGATGTAGATTCTTGCCTCCTTTGTTGAGGATTAATTGACTATATAATTGCAAGTTTATTTCTGGGCTTTCTATTCTGTTCCATTATCTATGTGTCTATTTTGTGCCAGTATCCTACTGTTTTTATTACTACAGTTTTGTAATATAACTTGAATTCTGGTTGTGATACCTCTAGCTTTATTGTGAATGATAGTGAATATTAATTCATGTTTAATATACTTTTAATAATTTTAAAACATTTTGTTTACTTTATGGGCAGATCATATTATACTTTTTTTTACCTTGCATGTGGCTAATGGAAAGCTGGGGTAGAGTGTCAGCTCTGCTGGTTTCTTATTGTTTGCTTGTGCTTCTATTAGAAGTAGGGTGAACACATGTTCCAGCTTGCTTAAGACATTCTCAGTTCACACCAACTTTCTGGAACAATGATTAATAGTGCTTCCTTTCCTCTCAAAAGAGTCCCTCTTTGGTTGATAAATTGGAAAATCACCCTATTAGTACTACCTTCAACTTATTGTTTTATTGCAAGAAACCTTTTAAGCCACTTGTCTAGCTTGGGTGGGCTAGTTTGGTTAAAAAATAAATGATACAATCCATAAATCCACTTCATGGGCATGTAAAAACATATGTGCTGCAACTGCCTTCAGTAAATTCTGGGACCACTGTCAATCTCTCCTCATGTGGGCATCGATTCAGCCCTCAAGGGCCACTGTGTACTACACATGACCCATGACTGTCTGACTTATAGACTGAGTGAAGGATCACTATCCACAGAAATACAAATTACTAACAAAGTAATTTCTATCTTAGTTTTTACACAAAAAATAATTAGGTGTTTGTTAAAACATTCACTTTAGTGAATTGCCACATGCTCCCAGTGGGGATATCCATTCTACTTTGGGATCTTGGAGGATCTACCTTACTCCTGTCTCTATCACCAGAGTTTGGCACTGTATCGAGAACATAGGAGGTGTTTAGGGTGTTCAAGGAATAATCAGTGAATGAATTAAATATTCGAATGAATTAAATTCAAATGAAATGCAGAACTGGAAGTGGTGAAGAGAAACTAATGTCTATTGAATACCCTTCTTGAACTCGACGCTTTTTTTTGTTGTTTTTGTTTTTCTAAGTTTTTATTTAAATTCCAGTTAGTTAACATACAGTGTAATATTAGTTTCAGGTGTAGAATATAGTCACCCAACACTTACCTACGATACCTGGTGCTATCACAAGTGTCCCCATCACCTATTCAACCTACCCCCCCCCACCTCCCCTCTGGTAACCATTAGTTTCTTCTCTATAGTTAAGAGTCTGTTTCTTGGTTTCTCTCTCTGTCTCTCTCTCTCCTATGTTCATTTGTTTTATTTCTTAAATTCACATATGAGTGAAGTGATATGGTATTTATCTTTCTCTCACTGACTTATTTAGCTTATCATAATACTCTCTAGCTCTACCCATGTCATTGCAAATGGCAAGATTTCACACTTCTTTATGAAGTATATATATATATACTTCATCCGTTTATCATGCAGATGAAATATAAACCTTTTTACCGAGAGCACAATAGTGCACCTGTTTCCCTCATGAAAATATGATTATGTTCCACAGCAAAGGGGCTTAAGTAGGAGTGACATATACCTCAGGGCTTCAGGGTCCATCCTGTTATTAGCTGTACAGCATATTGTGGGCTGGTGGAGTCACACAGTTGCAGGGCATAGTTGGAGTTCTTCTCCTTAGAGTTCATTTCCAAGCCAAAGCAAAGAAGATAATCAAAATGACTTTTGGCTGGAAGCTGTGTTGAGCCATAAGAAAAGGGGGCCTAACTCACACTACTTTGCAGAGTGAATTAACTCGGAGGGCCAAATGGGAGAACTATATGAAGTATACACACACACACACACACACCACATCTTCTTTATCCTTTCATCAGTCAATGGACATTTGAACTTAACACTTTCATTAATGCTTTCATTCAGGTATGCTTTATTATTCCATTCTTGCAGATGAAACTGAAGTTCAGAGGAATTACATAATTTGTTCAAAGTAAGTGGCTGAGTCAGGTCTGCCTGACTTCAAACCCATATTCTTGCCAAGCACTGGGAGCATAGAGGCAATATTCACAGGCATAAAAATCAATGAGTTTTTCAAGGCAGAGAATGTAAAGTCAAAGAAGAAAATGGCCAGCGACTGAGTTTGGGGAGTTGCCTACAGGTGAGGACCAGAGAGAGAAGGAGTGAATGGAGAAGTATGAGGGAAACCAGAAAAAGTGCTGGGTGCTGACATCTGCCAAGGGAGAAGAGAATTTCCTTAGTAAAGGATGACACATTCAAGATTTGCCACAAACCAAAGAAACAGGGGCTGTGGGAAGAGTGACTGGTGACCTCTGAGAGTGCATGATAAACTGTATGGATAAAGGCCATGCCTTTGAGAGTTTAAAGAAAGAGTGATTGATGAAGAAATACAGAGAGAAGCACACAACTCATTTGGGAAACTTCTCACTGAAAAGAAGTTGAGGGCCAGGAGAACCAGGCAATGTTTTCTCAAGTCACAGGAAATTTGCGCATTTGTGAAGATGCAGCAGAGATGATTGGGTGTTCACTGAATAGTCCAAACAGCCTCCCACATGTTCCAGGCTTCTTTGCAAATAGCTTTAGGGCTATGTGATTATTTCTGTCTATGGGCTCTGAGCGGGTGTGACATGAAACTTTTAGTGGAGGCTAGTAAGAGCTGATGAGTCTTCTCCATCACCCTTTCACGGACTCAGTGTCTCTGAATGTTACATTCCAGAGAGCATCACTTCAGAATGATGGAGGGCAACCAAATCCTTTCCAGACTTTGTGAAAATGACACATAAGTCTTTGCTGTGTTAAGCCAATGAAATTGGGACTGTTGTCTGATAAAACAGCTTGTGTCAATTATTCTAACCAAGGAGAGGATGGGATGAAAGAGAGAGAAAGGAAAAGTCTGAGAGTGGCATTTTTCAGGATTCGGGAATGAATGGAGTTTTGAAAAAACACTTATTCCATTGGAAATGGAAGAAGCTCTGAGAGGACAGGAGTCAAGGCTGAGGGTCTCCATAGCATGATCCAATCTTCTTGGCAAGCAGAAGATGATCTAGTAAACACTGAGCCCTCTGGGTGTATGTGGGCTTAGAGCTGCAGGAGAGACCACAAGGAACAATTGCCATCCTCCCTGTGCTCACTGGAGAGTTAATGAGGGATCATTAAAGGGATTACTCACCTAGAGCCCGGCTAAACTTGAATTTCTCCTCAAGAAAACTATAAAGAGCCTGAAAGTGTCCAGAGGATAACTAAAAGGATCGAGGAAATGTGAATTTTATTGGAAGAGAAGCGAAAAGGATTAGAACCCTTCAGCCTGGAAGCACAGTCTGAACAAGATGTGATCAAGGTGTTTCTTCCATGAAGGGGACAGAGGAAGAGGAGGAGATGGTCTGGCTCACCCAAACTTGCACAACCATACAAAGGAGCATAGCCTGAAACCTGAAAGAGGTAGTGTTAAGATAGAGAACCACAGTACTACTGTCTACAGCAGGTTCATTATTGGCATGAGGTATGGCATAAGTGTAAATATAAATATAGCAGAAAACTGACTTCTGAGACCAAATTAACAACAATTTGCACAGGCATTAAATATAACAAAACAAGGAGTTTGCATGGTCTAAGGCAGAGTGGAAGTAGAATGTGGTTTCAAGACAGAGAGACCTGGTTTTAAGCTCTCTGTGTTCCATCACACATTCAACAAATATTTATTGAACACCTACTATGTGCCATCACTGAGCGTCACAACAGATTCTAGCAGCAAACGAGATGTACATGGTCCCTGCCCTCATAGAGTTTACAGCCTAGTGCAGAAAGCAGATATCAAATAAATAATTGCAGAAATAATTATTTAAGTTAAAACTGTGATAAATTCCTCCAAGGTCACGCCCAAGGTGCTGGGAGAGCATCTGGAGGGACTAGGCCAATCTGGGGTGAGAGGGGGAAGTTTTCCTTAAAGGAGTAACATAGGAATTAAAATTTACATGATCAGTAAGAATTGGCAAGGGAAGAGGGAGGAGAGGAGAGTTCTAGGCAGAAGTGAAGGCCTTGAGGCCAAGTTCCTTGCCATCTCTGGGCCTTGGTTTCCTTATCCGTAGTAAATGCCATGGGTGACTCACAGCAGGCCATTACGCACCTCCCCTGGCTGTCATGAAGGTTGGATGCAACAGCTCAGAGCTGCCTCTTTAGAGAATGTGTTCTCTGCCAGCAGAGCTATTTGACCTGGCAACACCCAGGAGGTTATGACATCCCTATCCTGCCCTCGCTCCGTGCAGGTGGAAAGGCTGGGTGCAGCCCACAGCCGAGGACTGACTGATACAGGTAACAGATGGACAGCCCCTCCCCCAGCATGGTCTGTCATCCACACTCCAGAGCTTGGACAGGATCTGGCTCAGTCTGGACTTTCACTGGAACCATGTTTTTGCTTCACTTCCTCTCCCGCCTTATCCTGTGGCCCAAACTTCCTCAGTGGTTTCTCTCCTGAGAGTGCCCCGTCCATAATCACTTACATAAGAATCTCCAGCTCAGGCTCTGCTTCAGGGAAGGCAAGCAGAACAGTTACCTTAACTGAAATAATGGATGTCAAGAACTTGAACCATATAGTAATAGCCATGGAATGGAAGAGCACTGGACTGGGTGGGAATCCACAGTGCTGGCATGAGGAGCACTTGGGAGCACTCTTTCACATCTCCCCTCCTCCAGATATTTGGCTCCCTCATTCTGGGCAAGGACATTAACCATACTGTTTTTACAAAGGATATTTACATCCTTTGTCGAATTTGGCCCTCAAAACAACTCCCTAAGTAGGAAGGAGCAGGTATTCTCCCATGCCTCGTGCTCCAGAGGAGGAAAACGGGGGTCGGAAGGGTGAAGTTCATCCATTAATGTTGCCAGGACTCATAGCTACGACCCTGCTCCCCAGGCATGTACACTTCCCCGTAGCTGCCCACCCGCCTTGACAGGTGCCCCCAGAAAGCCTGAGCAGAGAACGTGATGGGGGACTTGCCTGACTTGATGTGGCATTTTTCTGCTCCTGCGGATTTGTTTTCATAATCTTTGCTAATTTGACCTTGAGGGCAAACATGTTAATCGTGTGAGTGCATGCAGCACTTTTCAGAAAGTGTATCTGTGTTTCCTTTTTTCTAACTTAAATGAGACGTGCTGCTTTCCTTTTACTGCTGAAAATTTTCCCCCTTCTTCAAGTGCAAAAAGCAGAAAATCTTTTAGAGTTCAGCTAGTGTGTAAAAATCTCAAGGGGCAAGTAAATGAAGTGCTTCAGGTATCATTTCAGTTAGGGAATTAAGGGGGTCTTAAAGAGCCATGGCCTCCCAGGTAAGTTTGCTGAAAGGGGTTGAATGGATGGTTTCAGGGAATGAGTCCCACCCACCCTCTCCCCTGGTGAGCTTTGAATAAGAGGGCAGAGTCACCTTGTGAGTCCCCTGTCTGGTCCTGACATTCTATAGGCAGAATAGAGGACGCTTTGGCATTTGTGTGATAGCCTCTGGATTTTTCTTTTCCTGCCTCCAAGTGCACAGAAACAGGACTTTCATTTCTTGAGAGTTAATTTCCTTCAGCAGCTTATTCTCATCTGAAGTCACAATCCTCTTTGGGGAAGCAATTGGTTATTGTGTAAAGGATTTTGAAGTTACATACTAAGGATTATGACTCTATTTGGTGAGTAAGAAGCAATGTCAGGAGAACTCTTAAGCACCAAATACCCAGTGTTGATGAAAATGTTCCGACTGGAGATCAATAAGAGAAGGAACAGTAAAATCTATGAAGTTGTCGTAGGTGGGAGACTTGTTAATGCAAACTTTATCCAAATGCAACCTATCATTTTATCGACCACGCCTTGCAATGTGTTTCTGCCCCGTGTTATAACGGAGCTTCACTGGTTTTAAGAACCTCTTCGTTTCTGTTCTTTGTATCCCATTACTCTCATCATAAACATAATCCCTGCTCCGCCTACCTCAGAGGTTGCAGCGAAGAACACATGACAAAAGGTGCTTTGCCGGAAAAATACTTCACGTCTGCAAGGAGACCTGCTCATCATGTGCAGCAGCACTCTCGCCCCACAAAACAAAGCCCTCAGCATGAGTCCTCTCCACCCTCCTGAGTGTTGACGTCTTGAACGGTTCTCCACCAGCACTGTTGTATTTAAACATGTACGCAAACCTGACCGAAATAACACTCATGAAATATTAACTTGCAAAATTTAAGCCCAGGATGCAAAGAGGTGGGACAGTTGGAAATTTCATAACGTTGATCATCCGGTGTCTTTCACTTCTGTTTAAATTTTTATGAAAGCTGTATATTTGCAACCAGAACACGCTGTCCTGGAACTCAGAAAGTTAACTTCAGCCTCGCGCGGGACAGCTCAGAATCTGTACGGGTACCTTACCAGAGCTGTGCTCATCTTTACTCAGGGGAGGGAGGCACGTTCTCCCATTTGGCCCTCCGAGTTAATTCACTCTGCAAAGTAGTGTGAGTTAGGCCCCCGTTTCTTATGGCTCAACACAGCTTCCAGCCAAAAGTCATTTTGATTATCTTCTTTGCTTTGGTTTGGAAATGAACTCTAAGGAAAAGAACTCCAACTATGCCCTGCAACTGTGTGACTCCACCAGCCCAGAATATGCTGTAAAGCTAATAACAGGATGGACCCTGAAGCCCTGAGGTATATGTCACTCCTACTTAAGCCCCTTTGCTGTGGAACATAATCATATTTTCATGAGGGAAACAGGTGCACTATTGTGCTCTTGGTAAAAAGGTTTATATTTCATCTGCATTAAAGTGAATTTTCAACCATTTCAAGCTCTTATTATTAGTTCCCATGTGTCTATTTGCAGAGTCAGTACTGAGTACCCATTTATCCTGAAGTCCATGTGCAATGCTCAAATGGCCATATTTTTCCTGCACAGTGACAAGTGACACTCTTAATGATGATTCTGAGTACTATGAGACCCTGTGCCTGTGGAATCATCAAGGAGACAGGCTTAGGGTTAGTGGTCGTCATTTGGCTGTAATTAATGGCAAAACTCCGGGTTAGATAAATTATTAACCCACCATCTTATGATCTCACTGTCAGCTAAGAAAAAAGAAAAACTGACATCTTTCAAAAATGGAAGCTAAGAGAGCCACTTTTAAAACAAATCACCAAAAGAATCAGAATTTGGGCTTTTAATAGCTATATTCATGATGAAGGTACAGCTGCATTCACCTCCTGAAAACAATATAGATGTGTACAAACACATATCCTTTTCTGACCCTTCAAGTCATGATCACTCGAGGGGCAGTGATTTTGCCACTTGCTCATAGGGAGAGAGCCAGGGGATGGCTCAGGTCATAGTTCTGATGAAAAAAACCCCAAGGAGGCACATTTTCGTGAGGCTTTGTACCCAAGCCAGGGGAGTAAGCCAAGTCCCACCTCTTTATAGAAATAATGTTTCTCCATTGGGCAGTTTTGTAGGCGTGTCTCTGTGGGGTCCTCAGCATACTGATCTGCTGGAAGGTCCTACTGCCAGCTGGGACTCATGGGTCTAAGATGACTTTTCAGTAGGACCCACACCCTTGGGGTACCCAGCAGTTCCCCAGGTGTCAGGATTGTCCTAGACAACAGCATATATCTGTTACCTTTCAGAAGCTATAGGATACTGGTTAAGTGCATGGACTTTGGTGTTAGCTACACCAGACTTAAATTTCCTTTTTGCCGTTTACCAGCTGTTAGGTTACCATGGTGAAATTACGTCACCGCTCTAAACTTCTGTTTTCTCATTAGCATAGCTAGGAAAATAATGCTAGCAATAATGTCTATTCGTAGAGCCACTATGAATTAAAGGAGATAATGTATTTATGTCTTAGGCACAGTGCCTAGCACATAGTAAGTCTTCAATCAAGAATGACTATTATTTTTATCTGGCAAATTTCCACAATTATATATATATATATATATATATATATACACACCTATATACATATATATATACACATATATATACACATATATACATATATATATACATATATATATGTGTATATACACACACACACACACACACACACAAGCTTCCATTATCTTTATTGATTTAATAACCTAAAATCATTTTCTCACTCATTATTATAATAGCAATCTTTATTGCAATTACTGTTTGTTCATGACACCTCACATTATTGTAATTATTATTTTTATCCTACTCTCACAAATGTCATCAATAACTACCAGCCATTAGTTGTCGTTAATAATTACCAACTCCATGACATCCCACCCCACTGCTCAGGATAAATGAGTTTGTTTTATTAGTACTAAGGGCCAGCTGTAAATGAAGGATTTCTCTCCATTAAGCCAAAAAAATCTCCCAGGATATTCAAGGTGAGTTTGTTTTCTGCTCTGAATTTAGTTCAGTAGCTGACTAAATTTAATGTCTGACCGAAAACATCTGAAAAGACCATGTTCTGAAGGAAAATATTTCAAGGCTCTGAGGCATGTGTGAAATCATGTACACCAGACAGGAACTTGCCATCCACAGTTTTGTGAGGCAATGTTCTAGAAGAAATAACTACGTTAGTTAGTTAATTAGCTGGTTAGTTTGTTTGTTTTAAAAATCACCTGAACTATCGGCTCACTTTGGTAAACTTTCCTTAGTGAACGCATGAGTATATGGATATGTAAGCCAAATCTCACTTTAGGTTTTTCTCAAATTATTTTATTTTACTTTTTTTTTTGGATTTTATGAAAATTGAATACAGCATATGGTATAGAAGCCAGACCACGGGGCTCCAGCCTCCAAGGAAATAAACTGCAGTGAGATGTGGCTTCACTTAAGCCATGAAATGATGAGCCTTTAAGAGTGACAAATGAGATGAAGAATGACCAACATTCCATTTTGAGTTCTAGACCTTTCATTTCCTTCCTCTGCATGTAACTTGCTATTTTCTTTTGCCTCCAGGGTGAAGACACTCTGGAAATCAGGAGGTTGTAGAAGGGATGTAGGGTGGGTCAGCTGCCCTCTTCTCCCCTCCTCTTTGAGGTACTACCCGTGCTGGGTCAGTGTGCCACTTCCACAGAAGTAAAGGCATTTCATCAAGTCCCCCAAATGATTTTCTGCTCATGCAATTTATATACTTTTGATCTGCTCCCTTAATGGTAAGGCTGCAGAATTCTCAAGGTCAAGCACCAAGTTGGACTAGGTTGGTATCTCCAGCACTTTACACAGAAGCTGTTGTGCACACGTGCCCTACAAAGATTCTTGAATAAAAAGGAGGATGTGCAGAGTCCATGTAAGAGTGGGTGGGAGGGGCATGAAATGGGCAGGCTGGAGCGTGAGCAAAAGCAGTGATCTGGGCTCTGTCCATCCTACAGAACAGGTCAAGTCACCTTGGATCAAGTCTACCTTTTCCTGTTGTGATATATTGACGGTAGAGAGGTTTTAGTGGAAACGTATGAAATTCCATCTTTGTTGGTCAAAAATGTACTCTTATCAACCATTTAAGTTTCAACCTAACAATAAGCAGGGGGGTTAAGAGCATGTATTTGAGATACAGAGATGTGCATTTGGTTTCTGACCACTGCTTAGAACCTGCATGACATTGAATGAGTTAGTTCACATTTCCAAGCTTCCATTTCTTTGTACAACTGAGGATGCTAACACTTGCTTAGTGGTGAAGATTGAGGTAAGGTTATACACATTGACCACTTAGCTGGTACGTTCTCCAGGGTCTGGAGCATTCAGACCGTGTTGCTTTGTGTCTGCCTCTATTGTCTTAAACCTAGGCACTGGCTGCCTTTCCTCAGTCACCCTGCTATGCTGCATTGTACTTTTTGCATGATGCTAGTTATTACACTGTTTGCCATTTTAAAACTAGATTGAAATAGAAGCTTAAAAACAAGGCATTCAGTTGGGCTTTTTCCTATTAAAATCAGAAATTTCAATGCATGAGGAAAGCATTTTTTTTGTATTTAATTATTCAAACTAATGGGTTTTATTGTAATGAGATTTTTAAAACCATTATGATGGGCAAAGGGCTGGAGCTTAAAATATTTTCATTTACAGATAGGTTCTGCTTTAATGAAATCCAATATGTAAAAATCTAAACTCAGGTAAATTGGAAGCTTTATCTACATTTACATTGTTTACATTACAAAAGAGGTATTCCGCCTTACAAAAGCTTTTAGTTCAGTGTTCCTTTCAATAGCGAGATCCCTATGTTGCATTTAGAATACAACTTGAATTATTACCACGTTATTTACACACAGGTGTTTCATGTAAAGCAAGGTTCACCCTAGGGAGAGGGTTGGGTTGCAGTAGGAATGGCTCTGAATTTCGTAATCGGAGAAGAGGGATTGAGAGAAGAGATTTTGAGTGACACCCTCCACAGAAAGTAAGAAAGGTTCAGCATTAGACTTTCAGGGCTCCTATCTAATCTTGATGTGAAGGCATCTGTCAAATGCACCATTATATCTCTTTAGCTTAAACGGAGTGGTGTTTAGCGATTAAAGTAATAGAACACGAAGCAGGAGTCATGTTTTCTGCTTCTGTCTCTTCCAGCTTCAGAGTAGATACTCTTGACATGTTCACTCCAAGGCCAGTTGCCCATTTACAAAGCAATTATTTCCATCCTGGGGGATGTAGTAAAACCTTGTTAATGTTTTAATAGCCTTGTGAACGCCTCAGACTGTCCGAGGATCCGGCCTTCTTGCCCTCCCCAGCTTGTGAACCAATAGCCAGAACACCCTCCTCACCCACCACTTGTCTTTACCTTGAAAAATAAAACAAGTGGTTATAAAAGCCAAATCATCCGTTACAGAATTAAGAAACCAAAAATGTGTCTCCCTCACTGTACATAAGAACTTTCTGGAACAGCTTTATTAAATAAAACTTTAAATGGACAGCAACCTGTTACCAAAGCTGTTGTATGAGCTATTTTACCCAAAGAAATGTGTTAATTCCATCTTAGAAAAGCAGAGCCAGTATGTATAGTCAGTGAAAAGACAGAAATATCCTCATTACACAGAGGTGGGCAAAATATTGAGGATACATCTCACAATTTACATCGTGAGAGTTTGAAAGCAGAGTTTTTGAAGACTTCAGGCCTATGGTCTTTGAAAACAAATACTAGTTCTAGAATTATAGTGGAATCAGATCCTTGGATACAATCATTTAAAAATACAATTGCTTTGGGGCACCTGGGTGGCTCAGTCAGTTAAGCGACTGACTTTGGCTCAGGTCATGATCCCACGGTTTGTGAGTTCAAGACCCATGTCAGGCTCTGTGCTGATAGCTCGGAGCCTGGAGCCTGCTTCAGGTTCTGTCTCTCTCTCTCTCTCTCTCTCTCTCTCTCTGCCCCTCCCCAACTCATGCTTGCTCGCTCTCTCAAAAATAAATAAATATTAAGAAATTTTTAAAAATACAATTGCTTTACTTATCTATTAAGGAAAAGTGAACTATCTTTAAGGGAAAACAAGGAGGTATGTTCTAGTGTGTATTCAAACAGAAAAAGAAAGATGCCAACATTATGAATTAAAGCTACAGTTTAGTTAAATATAAGTTATCCCCATTCCTTTTGCTACCAAAAGTAGAAGTGATTCATTTATTCCTACTTTCAAAATTTAATATGAAACCAGTCTCCCCAGGACCTGAAACTGTGCCTGGAACAGAGTACCCACCTAATAAGTGAGGGAATTAATAAGTAGTCACCTAGTCAATGAATGAATGCATAGGATGGATGTAGTCCATCAAGAAGGTGGGATCTGGAATTATAGACCAGGCCCTATTCAGAGACTATTCCCACCTGCAGTTAGCACCAGTGGTTGGTTAGCAGAGGGCCGGGACCCAGTCACTGTAGCCCAGCTGGGGGCAGCCACCCAGAGGCTGCAGGACTCCTGGGAGGGTACTGGTTACCCTGGTAGGATTTCAAGCCCCAGAGAGAAAGGTGGCAGAGGTGCTAGAATAAGGAGCCAAGTACAAGGTCACAGCCAGGCTAGAAACCAGCAAGCCTTGATCCAAGTCCCTGTGCTTGAGGGCAGGATCTGCAGTGGGAACTCAGATCAGGTTGAACCTGAAGATAAAGACCACAGTTCCTAGCTGTGGCGTGAAGCATTACATTAAGGCTGAAAACCTGGCAATGCCACGGAGTTAGCCTGTTTACAGCTTCCTCGGTGGTGAAAGAAATAAGAAAGAAAGGCTTTAAAATCTATGATCCACTGACATCTTGTAAGGTGCTACTGATTTACATATCAGAAAAGCAACAATTATGAACAAGGATTATTTGAATTAAGGCTTCCTTTAAGCATTCCGTTAATACTGATCCCAGAAATAATCTAGAATAGATATCTTGATTTTTTCCTTTAATGAAGAAATCTTTCTTCCTCTGTATCAGGAAGGCATGAAACAGATGGCACCCTGAAGCTAGATAATTGGAAGAGAGTTTAATAAAGGAACTATTTACAAAATAGGGCTGGCCTTAGGAAACCAACAGAGATAGTGTAGTGCCCTGGACTGTCAAGATTGGGGAGCCATTTCACCCTGGGGCATGAAAAGTGGTGTTTGGAGAGGGCTCCCTACTGATCTCTGTAGAAAGATGCTCAGAGGGGGAGCTGGGGAAATAAACACCCTCACCTGTTTATCTCCCACTGCACCTCGCCTTGGCTGAATCCAACCAAAAGCCAGAGAGCACACAGAGCTTCTAGGGCTGGGGAGGGTGGAGGAGGATAGTGAGGGGACCTGTAGGGTAGAAGATAACCAGCACACCTCACTGGGAAATTAAGTCATGTTAATGGTACCTTAAAGACACTACAAAAAGAGTAAGAATATTCATTTGGGGAAATTGATAAAATCAGCTCCATTTGACTCTAGAGTAATGTATTTAATATTGGTGATACATTTCATAAAAGCCTCCAATCTGCAAGTGTCTTTGCTTAGACTGTGAACTTCCTAAGGGCAGGAACCGTTCTTTATTCTTTATCCTTAACAACTAACCATTGCTGGCACACAATACATGTTCAATAACCATTTGTTAAGTGATTGGGTAAGTTAGTAAATAAGTTTGTGAATGAAATATGTTTTGGTTTGTGTAATTTTCTTGTCAAAGGAAGCTGTATCCAAAAAGAAAAACAATCACAGAAAGCTTCTTTGATCTTCCCCCCCCCCCCCCCCCGTGATTGAAAATTCTTCCTAACGTATAACATTGGCTGTTCCCACCATTCTAAGAGGATTACACTAAGCATGAGGGATATTTCTTTGATGACTGAGAAGCTAGCAACACTCAGGGCTGTCATTCTAAACTGTAGGTGTCAGCAACAGAGCTGACTTTCAAGACGCTGAAAGTTTTTAAACAAAATAAATAAACACATGGAATTGCCATACCAGATCAGACTGGAGGTTAGGCTGCCAAGTATTCTTTGCTAGGGCTAAATGTTCTACATTCTTCCTTAAGCATAAACTCTGTGATTAATTTAGGAATGAACTAGTTAGGTTCCAGTGAGTAGAGATTTTATTTCTTCATCTAAAAAAATTTTTTTCCTGCCACTGTCATATTTTGACTTCTCTTCTGGTATTTTTCCAATTTTCCCAACTGATTTTCTATTTTTATTAAATAAGTCTCTGGACTTTCATTCAAAACATTGTTTTACTCTCTTAAGTCAGTCTGATAGGGGTTAGGTAGTCTTATCTTAATTCTTCTTTGAACTATCATTTCTTTAGGTGAAATAACTACAAGTCTCTCTCAAACATTCTGTGTAATCCAAGTTCCCCAGTAATGTGATCTAAACCTCTCATAATCTTGAAGGAAGGTGAGGGACATTGATCTGCCCCCCTTTGGTGTTCCGGGGACAATATGATTGAGGGTCTGTCACAGATACAGATTGGTCAGAGAACACTGACTTTCACATCTTGAAAAGAAGGTTGAACCTGTGTGGATTTTTCCTGCATAATTTTGTTTATCCCTAGAGTGATTTCCTGGCAAGCTTCTATTGATTGGAAGCTTCTATTGATAGCTTCTATTAATGTGATTTTGGTAAGCTTCTATGGTCCACACTTCTTGTCCCTTTAGAAATCTGGCTTTTACCATCAGTTCTGTCCCATTTCCAAAGTAACAAACCATCACAGACATGTGGAAACTCCCAGCCTTACAGGACTCTTTAAAAAAAAAAAAATTTTTTTTTTTAGTTTATTTATTTTTTGAGAGAGAGAGGGAGAGAGAGCAGGAGAGTGGCAGATAGAGAGGGAGAGCAAGAATCCCAAGCAGGATCTGCACTGTCACTGTCAGTGTAGAGCCTGATGTGGGGCTCAAACTCACGAACCATGAGATCATGACCTGAGCCGAAATCAAGAGTCGGATGCTTAACCAACTGAGCCACCCAAGCATCCCAAGACTCTTTAAGTATTCTCCTCCAGGGCTTCCTAAGAGGAAATTCTCCCCCTGTTCCTTATACTAGACTTTGAAGTCACTCCTTTCTCTGTGTTGCTATAGAAAGACCAATCCTGTTCTGGGAGAGAGCCTTTATAGACCCAAAGACTGACCAAATCTCTCCTCAGTCTTCTCAGCAGAGCTGAGTGACACAGCCCTGTAGCTTGCCTTTTCTGTTCCTGCCTTCCTTCTTCCCAACCCACCCTCCTCTCCCATCATGCCGAAACCATTTTTGTGGCTTAACCTTGAACGTCCTGCAAAGTCCTCTTATTCCTTCCTCAGTTTAGTCCTCACTTCCTGAAGAATGGCAAATTATAATTTAATAAGAGGATAAAGTTTATTTTTAGAATAAAATTTAGGTTATACTAAATACATGCGTAAATGTGTAGGAATGTGTTTGAGAAGACATATACAAACAAAAAAATAAAAATCACAAAATAGATAAGTGAAAAAATAAAAACCAAAAAGATAAAAATCACCTTTAACCTTATCACTTAGAGACAGACATTGTTTCCATTTTGATATGCGTACTAACGGTCTTTTGGAAAAAAACCTGTAGGTACGTGTTTTTAATAAAATGGGACAATACTATTTATAACTTTCTTTTTATCTCTGCTAAATAATACATTAGGGATATTTTTCATGTCATTAATCTTTGACATCATTGGAAATGACCACATGATATTCCATTTCATCAATGTTCCTAATTTATTCAACAAATGTCTTCTTGTTTCCGATTTTTATCTCATTACTGATGCTCCCATGGTCACATTTATGCCTAAACATTTGCACACATACCAATATAAAGAGGTAATTCTGAGTGGAATTATTAGATCCAGGATACGAAAAATGGCGAATTGCGTTACAAATCAGCCACAGGGCTGAGGTTTAGAATCTGATCTGCTGAAGAGATTGACAATTTGAGATAAGAGGAAAGATAAGAAGCAAATGAGGCTGTTTGAGAAGAATGTGAAGAACACAACTAGTGAGGGAGACGAATAAGAGAGCTGATGCTTAGCTTGTACATAAAAACATCTTGAGGAATGGGGTCCATACGATACTTCAGAAATTTTGTCAGACTTAACTGGAAAACTTACTTTCTACTTTGGACACCTCAGCACTTCTCCCTATATCTCTTGACATGTTTCCTCAGTGAAAAAGTTCTTAGATCAAGGTCAGATAGCAAGATCAAGGTCTCCATAGGTTTTTTAAAAAGGATTAATGGAAGGAAGGTTGAAAGGCAGCATTGTTGATTTCACATAGTATTGCAAATTTCCCCCAACAAATCAAAGCTGCAGTAGGCTATATAACCACCCCCATCCTTATGACCTTTGAAATAAAAGATGTGAAATGACTGTTGTGACATGTTTGTCTCTTTTGTGACAAGTCTGGTAAGGGTGTTGTCCCAGTTGTTTTAATGTCTGACTAAAATAGAACCTTGAAATAAATATAGCAGGCTGATTCCCCTTGCAGAATAGTTCACAAATACAATTAGGCTTAGGGAAGGATTTTGAGATTGTGTCCAATGAGGCTATTTTATTATTTTATTTTATTTTATTTTATTTTATTTTATTTTATTTTATTTTATTTTATTTTAGAGAGAAAGAGCACATGAGCAGGAGACAGGGGCAGAGGGAGAGAGAATCCAAAGCAGGTTCCATGCTCAGTGTGGAGCCAGATACGGGGTTCAATCCCACAACTCAGGGATCACGACGTGAGCTGAAATCAAAAGTCAGGAGCTCAACTGACTGAGCCACCCAGGTGCCCCCAATGAGGCCATTTTAAACATGACTTGGGGCGCCTGGGTGGCTCAGTCAGTTGAGCATCTGACTTCAGCTCAGGTCATGATCTCATGATTCATGGGTTCGAGCCCCATGTCAGGCTCTGTGCTGACAGCTCAGAGCCTGAAGTCTGCTTCGGATTCTGTGTCTCCCTCTCTCTCTGCCCCTCCCCTGCTCACGCTCTGTCTCTCTGTCTCAAAAATAAATAAGCATTAAAAGTTTTTTAATTAAAAAAAAACATGACTTGAGGAAATTAATAATAAAAATCACTGTCTGATGTCTTGGTGGTCATGGAATGTGCCCTCGATTCTGGACTTGCATATTGGTTCAAGCCAGGATGATTCTGGAAACCAGAGAAAACATAAGGCACACCAAGCAAAGAAGGCAAGAAGGAGTCAAAGAGAAGAGTAAGGAAAAGAGAAGGCAAGAAAAGAAAGGGGTACAAAAGGAGAGGAAATAGAAAGACTGGTTCATTGCTGACAATGGCATGAGAGTAACGATTTGCTAACCATGTTCTGAAAACTTCTGTACCAGGAGTCTTAAAATACTGCATTCTCTTCTCCTCCAGAAGAAGAAGAAGAAAAACCACAAAACCTTTTTTTTTTTAATTTTTAATTTTTATATCAGCTTGCATAGCATTGGCCCTTAACACACACACACACACACACACACACACACACACAGGCAGTACTTAAACAGTCTCCCAGGAACTAAACAGAACGAATGCCAGAGTCCTTGACGGGTTAGTCTGTGATGAGCCAAACAAACAGAACCTCTTGGGAATGCACTTGTAGGAAATCCCTTCATGGGTGCTTCGAACACAGCTCAAGGGCAGGGTCTTTGACGTCTGTTCTTTTCGAATGGGTTCTTTGGCATAGACCTCTCCAGAAATGTAAGCCCCACTTCTCAACATTGTCACCAGGATGGAGAGATCCTACAGCTGACAGCAGTGACTGGCAGGAGCCTGGGAACGTACAATAATATTCTAAGTTGTGTTTAGTCTTATTTTTATTTAGGCTAATTTGCATGACTGGTTTATGCCAAACGAAGATATTTTTCTTTCTCCTTGGAATAGCTTCATGTTAAAATATCACTCTTTTCAAAATGCCCAAATATTACTGTGATGAATAATAAGACAGATGGAAAATAGGAAGGGCGGAGCAAGTTCAAAACGCTTTCTACATGGCAGAATAAATTAGCCTTGCAGATTCCCAACCTCCGTCTACTTTACCCATCTCAGGGCACCTTCCACTCCATCCTGTGGAGATGTAAGGACCAGAGAGGATCTCAGCTTCCACAGGAACCACATCAAACTCTACTGGCTCCCTATGTGGGACCTGTTCAAAGGGCATGTGGCAGCTCACAGTGAGCTTAGTGTGATATACCCTAAGGAGGGAGCAAGCCCGAGGAAAGCTTCCAGGCTGTGGGGTTTGCTGCTTGCGGAACTCTGCCTGAAGCATCAACCGTTTTCGGCGAGGAGTACCAAGAATCCAGTGCAATGTGGATTTTCAGAAAATGGAGGATTGCAAGTTCTTTCTCCCTCTAAGCAGACGAAAGCAGGAAGCAACTACCAGCAAAATATTTGACTAAATCAGGTTCACAGTTTTGTGTTGCTAGTAAGAGGGGTGTGTCTGTTTGATCCCCATGGTGGCAGCTGCCATCCTGATGGATTCCAGTGTTGTTCCCCCAGCTATAGCGTGCTTCTGTCTCTCCTTCCTCTACCAAAACCTAGCCCACCCTCCAAGGCCCACGTGAAATGTCAGCCGCTCTCCCAGGAAGCCTCTCCCATGTAGATGCCTCCTTTCTGTACCAGCTCTTCTCTCCACTAAACAATTTAGAGATTAATAATGTAGCAACAGGAGAGAGATTAAAAAGCCATCTGGTGAGCAGCCCCTGACACAGCCTAAAATACCTACAAACACAAAAAGAGATGAGAGCTCACAGTAAAAGCAAGGACTTGGAGTCAGACACACGTGCATTCAGTTTCTCGACCTACTAACTAGCTGTGTAGTTTGGGGAGTGGTTATTTAACCTCTTCATGCTTCAGTTCTGAGAATAATTGTAACACTTACCTCATAGGGTTTGAGAGATGAGTGGATTATAATTATAAACAGGATAAGTGGCCTGAACATTAGCTATTGTAACTATGCCTTGCAGTGGGCTGGACCACCTAGTGCCATGATCCTGGGGGATGGTCCGCTAGCTTACTGACTGATGAACCCGACTGAAAATGCAACTGCCTGTTGCCATCAACAAAAGCCTGTAAGTGGGCAGAAGGACTCACTGTTTCTGACCTTCAGTCTATTCCTGAGTGCCAAGAGCTCACGGTACCATAGTTCATTCATTCATTCATTCATTCACTGAACAAATATTTAGTGACTGCCTAGTAAGTACTGAGTACTAATCCGGGAGCTGGATATAGAACAATCAACAAGGCTAACAAAAATGCATGCTCTCTTGGAATTTATAAAGAAAAACAGAAATAGAAGTAAAATAAATGATGGTAAGGTAGAGGCCCGGGGAAAGTCACCAAGTGGCTCTGACCCTGGGGCAGAGGAGCCTCCATCCCATGGGGGGTGATGACTGCAAGAACTAAGAGTGCTGAATGCCCTGGGGAGCACTGAGGCTCCTCTCAGCCGACAACCTGCTGGGGAAGTCAAGGGCACTCTCTGCTATTGCGGCCCCTGGGGGGCCAGAGGGACTCGGCCTGAGGTGGCCCCGGTTCCTTCCTCCCCTTAACTGTCCCTTCCGAAGTGGTGGCCCAGAAAGCATCTGTTAAGAAAAATACCTCATGCTGTTTTTATTTATTAGTTTCATCTTCAGCCTAAGGGAGCTGTAAGCATGTTGAGGACAAAGCCCAATTCTTATACTTGGATTGTGCACAATAATTTTCTTAGGGCTAAGTAACAATCATAATACCAAGTGCTTACTGAGTACTCACCACATGCCATTGTCCCAAGCACATCATGGGCCTTGACTCCTTTAACCCTCACTCCACACAATGAGGTGGTACTTATCATTGTCTCCAGAGGAGGAAATGGAGACACAGGGAGATTAAATACCTTGCCTGCGGTCACTCAGCTGGTCAATAGCAGTTTAGCCTTAAAGTTACTGTGATGGGCTGAATTGTATCCCTCTGAATTCATATGGTGAAGTCCTAGCCCCCACTACCTCAGAATGTGACTCTATTTGGAGTTAGGATCTTTAAAAAGGTAATTAAGTTAAATGAGGTTGTTAGGGTGAGTCTAATTCAATATGGCTGCTATCTTTATAAGAAGAGGAATTTGGACAGTGGTGCCTGGGTGGCTCAGTCGGTTAAGCCACCGACTTCGGCTCAGGTTATGATCTCACAGTTCGTGGGTTCGAGCCCCACGTAGAGCTCTGTGCTGACAGCTCAGAGCCTGGAGCCTGCTTCAGATTCTGTGTCTCCCTCTCTCTCAAAAATAAATAAATATTAAAAACAAAAAACAAAAAAGAAGAAGAAAGCTAACATTAATGAAACCTAGTATATGCCAGGCAATGTGCTTAGGCATCTTCACATAACTCAGCTCGGGTCTCAACCATAACAGACACTGCTACACAGGACCGGGGTGAGGCAGGAGAGGCTCCTTTGCTGGCCCCTCAGAGTGTGGCCTCCTTCAGCTTTACGCCACAGATGCCTCATACTAGCCCCGGCCCTGTGGCTCCACGACACTCGTCCCCCTCACGGTGGCCCGGCCACCCGCCCCTGTGCAGCAGGGAGCGGAGCTGTCTCTCAGAAGCCGGCTAGGACAGCAGGAGGTCAGGAATCGGTGGAATGTGAAGAGGGGCGCTGGAGGATTCACATTCCAGGGCAAAGTCCAAGATAGCAGAAAAGGTTTATAGCCCCAAGAGAAGACCCAGAATATAAACAGAGAGATAAACGGGGCTACTTTAAATGGCTGCCCAAGAAATGCTTTCGTGCTAGGCATATACCAACGGAAAAGGAGAAAAGCAAGTGCCTCAGCTCAGGTCAAAGACATTTTAACATACATTTACAGGGCACTTTCAAAAGTCCCAGCAGCACTTAGGTAGAAGGAATTTCTTTTATTCGCATCGTGTTTAGCTCTATCACTTCCCTTCCTCCTTTACTGATGAGCACAAGTAAGAGCTAAATGAATTTTGCTAACATAATATCCCTGAAGGGTGACTGAGCCTTGTGTTTTAGCTAGGTCAGTATCTGTATTCAAGTCCACAAGAGAACTTCGTTTTAAAATTTGATGCTAGGAAAAGCTTTGTTTCCTTTTCTGCCGTAAGAGCTACAGAAGTTAACTAAGTTTCCCCTTTTACAGTGGCTACCAGGAAACTCAGAGTTGTGGTTAAGTTTCAACTGTTGCAACTACGTTTTTACTGCTTTTACTATTCCCATTGTTTGATCCTGATTTCCTGTCCTATCTGTACTTATGGCATCATTGCACATACTTTTCTTAGAAATTACTGTGCATTCTTTGGGAAAAGAGAGTATAAACGAAAAACTAAACAAGTTCTATTATCTGTCCCTAAAACTAGCTTCTCGAACTAAGAATTTCTAAATAACTTCTGTTTTGGTCATTGCTTTAACAGCCTTGGCCACTCTGGTATGACAGAGAGACATTGCCTTAGTACCTGTAGCCCCCACAGGAAATAATAATTTGAGTTCAGAGTGTATTATTTACCCATTACTACATTTTGAAAAGCTTAGCAACTTAAAACAACAAGCATTTATTGTCTCACGGTTTCTGTGAGTCAGGAATGTGCAAGTAGCTAAACCGGGTGGTTCTGGATTAGAGTCTTTCATGAGATTTTGGGCCAAGATGTCACCCAGAGCTGCGGTCATCTGAAAGCTTAACTGAGGCCAGAGGGTCTGCTTCCTGGAAAGCTTCACCCCCCTTGCATGACAAGTGATCCAGAGAGTGCAAGGCCTGAGCTCTGATGCCCTTTATGACCCAGTCTTGGGAGTTACATGACATCATTTCCATTGTATTCTACTCACCAGAAGTGAGTCACTAGGCCCAGACCACACTCACGGGAAGGGGAACTAAGCTCTACCTTTTGACGGGAAGAGTATGAAAGAATTGGGGACATATTTTTAAAATGCTGTTCAGAATATGAAGCTGCTTTCATTTTTTTTTTTTTTAAGTACATGCAACCAAGGCACAGCTTGGTATTCAGTGTGCCTTTACCTAGATGCAAAGTAGGACAGAAACGAGGATGAGAAAGAAATGCTTCCCTCAATTGATATGCTGCCAGCAACATCCAACAACTGCAGGCTCCATGAAGTTCCAAACACAGGCAGACGTGGGAGAGAGAACATGACCCCAAAAAGAGTGGGAAAAAGAAAGAGAAGGATCAAAATTTCAAAAGGGAAGAAAGGGAACTATGTTCCTAGCTAATCTTAAAAGTCAGCCAGCCCCACTGGAAACCACAGCAGAACACTAAGACCAAGGTGGCAAGGTCTAATGCGTCTAAAAATTACTTTCATCCTTTGTCAAGCCTTCTGGTTAGACCCCAGGTGAGAACCATGAGTGGTGACTCAGAAAGCAAGGTTGATAAGAGCTGAGTTCATCTCTAGAGGTGACGAGGGTGTTGGAGAATGGGGACTCGAGGGGGCATTAATCACAGCTCAAATTGTTGTAGAGCAGTGTTGCCAGGAAAAGTCTAGTAACTCCATTTGGCCAGACGCTGGGTGCCTGGCATATCCCCCTGCTGTTCTGGATCCATGCCGTGGGGATACTGAGCTTCTCATTGATTTAAAGATCTCCCCCTCATAGTGCGAGAGGCAACAGGAAATAGGGAAGCTCTCTAACTCATCTTAATATGCTTGCTTTGGAGATTGAACACCTTAGTGCTAAGGTTGATTCACAAGACGGTCAAGTTTTTCTTCGACTTAAAGTCATCTTTGCTCTGGCCAAATTGCCATAAGATACCTCAATACACACCAACCAAGCAATCATGAGGTGCGTAACATTCTTGTTATGTGGGAATTAACTGGCCTAAAGTATGGGCAGCCAGAGAGTATATTATGGAATGAAGCATGGAGCTTAGAGCTCTTTTTCTTTAGTAAGAAACCCAGGTGCCGCTTGGGTGGCTCAGGGGTTGAGCAGCTGACTCTTGATTTTGGCTCAGGTCATGGTCCCAGGGACGTGGGATGGAACCCCACACTGGGCTCCACACTGAGTGCAGAGCCTGCTTGAGATTCTCTCTCCCTCTCTCTCTCTCTCTCTTTCTCTCTCTCCCTCTACCCCTCTCCCCTGCTTGCACTCTCTCTCTCTAAAATAAGATAAAATTAGTAAAATAAAATAAAAATAATACAATAATACAATAAAATAAACCCAGTTACCTCCAGACATTAAATTTGTTCATTCACTAGCATTTAACCACACCGCACCCACCTCCACCCCTTGGCCCACCTCCCACCCCACCATGCCCACCGTCTGACCCAGCAGAAGACACTTCCCAGGCCTCCTGAGTCTGGTTCTGTGCCCTCCTCTGGGCATCCATAGGAGCCCTATGCATAATAAATGCCCGTCGTGTTATGCTTATCTGACAAAGGGTCCGTTTGTACTTCAGATGTGAGCCCTAGAAGGAAGGGATTCAGACTCAGTTACATTTGTGCTGAGCCTGAGATGGTGCTGAGGCAGGTGCTTTACTTTGAGAAAACGATCCCAGGAGTAGGGATGGAGTGTGGGGAGGGAGAAACAGGGAAGGAAGGGAAACCAACGCGAGCGTATGTTCTTGATGTGGTCACCACTGGGTGAGGGAGAGCGTGTAGATATGTGCTCCCACCCCTTACTGGTCAAGAAGTGCAATAAACCCCTCACCCTTCCAGGTCCCGTGGGATGTGCATCAGTGCAGGGCTCTCTGCGGGCACCAAACACGTGTGTGGGAAAAGCCTTAGGGCAGCAGAGATGTGGTGCTGTTGGGAAGCTGGTTGCTACAGAGGTGGCTCATTTAAAAGGTATAGGCGGGGCGCCTGGGTGGCTCAGTCGGTTAAGCGTCCGACTTCAGCTCAGGTCACAATCTCGCGGTCCGTGAGTTCGAGCCCCGCGTCGGGCTCTGGGCTGATGGCTCGGAGCCTGGAGCCTGTTTCCGATTCTGTGTCTCCCTCTCTCTCTGCTCCTCCCCCGTTTATGCTCTGTCTCTCTGTCTCAAAAATAAATAAACATTAAAAAAAATAAAAAAAAAAAAAGGCATAGGCAAAGGATATGAGGCAAGGGACAAGAGGTGACCAGACAGTGACCAGACAGGAGAAAGAGAAAACAATTCAGAGCCCATTGCATCAATCCAGCCAAAGGTGATAGGGACTTGAATTCACACCTAATCTGTGGGTACAGAGAGGAGGAAGCCGCGGGGAGAGCTATTTTGGAGAGCACACTGGTAGACCTTGCATTTTCGATGTGGGTGAAGGGAGACAGGACAACAAGGCTGAGAATGCCTCTCTGAGCTGCCTGGGCAGAGGGTAAACCCGAGAGCACAGGAGGAAGAGAGTGGGAATTGAGAAGCCTGGGTCAGGGAGGGGGTGCGACAGTCATGGAGGACCTTGGAAGTAGCTGGAGACCAAGGCTTAAGGAGAGGGAATGAAAAAGTGCCAGCGAGGGCCTAGCTGAAGTGACAGGCTGTGAATTCGGCTTATATTGGCCCCAAGCTGCACAGTGTTGACGGTTTCTGTAGGCTGGATGAAGGAAGAAGTAATGTGGACAGCAGATCTGATCTGAGCTTGGGGCTTTTCTGGGTGGGTCTGGAAGAACGAGGGAACAAAGGAATTGAAAATATGCTGAAGGTGTGAAAACATGCTGAGACCACGTATTACATTTTATGACAGGTTCTAGATGGTGTTGGCAACCTTTTCATATGCTCCAGATTCTTAAATTAATACATGTAATATGGTGATTTGTCCTGTCGGTGAAACCTGAGAAAGAAACGCAATGTATCTGGTATTGGTGCGATTTAGTATTTATGGCCAAAATTTTCTTTTCCTTTTTTACTGGCATTGGCCAGAAGCTCCTAGTAGGTTTCCCAGGCAGCTGAAATGAGCTCCCGGTGACTCCCCTACAAGGGCTGAGTTAGTAAACGTTTACAAGGCACATCCTGATGTGGCTTTGCCGGCACTCAGCTGCCCTGCGAGTGACAGTCACGTAGAAAAGCCGGAAGGGCTTTGAGGGGTCTCTCCCCCACTCAGGACTCCAGCGGCATGTGCTTGCCTCTCAGCCATGTTTTAGTGCTCATTTTTCATTTTCTGCACTTCTCCCTTCCCTTTTCCCTGTCCTCCCACCTCTTCCCTATCCGTGCCTCGCTCCAGTCCCTGGTACTGTAAGGTGACAAGAAAATATTAGAATCCGCCCCAGCATGTTCCCATGGGTCATTTCCTTGAGTCCTGCATTGGTTTTGCAAGTGCTCCAATGACCCTGAAGAGAGCCGAAGCCTGGGGCAAGGCTGGCCCTCTCCACCACTACAGGTGCTTTGTTATTCAGGATGGAGGCCACAGCTGTTCTTCCCCTTGTGAGGTCACAGGGTGGGGGACAGGACCTTAACCCAACTCTGCTGAAAGCTCCAGGGCTTTTGTTTTCTCTGGTTCTTTTGTTAAGGGCTTCTCTGTCTATGTGAACAGTATTCCATCTAGAGTGAGTTTTCAAACTCTTGACATTTGCTTTAAAGGTAAGTCTGCTTTGAAGACTGGTGGAAATTTCAATCATATTCCTATTCATAGTCAAGGAGTGAGTGGGAACTAAAAATATCAGCGTTTTGGATTTTTTTTTCTCCTGAAGCCCTGAACAGAAGCACAGCAAGTTCTCCAAGCGAGGTGGTCTGGCCCCCTCTGCCCCATGGCCAGCCCACTGCCCCCATATCTGCACCAGCTCCAGGAGACCCACAGCTCTCCTGCAAAAGCACCCACGAGTTTTCAAGGCCGATTTTCTAAATATCTGAAATGAAGTTCCCTAAATACATTACAAATTTAACAGGCAAGACAATTTGGCTACAGAAAACCCTCAGAGCAGTCAGGATGTTCGAAGTATTAAAAGCCAAATTAGCTGACAAGTATCATCTCCACTCTATGTGCAGCCTGACATCAAGCAGTTCTAAAAGTTATTAGCAAGGCATTGTGGCCAGAGAGAGCTACGTGCTGCTTTCAAGCCCACGTTCATTATTCATTGGCTGGTTCTGCCTGTGCCCTTACAGGGCAGTTAGTGTCTCTAGGCGTGAGCAAGCCAAGCAAGTGCGGGATTGGAAAATATTTTACTTGAAAGGCAATTCTAGCACAGATACTGATTTACCATTGATGGCTTCTTGTGAGTCAGTCTTTCTAAAAGAGGAAAGTTTCTTAAAAAAAAAAAAAAAAAAAAAAAAAACCTCCAAAATCTGTCAACTTCTTTTTAACCAGATCTGTCTTCTGGAGTTAGATTTAAATTAAGACAAGATGACTCACTCTGCCAATGCCTCATTAAAATAGAGATATCTTAAGAAAGCCAGAAGTTTGGACGTTAAGAGGTTGGACACAAATTGTTCTTCCATTTCTGGAGTTCTGCTCTTCCAAAGACAAAGACATCTGGCCAAGTTCTTATTTCTTGCCCAACAGGGTCAGGTTGCCCCCTTAGCAATGTGGGCACACATTCTGATTGACAGGCTGAGTTACCAGTCCGTAGCCAAGGTAATAACCATTTGGTAGGACTATACCAAAGCTAATTATTAAAGTTAATTAACAGGAGGCTTAATTAACTTGTTAGCCATCCAACAGTGGAAAAAGTGTTAACAGTCACTAAGGGACTGGTCGGTCCTCTGCTGTTTTATTTTAGGTTAAGGGCAAAGCAAGAAAATATTTACCAGTGAAACAGAACAAAAGAAAAAATTGCTAAAGATCAGAGGCACCATGGTAACACTCCATTCTGAATGCTGTGCTGCAGCCAGAAGACAAGCGATAATGGTAACAATTTCTGGTAAATTGTATTAGATAATGCTTGTCACAGATATACAAGCAATTGAGCCATTGTTTCCTTACTATAAACTTATCTATTCCTTTCATTTAAAATCCAAGGGGAAGAAACTCATCCACATGAAAACAGGTTACACTTTGGATAAATTGCCTAAGAGTTTTTGCCAATGCAGCACATGGGAGCCTGGTGAAATAAAGGTAGATGAACCTAGTGGGCACTCAAGAAGCATTAATTACCCATTCACCCTATCTACCCATCCTCAACCAGGCCTATCTTTATGATGAGATTCATCCTTACTTTCTGGCCGGAAAATATTAACATGACCTGTAAATGTCAGTAGATTACATGTAAATACCACATGTAATCTACTGCCCGTTCAATGTTGGGTAAGTTCATCCAAACCCATGGAGACCATGGAGGAAAGAACATGGGTTTGTAAGCCGGATTAACACAGATTCAACACCTGGCCCTGCCACTTAGTAGGTGTCCCTCACGCAAGTCTCTCGGCCCTTCTGGACCTTCCAAGTAGCATTGTTGGATGGAATAAAGGTAATAGAGCTAAATAGCCTACCAGTGTCTGGCATTGAGTAGGAGCTCCATAAATCAGATGATTGTGTTGTGTGGGCTGTTTAAGTGACAAAAAGCAGAGGGCCCATTTTATGGTTTTATTCCTTTATTTGTATATGATTATGGAGCACAATCTACATCCACGTCCTAAAGGAGCTCCGGAGAAGACCAGACTAGTCTTGCGTGATGACCCCTGTGGACCGTGGGGCCCATGGGAAAGTATTTGAGCCCTTCCACTCTGCCCAGGGTCTTATTCCACTGAGGTTGTCCTTGAGTTACCACATAGTAATGGTTCTCAAACTTTTTGGTCTCAGTACCCCTTTACACTCTTAAAAATTACTGAGGACTCCATATTAGTTTTATTGTTTTTGCTGTAACAAATTACCACAAACTTATGGCACGAAACAATGAGATCATATTACCTTTCAGTTTTGAAAGTCGAAAGTACAAAATAAGTCTCACTGGGCTAAAGTTAATGGGTCAACAGGGCTCATTCCTTCTGGAGGCTTGGATGACAATCTGTTTCTGCATTTTTTGCAGCTTCTTGAGGCCACTTGTACTTCTTTACTCATGATTCAGTCCCCCATGGCTCTAATCTCTGCTTCTGTCATGACATCTCCTATTGCTCCCTCTGATCACCTGCCTCTCTTACAAGGACCTGTGTGATTATATCAGCCCCATCCAGATAATCCAGGATAATCTTCATCTCAGATTTTTAATCATATCTGTGAAGTTCTCCTTGCCACATAAAGTATCTTCACATGTTCTAGAGATTAGGATGTGAACAATTTTAACAGGCTGTTCTTCAGTCTAGTACAGATCTCAAAGAGTTTTTGTTTACGTGGATTATATCTACCAATGTCTGCCATGTTAGGAATTAAAGCAAAGATGTGAACAGTATTTATTTATTAATCCACTAAAACTAACCAACCCATTACAGATTCATGTAAATAATATAGTTTAATGAAAAATAATTCATGTAAATAATTCATGAATGAAAAATAATTCATAATGAAAAATAATTTTATTTTCCAAAACAAAAAGTAAAGTCAGTCATAATGGCATTATATCACATGTTTACGAATGTCTTTAATGCCCAGATTAATAAAAGGTAGGTGTTGTGATTATTTTTTGGTTGAAATCTATAAAGAAAATCCAGCCTCACACACATACGGAGCTGGAAAAGGAAGACATATTTTAATAGCTTTTTCCCGTAACTGTGGATATTCTTCTTTGGTACCACACTGAAACTCAACACGTGGCAACTTCTAAAGGTTAAGAGCAATATAGAATCTGAAAACATACCCGTGAACTTGTCATACTCTATTATAGTAAACCCATTGGGCTACTTCAAATCCATTTTGATTGGCTCTTTTTTTTTTAATTTTTTTTTCAACGTTTATTTATTTTTGGGACAGAGAGAGACAGAGCATGAACGGGGAAGGGGCAGAGAGAGAGGGAGACACAGAATCGGAAACAGGCTCCAGGTTCCGAGCCATCAGCCCAGAGCCTGAGGCGGGGCTCAAACTCACGGACCGCGAGATCGTGACCTGGCTGAAGTCGGACGCTTAACCGACTGCGCCACCCAGGTGCCCCAATTGATTGGCTCTTTTATCCGTGTGTGACTTTATAACATTGTATCAAAATACTGGTCATTGGAAAATATTAATTCCCTAAGTTATGCAGGTCTTCCACATATTGACACATTTCATTATATAAGATTGAAAATCACAGTCATTAATATCACCACAAATTTATCAGAAAAGTCTTTAGGAGTTAGGAAGCTGTCAACAAGTTTTCCAAAATTCTAACGTTTCTAGTTTTCGCTAGAAAACTCAAATGTTCTCTTTGGCAGCTAACACTGTCTGCCGATTCCCTTGAAGTGACAGCCTCGCTTAGTTTATTTTTGAGACAATGTCTGCCTAATACCCAGGTACAAATAGCCATAGTTGGTACGCTCTTCCTTCAAATAAGGATATGATACGTGGTGGGGGAGGGGGGCAGTGGCTAGTTAGCTTACCGCTCAAACAATCACAAAGTGTCTTTGCTCAAAACGATCATCATGATTTGGCATGCCACCTAAGGGTTGTATGCATACTTCCCATTTTGTTACACAGAATAGTAAAAAGGCATGTGTTTGAGAGTTGAGAATTAACAAAATTAATAATTTGTATTGCTTAATCAAGAACATTCTTAAATGGAAACGGCTTTGGTTTTATCATGCTTTTTAACATTTGGTCATGTTGCTGTGAGTCCCTGGCAGTTGGGTCCGTCTGCCTGATTCGTGCTAAGGACCCAGCAGTTCTATCCACTACTGTCTTTGCAGTATCATGACCAATGTCAAGACAAGACAAAGGCAAATAACTTAGTAGTATTATGAAAATAGTTTTGACCTCAACAGATTCCTTGAAAGGTCTCGTCTCGTCTATCCCAAGAATGTATTTGCTATCTGGAGCTGCCTCTTGGATTTCTAACAATCAAATCATTCCCACCTCTTCCCTCTCTCTTGCAGTATTGGCTTTGTATGGCAGCAGTTTTCAAAGTGCGGTCTGTAGACCCCTGGAGATCCCCAAGACCAATCAAATAGACATAGCCAGAGAGGACTTTACAAATTAAAAGATCATTCAAATAGTATGCGCCAACGACACTGATCGTTTCCGTTGATTCTGTCTTGTCCTTAAGACTTGAGGCCAGTTCTTATTGCTACTATTAAGACAACTCGAGCAAGATTTGGAACTTGAGTTGGCTAGAGGGCAGAATATGTTCAGATCCTTCTTGCAACTACTTCTTAAATAGGAATAACCTACACAATGCAATCCATCTTGGAGACATTCTGCATCCCCAGAATTACACTGTATCTCATGCCAGAAGGCCTTGCTAACTTTGATTGCTAAGAGGATAAAAATAGATTATTAAATAGCAGAGAAAACCAGAACAGTTTCTAAAAATAAGTACGAATTAGATACACTTTTTTTTTTAATTTTTTTTTAACGTTTATTTATTTTTGAGACAGAGAGAGACAGAGCGTGAATAGGGGAGGGGCAGAGAGAGAGGGAGACACAGAATCCGAAACAGGTTCCAGGCTCTGAGCTGTCAGCACAGAGCCCGACGCGGGGCTCGAACTCACGGATCGCGAGATCATGACCTGAGCTGAAGTCAGCCACTTAACCGACTGAGCCACCCAGGCGCCCCAGATACACTTTTTTTTAAAAAACAAATGCCTCGTTCCTAGTTTTCCCCCTCAATGTTAATTTATGGCCTTACTGCCTATTACTAATAAGTCATTTTTACCAGTATCGGTAACTTGATAATTTATAAAACACCTTTAGATACGTTACCACATGTAATTCTTGCCATTAATCTAAAAGGAACACCCATTTTGGAGATTAACAAAATGAAAAAAAACAAAAACAAAAACAAAAACAGAGGGTCAGGGAAGGGAAGCGATTTACCCAAGGAGTCTCTACTAGTTTTCTATTGCTGCGTAATAAGTTGTCAGGGCGCATGGGTGGTTTAGTCAGTTGACTGTCCGATTTCAGCTCAGGTCATGATCTCACGGTTCGTGGGTTCAAGCCCCGCATCAGGCTCTGTGCTGACAGCTCAGAGCCTGAAGCCTGCTTCAGATTGTGTGTCTCCCTCTCTCTCTGCCCCTCCCCTGCTCATGATCTGTCTCTATCTCTCAAAAATGAAATACTCTCAAAAATAAAATAAACATTGAAAGAAATTGAAAGTAAATAAATAAATTATAAACTTAGCTTAAAATAGCACAAATCTATTAGATCAAAGTGTCTGTGCATCAAGAGTCTAGCTGGGCACAAGTTCACTGGGCCTTCTGCCCTGAAATCAAGATGCTGGCAGAGGCTGCAGTCTCATGTGAGGTTGGGATTCTCTTCCAAGCTCACACAGTTGCTAGAAGAACTTGGTTCCTTGCAATTTTAGGGCAAAGGTTCCTATTTTCTTGCTATTAATCAGAGGTCAGCGTTACCTCCTAGAGGCCTTCGTTGGGTCCTAGACACACGGCCATCTTACAATAATGGCAGGTTACTTCTTCAAAGCCAGTGGTTTTGAGGGAGTCTCATATAATGTAATATAATTAGAGTACCTATCCCAGGACCCTCGCCATTGAATACAACTTTTCAAGGGAGCCACTCTCCAACACATACACATGGGGATCATACAAGGTGTGTACACCAGAGGACAGGAATCTTGGGGGCCATATCAGGGCTCTGCCCTCCATATATCTGCACATCAGTTACAAGGATCAGAATTCAGATCGAGCTGATCCAACAGTATTCCATGCGAGCTGAAGAGATGGGGTATCAGGAGCCTTGAGCTCCTACACACCTGCCCTTTATCACACCCATTTCTCTTCCCCTGCCCCCCCAAAGAGGACATAGCTGAAATATGTTCAGCAAGACCAAGATCAAGCAACTTGATCTTGGTTGGGACCAGTCTGATATAGGCCAGGAAGGTATCCTGAGTGCCAGAGAACAGCACCACTGAAGATGACATTCTCCTGAGTTGCTGAAGTATCTTTTCACCTTGTACACAGATAAAGGTAGGCCTGTTTGTTTGTAGCTGCCAAGTCCCTTTGGAAGCTGACATCCTTTGCTTCTTCACTTCATAATCTTCCTAGTGACTGTGTTCAGAGCACAACACTGTGCCTGCCCTCCCCCATGTCCAATCGTAGTTTGTTCGGAGGTTCTTTTTCCACGTCCAGCAATTCTAAGTCATCTTATGGCAAGGCTCCATCCCCTGGGATTGTCCTACTGGGGAAGTCATCACTAGCTGTCCAACAGTACTTGTTCGCTCCTTTACAGGCACGAAGCTAAATATTTCCCAGGCTCCCTTGAGTTAGGTATGGCCACAGGGCTCAGATCTCTCCAGTGCAATGTGAGCAGAAGCAATGTGGGCCACTTCCTGCCCTGGCCAATAAAAAAATCTCCACACTTGTTCCTCTATGTTCTTCCCCTCTATCTGGCTAGTTGTAGATGATGATGAGGTCTTCAGGCATGAAGAAGCCACAGATGGGAGGAACCCATGGTTGGGAAGAAAGTAGTTCCCTCAACCTGAGCACTCTTTCAGAATACTTACATAAGAAAAATGCAGTCTTCTATGGTGTTGAGACATTTCTTATTTAGGTCTATTTGTTACCTTAGCTTAACTTATCCTAACACCCTCTCTTCTGCTTCCACGGCTCGTAGCCCAGTGCCCATCACAGAGTAATAAGCATTTGGTCAAAGAACGAGTAAGTGGATATTTGCACCCATTCAGAATCCTGCCATCTTCTATTTATTTTCTTCTTGCAACCCAACATAATTTTATCATAGCAAACAATGAATGCTCTAGAACCTTTAGTGCTGGTATTTAATGTTCTTTGTATTGATCATAGATGACCTTGATGTTACATTGAATTTCTTGATCAATTCCATAACCTGAAAGGCATTTTCTTGTTTGGGGACTAACTGGAAAACATGAGCAGAACTGTTGTGGCATGTTGCCAACCAAGAATTTTTATTTCAATTTGGACTCTTCTGGTTTATAGTAATAACAGATATAATTTCTCAAGTGCCTAAAATACGCCAGGTGATAGGTAGATAGATAGATAGATAGTCTGACATATGTACACACACATATATATACATATATTCTGTGTGTGTGTGTGTGTGTGTGTGTGTGGTGGTGGTGGAGGGTTTAGAGAGTTTTAAAATTTCATTTCATTTCTTGAGGCTTTTCTGTCATACATGCATCTTCTTAATCTGAACAATGAACTCACAATACTGATACTATTATCAATTATGCCCATGATATAGATAAGAACTAAGACTCAGAAGCTGAGCTTATGCAGCGTTAAAGTTGGTAGGTGGAAAAGCAGGCCTCAGACCCAGGTTCTGTTTCCCCTCTCCATACAGACTTCTGTCTATGACTGTCTCCACTTCAGGGTTTTCGTGCCACTAAGCCAGTCTGCCTTCTTCACCAGGAGTAATAGAGTCACCACTAGCCCAAGTGGCACCTTTGTACAAATTAGAACAAAGCTCCCCTTCATTAAGATACCTTGCTGCTTTCTGCCAGAAATTGGTTGCAACAAATATACAACTCTTCTATATCTATAATGTTCATGATGATGCTCCCTAGATTGTTCAGTGTTCAACCTACACAACAGCGTGAGATTGTCCTGGGGGAAGAATAGCAAACTGTCATAGAGAGTGTGATCTCAATTTTAATATGATTGATTTCTACTGCTGAGTCTTGGGGCCCAAGGGACACTTGTATTTTGTGGAAGTTTTGTGGTTCTCTGTCTCCCTATTCTGGTCTAAACCTGCTTACAGAGGACTCAAGGAGAGAACTACCTTATTGTTTCTCTTGGCATGCGTTCCTTTACTTACCTGTGAACGAACTCTGGGTCCTCAGGAGTAGCAACCCAGACCATGCAGTCGATTTTACTTCTGCCAGAAATGCGGTGGCTCCAAGAGTACAGACCTTAGGCAAGTATAGGAGGGAAGCAGCTGCTGGTGGGCTGGCAGAGCTGGGAGCCACAGAGGGAGTGGCAAATGCAGCCCAGCCATCCTTCAAGATTCTCTCTTGATCTGGAGATCACAGTGTTCCACCTTTATTGTGCAAACTGGAAAGAGAAACGGAGGGATAAAGGCTCATCGGAACATTCGTGAAATTAACCAAACAGATATTTGTGCTCTAGGACAGTGCCTCAGGAGGAGCCTGAGAAGAGAGGGGGAGGTGGTGTTAAACACTAAGCGTCCCCAGGGGCTTGAAGGATCCAGGGAGGTATAATTCCCAGATGCTGCTGCCAATATTAGTAATTAACAGTGTTGCTTGATTTGGTCTTTTGTTGCATGTGGATTTTCCTGCTTCAGGGAGGAATTGCTTCAGAGTGGAATGGATTATTAAAGTTAACTTTGGGTCCTTTGGAAGGAGGCTTAGGGCTGTAACATCTGGATGATCATCAGTTACCAAAGGTTACTTAGTCTCTGTGAGCCTCTCTTTTCTCAGGTGTGTAATGGGAAAAGTTAATGGTACCTACTTTGCAGGGTTGTTGAAAGAACCCAGTGAGAAAGTTCCTGTAAAGCATTTATTTATCTAAGTGCCTAGCATTGAGCGAGCACTCAGTAAATAATAGTGATGATGATGATCAATGTATCAATAATATAAAAAATATTACACCTACCTCTCCCAAGAGTGACAAGATATTTCTCTCCCAGTCATTCCATTCAGCAAAGTTTCCTCCAAGCTCGACACTTAACACCTTGAAAGAAATTCTGCAGGGAAGACAAACTGTAGAGAAGAATTAATTTGGTGACATAAATTTGTGTGCGCTCTCACTCCGCCTGCCATGACTGTGCCCTCTAGTTCTCCTCTTCTGGATTGTGGCAGTAATTCTAACAGAACCCAGTCTTCTGAGCCTAAGAGATAACAAAGAAATAACCAGTTCCACTACAGGGGGTGGGGGGGGGAGTTTAGACAAAGACTCTGATTTTTAAATTGTGCAGATGCCTTTGGACCTGGGACCCTGCGTTTCCCACTTGCTCGCTCCTACACTTCTGCTGTCATAGCTGGATTTAGACACAGGGCTGTGTACACACAGGAAGAAAGAGAACCTGTGAGTCTGGATTCAGCCAGGAAAGGTGAAGCTGGGCTTGGATCTGATAGCACCCCAGTTTCTATCCCTGTTTACTTCTCTTTCACTGGGAAACAAGTCCTCAGGGAAAAGAAGAGAGTCAGACTGGAATTTTTTTAATTAATTTTAAAGTCCAATATGATGTAAATGCGCTTATACAAATGACTACATATTTAGGTAGGATGATACATGGGGCAACAAAACAGGAGGATGAAGGTGGAGAAGGACACTCCTACAACTAAGTAACGATGAGCTTTAAATAGTCCCGAGCTGCCCCACATGGCTGTGTAGGCTATGGGGTGTGCCACCTACACAACTGTACATGGTGATCCTGAAAGAGTCTGAAATCCCCTCCTGTTTGACAAATGGCAAAGTCACACCCAGCCAGACCATCCTTGAAGTTACCCATGTGCCTTTCCCAGGCTGCTCTGATCAGATTGCAGGTCCTGCCGGGATAAATGCAAATAATTGCATGTTACGTTCATATATCATATCCCAGTCTGTCTTTATGTCCTATGTGTGATCCCACACACGTGATGGTATCATGCATGATAGGTATGTGGTATGACCTCATTTTTTAAGGGGGAAGAAAGTTATTTGAAGCTTGAGTAAACGTCTTAGGAAATTCCAGTCCGTAGGCTTTTTGTTTGTTTGATGTTTTCGCCTCTCTCTTCAGTAGTTTGATCTTGAGGTTAATATTAAAAGGATGTTATAAAGACTTCTACAAAGATCTCAAAGATGAGAAAAGGAGGGATGCTTTCTGGGTCAGGCTGAGTTTGTTTTGAAAACAGAGCCCGTGTAAAGTTTGGTGATGGGATAATGAAACAGAGAGAAGCAAGGGGTTAACAGTGTGGAAGAGGGTTTGGGGGCTTGGTGATGGGGCGATGGAAATAAGAATGGCTCCACTTGAAGCGGGAGGAGGGAGGTTGCTAGGCAACTTCCCAGGGCAGAGGAGAGAAATCTTGAGGGAGGAGAGGATTTCAAAAGTGCAGTTTGTGCTGTGGGTGGCTATCTGTGGCCGGAACAAACAGACCCGAGAGGTGGGTCACACCTAGTTGGCAGCCGGCTGTTCATCCCGGGCTGCTTCCTGCATAATAAACACTCAGGAAGAGTCAAGGGCACAGAGCCCCAGGAGAAGTATGGCAAACAGTCTGATTGGCTGCCAGGTACAAAATACAAATGAAAGCCATTTATTCTAGAATTTGTGCCACGGAAGAGATGATGACATGGCCAAGGGGACCAAGATCTGTGGTTTAAACATGTATTCACTGAGGGCCAACTGGGTACCTGGCACTGTGTTCCCCCGCTGGGAGGAAACAGAGGTAAAGTAGACACGATCCTTGTCCACAGGCAGCTCCTATCTCATGGAACAGAGAGGCCTGAAGACATGTGCATTGCTAACCAGCTGGAGTCATATAAAACAAAGCTGAATAATTAAGCACCAGGGTTCAAGATCCCAGTCTACATCACACTAGCTGTGTGACCTTAATCTCTCAATTATAAAACACAAATGATAAGAGTACCTATGTCACAGGGTTGCTATGAGAACTGAATGCATTGACAGTTGTTAAGTGCTGAGGATACCGTCTCACGAACAGTAGGGTTTGTTAAGTGGGCTCTGAACAGAGATAAGGAACCAGGGCTATTAGTGCAGTATTGAATGTGGCGCCAACCCCTTTCCATATACACATTTAAAAAACATTAATGTTTTTTTTAATTTTTTATTGTTTTTTCAATATATGAAGTTTATTGTCAAATTGGTTTCCATATAACACCCAGTGCTCATCCCAACAGGTGCCCTCCTCAATACCCATCACCCACCCTCCCCTCCCTCCCACCCCCATCAACCCTCAGTTTGTTCTCAGTTTTCAAGAGTCTCTTATGCTTTGGCTCTCTTCCACTCTAACCTCTTTTTTTTTTTCCTTCCCCTCCCCCATGGAACATTAATGTTTTTTTAACTTATTTTTGAGAGAGCACAAGTGAGGGAGGGGCGGAGAGAAAAGAGGACGGAGGATTTGAGGCAGGCTCTGTGCTGAGAGCGGCGAGCCTGATGTGGGGCTCCAACTCATGGACCCCAAGATCATGACCCGAGCCGAAGTCAGACACTCAACCAACTGAGCCCCCGGGTGCCCTCACACATGCATTTTTATAAACAGGGTGCCCAGCTGGGGTACCTCTGCGATGCCTCTCAACTGTTCTATCAAGTGGTTCTTTGATTATCCTTCTGAGTGCTGCACGTCACTGTAAGACACCTTCTCTGGAGGAAGGAAGTCGTGTCTCTCAAAACCAGATACGCAGCATAGGTAGATCTGAGTATGAAGAGTCAGCCATTGGTGCACTCAGTCCTCCCTCTTCTTTGCTTTAGAATACAGGCCAGTCATGGTGCATTTCCTTCGCCATCAATAGCTCATCTGTCTGCACAGGGTCCATTTCCTTTCCTTCTCCATCTACCAAACCCCTAGTTGTCCCACCTAGCAAGGCTGCCTCCAGCTCTCCCTGGAGATTCGCTCATATGTCCCAAAATGCACACATTGGAATATTTGCATTTCCTCCCTTCCTGCCAGGTAAGCATGTTGTCTGTGGAACAAAAGTATACTTAGACCACATATCAGTACATGATATTCCTTATTGTCCCAGCCATGTCCCTGCAAGCGCTCCCGTGACACTTGGCTGGCAGGACCCAGAGCCAGCCAACTGCCATGGATAGAGACGAGCCAGAATGTCAGCTGTACAACAGATAGGGTATTTATGGCACACTTAGCAAAAGAAAGAGAGAGGGAAAATGTCAGAAAAGAGGCAGAGGGAAAGTCCTGAAAACTCACATCTTCTGCCCGCCAAGCTGCCTCACACCCACCCTCTATTCTGTCCCATAGCCATGAGGGGCCATTACTCCGGTGTCCCAGTTGCCCAGGGCCACTCTGACTAATAGCACTCACTCCAACCTCAGGATTTACCAGGAAAGAGAAAATTATCAGACTACAGAAAGTCTCAGCGTTCGGCCCCACGGGAACTGTTTTGGTCAATCCAGATAAAGGCTGAGATTCAGAGTTCTCTCACTTGATTTCAAGCTCGGGGGCATTCAACTGGGGATGTGTAGAAATCTCTCTATTAATGCCTTACTCCTGTGGTAAACCATAATTTTCATGTTTAAGTACCAGGGCCTCTTCGGGGAGATAGTAAAATGCTACAGTCCCTCCCTGTGCACAGACTCTTTTTGGGCCGTATGTGGTCTGCTGACTATCTCCATCCTTGCCCATATGTTAAGCTGGCCTGAGGCCCACTTACGAGTTTGTTTGACCCTTGACCTCAGGCACACATCCAAGGCCACATGGGCTTAGATGGCCGGTCTGAGTAATGCCGGAGGTACCATCTGTCCTGCAGGAAGACCATCTTCTGTGTCAGTCCTAAAGCATTGGCTCCATATTTTAATCACAGCTGGGAACTGCTATTTGCCAAAATGAAAGATACCTGAACGGTAAGGCCAAGAAGACACATGATTCCGGGGGCAACTTTAAATATTAGCAAGAAGTTTCCAGCCGCAGGAGGATTTCCTGGACAAAAATACGATAATAACCAAAGAGTAATAAATAAAAATTAGAACGCTGCTCAAGAATAAGGAATTGCCAGACGCTTAGAAACACCCAGAAACTTTTCTGTACCTTGGGGAATAACTCAGCAAAGTGTTTTCTCAAAAATCACAACTACTCAGAAAGTCTTTTAAAGTCTTCTTCATGGATCATTTGCATTGAGGGCAATGTGTCCCATCTTTCCTTATCTCAGAATATGCCCTGGTTTCTCCCAGGGAAATCTGAAACTCCAGTATTTCAAGCAATATCTAGAAGTCGTGGAAGGGAAGTGACTACCACTGCTTACTTAATCCCTGGAATGAGAGAATTGAAAGACGTTTCTCTGCTCCAAAGACCTATGGGCAGTATTGGAAGTAATTGCTGGAAAAGCCATTTTTAAAACAATCCCTAACGTGTATATATTAAATGAGTTTATTGAACATGACTGGCCACAAGCAGAAAGTAACTTGGTTCCTTCCTGCAAGTGCCCCCTTAGAGCCCACTGTGCCCTTGCTCCTCCCCCACCCTGAGTAACACCCTGGCAGGTTTTATAGCCTTCCCAGTCCCTCTCAGACACTAACCGTTCTGGGCCAGACCAATGCAATCTTTCACCCATATTTTCATTTTTAACTTGTGTATATTTTTCCCTTGTGTGTTTATTTTTTCCTCCACTTGGGCCTGCCTTAGATAGGGAATTTACTGGGGGAAAGCAGGAAGAAGAGCCTTGAACATCTCAGTCAGGAGGGAGGAAGCCTTCTCTCTCCTTACCTTCCTTTCCAACTCATTGTGTCTGGTTCAAGACCCTCAGACTTGAGCTCAGAGTAAGAAGGATTAGAGGAAAGAGTTTGAAAGACCTGCAGAGATGCAATCCAGTGTGGGTTCTCACCGAGAATAGACCTACTATAGCGTAATGAAGAAATAAAAGCACAAAGATGGTACCTCATTTGACCAAATTAGAAAATGGATTTGAATCTGGGTAATCCAACTCTGGGGTCCAATGGCAAAAGGAGAAGCTGTTCCTTTTGACTTGAGTGATGCCCCCATGTTGCCCCTTATAACCTTCCCAGACATCCAACATCGCCCCACTTTCACACCACACATCGTCTGCTAGGATTTCCTTGCCATGCCCAGTGGTCCTCCCTGCCAGGGTCCCTTTTGAGATGACTGTCTGTTGGATTTCTTCTTCAGTGCAGTCAAGACTGGTGCTCAGGTAACCACAGTTCGGAGCATTCAGCTATTTGTCAAGCAGTCTTTTCTTCTTACTCTGTGGCTGGCCAGCTGCTCAGCCAGTCTCTAGCCTTTAGATTTTCAGACATGCATGAGGAACGAGCCCCCAGATGTCCAGGGACACATGTCAACCCCCCTGAAACTTTCTCTTGGCTCACATAGCTTCATGTGAGGGGAAACTCCCCGCATCCTGGCAATCCTCTCCAGAGAAATTCCCTCTCTCTGATTTTTTCCTCTTCTTACATACCCCAAAGTGGGCTGTGAGCTAAGAGTCACAAAATCTACTTCACAAGCTCTTAGCATTTCTTCTCTGGTGGCCTGACATCTACTGTTCTTAGCCTTGTGGGGCTTCAGCCAAAACTGAAAACACAGAAAGAACATAAACAGCCACGTTTAACATCCTGTAATACACGCCAGGTAATACTCTGTAATGCATAACTCTGTTCTTCAGGTTCTTCTTCCTCCACATTAATTAATTAATGTAATTAATAATAATTAATGCAATTAAGTGATTAATGGAAGGAAGGATGGAGGGAGAGACAAAAAAGGACAGAAAGAAGGAAAAAGATAAAATGAAAGAAAGAGGAAAAAAAGAGATAAAGGAGAGAGAGAGAGAAAAGGACCAGATTGAGCATTGACCGATCGATGTAACTAACTTGTGATACCAAGCCCTCTTTGTGTATAATACATAATAGTTTATGAGGTTCTTTGTAGACTCTTTTAACAAATTTTTAAGAAAGATGTTATTACCATTTTACAGATAAGGAAATGAAGAGGAACCTCAGGGTATGTCTAACTTTCAGAAGTGCTCACAAATGGAGGAGACAGCCCTTCAGCAGATTGTTATTATTCTGCAATTAACAAACATTTGAAGCCTTGTCTATACTTGGTGCCTAGGCTCCTGCACACCCCTGGTTCTTCTTCTCTCTCTGGCCATGCCTCTTAATCTTGCTGATTTTCCCTCATCTTCCCAACCTCTAAACACCTCTAAGCTTAGGCCTTAGATCCCTCTGCTGTCCTACCTCCACTCACCCTCTGGTTAACCTCATCTGGAGTGGTGGGTTTTTGTGTGATCTAACTACTGGTGGCTCCCAAAGTTACCTCTCTAGTCTGAACCTCTCCACTTTCCAGCTGCGTACTTGCTCTCTCAAGCATTAGATGTCCAAAGCTGGACTGCTGTCATTCTGCCCTGAACTTACTTCTTTTTACAGTCTTCCTCAATGTGGTTACTGACAAGTCCATTCTTGTACTTGGCTCAGAAGACACCTTAAAGGCGTGTCTGAATCCTTTCTTTCTCTCATGTCCTGTATCTCCAATCCATTAGAAAGTCCTTCAAAGTGTATCCAGAATCCAACTACCTCTTACCACCTCACTACTACATCTTGGCCCAAGTCACCCCCATCCCACCCGGGCACCACAGTAACCCCCTGATTGGTCATCCTGCTTCTGCCCTGGCCTCTTGAGTTTACTATCCATATAGCAGCCCAGAGTCTGATCCTTTTCTTAAATTTTTTACTTGTGTAGAGTTGACACACAGCGTTACGTTGGTTTCAGGTGTACAACATAGTGATTCAGCTTCTCTCTCTATTATGCTGTGCTCACCTCAAGTCACCATACAATGCTATTACAGTATCATTGACTGTATTCCCTCTACAATGCCTTTTATTCCTGTGACTTATTAGTTCCCTAATTGGAAGCCTAAGTCTCCCTTTCCCCTTCACCCATTTTTCCCAACACCCCATCCACCTCCCCTCTGGCAACCATCAGTTTGGTCTCTGCATCGATAGTTCTGGTTCTGCTTTCTGCTTGTTTTTTCATTTGTTCTTTTAGATTCCACTTATGAGCGAGATCATGTGCTATTTATCTTACTTCACTTAGCAAAACACCCTCTGGGTCCATCCATGTGGTCTCAAATGGTATCATCTCATCTTTTTTAAATACTGGATAATATTCCTTTATATATATCTACTACATCTTCCTTATCCATTTACTTATCTGTGAATATACTTAGGTTACGTCCACATCTTGGCTGTTGTAAATAATGCTGCCAGAAGCATAGGGGTGCATATTATCTTTTCAAATTAGTGTTTTCATTTTCTTTGGGCAAATACCCAGTAATGGAATTATTGGATGGTATAGTATTTCTATTTCCAATTTTTTGGGCAACGTCTACACTGTTTTCCACAGCGGCTGCGCCAGTTTGCATTCCCACCAGCAGTGTATGAGTAGTCCCTATTCTCCACATCCTCGCCAACACTTGTCATCTCTTGTCTTTTTTATTTTAGCCATTCTTTTTTTTAAGTTTATTTATTTATTTTGAGAGAGACAGAGAGAGTGTGAGGGAGGGAGGGGGGCAGAAAGAGGGAGAATCTCAAGCAAGCCCCGTGCTGCCATCAGCGCAGAGCCCGACAAGTGTCTTGAACTCACAAAACTGTGAGCTCATGACCTGAGCCGAAACCGAGAGTTAAACGTTCAACACACCGATCCACCCAGGCGCCCCTTTATTGTATCCATTCTGACAGGTGTAAGGTGATATCTCATTGTCACAACCATAATGCAAATCAGAATCTGGTGCTTTTGAAATGCGAGTCAGATCATGCCAGAAATCTGCAGAAACCTCCCCCTGCCTAATGGTTTTTCCTCATACTTGGAGTAAAACCCAAATCCTTTGGTGACCTATAGCCCCATGTGCTGACTAGGAGCTTCCTCGCCAACCCCCTCTTCTACCATTTGCTTCCCTTCACATGCTGCAGCTGCCCCGGCCTCCCCTATCCCTTGAACATGGCACATATGCCCCCATCTGACCACTGTGCATGCATTCCCTCTATCAGAAATGCTCTCGTCCCACACAATCACATAGCATCAGGCCTTTACTTAAAAGTCACCTTCTTGATGGACTACCTCTGCCACTCAATCTGTATCAGCCATCAGTATACCACATCTCAGATCCTCTCGGTCTCTCCTGTTTCCAGGGCTCTTGGCCACCAGTTTTGTCCTGGTTGCCACTGTAGCACCCGACCCAATGGGGGCTCCCACCATCGTCATGCGGACGCAATCCAGCACCACCTCCCCTCATGCCCACACCATATGCCTCTTGACTCACACTTCGGGGCTCCCCTACCTGTGCAAGGTAGCAGATGTCACAGGACCTGCTTGCTGCCCGCATCATATGCAACCCAGAATTGCAGAAGATAATGCCCCAACGAGATAAAGGATCACACATCAAAGTCTTCTCCCTTCCTCACTTCAGACAGAATCGAATGGTTCTTATGGCCTCTTGGAAGTCAGTCCTGTGGGACATAGAGATCAGTTGCACTTGACTCCAAGCAGTGACTACCGTGGAATGCATCCTTGCATTGATTCTCCCCCCTCTCCTGCCTACCAGTCCTGTCCCTTGCTCTTGCTTCCCCAGAATTTTCTTACCATTAAAGCACATAAGCCTTAGTTATAAGTGCTCTGTTCTGTGAGGTACACTTTCTAAATTTGTGAGCTCCTTGCCAACACACACACACACACACACACACACACACCTCTTCCTATCTCCTCGACTTTATTTTTCATCTCAGCCCTTACCATAATATACTATACCATATATGTTTACTAATTTATTTCATTTACTGTTTGTCTCCTTGTCAAAATATAATCTTCATGATTTTTTTCTATTTTGTTTGCTGTTGCATCCCTAGCATCTAAAATGCAGTAGTTGCTCAATAAATATTTGTGGAATGAATAACTGAATATGAAAAGGAGCTCAATCTGAAAAACAACAGCAACACGAAACCAATGTATACATACCACTGACAGGGAGGAAGTAACTGCCTAAATGCAGAACAGAACTGGAGACCATGCTGTGCAGAGGGCCTCATGGGAAAGACGTGGACATCAATGACAGGCTAATTATTGCATATCCCAGTGGGGGAGACCATCTGGGGGTCCTACAATGAAGTGGCACTACAATCATTTATGGTTTGTGTTTACGAAACTGAATAAAACTAGCTTCAAGCATCTTGAAAGAAACATATTTTGCTTTCATCTCTATTGATAGTTTCAAAATTTCTAATGTAGATCCAATTTGTATTGTTTTACATTTGGGAGTAAAATATACTGTGACTTCAGATAACATCTCTGCTGCTTAAAAACCAAATCCTAGTAGTTCTGTGATGTTCCACTTGCATTTTATCCAGAAAATCACCTTTCATGAGAAGAAAATGCTAAAACGTATCAAATGTTCCGCAGATTCAAGGCCGATATAAATAAATTTCGAATGGGAGAATTCACTTCACACGTCGCCCATGTGGGATCAGGAGTTATCCTGCCTTTCACATCCCCTGCCAAGGCAAACAGAGGTGCCTTTCTGATCAGTTTGGAAATCAGCCATGTCAAGAGGCTTTTATAGCAGTCAAGCAATATTTATTTGAAATACAGACTGCCTATGAAATATCTAAAATTACTTATCTACTGGAAACAAGATCAATACAGAACAAAAGTACATTGTTAGTGACTCTGAATCTACAGAACACTTTATCTTGAGTACAATATACTGCACCAGGAAAGTTTCTAATGAGGGAATTAGTGCACTTCTAAAGAAAAGAAAACCTGTCACGGCTAGGGTTTCAAATTGCTATGGCGGAAAAATCTACAGACACAGTATATCCAGGTTTCAGGAAGACGTTTGACTAAGTCAGTCATGATACCCTCTCACGGACAACAAGGAGAAATGAAGATCTTCTTCATCTAGCTGGTGTGAGGGTCGCAGGGAGAAAAAAAAATGATTATTATTATTAGTTTATATAATTCAATTCTTGGTGGAGAATTGCTGTTCTGTAAGTGGTAGTTATTATTAGTAATTTTATATATTAGCCCCCGAAATTGAAGTACTAACTGAAGACCTATCATGTATAATTTGAGTTAAATGCATCCGGTACCACCTGGAGGGCAGAACTGGGTTTGTCACATCCCAGCTGAAGGGCTAAGTCAGAGTGTAAGATTGGGGTAAGTCTAAATCTGGGACCCTTGCACATTGGTAGGTGACATTGGTGTCAGGAGCATGACTGGCCTGGGACAAGACCAGGTAAGAGCTTTTGGTCAGAAAACAGTCAAGCAGATCAGTGGTTGCCTGGAGACGGGAGGTGGAAGGGAGGGACAGCTAAGGAGCACAGGGAAACTTTTGGGAGTTATCTTGATTGTGGTGACAGTTTCATGGATGTAAATGTACATCAAAACTCATGTTTGTGTGTATCACTTACACCTCAGTAAAGATGGAAAGCAGAGGATAAGAAGGGGGAGAAAAGGGAAGGAGAAAAGAAGTTAATGGTCACTCCAGCATGAGATGGAAGTTAATAGAGCTGAAAGCAATGCAACCGTGCAGACATGACCCCAGTGTTCTGATGTCAGGTCACGACTGAGGGAAACATTACTGGGTGAGCAAGATGACTGTGTCTCTGACACCTGGTACGGCTTGATGCTTTTTCCTTGCAGATTTCTTCATGCCCCCTGGCACTTAAAAGGCACTTTAATCAGATCCAGGAAATGGAACTTACTGAGTACCATATTCAAGTACAGTATCAGAAATGGTTGTCTTGGGAGATGGTGAGTGCCAATCACTGGCAGGGTTGAAAGGAATGTTGGGCAGTCACCTGCCAGATACACCAAATGATGCTGCCTAATCACCTAGGAAGCTGGAGAAAATACTGCCCCTCCCCCCACCACACCGCCAACTCCTATCCCTGCCAAGTATCCAGGGGGTGGAAACTGAACAGCTTTTTTTTTTTCTTTAACTGCCCAGGAAATGCTGAGGCAGCCTATGTTTGGGATCTGCTGCTGCTGTATACTTGGACTCAATTATCACTATCGTTCTTTTTAAGTTTTTATGATCCAGTGAATGCCCAGAAAAAAAAAAAAAAAAAAAAAAAAAACAAGAAAAATTATTTCTAAGTGTGGGAACCCCAAGGTCCTGATTCCAACAGCAACAAACATGTGTAAATAGCTTAGCCTATCGAAACCATATTCATCCCTGAAGACTTGGTGAATGTGTCCCCTCCTCCTGCCCTCTTCCTAAGGCCCCTGTAGCCTCTTCTGTCTCCTCTGAACTATCCATAGCACCAGAAATCTCAGCTTTTGTTTTATTTATTTATTTTTTTTAATTTTTTTTTCAACGTTTTTTTTTTTTTATTTTTTATTTATTTTTGGGACAGAGAGAGACAGAGCATGAACGGGGGAGGGGCAGAGAGAGAGGGAGACACAGAATCGGAAACAGGCTCCAGGCTCCGAGCCATCAGCCCAGAGCCCGACGCAGGGCTCGAACTCCCGGACCGCGAGATCGTGACCTGGCTGAAGTCGGACGCTTAACCGACTGCGCCACCCAGGCGCCCCTCAGCTTTTGTTTTAAAGGAAGAGGAGAAGCAGAAGTCACTTCTCTTGTGTTGTCTTGTATTGTCTATTAGGGGATTCAATAGACCCAATTAATAATGTCCTGCATGCACAGCAAGTTACAAAGCAGTTGAGAAATCAAACAAAGCAAAGAGTCGTAGGGAGACCACTGCAGCATCTTCAATACTGAGAAATCTGCTATTAGACCAGCAGAATTCACAGCATAGTCCCATCACAGGCAGTGCTGGGACAGGTTTTCTCTATAAGGCAGAGGCTGCCTTTCACAATTTGTGTCACAGCGAAGTAGAGCAAAGCAAGTGCCTCCTGTGAGCAGCCTAGCTCCCAAGGAGAAGGGGAAGTGAAGGGGTTTGGCTCTGTGTACCCAGTTTCTCCTTCATAATTTTCCAATTAGAATACGTTCTTCCTCTTCTTCTGAGAGGGTTAGGTAGGGAGAAGCCAGCAGGGTTACGTGATGGACTTTCTCCATGTGAGATGAGCCCCCCAGAGTGGGAAGGAAGCCTTCCTGCCTTCCCCAACACTTTCTTTTTCCTCTCTTGTATATGTCTTGTCTTCTCAATGGACTTGTAAACCAAGCAAACACAGGGATTATGCATTATCTTCTTTAGATGCTTTCTCCAAAATGGCAGGAGCTGTGCTGGGCATATTATGGATATTCAGGACAAAGAACACAGGAACAATTAACAGAGACAGGGAAGAGAAAGGGGAAAATTTATGATGGTGATTCATAAGTGTACCTTAGAGATGAGTGAAGCATGAGTGGTTAAGGGCTTTTAACTCAAAAGGCAGATGGCCTGAGTTCAAGTTCTGCTTCCACCCTTAACTAGTTTCACTGGAAACGTTGCCTAAATTCTTTCATCTATACCCACCATACAAAGTTATTGTGAGCATTGAATAGATTTTGGCCTGTCAATAGGTTAGAACAGGGTAGGTAAATTATGGCCTATATTCAATCGACCTAATGCCTGTTTTGTAAATAAAGCTTTATTGGAAGCCAGCCACACCCATTCATTTATATACTGCCTTCAGCTGCTTTTACACTACAATGGCAGAGTTTAGCTGAAACAGATCTTACGACCCATAAAGCCTGAAATACTTACTATCCTTTATAGAAAACGTTTGCTGACCAATCCTGGCTTAGAATACAAGAGCTCCATTCTTTATCCCTAAGAAGTAGAAGACTCAGTACATGTGTCACCTTCTCTTTAGGGTAGTCATCACTTTTTACAGTTAGACTTCAGTACTTCCTCCCTTTTGTCATTCCATAGCACCCAACCTACTTTTATAACATTTTCTACAGAGGATTGTCTCACTGGTCTTGGCTTCCTCCATTGAACACTGAGATTCTCCAGACTGGGGCTGTGTCTTATTCACCGCTCTAGCCTAGTGCTTTGGAAAGAATTGATCCCCAGGAAATGCTTGCTCAACCAGAAATAGATACACACAATAGAAACTCTCAGAAATAAATGGCTGTAAACCTACTGAGTGACAAAGGCTAGAGTCCTGAGCAATTCTCTCTGGACTTTGACCCCACTGCCATGACTGTGGCAGAGTTTCAGGCCCTCACCTTTGCCTCCTTATCTTTCTTCTCTTATTTCCCAATGTCTGGCTGAGGTGGTGCTGGAACAGTGGCAGCTCTGCCCCCATTGATCAGCTTACAATCTGCAACTGACATCCCTTTTCATTCCTTGTGAGGTCATCAGCCTTCCCTCCAACCCTCAGAAGTCCATGCCAAGACATGGCAGCCAAGAGGGCATCATCAGTCTTTGCACTGATGTTCCCTGCGGGAGCTGAAGAATGTTCCCACCCTTGCATTCCACAGCAGGTGTGCGGGGGCATTCTTATCATGCTTCTTGTAGAGCTGCATCTGCTCCCAGTTTTCAGAGCTTCTGATCATTTTCATGACAAAATGTTAGGCTATATTTATCCATCACATCACCAAAGCTGGCCTTGAAATTTCTGACCAGAAAACATTTGAGCTGTACTGTTAACGAGCTCAGTGACCTTGGCACCTCCCTGATCCTTGACTTCTTCCTCTGTAAAAGGAGGGGAGATGGTCACTAGCCCCCCCACCCCGACTCTAACATTGAGTGCCTCTGTAAGGTCACATGAACCTTCAGTGCTAGAAATTCCATTAAACTGGATTAGCAGCTGGTTGAGGCACTGACCTGTTTGAGGGGTAGGTGGTAGGTAGCTGGACGCCACCACCTGTGAAGTCCCCCGCCTGTAGGATGCTGACCTCTTGTCCTCCCACTGACAAGATCTTGCCCAAATTCTCGGCTCTAAGGTGAAATTTCTCAAAAAGCTTTGAGTAGCCTGAGCTTTCCCAAGGCTCCTTGGGGCTCAAAGGTGAAGTCAATGTTTGCCTCCAAGTAAGAATTCATTAGCTACTATTGCCAATCAGAGCTGTTTTCTCTGAACAGAAACGGACTCCCTGGAACTCCACAGGTCACCAGGTCAACAGCTTAACATACAGACTCTGCAAATGTTGGTGGTCTGGTCCACCAGAACTGGCAGGTAACACATAAGCTTCCTTGTCTAGCTCAGTGGTCTGGCTGTCCATCGGGGACCAGCTAAAAAGTGCCTGCCATGTCTTGCCACTTAGACTGGCCCCATCAGACATCAGATTGCAAATCTAAGATGGAGCTGGAAACTTGGAGGATATCTCTCCTGGACATTCTGGCACACTCTGTCTCCAGTATGACTTAAAGAGCTTTTTTAATTTTTTTTTTCTTATGCCATTTTTATTCCCATAGGGATCAGTAAGTAGAAATGTATTTGTAAAGTAATGGGTAAAAATGATTACTAGGTTTTTTAAATGCTCTTTCTGATGTTCCAATTCACTCAATAGTGACAGTGATACTGACAGCCACATTTATTCGTGATCCAAAGAAATCTTCTTTGCTTAATACTGCATTAAGCACTGTTTGAAAAGTAACATCCCTGTATGGCTTTCCCCACAGTGTTCAGGGCCTTTGCCACCCTGCCTCCACAGGAGCTGACAATGTTTTAGCAAAGTCGGCTCTTGATTATGGAATTCTATTTTGAGCAGAGAAACATCTCAGGATGTGCACAGGAGTCTGCCTTCCCCAGATAAATAGGCCTGAAGGAATGTCCTAGGAAGATGACGCTGGCCCAGAGTTTACTGCTGCAGCACACGTTGCTGGAACAGACTTTATTTTAACTGGGGAAAGGCCACCAAATGAGCTATTTTTAATTAAAACCCCCTAAACCTTACTTATTAAGACTTTTGCATACACTGACAGTGGAATTTTTCCTGCATGGTCCTTTAGGGAGCTGCCTCGATGACTTTGGCAGAGAAATGACATATAAATAACATTTAGGGTTATTATTATTGGGCCAGGTTCTCATCCTGGGTAACTCTCTGGGAATTCTAATGCTTAGACTTGCTTGTTCAAAATACTATATGTTTCACCTTCCCCCAAGAGCATAGGGGACGAGGTGGTGTGGGGGTTGGAAAAGGGCATCATTTGGAAGATCCATTAATTGAAGTCCATTTGAAAGTCATTCTGTACATCATTTTGAAAGTTCCCAATTTCAGGTAATTCATTCACTCCCCAAGTCTCTAGGGATGTAAGTAGCAGGCAGGTTTTATGCCCATCTCAGGAATGGAAAACAGATTGAATTGTCCCAGTGGGAGATGAGGTTCTAAAACAAGTGACGCTGACGTGCCACAGAATAAGAAACCAGGACCCTTCACAGGGAGGCTGTGTCTATAGTCAGATGGGACACCTTCAGGGGCAGAAGAGAGAGAGAGTAGACTATTAGCAAAATCTAACGGAAGAGTTTTTATTTAGAAATGTTGGTACTACATCCTAGGCTATCATCGATTCACTCAAATATTTGAGTCTGTACTGTGTGCCAGGAACTGTGCTCTGTTCCTGGGGTAAGGAAGAGGACAGGCAAGTCCCTACTCTCTAGGGTGTGGTACGGGGGAAGAGAAAGGATAAATAAGCAAAAAAGCAAGCAAACAAAGTGTAAGATAAATTCAGAGAGGTTAAAAAAAAAAAAAAGATACATTCAAGAAAAGAGTTGGGGCTCCTGGGTGGCTCAGTTGATTAAACATCCAACTCTTGATTTCAGCTCAAGTTATGATCTCAAAGTTCGTGGGATTGAGCCCCAAGTCGGGCTCTGAACTGACAGAACAGAGCCTGCTTGAGATTCTCTCTCTCTGTCTCTCTCTGCCCCTCCCCGTCTCGGTTTCTCCGAGAGGAGAAAAAAGAAAAGAAAAGAAAACAGAGACCCATGATGAAAAGTGACCAGAACGTAGGCCAATAGCAGTCTATACAATTCAGATGAAGTGAGTACAAAAGGCTTCTGGAAGGAGATAACATTTGACCTCAGACTTAAATAATGAGAAGCAGGCAGACCTGGGGAGATTTGCCTTTAGAGCTTTCTAGACAGTAGAAACAACCAGGCGCAAATTCCTCTGGGCAAGAACATGCTTGTTACATTCCAGGAGCATAAAGAAGAAATGTCCTGGTACAGCCAAGTGAACAAGGGGCAGAGTGACAGGAGGGGTAGAGAGGTGCCGGATTGCCTCTGGCCCTGGTAAAAGATTTGGATTTCATTCGAGTACAGGCAGCAATTACAGGTACAGAAGAGACTACTAGGTGGGGCGCCTGCGTGGCTCAGTTGGTTAAATGTCCACCTTTTGATTTCGGCTCAGGTCATGATCTCCTGGTTTGTGAAATCAGCCCTGTATCGAGCTCCATGCTCATAGTACAGAGCCTGCCTAGGATTCTCTCTCTCCCTCTCTCTGGCCCTCCCCCACCCCCGTCAAAATAAATAAATAAATAAATAAATAAATAAATAAACAAACAAACACTTAAAGTTATTTTTAAAAAGAAGAGACTACTGGTTGTCCTTCATATCCATTCACCCCTTCCTTTTAGTCCTAAAAACCTTGAGTTTTTATCAGCAAATGCCCACCCAGTTGGAAGGACATCTTCCAGCTGTCTTTGCATAAATAAGTCACCGTGTAATTAAGTTCTTGTCAATGAGATGTGAGCAAAAGTGGTATGTGCAACTTTCTGGCCTTGCTCTTAAAAGGATTGGGCATGTATTCTCCCCTTTTCCCCCATCTCAGTGACTAGAACACAGATGGGGCTGGTCAGCCAGCTTTGACTTTGGAGCATGAGAGTAACACCCAACACTATGGCAAACAACAAGAGAGAAGGACTCTGGGTCCCTACATGACTATATGCAGCTAGGCCACTCACCTGCCGTGAACCAGCTTCTTTCCTTTGTTTGAGCTATTGTATTTTGAGTTTCTATTACATCAGCTTAGCTTGCATCCTAATACAGAATGTTTCAGAGAGAAAGAACATGATCTGATTTATATTTCAAAGAGATCAATCTAACTGCTATGTGGACAAAGTATTGGAAGGGGGGGAAGGAGGGTGGGTTCAGTGAGACTAAAGGCCAGCCAAGAGGCCATCACAGCAATCCAAACAAAAGAGACGGAAAGTACAGATTATGGTAGCCACTCCACACACTGACAGAAGTGAATACATTTGGGATCAATTTGCAAAGTGGGACCAAAAAGATCTGGGGATGGATTGGATGGTTGGGAGGAAGGTTAAGAAAAGAATGATCAAGGTAACTCCTGGTTTAGAGTCCTTTAGCCATTTTCCCATCTCGATGAGATAGACACAGACAATAGAAGGTGGAAGGACTTGGAGCATCTCTGCCATAGGAGCTACCCCTGAGATCGCCAACTTAGAAATGATCCATACTACAATTGTCAGCCTAATAAACTTCTGTGTAGACATGGGCATCATGCCCCACATGTCAGTTAAAAATACTTAAGATTGGGCAGCTGGCTGGCTCAGGCAGTAAAGCATGTGACCCTTGATCTCAGGTCACATTTTGGTATAGGAATTACTTAAAAATAAAATCTTTAAAACAAAATTTTTTTTAATTCTTAAGATTAGGGTGACTGGGTAGCTCAGTCAGTTGAGCATCTGACCTCTGATTTCAGCTCAGGTCATGATCTCACAGTTTGTAGGACTGAGCCTCCCATCAGGCTCTGAGCTGGGCATAGAACCCTGCTTGAGATTCTCTCTCTTGCTCTGCCCCTCTCCCCCACTCGTGTGCTATAAATAAATAAACAAACAAACAAAATAGTTAAGATTATTTTGATTGCATGCAACAAAAGCCAACTCTGACTAGTTTAAGACATCAAAATAACTTTTGGAAAGATTATGATATGGCTCACAGAAACCAAGTGTAGTCCTTTTATTTTTTATTTATTTTTTTCAATATATGAAATTTATTGTCAAATTGGTTTCCATACAACACCCAGTGCTCATCCCAAAAGGTGCCCTCCTCAATACTCATCACCTACCCTCCCCTCGCTCCCACCCCCCATCAACCCTCAGTTCTCAGTTTTTAAGAGTCTCTTATGCTTTGGCTCTCTCCCACTCTAACCTCTTTTTTTTTTTTTTCTTCCCCTCCCCCATGGGTTTCTGTTAAGTTTCTCAGGATCCACCTAAGAGTGAAAACATATGGTATCTGTCTTTCTCTGTATGGCTTATTTCACTTAGCATCACACTCTCCAGTTCCATCCACGTTGCTACAAAGGGCCATATTTCATTCTTTCTCATTGCCCTGTAGTACTCCATTGTGTATATAAACCACAATTTCTTTATCCATTCATCAGTTGATGGACATTTAGGCTCTTTCCATAATTTGGCTATTGTTGAGAGTGCTGCTATAAACATTGGGGCACAAGTGCCCCTATGCATCAGCACTCCTGTATCCCTTGGGTAAATTCCTAGCAGTGCTATTGCTGGGTCATAGGGTAGGTCTATTTTTTAATTTTTTTGAGGAACCTCCACACTGTTTTCCAGAGTGGCTGCACCAATTTGCATTCCCACCAACAGTGCAAGAGGGTTCCCGTGTCTCCACATCCTCTCAAGTGTAGTCCTTTTAAACGAACTAGAGCTACACTTGTGAGCATAGACAGCATAATGTTTAATCTTGGTGGATCACTATGTCGTACACCTGAAACTAATATAACATTGTGTGTCAACTACACTCAAAAACAAAACAAAACAAACGAACGAACAAACAAATAAACAAACACCCCTGAGGACCCAACAGGAGCCAGAAAATGCTCTTAGCTCTATCCCCAAATAGACCACTTTTTCTGATTCCCTATATATGTGATGAAGGATGGTGTCTCCATGGCTTCTGAGTTTATATTACTTCTAGCAAATAGACTAAACCAATCTAGACACTCTAAGTCTCAATTCTAACCCCCTGGGAGTGAGAATTTAACTATTGCTGTTTGGGTCTAGGAGTCTGTCCAATCAACTCCAGTCAGGAGGACAGAACCAAATCATTTAAATATTGTTGCCTCCCCTCTTCCCTGGGGAAAGGGCAGGTGACAGAGAAAGGGGTCTACGAGAGCTGCGCAGACAGCCCCCCAAAGTGCCTTTCTAACACGGTCTGTATTGAATACAAATTATCAATTTCCTGAAGACACACCACTGTAGGGCCCAAAAGCTCCTTCAGAAGTATCTACCTGTAATATAGAACCAAATTGAAGTCATCCTGAGCTTGGAAATATTTTTCTTATTATTAAAGACATTTTGTACAGAACACTCCATGGTTTTCCTTGAGGACCACTGGTGGGGCTCACAGTCCTCAGGACACTTCTTCTTCCTCACCTTTGTGCTGACCACAGCGTATGTAAAACTTTTCTTGGTTTCTTCTTCTTGAGAAGGGGGTGGGCAGTTGGTTATGGATTCCACCTCTCAGAATAAGCCTCCGGGATGGCACAGCTTGTGTCCAGCTACACTGGTGTGGATGTTTAATGCTGCAGATGACCGGCCTGAGTGTGACCTACAGCCCTAATCCAGCCCTGGGCAAATCAGAGGGCTGTGGATCTTAACATTTCTTTTCCTGGAAGCATCTGCCTTTCAAGCCATTGACCCCATCTTCCTCTTCCCCCTGCCAGTCTGAAACACTCATTCTTTATTCCTGTCCAGGGATCCCTCTCCCCACTTCTCTGAATAAAGTTGAAAATTGAGCTATAAGAGCGGCTCTTTATCTGTCAGAGAAAGATAGCTAAGGATAGTTATGGGCCCCAGGCAAAGATAGGGATGCAATCTGCCTCTTAAAGGCTTGATTGGGAGGATTTGGTTGTTATTATAAAGATGCACTTTCTTTTAAAAGTTTAGACCTAAACTTCTTTTAGTCACAAGAGGTGATGTGCTTTTTTTTCTTTCTTTTGTAACTTAAGAGGTTTTTTAGTTTTACGGCTGAAGCTTAACAGTGCAATAAGGGCTATGGGATGCGAGTGGGACCCTGGAGGAGAGCTTTATCTCTGTCCATACAGGACACTCAACGCTGGGAGCTTTGTGCCGCTTGATCATACACACAGTTCACAACCCTTCTACCACAGACAAGCCCACGGCAGGGGTCCAGGCATACTTTTTCCAAAGGGCATGACAATGAAAAAATGACCTTTAGATATTCTTGCTCTCTTGGATTCCTTTGACGTGTTTATTATGCAACTAATGAATATGATCAAATAGACATTATGTATAAAAAGTGCTCGAAAAGTGTAATCTCATTATTTTTATGGGTTTTACATTTTCATACCAGAGTTTCTGCTTATGATGGTCATAACCAGTTATCATCATCCCTCTGTCTTTTAACAACCATCACAGGCTTCTTTTTTTTTCCCCTCCACATTTTTTAATTGTGGTAAAATACACATAACATAAAATTTACCAGTCTAGCCATTTTAAAGTGTACAATTCAGTGGCATTAAAGACATTCACAGTGTTCCCTAAACATCACCACCATTTCCAGAACTTTTCATAATCTCAAACAGAAACTCTGTACCTATTAAACAATGACTCCCTATTTCCGCCTCCCTGCTCCTAATAACCTCTGCTGGTTTTCTGTCTGTATGAATTTGCCTGGGCTAAGTACCTCATATGCATAGAGCCCCTATTTTTTTTTTAATGTTTATGTATTTATTTTGAAAGAGATAGAGAGAGAGGGAGGGCATGCACACAAGCAGTGGAGGGACAGGAGAGAGAGAGAGAAAGAGAGAGAGAGAATCCTAAGCAGGTTCTGGGATGTCAGCATAGAGCCCTATGAGGGGCTCACTCTCAGGAACTGTGAGATCAGGACCTGAGCTGAAACCAAGAGTCAGACACTTAACTAACTGAGCCACCCAGGTGCCCTGAACCACTATTTTCAGTCTACTCTCCAGGCACCATGCCTCCCATTAGATCACAAAGCCAGTAAGCTGCAAAGCCAGGATTCAACTCAGGTTATCTGAATACCAGTTCCTGCTCTTAACCATTATGTTGTCCTCCCTGGACCACCAACTATCAAAGTCATATATCTGCCCACCACCTGGCAACTCAGAATAGCTGTCTTCCAGATACTTGCCAAGGATTAATATCAATGCCTCTGTGTTGTCCAGTCTTTACACAAACCCCAAGTTGGGAGAAATGTTGTTTATGTCGGAGGTCCATGCACTTTACTGGGACGCAGTAAAGTACAGCGAGTATGCGTCCAGGCCCTGGAACCAGGCTGCTTGAGTTCAGCGGCTGAGCGACCTTAGCCGAGTTACTTAGCTCTCATGACTAAGTTTCTATTTCTGTAAAATGGGCATGATGATGGCGATGATGCCAATCTCCCTAAGTAAAGATAAAATAAATGAAAGCATGCAGAATGCTAAGAAGAGTACTTAGTGCCTAGAAAATGTATATGTGATAGCTCTTAGGATTATCACTCACTTCAACAGCTCAATGATTTTTACACCTTTTTGGTAATAGATTCCTTGATGACAGAGAGGTATCTCTGTATCAGTTAGGATGCTTGTCAAGCTGCCTTAAACTAGAAGAAAACATCTAACAAAATAGCTGAAATCTAGAGGTGAGCAGATTCCCGGCATGACGTGATCATCAATGAATGGTGTCATCAACAATCCACTTCTCTCTGTTGTCCTTCTGTCATCTTAGCATTGGGCTCATCCTGCGGCTGGCTCCGGGGGGTGGTTAGCTTCCGGTGATAACCAGAGCTTTGTGCTTCCTGTCCAAATGTAGAAAGAGAGCAATAAATAAACTCATCCTTGTTATATTTAGGCCACTCAGCTCACAACCCCACACGTGGGTCACTGGCAGTTGCCAGAGGAGGGCCATGAAGAGCCCCTCTTGGGGCTGGCTGCCCTTACAAAACCAATGTTCTCCAAAAGACAAAATGGGCAACAGCGGCAAATCTCCTTTTGCCAAAATCCAACACACAAACCTGGCAGACAAGGTCAGAAGTTTCATAGTCCCCAGATTTGGTTTGCGGTGGAAGATATTCTGAACGTTATCCATGGATGAAGCCAGACTTCCAAGAAGTTGTATAGACGAAACACATTGTTTTGACCTCTCTTACAATCACTATTACCAAATTGCGCAGCAACATTATGCTATGGAGCTCCTCATTGTTCATAATAATGTTAGGGGAATATGTGCTTCTCTGGAGCATCTCATTTGATTTTGGCTTATAGACAATGTGAAACACATATTTAACCATGTTTCCCTCTCCTCTTAGGCCTCCAGTCATCTTAGGTTTGTGGTTTAATTAAAGGAAAAGATAATATTAGTTTTTCCTATACTTTGTTTTATTGCTTTTCCATCAATAGTTTCCCTTCCTCCTAACTCAATTTTTTTGTATTATGTGTAAATTTTTATCCATCTAATTTCTTCATAAAAGAAACAGGGCAATAAATAAATACATTAAAATAGCCCAAAATATGGAAAAAATTTATACTTCATGTCAACCCCAGCATTATTAATAGTTAATTTCAAAATGTGAGAAATACAGCTGTTAAGGGAATAATTTAATAAGTTATGGCATATTCATTAAATTAGATATACTGCAATTACAATTATGTTTATAAATAGTTTGTGAGGGGCACCTGGATGGCTCAGTTGATTGAGCGTCCGACTCCTTGTTCCTGCTCAGGTCATGATCCCAGGGTTGTGGGATCAAGCCCCGCATTGGGCTCCATGCTGAGCATGGAGACTGCTTAAGATTGTCTCTCTCTTTCTCTCTCCTGCTCCCCCACATTCATGCACTCTCTCTCTCAATAAATAAATAAATAATAGTTTGTGATAAAATTATACAATTATTTGCTTTTAATATTAGCTTTAAAAAACAGCAAGCAAAATTGAGTATGGGTATTCAGTTTCTGACAAAACAGTAAACTGGACTAATATAGCCTCTTTCTACCACAAAAAATAGAAATGTAAGATTAAGTTTTTTAATTACTTTAAATATATAACTGAGATATTAAAATGAAAGGAAGAGAGGAAAGGAGGAAAGGGCAAAGGGAAATCCCAGGTGACATAAATAAAACAGGGATTGAAAGCCAGAGGTGTGAGTTCTTGAAATAGTACCATGGAAGTTCAGGAGAACATCAGATCCAGATACTTCCTCCAACAGCTAAGAGCTGGGGCTTCTGCATCCATGTTGGGACAGAAGATAGAGCTCTGAGATTAGACAAGGTGGGAGTAGAACTGAAATCTCTGCATAAAACCAGAATTCGTCCTCCATTAATGGTAAGAATAGAATCCATTGGCCCAGGAAAACAGTAAATGAAACTTGTCTCTTCCCAATCATGGGAAGCGAGGAGCCTCCAAAAGCTTCTCAAGCCTCTTACACACAGAGAAGCAATGTCAAAATGTATATTATGTATATGGTGGTAATCCTGGGCTGAAAAGTTAATGAAAAATTAGTCTTAGAAAAATCACATGTAAAATCCAGCCTGTAAAGACACTATCACAGATTGCCACACAAAACAAAAACCAGTGAAGGTGTGTATACAGTCTAAGCAATCAAAACATATTCAAGAAGTAGAAGAATTTACATCCCAACCAGAAAAAAATTAGCACAGTCGTGGAGAAATTATAAGATCAATATGTTTTAAATTATCAGATAAAGAATACAGACTAAAAGAATTAAATACTCTAATATTAAAAATCTGGCCAGCAAAAGTGAGAACCCAATAAAACTTGAGATTAGAATCAGCTAAGAAGAGAATTAGTAAGCTGAAAAACAAATATAAGGAAGTTATTTTGAATGCAGCATGAAAAAATATATGAAAACTAATACAGAAATTTTAAGAATTTAAAAAATAGAAAAGACATATCTAAAAAAGGAACAACAAATGGACTGATGTCTCATTAGCAAAAATAGATACCAAATACAGTGCAATGACATCCTCAAAGTATTCAGGAAATATAATTGTCAACAAAGAATTACATACCTAGAGAAACTACTGCTTAGAAGGAGGACAAAACAAAGCAAACAGAGACAAAGAGAGTTTATCACTCACATGCTCTTGTTGAAAGAACTACTGAAGAAAGTTATTTAGTTAGAAATAAAGTGAACTTAGAAAATAGAAGCAGAGGGGCACCTACATGGTTCAGTCAGTTAAGCGTCTGACTTTGGCTCAGGTCACGATCTCAGAGTTCGTGGGTTTGAGCCCCTTGTCAGGCTCTGTGCTGACAGCTCAGAGCCTGGAGCCTGCTTCGGATTCCCTGTCTCCTTCTCTTTCTGTCTCTCTCTGTCTCTCTCTGCCTTTGTCTCTGGCTCTGTCTGTCTGTCTCTCTCTCTCTCTCAGAAATAAACATTAATAAATTAAAAAAAAAAGAAAATGGGAGAACACATAAAACATTGTTGAGCTAATGATAATCTAAAGATAAATCTAAATAAGTATCATCCGTAGAAACTATAGAAAACAAAACAAAAAAATTATGCATAATGAAAATGATTAATTTTAAGGAGCTTAAAAACAAAACAAACCAAATGTTAGGTAATGACATGGATGATAGGTGACAGTCACCAGAATTAAAGCCCTCTAAATCCTTGTATTGTGCCAAGGAGAGTAGACATGTTGATTTAATGTTTGCTCTCTTAAATCAAGCACACAATCTACAAGTTCAAGTGTGACAACTAAAAGAATAGAAACAGACAATGTACTTCCAAATACGTAAATATTCAAAACAAATATGAACGTTAAATTCACTCGTTAAAACACAGAGATGATCAGATTGTTTTTAAATATGCTTTATCTTCCTACTGACTTTTTCCCCCATAATTATATAACCTTTATCTTTTCTTCAACAAAATTTTTTGCCTTTGTTCAGTACCTTAAGTCAACCATTCTTGATAGTTTACAATGTTCCCTAACAGCCTTTAGAAATTTCATAAATATATGTTAGTTTCTTCCAGAAAGGCCTTGATTTAGAAAAAAATGCCCATTTTAATATCTGAATAATATTAATATTCATTACCCTTTGATTTCTAGGCCTCTTCCAACAACATGACAGGCATTAATCCTCATGGACATGGGCACTATGTTTCAAAAGGAGGATATTTTTAATAGGTTTTTGGTAGATGCTCCTCATCAACTTAAGGAAACATAACTTGTAAATTTTAGTTGGTGAACAGTTTTTATTATAGATGATAGTAATTTTATAGCTTGGAAACTTTAGAAGCTTTATAAGACACTTTGTCCTTCATCCCAAGGTGTCTTCAGCATTGTTCTACAAGAAGTCTTATCTAAGAGTGAGATTTTTTAAAAAAGGAAATCAGAGATAAATGGATTAAAAAGGAGAAAATATTGTCATTATTCACAAACAATACAGTCTTTCTGAAAAAAATAAAAAATAAAACATGTGTTATGGTTTCTAAAAGCCATTAGGGAACATTCTAAAATGTCAGGATTGGCTTACTCCAGGGAGTAAAGTTTTTTTGGATGGCTTTAATTTTCATCTCTTTATCTGTTTTACAAATTTTCTACAATAAGCAGTAGTACTTTATAATCTGGGAGAAACATACTTTTTTTTTTGTAATAAAAGAAAGGCATTGGATCCACGCCCAAATAGCAACTACATGTTACCCCACCACTTCCTTAAGGAGGAATTCTAACTAGCCAGGGAGTTCTTGCCAGTCCAAACTGCTTTCTGCCTCATTCATTCCATCTTACTTTAATCTTCATCTGAAAATGATTTTTTCCCCATTCCTTAGTGGTATGTGCTTTAATCTTTCCTACTGTGCTTCCTATAAACTACATCCCTAAATTATGTGACGTACTTTGGTCCAAAAGAGCCAATAGTATAGTAATACCTCTCCCTAAAAATGCAGTACCTCACACTTGCACAGCCCTTGATAGATGGTGTGGCAGAGAAATAGTGAGTAGAGCCTGCTTTGAATACACAGTGCAGGCAATTGCTGGCGTAGGAAGGGATCCCCATATCTGAAATTCCACCATTAAAATCTTTAAGTTATGCATTTCCCTCCTTTGTTTGCTTTTAAAGATTTAATTCTGCTGGAGGGGACTAAGACATTACGTGGTTCTCCTGTTTAGAATCTCCCTCGTAAATGAAAGGGACTAGAGGAGACAGACAAAAGGAAAAATACAATTTCTCAAAATCTGGACTAAGGCCACCTGATACTGAGTTCCCATCTCTTGTTGTGGCAAGGACGGCTCTCAGGAAGATCCGAGAGAAGATTGGCTCCCCAAAGCTGACTTGTCGCATGATAAACTCATGTTACTTTCTCCTAAGAAAGGCTTTCTCAGATTATTCTGCCAGAGTCTATTCTGTAGAAGCTATTATGTTCCAATTTTTCAGAATTTGCACAAATCCTCCCAGTCTTACATTTATGTGCTTGGCTCATAAACGTGAGTGGGAAAACTCATCAGGAAGCCTCTTTTGCTGGATAGAAATTGCTAGGGTAGGGAAGTTTTCCTCATACCCCTCACCCTAGAGCAAGGGGACCACACGAAGTGCCACCACAGGACCAGCCCAGTGTTCTCTGCTCAACGGACACTGCTGAAAGAGTCTGAGCTGTGCACAACGTGGCCCATTGATATTTTCCAGCTCCAGCCTCTCCCTCAACCCCCTGCTGCTTGGTGCAACATGGTTACCTCCTGGACCTATTCCGGTTGTTAATTAGATTAATTAGATTAGGGAGTCACATCGATAGCCATAGAGAAGACTAGGAAACCCAGAAACTGAATAAAACCTGGGCATCTTAAGTGATCTAAATTGTGTTCAGGATCCACTAGAAATTTAAAAGAACTGGGGATGTCACACAGCCATTTGATCAACAATCAAGCATCTCTCCATGTGTAAGGCCCCCGCTGGGCCTTGGGAATTGAGAGTGGATACAGCGGAACTTCTGCTCCAAGACCTTAGGTGTCTAGAAGGTAGAGATATGACAAATAAGGCAAATAAGCATGAAACAAAGGAGCAAATGAAAAGTATCATAGGACAGTTCCAAACCAACTTTGTGGCTGAGCTCCAGGGATAGGTAGATGGGTTGGAATCCTGGATCCAATACCTCTAAGCTGTGTGACTGGGCAATAATGTAACAGCCACATGCTATTGAGCATGTTCTATATGCCAGGCATGGTACAAAGCACTCAAATACAAAACATGTATTATCTTATGTAATCTTTATAATAACCATAATAACCAATAAAAGGTGCTGTTGCCCAATTTTTAGAATAGGAAGCCGAAGCTTAGGAGCAAGGCTGAGGTAGAATTTGGGGTACAAGGTGTTAATGAAGAATCAGCACCTAAGAAGGGAAAGGGAAGGAAGCAGAATTGGCAGAGGGAAAAGTTAAACTTTGATGAAGGCTGAACAAATCCTCAACCAGGAGATCTGGAGCCTGACTACTGTCTGACAGGATGCCCCACATGGGGCTGAAATGGCCGGGTATTATACACGCATCTCACTCAGTCACTAGATGCAGACTGCCCCAGGAAAGACATAACCTCCAGTAAGGCAGCTCTCTACAGCTGAGGGAGGTTCTGAGGGAACCAACAGGTAGAAGCTATTTCTTTTTTTTGTTTTTTTTTATTTTTTTTTAATTTTTTTATTTTTTTTTCAACGTTTATTTATTTTTGGGACAGAGAGAGACAGAGCATGAACGGGGGAGGGGCAGAGAGAGAGAGAGGGAGACACAGAATCGGAAACAGGCTCCAGGCTCTGAGCCATCAGCCCAGAGCCTGACGCGGGGCTCGAACTCCCGGACCGCGAGATCGTGACCTGGCTGAAGTCGGACGCTTAACCGACTGCGCCACCCAGGCGCCCCATAGAAGCTATTTCTTGACTGCACTCCCACAGCTGTGCAGTGAGACCTGAGTGGCATCTCTCTCTATCTGCCCCAAGTTCCTACCCCACCAAGCTGTTATAAGGATTAGAAATAACATATGTAAAGTGCTTGGCAGAGAGAAGTTGCTCAATACATCTTGGCTTTTGTTATTCAACACAGAACCTGGACAGGAGAAATGTTGTGGTAACTCCTAGAAGATACGATGCAAGGAAAATGTCATCCACACTGACCGGGCTTTAACCCTGCTTGCCTACTTGCCTGTCCTTGGCCAGTTGATGCTGAGACTTGCCCCAGCTCCAAAGTGCAGCACAGTGATCGAGTGATATGCCACTCACGGAGGCAGGGGGCCCGGTGAGAGAAGGAAGGCCTGGTTTGGGATGTAATCTCAGATGGGGTTAGTTTTGTAAGCATTTAGTAGAAGTATTTTGTAGGGAGGGGGTTGGCGAAAAAGTGTCTTGGGTGGGTGGCAGGTCACTTGTTAGTCACCAGTAGGATGGTACACAGCGAGGAGGTGGATGCAGCAATTTTGGGATCTTCATGGAAACTGAGCTCTGTATGAGCCAAGGTGGAGTCTGTGGGGACATCATGGTCAGGTCAAGAGGAACAGTGCTGGAAATGGAATTGCCAAGCAAGCCCACGCTTTGCAATTACTCACAGTGAGATCTGTTCTTAAAATACAGAAGTGGCCATTGAGACAATGAGGAACGAGCCTTTGAAACACATGTCCCACATCAGTAGAGGGAAGCCTGGCCAATTAATGTCATTGAACCTAATTACCTGATGTGTTTGACATTTGGAGACCATTGTTAATCTGGCCATTATTTTTAAGGAGGAAAAGGTGAAAGTCAGATATTTTCCTATTTTTGTCTTCTTTTGTTCACATTTCTAACGTTATAGTTTTGTAGGTGTTCCTCTCAGTTATTGGACCTTGCTCCCATCAGAAAACTTCTGACAAACTCTCAGAACAGGTGACCTATACACTCAGCTTCTACTTCTCCTTCCCTCACCTTTTTAACTCCTTATGATGCGGAATCCCTTCCACCATCGCAATAGACATCATTCTCATTACAAGTACTAACAGGGGCCTTCAGCACAAACTCTCTGTGTTTTCCAGATAGGCCCTTTGTTTTGTTTTTTTGTTTTTTTTGGTTTTTTTTCCCAACGTTTATTTATTTTTGGGACAGAGAGAGACAGAGCATGAACGGGGGAGGGGCAGAGAGAGAGGGAGACACAGAATCGGAAGCAGGCTCTGGGCTCTGAGCCATCAGCCCAGAGCCTGACGCGGGGCTCGAACTCCCGGACCGCGAGATCGTGACCTGGCTGAAGTCGGACGCTTAACCGACTGCGCCACCCAGGAGCCCCTAGATAGGCCCTTTGAAGCACCTGGTCTTTTGTGGCCATTCCCCGTGTGGAACATTCATCTGATTTTCTTACATCAAGGAAGAATAACAAATAAATTTTAAATTGAGTGCCCACTTCTACCAGCTGGTCATGGCTGCCTAAAGTGTTGTGTTGAGAAGACCATTCAAGTTATGTCTAGAACGCAGTGATTGATTAACAGGCCTGTTACAGGCACGAAAAGGGGAGTAGTGGGGTGTATTGAATGCATTCACCTTCCTCATCCACATGTCTTGTGATCCCACATTTCTTTTTGGTTTCTCCTTTTTCTGACTTTCAGGTACTTACTGACTTCTTCTTGACCCTTAATGTAGTCTATCTCCACTGCAGTTTTAGAGAGAGTCACTGAGAGGATTAAATGAAGTGATATACAAAAAGCCCTTAAATGTATCAGATTCAAAATCAATAGTTAGGAGTATTATCATCTTGGGGCGCCTGGGTGGCTCAGTTGGTTAAGCATCCAGCTTCGGCTCAGGTCATGATCTCGTGGTTTGTGGTTTCAAGCCCTGCATTGGGCTCTGTGCTGACAGCTTGGAGCCTGGAGCCTGCTTTGGATTCTGTGTCTCCCTTTCTCTCTGCCCCTCCCCCACTCATGCTCTGTCTCTCTCTCTCTCTCTCTCAAAAATAAACATTAAAAATTTTGTTTTAAAAAAGTATTATCATCTGAAGTCATTTATTTATATTTATTTATTTTTTTGTTTTTATTTTTATTTTTGAGAGAGAGAGTGGGAGTAGAGCAGAGGGAGAGAGAGAGAGAGAGAGAAAGAGAGAGAGAGAATCTTAAGCAGGTTCCATGCTCAGTTCTGAGCCCAATGCATGGCTTGATCCCAAAACCCTGGGACCATGATCTGAGCTGAAATCAAGAGTCAGACACTTATCTTGACTGAGCCACCCAGGCATCCCCCTTCCAAAGTTATTTTTTTAATTCTCTTTACATATTTGCTTCATCAGATATTTCATGCTCTTTCTTTATGGTACTTAAAAACTACCTTGTCTCTCAAGCCTACTTTTCTAGCCCTGACCTACACTCCAAGAAAGAAGACAAGGTAGAGAATGAAAGCAGAAATCCACACAAAGGGTAAGCAAAAACAACAACAAAAACCTGTGGAAGGTGAAATTATTTTCTTCTCTAGGAATTGTTCATTTGTTTGTTTTCAACCAAATAAAAAAAAAATTGTTGCAACCACCGCCTCAATGTGTACTGTAGAGGAAAAAAGATTTCAAAAGTTACCCTATGTGTTTATACCTCTAACAGAGATATGATCCCTCATACCAGAGACACCGACCTCCAAGTGCTCTGACCTCTGGCTCCACAACAGGACTGTCTGATTCCCTGCTGCCTCACTTTCTTTCTTATCTCCTGCCTCCTTCTTACCTGCTGGGAGCCTCCTTTGACTGCATCTACAAGGATAGAAAAGCCAGTTAAAGGAGAAACACAGAAGTAGTAGTAGATCAAAACAGAAAGAGGAAGGAAAAATAAGAGGAAGGGAAGTGACAGCCAACAGTGGAGCCCTTCTCCCCCAGAAAGCCTCTATCAGCCTCCACAACCCTGACCTGTCCCTGACCATGAAGACATTCAAGTGCCTCTCTACTAGAGGTCGGTACTCTTGTAGAGAAGGACATTCTGTCCTTATATCTATTTTTCTAAACTAAGGATGAATTTGGCTTTCTTATGGGGTATCTGCAATCCCACATTTCCTCTGCCCTCTAAGCCAGGGGACATCAGGAAACTTCTGGTCCGTCACAGACGGGGCCATTGCTCTGACTGTCCTTCTCTCTGGTCAGCCAGGATTCTCAGGGAGAAATGCCTCAGCTACACTGTCTCCTTACTCCTCCCTCCCTCCCCACCCACAGAAGAGGGGATCTGCCCTTCCACCATCACCTTAGGATTCTCAGACTCTAGAAAATGAAGAGGAAGAGCTCATCACAGAAAGTTAGCCCTCCCTGCTTTTGCTGGCCTCCCAACTGCTAGTGTTAGGGCTCCTTCTCGCTCAAAGGATGCACGATTTTTACAGAGGACAATTCAGCTCTTGTTTGGTGACCTATAGAGGCTCCCTCCTGGGCCTGAGAGGTGAAACTGGAGAGTTGGCCCACATCCCACCACTGCTGGTCTCTTGGGGATCGTCACCCAGCCCCACAGGCAAAGGCCCTCAGCCTCTGTGAGCCCAGGGCCTGCTTGTGAATTCTGAAGTACCCAACATCTAAAGCTCTCAGATCACCATCCTCCATCAAAGGAAACACTCCACTGACCCTAAGTACTTAAGTTGCCTTGCTGCATTAAGCCACATTGTAAAGAAATCCATCAGCCATCCCGAGCATGGCCATCCTCTGGGGTCTCCCTTGCATGAGGATATTTTATCTTTTTTCATGAATAAAAATATGCCAATTGCCTAAAATGAAAAAGCGCCGTGGTGATGAATAATTCCTAGAAAGGATGCTGAAGCCAGTGCTTTGTGGGGTGGAGGCCTGAAAAGCCTCACCATGGGGATTTCCATCTCTGCACCCTGGCGATGTTCCTTCCTCACAGGTTCCTTTGCCTCCTCCTTCATGTCCCCTGCGCTTCCCCACCTGCCTTCCAGGTGACCCTCAAGGAAGAGGCTACACCCTACATAGCAGGTCCTTCTGAAGTGTCTGAAACACAATGGACCGTGTCCCTACGTTCCCCCTGGATTCCTCTTGCCCCTTACCTGTCCTTCTCCCCCAGAAGCCCCAGCTTCTGGGGCTGTGGAGTAGCTGTGGAGATAGGGCCGCCCTAAAAGCTGAGACCCAGACTCTCGATTACTAAGTTCAGAGGGCACCACTCCCGGCTAGAGGCCACAGCACTTTTCCCAGGAGAGCAGAGACGCTTAAACTGGCCCCTCTCATCTGGCCCTTGGAGGAGCTGGAAACAAGCGTTGGGAAAACTTGAGTTTAAGGGAAAAGATTTGAGTTTTAGGGGGGAAGAAACATAAAGTACACAAAGCAGTGTGACACTTTTGCCCCACCCACCCCTTCACACTTTGTCCAGGGGTAAGAAAAGTCAGGGAGGAATTCTGAGAATCCTCCATCTACAAGTTTGAAGTATCAGCAAAGCCTGCTACATAATTTTCAGGGCCTAGTGCAAAGTGAAAATGTCAGCCCCTTGTTCACACAGCAGGAAAATAAAGTGCTTAAATATAAAGTGTTTGCCTTTCTTCTGCTACCTCTCCCTCAGCTGGTCATGGAGTTTTTTATTTGCTATCTAATGTGATTCTCAGTAAAGAAAAATTACAATTTTAAATTATTAGCTAGAGTTTTACCAGTCTGCTTCGTATTGTGCAATGCCAGTTTCAAATGCAAATTTGAGAGCATCTGACCCATAAGCAGAATCACGGAAATTACACAACTCGTATTTCATAGCTTGTACATGCATATGCATTCCGTTCTTTCCAGGACAGTGAAAGCACGGAAACTAACTCAATGTGTTTTCTTTTTTTTTTTTTTTTATGTTTATTTATTTATTTTTGAGAGAGAGAGAGAAAGTGTGTGTGCTCACACATGCACAAGCAAGGGAGGGGCAGAGAGAGAGGGAGAGAGAATCCCAAGCAAGCTCCAAGCTGTCAGCACAGAGCCCCACGTGGGGCTCGACATGGGGCTGGAATTCATGAACCATGAGATCATGACCTGAGCCGAAGTCTGGACGCTTAAATGATTGAGCCACCCAGGTGACCCTATTTCTCTTCTTAATACATGCACGTTTTACCAACACTCTCTACCTTTGGTTTCCGATGGGTAAGGAAGGCCTGAAGGGAAGAGAAACCATGGGCTGCTCTCTCTCTTTTCTTCTCTATCATCAGTTTCAACTGAGTGGTGGTCAATGGAGGAAAAGAACATAAGAAAGAATATAATAGGGTTCCTGGGTTGTCTCTGTTAGAACACCATTGCCTTCCTACTTTCTCTATGCAAGGTAAGTTCTGGTTCAAATGGAAACTGTGACCTCCCAGGGCTGTCAGTGCCCCACTTACTCACAGAGGCATCACACTTACCTGTGCTTGTTGTGTTATCTCCCTCATCACCCACTTACACATCGGGGTCCGCATGAACGTTGTGTCATCAGACGTCATGAGCTATATATGAGAATAGGGCAGGAAGAAATAGTGGACGCACAAATTGACCATCTCTCCTCTGCTCATGTGCATGCATTACTTCACTTACAAAACACAAGTTAAAGATAAAATGAGTAAGAATTTCTAGGCAGTGACAGCAAAGCATTAAATCAAGCACAGCCAGTCCTGAGCAGGGAGCCCTTGCATCTACTCAGTCACATGCCCATGTAGCTGACCCTGAGCACCCCGAGAGAAGACCCTCTGATGTACCATCTCCTGGTTGCAGCGTGGGAGGAGAGGCACTGCCAGCCCGTCCGCATGATTGGTGTGGGACAAGTCAGGACAGCAGCCAGCTACACTGAGACATCACAAGTCCCGACTTAAAAGCAGCATGGAAGAGATAAATAAACTTTTCAGCCTCCAGCAAGAGGCCCACATAGTAGCAGAAAGAATGCATCGACCTCCCAGTTTCAATAGGTTGCCTGGAGGGGCAAGGGGGGAGGCCTCAAAGGGTTTCCTGTAATTCATTCGAAAGGAACCAAGGCAGGCAACTGTGCCTCCATAGACTTACCAGCTAGGAAGGGGTTGAGACTGAATTTGAATGAAAGTCACAAGACAAGGCTGATTTACCCTCACGTGTCTGTTTGGCATCGCCTGCCAGATGGGCAGGCTGGGTCTCAGAGTGATATTAAAATCAGTTCTATGAAGAAAGCTCTGCTACCTAATGCCCTCTCTCCACCTTGTAGTTAGTTGTCGCTTGTGAAATCCCCAACCCATTAGACATCGGTTACACACTTACCTATTTGAAGCACTGGATACATGTTCATCATCTCATTTAAGAAGCGCCCTAGCACCCTGGAATTTGGCTTCAAGGCACTTATCCATTTTGTCATCGTACAGGTATTTATATGATTATTTTGATTAACGTCTGTGTTCCCAGCTAGACAGAGCTGCCTGATGGCAGAGACAATATCAGCTTTTGCTCATCAATGTGTCTATAGCTGCTGGCACAGTGCTTGGCACGTTATAAGCCATAGAATAGGCGAGGGGATAGGAGACGTGTCCATGCCAAGAGTCAGTGGCTTTGGCTCGGTTTCCTTCTACTATAGTTTCTTGTCTCTTTTGGGTCATGGATCTCTTGGAGCACCAGGTGCAAAACATGAACACTTCCCCAGAAAAAATATATATGCACCCAAAGGGTCAGATGCTTCGAAGCCCAGCCACCAACCCTAACTTTGGGAATCTCCAAAATATGCAGTTGTATAAACTATTTTTTCAATTGGCATTTCTTGGGGCATTTCCTCAAGACATAAATTTTTCCCTAAGTATCACTCCTAAGGGTTACAAAGCACATAATCATATGAATGTATCATAATAACCTTCGTCTTACTTTAGCATTTCCATATTTCTGGTGATCTCCTGTGGATGGAGTTGTAGTGGTGGCATTGTTGATTCAAAGGTTCTTAGTACATGATGCCATATTGCCATACAGGAGGTTTGTACGCATTTATATGCCAAGAACACACCTGTGCTAACATTGAATTGATTAGTTTTTAAATTTTTCTAATTTTAAAGATGCTCAACATCACTCATCATCAGGGAAATACAAATAAAAACTATGACTAGGTACCACCTCACACCTGTCAGAATAGCTGTAATTAACAACACAAGAAACAACAGGTGTTGGTGAGGATTTGGAGAAAGAGGAACCCTCTTGCACGGTTGGTGGGAATACAAACTGTGCAGCCACTCTGGAAAAACAGGTTGGAGGTTCCTCAAGAAACTAAAAATAGATCTATGACCCATCAATTGCACTACCAGGTATTTACCCAAAGGGTACAAAAATACATTTTCAAAGACATACATGCACCCCAATGTTTTTAGCAGCGTTATCAACAATAGCCAAGCTATGGAGAGAGCCCAAACATCTATCGGCTGATGAATGGATAAAGAAGGTGTGGGGTGTGTGTGTGTGTGTGTGTGTGTATACAATGTGTGCATACACACACACACACACATACACAATGGACTATTACTCAGCCATCAAAAAGAATGAACTCTTGCCATTTACAATGTTGTAGATGTAGCTAGAATGTATTATGCTAAGTGAAATAAGTCAGTCAGAAAAAGAAATACGCCACATGATTTCACTCATATGTGGAATTTAGGAAACAAAACAGATGAACTTATGGGAAGGTGGGGGGAGAGAAAAGAGAAAGAAACCACAAGAGACTCTTAATGCTAGAGTACAAACTGTGGGTTGATGGAGGGAAGGGGGTGGGAGATGGGCTAGATGGGTGATGGGTACTAAGGAGGGCACTTGCTGTGATGAGTACTGGGTGTTATATGTAAGTGATGAATCACTAAATTCTACTCCTGAAGCCAATATTACACTGTATGTTAACTATAACTTAAATTAACAACAGGAAAAAATAATTTTTCTAATTTTATAAATGAAAAGATTTTTAATGGGTGTTTTCATTTTCACTTCATTGATCTCTAATAAAGCTAAAGATTGTATTAGTTATTTTATTGCATTTTCTGTAATTCACAAAATTCTTTGTATTATTTGAGGACTTGTTTTTTTTCCTAATCAATGCATACCAGCTTATTAGGATCATTAATTCTTTGTTTTATTTGTGGAAGGTATTTTTCTCAGTTGTCTGTTTTAAATTTGATTTATAGTGAGTGATTTGACTTACATACTTATTGAAGTTTTAAACTCTTTTATAAGTCATACCTGTTTACTTTACTTAGTAATTTTAAAAATTATTTTTATGCTTAGGGAACCTGGGTGGCTCAATGGGTTAAGCATCTGATTCTTTTTTTTTTTTTTTTTTCCAACGTTTATTTATTTTTGGGACAGAGAGAGAGACAGAGCATGAACGGGGGAGGGGCAGAGAGAGAGGGAGACACAGAATCGGAAACAGGCTCCAGGCTCTGAGCCATCAGCCCAGAGCCCGACACGGGGCTCGAACTCACGGAGTACGAGATCGTGACCTGGCTGAAGTCGGACACTTAACCGACTGCGCCACCCAGGTGCCCCAAGCATCTGATTCTTGATCTAAGCTCAGGTCGTGATCTCACCATTCTTGAGTTCAAGACAGTGTGGGGCCTGCTTAGGATTCTCTGTCTCACTCTCTCTCTGCCCCTTTCCTCCTCATGCTCACGTGCACACGTGTGTGTGCACTCTTTCTCTCTTCTTAATAAAATATTTTTATGCTGGGGCACCTGGATGGGTCAGTCGGTTGAGTGTCCTATTTCAGCTCAGGTCGTGATCTCATGGTTCATGGGTTCAAGCCCTGCGTCCGGCTCTGTGCTGACAGCCTGCTGCAGATTCTGTCTCCGGCTCTCTCTGCCCCTCCCCCACTTGTGCTCTGTCTGTCTCTAAAATAAATAAACATTAAAAAAATATTTTTATGCTTAAAAAATCCCTTTCTATGCAAATATTTAATAAAATTTGTATTGCTACTTTTAAAATTCAGCTATTTAAACCACTTGGAAATTATTCTAGTGTATGCCATAAGTTAGCTCTGTATGAGCATTTATTCACCTAGCTAGCCAGTTTTCCCCAATAATTTGCTAAATGTAACATAAATGGGGTGCCAACAGGTACAATTGTTTAGGTCATGTACTAGATAAGAGCAACCCATCTAAGCAGGTGGCCTTCACTTCGAAGACATTGTAGATCTGCATTCTTATTATGACCCTTTTTCTGGCAGGTGGCAGTAAAGTGTCCAGTTCTAACAGAGTCAGTGTACTATGACAGTTTCCAGCAGATGGAAGTAAGATGTCTTGAGCAAGGGGTGCCTGGTTTAGAAATTTTTTTAATGTTTATTTATTTTTTGAGAGAGAGAGACAGAGTGTGAGCAGGGGAGGGGCAGAGAGAGAGAGAGGGAGACACAGAATCGGAAGCAGCTCCAGGCTCTGAGCTGTCAGCACAGAGCCCGATGCGGGGCTGCAACTCACAAGCTGTGAGATCATGACCTGAGCAGAAGTCAGACGCTTAAGTGACTGAGCCAACCAGGCATCCCAAGGGGTGCCTGATTTTAATTCTGACAAGACACCATAGGGACTACTGCAGCACTGCCCTACTGGCCAAATGAATCAATGCTTCCCAACATCTCACTTCACACTCAAGAGAGTACCTTCAGGAAGCTACTACCAAATTAGATTTTGCCACAAAACACACACACACACCCACACACACACACACACACACACAAAATGTCTTTCCTTCCTGAAGATGAAAGTAAAAGACCCTCCTGCATCAGCCATTTGGCCTCTTTCAAACAGTAATGCCTATAGGAGTATTTGATTTGCTTCAACCTGAAATATAACCACAAGGGCTCTCTCCACTTTCTCTCTCTCTCTTCTAATAAATAAAGAAAGAAGGAAGTCTTTTCTCACCAATTCTAACAACTGGCCTTACAGATGGGATTCCATGCCCCCATATGAATAAATGTCCGGGTGGCAACATGCAGATTAATTACTCAGGAAATAATCTCCTGCAGCAGCTTGCTCTGTATTCTCTAACAAGGCTAAAAATGATTTGTGCCACCTGTTTATGGTTCCAAGTGCTTGCCTCGGGTCCTTCAAGTATTCTATTAAAAACTTTTTGATTAACTTGGTCTCAGGGCTAACTTTTTGTTTGTTTGTTTCTTTGGAGTGAATAAATAGAGGTTCCACACCCTTGTGCCTGGAGAGCCGCCTGGGTAAATCACCAGGAAGCAGGGCGAAAATATGGGGAATGTACGCATTGCTCTCAGGTCTGACGTTACCTGACAGACTCAAGATTTGTCTGATTCATAAAAACTCCACTGCGCAGGTGTGTAAAGTGAACCTTTCCCATTTTTTCCGAGGATGTTTTAGCTGTCATGAGTTGGGAAGAAGGTGGCTTTGTTTTTTATGAGGCTGCAATATTTTTCACTGTTGGATGCCGAGAGGCGATTGCATGTGGGTATATATAGACACATCCCTAGTTTGGACCTAAGTCATAATAAATTTATGTGCTATTTACACATGGCTTTAAATCATTTCAATAAGAGAAGCATGCAGGCTAGAAATTTAACTGTTCTTTCTGGTTCATAAATGGCCACATCTTTGAAAAAAAGAATGGAAGTTAGGGGAGGAAAGAAGCAGTTTCCACCATAACCAACAAACTAATGATGATCGCTTGTTCTTGTCTAATGCCTAAAATGTGCTCTCCCATACATGATCTCCTTTGGTCCTCATAAAATCTCTGTGAAGTGGGAAGAACAGAGATTATTAGGTTGTTTTATATATAAAATTATAACTATAGATGTGTGTGTATAAATATATATAGAAGAAATATATATATATATATATATATATATATAAAGAAACTGAGGCTTAGCAAAAGAAGCTGACCTTCTCAAGTTCACACAGTTTGTTAACGTTCCAAAAAACCTAGACTGTAAGGATTATGCCATTAGAAGTTCACTGGTCTTTCGAATATTCCATGCTGTCTCCATAAACCCCTAAGGCTTTATCATCTACTACAGGGTCATACTATATTTCAGACATTTTTGAATAATACCTAACCTCCTAAGCCCTGTGCAATGACCAAAATTTCCTGTCTCTCTGTGCATTGGGGCCTGGATAGGACAGCACCATCATGGATAGAACTAGAGTGGGCAGCTGAACCACCATAGTTACACTGGGCTCATGGCAGACATCACCAATCAATCACTGCACCCTTTCTCATTGGCTTATGTCTTGGATCAGATAGAAAAAGGCTGGGCTTAAGTCCTTGTGTCCTCATAAACCACAAGCATGAATTGACCTAAAAACCTACTACCCTTGGATTCCAAGGGTATCAAAACAATAATCACCCCTTATGCTTCATCTTACTTCTACTTCTTTCTGAAATTGGAATTCTTCATTCAAGAATTCTTCTCAAGACTATGGCACCTGAGTGGCTCAGTCAGTTAAGCTTCCAACTTCGGCTCAGGTCATGATCTCACGATTTGTGGGTTTGAGCCCCACATCAGGCTCTGTGCTGATAGCTCAGAGCCTGGAGCCTGCTTTGGATTCTGTGTCTCCCTCTCCCTCTGCCCACCCTACTCATGCTTTGTCTCTCAAAAAAAATGAATAAGCATTAAAAAAAATTTTAATAAAAAATTTAAAAAAGAATTCTTCTCAAGACTGTTCTAAACAGACCCTGTCAATTGACCAGAAGCAGCATGGGAAGAGAACCTATTTGCCATCACAACTAGGTGTCCTTAAGCACATTGTTCTTGATGTTATTGATTACTCATATATTGACGATAATGTTTCATTCCTAACCAAGTCATGCCAGGTACTGGCCACTACCCCCACATCACTAGGACTGGAGCACTAACACATGAAGGCCCCCCCCCTTTTTTAATGTTTTTATTTATTTTTGAAGGAGAGAGAGAGAGAGACAAAGCATAAGTGGAGGAGGAGCAGAGAGAGAGGGAGACACAGAATTCGAAGCAGGCTCCAGGCTCTAAGCTGTCAGCACAGAGCCCGACGTGGGGCTCAAACTCACAGACTGTGAGATCATGACCTGAGCTGAAGTTGGACGCTTAACCAACTGAGCCACCCAGGCACCCCCACATGAAGCCTCTTAAGGCATAAAACCTATGGCTCTATCCAAACCCATCACACCCACTGTAGGGCCTGAGTGGAAGCTATGGGGTGATTCCTGGCCCATCAGTTTGCAAATGTATTTCCACAGACAACTACCTTCCCTCACTGAGACTCTACTGCTGTAGCTGGAGCTATGACATGACAAAAGAAGTGCTCTCACCAGCCTGGTCACTGTGGAGCAGGCTAAACTCTTTTAATTCTCTCATAGCACTACTGATGTGTTTGAATATTTATCGTAGGTCTTCAAAAAATAAAACATAAGCTCCTTGAAGGAAGGGAGGACTTTGTCTTATTTCTTTTTCAGTAAAAACACCAGGAATATGGTAGGTCTCCAATAAATATTTGGACACAGACTGACAAGAGCACAGAAAAGAGGGAAGGATGCCTATTGCTTCCATGCATGTTGGGAAGCAGATCCATTGGGATTTTATAGAGAGTCCTTAAGTCATGTGACATTTGAGATAATATTATTCCTGTCTGGGATTTTAGGAATATTCTATCCATCTACTTTTTTTTTCATTACTATTCAGGCAGCAGGTATCAGTGGAACACCTATAATGTGCCCAGACCCCAGCCTGGACTTCTCAGGAAGATCTCAGTCCATCCAGCACCAGTGGAAATTCCCAAAGCAGAATGCATCCAGCCTCCCCAGGCTCAGGTCTGGGTAAGTCCTGTGTCCTCATAAACAGCAAACACAGACTACCTTTTGGAGTGGATTGTTAGGCTATCTGAAAAATTCTCACTTTCCTCTGTTTTGCATCTACTTCCTTCCAAAATACCTCTGCTCTCACAACTATCATTCAAACTCAGAAATAAATGCTAAGCAACTTTCTTAAATTCCTCTCTTCTTTCCCACCTTGACTTCCCACCTAACTGGTAATTTCCATAAGGCCTTCCTTATTTTTGCACGTCAGGAACCATTGCTCTGGGAAGGACCTACCACTGCCCTGGCTCAATCTCTTTTCATCCATATCCTAATTTATGTTTTCATGCCAATGAGACAACCAGCAATGGGACAAGACTTTATCTGAAAATGTCCAGTGTAGCATTCATTTAAAATAGCAAAGCCCAGAAATAAACATAAAGACTATGTAATAGCAGCATGGTTAATTAATTATGGTTCTCCCATAACATGGAACACTAAGTGGGCCTTAAATAACCATATTTAATGGCACAGAGAAATGTTCCTCAGATAATGGTGTATGAAAAAAAGCAGACACAAAACAAACCAGTTATATAACTTCACACATAAATGTGCATACATAGAGAGATGACTAGAAGAAAATAAACCAAGATGTTAATAATAGTTAACTCTCAAGAGTGGAACTTCCTGTTTTTTTTTTTCTTGTTCACATTTTTGTACCTTTCCAAATTTCCTTTCTTTCCCTCAAATTTTCTAAAATAAACCCAGTATTTTATAATTATGGGAAAGCTACACACATTGAGAAGGTGTAGGTCTGTCAGTCATGGTTTGTGATAGGAAAATAAACATCCCAATAGGCCAGTGGCTCTCCAAGTGGGTGAGCATCAGAATCACTTGGAGGGCTTGTCATCACATGGAGCACTTGGTACCACCTCCAGAGTTTTTGATTCAGTGGGTCTGGGTCCGGGCCCAGGAATTTGCATTTCTAATAGGTTCTTGGGTGATAGTGGTGCTTGCTGGTGAAGGACTACTCTTTGAGAATCACTGCTGTAGGTATTTCAAGCAGACAGAGGTCTTTCAAGCAGGAAGAGAATTGAGTGAGCAAAATTGTTGACTGGGCAAAAGGAAGGTTATTTAGGGACACTGCCACTAGCTTTCGGGTTACACTACTATAGCTGTACTCCAGAGATTAAGTTGCTACTTATACCCCAGGGTCGGGAGACTTCAGGAAACTTCTAGAAACTGCCACGGATTTCATAGCTTCCCTTGACCCTGAAGCTGTGAGTGACAGGAGCACATGGAGAGTTTCCACGCAGAAACTCCTATGTGCTAGAGTCCACATATCTGCCATACTTCTGCCAGAGAAGAAAGTCTCTTCTGCCTTCCAAATCTCCCTGAGTGCCTCTTACCTGGAAGCCAGGGAGTCTGAAATGTATAGTCTCCACGTGTCCAGCCCCTGAGATAACAAGGGAGATTATAGACCTCATCGGGAATGCTGATGGACAGCAAATACCATCCAGCATGGGGTCAAGGGAGGGAAGAGAAGGAAAGAGAAAGAAGGAAAAGAAGTAAGAGAGGAGAAGCAGGAAGAGAGAGGGAATAATGAGAGTGTGCATCACATTTGGGTACAATTCAGTGAAATCAATAGTTGTGTAACGGGAATTGGTCTTAGCATAACGGGAAGGACAGAGGTGGGGAGCAAGTGGATGGGCGCCCCAGACTAACAGCGCAGAAAGAATTTACCTGTATGGACAGGGGGTTCCACTGGAGTCATATCCACACTATGTTAGCAGAGAGATCAGCAGTAGGTTGGATCAGAACAAAACAATTTCTGGCTTGGAGTTCCAACTGAAATAGAAGTAACGTTTCATGATTACTCCTGCCTCATTTTCACCCCGTGTCTTAAGTGTGTGTGCTCAGTTTCGGTGAGCAGATAAAAGTGCTCTGAAAACTGTGAAATACTGCATGGATGTAAGTAACCATCATATTAAATTTTATCCCCAGGTGGTCATCTAGGACTTACCACTGAATTATCAGAAAAGCAGGGATAGGGCTTCCTCCCGAAAGCACCGAGCAGCCGAGGAAAGTAAAGAGGCAGAGGAAGGAAGGTGCTCCTAGTGTCCCTCTCTCTATGGGTTGCTCTTGCTTTGCCGCACAACCAGCCTTGAGAATGGCTGTACTGCACTACAGGCCAGCTGGAATTGTTTGCAACTGCACAATTAGGGCACTGCTTTCTCTGCTGTTTTGCAGGTAGGCCCTTGAAATGCTGAGTCTCCAAATGGATGAACAGGAAGCTTGGGGACAAGATTCCCAGGGAAGCTTGGGGCCCAGGGAACTGTGTTCTGAGAAGCATGGAGGTACCACCTGGGAAATGAAGGGAGATCTAGGCGGACAGTAGCAGGAGGAAGCCCAGAGTGTTCCCATAGAAAGCAGGGCGAGAAGCTCTCAAAGTCAAATGATGGAACCTTTCCTAACGTTATTGATCAAGGAGACATAAGCTTAGAGAGGATGGCAGTGGGGTCCTCAGACAAGTTCCCCTAGCTGTTTCTCCATGGTGCCCAGCATCAGTGATCCAGATCCAGAACCCCCTGATCCAGGGAGTGATCTAGACCGACCCCCTCTTTTGAAGCCAGAGCTGCTGCTGAAGCTAAGGATGCACCAGTAACGACTGGAAAGAACCATTCTGAGCAGGGCCAATGGCCTAGGACTTGCCAGGGGCTTGCAGCATCCATCAGGCTTCCCTGCAGCCGTCCCGCCCCATCCTATATGACTGAAGCACCATGCCTCACCTTCCAGGCTTTCTCTGGGCAGGGCAGTACCTCAGCCTCCCAGAGATGCCTCAGAAGCACTCCACTCCACACTCAGCTTCGCCAATGCTGCTGTTACAGTCACTGTTTACTTTCTTCATTTTGTTTACTGACTGATCCTCACTGGCCTCCAACAGTAGAGCAAGGCACATCTCCACCCCACCCCCGCCAGTCTTTTCCCCCAAAGGCAAACAAGGACCATGACTGGCTTCTACTCGATGCCCAAGGTCAAGGGAGCTGGTGAGGCCTTAGGGGGCTGCCCTGCTCTGCTGTCCCGCTGTCCCCAGCCGGTACGGTGAGGAAGCCTAGAGCTGCTGGGGAGGTACAGGTGTCTGCCTGCTTGAGGCTGCCCTAGAGACCATCGTGACTCGTTATTGGAGCAGATTCTCTTTTCTCTCTGACTCTTGTCAATGGCTTGTGGGTTCTGACTTGGCCTTTCTCACAAGGGGCTGGTAATAAATATGACTCACGCACGAACTTTGGGAAGGAATAGCAAAAGGAAACTTTTCAGACTACTTTTGGTCCAGGGACCACGTGCCTCAAGATCATTCTTCCCTGGGGAGAATTAGCTCCAGCTAATACCAGGTTGATCCCTTGCTTTGCTTGGTCCCTGGGATGTGCAGGTGCATGTGACAGTTGAGGAAACACCTAGGCACTATCTTCGGGCTCTCTGGTTCTCTATGAAAGTACCTATTTCCCCTGAACTTACAATCCCGACACCCATTCGAGGCAGTGAGTGACTTTCTGTGTTGTTCCCAACAAACCTGCGCCATGCCCCTCTGTGCCTGCCCTTGAAGCAGTAAATGTTCCACCTTGCATATTGTTTTAGTGGCCAGACCGCGTTTGCCTATCACACATGACTGATCAGATGAAAATTATGAGCAAAACATTCTGCTTGCTCGACTTGTCCCGTGACTCTTGCAGAAAAGAGATATTTCCTGGAGCAAGTGGGGACATTTCCCTCCCCAAGGTTTTTGGGTTGCTGCCCTTCACACCCGGGCACGTCTGAGGGCTTTCCAGGGCTGGCTTTTTTAGGCAACAGCATTCATGGCTTGTCTCACAGATTTTGAAAAGGCTACAGGGTAATATACCGTCTATCTAGACATTTAAAAGGCATTTTTTTAAATGCCAAATGTCTGTTCTCTGTCTGATCGGATGAGCTTCTGCGCTTCGTTTCCACTTTAACTCCATGGGGGAGGGCTTCTGTGGAAGCCACCAGCACATCCAGAGAATAGAAACTCGGTTATTATGCACCCGTTTTACTGCAAGATCTGGGCTGCTGTGGCTGATCAGTTTACAACCTGTCTCTAATTTATCTGCATTTAGAAAACTGATCGTGGACAGCAAGGCAGAATGTGATTGCAGCGTGACTGGCTCAGACAAGTGAGGAGGAGGAGGAGGAGGAGGAGGAGGAGGAGGAGAGCCCAAGCAGGCACACAGCTCTAGGGGAGACACGCGAGTGGGAAAGAAAATGTCTGCTGAAGGAGGTCCCCGCTTCTCATTTGCAGCAGGCTAAACTATTTCCAGGATCCCATTCTCCATTTCTGATATTGTGTGTGCTTCGTTCTATTATCCCAACATTTGGCAAATGGTTTCCAAGTCCAAACATTTGGTATTATTTTACGCTAGGTGAACGTGGGGCTCTTAGCAGGCTCAGGCTGGATTCGAAAGCTGGCTGTGACTGCTGTAATTTGGTCATGGATCTTTTTGTTCAGCAGTCAGGCTGTCGTTGGAATGCTTAATTCATACACAGGAAGAGCTGCTGTTGTTGGTTTTAGCAGCCCGCAGTCCAAGGCAACGGTGGGTCCGGAAAAGGGCACTTACCATTCTCACTAAAGACCTGGGGATCTCAAAGCTTGGCTTCTTTCAAGGAGTCCCAATTGTGGCCTGATCACCTCATGCATATAAAATCTGTTAGTTATTCACTGATATCCAGTGATACGAACTACCTATTGACACATAACTAAGAGAAATGACTATACATAACAGAAAAGCAAGGGAACTGATATATGAAAATACGGACCATGGAGGTATAAGACAAGATATTTTAATCAGCTACATAATCAATCAACAACCATTGATTGATCAACCTTTTATTCCAAAATATTAATTGAGAATTCCACAAGCCAGGTACTATGCCAGATACTAAAAATATATCAATAATAAGACACTAGCCATATTCTCAAGGAGCTCACAACACAGTTGGATAATCCGAGAAGCAAAGCAACAGTTACAATACACAAGGGTAAGCGTCAGGATAGGAAAGTTCAGGGATCTGGGAGAACACAAAGAAAGGTAGAGGAAGGGAGTCCGAGAAAACTTCCATGGGCCAGGGAACATCTGCTGAGTTCCAACACAGAAAAGATAGCCAGGCAGGGGTGAGGGATGGGCATCAGTCAGGTTTGTGACCCTCTGTGATGCGAGGAAACCACAGAAGTAGAAGATTAAATGTCAAATAAGTGGGTTAGTGCTACTGGAATTCAGAATACAGCAGAAGTCATCAGTCACCACACTCCCAGAGGATTTGATGTGAGTTCTAGAGTATTGGAAAGTTTTATTCAGGTAGGCAAACCAGGGTAAGACCCTTTATTACAGGGGAAACAAATTATAGGATCAAGAAAGGACAGAGATATTTAGGGCCCAGTATGTGGAACATTCATTCAATAAATGCGTATTGAAATTGTGTAGGACAAAATAGTCTAAGGACTGCTTCTATCCTAGAGACCAGGGGACAGTAAATTCTGTTTTGTTTTAGGCTTTGTTGGCAACATGGCAATGGTCAGTGGACCATGGTCTGCCAACCTTTGCTCTAGAGACAGGCACCCTTATTAGGAACAAGATAGGTATACAAATAATTACAATGCAAACGAATTTTCCTGGAGTGGTGGAGGGTAAGTCTAGGGATGGGAACTGGGGTAAAGTTGTGGAAGGCTTTGAGTGTCAGGCTCAGCATTTAGATGTCATCTTGTAAGTAGCAAGGCCCTGTTGATGATTTGGGGCAAGGGGTTGTCTTTTGGAAGATTAATTTTGGACCACTGTGCAGAGCCTGGAGGTGGGGAAACTTCTAGACAGTATTCAAAGCATGAAGAGAAGAAGTCAGTTTCTGCCATTTGTAGAGGAAATGGAAGGGGAGGACAAGAGTGAGAGGCATTGCATGTTGTCTAATAACTGGGTAAGAGGCCAAAAAGAAATAAAGGAATCAAAGATAAGCCTCACAGTGACAAATCCAGGTGGCTACATGGTAGTTCTGAAAGAAGAGATACAAAAGGTTGGGAAAGGAGACTGGCTTCGGGACAGATTTGTGTACCTTTGGTATGCATGTTGAGTTGGCGTTGACATTGGGACATCCACAGGACACCGCTGGTCTAAACTACCAGGAGGAGCTCACACATACAGGGGGGCAGGACTGCAAAAGAAGAACCACGGAAAAACTGTGAAGAATCCATAGCCACAAAGGTTAGAAGGATAATAGCAGTGACACTAATGGAGGGCTATTATTATGCTAGTGTTGCCTTAGACGTCTTAACGTGTGTTCTCTGCCTTAATGGCTCCTATAGCCCTCTGAGGTATATAGTGTTATCCTCATTTTACAGATGAGGAAACTGAGCCTTAAAGAAGTTAGGTAATTTTCCCCAAGGCACCCAGTTAGGAAGGTGTTAAACCACGATTAGTTAGCTCTGTCTGCCCCATAAGACTGTACTCATAGCATCAAACTGCACTGCCCCTTGCTTAGTAGGTTTCTTGCCTGGGTGCAGAAGCTTCTACTCCAATAGATTACCAAACTCAGGGCCTGTATTCACTCTTGGGTTCCCAATGTATGTGGAAAAATACCCTCTTTCTTTTCTTTTTTAAATTAACCCAAAACCCAGATGGGCACTGCTCACACATTTACCCATCCACTGCAGCTCTGACCTTCCCCTTGGACGTTCTCTCACCTTCTTCCACCAGAAAGAAGTCCCAGGGACAACCAGAGTGGCATAATCCCAGTCCCTCACTTAAAGGTGTAGTGTCCAAAGTTCACGGTAATGGCCTCTTCCCCCCTCACCTGCTCTGGGCTACCGGACACCTTACACGTGTTCCTTAATGTCTTAGCTCCCAGTGGTAGATTGCAAAAACTGGCCACAACATTTCCCCTTCCTGCATCCATGCCACTGTGATGTGACTTTGAAGTTCTTTCCATCGAGAGGTAGTCTATTTCCCCACCCCTGGGATCTGGGCTGCCTTGTCACTTGCCTTGTGACTTGCTTTGGCCACTAGAATGTGTTGAAAGCAGTATTTTGTCAGTTCCAAGCCAAGGGTTCAAGTGGCCTTACATGCATCCACTATCCCTTTAAAGACCCCTGCCTCCCCCCTCCCCGATGTGAACACCCCGAGCTAGACTGCTGGTGAATAAGAAGCTTCATGGACCAGAGATGAGTAGTTCTGTGATCCCAGCCAAGTCCTAAGACATGTGAGAGAGCCCAGCCAAGATAAGCAACACCGCCTGCCCAACATACCAACAAGCACACAACTCACTGTGGGTGCCTAAAGAACCCCCACTGAACCCAGACTAAAATGGTGACTCACAGAATCTTGAGCTAAGGACACGGTTGCTTTTCTTTTTTAAACTACTAAGTTTTGGGGTCTGTGAGCAGTATAGCTGGTACACTACTTTTCACACTAAAACTTTAATGATATCTGCATTTAAACAGTCATCAACTAACCACGTTCTATACTAGAACTTCCTGGATTTCACATATTTGAGGTTTCAGAGGACCCACTGGCTTGCTTATGGTTACTATGAATTAGCCCCAGAACTGAGAACAGAAGGCAGAACCAGGCTAGCTGTACCTCTAAGCAGAAAGATACTCCCTCTTAGATGAAAGGGCTCTAATTAAAAGGCAGGAAAGATCAGATACCTGTAGAGTTCACTGCTAAAGGTATCTAAAAACCTGGCTCTCAAAGTCGCTTTGCTTCTGACTATTCATACGTCAGAAGACTAATTAACTCTGACAAGTTGACCACTGGAAACCATTTCCATAAGGGTGACATGATGATGGATGGGTCCATGCTGTTACAATGTCATTGCTAAAAAAGATGTGATGAGTCCAAGTTCCAGTTACTTAGATGCACATACAATACAGAGGTCTCTTTAAAGCCGCAGAACCACATTGCAACGGGCTGACATGTGTCACCTTTTCTGTACTTAAGAGCCACATTCATGGGCCAGTGACATACAGAGCTATGCATGGTAGGCCCTCTGTGTCTGGCAGCCGGAATGAGGCCCAACTATATCTTGTTGCTTCAGGGCTTTGACTATCAAAAGGGAAGTTTATGGAATAGAAAAATCCAACCAAGATCAATATTTTCCCACTTCCAATATAGAAAGTGTGTGTGTGTGTGTGTGTGTGTGAGTGTGTGTGAGTGTGTGTGTGTGTGTGTGTGTGTGCGTGTGTGTGTGTGTGCTATGCCTAATGCTGCCCCACCAAGTGAAAACTACAGGTCATGATGACTACCCTTGCCTCATCACTTTATAGTTTTCAGCAGGGTGAGGGAAGTATTTGTCCAGAGGTTGGTCCCAGCTGGGGCTACATATTTTAGAGCAGAACTTGGAAAATGAGTCTCAAAAACTCTTAAATCTGGAGTCGACAACGGTTTTCTTAAAGAGCTAGGTAGTAAATAATTTAGTCTTTGCAGGCCAAGAGGCAAAAGCAAGTGTATTATGTAGGCATTTCTATAACCATGTAAAGCATAACCATTCAAAAATGTAAAAACCATTCTTATCTCACGAGCCTTAAAAAATTAGGCTGCTGTCCAGGTTGGCCCACAGGCCATAGTCTGCCAACCCTTGCCTTAAACAGACAAAATGGTTAGAGTTCTCACTATTGTTACACTTCTCATAGTTGCAGAAAATTTCTCTAAGATATAGGAATCTGATCACAAGAAATTTGAAAAAATAAGTTAATAAAAATTATATGCAATAATATGTTATAATATGTATAATATATAATATATAAATATACTGTATTACACGTTGAGTGAATACATAATGGACTACTAATGTAACATATTTTATTAACTAGTGTAATTCATAGAATAAAGCATGATAATAAATTATATACAGTAATACATTAGTCATTCCTTCTCTTTAAAATCACAAACCAGGTTTTTTTCCTCTCAAACAAAAGCTAAAATCCCTTTATTTGTTTCCTGATTTGTTTTCCTTATTTGTTCCTTATTAGTTGTCACTAACCCACAGTTCACCTAAACCATCCAGTCTCATAAAACAAGGGTTTTGGGTGGGAGTGAAGAGAGCTACTTGTGTGAAAATGCGGCAACACTTTGATATTGTTGTTTGAAGAGTATGGAGCAGAGTGTTAGATTGTCCGATTTCAGGCCTCTGCTAACCTTCTAAATGTCTTTTCTATGAGCAAATGGGATACTCTCTGGCACTATCATTTTTAATTTAAAATTTTCAATAGGTAAGGGGCGCCTGGGTGGCACAGTCGGTTAAGCGTCCGACTTCAGCCAGGTCACGATCTCGCGGTCCGGGAGTTCGAGCCCTGCGTCAGGCTCTGGGCTGATGGCTCAGAGCCTGGAGCCTGTTTCCCATTCTGTGTCTCCCTCTCTCTCTGCCCCTCCCCCGTTCATGCTCTGTCTCTCTCTGTCCCAAAATAAATAAACGTTGAAAAAAAAATTTTTTTTAATTTTCAATAGGTAAGACATTCACATAATTCAAGAGTCAAACTTACGTAAGGCTCTATGTCCAGAGAAATCTTGCTCCCCAGTCTCCTCTCACCCCGCCCTGTAGATGGCCCTGCTTGTGCTTCCAGGTTTTTTATGAGAATGTAAATATAAATCCTTGCCCGCCTCTTTTTATGATCTGAAAGGTTTCTCATTATATACACCATTTTGTGCCTTTTGCCCACCCCCACCAGCCGGCTCTCCTTATATATAAACACAATATATATACATGTATTTATAGTTTTCAATCTATCTTGGAAATTTTCCCATATCAGTACATAAAAATGTGGCATGGATTTAAGGCAACCAAAATTAAGCAGATTTATTTTGGAAATAGTTTATGGAGATGTTTTAGTTCTATGGGGGTACAGAAATGCAATCATCTTAATTTTTCCAAATTGGCTTCAACTTTTTTTCACACTGGTCATTAAGTAGACAAACAACAGTCTCTGTCACATGATTCCTTAATGACACTTCAACCTGATTCCAAGATGTGACAATTACTTCTGGTTATTAAAAGTCACTTTCAATTTTTAAGCATGGTTAAAAAGCTCACTCCACACATTGTCACACGGACTGGACTCGTGTCTCTAGAGGCTTAGTGATGGGCAGTCGTCTGGTGGCAGGGAACACGTATCTGTACTCACACTCTCCCCCTTTCTCTTTGGTGTTGGGGCAAGAACAAGGAGCAGAGTGGGCAGTAATTTCTCCTTATGCTGTTGCCATGGAGAAGCTGTAGCCCTGGCTCAGGTCATGATCTCAGGGTTCATGGGACTGAACCCCACATCGGACTCTGTGCTGACAGTGTGGAGCTTGCACGGGATTCTCCCTTTCTTCCTGCCCCTCCCCCACTTGAACATGTTCTCCCCAAATAAATAAATGAACATTTAAAAAGAGAATAAAATGCTGTTACAGATAGCAGAAAACATAAATAATAGTGGCTTAACTAAGAAAATGGCAATAAGAAGTCTAAAAGCAGATAGTCTGAGGCTAGTACAAAGGCCCCACAATGTAGCCAGTGACTTAAATCAGTTGCCCTTGCAGTATGACACTCATGCCCATTCTCACAAAATGACTGCTGGAGCTCCAGGCATCACATCCAAGTTCCAAAAATGAGAAAGAGGAAAATAATAAAAAGAAGAAAGGATACCGTCTATAACAGAAAAACAGAACCTTCCTGGAAATCCCCAGCAGGCTTCCACTCATTGGCCAGACATGTTTTGCTTGAACACCCTGAGCTGCTAGAGAAACTAGGCAATATAGTTTTTAGCCAGGCATATTGCTTCCTCTTAAAGCAATGGGGTTGTTTTCTTAGGAAGGAAAAATACGAGTGTGGCTGTTAAGTAGACAAACAAGTCTCCGTCACACAACTCCTTATAAAATTCAGTCAGATTTTCCAGCAAACCACCAGCTTGTGACCTTCCAGCATTCTTCTGCCATCCACGCGTTCTTTGCAAATTTATCACTCTCAAGCCCATCTGCCTTCTAACATCCTCACCTCCAGAGTCTACTGGTGTGTGTAGGACTTACCTTCAGTCCTCCTCAGAGACCAGAAACCACAGTGAATACCCTTGCTCCCCTCTCTGCCTGGCCACCCTGCCAGCCCAGTCACCTCCCTCCTGCCTCTTCCCCCGTGCCCCAGCAGTGTCACTTGCTCTGCACTTCTGGAAGCCCAACATTTGCAAACAGCTCAGCAAAGGTGGGGCATTTGGCTAGCCCAAGCCTTAGGAGGGCACATTTAGGGAGTCACCGCCCCCCTTCCAAACACTGCACTTCCCCATCCTGCCTAAACGCCCCTCCTCTATTTACCTGACAGGTAATCCTAGTGGCGTGGTTGTGACTAGTCACGATCAATGGTGCTTTCCTGAACTTAGACAGTCATCAGTGTAGAGCCTTTTATTCCCAGCTTTCAGTGACATTCCGGTGTGACCAGAAAATCCCTCTTGGCTGCCAACATACCCTGCTATCCTTTGTGTGGATTTTTCACTATCCCGGCCCTCCCCTCTGCTCCCCACAGCAGATGTCCCCTCACTTGCCCTGCCAGTGCAGTTCCAGGTTAACGTACTAGTCCAACCTTCAAGCCTGTTATTTTTTCTCACAAATGTTCACAACCACAGAGGCATTGGACATAAATGCACACACACCCTCAATCAGAAGGAAGCTGCATGGCTAAAATCAAGTCCGCCTAATGGGTTTGAAATCAGTGCTGGGCTTTGAGTCACTGTTTCTATCCCTCTAAAAGATTTGGGGTAAGAAGTCATTATCCTGGGAGTTGAAATACTCCATGCCGCAGATAAATGCCCAGTTTATGTTCTCTTGCATTCTGCACTCTGTTTTACTGCATACAGGATACGGAACTCTGAGAGGGCCCAGGGGTGTGTGTCTAAGTGCTGGGTGCAGCTCTGGGAAGCAAAACATCAAATTCTCAAGGAGTCTTTTTATCATCTCAGAGCCTACATCTCCAGGCTCCCTCTTTCATCCTCTCCTGCTTCTGACCTCCCCAGGGACAAATCATCCTTCTCCCTCAGATTTTTATTCTTCAGCCATCATAGCAATTTAAGCTGCTTTTATCCTGAATTCCACAAGTGAACAATATTTTCAGCTATGCCTAACTATAACTAGGAGGGACTGGTTCTAAAAAGCGTTCCTGGCCAGAGGATTTCATAGAGGCAAATCCATCTGGAGACTATGGTAAGGAGCTGTGACTCAGGCGGGGTCTGGCTGACCCATCGTGGTTCCTGGGTCCTGGAGCCTAGCCCAGGGCAGCTCAGTACTCAGGAGACGGGTCTCGTAGTGGTCCTACACCCCTCTCCAATCCACAACCACCCTGGAACTCCGGGCCGAGATCAACACTTGTGTGTTGTCTATCACCCCTACTAGAATGCAAACTCCATGCATGCAGGAACTTTGTTTGTCCTATTCTTTACTGCAGCCCCAGTACCTAGAACAGTGCTGTCACATAAATGCACAATTTGCGTTGAATAAATGAACGTCAGCCGCAGGCGAGAGAACCTTGGGCCCAGGGCAGCGCAGTAGCTGACTCAGCCCTGGCTCCTGGTCGCACCAGAGATACTCCTGGAGCCAGCGCAGGTCCACACATGGGTGTGCCACACACATGGGTGTGCACACCACGGACTAGGCCAGAATCCTATGGGAATCTTGGGGCTGGGATCACAGGACTGTGTTCAGTGCTATTCAATCTGCGCATGTCCGGCCCTGGGACAGAGCACCAGGTCCCCCTCCGCTCAGTCCGGCATCCACCTCCCTGTCGTGGCTGGATTGCGGTGTTACTATTGCCTCTGGGGGCAATAGTATAATTACTGAGGCATCACGGTGTGCAGTGTTTTGTTCTGAACAAATAGTTTGCCTTGCTTTTTAAGAAGCAAAGATAATTCAGCTCGGTGATCAGGCTTCCAGATGAATCCGTTGGTCATAGAAGATGGTTTCATTATTGTACCAAAAAAAAAAAAAAAAAAAAGACAAGACTGAAAAGAAAGGCTTATGTGGTTTACAGTTTGGAACGTTTCTTTTCTGAACCTTTAGAAATTTTCCCTGTGAGGCTTAATACAGCAAAAGCTTGAGTGGAAAATGTGCTTATCTGTGATCTCAGATGCCAGGCAGCCTAATAAATCCAGCCTAGGTTAAGATTAACATTGTCTGAAGCCAGAGCTTCTTGGTCTAATCTGTAGTCAAAGGGGTAACCAAACATCCTTTCATGTGGACCACTGCTGACTTTTTTTTATATCCACAGAAGTAGGACCAAAGGAAAACTTTAAAGCTGACATCGTTGAACTTTATAAGCTGAAAAGCATTATCTGTGCTGAATGGAGAAAACAAAGATTTTCATAAAAGTGCCAAAGCAGTACCCAGAGGAGCCCCAAATTTTCTTACGCAAAACTCATTCCCATTACCTGAGGAGCTTCTGTGGAAAGTTTCAGGATGGAGTTTGGGAAAAATGGAGACAGGTAGCTGTTGATATAATGAAGGGTAAAATACTTCAGAATTAATCTTCTTACCGGTTAAGAACAGTAGCTCCTGGGGCGCCTGGGTGGCTCAGTCGGTTAAGCGTCCGACTTCGGCTCAGGTCACGATCTCGCGGTCTGTGAGTTCGAGCCCCGCGTCGGGCTCTGGGCTGATGGCTCAGAGCCTGGAGCCTGCTTCCGATTCTGTGTTTCCCTCTCTCTCTGCCCCTCCCCCGTTCATGCTGTGTCTCTCTCTGTCTCAAAAATAAATAAACGTTAAAAAAAAATTAAAAAAAGAACAGTAGCTCCTGTAACAGTAGCTCCCTGTTACAGGATGGAATTGGGACCCCACTCTCCAAATTCATATGTTGATGATGTGTTTGTAGTAGAAGGTGGGCCTTTGGGAGGTAATTTGCAGATAAGATCCTGAGGGTGGAGCCCCCATGATGGGATTAGTGCCCTCATAGGAAGAAGACACTTCAAAGCTTCCTCCCTCTGCCCTGCGTGGACTCAGCAAGAAGGTGGCCATCTACAAGACAAGGAGAGGCTGTCAGCAAAACTTGACAGATGCTGGCACTCCGACTTTGGACTTCCAGCTGCAGAAATATAAGAAATAAATGTTTTGGTTTTTTTTTAAAGGCACCCACCTACGGTATTTGGTTACATCAGCCCAAACTGACTAACACATTCATGTCACAGGCCAACATCCTAGGCCCACAGGCTCTGAGTGATGTCCCGACTTAATCTCCCCCTCATTTTCTCTGTTTCAGTCCATTGGCCTCCTAGATACACTAGGCGTACTCCTACCTCAGGGCCGTGGCGTTGGCTGTTCTTTTGCCTGGAATGCTCTCTTCCAGGCTCCTACATGGCCTGGCTCACTTCTGAACATCCCTTAGGTCTTTACTTGGTGTCAGCCTCTCAATGAGGCCTTCTCTGACTCTATCTAAAGTCACAACAGTTATCCCATATGGCCTGTCCTCTTTCTTGCTTGATTTCTCTTTATAGCATTAATATACTTTTTTCCCACTTCACCTGTTTATTGTCCAACTTCCCTACTAGATCAGCACTTTCCTAAGGACAAGTAGTTTTGTGTTTACTACTCTATCTTGAGCACCTAGAACAAGGCTTGATACATAATAAGCTCTCAATAGATTTTTTTAGTGAATGAATGAATCAGTGAATAAATTTAATCCCAAATTTACCTAAATCTGAGGTCTAGACTTATCTGTACACATTGTATAGTCTCTATTGTGTCTGCAGTGTATCCATTGTCTTTGATGCAGATCTTCCACAGGGTTCCATGGCTTGCTCCAGATTGCTGGTTGAGTGGGCCAGATGGGAGGCATGCTACAACACCTGGAGTGAGAAGGCCTGGGAGAAAGCCAGGCCTGGACAAGCAAGAATGTGGAAAAGTGGACAGAGCTAGCCTCCAAGATGCCACAGCATTCTGGGCTCTCCTGGGCATCTGAACAGGAAGTGGGCATAGCAGCAGGGAGTTCAGATGTCAATCAAATGTTCAGTCAGGCTATGGCTCTGCTTCCACAAAATCTGCCCATTTTTGACAGGACTCTAGCCTGGGGGCTAAGGGCAGAATTCGGTTCCTAGGGGGGGAAATTGACCAGAAGGATGGAATACATCAAGGCCTCAGATATGCAGGCCTAGAAGAGTGAGGATAGACAAGAAATCAAGAGCCTCCCAAGCAGCCCATCCCAGTATGCGGGGGACATGTCACCCTGGGAGGTTCAGAGGGACACAGGCCTGAACTAGGGGAGTTTGGTTTAGGCTCTGGAACTGCAGTGAAGAGACCCAGGAGGGCAGCAGCAGCTGTCCTGGCCGGTCCCTGGCCCCACTGGTTGGACAGCCTCCTTTTGTCATGTTCGCTCACGGTGTAGACACTCCATGGATTCAGTGGGGAGGATGTGAGAAAAGCAGAAGAAGGAGGCTAAACCACGGTCACTGATACCACTATGGTTATTCTGATATCATTACCATCTTACCCCTGAGGGAAGTTTAAGGAACTGGAATTCTTCTCTCAAGAACTGCTTCTTAACAGCACTCTCATCAGATTGCTTTCTCTCTACTTCTGCTGCCCTATTCTGTCTAGCAGATGAATTTAAATTCACTATTTTAAACACTGTTTCTCTAATGGAAGCTTATCCAGGGTCTGGAGGACTTCCCCACCCCCCAGAGTTAGAGCTAACATTCCATTCAGAGCACAAGCTGGTGATGGTGGATTAATTAATTCTGCCTGTAAAAAAGAGAAAGAAAAACCCTCCTCTTTCCTTTAGAACCACGATAAACTGCTTCTTTATTTTTTGTCAGTTTTATCAACCTTTTTTTTAAGAGCTGGGCTCAGCTTTTATTGGTTTTTTTTTTTTTTTCCCTGTGCCCTTTCAAGTAAAAAGGACTTTTATTAACACTGTTCCTTGCCTGTTAAGAGCCTGGCTTCTGAATAGGATCTTCCTGGAAAGCCCTGAGTGATAGATCACAGTCCCAGTGCTGTCTTGGGTTTGCAATTGACTATCTTGGTCAGGAGGCCTGTTCTCCCAGATGTGACAGGCCCTCAGAGACTTCTGTATGGATAAAAGTACAGATGTTTGAAAAGTGAGTGGCAAAGGACAGAAAAGAAAACCTTTCCCAGAGTCTGCTTCTTTCATACAACTTTGTGCTGTTCAGTTTTGTATCTGTTTCTTAATCTGGGGCCAAAGAACTGACTGCTTATCCACTTTCCAGCTTCCGGGTGTTCTAGTCCAATGGCTGCATCCGGGCACTTCCAGTCCTACTCCACGTTCTCTCCCTGTTCCCTCATCTCCTTCCTCAAGGAGCGCTCTATTGTTGACTCTGTTTTACAGGGAAGAAGATCAAACCCTGAACTGATCATTATTTTTCTTGAGTCACCAAAGTTAAGTGGGCCAGGACTTAAGCTTATGCTCAACCCAAGTCCCAGCTCCAACAGCTGCCCCTGCCTCTCTCAGCTCCTTTCACAGCAGCCAGAACCAAACTTCCCTAGCACAGGCATGACTGTGTCCCTCTGAGTCCCCCAGAGTGGCATGTTACCTAGGTCCTGGGATGGACCACTTGGAGGCTCTTGACTTCATGTCTATCCCTACTCTTCTAGGACTATATATCCAAGGTCTTTACACCTTCCATTGTTCTGGTCCGTTTTCTCCCCCAAGGGACAGAATTCTGCCTTTGACCTCCCAGATACCATGCTTCTGGTGTCCTTGAAGCAATCAAGTTCATCATAGTCCTTGGCTTTGGCCATTCTGGAGCAGCCAGACTTGGGACACGTTGCCCAACTGCATTTTTGCATCAGACCCTTACCCTTTCCCCTAGCCCTAGCAAGAAGAAGCATTGAACAGAACAACCTGGCACCCGTTCTTCTTCTACCCGCCTGGCTACTGCATCACCTGGAGCAGAACCTACTGGGACTGGTTCTTGCCTTCCTGAAGAGATGTTTCTGCCACTCAGCCTCTTAGAATGGAATCCCCTTCTCTGGGTTTTTTGTTGTTTTGTTTTGTTTTGTTTTGTTTTGTTTTGTTTTGTTTCCCTGAGCAAGCCAAAGCCAGTTCCCAGCCACCTTATCTCTGTTACAACTTTTCAGTTTTCAAAGTGGATTTTACGGTTGTTCACAGCAAACAATGCCCCCAGCTCTGTTTTCCCTCCCATCCCCCACCTAGCCAGGCTTTACAAAGTAATTCCGAACAACTCCAGCACAGACTCCTACCAGCAGGAGGAACATCAGCAGTTCATATATAATATAATAAAAACCACCAGCTTGTTTTCTCACTGGTAGCCTTGTAGCCAAGTGCTAATGATGTCTTCTGCTGAATTGATTAGGTCTATTGGCTGAGTTTCTAATACCCAGGCTGTTGTGCAATTAGAGAATACCTGCTGCTTCTCTGTCTTTCTACCTAATCATTACATAGCTCCTTAAGTCAAGGTAAGACATTTCCACCCACTCCCTCTCTTTGTTGATAAAGAAACTAAGGCATTTCACATGAAAAGCCCATGGCAGAAATGAGCCAATGACCTTCTGAGGTCCAGTACGGTGCTCTACCCACAGTCCTCTGCCACCGGCTTACTTTGGTCAATTACACCAGACAACCCAGTCTTCCTGCTCCCTGCAGAAACTTCTCAGAGCACTGTGTGATCCCACCATAATGCAGCTGCATAGGACAGGTCTCTGTCCTCAAGGCTGGTCAGTACCTATGATACGACCTGGTGTGAAAAATTCGCCAACTAGGGCTGAACCTGTCACATCTGCTTTCAGGTTTGAGCTCAGAATATACAGAGGGAGCTTCTGTTTTCTGTAGTAGCTGCTGAAATTCAAAAGCAGAGACAGAGTAACTGAGTACCTTATAGGTGGAGCTCCAGAGCACAAAATCCACCTGCTGCTGCAATTATGTGATAAGGCCAGCTGCCATGGGGCACAGTTCCTGAATGTGCTTACAGTTAGGCTGTAGGATCTTCCTAAGCATCCTTGGGGCCGTTTGGAGTTTCTGTCTTCCTAGTTTCCTCATGAACTCTTATATCCAGCCCTTATTACTAAAGCTAAACCACCCACTACAATCCAAATGAACCCAGCAAACTCATCAACCGTGCTGACAATAAAAAATTTCAATGTTGGTGTTTCGTTTCCCGATATATATTTCATTAGAACCATAGAAGATGTTTTAGAATTATATCCTGGCTTACCCTTTAAAATTTTCAGGTCCAAATCCAATCACCCCTCTTAAATTAAATCATCATTGAATTGGTTACAATGGTTAATATATGTGGAAGCAGCTGGTACAATGTCTGGAAGCTAGTAGGAGTCCAATGTATGTAAAATTTTAATTTAGATTTTGAACCTTATGACTGACACAAGAGAGGCTTCTGGAGGAAAAATGGTAGAAAGTTTCCCCAAAGAAGGCCTGGCTCAGGTGCCTCAGATCTACAGGAGTGCGTACCATTTCCAGGACGGTTTTAGGCACAGGACACTGGACACTACGCCATGGCATTCAGAAGGGCCGAGTAGCCAGGTACCAGGTCTTCAGACATCTTTAGTTTCTCTGATCCATTTTTCTCTAGGGCATTGAATCTATTTTTCTAGGATTGAAACGCAAGCAGGAAAGGGATGATGGAGACAGAAACAGGAAACATTCAAGAAGCTTGGACCCCAGTCCAGACCATGGCAAAACAAACAAACAAACAAAAATCCCAGAAGCTAGAGGGGATGTTATGGCTGGATTTTGTCCCCCTAAATTCGTATGTTAAAGCCCCAGCTCCAGGGCTTCAGAATGTACCCCTATTTGGAGATAAGCTCTTTAAAGATGTGATTAAGTTACAATGAGGCCATTAGGATAGGACCTAATCCAATATGACCGGTGCTCTTATGCTAAGAAGAGGAAGAGACAGTAGGGGTGCACGTGCACAGACGGATGACCATGGGAAGGGGCAATAAGAGGACGAGAGATACAAGTCAAGGAGCCAGGCCTCAGAAGAAACCAAACCTGCCAACACCTTGACCTTGGACTTCCAGCCTCCAGAATGGTGAGAAATAAATGTCTGTTGTTTGAGCCTTCCAGTCTATGGTGTCCTGTTATGGGAGCCTGAGCAGACTACGACAGGAGGGCAAAAAGAAAGTGAGGGGAGTGGAATGAGCTAGGCCAGATCTGAAGACTGATGGAACTGAGGGCTCAGACTGGAGCTTTGCAAGCTGCTTTCACTTCTGTTAGTTCCAAATCAGCAATCAAGGAGTGCAGAGGCTCCCCCACGTAAATACACGTGATGGGGTGGGACGGTGGCCCTTTCCTGATTCCTGGGAGTCCACTGGTCTTACCAGGCTGAAGAGCTCAGCGCACAGGCTCCCTGCCTTTTAAACCATTCTACCAGCAGCGGGGTCACATCCGCCCCTAAGTGTTCCTGCTCCCACGGAAACAAGGTCCTGCTCTGCCATGGTTACATACCTCCACGCTGCATTTTTTTAAATCACTCATTAGGCCTAGCTGGCTGCGGTCCACCGACAGAAGGTCACAGCTGCCAGACAGAAACTTGGCCTCCGGCCAGAATCCTCAGACCCCCCCCCCCCCCGCACCCTGTCCCATTGTCTCAGAGAGAGATGGTAAACGTCCCCCAGAGGTGACAGTCTCTATAACTGACGCTGCACCCGAAACAGCTTCTCTGCCCTCTCCTCATTCCCACCACCAGCTCTGGGTGGGGATGATTTATCCAGCCTCTCAGGGGAAGGAGAGGGAACAGCTGACATTTCCAGAACTGGCTACCCTGAATTTCACATGCATTATCTCATTTAATCTTCAGAAACCCTACAGGAGGAGTATTATTATATGATCACCCCATATCACAGGTCAAAGAAACTGAGGTTCTGGGGGGTCAAACTACTTCCTCAAAATCACAGAGAAAGCAAAGGCGTTTAGAACCCAAGACCATCTGATACAAAACCCAGTCTCTTCCCACGGCACCCTGATGCCTCCTTACCCGGAGCTGTGTCGGTACACCGTCCCATCCCTGCGGCATCCTCCCGTGTGACCCAGCGTTAGATTGTGAGTGCACTTGGTTTATTTTAGATTCTCTTTTCCATCGTTGCCATTTCCCAGCTCCGTTTTTTCTTCCTCTCATACCCTGCATGTAGTCCACCAGCAAAGCCTGAGGAAGCCAGTCTCAACAACTCACGTGGAAGCTTACTCTCTCCACGGCCACCGCCTGGTCTAAGCCACCAACCTCCCTGCCCTTCTGCACTTACTGGATTCCCGCCATAGGACTCCATGCCCTGCCACAGCCCCCGGCTAATCTGAAACCTAGGTTGGACATGCCATGGTGTGCTGCAGACACTGCCATAGCTCCCCAGTTCAGTTCACTCAGGGTAAGAGCAAAGCCTCCCAACAGTCCGCCAGGTCTGAGGTGGTCTGCCTTGTCTCTCGCTAATGTTATCTCTCACTCTTTCCCTCCTTCTCTTGGCTCTGGCCACACAGGTCTCTTTGTTGCATCTTTAACACACTCCTTGCTTCACACCCGTGTCCTTCCTGCTCCTCACCCAGAAGTCCACTGGGTTCCAGTCACCTTCTCCCTGAGGCCTCCCCTCCCTACCTTTGTGAATTCCACAGCACACCCCCACCCTACACTTCCACTCCCACCCACCCTACTCCTGCTTTTCTTTTTCACTATAATCTCCTAATGCATCTTATAGTTTATCCATGCATTGTGGCTTATTGTCTGACTCTTTCCTCTAGAATGAAATCTTCTTTTATCTGTTTTTGTCATTGCTGTGTCCCAAGGGCCCAGAACAGCACCTGGTGCATAGTGGGTGTTCACTACACATTGGCTGAAGCATTGGCTGAAGGAATGGAATGAATGAATAGATAAAGAGCTGGATCCTATCGTAGCACGGTTACAATCCACTATCCCCAACGTTTACTTCTAATTTTTTTTTAATTTTTTAATGTTTTTATTTATTTATTATTATTTTTTTTTTTGAAGGAGAGAGAGAGAGATAGAGCATGAGCAGGGGAGGAGCAGAGAGAGAGGGAGACACAGAATTTGAAGCAGGCTCCAGGCTCTGAGCTGTCAGCACAGAGCCCCACACGGGGCTCGAACCCAGGAGCTGTGAGATTATGATCTGAGCCAAAGCCGGACGCTTAACTGACTGAGCCACCCAAGCGCCCCCCAATGCCTACTTTTAAAGCAGGGTGCTATCCGACTTCAGCTCCTCTGTTTCTCTCCTTCAGTTCCTCTGAGAGGAAAGCTCTGTTTTCTGTATGTGCTTCAGTGAGCTAGGCCAGCCCTCCAGTTCCATTATAAATGCAAAACATTTCACCCTCACGTAAGGGCAGCTCTTGCTTCTCTCCCTTCTATACAGGGCAAACCTGAGGCATCTGAAACTCCAGTCAAGTGGTGACAAAACAGTGCCAGTCCCAATGTGTTAATGAGCGGACCCCCCCTGCCATTCTTTTATTTGGTCAGAAGTGGCTAATGGTAAACATCATTAGAATAACACAGCCTTAAAACTGAATGTGAGTTAATGTTCATAACAAGAGGAATAATTAGTTTCTCCATAGACATTTACATTTAATTTCTAAATCTTATTATTTACTGTATTTTGTCTTGTTTAGGGCCCTTGGTAAATTGTTTGCATTTAACAAGATGTTGACTCTCACAAGTCTTGTATTTCATACTTGAGAAGTCAAAGCAACACCTTTGATCAAAGTGGAATGTTTTAATTAAATAACCATAAAACTCCCCTCATGGAAGCAAGTGCACCCAAAAGCACAGTTAGCAGATTTTCTGTTGTTCTTTTCAATTCTTGACATTGGCCCAGTTTGGTCTCTACCCTGCTGTAAAGTGGATATCCTAAGCCCAATGTTACCCTCTTCACTGTAGGAACTGGGGCAGTGATTGCCAAATCTAGACTCTCATCAAATCACCTTGGGAGCATCCCATGAATGAGGACACTGTGGAAGCTGTAATCCAGTGTACATGTGAAAAGGCCTGGAGCCTGCCCCCTGGAAAGGCCCCCCGGATGCTCTGATGGAAACCTGATGTGGGAGCTAGCACACTGGTGACTTACTCTGAGGAGACTGAGCAAGGCGCTTTGCACGTGGTGGTATTCACTCCAAAATATGCATTGACTTGGAGGGAGATAAGAAAACTGAGCCTTACTGACAGTGACTGAGCATTTGATATGGAAGCTCCAGAAGGCTAAGGACCTTGTCTGTCATGCTTTAATTGGTTCTCCAGTTCTTTACACAGTATTAGGGACACAGAGTATAAAAAATCAGTTGAATAAATGAAACTACTCCAGCTGATCACTTTATATACAGCATTCATTTAACTACTCCTTACAAAAACCAGGTGAGGTGGGTACTATCAGCTCTCTTTTACAGATAGGCATACCGGCATTCTGAGAAGTTAAGGAAGTGGCTAAATTTTCTAGGAAGTGCCTGAGAGAAGACTGGAACTCAGGTTTGCTTAGCTCCAAAGACCTGGGCTATTGCACACCCCTGCAGGGTGACTGGGTGGGTAGGTCACAGTGGGTTCCAATTGTGCTGGTACCTGCTTTCTCCATGCCTAGCCTGCATCAATGACTAAAGACCTCCACCCTGTGGGCCTTCTTCTACTCACCTCCTCCAAAGCCCATCATGACCCCATCCCCATCAGAAGGTAGGTTTGGGATATGTCACACTGCCCTGAGTCAGGATTCTGTTATACCCAGAGTAGCCCCCAACCATCCACGTGTTTACAGAGCTGGATTCTCCCTGCCTGTCTGCTTTCTTCCCCATCCCTGCCAAGAGGAACCTGTCAATAAGACCCGACATCTCCCTGGCCTGTTCTTGGAATTCTTGTCTCCTTCAGATGAGGTCCTGGCAACCTGCCCAGCCCTTGCTAAACCCCTTTTCCCAATTTTCCCAGCTCATATCCCTACACTTTTCTCCCCACTTTCTCCCAATTAGATTCCACACATGGTCAAGATCTCCTTATGTTTCCCTTAGCTTATTGTCCCAGATGCCTAGCTGCTCTCCTGGCTTCAAGAATTGTTCTATTTTCAGGGCACCTGGGTGGCTCAGTTGGTTGAGCATCCAATTCTTGGTTGTGGCTCAGGTCATGATCTCATGGTTCATGAGTTTGAGCCCCGCATCAGGTTCTGCACTGACAGTGTGGAGCCTACTTCGGATTCTCTCTCTCCCTCTCTTTCTCTGCCCCTCCCCTTCTCCTGCTCTCTCTTTCTCTCTCTCAAAATTAATTAATTAGTTAATAATTAATTAATTTAAAAAAAGGAATCATTCCATTTTCCAGACACCCCCAGCATGATCTATGAAAGTGCATGTTAAGCCATGTCACTGCTTTGTTTAAAACCTTTGAAAGGATCCCCTTACTTACTAATTATAGTCCCAGCTCCTTGCGAAGGCACAGTCACCTTTCCATGGCCTGGCTCCTACCTTCTTCTCTGATCTTATTTCTTGCAACTCTAGTCACATGGGCCAAGTCATGCTGTATCCACATGTCTTTCAGGTTCTCACTCTTCCCTCTGCCTAAACTGTCCTCCCCACTATTTAAAAAATATAAACCTGTTTGATTCATCCTTCCTGCAAAGTTCAGCTCACCTTCTGCAGAAAGTCTTCCCTCCATTCCCATCCAGGGTGGAATATCTTTTCTCATTGCAACCTCAGCAGATGGTGTTGAAGTCGTCTTGTAAGTTCCTCAAGATGGGGAGATTGAGAGTTTTATTTATTGTTGAGCCTACCACCAACCCTGGTACATAACTGATGTTTAAAAAATGTGTATGGACCTAATTGCTCCAAAGCCTCATGGGAACCATACCAATACTAGGAAACCCCACCTTTCCTGCTACCTGCCTAACCATCAGGATTTGAGCTTTCTGGAGACTTCTGGTCACCCACTCACCAGATTAGTATATCAGGGTGTCAGTGCAAATCTGGAGCCGACACACCTCCTTGCACATAAACACATAGACCATAAGCTTTTTCTCTGTGGAAGTTTCATGGGACAGGGTCCCATCCATTCCCAGCCTTTCCTCCCTATCAACTCCTGTGCACAAAACAAGCCCATGACTCTGAGCCATGTCATTCACACAGGCCAGGCAAATGGTAGCCCTAGCCTGGGTCATATCTATAGCAAATGAACATCACTGCTCACAAAGGACCAGGGAGACAGTGTTAGTGGATCAACTTACTTTCTACATGAATAAGTTGAAAATAGCTTCTTTCCTAAAAGGTGGTCAGGAGTTTCATTTCCATATATGTGTAACAGCACATTAATATGACCCTTTGCTGGGAAGGTATAGCCCAGTTTCCTTGCATCACAGGAATGAAACCTGAAAAGGTAACTCTAAAACCCTAAGCCCTTCACAATCCTGTCACTTCTGTGCCATGATCCTGAACAGGAAGCGTGATAGTGATGGGGAGGGTTTGTTCTCCCACACCAACATCTTAGAACCATAAAGGGACGTTGTATTTTCAAGCTTTGTCTGATCCTATTTCTTTGTAAATTGGATTAAGCTCTTTACTGTGTATTACTGATATTAAAAAAGAGTGAATTCACATCTTGCAAACACAGCAAAAAGGAACTGCTCTCATGGCAGAGAAGTCATTGGCCAGCATCCACAAGAACCCAATTTTAACTTTTGAGCCCAGTCAGCAGGGAAACATGCTGGCTTATGGCAGGGTCAACCCCAGGCAACGTTGGAGCTGGATAATGTGAGCTGTCAGAGGCCCAGGTCTCCCTCCTTCCGTCGCTTTTCTCCCCATCCCCTCTCCATACCTCTTCAACCCACACGCTCCATCCTCTTCATCCTTCCAGGTCTTTTCTGGCTCCTGGAGAAAAGAGACTGTACGTGTGCCCCCATGGAGGTTAGGTACAGAGGTGGCACAACCCATGGGAAATTATTTATGTGGTGCTATCCAAGAATAACAGCAATACTTTGTGTGTGAATTGTCTCTATGCTTTGCAAAGCCTTCTTGTCTTCATGACATAGGAATTCTTATAAGGTTTTAGCCCCATGCCTCTCTGCCCCCAGTTTCTCCAGGGAAGAGGAAGAGGTTCCTGGTGGGAAAGAATGAAAACACAAAGGATGAAGACATAAAGGTTAAAATGTCCAGACTTAAGGGGGACAGTGATTTGGGAGTGGGGCCTAGAGAAGAGTCAAGAGTAGTTTTCTGCATTCTTCAAATCGCCAGAGGGCATCGGCCCCAAATCTGGCCCTTCTGAGCATTTTAAGTGATTGGGATCGATAAAAGGGTAAAAGGAACATGGGCTTCTTTGGTATGGCATTCCCATAATTTAACTGTCCATATTAGGAGAATGATTAAATAGTATTCGTTGATTACGAGAATAAGGTAGATACATATGTACAGATAGAAAATCCTACACCGGAAGCAAGTCACTGAATAATTTATATGGTATGGTATAGTAAGATCCCACTAATACGCACTCACATGTAAATACCAATTTTAGAGTGCACATGTCTATTTATTTCATGTAGAAAATTCCAGCTAAGCACAAAGAACTCGCTTGTGTATTTCACATTTCATGTGACGATGCATGAAAAAGTTCAAGGTCGATTTATCCCAAACTATCAACAGTGGTCATGGGTGGAGAAGGGAGTAAGATTATGGGTATTGGGGCTTAAGGGGAATTCTCATTGTTTATTCTACTTACCTTTATATTGTTTGATTTTGGGTTTATAAGGGACATGCACTGATTTTGTCATTTAAAAAAAAAAAGATATTCCTAGATCAAGAGAAATTAAACTAGTCCTCTAGTAGTCAGGAGTTCAAGGAGGGCACTTTTTATTTCGGCAGATAGTTAATGTCCTAGACTAGTGTCCCCAGGAGAATGGCCGTAAAGAAGACTCAGGTAAGCTGAGCATTAGTCTGTAACCCATACACCTCCATTGTGTGCAGAAGACCTTCTAGCTCCGAATCTGGATAGAAAATTCCAGCTAAGCACAAAGAACTCACTTGTACTACATCTGACAGGACGACCAGACTCCAACTGTTCCTCCTAATAGAATTCACCTTGAGAGTCAAAGAATGAAAATATTTTGCACATCTTGCTGTGGCACCTGGATAAACACACACACATATGCGTAGTTACCTGACTAATGATCTTGCTTTAAGATTGTCTTTTCAAGGAGCATGGGAGGAAGGTTATCACAAAAATTGTAACTTCACTTAGGAAAATGCTGTCGGTTTTTAATCAAACATGCAGAAAATGCCAATTTTAGAGTGCACATGTCTATTTCTTCTCTATATCAGGTGCAGGTGAAAATTCTGGTTGATGGCCCTCAAGTGTGTGCCTGTCAATCTTGCCGCCTACATTACATCTCATCTCTGCTCTTCCTGCCATGCTGTCTCCAGGAGGAGTCTGAAGCTTTGCTTCTCTGTGAAGGGTTTTTGGCCTGAGCTATGGCAGGGCCAGAATCTCTTCACCATTGGCCCAGGTTCCCTTCCTAGAGGAGGTAACACATGGCTCTCAAGTGCTCAGTAAGATCAGGATCCCCACCCCTCCACCCACCACGTGAAATAATTTCTGAGAAGGTCATACTTCCCTCCCGAAACTCAGTGCAGGCTATTTATTGTTTCTCCTCATGGCTCTGGGTAGACACTGGCTGGAAACATGTTGCTAAGCCCTATTGTTAAAGCCTTGCCCTCGACAGCCTCGAGCCCAACAAGGAAAGGGTCATTGCAATGGGATCCCCAAGGAAGGTGGAGGGAGAGGTTTACCCTGGCTGCAGGCAATTAAGGGGGTGAACTTCCTGTAGGGACTTTACAAAGAATGATAGAACCAACCAAAAGTGGGTCCTCTTTGTTTCACCATCATGCAACGGGCAATTCCAAACTACGGCAGGGCCAAGTACTCATCCTTGCCAGGGTGGACCACTCTCATGTCCCATGGCACAAAAATGCCAGGAACCTCATAGTGCTCTGTGGTCAAGAATTTGAGGTTCAAAGTTGGAAAACCTGGTTAGAATCTCAAGCCCACAGCTATTGCCTCTATGAAGTTGGCATGGCAGTTGACTATTGCCTCTATGAACTTGGCATGGCACATGGAACTTGAGGCACTCTGAACCTCAGTTTCCCCTATTGTAAAATGTTAACATGAAATGAAATCATATGAAAGGTTAATATTTCGTAGAATTTTTGTGAAGATATAACGAAAGGAACTATGTGAAAACTTGATGAATTGTAAAGTGATATAGAAGTACTAAAGTATGCACTGGCTGAATGGGTCCCTCCATGGGAACATGGCTAATACTAACGTAACAACATGGATAGAGATGGAGATGAAGCCCCAAACTGGAGGGGAAACCGTACAGAAAAGTAGTAAGCACTCATTATAAGAACTGACTTCAGGTTTTCTTTGGAGGCTGAGTCAGAACCCACGAAAAAGTATGGGCGGTCTTATTGTTTGCAGTTCAAATTAGGTTTGGGCTAGAGGCTCCTCAGATACGGCCAGTATATTCACTTTTCCCTGTTTTACGCGTGCTGGGCTCTCTTTATGCCTTCCCCCTTCTGTCCCTGTCCCTGTCAAACTCTCATTCCTCTTTATGTCTGCAATCTGTATCTTTCACACCACCCCAGCTGCCACTTCAAAATAAAGCCACACTTCCTTTTTAATTCCAAATTAAGTTGGCCAAAGTCCCTACCTAATGAGGTAGGGTATGAGATCTGTCTTTTCCTGGATTTTCCCTCTCAAGGATCCCTAGGGATCACTACATGCCCTCACGAATCAGTTCCCCTTGCCACTTACCTGCTGTCATGCACCAGTCACTCAGACACCCTGTCAAGGCTGGACTCTGCCACCATTGGCCAGGGGCAGTCCTTGGGTCTTATGGTTGGGTGAAGCCATGGTGTTGTTGAGAGCCTCGCTGGAGCACTGGTAATCCCACACGGATGCAACCCCACACAGAGGTCTTCTCTGTGTCCCACCAGTGGAGGCTGCTAGGGAGGAGTCAGTGCCCACAGCTAAGCTGCCTGCCCTGGAGGGCGCAGCTCTGAGAATTCCTCCTTTTGGGTGATAGTCACTATCACAGTCTAAGGCCGGCCCATGGTGCCAGGTTCCTGAGTCGAAGGATTTCTGGCATCATTACCTTCTCGTGACCTAGGCCTGGGGGCTGAATCCAGGTTATTCCTAATGTTGAGGGAGTTATCCAGATCAATCAGTGGCTCTGTACAAATTTTAAAATGCTCCTATCTCCTTGAGCAGTGACCTAATGCAAGGTCCCCTGTTACTTAACCTGAGTGAAAACCTAATCTACTTCCACATGACTTGGGTACACTATCTAGGCCAGGTTTGACCAGGTTGGCACCAGGAACCAGAACATCAAGCCCATATGCTAGGAATTGCTACCACACCCTCAGATATCCCTGGTGGTTTGGTCAGAAATCTGGCAAAGCCTTAGGGCATTAACCAGTCTCTGCCTCTCTTTATATTCGCTGAAGAAAATGAAATCTGACTCTGGCTCAACCCATGTCTATTAGAGGACAAGGAGCCAGAACTCGTCCTTTAGAACTATCTTAAGCTGTCAGATTTGCTTCTCCAAATGGGTGTTCCTCATAACTAGATTTAGGTAAGAAAATCTTTTTGGTTTTCTCAAAAATTCATATGTACCTCAGAATATAACTGTATTTGGAGATAGAGTCTTTTTTTTTTTTTTTTTCAACGTTTATTTATTTTTGGGACAGAGAGAGACAGAGCATGAACGGGGGAGGAGCAGAGAGAGAGGGAGACACAGAATCGGAAACAGGCTCCAGGCTCTGAGCCATCAGCCCAGAGCCTGACGCGGGGCTCGAACTCACGGACTGCGAGATCGTGACCTGGCTGAAGTCGGACGCTTAACCGACTGCGCCACCCAGGCGCCCCTAGAGTCTTTTTTTTAAATGTGCATTTATTTATTTCTGAGAAAGAGAGAGAGACAGCATGAGTGGAATAAGGGCAGAGAGAGAGGGAGAGAGAGAATCCCAAGCAGGCTTCATGCTGTCAGCACAGAGCCCGACATGGGGTTTGAACTCACAAATGGTTAAGATCATGACCTGAGCTGAAATCAAGAGCTGGCTGCTTAACCGACTGAGCCACCCAGGTGCCCCAGAGATAGTCTTTAAAAAGGCAATTAGGGTTCGATGAGGTCATTAGGGTAGGCCCAATCCAATATCACTGGGGTCCTTATAGGAAGAGGAAATTTGGACACAGACATGTATGGAGGGATGATGCTGTGAGGACACAAGGAGAAGAGGGCCACCAATAAGTCAAAGAGAGAGGTCTGGAACAAATCTCCCTTCATAACCCTCAGAAGGAACCAACTCTGCCAACACCTCGATCTTGAACTTCTAGCCTCTAGAACTTTGATAAAATAAATTCCTATTGTTTAAGCTACCCAGTCTGTGATACTTTCCTATGGCAGCCTTAGCAAACTGATATAGCCACTCAGCACAGAAAGAAGGAAAGAAAGAAAGAAAGAAAGAAAGAAAGAAAGAAAGAGGAAAAGGAAGGGAGGAAAAAAGGAGTGAGGGAAAGAGGAGAGGAGAGGGAGGGCAGGGAGTGGAGGGGAGGGGAGGGAGGAAAGGAAGAAGGAAGAAAGAAAGAAAGAAAGAAAGAAAGAAAGAAAGAAAGAAAGAAAGAAAGAAAAGAAAAGAAAAGAAAGGAAGGGAGAGGAACCCATAACTCATGAAGCAAGTGGGGCTTTTAGCCTGAGACTCTTTTCTGGACCTACTTCCTCATCTGGCTGTGGGAGCCAGGGTGAGCCCAATCCATAGCTCTGCATTTGACACCACCAAGCACTGGGAGTCTTTGTTTCTCATTCTTAACTGTAGGTCCTCCTCATAGCCACAGGAATATGAAGCGAGACCCGGGTGTGGCTGATGGGAGGCCAGGTAGTGGTTGATTCTTGTGGCAGTGGAAGCATCATGATCACTTTCTTTTGTTGTTACCTGATCCCGTCAAGGTCCAGTTCTATACTGGGGCTGCTCAAGGCAGATGCAGTTGAAGGACCCAGCTTGCAAACAAACCACCAACAAGGAGGAAAGAGCACTCTGGAGACAAGGGGTTATGTGTTGCTGGCCTGTTTTTAAAGATAGAACAGAAAAATGCCAGGTATCCTTGGGTCAGAAAGAGCAGAAGGTTCTTCCCAGTAAGTGGCTGCAAGGGAAGAGGCACATTTCAACTTGTCTTTTCCGACCTAACCAGCCTTGTGGTTTTGCAGTCGGCCCAATACCGATTCAAGTAATGGGCCCAAAGGAAAAAGGGTCTTTGGGAGTTGGTGCTTTTTCGGTGTTTTTTCTGAAAAGAAACATTATGAAGCTGAACTTTCTGAGATGATTTTGGGTTCACACCCACTGTCTGTGGAACAGCTTGAAGCTGACTAGATTAGCTCATTGAAACTCTCTGGGATCCGCTCAGACACTGCCCACACAGAAGAGCCCAGCACCTGCCAAGCTCAGAGATCTGGTTTTTGCAAACAGCTCCTGGTTTCTCTGCCTGGGTGGGTTTGGGCTGCTCACTGCCTTCTTCATCCTGGGTCTTGAGGGTCCTGCCTCCGTCCTTGCCCAACCTCACTCCCAGCCTTGAAGTTCAGCCAAGTTGACCACTTGGCCTCTTTGGATAAGTCCTTGGAGCCTCGCTCCTAATTCTCCCTCCTCCCCTCGATTAAACGATTAAACACGTTACTGGTATTTTTACATATCTGAGCAGGCTGCTGCTCCTCGCTGGCTCACTTCCTGCCAGCTCTTCTTCTGCTCCCTCTTCTCTCCCTGAAAACCATCTCACTCAGACAGAAGGCCCTTATATAACACACTCCCCCCACGCTCGCAGCAAGGGGGGCCTCCACGTCCCCCACTGAAGCACAGACATCTCCACATTCCACTCACGGAAGCAAACACCGTCACAGGCTCCCTGGCACCTCTCCGGGCCGGGGAGGTCAGGAGAGGCACCAGCTGATACGAGTGCTCTCCCGCCTTGCACCCTGGCAGTCCCTGCTGCCGCTACCTGGTCAGAGATTACATGAGCAATTGTCATATAATCGTCGCTTAATCTCTTCCCAGAGATTTCAACTGGCTCTAAATTGTTTTGGCTAATAAAAACTAAGGAGATTTGCAAGAAACTCCGGATGCATTTGAACACTTTGGGGGATTGCGCAACCTGAAGGCATATGAAATTTAACTCAAATAAGCATAAGGTTATGTGCGTTGGCAAAAGTAATTTAAGATGTGAGCGTACATCTGTGTGCTCCAAATTTGTAGCCTCCTCTGAGGAAGGAGACCTGGGAGTAGCTCAAAATGGATGAAGGGGCAGAGCAGCCGAAAAATGTCCCAGGGTGACTACCCCTTGACAGGGAACCTTAGATCCCATTTTGCAGGGACTTCATCAGTGACCCAAATTGGAACTCGTGCTTAGGTCTGCTACAGACTCCAGAACACCACTCGGTTTTGGGGTAGAGGAACACAGCAAGGGGTGGTTTCCACATGCAAGTGAATCCCTCCAAGCTGATGCCGGGAGCACATGGCAGCATTCTTGCTGAGGCATACAGAAGTACGCATCTGTGTTGGTCTGTGTTTACCATTGACTGCTAAGGCCCGGAAGATGCTAGGTTATCTGCATCCTCTGTTTAACCCCCAGGGCCATGTTTAGATGGAGGAACCCTTTCCAAATTACACCTGGTCCCAAACTCAATGACTTCCCTACTTTCTGATACAAAAATTATTGAAAAGCTGCATTTTCATGTGTTATATACACATACATGAGCTATATAAAACAGAATTTAGTTCCCAGGGTGAGGGAGAATATTGATATAGATATAGATACAGATATAGATATATAGGTGTAGATAAACATATACACATAAATATATACACATATGTGTATACACACACACACTTACTAATTATGATTCCTACAGGTATGTCTTCATCTGGCCCAAGAAACCCAGTGGACAGGTAAGCAACTTTACTTATACTTTAGAGACACCAGCCTTTACAGGACAGGAGAAGGCTGGCACGGGTCTGCCAATCGCACCTTTGTGCTAGCCACCTGACCTTCCTCCAGATCTCTGAAGGAATGGGGCAGAAGGTCACAAGCCCCAAATCTCTGTGCCTTTTCAGAGAGATGCTATGACCTATTACTGCCCTCTTGCCTCACGGCAACCAGACCTATGCAGGGACCCACCAGCTCAGCTACCTTTCCTCTCCCACCCCAACCCAGAAGAGTGAAAAAGTGATGATTCCAAGGGAGGCTATGGTTTGGGAAGGGAGGTTGCGCCTGGAACATTCTCTCTCCTGGAAAATTGTGAGAGAAGTTCCAGTGCCCAGCAATCCAAGAGCCCCTTGTGCCATGAAGGGAGAAGGGGTACATAGCCAGAGCCCTACTTGAGGGTGGGGCAAGTCCATTTGGCCTACCCCTCACGCCGTGGCTGGAGATCATCATTATCCAGAGGACAAACTGGGCACGTGAGCGGGAGTCGACAGGAACCGATGTACAATGGGCAGAGCTTCCAGTTGTGCAAAAGGCAACCACGGGAGAGTGTGGGCTTCTTCCTAGCCATCAGAAATGGTAGTCATCTCTCCTCTTTCATGGTCAGCACCTGCTCTGCTGGAGGGCCCATGTTCCCAAAAGCCTCTGCCCAATTTCTTTGCTACCCTGATGTCACCGAAGCAAGCACACCAGTCTATCATAGGCCTTCCAAGGTCTCTTATTGCTAGTAATCAAGGGAATGGATTAATTCATTATTCCATTAATTCATTCATGCATCAAATACTTCTCAACCCTGTACAAGTCACCAGAGGAGGCGGTGAGAAGATAAAGATTTAGCAGCCAGCTGGGAAACAGAAACTGTACACAGTTCACAATATTATCAGCAAGAGCAATAAAGCAAATAAAATGCTCCGAAGAACAATTTGTCTCGGGACTAACTAAGCAGGAATTTACCTGAACATCCCTAATAAAGAGGATGCCGAATGATGTCAGAAAGATGGAATTGATCAGTTCCTCTCAGACTTTGAAGTGAACACAGATCATTGGAGGAACCGATTCAGACCGTCTGGGTGGAGCCTGAGATTCTCAATGTCTACACGCTCCCCCAGGAGGTCTATGCCGCAGTGCGTCTGGTCCTCAGATTACACTTTGAGTAGGAAGGCTCTAGACCACGTCATATGTCACTGGGCTGTATGCGATATGAACTTACCGCGCTGGCTGGCAGCATCGCAATAAAGCACAATTAATATCAAGCCCTGTGTCAGAAGGCTGATATGACGCCCACGTAACCAGTTCTCTACCAACCTAGCTGGACCCAGAAGCAGTTTTCAATAGAGGTGAATGGCAGATTGAAAACAGTGTTTTTGTTTGTGTTTTCATATCGATGTAAAATCAACATAAAATATTATATTAGTTTCAGGTGCACAACATGGTGATACGGTATTTGGACAACGTAGACTGCACGACGATCATCATAGTAAGTCTGTTTACTATCCATCACCATATATAGTTAAGAACTTTGTCCTGGTGATGACACCTTTTAAGATTTACTCTTCTAGCAACTTTCAAATACACAGTATGGTATTGTTAACTATAGTCGCCATGTTGTGTATTACATCCTCATGACTCACTTATTTGTAACTGCAAGTTCAAACCTTTTGGCTCCCTTCACCCCCAACCCCCAACAACCACGCATCTGTTCTCTGTATCTATGAGCTTCCTTTAGGGGGCTGATTTTTAGAGTCCACGTAAAGTGAGATCATACAGTATTTGTCTCTCTCCATTTGACTTACTTCATTTGGCATAATGCCCTCAAGGTCCATCCATGTTGTTGTAAATGACAAGATTTCTTTTTTTTTTTTCCATGGCTGGATAATATCACATTGTATATGCATATATATTATATTTTCTTTAACCATTTGTCTGTTCATAGACACTTAGGTTGTTTGCTTACCTTGACTATTGTCAATAATGCTGCTATGAACATGGGGGTGCAGATATCTTTTTAAGTTGGTGTTTTTGTTTTCTTCAGATACTCAAAAGTGAAATTGCTAGATCATTTCGTATTTCTATTTTTTTATTTTTTGAAGAACCTCCATACCGTTTTCCACAGTGGCTGCACCAGTTTGCATTCCCACCAACAGAGTGTGAGGGTTCCCTTTTCTCCACAGCCTTGCCAACACTTGTCTCTTGTCTTTTTGATAATAGTCATTCCAATAGGTGTTAGAAGATATCTCATTGTGGTTTTGATTTGCATCTCCCTGTTGATGAATGATAGTGAGCATCTTTTCAGGTACCTGTTGGCCATCTGTATGTCTACTTTGGAAAAATGTCTATCAGAGCCTCTGCCCATACTTTAGTCAGATTGTTTTTTGCTATTGACATGTGAGTTCTTCATATATGACATTAACCCCTTATCAGATTATGATCTGCAAATATTTTCTTCCATTCAGTAGGTTGCCTTTTCACTTTGTTGATGGCTTTCCTTGCTGTGCAGAAGCTTTAGTATGGTATATTCCCACTTGGGTTTTTTTTTTTTTTTTACTTTTGTTGCTGAATACATTTTTTTAAATGTTTATTTATTTTTGAGACAGAGAGAGACAAAGAGACAGAGTGCGAGCAGGGGAGGGGCAGAGAGAGAGGGAGGCACAGAATCCTTAGCAGGCTCCAGGCTCTGAGCTGTCGGCACAGTGCCCGACACAGGGCTTGAACTCATGAACAACAAGATCATGACCTGGGCCAATGTCAAACGCTTAACTGACTGAGCCACCCAGATGTCTCGCTGAATACATTTTTTAAAATTCTTCCTAGCTATTGTTTTTTTCTCATAAGTGTTCTAATTCTTATTACTGGGTGGCTATAAACTCAAGATGGCATTCCCCAAGAAACACCCGGAAGGCTGCTAGGTTGCCACAAGAACACAGGGCCATCTGCCATAGCAGACACCAACCACCTCTACAGAGCCTAGAACGTATGTGGCCTCAAGTAAGAAGAACAAGGGTGTGGGTAGGATGATGAGGGAAGAAAGGACTTTACAGATGAAGAAAACAGTTGTATAAAGTCCCCGAGGGGCGCCTGAGTGGCTCTGTCGGTTAAGCATCGACCATGGCTCGGGTCATGATCTCACGGTCTGTGTGTTCAAGTTCCGCATCGGGCTCTGTGCTGACAGCTGAGAACCTGGAGCCTGATTCAGGTTTTGTGTCTGCCTCTCTTTCTTCTCCTCCCCTGCTTGTGTTCTCTCTGTCTATCAAAAATAAATAAACGTTAACAAAATTTTTTTACGTCCCCAAAGCAGAAGGAACTCAGAATGCGTAGAAGACACTGTTTGCCTGACAGATGTGTGTGCATGGCTCAATCCCGCACCGTCTTTGGTTCTCTGCTCAAATGTCCTCTCCTCAGGACATGCCCTCTAAAAGAGCCTCTTCCTGGGGCGCCTGGGTGGCGCAGTCGGTTAAGCGTCCGACTTCAGCCAGGTCACGATCTCGAGGTCCGGGAGTTCGAGCCCCGCGTCAGGCTCTGGGCTGATGGCTCAGAGCCTGGAGCCTGTTTCCGATTCTGTGTCTCCTTCTCTCTCTGCCCCTCCCCCATTCATGCTTTGTCTCTCTCTGTCCCAAAAATAAATAAACGTTGAAAAAAAAAACTTAAAAAAAAAAAAAGAGCCTCTTTCTGCACCTGCCAGGACTCACTGCCCGCTTAGCCTGCTCTACCACTTATCACCACCAGAGAGCCAATCAAACGTTTGAAGAAAATACTTTACAAGCAGAGGACAGCAAAGCCTCAAAGCAGGAGAAGACTGCTGAAACATGGTGAATGAGGGCAGGCATGCCCAAAAACACCATTCAAGAGGATGCCGAGGAGCACGAGGCAGGCCCTGGTAAGAACTTGGGATCCTGCATCCATCAGCAATTGCAGTACGGCAGCTGCTGAAGCTGAGCAACTCACAACAGCGAGCCTCTATTTCTCACTGTGCATCCGTGGGCTGGGCAGGGCAGCCCTCCTCCACTTGTGTCATTCTGGGGCTAGGCTACAGCAGCAGCAGCTCCTGGGGTATGTTCTCGCCCCGGCTATGGCAGAGGTACAGGAGAGCAAACCCAAGGGCACAGGGTCAGGCCCACTACCATTCCCTGGCCAGAGCATGTCTTGTGACTAAGTCAAAGCCAAGGGACCAGGAGTACACCTTAGTCATGGGGAGGCTGTGGCCGGGTATGTGTATCATACTACACTATGGGGACATACCAATGGGGACAGCGATTCATTCTACCACATGTAATGATGGGGCCATCATTGGGTAGGGGAAGGAGGCCAACGGGCAGGGGAATGGCAAGACCATTCCTCGGTACATCGGTTGATGTACATCTCTTGAAGTTCTCTGAGACTGCTGCATGAATAATAGACCAACGCTGGGGAGCCAAGGTGGAGGCAGGGAGAGCCTGCCAGAACACATCCAATGATGCGCACAGGCTCTCAGAGGGTCTGCTGTGTGCCCCGCAGCTACGAGAATACAAAAGAAGCAGAAAACTTAGACCCTGCCTCACTTACCCCTGCATGAAGCTGTGGTCCACCCGATCCAACAGCCATGAGGAAAGGGAAAGCATGTTTGGGTTTTTTTTTCCAGTGGTGCTCTCACCACCAGCATAGACCGACCAGATGGGAGGCAGACAAAGGAGCCAGAGCCTCCAGATCCAGCAAAAGGGTGGCTAGTGAAGGCCTCTGCAAACGTCACATGAGTGAAAATGGCCACTTGGACCAGATGGGAACAGAAAACTCCCTGACGGTATGAAATGCGTGTGCGGTGTTCAGAATGAAGGCTGCAAGCAAGCACAATTTGTGCCTCGTTGTAGCTGTAAAAATAAGGCAGTAGGATGGTGAGTCAAAAGAAGCTGGCTGGTTTCACACCCTCCAGAAAGAAATGAAAGGGTTCCCATCTCATCCCATCCCACTTACACCCTGCGCATGTCATGTCTCAGATCTCCTGATAGAGATGGCAAAATGAGATGCTCTGAGAAAGCAGCCTTCGGGAAAGCAGGCCGTTTTATAAAAGGAACACACTGTAACAGGAATTTTTGTCTGTGGAGAAACGAACAAGCTGTTAGAGGGTGTCAGGCAGAAGCTGCAGGGAATGTCAGGCGAAGGGGTTCCTGAACCGGGCAGGGCTGGGCAGGTGGGGTTGCTCCCTTAAGATCCTGAAGGTCCATTGGAGGGTCTCTGGATCCCAAATGGCAGGTTATAAGACTAACCAGCTGGCAGTTGGGTATGCAACAGCATTTATCAGATGCCTGTCATAGCAACACTGTGGAACTTTGTGAAAAGATAGCATTTTAAGGCCAAAAGGGAACCCTTATTATTCAAAATTTTACATTAACACAAATAGCAAAAACTAAGCACGCACAACCAACAGAAATATAAGCAAATAAATAAGTCAGATCAAGTCACATAATTTTGTTCAAATTTAGTTTTTATCTTTAGGCCAGAGCATTTGGACCAAATTACATTTTAACATTCCTTTTATTTCTGAAATTCTATGATCCATTAAGGAACACCTTGCAAGAAACCCCAAAGAATGTCAAAAACAAAACCAAGAAACTAAAGGCATCAATGGAATGCACTAAGGGATGATAAAAAGAAATAGAAGAGAGATTGTATTAACATCTTTCTTTGCTCTTTACCAAGGAAGATGTGTGCCCTTGACATGGCCCGATTGGAACATTCAATAAAACTGTAGTAAATGCACAGAATGTTCTAGTTTTAACTGACAAAACAGATATCAATAAATCACCCAGACTGGATGTGATCCACCTAAGAATTTCGAATGAATTCATGGGCAGAATTCACAGGCTGTCGACTGTGATGTGAGACCAGTTGTTGCAACAGCTGCTGTGTTAGATAGAGAACAGTCAGGTGGCCAATGCTAGCCTTATTCTGAGTTTCCAGAGGCGACCCTGGGAAATACTCCACTAACCAGTGGGTTTCTCCCTTCCATACTAGCCAACCTGGTAGAATCATTACATAAAGTACAGAATTCTGGAAAACTTAAATCAGCACAAGCCATAGAGGCAAGGGCAGGATTGGTTCTATACAGAGGAGCCAGGATCTGATTAACAGAATTCTTTGAGGGCACATGGAAAAGGGGGGAGTCATTGTTCAGACTTTGGAATTGCCTTTGGCAAGAGCTCACACCAAAAACTTACTGTGGGCAAGTAAAGAATGATTGAGTCACCACAGGATTAAGGGACTATTTGAAATGAATGAAGAATTGAATTCCAACATAGGAAAACTGAGTGATAAAAAAAAAAAAAAAAGTCATTTCTTTGTAAAAAGTAAGAGTCCTCAGAGATCAAGAGGGGCTGATCTTGGTGAGTAATTTTGTAGAGATTTGAAGAGCTAGGTACGCAGTGATACTTCCATGGTTGTAGATGACCCCAGGACATTTGAGAAGTGAAATGGGGGGTCAACAAGATAGAAACTTGTTGAGGCTAAGTAGAAAAGGGTACAAGAATTTCAGTGCAGGCAATTCAAGTTAAAGCACCTGAAGAATAAAAAGTTGTAGAACTATAGCCTAAGAACTACCCATAAAGCCAAGACAAGACCTTGGGAGTTTCTTTCCTCAGAACATAAAGCCTAATATCATCAAAGACAACAAAATGCCAGATACTTTATAAATATTTGTTAAATGAATGAAAAAAATGAATCATCGGGGCGCCTGGGTGGCGCAGTCGGTTAAGCGTCCGACTTCAGCCAGGTCACGATCTCGCGGTCCGTGAGTTCGAGCCCCGCGTCAGGCTCTGGGCTGATGGCTCAGAGCCTGGAGCCTGTTTCCGATTCTGTGTCTCTCTCTCTCTCTGCCCCTCCCCCGTTCATGCTCTGTCTCTCTCTGTCCCAAAAAATAAATAAACGTTGAAAAAAAAAAGAAAAAAAAGAAAAAAATGAATCATCAGAAAGACATAAAATAGAAAAATGTCCAAACCTAAGGGTGCCTGGATGGCTCAGTCCGTTAAACATCCAACTTCAGCTCGGGTCATGATTTTGCACTTTGTGAGTTCGAGCCCTGTGTCCGGCTGTGTGCTGACAGCTTGGAGCCTGGAGCCTGCTTCGAGTTCTCTGTCGTCCTCTCTCTCTGCCCCTCCCAAACACATGCTCTGTCTCCCTCTCACTCTCTCAAAAATAAATAAACGTTAAAAAAATTTTTTTAATGTCCAAACCTAAACAAAAGTATTTGCAACAGGATTTTTAAATGGGGCTCTTCTTGTTTCCATGTTAGCTGAAGCACAAAACCAGTACATGTTACATTCCAAAGTAAGACCATTATTTTTTTAATGTTTACTTATTTTGAGAGAGATAAAGAGAGAGTGCACATGCAAGTGAAGAAAGGCAGAGAGAGGGAGAGAGAATCCCAAGCAGGCTCCACACCATCAGCATGAAACCTGATGTGGGGCTCAATCTAATGAACCACGAGATCATGACCTGAGCCAAAATCAAAAGTCAGACACTTAACTGCCCTGAGCCACCCAGGTGCCCCAAGACCATTATTGTTTTTAAGAACTTGCAAAAAGGAGATGACTGAGAATCTCATAAAGATATGTACTGAATGATTCCATGGAATAACGTCATGAGAGAGAACAGATTAGCGGTTTCCAGAGTAGGGATAAGAGGGCTATAAAAGGGTAGCCTTGTGGTGACAGTACAGGTCTGTACTTGATTGTGGCAGTGGTTATATGGCAGTACACATGTGATAAAATTACATAAAGTTATACACACACATACACACACACACACAATTGAGTGCATACACAACACATGAAATCTAAGTTCTGTAGATTGTACCAATGTCAATTTCCTGGCTTTGATATTGCTTTGCAGTTATGCAAGATGTTCATACTGAAGGTGAAGGTTACATGGGATCTTCCTACACATTTCTTTGCAACTTCCTGTGAACCTATAATTATTCCAAAATAAAAAGCTTTTTTTTAAAAAAAGGAAGTGGGGGACCAGAAGCCAATTTCAACCCTGAGCTGATCTCCCACCTCTAACATCTATAAGAGATTGCAGAGGTCAAGAAAGGAGAGAGTAGAGGTTAAGAGAACATTTTCAGAGAATGCTCTATGCGTGTCATGATTTCAATCCCCTCCTTGGGAGGTAGGATTGGGACGCCGGCCCCTTGTGTTCAGATTAGCGAAAGCCTTCAATCTGAGCCTGAGAGCATGACGTGTGTGCCCTGCAGCTGTGGGACACATTAAACTGTGACTGTCTCCCACCTGAGAACTTTCAAGAGCAAACGATGGCCAGCTACCAACACATAGTCCAAGAGAGGAGGCTGTGTGGGGTGGTCTGCTCTCACAGAATTCGTCAGTGCAGAAGATGCGGACTGCTTTCCAGGAGCCAGATACGGAGCAAGTGTAGTCTCATACCAAAGAGCTGCCTGGAGAGACAAACAGAGAGCAGCAGAGATAAGCCAGAGGTAATGCTGAATGACTGGAAGCAGAGGAGTATGCAGTGAGCTGGAGGAGAGTGTGTTGCCCGTGTTAGTGAGCTACAGGGGAGAAAGAGGTCTCCAACGAGGGGAATGTGAAACAAAACAAAGCAAAACAAAAACATACAAGATACAGATGAGAACAGGAGTCAGCTTTAAACACCGCCCAGACCCAGAGAGGGCAACACTGAGCTCACAATCGTACCAGCTAAGGAAAAATTTTTCTGACCAGTGTTATTTCTTCCCCCTCCCCATGCTCTGCCCTGAAGGGGTCAGAAATCACAGTTAATGAGTTGGAGGAGGGAGATAGAAAAGCACAAGGTGAAGAAAGAACACATCCCCATTCCCTGCTGCCAGCCTCCACCTGCAACAGGTCACAATTGGGGAAAGAAGAGAAAACTTAATATTGAACCGAGTTCAAAGTATTGTCTGTTACATGGGACTAGGGTTTCAATTATTGATTGGAGGATCTTGTATTACCTGGGTGACCAAAAAGCCTGCCTTATTTTTCATCTAGATGCAAGAGCTTACACAGCAGATTTACAGGTACAGCAGGAGACAGAGCATTGGTTCATGATTATATCCCATGGTCTTCCTTGTTTAATGTAATGGTTATGTAAAGTGAATACTGAGGGCTAGTTTTTCAAGCAAGATATCACAGAGCCGGAAAAGGGCAATGAAAAGACCAAGGGCGTAGTGTGGAGGGGAGGGAGGACTGGCAAACAAGAAGAAGTTTTAAAAGATTATGATTTCAAGATGAAGGCAAGTGTTGAAATGGAAATTTTATTGAAACCAATAAAATCATGAATGAGATGGGTAAGGCCAATAAAAGTCTTTTCTGGACCCCAGGATGGCACTACTTGAAGTAAGAGATTGGAAAAGCAAGAACGAATACTCTTAGGGAAGACACTACCTCTCAAGAAATGGTATAGACTAAAATACCCATAAATGGCATTTTTAAACTTAAATCAACATGAATTTGAAAAATAAATATATCTCATATGGCACTTTTCTGGAGAGGGAAGAATCCAAAATTATATCAACAAGATGAAGAAGTCCTGAAATGCAACTAGAAGTCCCCATACTATCCTGATATTTAGTAGGCTTCAATAATTCATTTTAACTTTCTAAAATAGATCCCATGCAACATGTTTAGGGAGCAGTTTTCTATTACTATAATTAAATCAATGAGATTAATTAATAACTTGCAGTGTCAATACCTACCATATTGATAAGAAAATGTACTTTATGGGGGCGCCTGGGTGGCTCAGTCGGTTGAGCATCTGACTTCAGCTCGGGTCATGATCTCACAGTCTGTGAGTTCGAGCCCCGCGTCGGGCTCTGTGCTGACAGCTCAGAGCCCGGAGCCTGTTTCAGATTGTGTCTCCCTCTCTCTCTGACTCTCCCTCGTTCATGCTCTGTCTCTCTCTGTCTCAAAAATAAATAAACGTTAAAAAAAAATTAAAAAAAAAAAAGAAAATGTACTTCATGAATAAATAAAATATTACCGATGGGATGTCACTAACATTGTTCTTCCAGTTAATGTAACCCAGATTATTTTTCAACTCCTCTGAACAGATTATATGAGACTTTTAAAGGTTTTGGATCAGTGGTTCTCCACCAGAGTGCATATCCATCATCCTTTCTCAGAGTCTTCATGGGTACTGTTCCCTCTGCCCAGAACACTCTTCCGACCCCCGTCACATCACTGGGGACTCTGTTCAGAGTCATCTGCTCAGAAATAACTTCACCTTTTGCCCTATTTAAAATCACCACCCTTACCCATCACTACTTGAAGTTATACTATTTATGTTTTGCTTACTTACTATAACAAATCGCCCTACTGGAATGTAAGCACCAGGAGAACAGCCAGCCACTGCTGTCTCCTCACAGCCTAAATTGGTGCCTGGCACATAATGAGTTGTGGTTAAAGCTGCCAGTTTCTCACCTAACATCCATGCTCCCCTTCTTCCTTAGTTACAGAGCCACAGTATAGTCTGGTCCAGCAGTTGTGTCCAGCTATGTAACTACATCCACAGCCTCTCTTGTCAATAGAAGTGGTCAAAGAGGTCTAAGCAGAAGTCATGGGGTGGGGCTTCTTGGAAAACACACTGAAGGAGTCTCACTCTTTAGAGAAGTCATGCCTTTTCACTCTTGGCCTGTCCTCCTTCCTACTACTTAGAAGTGATAGCTGGAGCTGCAACAGCCATGGTGTGTCCATGAGGTAAACTTACCTACAGGAACCTCTGATACCAGGTCTAGACTGCCTACCTCTGGACTTCTTTCGCCTGAGAGGAAAATAAACCTCCACCTTGTTTAAGCTGCATGATTGGTGTTATTTTGCAGCCAAACCTAATTCTGATACATGAGTACTTAGCAAATATTTATTGGAGAAATATGCATGTGTTGTTCTTTTAAAGTTTTAATTTTTATTTATTTTTTGATGTTCATTTATTTATTATTGAAAGTGAGAGAGAGTCTGAGCAGGGGAGGGGCAGAGAGACAGGGAGACAGAAAATCTGAAGCAGGTTCCCATCTGTCCATACAGAGCCCAATGTAGGGCTCAAACTCACGAATGGTGAGATCATGACCTGAGCCAAAGTCAGACACTTAACCAATTGAGTCACCCAGGCACCCCTAAACTTTTAAATTTTAAAAACTTTTTAAAATCATAACTTGCTACAGTCCCCACTCTGAATCTCTAACTAAACAGTTCTGGGGTGGGAACTGGGTCAATGGAGTCATCCTGCTGGTATGTAGAACCACTGAGAAGATGACCCTTCCATGAAGCTCGCTTTACACAGAGCAGAGCAAGTAAGAGTTCTGGAATTCTGGCCGTCACTTATATGCTAGCTGTCCTACCTAAAGCAACTTGCTTCACCTCGCTCAGCCTCCTTTTTGCCATCACTAAATCGAGTCAACTTGGAAGCATAGGTGTTTCATAAATATTGATTATTGTCGTTATGACATGAGTTGTAAGGTAAACGAGGATATTTTAGGAAAATGTGATGCCTTTGCCTACCCACGTGGCTATCTCTGAGACAATCCTGAAATCCTGAATCCTGACAATCTTGAAAATTCATGTGGGCAATCTAATCTACCATGACAATTTTTGTGTAGGAAAAGAAAGTGAGTCATGGAGACAACTCTTTTGAATGCAAGTTACAGAGACCCATCAGGTCTAGCTAAGTTGAAGTGAGCTAGGAATGCAGATGGGAAAGAACAGAATTCTTTCTCCAAGTCTGTTTTGCTTCTACTCCATTCTTCTTTTCCTCTCTGTGACCTTGCTTGCTCTGCTTTTCTGGTTCACACGATAGGAAAACATGGCTGTAGAGAACCCTCTAAGTTCACATGTTACTAATCCCACCATCCAGGAGGAAACACAGTTATCCAATTCGGAGTTTCCAGGAAAGACACTCTGGCTTGGTGACCACCCTGGCCACATGAACTGAAGTAGGTGCTGGCTGAATGGGTCCCTCTATGGGAACATGGCTAATCCTATCATAACAATATGGATAGAGTTGGAAATGATGCCCCAAACTAGAGGGAAACAATACAAAAAAATAGTAAGCACTCATTACCAGAGCTGACGTCAGGTTTTCTTTGGAGGCTGAGCCAGAACCAACAAAAACATATGGGTGGTAAGATGCTAACTCTTTAAATAGCTGGCCCACCTAAACCAATTCAGTCAAATTTAGGACTGATAACTGGGTACATTTGAGAGACTGACCTGAATTAAGGCAGCCTGGCTACTGCATCAGCAATTTAAGGAAAAGTGACTTGCAGTAGAGTAGAAAGCTTGCAGTGGTCAAATGTTTAGTTTGATAAACATTCACGTATGGTTTCCCTCAAAGACCAAATGCTCCTGATGGACTGAACACAAGAAAAAAGAATGTCTCTGATCAGCCGCCTTTAACCTATTTTATCTTTGGAAATAAAAAGACTATTTATAGATTTCTCAGCCTCTTTCTGCAAAGGCTGCTTTGAAGATGTTGTGCAGGCAGTCTCCAGGCAGTTCTTCAACTGAAGATCCCTCTGGGCACATCTCCTGCCCCCCTTGGGGGCCCCCCCAGGTTCCAGAACCTCATTCCCTCCCCTCCCTGCTCCCATTAGGCACAGTATTAGTAAGAGCATGCCTATTACTAGTCTCTGAGTGCTTCCTTGGCTTGTTTCCTAACTCAACCCCCACCTCTGTAAGTCTCTTCCCTTAGGAAGGAAAAAGATGATTATATATTGTCTCTAGGATGTAAACAGACAAATGGCTTCTTTGCTCTCCCATTGAACTTGTTGGTTTACTATATGTGCCCATCAATGATATATGGCCTGGGTCGCAACTCAGCATAGCATCTCAGGGAAGGGTTCCTTGGTGACTGAGGCTCTGATGCCTCTGCTGAGCCTGCAGTTTTGTCACTGGCCTGGAGCATCATCACCCATTAGTGCTCGGGGCCAAACAGAAGTAGCAGTTGCAGAAATGACCCTCTGAAAAGTAGGCTAAAGGTCTTTCTAGACAAACCCCTCCAAGCCTATATTTTTCTTGACACCAGTATAAACTTATGGAATCCTAAGTAGCCTAACTAAAATCAAGGGTAAGTCTGCCTGTGACATCCACTACAGGGGAAAATAGAATTAGAAACATGTTTGAAGTAAATGCCATTGACCCTGAAAGAGGCCCAGGGTCCCTGAAGGCAAGTAAGAGAAAAAGGGAGTCCTGCCAGGCATTGTTTTGTTTTATTTTGTTTTGTTTTTGTTTTCATTTTTTTTGTTTTTTGTGTTTTTTTGTGTGTTGTTTGTTGTTGTTGTTGTTGTTGTTGTTGTTTTACTGAATGTGTATTGATATGACAGCCAGCTCAGCAGAGTGGAGCACCTTTGGGCTTTGGGGTTATACGGACCTGGACTTGCCTTCTGGCTCCAACCCTTAGGACTTGCAGGCCTGGGGAAATTTTCATAATTTCTGAGCTTCTGCTTCCTCCTCTGCAAAACAGAGATAATAACCTGCAGGTTTCTGGGTGGATTAGAGATACCAGGTGAAGGCTTGGTACCAAGCCCAGCATGAAGTAGCATCTCAAATAAGTGACATCCAGAGTTGTTGTGAGTGTAGTTGAAAGAGCAGAACACCTCAGCCTTTCAAAAAATCTTCTGCTTCTCTATTTCTTAAAGCTTTTTCACAGGTATTAATAATGTCCCATCAGTTGCTGTCTCAGAGGGAATGTGTGCAAGCATCTGCAGCCAAGTTTCTCTGATTGTGCTGTTCACAGCTCCGACATCTGTCAAGCTTGTAACACTGCAGAGTCCTGGGTCCCACCTGACATCTCAGGCACATGGGGCCCAGAAATCCGCATTTTTACATGTATTCCAGCTGAGACTCACACTTGAACTTCTGAAAACTTCTGATCAATATGCAATCGGTTTTAAAATTCTTAATTGGTGATTTTTTTTTTTTGAAGGCAGAGTCAAAGATGCCGGCTGCGGTGCTATTTATTAGCTGGTGAGCAGTGTCTTACTTATAACTGCCCTTTCTCCCAGCACCCGGCTGCCGGTAGGAGTGGCAATCACTCTCACAGTCCCAAGCAAAGATCCTCTCCTGCCTGGGAAGGTGCCCAAATAGCCAGGAGTGCACCCCAGGTCTACCTGTACTGTTAGGTTTTCTCAAAATTTTGGAAATATTCTGAAATCAAAAATACTTTTTTCCCCTCAGCAATGTGCAAGGCTTACACAATAACAGCAAATTCTTATCGATAGGAGGACCAAAACCAAGGACTCAGTGAACCTGAGTCCATTCTAAGTGATGTATTTGAAACTTAAGTGGGTTAGAGAATACCACCTGACTGTCCTATCCCAAAAGGCAAATGTCTATCCATCTCGTGACTTAAACCTGGATACTAGTCAGGAAACACAGTAGTTTTAGTATTTTGTAGAGTTCCTCTCCTTTCTGTCCTTTTCCCCCCATTATTTCCATTCACCAGAAAATACCATCTGCATTGTGGTCTAAGTATTAAGACGAAAATGCTGTCTGAAGGCCATTCAGAACTAGCTCTTGTATGTACCCAATTTCTGTGCATATCCTTAGCCTTGATCCCCGTTCACTGCACCCGTTTCTTCTTACTAATGTGGAACAAGAAGCAAGTTTCTCTTCCAGATTTCTCTTTAAATGCCCTTCTCCGATGAATACAACCATACTCAACACAAGAGGGTCTTTGTGATCTGACTTACACAGGGAATTATGGGCCCTATTCTTTAAAAGGGCCAAGTCTACCTCTAATGGAAATTTAAAAATCCAAATATTTCTTTTTCAGACATGTCCATTGTTATTCGCCAAGGTAACTCTGTAAATGATTAACCTTTAAGCTGTTCCCTAATGGCGTGTCTAGTATTACGAGGGAGGCCCAGGGCTTCTAGGATGTGGAACAGCATGAAGAGGACCCCAAGTTAGTACATTTGGTACCAAGGCAATAATACTTTGCCAGATATTATTCTACTGGTTCATAAAGTCTCTGGTGGAGTGATTCCAGAACAACTGCTCTTTAATCACTCCTTCTTTGGTTTCTTCGTTGCCTCTAAAAAAGAAAAAAAAAAGTGAATCTGGTTAGATAGCAGGGGAGCCATGCCTACATCTGAGTAACGAAGCTGGTCATATTCAGAATTTTCAGTCTCACGTGACATTATGAGAAGAAGATGGATTCCTTCACCCCAGCCTATTTGTTCTAACACGTGTATATACCTGATGACAAAGGGGACAAGGTGGGTAGGATGGATAACTCATGCAATATTCATCCATTCACCAAACGTCCACCAAACACCCACTTTAAGACAGGCTCTGTGCTAGACACAGAGGTTAGGGCGAAGTAGTGAACAAGGCCACGGTTTCTGCCCTCAAGGAGCTCACAGGCTCACACAGGGGACAGGCCAACTACCACAATGACGCATAAGCCAAGAGTGGTAAAGATGCAATGGGAATGAAGGGAAGGAACAGCAAACACTCCCTAGGGCAGCTCAGAGGCTCAGCCAGTTATTGAATACAGAACTCAAAACTCAATGGCAGGTTCTATGTCAGGTACATGGGGTTATCTTTAGTCAAAAGAAGGCATCGGGGCGCCTGGGTGGCGCAGTCAGTTAAGCGTCCGACTTCAGCCAGGTCATGATCTCGCGGTCCGTGAGTTCGAGCCCCGCGTCAGGCTCTGGGCTGATGGCTCGGAGCCTGGAGCCTGTTTCCGATTCTGTGTCTCCCTCTCTCTCTGCCCCTCCCCCGTTCATGCTCTGTCTCTCTCTGTCCCAAAAATAAAAATAAAAAACGTTGAAAAAAAAAATTAAAATCAAAAGAAGGCATCATTATCATATTTGTTTGAGTAGCAGGGGAAGAAACAGTTGACTGTTGCTCCTATCAGTCCTACCTTCTTGCTTGACATCACAGGAAGTCCAGCCAAGTTACTTGGTGGAAATCATTTCTTCCTGACATGGGAAATCACGTTCCTGTGAATCACTCCATACCCCACAGCCACTATTTTTCAACACATATAAGCTTTTATTTCTAGCTAGGTGTTGACAAAACAAAACTGTTCCCTAATGCTTAAGTAATAGAGTGGAAAATAGTTGACAAGATATGAAGAGGTTGATTCTGATTATACATACAGTCTCTTCTCTTAAGAATAAAATGTGTTTGAACAGGCATGAGTCATTCCTTACAGGGTCATGAAAGGATCAATTGATTGGTTTAGTTGGTTGTTCAATTGATTAGTTTTAGAATAATAACTTTACTAGTTCTATACATGCATATTATAAAACTTCAAGGAGCACCTGAGTGGCTCAGTAGGTTAAGCATCTGATTTTTGGTTTCGGCTCAGGTCATGATCTCAGAATTCATGATATCAAGCCCCACATCGGGCTCCATGCTGACAGCACAAAGCATGCCTGGGATTTTCTCTCTCCTCTCTCTGCCTCTCCCCTGCTTGCTCTCTCTTTCTCTCTCAAAATAAATAAATAAACTTAAAAAATATTTTTATTAAAAAAAATTCAAGAAACATACCAGAAAAACGATGCATCATTCAAATCCCAACAATAACCAGTGTTAATACATGTTGAACATCAGTTCAGACTTCTCTCAACACAAATGCATAATTGGATTGGGGGATGGATAGCTTGTCAAAAATAATCTCATAAGAATAGAATTGTGTTATATTCCCTTTAAGGATAAAAAAAAAAAAAACCATTAAATTTTACATGAATTTAATGGAAGACCAAAAAAAAAAAAAAAACAACAACAACAAAAAAAACCAAAAACGCAGAAACTAAAGGGAAAATAAAGAAAATGCTGGAACTCACAGAACTCCCCTCATTCTTAAGAGATTGCTCGAAGGATAAGAAAAAAAATCAGGAGTATCATTAAGAAGATGTCTTTCTAATTACTTCAATTTAGACAGTATGAATTGAAAAATTTTACTATGAAAGGTAAGTGACCAGCATACTTGTACTTCTTCTCCTGTTTCCTCATATCATCTCCCAATTTTTTTTTTTTTTTTTTTTTTTTTGGTGCTTTTGTTTTGTTTGCTTAGTCACGATTTACACATTTACATTCTGTTCTGCGGCCCTATTTCCCTCGGTTGTTGCTGTTTTTGTTCAATCTTAGCTTTGTGTTTCAACTAATTCATTGGTTTATCTTTACCATTCTTTGGTTTATCTCTTGGTGAAATGGCTTTCCTCCTCACAATGACACCCAGTATTGATTACAGCAAAACATGTGTATATATAGCATTTACTATGGGCCTTGTACTATTCCAAGCACCGTATACATAGTAATCCAGTAAACCCACCAGACAAACCAATTAAATAGTGACTATTATTATCCTCATTTTACAGATGAGGAGACTTGTTACAAAATGTGACTTGCCTAAATTACACAGCTACTAAGTGGCAAAGCCGGGACACAAAGCCAGGCAATCTGGCTTCAGAGACTCTGTCCTCCAACGTTTTCTTCCACGAGGCGTATGTGTGCTTTATTCCCCGAGCTCTGTCATGTTTTATCATGCTCTCCTTGTTGCCTTTATCCATGAATGACAATCTGGCAGGATGAAAATATTCTAGGTCACAGTTCTTTTCCTCTGCAGACATTGCCATGCTGTTCCCCGGCATCTGGGAGTTGACGGGAAGAAGTTGGAAGCCCCTTTGGCTTTTTATCCCTTTGGCTTTTTCTGCAGAATGCTTGAAAAAGTTCTTTATCTTTGGGGTGGAATAGCCTAGTCATTATATGACTAATGTTGCTCATTCCATATCAGATTTGCCTAGTATACTGTGTGATCTTTCAAACTGCCATTTCACTTCCTCCATTGCTTTCAGAAATTTTTCCTGTGTTATGTTTTTCAATATTTTTTTCTGTTTATCTTGTCGGGTTTTTATCAGGAATATAAAAAATCCTTGTACTGAATTGTCTTTGAGCTCCATAATTATTATCAATTATTTTTTCCTTTATATTTGCTATAATTATCTCAAGTCCTCACTAATTATTAACATGATTTTTATCGATGTCTGCAATCTCTTTCTATTTCTAATAGTTTCTTGAAAATATGTTTTGTTCATTTAGCTCTTTGATACCCCATTCCGTCTCATTTTGTTGTTTTATCTTCTTATTTTGATCTTTTGTTTTATTTAATTTGTGTTCTTATTAAGTTCTTACATAGTGCAATGCACTTGCAAAGAACCTGCTTGTTATTTTGGTTTTGGTTTCTTCCAGACAGGATTTTTCATCTGTCTTTACCATGCATGTATTTTCCTTAGTACATTTTTACAATGACCCTGCCATTTCTTTTCATCTTATTTATGCTTAATATGGGCAATTCTGTCTATTGCTTCAATAGAATACAGTATAAGTGAATTTTCCTTGGCACCCTCCCTACCTTGTATGGAACATTTCCTTCCCTGCTCGGAGTTGCAATTTGAGGGCCGGGTATTGTTTTCAAGCCCCTTTTCTATAGCTTGAAGGTTTGGGAATGAGGCAAGGGAGCAATCAAATTGGGCCTGAGTGGAGTCCTTGCTTGGGGCCCAGGGTTTCACTCCTTTCTGAGGTGCAGCTCACTATCTTTTAACTGGAGCCCAGTCCGTTTAACCAAGGGTGGAGAGCACTCCTCTGGGCATCAGCTTGTTTCTGCAGCTCAATGCAGGGACCCGGAAGCCCTTTCTGCCACAGACAAAGCCCCAGGACCAAGCCCTGAGGCTTCCTTCAAGGACTTTTCCCAGAGTTGCTTAGTCATCCCCTCAATCTGTTTCTCTTAAAGCTGGAACATATTGATGAGAATCCTCGGGATTTCATTAATTGGTTATCTTTCCTCCTCATGATTTTTGGGGAAGGGGGAACGGACGTGGTTAGGGGAGGGTCGGAAATGCAGGGTGATGCAGGGTTAGGAGCCCCACTCAGCTCCATCCAGCAGCATCTAGTTTCTTTTTTGTGGCTGCCACTTCTTGATGTTTATGGAATAAAGTTTGTCTGGTGCTAGAATATCTCTCTCTCTCCCTCTCTCTCTCTCTCTCTCTCTCTCTCTCTGACTCTTAACAGAGAGTACCCCACACCTTCCCTCTCATGCCAGCCCCTTAGAACCACCATGTCTGCCTCTGTCTCTATGGATCTACCTGTTCTGGGCATTTCACATGAATGGAATCATACAAAATGTGACCTTTTGTGTTTGGCTTCTCTCACTTAGCATGATGTTTTCAAGGTTCATCCATATTATAGCCTGCATCAGAACGTCATTCCTTTTACAGACCAATAATCTTTAATGCTATGGATGTACCACAGTTTGCTTGTGGCCCCTTCCTTCATCTTCTAAGTCAGCATTATAGCTTCTCTCTGACTCTTTCTGTTGTCATATCTCTTTCTCTTACCACAGCCAGGAATCGTTTTCCCCTTTTAAGGATTCACGAAATTAAGTAGGGAACACTTGGATAATCCAGTATAATCTCTTCATCTAAAGGTCCTTAATTTAATTACATCTATACTGGCATGTTCCAGTGTATTCTGCGACAAGTTATGGGGATTAAGGTGTAGACATCTTGGGGGGCATTATTCTGTCTGCCATAGACATGTAGACCAATAATGATAGTAATAATAATAATAATAATAATAATCAACATATATTGAGAGATTACAATGTGCCTGGTACCCCTGTAAGAGTTTTACTTAATTAACTTTAGTCCTTATAATATTCTTATGAGATAGGAACTATTATTATCCTCATTTATAACTGGGGAGGATGGTGAAGTACTAAGAGGTTAAATCATTTGTCTGAGTTCTCACAACAGGTAAGTCGTGGAGCAAGAATTTTAACCCAGAAATCTGGCTCTTGAGTCTATACAATTAAAAGGGGGCCCTCCTATTTAATAAGATTGGGAATCCCTGCCCTAAAAGATAGTGTATTTTTCCTAGCCAGGCTCCAGCCTTAGGTCCTCACTGGTCTTCCCACCCCTCATTCTGGGGGCAAAACCTGACCTGAACTAACATCAGGCTATTAATAGTCCTGTTTTATTCTATTAGTAGTGAACATTCCCGTACGTGATTGTAAAACTATTAAGGTGTTTGATGATAGGGTGCTGTTCCAACTCTACTGGGAATGTTACCAGTATGTGGTATATACATCCTGTTACCTGACTTCTGAAACTTGAAATACCTGACTTCCAAAATATGTTTGGCCCCAAAAGTTTAAAAGACAAGCTCATGGACCTGTAGGAGATTACGGGTAAGAAATATTATTTGTTCAGTCTCTAATCAGTTCTTAGTGTATACGGGAATCTACTGACACCTCACAATAAGTTCTCTCATGCACCCACCAAGCTTGCTGGCCTGCTTCAAAGTTTTACCTAGGGCCTTTTGTCCTAATTTAAAATGTCTGAAAAATAAAATAAACTAAAATGTCTGAGCTTCTAACATAGGAACTACTACATCTCCTAGAGGCTAGTTCCCCTTGTTTAAAATAAATACTTTAAGGGGCGCCTGGGTGGCGCAGTTGGTTAAGCGTCCAACTTCAGCCAGGTCACGATCTCACGGTCCATGAGTTCGAGCCCCACGTCAGGCTCTGGGCTGATGGCTCAGAGCCTGGAGCCTGTTTCCAATTCTGTGTCTCCCTCTCTCTCTGCCCCTCCCCCGTTCATGCTCTGTCTCTCTCTGTCCCAAAAATAAATAAACGTTGAAAAAAAAATTTTTAAATAAATACTTTATGACTCCAATATATTTAAAAGAAACATTTCAATATAATAAGCTAGCATGATACAATCACAGAATAACACAGAGGGCTTATAATCCCCACGTGGAATTATAAAGAAACGTACTCTCTGCAGATTAGGTCTTACAGCTTGCTTTAAAGAGAAGGACAAAGGGGCACCTGGGTGGCTCAGTTGGTTAAGCATCCAACTTCAGCTCAGGTCATGATCTCGCAGACCGTGAGCTTGAGCCCCGCATCGGGCTCTGTGCTGACAGCTTCGAGCCTGGAGCCTGCTTCGGATTCTGTGTCTCCCTCTCTCTCTGCCCCTCCCCCGCTCGTGCCCTCTCTCTCAAAAATAAATAAACATTAAAAAAAAAAAAAGAAGAATGAGAGAGAGAACAGCAAAAAAAAAACCACATTCCCCAGCCTGGGAGGCTCTTAGAAACTCTGATCATATGGACCATGGCAAAAAAACCAGAATGCTGGCCCAAAGGACATGCGTCTTATACACTGGTTCTGGCTCTGCCATCCCATGCTGGCTAGGCTCTCACAGGGTGCTATACCTCTCTGGGCCTCCTTTCCTTCATCTCTGAAAGAAGGTGGGTTTGATGAGCTCTGCAATGCTAGGTCCTACGATTCAAAGGAGCGCCTGTTCTGGGACAGACATGCAGTCAGGAACACAAGTTCTAACGGCATTTGAAAACTCACTTTTAACCCAGTTTAGCTTCCTTTAGAGCGAAATGCGTGTTTTATATTGATAAAATTTAATATTTATACCAACTAATAAGACATGCTCATCTATATGCATGTTATAACTCCTAAGTAACCAAAGGAATCAACATTTTTATCAAATGTTCATCTGAGGTCAGTGAGTAGACAACTCCCGCCTGCTTCTCCTCAGACTGGTTGTTAAGAAGTCAGCCCGGTTCAGAGTTGACCCCAATGATGAACTCATTAATTCAGTACTTAGATGCACTGGGCAGTGTGGTGGGGAGAAGAGGAGAGGAGGAGGCTGTGGAGTTTGCATTTATTGGCCTGTGGGACTGTGTAGCTAGCTAGCTATCACGGAATAAAAGTATCTGCTGCTCCCCCAGGTCTGATGATGAGAGAGGTTGTTGATTGGCATGTCAGTTGATTCCCACCGCTTTTTTATGTATCACAAATCATTAAGGTGTTATACTGATGATGGGAGGCAGGAGAATATTCTGGAAACAGGTTTTGTTTGGGTTTTGTTTGTTTTTTCCCCAACAGAATGCTGACTTTAAACTTATGTGAATGCAGAAAAGCCTTGCATTATGATTGCCTCTCCATAAAGCAATGGGCATCTCTCAGGGGCCATCCGCTGCCCCGCAGACGCACCTGCTCATGCACAACGAGGCCCTGGCAACAAGCTGAGGGCCTCTCAGCAAGTCAGGGGGTGCCTGGGCTCTGCCTAGAGGGCACCGTCTGTGCCCTGGCTAGAATGAGCAGACCACATCAGTTGTCCCAGAATATGGTTCAGGGCCAACACTAGCACCCTCTGCATCTACCACACAGGCACAGAGGGAGAATCAGGCACTGGTTTCTGGCCGAAGGGCTGCTGTGTGAGGTTTGCCCGTTCAGATGTGCAGAAGATAGGTGAGGCAGGCTGCGTTGTAGAAGCACGTGGCTCCCTCAGCTCTCTGAACCTTGTGATCACTGGCAAATGGGGACCTGAATGCGCATTTGGGATGAGCGCTTGCTGAGCAGAAGAGTTGCTGGCCAGGGCTGGAAGCTTGGACCCCTTGCTGCTGCTGCACCTATGGTGTCTTTCTCACACTCTGGCTTCCCAGGTAGATGGACAGGATCACTGCCCCCTGGTACCACCCCTTCCTGCCAAAAATCAGTTACTGGGACATGTGTTAGAGTTGCCCATGCAGGTCAGGGTGAGGGGTGTGAGAAATCAGCACAGCGTCTAGCCAGAGCTTCGGGTTTGTTAAAAAAACACTTTCAGTGCTCTCCCCTGGGGCTGGCTCCTTTCTGCTCCCCCAGGGGTTGGGGGTGCGGGGGTGTGGGGGGCAATGCTCCAGGTCCCCCTGTCAAAAGCTCCACTGCAGGGCCTGGTAATCCTCCACTGTCACTGTCACCCAAGATTTGCAGTCTCTTCCTCCCTTTCCCTTCTTCTCTTCCTTGTTTCAAGACCTTCCACCCTCCGTACCCCAGAGGTTCTTTTTGTTCTCGCCTGTTCCTGCCCCAAGCCAGAGGCATCTGACAGAGAACTTCTTCATTTACTGGATGGTGTGGCTGGCTGGAGTTCTTCCTCTAAGGCAGATTTTCATTTTTTTTTGTTTCAACTATCACAATGTTTATTGATAGATACAAGTATATAAAATCCGTATATGAAATCAAAAATGAACATGACTTGATAAATTAAGTAGATGCAATTTCAATACTATAATAAGAGGGACCAATTCAAATTCTCACCATTTGTTTCACACCCACAAAACCACTTCAAGGGCATTAAAGATCTCTCAACACTGATCCGTTTTGTGCAAGGAAACCGTGTTTCTTTTAAAAAGACTTGTGCCCTTGCTCAGCCTCAAGGATATTAAAATCTGGCACATAAAGCCCATTACTAGAGGTAGAAATACAGGCAAGATACTATTAAGGCAACAACCATCAATTACAGTTAAGAATTTTTCTGTAACAACCAAATGGACAAACAAATGTTGCAACAACTCAAGTACTACTGAGCAAAGTGAATTTCTACAGTATTCGGTGTTGCTATCCGGTTTTCTAACTTAAAACAGCCTATGATAACTGACAGCAAAGAAGGTCCTTGCGATAGACTGCCTCTGCTTGAGAACTTGGGATGCAATTATTGCACGCTGCTAATATACCACCTAAACATTAAAGATACTCCTAAAATATTTGATGGTGGACTATGATTAAGACATTACACACTACAAAAAAAAAAAAAAAAACCTTATGCAAAAAAAAAAAAAAAAAAACACCTAACTGACATGCTTCTGCTTTAAATATTGTGAAAATAGTACAGCGGAATGAATTTTCGCAGTGGTTAGATCAAATGCAGTTACGTCATAGCAACGTTTCTTAAGAGATGCGGTGGGGGTGGCCGGGGTGGGGGGTGTAGGGGGCAGGAGGGACACTGCAGAGTTCTGAAGAATAAACCCCAAAATATGGCATTTCAGTCTCCGGAGATGGGAGCTTTTCACCTTGGAGCTGCCTGTCCTATCTGAAGTCAAACCACAGAGGCAGCTCCTTGTTCTCTTAGGCATAAGATTGCTACTGGTTCATGTGCAAAGTGAGGCTTGAAGCCCAAGGAGTGAAGCCTAAGGCTGTTCCTCCTCCGTAGCTGAGCCCAGGACTGTGCCTTGGGCACATTTGCCTCCTCTCTCTTCCCACGCGGTCTCTTCCACTGCAGCCCTCCCAGGCAGGAGCGCCAGCCCTTTTCCTTCCTCCCTGGCTATTCTGACTGAGCCTGGCTCCTTACAACAGCTGGCAGCAGTGGGGAGCGGGGGTGACTGACTGCTAGGAAGCCAGCTGCAGGGAGACCAGGGCAGGGTCAAGAAAGCAGAGAATTAAGGTGACGATCTGAAAGTCCCATCCTACCCATCCCCTCACCCAGCACCCCAGATGTTGAACCGAGTGGACAAAATTGTGGCAAGGATCAGAATAAATCCCAAAGGGGGTTCTCAAAAGCAGATTTTAGAGAAGAGTCTGGTCCTCCGGTGTAATAGAGACCGCATCAACAAGGGAGAAATGTGCTTTGCTCAGTGGCAGGCACTCCTCTGGTGGGATTTGCCTGGACTACAGACAGAGAAATTTACCCTTGTGGGAGGCTGGCGCCCCCATGCTGAACCTCAGTGCTGCAGTCCGCTAACCCACAGCGCACTCAGTGGCATGGAGGGGACGCAGGGGGAGTGGGGGTGGGGTGGGGGTTCTGCCTTAACATGGAGAAGCCAACTTTCTGTTTGTCTGCACACTGGGCCTCCAATCACCCTGCTTGTTAGAGACACTGCAGGCCATGTCCTCACCCAGCATCCCACAGGGGCTGGGACTCCACCATAGCCGACTGCAAAGGGCTGTCACCAGTGCAGAGGGCGACTTCCTTGTGGCAATTATTTTTAATGTTTCTTTATTTTTGAGAGAGACAGAGAGACAGAGCATGAGTTGGAAAGAGGTAGAGAGAGAGGGAGACACAGAACCGGAAGCAGGCTCCAGGCTCTGAGCTGTCAGCACAGAGTGTGACCTGGGGCTCGAACTCACCAACCACGAGGTCCAGACCTGAGCCAAAGTCAGACGATTTACTGACTGAGTCACCCAGGCACCCCCCTTGTGGCGTTTTGATGATTTCTTTTCCACAGGATTTTTTCTTTTCTACCAGCCATTCTCTTTGTTAAAGGGAGTTACTCTCTGTGCTGGATTTATTGGCTGTATCTAGAATCTATTTTCTCCCAAGGCATCGCTGCAGATGCCCACTCTTCCATTCTATCCTGCGGTGTAAAGAGATCTGAAACTGACAAGAGATGGAAGAAACGTAAAGCCCAAGAGGAAATGGAGTAGGACAGTGCAGGACATTCGAGTTCTCTAAGTCAGATCTTTCCCATGAAAAGAACAGTGCTGTGTGGCACGAAGGATTTCTTAAATCAATTTGCCTCACAATCCTGCAGAAAATCTAAAGAGTGAGGCTTTCTTTTACGTGTAAACAAAATTGTTTTAATCTTCTCCCTCCCTCTCTTTACAGAGCAGGTTCAGCCCATTTGTGGGAAAGTCTAAGCCGCAATACACCAGGAGGTACATTTTTGATTTGTGGAATCCCATTCCTTCATTCAGTAAATGTTTCCATGTTTGGCCCTGGATGTATGGAGATGAAAATTACGGCTTGCCTCATGGGGTCCACAGTGTAAGGAGGGTGACCAAACAAAAAAAACATCATTTTCAAGCCATCATCACATCCAAAAAGGAACTCCAAAAATAACCTCAAATCCGTCCAGTTGTCTCTGTCTTTACTGACATCACCTCAATCAAAGCTAATATCATGTCTTGTTTGGACTACAATAATGGCCTCCAGCAGTACATCATACTACTGTCCACTGGATATTTCATTTTCTTTTCCTGCTGTGCCCCTCCCTGCAGGGGGTACGTTCTGTCTACGATGAAATCAGCAGTGATCATATAACTTAATATGGACAATAAAATACAGGTAGAAGTGGCAGGGGGCATGTCTAAGAACCAGTACCTGGTTTGCCCTATTCCTTTTCCTGTTATGAGATCAGCAATTTTCAAGATGGTAGCTGTTCCATCAGCCCAGATCCTGGAGTGAGTGGATATGGAGTAGGGCTCCCAGCCGACCTGTAATGGATGTGTAGTATGAGTAAAAAATAAAATTTTGTTGATACCAGCCACGAAGATTTAGGGGTTATTAATGGGGAGCCTTGCCTAATTTGGCTGATACACCTCCTAAATGATCTCCCTGCTTCTATCTTGCCCATTCCAGCCCAGTCTTCAAATAGCAGCCAAAATTATCTTTTAAAAACAAATAAAACTTGCTAGAAGTCTTTCAATGGATTTCCACAGCATTGAGAATAAAATCTGAGCTTCTGAAAGTTTTAGGGATCCCTGCTTTTTTTCCGTTCTTTCATGTCACGAGTTGGTCTCCCACCCCACCCCCACCCCCTACACATGAGCTCCAGCTACACTGACCTCCTTTCAGTGTTCCTCATGAGCTGGACTCCTTATCTCTGGGTCTTCCCACGTGTCATTTCCAGTAACTGGAACACCATTTCACCATCTTTATCATGGCTGCTTGCTTCTTTATACTGCTGATTTCAACTTACCTGTTATCTCCTCAAAAAGATTTGCCCCATTTATTCAATTAGAACTAAGCACCCCCTGTCCTTCTTGTCATAATCAACATGTTCATTTCAGTTATAGTACTTGTTATCATCTTTAGTCATCTATCTGCGTAATTACTTACTTTTATTGTTCATCTATCTCCACTGAGATATCAACTCTATGAGATTAGGGCCCATGCTTGTTTGGTTTGCAATGGCATATCCAGCTGCCTACACAGTGCCTGGCCCACACATAGTTCTTGAATGAATGAATGAATGAATGGCTTTCATAGAATCTTTTTTTTAATTTTTTTAATGTTTATTTTTGAGAGAGAGACAGAGTGAGAGTGCGAGCGGGGGAGGGGTAGAGAGAGAGGGAGACAGAGAATCTGAAATAGACTCCAGGCTCCAAGCTGTCAGCACAGAGCCCGACGCAGGGCTCGAACCCACAGACGTTGAGATCATGACCTGAGTGGAAGTTGGACACTTAACTGACTGAGCCACCCAGGTGCCACGCTTTCATTGAATCTTGAGACAAGTGGTAGCAGAGATAAATGTCAGGGATAACTTCAAAGAGGGAGCTATCTTTAAGAACATACAGATCTGAACTAAAGACAACCTAAAATGGCAGAGAAAGCCTCTTTTAGGTCAAGGCAAAAGGCTAGTGCCAATATTAACCCAGAATTTCAAGTCCCATTCAAAGGAAGCTTATACGACAAATCAAATCAGTCGCCAGACACATTCCCCCAGAGCCACTTAGCCCCTCTCATAACTCTCCCTCATCCCCATACCAGCAAGGACATATTAGTCCAAGGACTATAAGCAGCTGGCTCCCCTATTGCAATGGTGTGGGTTTTTTTTTTTCACTTGAATATCTTCTAATAAAATTTGAAAACTAATGTGCTCCCTCAACACATGTTTAAGTTAACATTTAAATTATTCATCATATTTACAAATGCAAATTTTACATGATTCTTTTTTCTCTCTCCTTTGAACTCACATTTTCGTTCTATCTTGCCCACAGAATTTTGTGCTAATAGACGCTTCTTAGTAACAAAATACCAATATATTACAAATCTTGACAAATAATCATTAAACACAAAGTTCACATTTTATTAAAAATGTGTCTTTCAGCAGGACATATGAAGCTTCTTTTTTCAATTAGCTGATGCTCCATGAATGAACATTACTTTTTGCTAGAATAAGATGGCTTCAGCAGCAATTCCATTTCTACTTACGCTTGTTTTCAGTGTAATTGCTGATATACCTTGTTCACATAAATACATAGATAGGCGTGCATGGAAGGAAAATAGGTCTGTTTTAGAAGTACTACTCACTTCTTTGAAATCTTTCTGATTCCCATATCAAAAATAACAAAGTCAGCTATCACCACAAATTATTTTTAATGTCTGAGAGCTGACAACTCAATTAGGTCCTCCTTCAATTTTACTGAAAGCACAGACTCGAACCCACTCAACTTGCAAAACGTTACTCAGGCAGCCATCCCCTTTATGAAATACTTAGAACTATATAAAAAAAAGTCTCTACTCAAATTAAGCAAATCACCATAATTTGTACATTTTACTCTTTCGTTTAAGGGCAAAATGTGTATGTGATACACACACAAAGTGCTGGGAATTATGGCTTCTTTCACTGGACTTTTTCCAATATACTATTTTTTATTAAGTGCTTTAATATTATCACACACTTTAAAAATGTTTTTTTTTTAATTTAATTTTTTATTTTTTTTTTAATTTATATCCAAATTAGTTAGCATATAGTGCAACACTGATTTCAGGAGTAGATTCCTTAGTGCCCCTTACCCATTTAGCCCATCCCCCCTCCCACAACCCCTCCAGTAACACTCTGTTTGTTTTCCATATTCATGAGTCTCTTCTGTTTTGTCCCTTTCCCTGTTTTCATATTATTTTTATTTCCCTTCCCTTATGTTCGTCTGTTTTGTCTCTTAAAGTCCTCATATGGGTGAAGTCATATGATTTTTGTCTTTCTCTGACTAATTTCGCTTAGCATAATACTCTCTAGTTCCATCCACGTAGTTGCAAATGGCAAGATTTCATTCTTTTTGATCGCCAAGTAATACTCCATTGTGTGTGTGTGTGTGTGTGTGTGTGTGTGTGTATAAATACATACGACATCTTCTTTATCCATTCATCCATAGATGGACATTTGGGCTGTTTCCATACTTTGGCTATTGTTGATAGTGCTGCTATAAACATGGAGGTGCATGTGTCCCTTCAAAACAGCACACCTGTATCCCTTGGATAAATGCCTAGTAGTGCAATTGCTGGGTCGTAGGGTAGTTCTATTTTTAGTTTTTTGAGAAACCTCCATACTATTTTCCAGAGTAGCTGTACCAGCTTGCATTCCCACCAACAATACAATAGAGATCCTTTCTCTGCATCTTCACCAACATCTATTGTTGCCTGAGTTGTTAATGTTAGCCATTCTGACTGGTGTAAAGTGATATCTCATTGTGGTTTTGATTTGTATTTCCCTGATGATGAGTGATGGTGAGCATTTTTTTATGTGTCAGTTGGCCTTATGGATGTCTTCTTTGGAGAAGTGTCTATTCATGTCTTTTGCCCATTTCTTCACTGCATTATTTGTTTTTTGGGTGTTGAGTTTGATAAGTTCTTTATAGATTTTGAATACTAACCCTTTATCTGATATGTCATTTGCAAATATCTTCTCCCATTCTATTGGTTGCCTTGTAGTTTCACTGATTGTTTCCTTCACTGTGCAGAAGATTTTTATTTTGATGAGGTCCCAGTAGTTCATTTTTGCTTTTGTTTCCCTTGCCTCTGGAGACGTGTTGAGTAAGAAGTTGCTGCGGCCAAGATCAAAGAGGTTTTTGCCTGCTTTCTCCTCAAGGAGTTTGATGGCTTCCTGTCTTGCATTTAGGTCTTTCATCCATTTTGAGTTTATTTTTGTGTATGGTGTAAGAAAGTGGTCCAGGTTCATTCTTCTGCATGTCGCTGTCCAGTTTTCCCAGCACCACTTGCTGAAGAGACTGTCTTTATTCCATTGGATATTCTTTCCTGCTTTGTCAAAGATTAGTTGGCCATACATCTGTGGGTCCATTTCTGGGTTCTCTATTCTGTTCCAATGATCCGAGTGTCTTTTCTTGTGCCAGTACCATATTATCTTGGTGATTACAGCTTTGTAGTATAGCTTGAAGTCTGGGATTGTGATGCCTCCTGCTTTGGTTTCTTTTTCAGGATTGTTTTGGCTATTCAGGGTCTTTTCTGGTTCCATACAAATTTTAGGATTATTTGTTCTAGCTCTTTGAAGAATGCTGCTGTTACTTTGATAGGGATTGTATTGAATATGTAGATTGCCTTGGGTAGTATTGACATTTTAACAATATTTGTTCTTCCTATCCAGGAGCATGGAATCTTTTTCCATTTTTTTTTTGTGTGTGTGTCTTCAATTTCTTTCATAAGCTTTCTATAGTTTTCAACGTATAGATTTTTCACCTCTTTGGTTAGATTTATTCCTAGGTATTTTACGGTATTTGGTGCAACTGTAAATGGGATTGATTCCTTGATTTCTCTGTCACTTCATTGTTGGTGTATAGGAATGCAACTGATTTCTGTGTGTTGATTTTATATCCTGCAACTTTGCTGAATTCATGGATCAGTTCTAGCACTTTTTTGGTGGAATATTTTGGGTTTTCCATATAGAGAATCATGCCATCTGCGAAGAGTGAAAGTTTGACGTCCTCCTGGCCGATTTGGATGCCTTTTATTTCTTTGTGTTGTCTGATTGCAGAGGCTAAGACTTCCAATACTATGTTGAATAACAGTGGTGAGAAGGGACATCCCTGTCTTATTCCTGACCTTAAGGGGAAAGCTCTCAGTTTTTCCCCATTGAGGATGATATTAGCATTGGATTGTTCATATATGGCTTTTATGATTTTGAGGTATGCTCCTTCTATCCCTACTTTCTTGAGGGTTTTTATCAAAAAAGGATGCTGTATTTTGTCAAATGCTTTCTCTGCATCTATTGAGAGGATCATATTGCTCTTGTCCTTTCTTTTATTGATGTGATGAATCACGTTAATTGTTTTGCGAATATTGAACCAGCCCTGCATCCCAGGTATAAATCCCATTTGGTCGTGGTGAATAATTTTTTTAATGTATTGTTGGATCCAGTTGGCTAATACCATTTTGAGGATTTTTGCATCCATGTTCATCGGGGAAATTGGTCTATAGTTCTCCTTCTTAGTGGGGTCTCTGCCTGGTTTTGGAATCAAGGTAATGCTGGTTTCATAGAAAGAGTTTGGAAGTTTTCTTTCCATTTCTATTTTCTGGAACACCTTCAAGACATCAAGACATTAGGTGTGAACTCTTCCTTAAATGTTTGGTAGAATTCCCCTGGAAAGCCATCTGGCCCTGGACTCTTGTTTTTTGGGAGATTTTTGATTACTAATTCAATTTCCTCACTGGTTATGGGTCTGTTCAAATTTTCTATTTCTTCCTGTTTCAGTTTTTGTAGTGTAAATGTTTCTAGGAATTTGTCCATTTCTTCCAGATTGCCCATTTTATTGGCATATAATTGCTCATAATATTCTCTTATTATTGTTTTTATTTCTGCTGTGTTGGTTGTGATCTTTCCTCTTTCATTCTTGATTTTATTTATTTGGGTCCTTTCCTTTTTCTTTTTGATCAAACTGGCTAGTGGTTTATCAATTTTGTTAATTCTTTCAAAGAACCAGCTTCTGGTTTCATTGATCTGTTCTACATTTTTTTTGGTTTCAAGAGCATTAATTTCTGCTCTAATCTTTATTATCTCCTGTCTTCTGCTGGTTTCAGGTTTTATTTGCTGTTCTTTTTCCACCTCCTTAAGGCATAAGGTTAGGTTGTGTATCTGAGATCTTTCTTCCTTCTTTAGGAAGGCCTGGATTGCTATATACTTTCCTCTTATGACCGCCTTTGCTGCCTCCCAGAGGTTTTGGGTTGTGGTGTTATCATTTTCATTGGCTTCCATATACTTTTTAATTTCCTCTTTAACTTCTTGGTTAGCCCATTCATTCTTTAGTAGGATGTTCTTCAGTCTCCAACTATTTGTTACCTTTCCAAATTTTTTCTTGTGGTTGATTTCAAGTTTCATAGCGTTGTGGTCTGAAAATATGCACAGTATGATCTTGACTTTTTGGTACCTACGTAGGGCTGATTTGTGTCCCAGTATATGGTCTATTCTGGAGAACACTCCATGTGCACTGGAGAAGAATGTGTATTCTGCTGCTTTAGGATGAAATGTTCTGAATATATCTGCTAAGTCTATCTGGTCCAGTGTGTCATTCAAAGCCATTGTTTCCTTGTTGATTTTTTGATTAGATGATCTGTCCATTGCTGTGAGTGGGGTGTTGACATCTCCTATGATTCTGGTATTACTATCAGTTTCTTTATGTTTGTGATTAATTGATTTATATATTTGGGTACTCACACATTTGGTGCATAAATGTTTACAATTTTTAGGTCTTTTTGGTGGATAGACCCTTTGATTATGATTTAATGCCCTTCTGCATCTCTTGATACAGCCTTTATTTTAACATCTAGATTGTCTGATATAAGTATGGCTACTCCAGCTTTCTTTTGTTGACCATTAGCATGATACATGGTTCTCCATCCCCTTATTTTCAATCTGAAGGTGTCTTTAGGTCTAAAGTAGGTCTCTTATAAACAGCATATAGATGGATCTTGTTTTCTTATCCATTCTGTAACCCTATGTCTTTTGATTGGAGAATTGAGTCCATTGATGTTTAGAATGAATACTGAAAGATATGAATTTATTGCCATTATGATACTTGTAGAGTTGGAGTTTCTGGTGGTGTTCTCTGGTTTTTTCTAATCTTTGTTGTTTTTGATATATACATGTATATGTAATTTATATACATTTTTTTTCATCTTTTCTCCCCTCAGAGAGTCCCCCTTAAAATTTCTTGCAGGGCTGGTTTAGTGGTCACAAACTCCTTTAATTTTTTTTTGTGTCAAAAACTTTTTATCTCTCCTTCTATTTTGAATGACAGCCTTGCTGGATAAAGAATTCTTGGCTGCATGTTTTTCTCATTCAGCACATTGAATATATCCTGCCACTCCTTTCTGGCCTGCAAAGTTTCTGTGGATAGGTCTTCTGCAAACCTGATCTGTCTTCCCTTGTAGGTTAGGGACTTCTTTCCCTTGCTGCTTTCATGATTCTCTCCTTGCCTGAGTATTTTGTGAATTTGACTATGATAGGCCTTGTTGATAGTCGGTTTTTGTTGAATCTAATGGGGGTCCTCTGTGCTTCATGGATTTTGATGTCTGTGTCTTTTCCCAGGTTAGGAAAGTTTTCCAATCTGATTTGCTCACATAACCCTTCTACCCCCATTTCTCTCTCTTCCTCTTTTGGGACCCCTATGATTCTGATGTTGTTCCTTTTTAATGAGTCACTGATTTCTCTAATTCTTAAATCGTGCTCTTTTGCCTTAATCTCCGTCTTTTTTTTCTGCTTCATTATTTTCTGTAAGTTTATCCTCTATATCACTGATTCTCTGTTCTGCCTCATCTATCCTTGCCACCACGGCATCAATCCATGATTACAGCTCAGTTATAGCATTTTTAATTTCATTCTATTTTTTACTTCTTTTATCTCTGCAGAAAGGGATTCTAATCTATTTTCAACTCCAGCTAGTATTCTTATTATCGTGATTCTAAATTCTGGTTCAGACATCTTGCTTGTATCTGTGTTGGTTAAATCGCTGGCTGTCGTTTCTTCATGCTCTTTCTTTTGGGGTGAATTCCTTCATTTTGTCATTTTGAAGGGAGAAAAGGAATTAATGAGGTAGAAAAATTAAAATTAAAAAAATTAAAATTAAAAAATACTAAAATTAAGAATACATACACACACACACACACTGTGCACACAAATCGAATAAATGATGCTAGATCCTAGGTGTGTTTTGGTCTGGGTGTTGAAAGTGGTTTGACAGATTAGAAGGAAAAAAGGGGGGGGTGGAGAAAATCGTTTGAGAATTTGAAAAAATGAATACACTGAAGTAGACTAAAATGAGATGATAGGAGTAAAATACAATTTGAAAAAAATTTACACAAAAGTAAAGAATATAGTAGAAAAATTTGAAATAAAAATAGTTTTAATAAAAATTAAAAATAAAAATGAATTTTTTCTCTTTCTGTACTCAAGAAAAAGAAAAGAAACAGAAAAAGAGAAAAAAGAGGGGAAAAAAAGGAGATATTGTGAAAATTTGAAAAAGTGAATACACTGTAGTAGACTAAAATAAAATGATGGAAGTAAAATAGAACTTGAAAAAATTTACATAAAGGCAAAAAATATAGTAAAAAAATTAAATAAAAATATTTATAATAGAAATTGAAAGTAAAAATGAAGTTTTTCTCTTTCTGCATTCAAGAAAAAGAAGAGAAACGAAAAAGAGAAAAAAGAAAAAGAAAAAGAGGAAATCATTTGAAAATTTGAAAAGATGAATACACTGAAGTAGACTGAAATAAAATGATGGAAGTAAAATAGAATTTGAAAAAATGTACACAAAAGTAAAAAATATAGTAAAAAACATTTTAAGAAAAATATTTTTCATAAAAATTGAAAATAAAAATGAATTTTTTCTCTTTCTGTATTCAAGAAAAAGAAGTGAAAAAGAGAAAAAAAAGAAAGAAAATTGAATAGATGGACTTAACAGATTGAAATAGGACTGAAATTACTTCGTTTTTCCCTAGAAGTCAGGCTATGAAGTACTTTATAGTCCATAAACAAGTAGGCAGTGAGAAGACACGTGTTCTTGAAGAGCGAGGTTGGCCCAGTTGGGCGGGGCTCAGTGTAACGGCTCCATTCTCCACTAGATGGCGCTGCTAGCCTACTGGGGTGGAGTGTTGTGGTGCTCATAGGTGCGTATGCGCATGCACAGTAGCGTTGAAAATGGCCCCCACCCAGCTACCCAGTCTGTTCTCCCCGTCAGCAATCGCGCACCCGTCGTCTGTCTTCAGCTTTTGTCCACTTCCCGCTTTTTCACTGTCCTTGACCAAGCCCCAGGCAGTACCTCTCTCTCGAGCTTTGTCTCAGATGTGGCTATTTTCCACGGCCCCTTACTTCTGAAGGACTGCAGCTTTGGCCCGTTCCGCCCCTCTGCGGGAGGGTCTCACCGAGCAATGGCCGAATGAGCAATGGCTGAATGTCGGCTGCACCCAGGACCGCTTGCCGGACCCTGCTGCTGCCGGTGCCCCGAGACTGCGGCCAGGTGCCAGCCTGCCCCGGAAAAAGTTCGCGAGATAGTATAGCAGCAGCTTTTCACATATTACGGAAAATCACAACACACATCTAACACCGAGCCTCACCCTTAACGACCCTGTTCCGGCACCAGAGGATGTGGCCGTTTTCTGGGGTCTGCTGAGACCAGGTGGCTTCAGCAGTCTCTACCAAATGTCCTTCCAGCAGTGGAACCGCTTTTTCCCGTGTGGCCTGAGAACCTCCCGGACCCCACTCTGCTCCTGGGGATTCGCCCTTCCCACCAGAGCATCGCCAGGTATCGAGCTGCGTAGTTGCAGACTTTGCGCTCCCCTCGTTTACAGTCTTAATGGAATTTAAACACTCTCCTTTCTCCTTTCTCCTTTCCCCTTTTTAGTTTAGTCCCTGCGGCTGTTTCCAATTTTCCACTTTCTCTCCAGCTGCTTTTGGGGAGGGGTGCTTTTCCCGTATCCCCACCCCCCCCCCCCCCCCCGCCGGCTCTTTCTGCCTGCATAAGCACCTCCCTTCTCTCGGCTTCTCACTCCCCAACTTCACCTCTCCTCGCCATGTACCTGCTGAATTCGGTGGTTCAGGTTGTGCAGATTGTTGTTAATCCTCAGATCAGTTTTCTAGGTGTGCAGGATGGTTTAGTGTTGGTCTGGCTGTATTTCATGGACATGAGACACAAAAAACTTCCATGCTGTTATGCCATCTTGGATCCTCCCCCACTTTAAATATGTTTTAAAACAACTTTGGAGCTATTCCTTTAACTCGTTTATTAATGGAAAATGTCTGACATATAAATAATCCTTCATATCAAGCCAATGAGCCAAATCAGGCTTACTTTCTGCCAGAACATATCTGACTTCACTTATTAAGTCAAATAAACATGTTGAGACATGTCTCTATGACAACCATCCACTGGAGATAGATAATATTCCCAGCCTTCATGAAATAAGACTCTGCCTTCATTGGGTCTTATCAAAAGTCACAGCGATCTTCCCCAGAATAGAATGTTCCTTTGGCAATCTCTGGAGTATGGGAAAAGACAAGGTCTTTTAGAAAGTTACCATATTTCTCACTGTCCCTTTGTTTGGCACCACAGAGGTTTTTACATCCTGGGCAATGCATCATAGTATGACTTGGGATGAGTAGGAAATAAATGCTTCTCTAAAGGAAGTGAAGGAAAACTATGAAAGGGAATGTGGTAGAGAGAAATAGTCTTGTTTTCAGACCACCTCTACTCAATTTTAGAAAGGGTACATATTAAAGTTGAGGACTGGAAATGAGTTCCCTTTAAATCTAGGAAAGTCTGTGTACCTCTTTGAAAGTCTTCATGTACCCCAGATTGGAAAACCAATTGCTCTTGAGAGAAGTGTACCATGGGCTGCAGACTGAACCAAGATCCTCCCCCATGATGGATCCGTATGGCTGGGGATGATGAGGGACCACCAAGTGTTGCCCTGTCCATCCCATTTAGGACCTGCCTCTCAACTTACATCTAGAATGTGAGCAGTGGCCATAGGAATGGGGAGTGCTCTGGAACGACTTACTACAGTTTGGGAGGAATTATTTTGGTCACTGGGAGACTACTCCTTTTCCTTGGAGTAGATACAATGGGGAATATGCTTATCTCTTGGCACCTGTTATCTCATCTCAGTATCAACCCAAGGCGTTTTCTGATTTTATCTTCAAAGACTTAGTCTAAATGACTCAAAGAAGTTTGTTTCAGTAAATGTAAGCTTTACCCAGAAACCAACTTCTAAGTGGATACAAAATGGAACCAAGATTTTTCATTTTTTTATTAATTGATTTATAACAATACAGTTTTGATGTGCAAACACTTTGCCTAATAATGCTTAATCCTTGCAACAGCCCTGCAAGGAAGCTATCGTTGCCCTCATCTTAGAGTTGTGGAAACTGAGGCTCAACCTGATCTCATGGCTGCAAGGGGCAGACTCGAACTCATAGACCTTGCCGTTTTCACCATGCCACCCTGCCTCTGTATCCTTCGCCCACCATGCCCACTGCGTACAGGAATTGCATCCCCAACAGTAATAAGCAGCTGATACATCTTTCTTTTCTGTGTTCTGTGCTGACTACTCAGGATTATGAGTCGTGTCCCAATTAATCGTAGAAATTGGACAGCATGGAGAAATTAAAAATCACATGTAATCCCCCAAATCTCATTTCAGCCAATAATCTCAGCCTCTTATTCCATAAGGACTTGTTGAAGAGTTCCTAACAAGTGACAATATTTGACAGGTTCTATTTCCACCACCTTGCTTTTTCTACCCTACCCATCAGTAGAGATCATAGCATGCAGAAGAGAAATTTGAAAATCAAACAGCAGGAAGAGAGAGAAAAATATCCAAGGGCTTAAATTTTACCTGTATATGAGTAATATGGCTACTGTAATGTTAGTCTTCACTTTATAACTTTGGGTTCTTGCTGACTTGAAACTGCATCTTCAACTAAAATCCACAACCAAATGCCTTCAATATAACCATGCAGTCTAAATATCAAGCTGCTAAGCATTAACTCAATTCCAGGTCACAATCAGGGACTCTAGCCAGATACTTCCGGCACACACACCCCTCCCCCTAACATCACTCCCACTCAGTCTACCTCTGACTTCAGCTGCAGGCACAGTGGACAGTTCCAAGTAATCGCAGAGTTGCTCTGCCAGTATCAGTCCCGTGGACTTTTCTTATGGGCAGTGTGGATTGAGTTATCTGATGCCATGGGGTACCCAGCCCACACAAGTGCAACCCAGGAGTGGCGGGAGGGTGAAGTGTGTTAATGCCCCTCAAGCAACTTGCAACCCATAGGAATGGAAGCCAACAGATAAGTGCTGCAATCATCCATCCTTTAGGGGGACAATTCTGACATATGTTTACTTTTCCAGAGGGTCTGATAGAATCAAGCCTTTATTGCCCATAGTGTAACCTTACTACCAAACTCATTTATTGGCTTTTCCTTCCCCCTCTATCTCCATATCCCTGCTTCCTAGGACCACCTTCCAAATAAAATACATGCTCCCAAGACTCTTAGACTCTGCTTTTGGGAGAACCCAAACTAAGATGTGGAATTTCCAGATATTACATAGAAATGGCCATTCCCCATGAAAATAGCTAAATAAAACAAAACTTAAAAAGCAAGCAAGTCATCCCAATTAGGTAGTAATTGTTGACTCACAGACAGCAAAGTAGGGAGAAAGAGGGACATGTACCCAAGGAGAAGTGCATAAGAGTAATCAAGGGGGACTTTTCAAATGACATCCTTGAAATTCTGATTTCTCTTTTCAGAGTATTGCATAATTCCCTCCTTCTGAAAGAATCACAGCCACATCAAGTCACTGCCTTGTCACCATTACTGATGAGGAAACGAGTTGTGTGGGGCAGAAAAAGAAGGTTGCTGCGGTGACAGCTTTTTAAAGACAAACTTTTTTAGATGCAGTTTGGTACATTACTCAACAGTCTTAGCTATTTTTAATTGTAGCTTAATTTAACTCTGGTCCTCTTGTCCCCATGCTTAGATTGTTGGAGCTAAATAAAGAGAAGGCCTAAGCTTCTCTTTCTAGCATTTGTGTAGAACTTGGAGAGTCCTTATCACTTCTCCTGTCCCCTCCTACCTTCTCAAGGAATCAGAAGAGGGACAAGCCACAGCACTTACACCTCTACTCTGACAGCAAAAATTTCATTGACCTGTTTTTTAAAGGACAGCAAAAATCCCCTGTTCCCAGCAACTTTCCAGTTAGAATCTGCAACTAAGTGTAACCTGGAATTTGCATATAATTCCTTTAGCAACTCTCTGGAAACATGCAAAATTTAAAACTGCACAAGACAGCTCCACATAAGGGGGGAAAATGTTGCAGAGACTACCCAATCTCCACTCAGAAGAAAACATTTTAACCAACAAATTTAAATAAGGCCTTTTGGTATATTGATTTAAACTGGCTTCCCAGTAACCACAATTGCACAACATTTTAGTTGAAAGCTAGGGGTTGGAGGGAGTGCCTGAAGCCTGGGCCATCCGGTCTGGCCGCCACAGACATTCTTAGTTGAACACAGCACTCTTTCTGGCCACATCTGGATGTGGTTCCTGCATTCGTCTCCACACAGCACTCTAATTGACCAAGGTTCCTAACCTCATGAAAGAAAATCAGGAAAGACGAACAGAGACTAGCATTAAGGATACAATCATGAACAAAATAAAGTCCTTGCCCTCATGGAGCTAGCTTCTCATGGGGGAAAACACACCATAAATCAATGACCAAATATGTATTTAAATATTTGGAGCAGAGTTTGACAGTTGCCTTCTAGGTACCTGTTTTATGCTTGTCTCTCAAATTAACAGAGTAATGATTTTATTTGGACACATAGCCTCCCAGCTAAAACACCATATTTGCCAGCCTCCCTCACAGTTACTGTAGCATGGGACTAAGTTCTGATCAATGGTTTATAAGTAGACATACTTTGTGGAACTTTCAGGAAGTTTCCTTAAAGGAGAGAGGGCAAATCCCCCTTCCTGTTTTCCTCCGTCTTGCTGCTGGAAAACTGGATAGGATGGCTAGGGACCCAGAAGCCATATTGAACCCTATAGGATTAGAATCACATCCTAGGTGCTGTGTTTTAAAAAGCTGGAAAAAAATCTTTTTTTTTTTTTTTAAGAATTTTCTTTCGTTGTTGTTGTTTTAATGTTTATTTTTGAGAGAGAGACAGAGTGCAAGTGGGAGAAGGACAGAGAGAGAGGAAGACACAGAATCTGCAGCAGGCTCCAAGCTCTGAGCTGCCAACACAGAGCTCACTGTGGGGCTAGAACCCAAGGACTGCAAGATCATGACCTGAGCTGAAGTCAGATGTTTAACTGACTTAGCCTCCCAGGCGCCCCAGCTGGAAAAACATCTTTAGTCCTCAATAACCATGCAGACACCATACCAGCTCTGGACTGTCCCCCTCCAGACTTCTCCTGCTTAAGAAAGAAATTTCCATTTTATTTGAGCTACTGCTTCCCAAGTTGTTGTTACTCCTCACTTAACTTAATCCTAACTGATAATTCTATAATACATATGCGCACACCCTAAATAATATTGAGCTATATGCATAATAGTGAAATCCTTGCCCAAGAAGAGAGGCGTAGAAGAGGTTATAGAAGAGAGGCAGACCTCGGTGTTTCACCGGGAACAAGCAATTATAGATTAAAATTTTGACATTTGGCAAGAGTAAAAGTACATATTTTCTTTTGTGGTTATAGATTATCTTTATGAGTGGCATCGTTTCTGAGAAGTTGTGGTATTGGCAGCAAGTAAATTAATGAATGGTTAAATTGCTATATTAAATTGAGGGATTGTCTTCTGTTTTAGAACAGTTTCCAGAGCTGTGAGTTTCGCATTTGCATTGGGTATTCCAAGGGCATGCATTTCATCTGCATCCCAACCCTCTTTGTCTTCTTTCATCAAAGCATCAGCACCATTGAAACACCAGTGCTGCAATCCTATCCTCTTGTTTTTGAAAGCACCAAAGCTATGCTTATTTGCATATTAGTTGGCATAAATTTGAATATTAAGTTCAGTAGGCATTGCCTCTAAATCTAGAAAATAAATACAGCCTGCTGCAATTATACAGATAACCAGTATTTAGGACACATGAGTGCCTAAAAGTTTTAAACCTTCTACATTTAATTATACTCAAATTATACTTAAACACACATACTAATGTCAGTTTATAGGTTGTGAACTTTGCAATGAATTTATTCCCTTAGCAAAGCATAAAAGTTTCCATTTTGGAAAAACTGGTAATCCAGTTGCAGAAATGTATTGGTCAGGACCACTCTTTTAGTTACAAATGACCAAAAACCAACATACAACTTCTCTAAACTGTGAATTTATTGGCTCACACAACTCAGAACTTCAAGGGGTTGACTGACTTTGGGTACAGCTGAATTGAGTGTTCAAATGATTCTCCCTTCCATCTTTCTGCTCTGCCTACTCCCCTGGCTTCATTCTCAAGCAAATTCCCTCCACATGTGGTAACAAGATACCCCTGCCAGTCTCAAGCCAATATCTCAAGCCAATATCTCAAGGGATCTCAAGCTGAGATCCCTTGCACCTTGGGATCTCAGTAGAATAAATGCCCTCCCTCTATATATCAGTCCCAGAAAGAAATTGTTCCTGGCCAGCTTCAGTCAGGTGCCTCGGCTTCCTAGTATGGCCTTACCAGAATCACATGCAGTTAGGAAGGAATACTTACCAAAAGGAAATAATGGGAGCAGACAAAAAAAGAGAGAGAATGGGAGAGAGGGAGGGAGAGAGGAAGAAGAAGAAGGAATGTGTATTCGTGAAGGAAACATAATCATTCATTGGCTTTTGCTGACATGAACATGAGACCAACTTCCCACTGGGCTGGAAAAGCTGTGTCCCTTCTTAGGCCCTGACTGTAGAAAACTATTAGGGAGCTGGTGGCATGTACTAGTGCTTCTCAAGCTTTAACATGCTTGTAAATCACCTGGCATTTTCTTAAAATACAGATTCTGATTTGGGGCACCTGGGTGGCCCAGGCAGTTAAGCATCCAACTTTGTCCCGGCTCGTGAGTTCAAGCCCCACGTCGGGTCTCTCTGCTGACAACTCAGAGCCTGGTGTCTGCTTCAGAATCCATGTCTCCCTCTCTCTCCCCCTCCCCCTCTCCACTCTGTGTGTGTGTGTGTGTGTGTGTGTGTGTGTGTGTGTGTGTGTGTGTGTCTATCTTAAAAACAAATAAACATTAAAAAAAGTACAGATTCTGATTCAGTAGGTCTGGGGTGGGGCCCAGGACTCTGTAGGCACAACAAATTCCCAAGACCCGCTGATTCTGCAAGGTTAGATCCTCCATCACTACTGTAAGTCTGTTTGACCCCAAAAGCACAGCTCCCTGTCTCTCTTTCTTCACAGTTGTGTTGCTATCGCTTTGGCTCAGGCTTGAGTCCCATGGATAAAGCTGTCTTTTCTGCTGCCGTCCAGGGGTTAACATGGCTAAGGTCTCTGCCATTTTTAATCCCCTGGAACAGTTTTACTGGCTTCTGCTCGGGCTGTAAAAGTGTCCCCAAGGGGCAAATATCCTTCCATGTGACTGGCGCCTATCGAAGCAGATACACTGGGCTGAGCAATTAGGCCTTGTCGCTGTTTGACTGCCATTCGGTTTGCATTCTCCTAAATTATGGAGAGTTTAGGAAAACTGTACCACTGATAGCACTACTTTCTGGACATGCAAAATTACTTGTTTGCATAATTTACCATGAATTCATAAGTCTTACTCAGCACCTGGGTGTTCTTGCTCATTTAGCATGCAGGTGTATAAAAGATGTATAAGACCTTCTCTGGGACTCTCTCCAGACATAATACTCATCAGCTGCATCCTGAACAAACAAGAATTTCATCTGGGCTTTTGAACAGGGACATGAGAACGTGAACAACAAGTGGAACTAGGCATTATTTAGCCGAATGCTACATTTCTGTGCCTTCCTCTCTGCCCTTTTCCACGCATAGCCTGATTCCGCTTCTCCCTCACTCTTCAATTTAGCCCACATCCAACACTCCACTCGCTACTTCCATTAAGGAGCTACAGGTAAAGGAAAAACCTAGCAGGACTGAAAAAAAAAATCACATCGTGCACTTTTCTCCATCTTTAATAAACGCATTCAGGTGAAACTGAACTTTAAGGATGGTCTTAAAGGGGAAGAGAGCTCCCAAAAGTGTAGGTGTTGAAGCAGAGAATAGCAATCACACCCATCTGACCTGGGAGACCTCAGGAGTTTATAGGTTGATTATATTACATGTAAACTTTGCCTGGTGAAGCCACTTTCTTCTTCTCTACTTTTTCCCTCTCTGAGTCACTGAGAGGAAGAATACATAGAGTTTGTGTGACACCAGCTCACTCACTGGCTACACCCCACCCCAGGACCCCTAGTTCAGAGTTCCATTTGCTCTCTTGAAATGGTCTCTCCAAAAGTTACAGTTTAGTACACACTGCCCGCAAAGAAGAAAATGTCAGCCTAACGAAGTGTTTGAGGCACTTGTAGGCACTTGCTTGAGGCATAGGGCTCAATTTCCTGTATGAAAAATAAGGCATTCTTGGCAATCAAAAATTCGTACCACATTTTGTAGAAATCTGATGGGAAACTATGTCTGGGGAAATTTCCACAACTTAAGATATGCAAATTCACTATTTGATTATAATGCCAACCCATGATCTGGTGCTACTACCCTGCCTCTTATAAGATGAGAGGCTATAAAAACTAGTATGTTAAAAATGTATGCACCAAAGTAAAATTAGTGCTCAGCAAACGCTTATTTTTCTAGACTTTTATTTCTCAGATGGATTGGTATAATTTTTTGTGGTACATATTGCCAGCCTATAATAAATATATAAACCTATCAAAACCTGATAGAAAAATGTATCAGATAACACACTGTGAAATAGGGATCAATTCTATACTAGTCTCATGGGATGTATCTAGTGACCTAATAGAATGTTTCCAATTCTAATTTCTCTGATTCTGTAAAATCAATTTTTCTATAAACTATAACCAGTACATGAGCATTTTACAAAAACTAATCATATTGGCATAATAGGCATGTCAAGGTACGGTGTAATGGACATTCTGTTGTCCTTCTATTGAAACTAATAGACTAGCATTAAAAGGAATAAAATACTGAAAATGATAACAGTTTATGGTTTTGATTTTTTTTTTCTAGCCTCTTAAATTTGATGGCATAGCATATTGGCTCTCAATCTCCTTTTATGGGTATTTGAGCTTGACCCTGTTAAGAATGATAAAGAAATGGCTAAGAAGAAGCATTTTCCCACTATCTGACCCTCAGCAGTGTGGTTGAGAAGTAGCTGTGCTATAGCATCTTCATCTGCGAGGTTCATATGTCAGCTGCTGCTGCTGGGAAGGTTCAGTGAGAGGGAAGAGTTACGGCGATAGGCTCCTGCTTTGTAATGTTGACAAATTAGCCGATCTCAGCTCTTCGTTTCAGAAATACTTCCACCCAAGGAGAATGGAACGAAATTGAAGTCGGTCATGCCAACCCAGGATGACCTTGAATGAAATAGATCTCTCTGTTTACCAGGCATAAAGATTACAGTGGACTCATCAATCAGGAGGCTAACAGTATCATAGATTTGTCTCACTAATTTGAACTTTACAGGCTTTGGAAACTAAAGTTTATTGCTAATTATTATTGTTGTTGTTATTATTTAATGGGATTTGGAAGCCTCTCCCAAAACAGATGGAGTCTCCTCTTTGATATTTATCACCAGGGTGACTGATAATTAGTTTTGTGATTATATATTTAATGGTTAACTCCCCCACTAGGCTATCTATACACGCTATGAAATCAGGAACTGTATTCTTCCTTCTAACCTTAGGGCCCCAGTTGCAAGCACAGGTTCTTAGTATAGGGACCGATTTGCTCAGTGTCAGTTTTTACCTGTTGTCCTCTAATAATTATTAAAATACACAGTTATTCTATCATTAAGTATGTGTTAGATGGATGAATGGATGAGCAAATGCTTGGCCATATATCAGAAATGGCACTTGGAAATGGGGCTTGGAGTCAAGAGATATTGGTTGGAGTCCTAACTCTGCTCTGTAGGTATTGGGACTAGAGTAAGTGACTTATGCTCTCTGAGGTTAAGCTTCTTCACTGTGAAATGAGAAAAATACAAATCAAATATGATGCCTATCACATTGTAACTTTTCAATAAATATTTCTTTACTCCTTTCTTTAAAACCTCACTGTCTGATACGGTTTTCTGCAATGATGAAAATGTTCTGTCTCTGAGTTTCTGATATGGTAGCCACCAGTCCCACATGGATATTGAGCACTTGAAATGGGACTAGTGCAAGCTGAGGAACTGAATTCTTAATTTTGTATAATTTTAGTTACATTTAAATAGTCATATGTTGGGGCGCCTGGGTAGCTCAGTCATTTAAGCATCTGACTCTTGATTTCAGCTCAGGTCATAATCTCACAATTTGTGAGTTCAAGCCCCACATTGGGCTTCACGCTGACCGTGAGGAGCCAGCTTGGGATTCTCTCTGTCTCTGTCTCCCTCTCTCTCTCTCTAAATAAAAAATAAACTAAAAAAAATTAAATAGTCGTATGTTGCCAATGGCTACTGTATTTGAGAGCACAGATCTAAGGGGCTCTATAGCTTGCAGAAAACTCAAATGGGGAATTCAGTAAAGAGCAGATTTTAATGTAGCTCTCCATAACTATTGTGGGGTCTTCAGCATCTAGGATTAATGAGTGCATTCCATTTTCTTTCATGAATCACATATTCTGAGGCTGACCAGTTTGCATTGTTTTAGTTAACTGTCCACATTTGGATGTTAATCAGCTCTGTTTAGGACCCAGAATAGTTCTCATAATTATATCACACATTTGATATGAAATGACTTTTCCTTCTTTTCATCCATGAGAGACAGACACCCCTCACCATGCTAGGTGAACCCCCACCGTTTTGTAACAACCTTTGGCTCCCCTCAAAATTGCGAAGCCACCAAGTGTGTTTTACCTAGGGAATAAATAACTTAGGACCCCTTGGACTTTTTTCTAGCTTTGGTGAGCAATATTTTAAGCGATTTTGATCGTCAATTTTTTTTTTAATCTGGGATTTCAATTTAAATTTTCAGACTGTTGCATTAGTGCTTGCAATGGCTAATTGTTCACTTAAGGGAAGAGGAAAGTAAGGTGATAAATTTTCATTGGATTCCAGAAAAATTAAATGGAAGAATGATTCTGACACTTTACCTGGAAAAGGTACATCATTAAAAAACTCAGATGACTTTTCTCTGAAGCTACCATTTAAACTTGTAGTCATGAGTCATTCACTCGAAACACAATAGCAGATCGCACTGTGAGCTGATTTTTAAGGAACTGCGTATACATATTAATACCAGAGCTTATGATCACTAGAGGAATTGAATGTGTACTGGTTACAGAATATTCAGTATTGAAACTTCAAAAAGCTAAGAGGAGATCCAATATGCATTTTTAATTTGTTTGAAATAATAGTAAAACCAGGTTTCTCTGAAGCTAAAGCAAGTTCTCTTTTTACCGCAATAGGGTGAGAAAGGACTATTAATACCTAATTGTGTGGGCTTACAGGGACAGCAGTATTACAGTAACTATCATGTTGTCCCTTCACTTTGTTAACTTGTGAGCTTATTTCTTTCTGGATGCCCAGAACTGACCTTTCAGAAGGTGCCTCAATGAGAGAAATTCGTGTTGAGTCATTGTCACTACAACTTCAGCTAGAAAAACAGCTCTGTTCCAAATCGGGAAAAAAGCCAAACGGGAAAGTGTTGGCTTTTAAGAGGCAAATCCAGCTTCTTAACTGGTTCTCCTCAGAAGCCATTCTGCCTGGTGGCCAAGGTCTTGCTGATGGAAAGCCAGACCGGAAAACTTTACCGGCTAGCTGCGCGCACAACGCTAATTCTTACTCCAGTGGACAGTGGTTCATGAGATTATATACATTTACAACATGATTAACTCTGTGCTCATCAATTCCATTTTTTTTTCTTTAATCAGAAATGTTGCCGCAGATGTGGCATAAATTTCCTGGGGACAGCATTCAGTTCCACCTTATTATGCAGCACAGGTAGCTTTCAGAGATATGAGGTACGACAGCTAATCCTAATTTAATTTCAGAAGAAGAAGTTAGTTCTCTGGATTGCTACAAGCTGAATTCTATTTCTGGTATGATCCACAATTCTGAGACAAGCGAAACATACCTGTGCGACTTGCTGAACCAAAGAGCAACTCCGAATCTGGAATAAAAGCGCAGAATCTCTGAAATTCCCCGACACTGTCAGATCCATGCCTACAACAAAGGCAGCTGGGTCCTGCAGCACAGTTGGCACAAGGCTATCAGCATTCGTACACCCTCAGAATCTACTATGAAGAGGATCAGGCCTACCTTCCGGAGCTCACAATTCCCAGAACCAAGCCACTGGCCTTTCAGAAGAGAACTCAGTGTTCAGAGAAGTCCCTCTCTATTAGAGGAAATAAATAAGCTGATGCCTTTTTAATCTGAGCAGTTGCATGGAGTGTCCTATGGGGAATTCTCACAGGGATGTTTTTACTTGAATGTTTCTTTGCAAGAGAAAAGGAAGAGCTTGGTGTCCTCCTGGATCGAAAGCACAGGCTTTTCATTAATTTGTGATGGATATACATGCATCAAATCCACATCCACTTCAAGAGGTGGAAATTACCCTCTTGGTTCATTGGACTAAGCAGGGACTCTCAGTATCATCAGTTCTTAACAGAGCCTCAACAACTCTATAATTGAAGAAATTCTTCCAGTTCCATGGGCATTATTTAGCTTTTCTATTATCTAGGATCCACATCAGGCAAATTGTGTGCAAACACAAATCAGATATTCTTCTGGGATTTGTTTGCTGGATGTCATTCAGTGAGAATTCCCATAGCAGCAAAATTACGCTTTGAGAGAGAAAAACAAATGGAAGACTCAAAGTGATCCATGCTTCTGTTTGCAGGAACAAAGCAATATAAAAAATAAAGCCTGTGACAAACTATTCTCCTCCTCACTGCTACTTTTTTATCATGGGCATCTTCCTTCAGTTGTTGGCTAGCCTTAACGTGAAAGAGTTTCCTGGGCCAACACTGCTACAGTTTCTGCTTCTGGGAAATGTTTAAATGTGCTGAAGCTAACAGATAAAAAAATCTTTATATAGGTATGTATTTGTGAGTGTGTGTACACATGCGTATGCGGAAGCTATGAATACCTCACATAACCTTGTTAAGTGAAAATAACATGAAGATTGAGGCATCTTAAATTAAAGCTGTTAATTTGTCCCTCCATGACTTTGGAAAACTTTACCAAATTGTCCAGTTGTTCATCTAGAAAAATAAACATTCAAGAAGGAGTTAAAAAAAAAAAAGATTTAAAAGAATAAAGGAAAGTTTGCTATACTAGATTTTTTTAATGTTTATTTATCTTTGAGAGAGAGAGAGTGCAAGCAGAGGAGGGGCAGAGAGAGAAGGAGACACAGAATCTGAAGCAGGCTCCAGGCTCTGAGGTGTCAGCACAGAGCCCGACGCAGGGCTCAAACCCGTGAGATCATGACCTGAGCCAAAGTTGGACACTCAACCGACTGAGCCACTCAGGCGCCCCGTATACCAGATTTTTTAACTCATTATAAAACTGCAGTGAAAAATGTGGTGCCAGCACAAGACTAAATGACCAGACCAACAGAGCATAACCACGGACAAAAATACTACTCATGTGTGTGCATGTGTGTAATGTATTTTATGATAACATTGGCATTGTGTTAGAGTAGAAAGAGTTATGAACTTTAGAATCAGGCAAATTCAAACCTGGATTTGAATTCCAGTCCTCCCTGCATAGTTAGCTTAATGCTCTTACTAAATACTAGTCACCTAAATTTAATGAAAGGTGTGAGGATTTGAGAACCAAATGTATTACATTATATGTATTAATCTAGGCTTGTAGTTACAGAGACATACGCTGGCTAATTTGGGCAGAATAGGAATTTATTCAAGGCTATTGTGTTGCTTGCAAAATGTCTGAGAAGGTTGGAGAACCTTTCCCAGGCTTGCGAAAAGGAAGGACCAAAGAAGGCAGGCCAGCAGAGAGCATGTGAAGACTCAGCCCCACCACTGAACACTTGGCTGCCGCAGCTGGTCCTGCCCCATTTACTCTTGAAAAGTAGGATTTAAAAAAAAAAAAAAACAGGGGCGCCTGGGTGGCGCAGTCGGTTAAGCGTCCGACTTCAGCCAGGTCACGATCTTGCGGTCCGTGAGTTCGAGCCCCGCGTCGGGCTCTGGGCTGATGTCTCAGAGCCTGGAGCCTGTTTCCGATTCTGTGTCTCCCTCTCTCTCTGCCCCTTGCCCGTTCATGCTCTGTCTCTCTCTCTGTCCCAAAAATAAATAAACGTTGAAAAAAAAAATAAAAAAAAAAAAAAAACAAAAACAAAAACAAATAATTTAATGTTGAAATACCAATGTCCCCTCATGACATTTTTCCATATCCAAATCTGGAGCACACTCATTTTTCTATTTTCCAATCCAATTTTTAATGCAAACTTTTATTAAAGTATAATATAAACAGAAAAGTATGTATATCTTGGTGTGTGGCTTGATGAATTTTTATTTTATTTTATTTTTTCAATTTACATCCAAATTAGCATATAGTGCAACAATGATTTCAGGAGTAGATTCCTTAATGCCCCTTATCCATTGAGCCCATCCCCCTCCCACAACCCCTCCAGCAACCCTCTGTTTGTTCTCCATATCTAAGAGTCTCTTCTGTTTTGTCCCCCTCCCTGTTTTTATATTATTTTTGTTTCCCTTCCCTTATGTTCCTCTGTTTTGTCTCTTAAAGTCCTTATATGAGTGAAGTCATATGATTTTTGTCTTTCTCTGACTGACTAATTTCACATAGCATAATACCCTCCAGTTCCATCCATGTAGTTGCAAATGGCAAGATTTCATTCTTTTGGATTGCCGACTAATACTCCATTGTTATATATATATACCACATCTTCTTTATCCATCATCCATCAATAGACATTTGGGCTCTTTCCATATGCAAAGTAGGAATTTTTGACATCACACATCAAATGGCCTTTGCTTGGCCCACCTCCTGTGAATCAATAGGTCCAGTTGTGAAATCTGAATAGATTCATTGATCAATTGAACCTTGATCACATGCTCCTAATCAAAGTGCAGAGGAGGCTGGGAAAATAAGTTCTTGGCATTTTCAAGTTTTATAGTCAAGGCAAGTTCCATTTCCCAGAAAGGTGCCTCAGATGGAGAATTTACCAAACAGAGGAAGGAACTTCAGACTCTGAGTGGTCTAGAAGATGCACAAGTCCATTACAAAATACAGCAAATCTCCCGTTACATAACAGACATTCAACCAATGGTGACTGAATATTTTCACAAGTCATTGGGAGAAAGGAACAATTCAACAAATGGTACTGAGACCATTAGTTATTTGGAAGAAAAAAATCTACAATTCACCAAAATAAACTCCAATTAAATCAAAGATTTTAAAAAGAAATCAATCTGTAAAAAAATTACATGTCATACTGTAACCATTGGTACATCCTCCTGATCCACCTTGAAAAGAGGCTCATTTGAGTGCAGTGGGTTTTCTAATGGTGTTTCCTCTGGTTCTGGGAACACAAGACAGTCTTACCTCCTAACCACTTAGAACCAGACCCATATGCCCTGCTCTGAATTTTGCATTTGACCCCCAATTAGAAACACTTCTCTTTCATTTACTGAAAATAAAATGTTAAAATAAGTTCTCATGTGTTTAACATCCACAACTCTTTTTTTTTTTTTTTTAAGACTTTTTTGTTTTTAAGTAATCTCTACACCCAACATGGGGCTTGAACTCACAATCCTAGATCAAAAGTCACATGCTTAACTGACTGAGCCAGCCAGGTGCCACTTCCATAAGTGTTTCTTAGGATCATTCAGCCAGCATTGCAGATGATATTACCAAGAATGTTCTGGTGGCTTGGAGTCTATGTTTCTGCAAAATTATAGGTCCCAGGTAGGTGAGAGCCTTGTTGTATGGATCTCTGTGTTCCACTCTGCCTGCCTCGATGCTTTGAACAGAAGAGGCTATCGATTCGTGATTGAGGAAGAAAACTGAACTGCTGGTTAACTGTTTTGAAATGTCTGGTGATGGTTTCAGTTTTGAGCACTAACTCAGATAAAGGAATCTCTCTGTACCTCCACTGCCCTTCCTTTAGAAGGGCAAGGACACTTACATTGCCCACTCCTCCAGAACCTCGCATAACATCACATACTGATCACTCCGGGTTGGATGAAACGATTCATAGGTAACAGCTCTTAAGTTCACAGATGGACAGCTTTCCAGATGGGGACTACTCTTTTTCCTCCCTTATCTATAATCCATACTGTTCCCAATTTTCATCTGCCACTCCTATATCCAGTTCTGAGAGGCTAGTCAAAGACAAGAGTTGCTGGTCAGAAATTTTTCTTTTCAAGTTGTATTACTTGTCGGTTACTTTTTTTTTTTTTTTTTTTTTTTTTTTTTTTTTTTTCAACGTTTATTTATTTTTGGGACAGAGAGAGACAGAGCATGAACGGGGGAGGGGCAGAGAGAGAGGGAGACACAGAATCGGAAACAGGCTCCAGGCTCTGAGCCATCAGCCCAGAGCCCGACGCGGGGCTCGAACTCACGGACCGCGAGATCGTGACCTGGCTGAAGTCGGACGCTCAACCGACTGCGCCACCCAGGCGCCCCTACATTTTTCTTCTTAATTTACTGCTTCTTCACTATTGTTAGAATAGATATGTGATCTGAAACATTAATTACCTCATGACGGACATGATTCTTGCTTTTCCTTTGGCTTTCTAAAAGATTCTGATATTTAGGTTGAGAGGTCACTTTGAGACCCTTGGATGCAAATATCTGTAAATATATATATTACTACTGTTGCTATTTCAAAAAAAGGGGAAAACGCCATTTCTTATATATACATCATTTTCATTTTTAAATGTTAGGAGCAAATCCACTGTTAACTGTGATACATCCCTAAATAATACAGAAGTAAGGATTCACTATCTCTGAAAAATTTGACTCAGCTCCAGACCTGAAAAAGGCCAATTGCTGCCCTCTCTGATTCATCTCCGAGAATGAAAAGAACCAAAAGTCAGTTCCCTTTAGTACGAACTCCCTTTCATATTTTATTTGCTAATGTGCAGCTGATTTCTAAATTAAGAGCATGCTTACAAGAAAGGTTAGGAACTTCTTTACTCTAATCCATTAGCAAGTCTGATTTTGATTGAAATTTTAAATAACTTTTGATAATTAATGCATCTTGGCTTTTGGATTTCAAATAAGATAAAAGAATCTGTTTTCTTTCTGATTTAGAGTTACAGTAGATTTAGCCCAGTCAGAAGGTTCCAGAGTTCCTCCCAATGAAATGCTTTGGGGAATCCCCTCATTGATCATATTGATGAGTATTGATCATATACTCCTGTCCCAAAGTTTAAATGATCGAAGTGTTAAACTATATGATTAGGCCAAGGGGCAGCAAATTTTTTCTGTAAAAATCCAGATACGATACAAATTTTTTATGTAAAAATCCAGAATAAATACTTTAGGCTTTACCTCTCAAATATGCCTCTGTAGTACAAAAGCAGCCACAAACAACACATAAATGACTAAAGGGAGGTATATTCAAATAAAACTTTATTTATAAACACTAAAATTGGAATTTCATATAATTTTCATGTGACATGAAATATTATTTTTCTTTTGATTATTTTTCAAGATGTAAATGCCATTCTTAGCTCATGGGTAATATAAAAATAGTTATCAGCCATATTTAATCAGCAAGCCATACTTTGCTGACTCTTACTTAAATGACTTGGGGATGCATTTTTTAAGAACTTTTCACTAAATAGCATATAATATTGAAGTTCCAGCTTTGCCATATCTTCCATAATACAAGCCCAAATTCTTTCAATTTTGCTATGCATTCATTAAAAAGAAGGGTGTGGCTTTAGAAGTACTGATATTGAATGCTCCCCGAGGCACACATATATAGAGTAGGCTCACATTTGTGTTTCAAAAGGAAAAAAAAAGTGTATATATATTATATATATATATATATATATATATATATATATTATATATATAGTGTATAGTGTATATATAATCTCCATGCAAAGAACAGTACTTATTTCCATAGGGAGAATTGGGAAAAGGACAAAGGGGTACAAGAGTGAGCAGGCAACTTAATTTTTACTCTATACCATTTTGGACCTTTTGGTTTTTGTGCCATTTAAATGAACCTATGTTTAAAATAATAAGTTAATCTTTAAACTTTTAAAAATGCTGAAAGGAATCACTAGAGGGATCCTGAAGTCAGTACTTCATATTCTCCAAATTAAAGACAGGGGCCCAGAGCAAGAGTACAAATGAAGGTCCAGGCCCAGATGATTCAAATTCACATTCTCTGAAATCCAATTTCACTGTCTCTTGTCATTTGTTTCCCATCCCAGCTTTGCATCATCTGCTAATCTGGAGATCTGAATTTCTGTCATTCTGCTCCTTCCAATCTCTAATCGAACTGAATGGACATTCAGTGATGCTCAGAGCTCTTTTCATCAGCTAGAGGACCTCTTATAAAATATACATGGGAAGGAAGGAGGGATGGAAGGATGGAAGGGAGGAATGAAGGAAGGAAGGGAGGGGGGAAGGAAAGAGGGAGAGAGAGAAAGAGGGAAGGAAGGTGTGAAGGAAGGAAACGGGGAGGGAAGAGAGTATGCCACAGAAACCCTATGTGGGCCTGCAAAGTCTAGAGCAGTTACCATCTGAGCCTTTATGGACAAGTTTGCCAACCCCTGGTCTTGAAATAACCACGAGGGTAAATAATTCCTTAAGGGTCCAGACCCTGAAAGAAATCAGGTAGCCCAAGGAGAGGGTTTCACTTCGTTATTTTCACAGCACGCTGCATAACAAACCTTCCCAAATCTCTTTGGCTGAAAATAACACTGCAGTTTACACATCTGTAGGTGGGCTGGGCTCACTGGAGCACTTTTGCCCATCTTGGCTGGTCTCACTCAGGCATCTTTGGGTGGGGTGAACAAGCCACCTTAGGCGAGGCAAGGCTAGAGCAGTCTGCTCTACACTGCAAGTCTGCAGCTTGGATCTCTACCACAGCCTCTCACTTTCCTCAGGCCAGTGAGCTAGCCAAGACTGCTCTTCTTGTGGCAGTGACAGAGGCCAAAAGAGAGTGGAAATGTGCGTCAGCTCTTAGGAGCCTCTTGCAACTAAGGTGATTTCCACTGACTTCCACTATAGGCCACAGGTCAAAGAAAGTCACATGGCCCACCCCAAAGTAAAGCAGCAGGGAGATGCTCTCTTCTTTCCAGGGAGTTACCTAGTCACATGGCAAGGGTAAGAAGAAGGGAGGATGGGGAAACAGGGCCAATCATGCAAACTGAAATTCAGTTCAATACTTAGCACTAATGCATGCCAGGCACTCTTCTAGGTGCTGGGGATCTATGGGCAAAAGACACTAACGATCATCCCTGCTGTGGTGCTTTGATTCCAGTGGGATATGGAAGGGACTTCATGCTCAATGCAACCCACTTCTTGTCCATTTTGTTCTGTTTCTCTGGGGGATGAGTTCACTGGCAGGAATCACCTAGCCTTGGCCAGTTTTATGTCACCCAGTGCCCAGTACTGGGCTTCAGACAAGGTAAGTGTGCAATAAAAAGTGAGTGAGGGAGGGAGTGAATGAAGCATTTTCTGGGCAACACTGATTCTCCATCAATTCATCTACAGATTGGAAGGAGCAAAATGACAGAAATTCAGATCTCCTGATTAGCAGACAATGCAAAGCTGGGATACAGAACAAATGACAAAGATAATGAAACTAGATTTAAGAGAATTTGAATCACTTGAGTGAAAGAGCCCACAGATAGCACATGCTGCCCAGTATAGAAAAATGGGTCATCTCGGGGTGCCTGGGTGGCTCAGTCGGTTGAGCATCCGATTTCAGCTCAGGTCATGATCTCGCGGTTTGTGAGTTCGAGCCCTGTGTCAGGCTCTGTGCTGACAGCTCGGAGCCTGGAGCCTGTTTCAGATTCTGTGTCTCCCTCTCTCTGCCCCTCCCATGCTCATGCTCTGTCTCTCTCTGTCTCTCAATAATAAATAAACATTAAAAAAAATTTTTTTAAAGAAAAATGGGTCATCTCTCCCAGACCAATTACTATAGAGGCTAAGACACCTTGGAGAGAAGCAGAGCCTTTGGGCCGTGAGCCAATTGGGAAGAATTTGGGTGGATTTGTGGAGACTCCAGCATTGTTAGGTAGCACCTAGGTGCTGACAAATGTGGCCTGTGCCCACAATAGGTTGGCAGAACCAAGCTCAAATGCTGTGTTATGCTCAGTGGGGTTCTTGACTTTGGCCCTCCATGGGTAGGCCAATGGTGGCCCCATCACACAGCAGAGAGGACTTGACTGGCCCGTGGCACAGTGCTGCTGCCACCAGAGTGCCTGGCAGCTGGGGCCTGCAGAGGACCCAGACCACCATGAAGAGGCAGTCCTGGGTGGCCACGATTGCCCTGGACAGGGAGCCAGAGGTCTTCTCCCTGGCTCAGCTATGCTTCCAGAAAAAGGCTCCCTGACCTTGGTTTCTTCATCTGTGAAATAAGAATTTCAGTACTTTCCCTATTTACAGTATCACAGGAGTGTAATGAGATTGGAAGAAATAGCAAATGTAAAGATAAACCAAAATAAGGCCAACTCAGGGAAGATGAGTAGGATTTGGTCTTGTCTTGAGCAAGCCATCGATGTTCTGTGTTTGAGGAGGGGGTGGAAGATGGCCAACAGGCACATGAAAAGATGCTCAACGTTGCTCCTCATCAGGGAAATACAAATCAAAACCACACTCAGATATCACCTCACGCCAGTCAGAGTGGCCAAAATGAACAAATCAAGAGACTATAGATGCTGGAGAGGATGTGGAGAAATGGGAACCCTCTTGCACTGTTGGTGGGAATGCAAACTGGTGCAGCCACTCTGGAAAACAGTGTGGAGGTTCCTCAAAAAAATTAAAAAATAGACCTACCCTATGACCCAGCAATAGCACTGCTAGGAATTTACCCAAGGGATACAGGAGTGCTGATGCATAGGGGCACTTGTACCCCAGTGTTTATAGCAGCACTCTCAACAATAGCCAAATTATGGAAAGAGCCTAAATGTCCATCAACTGATGAATGGATAAAGAAATTGTGGTTTATATACACAATGGAGTACTACAGGGCAATGAGAAAGAATGAAATATGGCCCTTTGTAGCAACGTGGATGGAACTGGAGAGTGTGATGCTAAGTGAAATAAGCCATACAGAGAAAGACAGATACCATATGTTTTCACTCTTAGGTGGATCCTGAGAAACTTAACAGAAACCCATGGGGGAGGGGAAGGAAAAAAAAAAAAAAAAAGGAGGTTAGAGTGGGAGAGAGCCAAAGCATAAGAGACTGTTAAAAACTGAGAACAAACTGAGGGTTGATGGGGGGTGGGAGGGAGGGGAGGGTGGGTGATGGGTATTGAGGAGGGCACATGTTGGGATGAGCACTGGGTGTTGTATGGAAACCAACTGGACAATAAATTTAAAAAAAAAAAAAAAAAGAAAGAAAGAAAAAAATAAGAAAAACAAAAAAAGAGGAGGGGGTGGAATGCATGGGGTACAGAAAACTTCAGGACCACGAACGAAACTGTTTTCGAAGTTGAAAGACATTCTTCTCTTAGGGAAAAAACAAATGTGAGGAATGATTTTTGAAAGTTTGAAGGGTAAAAGTTTCAGAGGCCCAACTCCTCTCGGGAGAGTAATAAATATGGGAGATACATTACTGTTGATGATAATTGAAGCAGAGGGCGAATGACTCCAAAAAAACCCTTTTCAAATAACAGAGATTAAGATAAAGGGCGGGGCAGGGGCGGGGGGAGAGAGGGCAGAGGGCAAGGAAGCCAAAGATTTATATTAAGAAGACAAACCTGTTCTTTTGCTCAAATGGTTGTGATCTTAGCCATGGGGTGGGCACAGAGAGGCTGGTCCTCAGCCCAGTGATTCCCTTTCCCTTCTAACCTATTAGTGGTATCTGCACAGGTTCCTGTCCTCAGAAAGGCCCTGCGGGCTCTCCTCTGATTAGGCCGCAGCTCCTCACGAGCCATCACTTGTCTCTACTTTTATCTCAAGCCTGCCTCTTCCTCTCCCTGACCTGTGGGACACTACAAGGAGGAGGGGTGGGGTGTCCTAGTGATGTGGAAACAACTTCATACATCCACTGGGCTGACGGTGACAACAGAATTTATGTAATCCATGAAAGCACAGAACTGGGTACTAAAACTGGATAAATCTTTTCTCTTTAGAAAGCAAATTCTCACCCACTGCTACCCGGATCATAACGCACAGGGGGCATTGCTCTTCACCTGGGTGTACCTGCCCCCCTAAAAATGGAGTGCCTGGCCGTCTCTGAGGTTTATGCAAACGCGGGCAGTATTTATGCATCAGAGTGATACATCAAAGATCAGAAGGTGTCTCCAGGCATGAGTTACAAGGCCTCTAAAAGCAATGACTCTTTTACAGGGTTTTAGATTGTGGTGATTTTCCGTAAATCCTGTCCGAGTCACACAATAGGCCAAGAGCGATTAACGTTAATTAAACAATCCCCATAAAAAGGTTGCTGTGCTGACACATTGATAACCTCTAAATGCACTAAGCCTGCTAACATTCTTGAGCCTTCAACAGCACCAGGAGCACTGGGCCGGATGGGGCACTGTCCCAGGTGACTGCATGCATGAACATAACACCCCCCAGCTAGAGTGCACCCCTATGCTCGACCACCTGGGGATTGAATTAAAAAGAGATTCCAGGGACCCCTGGGTGGCTCAGTTGGTTAAGTGTCCAGCTCTTGATTTCAGCTCAGGTTATTACCTCACGGTTCGTGGGTTTGAGCCCCGCATCGGACTCTGCTGTCAGCACAGAGCCTGCTTCAGATTCTCTGTCCCCACTCTCTCTCTGCCGCTCCCCTGCTCTCTCTCTTTCTCTCAACACTAAATAAATAAACATTAAAAAAAAAAAAGGGGGACCTGAGGTAGGGTGGCCCGGGTTATAGCGAGAACCACCCAAACCATCCAGTGCATTTCAAGGGTGCTGGCCTTTCTACCCTGCTTTTCTAACCCCCCAGAAAGCTGCAAACAATGTTAAAAAAAGCATATTATGCAGACACCAAAATTAACCTCAAAATCATTGCAGATTCTGGAGACCTAATCCTCTATTGAAAGGAACAGAGGCAAAACCCAACTTCTGAGAGAGCTGAGTCCAGGAAGACCTCTACTCCCAGGTCTTCTGTATTTTGCACCTGACTGGGAGAGGAACCACTGAGGGAAAGCCACAGCCCACTATGATGAGGGGCTTCAAGATGGGACTTTTTCAGGGATGGAAGGGTCAGGAACCAGAATGCAAACTTCTCAGTGGAGCTGAGAACCCCTGTCCCTGGACACAGCCACACTGCTCTGTCTTCACACCATAAGGCACAAGGAAGGAACTGGATGTAAAAGCTGGCATGTAGCCAAAAACGAGGGCTTGGGTGGGGAGGGGGTGCAATACAAACAGGAAGTGAATGTGTGGAGTGAAGGAGCAGGAAGAATGAGTAGTGGGTACGACAGAGAATGAGCAAAGGCCAAACTTTTTTTTTTAATAGCCCAAGAAGCTTTGCTGGGAACTGACTGACTCTAGTGGTAACAACCAGGAGGAGCTTCCTCGAGGGGGGCAGCCACAGGAGAAAAGCGCACCCGACAGGGCTGGGACAGAGAAGTTAGAGAAAATAGTATAGAGGACAGGAGAGAGAAGTTAGGAAGCTCTCAGCGCCCTTCTTTGGGAGCAGATGTGAGGTTTGTAGCAGCCCTATAAAACCGTAGGCCAACTAGTCATAAAATTATATTATGATATTATAATGATGTGGCTGAAGAAAGCATCAGTAACAATGTGTTGCCTGTGGACAGTTTCCATTTTAATTCGGTAATGATGTGATTGAAATTAGAAGTGTGCCATGAGGCCACAGAAAGTGTGTACTTTTCTTAAAGTAACCTCATAGCAATTTCCTGATCCAAAGTAAACTCAAGCATGAAAAAATTGGTCAAGGAAAAGGGGAATGTTCACTTGGGTGGGTAAGCTCTCAGAACGGGAAGTCAAGGGAGACAAGAGACGTGAGGGAGAGGCCCAGGGTGCCTCCTTCACACAGAGAGTTCTGGGGATTCCTCAGAGACAAATTCATCTGACGAAGAAATTTACCCTTGAGTCTTTGGCCTTTCCTTTTTCTTCTTTCTGACACCCTTTCTCTGGTTAACATTTTCAGTGCGACTCAAGCCAAGTCAGCTATTTATAGAGCAAGAACAATTTTACCACAGGGTATGGTGTTTAATTTGAAGAGACGTCAAAGAGTGAGGGGCAGATGGCTGAGCAGGCAGTGCCTCTCAATGACCTTGATGGGGGCACCCAAGCCCACTGCCTCATCCTGAGTTTTGCAGATCCAGAAATGTCATCTGATGAATGAAATCCTGAACTGACCAAGCTTTAAGAGGAAAAGGATAAATTGATAAGGCAGGTAGGGTGCTTGCTTATTAATTTCTAATGGATCTATGGTGTGGCTTGTGAAATGAGACTGGTTGCCAGCTCAGATGATTCTTTCTGAAGGCTGTTCAATTCAGGAGACTCAATTATATTTCACAAGATCACTTAAATTTGGAGGATCTCAAATCTTAAAGCTTGAAAGAAAAAGAAAGCAATTCTCAAAATACTCCTTCCTCAACCACACTGAAAGAAAGACTGATTCTTGTTTACCCCGCTCTACTGTCCCATAAATTTAGGAGACCATTCTCCTAATGTATCTTTCCATTAACTGGTTATTGTATCGGTTTCCTGGATCTTCCATCATAAGGTACCACAAACTTGGTGACTTAAAACAGAAATGTATTGTCTCAAAGCTTTGTAAGGAAGAAGTCAGAAGTCAAGGTGTTGACGGAACCATGCTTCCTCAAACCTGTAGGGCAATTCTTCCTTGCCTCCTGCTGGCTTCTCTCTGCTGGCTTTCCTGCAAACTCCAGTGTCCCTTGGCTTATAGCTGCATCACTCCAACCTTTGCCTCTGTCTTCACATAGTATTTTCCCTGTGTGTCTGTCTCTGTGTCTCTTCCCTTCAAGAATACCAGTTGTATTAGATTAGAAGCCCACCCTACTCCAGTACCTACAGCAACCCTAAAACCAAATAAGGTCACATTCTGAGGTACTGGGGATTAAGACTTCAACATATCTTTGGGGGGGGGGGACATAATTCAACCCATAGTAGTTATGCTCAAGTCTGGTTCAGTTAAGCATTTTGCATTAATTCAGCATCTGATGTTAGATAACATGCAGGCAGGTGGTGAGGTAACTATGGGTAAGGCCAGTCCCTGCTCTTGAGGATCCTACAGTCTATTAGAGGAGGCATACATATGAGTAATTTACTTGGTTTTCGCCCCATAGCCTGCAGGAAAAAGTTTAAAATATATTGATGCCCAGATTCTACCCCTGACCAATAAAACCAGAACCTCTGGAACGAGGTGCAGCAGTGTTAGCATATTGTAACAGTTCCCCAGGTGTGATGGTAAATTTCATGTGTCAACTAGACTGGGCCACAGGGCACCTAGATATTTGGTCAAGAAATATGCTGGGCAATTTTGTGAGGGTGGGTCTCATCCAAGCAACTCAAGGCCTGAATAGAACAAAAAAGTCTGACCCTTCCTCAATTAAGAAGGAATTTTTTCTGTCTCACTGCCTTCATGCCAGGACATCATTTTTTCCCTACTTTTGAACTTGAACTGAAACATTGGCCCTTTCTGCATCTCCAGTCTCTGGTCTTCAAAATGGGCTACACCGTGGGCCCTCCTGGGTCTCCAGCTTGCTGACTGCAGAGCTTGGGATTTATCAGGCTCCATAACCATGTAAGTCAATTCCTAATTGTGTGTGTGTGTGTGTGTGTGTGTGTGTGTGTGTGTTATATAATATTATACATATTTTGGTTCTGATTCTCTGGAGAAGCCTGATATACCAAGTGATTCAAATATGCTATAGGAGTTAAGAACAACTGACCTATAAACCCCAGACAAGGAAATGATTAATTCTGCCTGGAGAGGTGACTTCATAAAAGCCATTATATTTCAGCTGGGCCAGAAAGAATGAGCAGTTTTTGCCTTGCCAAGCATATGGGGCCAGAGGAAAGAGTGTTAGCAAGGGGAGCAAAGGAGAGAGGGTGGGAAAACAGAAGGAGTAATTAGAGATGAATCTGCTGCAAATGCCACGGCTAAATAACACGGGGACTTGGTGAAAAGTTTTACACGAGGGAGTGATGTGCCCTTAATGTATCTTAGGAAGACAAATCTGAAAGCTGCGTAGAAAGACTGAAAGTGAGGGAGACCAATTAGACATTGTCATAAAAGCCTGTACTGACTGAATGTTTGTGTCGCCTCCAAATTCATATATTGAATCCCTAAACACCAATGTGGGGGTATTAGGAGGTGGCACCTTTGGGAGATGATTAAGTTTAGATGAGGGTAGAGCCCTGATGATGAGATTAGTGTCCTTATAAAAAGAGGAAGAGATGTCAGAGTTCCGTCTCTCTTTCTCTCTCTCTCACTCTCTCCCCACCAGGTGAGAGCATGGCAAGAAGGTGACCATCCACAAGCCAGGAGGAAGGCCCTCACCAAGAACCAAATTCGCTGCCACCATGATCTTGGACTTTCCACCCTCTAGAACTATGAGAAATCAATGTCTGTTATTTAAGTTTACAGTTACAGAAGCCTAGGCTAACTAAGAGGAAGACCAAGCAAAAGATGGTATCTTCCTGGACTAGGGAAAAACAGACAGGTGTGGGTGTGTGTGTATGTGTGTGTGCGTTTTGTTTTGTGTGTTTTTATGTTTTAGAGCTATAATCACCAGAATTTTGGTGTTTGAGCTCAGGAAATGAGGAGGAGGCATCAAATGTAACTTCAAAGTTCCCAACTTAGGGTAGGAGCTAAGAGAAGTGTGGTATTAAGATTGGGAGCACAAGAGAAGAAGATTTTGTGGAGGACATAATGAGCTCACTTCAGTTTGAGGTACCACAGGGCATTTGCATGGAAATGTTCAGTAAGCTGATAAAATTAGGTTTCCAGCCTTCAAAGAAAAAAAAAAGATTGTGCTCTTTATACGTAAAAATTGGACAATAATCAGAATGTAAGTGATAACAAGAATTCACGGGAGTGTGTAAGATGAGCTAGGAAGAATATGAAGAGAGCTAAAAACAGAAGCTAGAATAACTATTTAAGGGACAATGAGGTGGAGAAAGTCTTTTCATCAAGTCATGCTAGTGACTCTTTGATCAGTAGTGACCTAGTAGAATTTGTCTAAAAATATAGCATACCTTCATTCTCTGAGGCCTGCTCATTGAAAACTGGTCTCTACCTTTTCAAGACCTTTTTTCTCTATGAAACAAGTATGGTTTCTCAACTTGTCACTGTTTTAAGAGAAAGCCCAGAACATTCACACAGCCTCTACAGTTAGTCAACATCAGGATCACACTTTCCTCACTGGTTTGGGCTAGATGACTTCTAAGGTTCTCTGTGTCTCCAAGGGTCTCAGAATCTCTAGAAGGATTGCTAAAATGAATGCCCTGCCTCGTCTATCATGATAATTCATTATGCTGATGGCCCCAATGAGACTCTCCTCCTGATAAACACATGTCCTGGAATTCATGTGCTTGTATACTCCCCTCCCGTTAAGTTTGGGCCTCGCCTGCGATTTGCTTCCATAAAGGCGCCTGGGTGACTTAGTTGGTTAAGTGCCCAACTCTTGATTTCAGCTCAGGTCATGATCTCGTGGTTCATGGGACTGAGTCCCGTGTCAGGCTCTGTGCTGACATGAAGCCTGCTTGGGATTCTCCCTCTCCTTTCCCTTTGCCTGTCTCTCTCTCTCAAAATGAATAAGTAAACATTTAAAAATGTGGCAGAAGTGATGGTGTGCCTGTTTCTGTTCTAAGCCTTAAGGAGTCATGGAAACTTCTACTTCTGCCTTCTTGGGAGCTCTGAGGTACTACTAAGATGTCCATCTTCCCCGCCCCCCCCCCAAAAAAAAAGGTCCATCTTCTCTGCTGGAGAAGACATTTAGAAGAGGCAGGACCCTGAGCCCTCAAGAAGAGAAAGAGTCGAGAATAGAGAGAGAAAAAGAGAGAGAGAGACCAGCCATGCCAGCATCCCAGCTGAACCCAGCCCATAGGTGATAGCCAGCTAAATACAATTACAGGAGTGACCATTGGCAAGGCTAACAAAAAACCACTCCATTGGGCTCAGCCCTAATTGCAGAATCATGACCAAATAAAGTGGCTGTTGTTTTAGGCCACTAAGTTTGTGGGATGGTTTGTTACATAGCAAGAGAGAGCCAAAAAGTAAATGATTCTGCAAAACAGAGGTTGGCAAGGGCTGTCTCATATGCCAAGGATCTTACCCTTTTCCTTATGAAGCTGATAAAAGCTAAAATTGTTCATTTGTCCCAGCCAATAACTGTATTAATCATGCATTTTTATTCTATATTTTCGGTGCTTTGACATCTTGGGGCCTTGCTGACCCTGGAGAAACTGTCCCTCCCTGGGATAGCCAATTCCTAGAGCTAATAATACAGGGCTCCATATCTTTCATACACAAACCAACCAGTTCAGAGCTCATACCCCAACTACCTCCTTATCATGTTCTCACACTCTAGGCTGCCCTCCACCTGCTATAATTACCAGTTCTGGGTACCAGACAACCAGAGAGCCCACTGAAATCATTCAAAGTAGCCAATTCTAAGCCTGCTTACCCTGTCTTGCCTTTCACAGAAATCACAGTAAAGGTTCTTGCCTAGGCTTTCCCCTGATCCTTCTGCCTCTTGACTAACCCTAGTATCTCCCTATATGCCCCCCACCCACATAGAATGGCAGGCCCTCCTCTCGGGGTCTGTGAGTATAACAAGCCATCTTTTCAATGGCAGTCATCTTCTAAGCTGTTGGCCTCACTATACCTAAATAATAATAAAACCTGTAAAATAAAGCAATAAGCTGTGAACTTAAATGGGTAGGCAAATCCCATGGACTGTGTGACTCTCACAGATGACTAAGATGGATGAGGCAGTGGGGCAGAGATGGTTAGAAAGGACCATCTTGTAACACTGTGCCACTAAAAATAACAGCTATCAGTTTTGAATGTTCCTCATCAATCTTTGGGATAACTCCAGAGGGTGGATTTATTGGCCCCATTATCCAGAAGTGAACATTAAGGCTTAGAATAAATAATATTCCACTAATAAGTGGAAGAACCAGGATTCCAACCCAGTTTTACTGGAATATAAAATCAGAACTCTTCTTTTTTTTTTTTCTGATTTTTAACTTTTTTTTTTTTTTTTTTTGATACAGAGAGAGACAGAGCATGAACGGGGGAGGGGCAGAGAGAGAGGGAGACACAGAATCCGAAGCAGACTCCAGGCTCTGAGCCATCAGCCCAGAGCCCGACGCGGGGCTCGAACTCACGGACCGCGAGATCGTGACCTGAGCTGAAGTCGGACACTTAACCGACTGAGCCACCCAGGCGCCCCAGAACTCTTCTTGTAAGCTGCCTGAACAACCTTTGCTAGGCTCACCATAGTTTGCCAAGCCTTCCAATATGGCATACAATACCTTGGTAGGTTTTCCGTGATGAACTTTTTAACAAATGAGTTTTATCTTCTTTAATCAAACCCCTTTATGATTATAAAAGTAATGATTCTCATTGACAATTTGAAATACAAAGAAGAAATTTAAAATCACTCATACAAGCATTCAGACAAATATTATTAACATTTTGGTATATGCCCTTGTAGTCTTTTTTCCATACCTATATCATATATATTTTACAAAACTTAGATTAAACTATCTCTTATAATCTACTTTTTTAACCAAAAAAAGATATTGTGAGCATTTCATCATGCCATTAAATATTCCCCTAAGATAGGGATTTTAATGGCTAACTTTTGTTTCTTAGTTCATACTGCAGCCATTTATTAATCTTCCATTGTTATCATGTGAATTATTCCTACTGTTTTACAACTAAAAGTGCTCTAATTCTGGGGATACCTAGAGGGAGAGATTAATAAATGCATATGGAATGAATGAATAAATGAATTCTCCTATTGGGGGATTTTGAACAGGACATTCAGGGATTGGCCAGGGAAAAGATACCCAACAGGAGGCTCACTTATTAAGTCTTAGACCCCTCAACAACTCTGTGAGGTCAATATTACCATCACCTCCATTTTACAGGGGAGGAGACTGAGGCCAGGGAGGTGTGATCACCAGAGTGCTTAGAGCTCTTCTTTTTTTCTCCACACCTAGATCCTCTGAGCCTGAACGCCCTGCAGTGCAGCACTCAACTCCCCATCAAGTGCTCCTGGGATAGGACATTCAGGCTAGGGTCCTAGGGTCAGCATGAGCCCTTTTTGGGTTCCACTCCAGTCTATTCTACCCTCAAACAGGCCTGTCCCTTCCCCATGTCGTGGCAGGGTCACCTGTAGCAGAAAAAAAAAAGTGCTCTGATTAATATCCTCCTATGTCCTTATACATAATTCTTTGTGAGCATCTCTAATATCTTAGAATAAATTCCTAGATTTAGAATCACTGAGTCCAAGAATATACACATTTTCAAGACTTTTGATACTTGTCAGATTTCCCTCCAAAAATGTTGCACTGATTCCCACCTACGCCAGAGTCCTTTGTTTTTAGGGTTTTTTTTTTTTTAAGTTTATTTACTTTTGAGAGAGAGAGAGGCAGAGAGAGAGAGAGAGAGAGAGAGAGAGAGAGAGAGAGATTCCCAAGCAGGCTCCGGGCTGTCAGCACAGACCCTGACATGGGGCTTGAACTCATAAACCATGAGATCCTGACCTGAGCAGAAATCAAGAGTCACACGCTCAATTGAGCCACCCAGGTGCCCCCAGAATCCTTTGTTTCTAACATAAAGTAACTCTCTACTAGGGACTGCTCTGTGTATGTATGTTTCTGTGTGCGTGTGTGCGTGTGCACATGTGACTCAACCACATCCACTGTCCTTTCCATGCTAAGTACAAGCAAAGTTTAGTCTTCAATTAGTACCTATAGTTGGTAAGCAGTGAGATTCTCTAGACTTAAACTCTTTATTCCAAAAGAGCAACACCATTTCTCAAAGGGACTTGCCAACCAAATAATGGAGTGACTATTGTTTTTTAGCCATGCAGAGCTATGACGCGTGACTACCTATATTGCTTAAATGACAGGTTTCTGTGCATCCCCCAAATATATTCAGATTGTGAAGAGCTTGTGTACAGTAAGTCACAGAGAGAAGGCCAGCAAGCCATGCATACGATCCCAGCAAAGGAAGGGTGGCTGGAAGAGGTGGCGTTTTATCTGTTTCTGAAGAACTAGAGGGAGGTGGAATCCCAGATGCAAATGCACAAATAGCTACTTACCTGGTGTGCTCTCAAGTGTCTCCCATACAGACTCACACTCCCAAGTGTCATCTCCCTCACCAGCCTTTTGTTGTGTGCCCTAAATTCTAAGTAGTAACACCTTTGCTTTGAGCTGAAAGGTCCCTGTTAAGACACAAATAGATGAGCTAGAAGAGTCAACACCCTAAGCCACTAGCAACATTAACAACTGAGCTCAAATGAGCTTATCAAGTAGCTGGAGCCACCTCCGAAGACTCCAAGGAAATGAGACCAGAGTATGTGATATTACTCAGAGGCCAAAGTCAGGGCAGGGTGGGTAGCAAAGACATGTCTTGGATGATCTGGGGACAGAAGGATGGTTCCAGCACAAACAGGACAACAAGGGGTGTTTCTGAGGGCACAGAGGTGAGAGGCTGCAAGGGATGTGTTTCGTGGGGTTCAGGCAATTCACCAGGCTTGTTGGACTAAAACCTGAGAGCCCCATTTCCTGCTGGTCTCTTAAACATGCTGCTTTGGAGCAAAGACCATGTCGCTTCTATTCCTGCCACCAGCATAACCTCCAGCAAACAAATTGCTTGCTGTACCTCTCACCTCCTCCTCCCCCAGGTGCATCCACAGTGAGTGTCTGAGGCAAGGCAGGCCCTGCACAGACCTGGTCACATCCATTAACAAGGCACTGGTTATATCAATGGCAACCCTGGGGAGATTTCTCTGTGCTGAAGCAAGACACTAAATATAATAGCCTCTTAACTGGCACATTGTTATCAGTATTATTATGGCTTTCTCTTCATGCCTGTCAGTGGATTATGGTAATTTTTTTTAGTCATGGGTTTTAATCAGAGTCAAAGTCTCTGAGTTACTGACAGCTCGGGAGAGCAGTCACTGCTCTAAGATTGACTTCACACTGTCACAAAATCATAACACCGGCAGAAAGACAGAGGCTCTCACAGGCCTCCTCCCGCTAATTAAAAACAAAGCAACTTTCCAAACAGCAGGCTCCTTTGCCAGGGTTCACAAAAAAGGCGGGGGGAGGGGAGGAGCAGAGGGCACCTACTTCTCCCTCCCTCCCCCAAAGTTCAAAGCAAGAGACAAGGATCCTGGCAAAGGCAGTACTAGAGGCAGATATTGCAATTTAGCTAATGGTATCTACAGGAAGCTAGAAATCATCCATTTGACATGTTAAGGGACTTCAACAGCATCAGGCCTTGTTGGATTCTCCTGACCTTGTAGCACCTCCTCACAGACATTGTCCACATGTGACCACTCATTCGAATAAATGTGATAGAGCTGGGCAGATGGGTCATGGAAGCTATCCTCTCTGGAGGTTATGGAACAGAGGCAGTCATACCTCTGGCCTTGCCTTCCCGTCATCACGTGTAATGAAGTTTCTCTCCTGACCAAATGGGACCCCAGCTGTGAGGCATCTAGCAATTGACCAGGTGTTAGGCAGAGATCACTACATATTTTTCTTCTATCACCATGGAGAAGCCATAGCAGACCACAGTACGAACTTAAGACAAACCCTAGATAGTTCTCCATGTTGCCTCCAGGGTCCTTCTGCTTTTCTCCATCTGCAACACTTTTCTTCTCTCTAGAACCATCATCCTTAGAAACCCCATGACCAGCATAGGCCATTCTGGCGTCTAACTTAGGTTTGTCCTTTATGTCCATCCACACCTTTGTTTGCCTGGGGTCCTGTTGTCAAGTAGTTCTCACAGGGAAATGACCCGAATATGTCTGGCACGATAGACTGTTACACTGCAGTGATACACAAATCTAAAATCTCAGTGGTCAAAATAAGGGTTTCTTGTTCGTGTTGCATAGCCATCCCAGGTTGCCAAGTGTCTATGCCTCAGAGCCATCCAGTAACCCAGGCCACCATCCTAGAAGTTGCAGTCATCAGGACATCTGGGTGGCTCAGTCAGTTAAGCATCTGACTCTTGATTTCGGCTCAGGTCATGATCCCATGGTTCATGAGTATGAGCCCCATGTCAGGTTCTGCCCCGACAGCACAGAACCTGCTTGGGATTCTCTGTCTCCCTCTCTCTCTGCCCCTCCTCTGCTTGTGTGTGTGCTCTCACTCCCCCTCTCTCTCTTTCTCTCAGAGTAAATAAACATTAAAAAAAAAGAAGTTGCAGTCATCATCCCCAAGGGAAAGAAGGCTCTAGAATCTTCTCCTGGCAGTTGAAGGCACTGGCTTAGAAATGATAAGTATTACTTCCACTCTCAAGTCATTGGCCAGAATTAGTCACATTGCTCCATCCGAAAAAAAAGAGGAAGTACAATCCTCTTTTGTGCATTGGAAGAACAGAAATATTTGCTGAATTGCATAAATAATTAGCACACCACTTAATGGATTTACACCAAGAAGAAAAATGAAGATTCAGAGAGTAAAGAATTACCCCTCCCAGTGGCATTCACTAGCACAATGAAGCTTATTATGTTCCATTCTCTGGTGCTGCACAGACATGGGCAGATGCTAGAAACAAGGGGAACCTCTCTCCAGTTCAGATCCTGCGTTCGCTTTATTCACTCTCAGTTCTCCAAGTGGCTTGCCACCATGAATCCAAAATTACACAAATACGTGCTGAAGATGAAAAGGATACGATGAGTGTTTACCAGAGGGTACACTAAACGATGTACATGGCGGATGAGGGCATTAGAAGCCGAGCCAGGAATCTGAAAGGAACCATTGGAACATGGAGACAGGCTGGGTGAGGATCATTGTTGCTGCTAGCTGCTAGCTTTCTGCATAAGGGGAGACAAAAAGGCCAACGTGACAATTATAACATCAATCTAACATGAAGCAATTAAGGCTTGCAGCAGAGTTTGAAGGAAAGAGACATGGGGTCTCAGAATTGGAGACTCCGGTGAAGGAACGCCAGACGTGATGAGATGATGGTGCGGGGAAGACGGAGACACTTGTTCTTGAATCCAGGAGAACTTCCGAGCTTTAGCAAGAACTCTGCAATGGTGGCAAGAAGCTGAGTTTCAGAAAATAGAAGGGCAGCAAACTCGTGTTCTTGTACCCTAGCAAATGCCACATATGTGCCCAGGGCAAAAACCAGCAAAGAAGTAAACCCCAAGTATGACCAATAATGCAGTCCTGAGACTCCATCTGAGCCTAAAGCAGGAGGGCGGAGGAATCTCAAAGATCGCTGTGCAGCTTGCATCAATTCCAGGGGAATAGGCCTGTGGGGTGATACCACATCCAGTCCGTCAGCAAATTCTATTGCCCTTACTTGCAAGATGTAACTTAAAGGGGACCACACTTTACCACCTCCACCTTCCTCCGAACACTCTAATCTCCTGCCTGGATTTCTGCAGTTGCCTTCCCAACTGGTCTCCTATTTAAAGTCTTGTCTCCCAATTGTCTGTTTTCTGTGAAGCAGCCAGAAGGAACCTCTTGAAATGTAACCAGTTCTCTGCTCAGCGCTTTCCAATGGCTTCCCATTCCATGCAGAGGATCCTAAGGCCTTCCCTTGACCTAGAAAGCCCTCTAGGATACCATCCTCTGAATCTCCTGGGACCTCTTCCCCCCCATTACCCCTTCCTCCAGCACTCAGCTTTGGTCACACTAGCATCACTGCTCCCTCTGCCAAGCCTCTGTCTCAGGGCATTTGCACAGGCTGTCCTCTCTGCCCGGAAGGCTCTTCCCTCAGAGATCTTCATTGGGCCTTGCTCTCAGACCTCCTTCAGATGCCACGACATCAGTAACGTCTTTCTTACTGTTCCCAGCCCTGAAAGCCCAATCTCCTATCAACTATCTTTCCTTCACCAATTTTGTGTGAAATGGGTTGTCACAGGCAACATATTTTACATTCCACTTTTTGGTTCTAGTATAAGAGCCAAGAAGGCAGGAGGGTTTTTTGTTTGACTTGTTCACTGCTGTAACCCCAGCATCTAGAACAGGACTTGCCAGCAGTAGGAGCTCAATACATACGTGTTCACTGAATAGACTGCAATTGATCACAACCTAACCACCACACTGACTTAAAGAGATATTCAAGGGACAGGCATTTCTTCTTCTTGAAATACCCTGTGAGGATTCAGGGCTGCCGCCTTCTCCTACCTGATGTCAGCTGCCATGGATACAGGTTTCTTAAAGGGGTCAAGGATGCGACAGATGCTTTACATTAGCTTTTATGTCCTCCATAAAATTAACAACAAGCAAACCTTGAGTAACGGAGCTATAATTCTGTCTTGCAATTCTGATCCAACACAGAGTGTAAGAGATTGGCTCTTGAGGCTAAAAGCTGTTTCCAGAACCCTCAATGGAATTATACCTCTGTAATTCATTTACTGTTATTCATTTTATATGTTTATAGATAGAGCCAAAAAAAAAAATCACACAGCCAGCAAAACCAAAGCAAAGAAGAAAAGATAACCTAGTGGTTTTCATTTTTAAATTACAATCATTATGTAAGATACAGTATTTTGCCACACTATAGCACTTCTAGGCTAAATAAGAAATATACTTAACAACAGGTAAACCTAATAAGATAGCTTTTTGAAAAAATGAATAGTACTTTGCTCTGTCTTCAGGGATGTTATTTTCGATGGCAATATCAATTCACAAAGAAAAGTCAAGAGAATAATTATGGCTTTTTAGCCAATAAGACTGATATACGTAAATAGGATCTGTGAAAGTGTTGGATAATATCCTTGAAAGGCTCTAAAGTTATTGTCCCACTCCAGCTATTTGCAATACACGACCAAAAACAATCCAATAAGCCTTCATCACTTATGTCCAAGTTTCTAATGAAACAAGCCTCATGAAAAATAAACTAGCATACAGATGGGCTTGGAGAGATCTGGCAGCATATCTACCTTTTATATTTATTTTATTTTATTTTATTTTATTTTAAAGCCATTGAGGGTAACCAAAGTGGTTTGTTAGGAAGGAACATTGCAGGGGAAATTGCATTTTCCACTCACCAGACACAACCTAGATAAAGATACAACATAGACACTTTCTTCAGCCAATGAACTACCACTTCATTTGTGAAGGAACTGCAGGATGTAGCGGGTTTTCTTGGTGTGGATTTCTATCCACAGGACATTTGGCTGCCGCTTACAACCCATTGCATGTATAGGCTGCTGAACAGCCTCCAGATGGTGTGTATAAGGTTTTACAAATGTTTTTCTTGTTCCAATCAGACATGACCTTTCAAATATATAAAGCTGTACACACAAAAACGGCCACAAGACTTCTAGAAAAATTGAGCAAGTTCAATTCACAAATATCTTTGAGCACCTACTACGTGTGAAACATCATTCTAGGTACTAAGGGATATAGTTGTGAACAAAACAGATTTTAAAGCCCTGACTTAATGAAGCTTCTATTCCGGGGTGTGTGTGGGGGGGGGGTGGTACACACACAGTGAACAAAATATATAAATTATATATATTTTAAGGTGATAACTGCTATGTGCTATAGAGAAAAATCAAATGGGGAAAATAAGGTGGGGTGGGGGTGCAATACTAAATAGAATTAAGGTAGGCTTTACCAAGAAGGAGACATCTAAGCAAATGAAGATGATGGATGCCAATATCTAGAAGAACCTTCCAAGCAGAGAAAACCACAAGTGCAAAGATCCTGAGGCGGAAACATGCCTGGCATGTGATTGGAGCAGAGTGAGCAACAGAAGAGCGGTGGATGAAGTCAGGGAGGTCATGGAGACTATATTCTGTAATGACTCAGGCTTTCCCCCCAAGACAGGACAACCATGGAGCAGGGTAGTAACATGATAGGACCAATGTCTTCAGAGCATCCATCTGGCTCTGTCCAGAATAGCTGTTGGGCTGGGAAGTAGGGAAGCGGATAGGAGGTGAGGGCAGAAGTGGAAGCAGGGGACAAGTTAAAAAGCCATAGCATTGCTGTCAGTATGAGAGGGAGGTTACCACCCTTGGACCAAGGTGGTAGCCACGTGGATGATACAACGTGTTTGGATCCTGGATATATTTTGAAGATACATAAAATAAGATGGGGACAACAGATTGGGCCACTCCCAAAGATTTCGTATGGCACTTTAAGTATCTATGATCCTCTCCCAACTATGTCCTGGGCAGTGTTATTTACAACATCACTCACCCACCCAATACTTAACTGGCATTAATGACAGTTTTGAAGGATAGTTCAGAAATGTGGATTCTTCGGGAAGTTTAAGAACCATGTTAGAATTAAAGGGTTCCCGAGTCAACAGAAGTGTCACATCTCTGCTGCTCAGTCTGCACATGTGGGAGTGAGGAGGTTCACTCTGTCTCTTCTCTGGTTACCAGTTCTCTCCCTGCCTCATCGCTGTGCTGGGAGCTGAGAGCGACAGAGCCGTAGGGTGCTACCTGTGCACGCAACGAGTCCCAGACTAGCTGGGGAGATATGTGGAGGTACCGGCTCCTTTCTTGTTCTGCGCTTCGTCTTCTCAGTTTCTCTCCTCCTGCTCTGCCCCTGTCAGATCTCTCTGGGGCCCTCAAGGCACCAAGCACCAAAGAGAAGCTGAATCACGCTCCTGACAATAGTGAACTCTACGGAGACTGCCCTTATTTGCTTCTATGTTCTTGTCTGCTGTCTGATGCCTGTTTATGCACAGCTTCCCTCTTGGGAGTGAAGTGGCCCCGTCTCTGACTTTCTTCTGTATTGTTGTTGTTAGCTCCAAGTTAAGAGAAAGCCGCCAAATCAAACAGGACCCAATCCTATCAACTCAAGAATCAGTTGATTAAGATGATTAAGACTGTGACCTTAAGATGGAATTAAGACTGTGGAATTAAGATGATTAAGACTGTGACCTTAAGATGGAATTAAGATGATTGAGACTGTGACCCTCCATGGGCCCTTTAACTTGGATGCTCGGAGATCTGCTCCTACCAGGTTAAGGCAAGAGTAGGGCATTCCTTTCTGTATAGCTGTGTTCCATCTTCCCAGTTACGTACTTGGACCTTTTAATAAATGAGCTCTCCCAGCTAGAGACCTACAGAAGGTCATTGTTGTTTCGGTTCCTGATGCCTTTGAAAATATAGCTAATGTTTTGTACTGGAGATGATGTGGGCTAGGAAACCAGAGTTTCACTGTCTATTTAATTTGTAAACCATGTCTTTTAAGCATATGCTGTGGCAGATGGTAGGTGATACCATGGTGTGTTTAGTTAGATGGGATCCTCACTAAAGTTCACCTGTCCCATCTGCATACTCTAGAGGCCAAGACATTCTAGTACCTGTGCTAGAAATCCATCAAAACCAAGAAGACCTTTTTAATGGTAAGTAATAGTAATGGGTCTGTGCTAATGAAAATTCAGAGCTTCTCCACCCAGAGTGGAAAAAACTGAACTGAACCCAGTATCAGCGATTTTCCAGCAAGGCTGTCACTGTGATCTGTGATGCGCTATCAAGATGAAATTGGAACCAAGTGTACTTTATTCAGGACATCTGCGAGATAAAAAATATAATGCTCCTTTTCTATCTTTGTGACATTGTTCGCAAAGATGTGATTTGGCTGTTAAAACTACTTGCGCTGTATCTCAAGGCTAAGGCTGACAATTCAAATAAAAGTCTCTCTCTCTCTCTTTGGTTTGTCATCTGAACCACAGTTAGCTGTCATGGCAATTCTATATACTGGGGCACTTGGGGAGGGGTGTGAGGCGTTTGACCTGCCACAGCTTCCCATCTGACTCTATGCTTCTGAGCATTTAATTTCCTGGCGTTCTAGGAAGTTGTTGTTTTTTGGTTTTTGGTGTATATTTTTTAATGCCTTCAATATCAGGTGCAGTGTTCAAAGACAAATAATGATGTTTAGTTTTTAATAATTTTATTATATGCACTTGGTAGAAAATTTAGAATATATATATTGGAAAATAGGATGCTACCATTTTAGATTAGTTCTGTGAATATTCCAATACATTTCCTTCCAGTCTTTTTTCTGTGTGTGTGTGTGTGTGTATGTGTGTGTGTGTGTGTGTGTATGCATGTGTGTGCAATGTTGGCTTGTTTTGTTTTAAAAAAAGAGAGATGGGGAGAACTGAATGAATAATTTTGTGAACTCCTCATCAACAACTTATGACAAACATTTTTCCACTAACCTTTCATTCTTCACAGATGTGGGCACACAATTTTTGGTTCTCATCATTAATGTGCAAGGAACTCCATGAGTTCCTCCACTCAGATGAGTGTCTGTCTAAATTGTCATAAATCACTTTAGAATTTTCATCAAAAGAAACACTGTGAAATATCTCTCTGTCCTATAGGGATGCAATATTGCAAACAGAATCTTATCCAAAACATTCAGATTTACTGGCCCTGCTGCCTCTAGCTTGAGCAAGCTCTGTATTCTTGTTTGCTTAACCTCAAGCCTGCTCAGAATCTTGAGTCTACCTGATATGTGGGACCATCCTGGACTGCAAATAGTCCCCCAAGATGTCCTACTTACTACCCCTTTTCTTACAGGGGTGCCTCTGGCTTTCTGCAGAACCATTCATTCTTACAGCTAAATCCAAATCTCTATAAGAAGGCAACTTTCAGATAAATATATTTGTATATTTTCACTGGAGACACTAGGTTATAGAATTGGTGTTAGAAGTCCATTAGAGGCTTAAAGTACCAAGGGGAAGAAAGATGCACAGTTTAAATTCGAGAAAAGGAACATTAAAAAGCCACTCATCAGGATCTAGATTTGGCTGACAGCTATTCATGCAGCCCCAACATTTGGTATTCATTAGCTTGTGACATTGTCCTTTACTATGACACACTCCTATTAAGGAATCCTCAGCGAAAACTGTAGTGTGAGGAGAAGGAGGGTGGCCTCCTTAAAAGAAATTTCACTTTTGGAACAAGAAAATGGTTTGCAGTGCACTCACTTGTGTTTTGTCCTCTGAGTTAACCTTGCACCAAATTCAGACCAACCAGAGTTTGGCCAAAATTTCCATCTTGAAGTCATAAAGGTTAGGACTAGCCAGGGGCTCCCATGTCAGCAGTGGGTACCAGAGACCCAACATTCACATTGAAACTTTCACTTGCCTATTTTCTTTTTTGTTTGTTTGGTTTTTGTTTGTTTGTTTCATTGGATGTAGGCATCCATCTTCAATCACATACAAACTTTTCAATAACATACAAATCACATACAATCGTCATCAGCAGGGAATGAATAAAATCTGTTGTATTAAACTGTTACTAAATTCCTCATTCCTGGGTATTGGAAGATGAGGAAGAGGGATAGATAGTCAAATTTCGTTAGTACATTTAGTAAAAGTCTGGCTAACTGTGGTTCGATGGTTTCTCTTAGATGAAGCTACATACGTGTTCAAGTCTGTAATAGTCTTATTTAAGGGCAATCACGAGCCTGCATGGCCTTTTTGAGCCACCCAGGCACCCCTAGATAGCATAGCTTTCAACTATAAAAATATTAGGTTCAAGATCCAGGCACAAAAATGAAAGAAAATGAAGCAAAATTTCATTTTTACAGAACAGGTCAGGGTCAAGGGCACTTCCATTAAAAATAATATTCTCTAAATATGGAAATCAGCTGATTCTCAGGAAATGTTGGGAGATCTAGGACGAAACTTGCAGGTGTTGACATTTTCACCGGGCAACAAATGCTGACCACCAAGAAAATACACCAACAAATGTCTAACCTAGAAAAGAAGAAAAGGGGAACTCTAGAAGAGAAAGACTCATGTCCAGAGAGAAACCTGAGCAGTTCCTGGAAACTGAGGAAGGGAGCGGTCACTGGGGAACTTGAGTAGAGAAGGAAATTGCAGAGTGATCATACCCAGCTAGGTGTGAAGGATAAAAGAAGTTGAGAACAGGAAAACTACGTGAAACGGACAAGCTCGCAAAACAGAAATCCCAAGGAATGCCTGTAATCAAGGGTGTTTAAAGGACAATTCGCGAAGGGAATTACCTGAGACACAAATGCAGGCACCTCTGCCATCACCTTGAGTGGAAGGCAGATTTTACACGATGGATTGGAATAGTCATTTTCATTTCATAAAGCCTACATCCCTGGAAAATTGGGTTCCATAAATTGAGATTTTTGTTACATTAAGCTTTATTACTAACTTTCCAGTAGTTTTAGAGATATAATTTATTTGAACTATTCAGAAGTATAGAACAGGCTTGTAAGGTAAAAATGCGTCAAAAGCTTAAAACTTCATTGAATAAATCAATTGGATAAGTAGTCAAACAATACTGATTTTTCAGGAAAAACAAATTGCATATCAATTAATACACTTGAAATACAGTTTAATTTCTCTATAAGCAATTATCAATGCTTATAGAAAAAAGGCAGAAATGAGAAACAAGGTCCACAGAGAACTCTGAAATTTCATTCCCATTTCAATCTTTTCCCCCATCTCCATTTCAATCTTTCTGTTGAACTAACTTGGGTGTTAAGAAGCTTGTTTCCTTTCTAGTCATTAAATAAATATTTATTAATGGCCTGTTCTATGCCAGACCTTCAACAGGGCATCTAGGAGAAAGGGACCAGGGTCAAGGGCTGACCAGGACCCTAATAATAACAGAGTTGATTTCAATTGTTTTCTGTTATCATCTCAGCAAAATGCATAGTATAAATTAAAATTAATTTTAAGATTCCCATAATAAATATGGGTATCCTTATCATAATCATGTCAAATAGTTTTTCACTAGCTCTCATTCTTAATTCTGATCTATGTAGGGACAAGAAAATCGCATCTAGGGAAAAACTGAGAAAGAATAGAAACTAGGAAAAAGCAAAATGAAAGTATATAAAAAATTAAGACACAAATAGAAAAGCAGAGTGTAATTCACTTACGAACAGTATTGAAGTTAATCCCAGTTTTTTCTGGTAGATGAAAAGTTGCAAAAATGGATTTATAAATGTGAATGTCATGATTGACAAGCCAAAGACTTATGTGGAGAGGATGTAGGAGTGAGACAGAAATGGTGTCTATTCCAACAAATAGCTAGGAAAAAAAAAAGGTAGCTGCAGAAATCAGTAAGCAGGAGCATTTGCTCCACATTCATTACAGAAATGACCAGTCAGGAAGTCTAGGATGCAAGGAGCCGGTCAGGGCCATTCAGGAGGAGCTCTTTCTACAAATCATTTTCTTACCTACTCATTCCACAAACATTTGAGGTGCATCTCATAAGTACTTTTTGAGCCAATAAACAATAGAAGAAAATAATGAATGATCAAGCCAATCCTTCAGAAAATCTACACATCTTTTAGCACCCGCAGCTTTCTGCTATTATGTACTTCCTTTTTTTTATTATTTTTTTAAATGTTTTTTAATTTATTTTTGAGACAGAGAGAGAGCATAATCAGGGGAGGGGCAGAGAGAGAGGGAGACACAGAATCCAAAGCGGGCTCCAGGCTCTGAGCTGTCAGCACAGAGCCTGACGCAGGGCTCGAACTCACGGAGTGTGAGATCATGACCTGAGCTGAAGTCGGACGCTTAACCAACTGAGCAACCCAGGCTATGTACTTCCTTAACCTTGGCTCCTGTTGGGCTCTTTCTCACCTACCTATAAATAAGGATTCTTAAATCACAGTTACCATGACTTCAGACTTTCATGGGCCACACCAACCAAATGATCTGGTCGATTAATTTTGAGGAATATGAATAAAGGAGGCTGCAGAATTTCAAAAAACAAGATTAATGGTCTTCTTCCCAAATCTATCACTCATGGGCAAAATGGGAATATAAGCATTATGTTGCCAAATACCAAGGAGATGGCAGATATCTTCATTGAGATAAAGAGATGCACCCCTAACTTGAACTCTCACACACAACACCATACCTTTCTGCTGTAATAAGACATACACTATGCATGACATGATCTTGGCAGTGTTTACTCAGACATCCATGATGCTGGGTGGGATGACATTACAGGTCTTGACACAACTGCCTCCAGCTGTCTAAGGGTGCAGCACAGGCTCATGCTAAAGTTTAGTATGTGATTCCACAGGTTGAGAAGAGAAGATGGGGAGCACTATGAGCTGAAAAATGTCATTCGAACACAAGCCGATGCCAACACCTGGGATAGAAGTAGCATGGACCCAACTTAACTACAGAAATCCAAAAGGAATTCTTCCAGAACCCAGGGCCTGATCATGCTGTTCCAGAAACCAGGGCTTAAGTAATAATAGTAAACTCTTGCATACTGACACTTGTACATATTTTGTCTTGTATTTATTTATTTACTTATTTACTCCAATATAATTAACATACAGTGTTATATTAGTTTCAGGTATACAATATAGTGATTCAACAATTCTCTACATTACTTGGTGCTCATTACAATAAATGAACTCCTAATCCCCTTCATCTATTTCACCAACCCCTCCACCAACCTCCCCTCTGGTAAGCACCAGTTTGCTCTCTATATTTAAAAATCTGATTTTTTGTGTGTCTCTTTTTTCCTGTGTTGGTTTGCCTGTTTCTTAAACTCCACATGTGAGTGAAATCATATGACATTTGTCTTTCTGTGACTGACTTCTTTCACTTAACATTATACCCTCTAGATCCATCCATCTTGTTGCAAATGGCAAGATTTCCTTCATTTTATGGCTGAATACTATTCCATTGTGTATGTATACCACACCCTCTTTATCCATTAATCTATCAGTGGACGCTTGGGTTGCTTCCATATTCTGGCTATTGTAAATAATGCTGCAATAAACATAGGGGTGCATGTATCTTTTCAAATTAGTGTTTTCATATTCTTTGGGTAAATACCCAAGAGTGGAATTATTGGATCATACGGTGATTCTATTTTTAATTTTTTGAGAAACATCCATACTGTTTTCCACCTTGGCTGTACTACTTACACAGTTTTTAAAGCTCCATAGGTGATTCTAATGAACAGCACCATTGCCATAGCATCACAAAAGCTTCTAATTCTTCCTTCTGCCTCCTCCATGTTCCATCATGAAAATGACAGGTACTTAAAACATAAAAAAAATACCTAGATAAGGGTATTTGAGTGTGTCACAAGACTTGCCTAAGACTAGATGTTTAGAGACATGCTTATCAATCTAAAATAAATGGGCGAATTTGCAGAGTAAAATTAAGTGGTTGACCGGCCAATGAAGTGGTGAAATATGGTCTATGCCTTAATGAAGAGAATAATGTGATCTCTTTGTTTTTATCCTAAGTTTTCCTAAGTTTTCCCCTACTGGGGAAAAAAAAACTTTTTTCCTTTATCCATCGTAGGTTCATTGACTAGGGCCCTACAAATTAGACTGAGAAAAAAAAATTAAGAAGAGAAAACCAAGCAGAAGTATATTTTTTAAAATTTTTTCTTAATGTTTATTTTTTTAGAGAGACAAAGACAGAGTGTGAGTGGGGGAATGGGCAGAGAGAGAGAGGGAGACACAGAATCAGAAGCAGGCTCCAGGCTCTGAGCTGTCAGCACAGAGTCTGACGCGGGGCTCGAACCCACAAATCGCAAGATTGTGACCTAAGCCGAAGTTGAAGGCTTAACTGACTGAGCCACCCAGGCACCCCCCAAGCAGAAGTTTATTAACATGTGCACTGCCCATACACATGGAAGTACTCAGCGATAAGTGAGTACTTATGGGGTGGTTAGAACTTGGGCTTATATAGCATCTTAACAAAAGAATAGTAAGTTTTGTAGAGAAGTGATAAGACAAAGGAAAAGGGCTTCAGGCTTTTAGGGGTGGCCAACTGTGGGAAGGTAAATATATGGAGACACTAATGGAAGATAAGCGTTGTTCTGGCAAGGTTTGTTGTATAGATTCCTCCGGTGCCTGCCATCTCTGGATTTAGGATTTGTAAGAGTCTAGAATTGTCTCCAATGATTCAGAATCATCTTACCCTTCCTGACAGAGAGGGAGAGGGCAGAGAGGTCTTTTGTGCCTGCTTTTTTTTCTTCTTTAATGCCTTCAGCTCAAAATAATCCTTATGCCAGAGTGGCATATTCTGGGATGGCATACTCTGAACTCCTAAACCCCTTTCAAAGCTGTTTGATGGGCTGGAAAGCCCTCTGTGAACTCCCCACTAAGTTACTCTCACTATATCATCACCCAGTTGATTTCTTCTTTGGCACTTGTCACTAAGTAACTTGTAATTACTTAGTATATTAGAAGTGATATTTTGAAAATTATTTAATTAGCTCTTCCTGTTTGCTTTTGTACTGCAGACCCAAGGTGTCCATCTGCCATTGGGGAGATTAGAATTTCTTATAGGGTGGTATTCACTTCTAACATGCAAAGTAGGATTATGCAGTAAAACAATAGCTTCAGTAGCCAGGCATTTGTGCTGAAAGGATTTTCCAAAGTCCTCTAATATCCACTTCATTAAGGGCCAGTAGTGGAGCTCTTCTGTTGTGGTGAGAAGCTATCCCTTTCTCCCTGTGACAGAAAAACTGGTGAGGTTTGTTGTTCAACATGGAGAGGATGTAGTGTAAGGGAGTAAAAAACAGGAACAAAAAAGCAAAAGCCTGGGAAAGACTCTGAGAGTGGAGAGAAAGAGAAAAGGAGAGAGAATCAATAGACCAGCTTTAAACCCGAGGAGGGTAGTTACTGTAGATAAATGAGTATAATAAGAGTAACACCAAGGGCAAATAAAAACTCTTGCTCCAACTTCTCTTTGGGGCTCTGGAAAAGTTCACCCAAGTTAGCCCTGGGCTCCTGTAAATTAACCCAGCAGTGTCCTTAGGCACAGAAGGCATATTGGTTAGTGTGCACAGGCTTTCTGCGGATACAGGTACCATTTCTGTCAGGTTTATTGAAATATTGAAAGTAGTTTTACAAAGTGAACTGTCGTGTTTGTACCCACTCCAGTCAATATTTTGCAGGATAATGAATTCTAGACACATCAAGCAGGAATCAGGGGCCCTTTTCTATCAAGTAGCAACATTTCCCCAATCCCTAACACAGTGATTGTGAATCCGTAAGTTTGCTTACTTATTAATCAGTCATTATTTATTGAGCACCACAATGAATCAGGTGCTGGGATAGATGCAGTCGACATGGAACTGTCTTCAAGGAGCTCACAATAAAGTAGGAAAAGGTGGTCATGTAAACACAAATTATAATACTGCTGTAAGTTGAATTGTGTCCCCCAGAAAGATAAGTTGAAGTCTTAACCACCAGTGCCTCAGAATGAAACCTTGTTTGAAAATAAGATCTTTGCAGATGTAATCAGGTGAAGGGCAGCAGAATATGCCACCCCAAAATATGACTACAGGAGTTCAAGACATGCCACTTCAAAGTATGCCACTTTGGTTTGTCATATTGATTATTTTAAGCCATAGGCACTTGAAAAAAAGAGCAAATGCACGGAGAAGCTTTCTCTGAATTCCCTTTATCTACCTAAAGATGAATCCTCCAAAAGAGACTCAATCGCCATAAATCCCCTCCCCGGGAGTTGCATGAACCAGAGGAAATTGACTCTCATCATAGGAGACACAAAAAGTGGACATCACACCCAGACAAACTTTGTCACGAACTACCATACCTCCCATCTATGCCTCTAAGGGCTCGTTCACTAAAAACCCCTGACTCTCCCCTAAGAGATCAATATCAGCCTTCTCTTTTGTCTATTAAGATGGTATTTAATGCTGCATTATAAGCCACCTCATGGAGTTACTCATTTTTTCTCTAGCTATCTCCCATGTATACATGAAGTCTATATAAGAAACTTCTGTTTGCCTTCCTCCTGTGAACCTGTCTTTTATTAAGCAGTCTCTGCTGAGAACTCAGAACAGTGAGAGAAAATCATTTTTCCCTTCTGATGCCCTAATCCAGTGGGACTGGTGTCCTTTTACAAAGAAGAGCATATGGGAGAGGACGCCATGTAAAGAATTAAACAAAGATTGGAGTTTTGGTGCCACAAGCCAAGGAAGACCAAGGATTTCTGGAAACCACTAGAACCTTGGAGACAGACGTGGAACCAATTCTCCTTCGGAACACCCAGTGGTTCTGAACCAACTCTGCCAACACCTTGATTTGGGACTTCTGGCCTTCAGGACTGTATAGGAAAAAGTTTCTGTGGTTCAAAACCACCCAGTTTATTGTGATTTTTGACAGTGGCCCCAGGAAACTATCACAAGTACCATGTGAGGAGTGCGTCAACCAGGCATCATATAGTACTGGGAAGCACAGAGGACTCTCACACAAAGAGTAGGATGTTCTGACTCACTGGAGTGGCACAGAAGAAGTTGGAGGCAGAAGCCACATGAAGTTTCTAGCTCAGCCAGAACAATGCAGGAGACCTAGAAAACAGACTTCTGCATACTCAAAAACTATTCAGTGGCTCTGAGAAGAAATGAAGCCTATGGTGGACCAAGGTGGAATTCAGTCTTAAACTGTAAGTTTTCCAATTGCATGGGTAAAGGAAATGAGGAATTCATGACAAAGCTTGAAAGCAGGCGATGGAACAATGCCTCTCCAAGTATGTGTGTGCTTTAGGGCCTTAAGTAAAGGAGCCCTAGGAAATGAGGCATCAGGGAGCAATGTAAATTCATAATCTGTAGATGCAGTACAGCCGGCCACCAGTGTTCTGTGGAAAAAAGGGGATGAAATGTTGCTCAATCTGTTTCTCAATGAGATATTATCATCTTTATTATTATTACTTCCACCAAGTTGACACTTTATCTACCAAAGCTGATATTTCAAGAAAGGCTTTCTTCGTTGAAATGGGTTCCTATCTTTTTCTATCAGACTCCAAAAATAAATCCATACCCCCAAGACTATGTATTTGGAATTCCAAGGGGTTTTCTAGGTAAAAATCTACTCTGCCATCTTTTTAAACAAATGAGTTCGGTTGCACAAATACATTCATGCCAAACCATTTCTAAAAGAAATGTACTTCAAGTTCCATAGATCATGTTGAGTTTTTATTCCAGTATTAGATGTCATTGTAAATCACAGAAAGAGTAGAGGTGTAAAGGCTTGAGCTGTCATTGCACATGGAAGGAAATGTTATTTTCTCTTAATTCCAATTTAATTGAAATTATTTACCAAGGTAAATATATTTACCTTACAGGAAAATACAGAAAAATGTTTCAAGATACAGGTAGGAGGAGAACACATATATTTTTCTCAATCAGACTATTGAGCAGAATCTTTGGCAAGTCTTGTGGGGAAAAAAAAGATACTAACCTTCTATTTTTGGGGCGGCTGGTTATCCAGGTCTATCTTCTTTCTTCTACTATTAACTGATCAAAGCTGGGGAGAAATGATGGGTGAATCGGGAGCTTCCCATTTTCTTTTAAGTCCTTCCTTTTAGTACATTTACATTTTAAGCTTTACCTCTACTACAGAGTATTTCCTTCAGAAGGAGTTATTTCATGTGTCGTAGCCTAAAACCTCAGCACCCAGTAAGCAACATTCTCTTTCTCTTATGGATAAGGCCAGTTCTACAAATCCCAAACTGAAGTGGTGTTTAGAAAGAAAGAGAGAAGTGAAACAGAAAATGTACGTGCAATTAAGGACCCGAAGTCCAAATGGCTGGTTTTGATTAACATGTACCCTTTTCCTAATGCTAATTCATTTGTTCATTTATTGGATTTCAAAACTGCACCCTATGCCCTCCAGCCTCAGCAAACAAAGACATAATTTAAAATACCAAGACACAAATGTGCTATTTATTACTGCGTAAAAGAGCCATTATTACAGTGACTTATTTTTTTTCTTCAGGAAACTAGCTCTTTTCAAGTTATTTACCATGTTGTCAATTATTACCATCATTAATAATGATAATGATAATCACTGAGAACTAGCAATGTGTTGGGGGATAAATAGAGCACAGAGCTAGGCCTGGTCCCAACCCAGTGAAACAATGGGGATTTTGTTTCACCTCAGATTTCACAAAGTGAGGATGGTAAATATCAGGAAAGTCTTTACCCATAATCTTCCCTCATCTTTTTAGTTGCAAAGCTCCCCTTTTATAATTCCTTGTGCACACAGAGGGTGTGAATTCACAGTTGCCCTCTTATGCATGACCTGGCACGTGCACGCCCCAACACTTACAATTCTTCAGCCTGGCACTGATTGCCAGATTCTCCCAGCTGAGAGGGACTGCATGTTAGTACCACTGGATGCGCTATTAATGGAATCTGTTATCAAGTCACAAGACAAGATGCCAGTCTGGCACTATTCTACAAACTGGAAGTGCATGGGGGAAAACACAGACACCCTGTCTGTCGATGAATAGCTAAGCTGTGAAACCCAATGACTGGGCACCTACTAGAAATTAGCTTGTCAAAAGTGATTGCACTGTATGAGACGGAGCATCATGTGTTCGTGTGTCTGTCTATTTGCATGCATGTGCTTCCTTTGAAAATGCATGTGTAATTATAAGAGGAGAGTAACTAATAACTGAAATTCTTGGGCAGTATCTTGCTTGGATTAATGTGTTCTGATCACATTCTGAATATAAATCTAAGTGAATTACTAGAGCAAGAGTAGAAGTTGTATAATAGCTCTTTTCTAAGGAGTAATCTCTTTGGAATAATTTATTCTCACTTTTTTCATGTATGCTTAGGATGAAATATGTAATTTATTTTTATCATGTTATAGAGTTGACTTAATACAAACTTAAAGATAGACCCCTTCCCACTAATGTCAATGCTTTTCATTCCAAGGTTCTGAAGCTTTAATGCTTTAATTTAAACACGAGGAATAGGACTAGAAGAAAAGTCGTAGATCTTATTTTCCTTCTGCCCATTCCTTGGCTTCATAGAACCACTCCTTGTTCTGTAGCAGTCTACAGAACAGGGATCAGAAAGAAAAATAGGCAATGCTGGTGGAGGGAAGCACCAGTGGAATGTACCCTGGTTGCTGACATTTCTGTTTCATGGCCCCACTTCCTATTTATCCCACCTCTTGGCCACCTACAGATTACTAACTAATCAGAGGATCAGAAGAGAATCTCCACCTGCACGTGTATACACATAAACTCCTAAAACAAGCTTTTCTGAGAGCCACAGTAGGGATCATTTAGCAAAAAGGAGGTGAGTCCTCATCCTGTTAGCTCTAATTTCTACCTAGTTCTTGAAATGTGTCATAGGCAGTGCATAGAGACACAGAAACTACACACACAAACACTACATGTGGATACAGAACCATTCAGACATGCTTAAGACCACCTTCTTCTCTTGGGAAAACATAGTATTCTGAGGTCCAAGTACAGCCCTCACTTTTGTATAATCATCTCAGCCAGAGTTATCTGTGTGTATCAAAGGGTGAAATTTGGTCTAGGCTATTTAAGTTTGTTTTCCTATTATCACTTAGATGCATAGAACAATATTTTCAAAATCTGTTTATCATGTTTTTAAGAAATAATTTTTCTCATATACACTTATAAGTTAAAATTGCTACGGGTAAGGACTTAGTTGTCAATAGTCATCCATTTTTCCTTCATTTGCAGTTACAAACCAGCATCAGATTATTTCTGACAGAGAGGGTTCCTTCAGTTTTTTGAAGAGGGAGAAGGTGGGAGGAATATTGAGCTTTTTTATTTAAATGACCTGAGATTTGTGCCTTTAAACTTCCAATTACAGAGCCCAGATTTGCTGCTGAACCTTCTGTAAACCTATCAGTTAAAAGCCTGTGTAGTTTTATGGCACGTCACCTCTAGCCTCTGATTAGCAAATTGCAGGCCAAGCTAAAACACTTAAGCAGTGCTGCAGCTTGTCTCATTTTGGAGGACCAGATCATTACAGTTTAGTAATTTAGAGAAATCTTTGCAGTCTATATGCCCTCCCTCTGTGGAGATCTGATGCACAGAGAAGGCACTCAGGGCCAAATTACACACTACATTTTCCTTATTAAAAAAATACCAAAGAAATTTGCATCGGTGGAATTTATGAGGGGTTTATTGCATTCACTCTCTGAAATTATCTTGTTCACTTCCTCATGTATGAGTTGTCTCCTCCTCCAAAATGTAAGCTCCATGAGATCACAGACCTCTTCTGTCTTGAGCACTGCTCTGCTGTATCTCCTGTATCTCCAGATTACTGCTCCGAGCTCAACGGATACTTGCTGAATGGATAGATTCATTCATTCATCCATTCCTCAAACATTACAGACGAGAAAAAATAAGTCCCCCACCTTTGAGAGATTCACAGTCTTTTAGAGGAGTCACAAACAGTAAACCACTACAGAGCAAGTACATGAGCCAGGGAAGGGCATCAAACACTAGACATTACCTTTAAAAATATAAGCTACATATATGTTAACTAACTTGGATTTAAATAAATATAAAAATATATATAAGCTACATATTACCTTTATGTTTCATATATATGCTATGATATGGATACAGACATATTCACTCTATTAGCCCCCACTGCTTAGTTATTCATTCAGCAAATATTCTTTGTGCACTTGGGCAAGGCTGCCATCCTTATAATTTGGAACCATGCCAGAGTATGAAGCTGGCAGTCACAGGCCAAGAGGAAGTCTGGAGTCAAAAGCAAGCCAGGGTAAAGTTGGGGCTGGTGAGCAGCTTACGGGGTCCCCACAGTCCATCTAATCATTGGCTGGAGTAGGCAACTAGCATTGGAATATTTGAAGTCAAGAGGGCAAAGTTCAATAAGTTCTATTATGTTCTCAGATTTTGAATTCGACGGAAAGACCCTGATGTCTGAATCTCCCCAGGGATGCTCATGAAGGAAGGCTGTTCAGGAGATAATTCATCCATTTTTGACTTGTTATTTCCCAATTTAGGGCATCTACTTTTCAGTAAAAAATTAGGACTTGGCCCAGAGCCCTGACATCAGAATGTCTTCAAGCCACCCCTGGCTTAAGTACATTTGGGACCAGAGACACAAGACTGGAGGTCCTTTAGATAATGAGCCACCTGGTACCAGAACAAGTAATCTCTATTTATTTATTATGTGCAAATTTATTTTAGCACGCAAATTAAATTACATCTGTGACTTTATTTGGACTCCAAATGATGACTCAATGCATGGTTGAAATAGTTGCTTTGTTGTTTAGTGGCTAATAAAAATAATAATACCTGTATTTATTGAGTGGTGATTATGTGCCAGGGCTCCAGACATTTTCCATTGACTAACTTATTTAATATTTATAACCACCATATAAGGTGGTTACTGTTACTATCCTATCTTAAAGATAAGGAAATAGGCCCAGAATTGTTGAGCTGAATTTGCCCCAGATCACACAACTCATAGAAGGTAAGATTAGACAAAACCCAGACAATCTAGCTCCAGAACCAGCAAGCCCCTAACCACTGATTATTGCTACTATTTATTAAATGCCAGCTGTGTTCCAGAGGCTTTACATTTATTTTTATCTCTATAAATCTGTTTCATACAGCAACACGACAAGGTAGATGTTATCTTCCTCATTTTGCAGACAAAGACACTTAACGGTTGGCCCAAATAAGTTCTGAAATCAGGATATGAACCCTGTCTGTTTGTCTGTCTCAAAGGCCTCTGCTCCATCCACTGTCCAGAGCTTCCTCTGCGACCTTGAATAGTCTCTTACCTGATTCTTACTTCTTCTATTCTTGCTTTATTTCATTTTCTCTGGTCAAAAACATCAAGAAGTTCTAATCAAGTGTTCATTAGGAGGTTCTGTGTTCCTTTCTTAGAGTTATAATCTTTTATATTAATATACCACTATGTATCTTTCCAATAATCTTCATTTACATGCCCTCATTCAATTATCACAACAACTCTGAGCTATAAAAAGCAGGGGGGGGGGCATTATTGTCCCTTATTTCTGAAATGAATAAGCCTCACAAGAGAGAGAGTGAATCACATGCCCAAGGGGCTTGCACCTGGTCCTGCTATACTTTCATTCACTTGCCTTTGTTTCTACTTTGTGCAAACATCCTGAAGCAAAGTTTGATAGGTGGGAGAATCAGACCAACAAAAGGAAATCTGGCTATCATCTCAGAGAGACCATATGGATTTTTACAAAACCGTTCCTACCCACCATAAAATATAAGTATCTGAAAAGCCGTTGGAAGGTTCCAGTTAAATTCAGAGAACTGGACACATGCATTTATTACTACATCTTGAAATTATATAAAAATGAAAGAAAATGTACTAAGAGAATAATCTCACAATAACAAAGACATTGAGAGAGAAGATCAATTTAGGACATGCAATATCTGCATAGTAGGAGCCCTGAAGAAAGAGAACAGAGGGAGATTACTAGAAAAATAATTCAAAATTTTTATCCATAACTGCAAGATATAAATTTTCAGATTGAGATAGTCAGTGGAATACCCAGCTGGAGAGATAAAAAAAGACCCATATATAGAGGCATTGTCATTAAATTTAAGAACACTAGGAATAAAGAGAAAATCCAAAAAGCATCAAAAGAGAAAAAAACACAGATGACATAAAAGGACTGAGAAGCAGAATGGCACAGAAGTTCTCAATGGTAACATTGAAAATGAGAATGGAACAATGTCTTTAAAAGTCTAAGTGAAGAAGAGAAAAAAATTCTGAAGGAAATTATTTCCAACCTGGAATTTTAAGTCCATCCAAGTTATCAATCACATATGAGGTTAGAACAAATATGCTGTCAGATATTCATCTCAAGTATGTACACCCAATATACCCTTTCTCAAGAAACTACTAGAAAATGTGCCTTATCAAAACAAGGAAATAAACCAAGAAAGAAGACATACCATGGGAATAAGGAAATAGAGCTCCTCCTACACATTCATAAGGTAGAGGGAATCCCCAGGGTGATGATAATAGGATTGTTCAGGAATACAGTTGTGTATCAGGACCAGGGAACAACCATCCAGGATCAGAAGAGGAAACAGTGAGTTCCAGAAGCAAGTCTCTAAAACAAATATGAAACTGATAAACAAATACATGTTTGGCTGAATCGAGATGCAATTTACACGTAAAATCTTAGGAATAAATTAAGCACATACAAAACTAAGCAAAGGAAAAAAATCATTCGGTGAAAATTAAAAATTTTAAAAAGAATATGTAACTGTAATATACTACATAACACAGCTTTGAATCATATTAACATGGCCCTAATAATATAAACACTGAGCATAGAGTGAATAAAATTATGACATAATTATGTTGGAAGAATGAGTGAAGAGAAGTGGTAGTGGTGTAGGCATAAGTGTACAAGACAGGTAAATTTCTCATTTTCCATAATAAAATAAATAGATAGTATTTAAAACAATAAAATACTTAGCAGCACAATGTTGTTGTTTTTGCCTGAATGTGAATGTTTGCCTGAATTCTAGGGAAAACAGATGAAATAGCTGAAAACAGTTTGCCTCCAGGAAGTGGGAATCGGGGTGAGAAGGAAGATGGCCCAGAGGACATAGTTCTTAGAAATTTGGACAGAAATGTTGTTGCCTACAATTTTCCCCGTTTTTTTCTTGGTAATAGAATACTAAATTTATTCAGGAGAGCAGTATGCCCAGGTAAAATGGCATGCTTCTCAATGACACTTACAGCTACATCTAGCAATGTGACTTCATTCTGTCCAATGAGATGTAAGCAGAAGTTGTTGAGTATGACATGCCTTTTATCCTTCTTCTTTTTTTCTTTCTGCTGCCTGGAATGCAGACATGAAAGCCTGGACCTCACTGTGACTGAGGACAGAGAAGCAGAAAGCTAGAAGGAGATTATGTTTCTGATAATCTCAGACACTGTCAAACAAGCTCTGGACTATCTAGCACTAAATAGCTTTTACTAAGGGAGAATAAACCTTATATATTTAAGACATTGTCATTTTGGGTTTTTGCTAAATGCAGCTGAAACTAATTCTAACTAGCACATATACTTTAATTCTCTATCTTGTATATTAAACCATGTATGTGTACCTTGGATAAAAATTAGAAATGAAAGGAGGGGCGCCTGGGTGGCGCAGTCGGTTAAGCGTCCTACTTCAGCCAGGTCACGATCTCGCAGTCTGTGAGTTCGAGCCCCGCGTCGGGCTCTGGGCTGATGGCTCAGAGCCTGGAGCCTGTTTCCGATTCTGTGTCTCCCTCTCTCTCTGCCCCTCCCCCGTTCATGCTCTGTCTCTCTCTGTCCCCAAAAAAATAAACGTTGAAAAAAAAAAGAAATGAAAGAAGGGAAGGTCAGCAAATGCATAAAGAGAAGAATTGCCAAATACTCATTTTGTAAAAGTTCTTTAGGACACTGATGTCCACCTGATAAGTAATGTTCCTTCCCTCATAAGCTTAATTGCCAAAGACAAAGCTGAGATGAAAAATACACTGGGTGGAGCCTGTGGCAGAACAGACATTATATAAAAAAAGATTAGCGAAATTAGTCAGGGAAAGACAAATATCATATGACTTCACTTATATGAGGACTTTATGATACAAAACAGATGAACATAACGGAAGGGAAGCAAAAATAATATAAAAACACGGAGGGGGACAAAACATAAGAGACTCTTAAATATGGAGAACAAACAGAGGGTTGCTGGAGGGGTTATGGGAGAGGGGGGGTGGGATAAATGGGTAATGGGCATTAAGGAATCTACTCCTGAAATCATTGTTGCACCACATGCTAACTAACTTGGATGTAAATTTAAAAAATAAATTAATAAAAAAAAGATTAGTGACTTAAAGACATAGTAATAGGAATGATCTAAATAAAAAGGCACAGAGAAAAAGGAAAGTTAAAAAACAAAAAGACCTTCAGCAGGCTGTGGGATATCTTTAAGAAACCTAATATTGTAAAATTAGAGTCCCTGAAGACAGAAATGGAAAAAAAGGAGGTGGACAAAAAAATATTTGAAGTTGAAAATGGCTGAAAATTCTGCATATCTGGCAGAACCTATAAATCCACAGATCTTAGAAAAAAATTTCAAGAACAAAGCATATCAAATAAGATTGCTCAAAGTCAGGATAAAGTGAAAATCTTAAAATTGGTCAGAGGGAAAAAAAAGATATGTTAGGTAGAGAAGAACAGTAAGGATTACAGCTGATTTCTTATAAGAAACAATGGAAGTGAGAAGACATTGGGAAAACATTTAAAGTAAAGGAATAAGAAAATATAATAATAAAGTAAAAGGATAAAAAAACATGTGCAACCTAGAATTCCGAACTCAGAAAAAAATCATTACATAATAAAGGCAAAATAAAGATGTTTTGTTTACATACAAATGCTGCAGTAATTCGCCAGCAGCAGATCTAGACTGTAAAGAAAGTCCTTCAGGCAGAAGAAAAATGATAACAAGTGGAAATATATATCTACACAAAGGAGAAAGGGAGTGCTGGAACTGGTAAGCAATGGGTAAATATATAAAAACATATCTCCTCCTAAGAACAAAGCAAGTATGTACATTCTCATGACTTGTATTCAAACTTATCCTAGAAGTTCTAATTGATGCAATAAAGCAAAAATAAATAAATAAATAAATAAATAAATAAATAAGGCAACTGGATTTAAAAGGAAAAAGGAAAACTAATTTTATTTGAGACAATATAATTGTTCAGATAGAAAACCTGATGAAATCTGCAACAAAGCCAATAAACTAATAAGTGACTTTCAGGAAGATTTGCAGAATACAGTATGCAAACACTCAGTCATGTTTCTGTATCCTGGTGACAACCAAAAATTTAAATTTAAAAATAATACCACTCATTATAGCACCAAAAAAAATGACATTCTTAAGGGTAAATCTGACAAAACTATGCCAGGCCTGAATACTGAAAACTGTAAAATGTTGCTGAGAAAAATTAAAGAACTAGATGAATTAAATAAGTCTTAATATTGTTAAATGTCAGCTCTCTCCAAATTGATCTATAGATTCAGTGCAATCTCAATCAAAATCCCAGCAATGTTTTTATAGAAAATGACAAGCTGATTCTAAAATTTACATGGAAAATTCAAAGGACAAAACAACTTTGGGAGAGAAGAGCAAAGTTGTATAACTGACACTATTCAATTTCAAGTTTTATTTTAAAGCTACAATAATATAGTATTGTACTGGTAAAAAGATAAACCTATAAATCAGTAGAAAATACTAGAGAATCCAGAAATAGGTCCACACATATATGAACAACTGAGTTCTTCACAATGGCACAAAGGCAATTCAGTAGAGAAACTATAGTCTTTTCCACAAATGGTGCTGAAACAATTGAATGTCCATTTCAAAAGATAAGAACTTTGATCCACACCTTACACCAAACTCCAGAATTAACTCAGAATGTGTCATAGACCTGTAGATGACATGTAGGTGACATCTGACTTTCATTACATTGCCCTGAAAGGGGAGTGTGCAATGTGAGGAACACATGCAGTTATAACAACTCTGCTTCTGACCCAGAAACCTCATGTTTGCTCTCAGGACAATGTATTTTATATATTAAAATATATAAAGAGACAGAACATGAGCGGGGGTGGGGCAGAGAGAGAGGGAGACACAGAATCCCAAGCGGGCTCCAGGCTCCAAGCTGTCAGCACAGAGCCCAACACAGGGCTCAAATTCACAAACTGTGAGATCATAACCTGAGCTGATGTCAGACGCTTAACTGCCACTAACTGAGCCACCCAGGTGCCCCTATATTTACAACTTTTAAATCATACTATACACCCCAGCCCAGCTAATTTCATCATTTTCATGGTCCTAACCACCACATACCTTCTTAAGACTCCCAAATTCACGTTTTTCAGCCTAGACTTCTTGTTTTTCAGACTGGTATTTTCCACCAGCCCTCCATGTATCCACTTAGATGTCTCACTGACATCTCAAACTCAGTGTGTCCGAAACCACACTTGGTATCCTGTTCCCCACAACTGCTCATTTTCCTGTGGAGGCATCACCTCCCTGGAGTCACCCATGCCAGAAGCCAGGCAATCACCAAACACACACGACAGTACAGGAGAGACAACTTTCATGTGTCATTTCAATGTTTGTGGCCAGAATGGCCGAGAGCACCGTTTTGATTAACAGAAAAAAAGCCCAGAGAAGGATCATGACGCTCAGAGAGGAGACGTTGTGGACATGTTGGCTTCAAAGTGCTGGCAGGGCATCCAGGTGGAGATTTCCAGCAGTCGGTTGGAAATGCCACTGTACATGACAGATTGCTGATCTTGGTTGCAGAAATGAAAGCTCAAGAGCTTTTCTGAAAAGTTTAAGCTGTGGTTTGACAGGAATCATACTGTTTCTAAGAGTGAAAACATTCAGAAGCATTCGGCTATGGAGGACAGACCACAGGGAGAGAGAGAAATGGAAGTATGCTGAGGAAAAGGGGAGCAGCGTTTGAAGCATGCTTTCTAGCCACCTAAAGGAGAGGCGGTACTGGTCAATATTTTTGTGGTAGGTCCTTTACTAGAGACTTCATGAATATATGACTTCTTTCTCCTTCTCTACCTGACAGAATCTCTTCCCTCTGTTTCCTCCTTCCTTTCTGACCCTATTTTTTTCTGGGCTAGGAATGCCTGCATGGGAGAGTGCAGTGTGGAGGACAAGGGCCTGGCTGTAGGCTTCTCACTCCACTGCGTTAGGAAGGCAGACAGTAGGGAACAGGTTAGCAGGAAAAGTCTTAAGGCTCTGGCTGCCCTTTTTGATTTGTGCTTTAATGCTGGAGTTGACAGCTTGCCTGAGAGAGGCTGAAGGGACGTGTGTTCTGCATGTCTGGAATTTATTCCTTTGGCTCTGCAAGATGTGACACTGCATAATGGGCATGAAGAAGTAATTTTGATCCTGTGACTATCTTGGCAAAGGTTCCAGAAAGACATATGGACATAATCTTCTGGACATTTGTAGAAGAGCCCTCCCTTAGGGATTGTCTTTGCAGGCTTTCATTCACTTCCAGTCCTATGGCTTTCACCTCAGCTTTATTCTGTTTTTACTTAAGAGATAAAAAGCCAAATCACATTCAATTGAAAGAACTAAAAATATTAATGTAGAAGTAAGTCATCATTATGACACGTATCAATTTCTCACCTCTGAGGCAGTGCACAGAAGCAGGGCTCTGGTTATTAACCAGCCATGATTAGGGAAAAAAAAAAAGGTCTGGGTAGATCTTGGTAGACACTGTGAAAATACGAATTTTCACCATGATGGGTTCTAGCATCTTCACCTACAAATTTGCAAAGGGTGACATAAACAGAAGAGTCTTCCTAAGAATGACAACCTGCTTAAATATCATTCTGCAACAAGCTGTTCCGTATCTAGGACCCTACATTCTTGGATGTTTCAGAAATGACTTATTTCTCATTGGAACAGATTTCAATCTATACACATTTCTGTTTTAAAATAGTTGAGACAGAGCAGTAAATCCAGCTAAGTGTACCCTAAGCTTCTGTGTGAGTGTGTTTGTGAACTACTTGTTCAATTTAAACTTGATCTACAGCCTTCATTTAATATTGATCATTGTTTCTTTCCTTGAAGAGTCTGACTAATACAGTGATAGAAAAAAATTCAGAAAAAACAAAAGCCAGACCCCAGTCCTAGGAAGATAACTGTGCCCTGGCCCTAAAGATACTCTTTAAAACTACCTCCCAGAAGAAGAGGTCTTCCAGGAGCCAATATTTATTCATTTGCTAGTGTTTTTGTGAATCTTCTTTGAGAAAATTCTTTGGAGTTATACTACTGGGAAAAGGAGAGACTGAAATGTGGAGACAGATGTTCCCTGGGGTATGAGGTCTTCTTTGCTTAGACCTAAGTGATTTTCCCTCCAAGGGAGCACTCAAAATCACCTTGCTGCAAAATTGCCTTGGCTAATGGCCAGCCTTAAGGGAAAGGTTTTTTTCTATCTCAAGAGGTCACCATACTGTCAAGGTCTAAACAAATGGCTGTTCTAGGAACCTCGACTGAGAAAAATGAGTAATCAGGAGATTTTCTGTATTTCTACTCATTATGGTTATAGAGGAAGTCAGTCTGATATAATCTGATTATAGACCCAGAGAATTCTAGATCTTGAAAATGCTCAAGAGGTCATGTGATCCAACCTCTTGAAACTCAAGGCTAATGGATAGTAAGTTGCAGGGGTGCGGGGACACTATCAGGCCAACAGGACTTTAGATGATAACTTGCATATTTACAAAATTCTCCTGCACATGTCTGAGATAGGATGGAGGCATGTATGTTTAGCACATCAATGACTTTCTTCACATGGCTGGAAACAAGACTTCTGATAGGTGCTCAGTTTTAACCAATTAGGACAAACTTCTTCTCTTAGTTCTCTAGTTACAAAGAAACAAATAAAGCAGGAAAGGACTCTGATTGAACTTACTTGGGTCAGATATTCCTTTCCTCAGGTCAAATAAGCCATAGCTGTGTGTGTGTGTGTGTGTGTGTGTGTGTGTGTGTGTGTGTGTAGCAGGCCAGCTTCATGTGCATGCAGACTGTGCAGTGACACAGGGATCTGTGCTTAGAAGGATTCCATTCTTGGCTTAATGCTTTGCTGTTTCCATCTAGAAATTCCTAATAAGTTTTAATCAATGAATTCTACATTTTAATTTTGCACTGGATGCCCCCAAATTATGTAGCCAGCCCTGACATGGAATTCTAGCTCAGCTTGGCAATTCCTAACAGAGTCATATGAATGGTGTGAGTGGGAAATAACCCTAGGATCAATGGGTAAATGGTGGCCAGTACAGCTAACAGAGTTCTGAGAACTTAAAGGGCATGAAACATGAAAGATATGGTCCTTTTACTCAAAAATCTCAGTCTAGTAGGACAGGTACGGAAATAACTTAAGTGTCCATGAATGGATAAAGGAAACGCAGTTTGTATATATACACACACACACACACACACACACACACACACACACACACTGAAATATTATTCAACCATAAAACGAAAAGAATTGGATCTTGCCATTTGCAGCAACGTGGATGAAACTGGAGGGCATTATGCTAAGTGTAGTAAACCAGACAAAAAAAAAAGACAAATGCTGTGTGATATCACTTAAATGTGGAATCTAAAAAAAAAAAAAAAAGGTTGAACTCACAGCCACAGAGATAGAAAAGGGATTGCCAAGGGTTGGGGTGGGATTGGAAATTGGGATAGGTTGGTAAAAGGCTACCAACTTTCAGTTACAATATGAACAAAATCTGAGGATCTAATACATAACATGGTATATTATAGAATTTAAATTTGCTAAGAGTATAGAACTTAAATGTTCTCACCAAAAAAAGAAAAAACAGGTAAATATGTGAGATGATGGGATGTGTTAATTAACTCAATTGTAGAAATCCTTTCACAGTGTATGTGTGTATCAAATCATCATGTCATACACTTTAAACATCTTATAATATTTTTGTTAATTAAACCTCAGTAAAGCTGAAAATAATTTTAAAGAAAAAATTCAGGGAGAATGTCCACCTTTGCTTTCATTTCATAAAGACTGGTTTTATGAAACTATGAGTTCGTGTGTATGATTACAGATGGAATTAAGAGTCTCTTGTTCAACAACAGTGACACCATTATAGCAGCAATGACTTGCTACTACAGACTGCTAAAAATATTCTTTCTACAGGATCCATAAAGAATAGGACAAAGGAAGCCCTGGAATGATGCCTGTAGTCTTGTAAGGACTCAAGGAATACATGGAGAATAAATGAGAGAAGGAAGTTGAATAAAGAATAAAAGAAAGGAAGAGAAGAGAAGGAGGGAGTAAGTTGACCATGCTCAGTTTTTCCAGGTAGTCAGGCTGTCCAGGAAGACAGTAGTTGGAAACCATAAAAATAAAGGGTAAGCCATCTAGAGCAATAAATTTTATGAAATGTTAATTGGGTTTACTCCTAGCACTCTTCCTTTCATTATTATGTTTAACACCAAACACTAAAAAATTAATCAGGAAATTCCATCTGGCCAACAATTTTAATTTATGAAATTCCTTTTGCTTCTGAAGATTAAAAGCAATCCTCTGAGTGAGTTAGGCATTCTAAGAGAGCCCCAAACAGCCCTGAACAAAGACTCTAGAGTATCATTTCCTTTTATATTGTAACATCTTTGAATCACTTGCAATCTATAAATAAACTTGCATTTTACAGAAATGGCCCTACAAAAAGCAGTGCCATGCTGGAATTCAATATACAAAGCTATTTTTAACAGAGTTTTGATTTTTAAAAATTAATTGTAGGCCCTAGATAACACAGGAGTTCTAACTTGACTTACTACAAGTTTTATGTTGTGTAACAACTCTTTAAAAATGATTATCCTACATCTGTGCTTTAAGTGCAAGTCAATGCTAATTGAAAACTTTGTTGACTATGGCTTCCCTGTTCTATAGTGGGGAAAATGGAAGCACTGATATTGTGAAATCAGAAATTAATGCTCTTTACCTTTAAACATCTTCGGTGCTATGGTGCTCCTGTTTTTAGAGCTATTTAGTTTCCCCAGGTGCAATATAATAAGTTATCTGACATCAAAATCAATCTTTGAGACAAAAGCTGTCCTCCTAAAACCTGAAAGAAAAGGAAGGGGAATTTGGGGGCAACTTTTATCTTGGTAGAAAGGCATGTTCAACTGTAAATCTATGAAAACATAACATAATGAAATAATGAAAACTTAAGGCCTAGATATGTTTGTCTAACTGAGCTTATTAGTTTATTTTATATCAGAGGATAACAGAGAAGAAAGAATTCTTGATGTGATGAGACATATATGAAACCACAAGCCTGGGGAACATTATAGCCTTTATCTTCTATCAAAAGGCATAGATCGTAGGATATAGCAGTTGTAGTATTTGGAAATTTTAGGCCTCAGAAAGTAAATGATAACTTCTTTCAAGAGTCCGTGGTTTTAAAGTATAGGAAGAGGAGGAATTATTTCTGCCTCTATCTTAATTAAACAAGATTAAATGCCTAGGCCTCATCTGTTTTTTGCTTTAGAAAAAAAAAAAATCTTGGGTGGTTTTCTCCTAACTTTTACTTTGGAGAGGATCAGACATTAGCTATGGCATCTAGAGACAAGATAGGACCTCGGATACAGGACTCTTGTAATAAAAACTAATTGATTTTCCGTAATTTGACCTGTCTTGCAACATTATATTTCAGAGTGAAAATTATCACTTCCACACTTGCTGTTTTTTGACAAGCGAAAATAAATAACAGCACTTTTGAAAGAAGAAAGAGTAAATACAACATTTGAGTCAAAGGTGCCATAGAAATCTAACACAAGACATATAAATACTCGATTTTACTTTTCAACTCCATGGACAATGACTATTACACAGTAAGAAGCACAGTTCATGTGATCCACTGCACAATAGAACCAATACAAATGGATATTATCACTTTGAAATAAGTGACACCTTAGATCTCTGTTGGGGAAAGAGAACACAGGAGCATAAGGAAAAGTCTAGTTGAAGTTTCTAAAAAAAAAAAACAATAAACAATGTAGGCCAACAGCAAAATATTGGTTTTCCTTGGGGAAGTGAGCTACTATTCTAGAAAACAAAATTGCTCTAAGGGAGGTTGTTACATAGCAGAATGTCCTCTTGTCATAGATCCCAAGAGAAAGGCCCCAGGCACCTAAAATGGTTGCTAGTCTGGACAACTAAGCAAGACGAATTATTTTCTTTCCTAAACTCAAGAGTCTTCATTTTGGCATCTGCTAAGGACACTAAACTCTGAGAGACTGTAAAATGTCAAACTGACCCCCATAAATTGTGAGAACATTTCAACAGACTATGTGAGTTTCAGTGTGGCAAATAGAAGGTAATGCATTTATTGAATAAATCTATATAAAGTTTTTAAAATCACAGGCTCTGAATCACTGCAAAATGTTTCCCAGAAATACCGTATCAATGTTCTATGGCAGCCAAAATAAAGATAATAGCTTAGAGAAGGAACACAGAATATTAGGCTTGTTATTTGCTAGAGTGGCATTTTATATAATCTTGATTTCCTTTGCCTTTTGAAAAACGTGGCATCCAGCCCCATTTTTAGTATCATCTCTTTTCACTTTTACTACATATGAAAGGGGTGAAAATACCTTTTAGTAACAAAGCTGGTCTAAGTGTGAAATCAGCATCAACCTGAAATCACTGTTGGGTCAAATTATCGAATCTTACTGGTGAATTAAAATCTAGAGTCGGACTCCAAGGAGACAAGAATAATGTCTATGTTAGTCTTTCCCTCTTTAATTAGTATTCATGAATCACTGGATTTTTTTTTCTGTCTCTCTCTTTGCATTTATCTCAGTAGTTGTATCATTTGATTGCTAATGTGTTTGAATTGAGCTGCTTGATTTTAATTCAATCTGGCACCTCTTCATGGAGCACTAAATCTCCTCTCAATGGCCATACATTAAACCGTGGCGAGCCCTGAAGGCTCTGCCACCAACAAGACTTCAGCTTTTATTGCTTTGTGCAGCCCGTCCATTCTTGGTTCAAGGGCAGCCTAGATGTAGAGATCCCAGTCCAGATACTCACAGGTAATGACACGGATTACCTGGCAGGATGTGTAAGATAAGCCTTTCTGTTCCCTTCTATACCACCCTGGTGGAGTCTGATACGTCTTCCCTTCGATTAGCAAGTAGGATTTCATTCACTCAGGGAAAATTGTCATCAGAGCTCCTGTGTCTTTGGTGGAGTAGTTCTTAAAATTCATACTTTACTCCTTAAAATCTTCAGACTTAAAATCAAGAGAACCATCTGACATACAAAAAAAAATCATCTGTTTTGAAATTTAAAAGCTGTTCATCATTATAGGTACATGATCTGGAAATAAGATATTACTCAGAGTGTGTGTGTGTGTGTGTGTGTGTGTGTGTGTGTATAAGCTCTGCAACTTTGAAGGGTAAAGACCCAATTTCAAAACAGAAAAGAGACAGCTTCTTAGTGCGTAGCAGGAATCTCACCACATGCCGAACATAGTTTACAGGGACACAGTGTTTAACATGTTCTACTACCCATTACTTGTGACTCAGGAGTCTCTTCTCTCAAGTAAATGGTGAGTCATGGGGATATGTAGAGGTGGAACTTCTTTCTTACACATAATTTCTCTTTGCTTCCAGGATTAGTCAGATTTCTAGAAAAGGACGGGGGAAACAGCAAACCGTCCCTTGAGACCAGAAACAAGGAAAGCCAGTGGAGAGATTACAGTTTATGGGCCAGGCAAGCCTATTAGCAGCTATGCTCTAGACTCATCTTCCCCAGATGGCACTTCATCTCTACAAAGACATTGGACAGGGTGTTCTATTTCCCTGCCTTGGAAAGGAAGAAAAAGTTATAGATTTCTTTGCCCTGAAGCAATCTTCTAGAGAAAGCAATTGTTCCCTTCACATCAGTATTTTATCAGAATCAAGACTTAATGGTAAAAATAAAAGGAAATGAATCCTGTTCTCCCAATTGTCCAGCATGTACCTATTCCCTGTCTTTCTTCTTCCCCTAATGACACCTAACTGGATCTTCAAATGTGGTTTTTCTAAGAAGGAAACTTCTATTTTCAGAATGTCTTTTCAAAAGCAGGACTTCTTCCTTCTAGTGCCAGTGTTCTTCTTACATGAAAATAATGCTGTCAATTTCTGTCATATGTACATCATTCTAAGTTATTTTTTTTTTCTTAGAGAATTTATACTTACCTAGCTACCCTTCCTCCTTACCACATAACACAAAATTTAAGAGAGCAGGCTGGGCACTATAGCCATAGAACAGATAGAAACTAATAGTCCCACAGAGGAACTAAAGTCACAACTGTGTTAAGAAATACTACAGCCAGCTCCGTTAGACAACAAGGGGCATTTTGTTTATCAGTCTGCTAAACGTCTTTAAAGCACTGTTTTGTTTCCACAGGGAAAAGTAGTTATCAAAGAATAAATTGGTTAACACAACTTTAAGTTTCAAAATTATATACAAAGAAATTTTGAGATACATTGCTGTGATACATTATCAAAGTGAATAGTGGAAACTATCTCCTTTAAATTTTACTTGGAATTTTAATGTTTCCATTAAAATCGTTTACTTCATTGTGAAAAATGATGCAAGTGGTTCTAATTTTTTAGAACCACTTGCACCATCCTCTCACATTGTACCCATGTTAGTCATGCAGTCATAAATCCTAGGACACCATGTTTTCACACCATTTCCCTCATCCCAAGCCAACAGAAGGATGAGAAAGGGAGTGATTACAGTCAAACACAACTTAGATTTGGGGGTGATGATTTGTGTGTAAAAAATCAATGTGTTTATATAGATACCTGGAGATTTTGAGTCAAACCCAGGGGTAAGCCAGTCTGATCCAACTCTGACATTCAAAGACTCTCTGAAGAATACTAAACAAAACCAAGCATGCTATTTTAGACATACTTTCCAACTATTGCCATTTATAAGTAACAACTCAAAAATCCTGCTCTGGCTTACATATCTTTTTTAAAACTTGTTCTAAATTTATTTGTACTGTGTCAATTATGTGAATAAAATAAGAGCTGAGAAACTCTCCCTAAGAAAATGTTTTTGCTAGAAACCCTGTCCTGCTACCTTCTGAGCTTCTTGAAAATGAAAATCTCTGTCTTCCAGATGACAGCCACCTTTTTGGTGGAACCAAAATAGCTCTCTCTGCTAGAGTGCTGTCAGTAAGAGTTCTGACAGATAACAGATTTGGCATGCAGGAGGAAGGTAAGAAATGGTCCCATGGTAGGGGGTTGGGTGGGAGCACCTACTAAGGAGCACCTGACTAACAGGAGGGGTGCTTGGAAAACAGTGCCCTCCTAGACACCAGACCACGCTTGAGGAAACCAATGGGCACTTCTGGAAATGACACATAATCTTGGGGGAGAAGGGAACCATCGCTCTTGTAGGATTTTGAAAGGGCTATGTAATATGCATCTGACTGGAAGGTTTCCATTTGTGAAAGGAATCAAATATACTTGCATGCAGAGGATTTTCTCTCCCTCTAGTGGTAGGGCAGGAGCCTCTGAAGTGACATGCTATCACTGTAGAATACTGCTTCCTAAACAAAGATGTGCATTTTGCCCATAAAATGAGTATTTTCACTAGTAGTGTGCTGCTCTCTCTTATGGTAGTTTTCAAAACACCCCCAACACTTCGTGTTAGGGAATGAATTGCCTAAGTATGCTCATTACCAGTGGTAAGGTAGCAAGGATCCCGCTGTTCTTTTGCTAAAAGATGCCTGTGCTCACTTCTGAGATACAGGATTCCCCTTTCCTCTACGTTCCTATCAAAGATGGAACCATGCTGTGATCAGAAGCAACTGCCCTGACACCCCATCTAGGCCAGAAAAATCTGAGGCACTAAATGAGAAAGAGAAAACAAACTTACCTAAAGAAAAGGTGGGCAATATGGAAATTCAAAGGAGAGATACTAATGAATCTGAAGAGTGATCTGAACCTGATAGGTCAATAATTAACCATGAATTTTGGAACAAATCTATTCCTCTACTTTGCAGTCTCTGTCATTTCTCTCATTTTCATTTTGGTCATGAATAAATACTTCCAGTGTAGCAATTTGGATCAATGATATGGGTGAAAAACAGAAAAGATGGAAAAAGTAAATAATGACATTTTGAAGAGAATGACTAAAATTGCCTCCAAAGAGGGATTAAACTGCATAAAATACCACAGTTGTACAAAAGTATTGGTGGAAATGGATCATAGGTTAAAGCTGTCTAATCAATAGGTTATTTATCAATAATTGAAAATCTACCAGTGGGAGGTATGCAGAGTATGCAGCTTTTTCCCTGCTCCATACTCAAAGTCACGCATCCATGATGCCTACTTGACTTCTCCTCTTGTATGTCTCCAAGGCAACCAAAATCATGTTTTCCTGCAAACCTATTTCTTTTCTAGTTTCTTTATCTCAGTGAATAACTCCACCAGCCATCCATTTTCACAAGCCAGAAATTCAGGAGTTACTTGACCCCACCTATTCTATCACCACCATATCTAATCCATCACCAAGTCCTTCAGTCTTACCTCCTAAATCTATCTCACATAGGTCAATTTCTCTTTGCCTCTACCACCACACTATTTCACCATCTCCCTCCTAAACAACTACTACTCTAAAGGGCATCCACTCCATTCTTTGTCAAACACATTTTCCACACTGCACTACTTCATTCAACAAATATTTTTAAGGGGTCTACTTTGTACTCTGATAGCACTTTGTTGAATAAGACAAATTCCCCATTCTCAAGGAGCTTGTGGAGACAGAAGATAAACATCAGATAGTCATAATAATCACTATATAGAGAATTAAAATAGGGTGAATAATACAGAATGGCTGAATGACTATTCTGAATTGTGTGCTCAAACACAAGAAATCAGTGAGAGTTTCAGAAAGGGTTTGAGTTTTAAAGAAGTCCTTTGGGATGATGGTATCTATTAAGGCTTTTTCTCATTGTAAGAAAAAGTGTTTCAAATACTCAGCAAGAACAAAAAGGAAAATAAAAATGTACCTGAAGGTACAATCTAGGTCTGTTTGTCTCCAAGCACCTCTCCTTAAATACAGCACTTATTACCTACATGAAAGTATCCTAGTTTTGTTAACTTTTCTGTATAGCTCCTCTCCCAATAACGTAAGTTCCACGAGAATAGTGGACGTAAATGTCTTCCTCGTTCCTTTATTGTCAGTGCCTAAGCACCGTGCCTGGCATATAAGTAGGCACCCAAGTGAGTATTCGTGGCATTAATGCACAAATTAGTGTGTGAACGGGCAGAGTAAATAGAGAAAATAACTGAGTGAATTTGGAACCTCAGGAAGTCTTCGCGGAGATGTCAAGTTCATTTACTTCAGCTGTTAAGGTTAACTGAGGTATAAGATCCCGCCCAGGTTTCTTAGCTTTGGATCTCCGGCACCACCTGCTCTTACTCAAACTCATCTAGGCACTCCCAGCCACAAACCTCTCCAACTCCCCGCTAGGAGGAGTCACACCTCCGGACCCAGAAACCCTCCCACCCCCTCCTCTAGTTCTTCTTCCCTCCCCTCCCCGCCAGAGTTCCGGCAGCCTTCGAGTAGCAGTGCTCACTGGGAATAGTAGTCTTCCGGTGTGAGGCTAAGGAGTTTTATCCATTTCTAGAACTACGCTTCCCAGAGAGCCTCGCGGCAGAGGAAAGCTGTGTCACCTGACCAGGACTCTGGCGGGGCAATGGCGGCGCCCGTGCTGCGCGGGTGCTGCCTTGGAAGGTGTTGGGCTTTAGCCTGCATTGACAGCGGTTCTCGCCACGGAAGAGGGGCCGCGACTGGGTTCACGTCCAGCGGGAAAAGGGGACAGAGCTTCGTGGCTCAGCAGCCCCTCCTCACGGCCCAGAAGTCAAGGAAAGGGTATACTGTTTCATACCATTACTGCCCACTTAGGTGTGAGGTGGAACTGCCGGAGTGGGGAGGTGGTGGCCACTACAGCCTGGCTTCAGTCTAGACGTTTTGTGGGCGGGGGGGTTGGACTATAACCTGAAACCTAAATGAAAGAGCAACACGAGCCCTCTGTCAGCCTCGCCTCCGCACTAAATCATCAAATAGATAAGCATATTTGAGGAATTCGCGAGTGTAAAATCGCAGGTGTTTTCTTGAATGTGAAACTACACACACCGAAGTGTGGATTCAGTCACTTTACTAATAGCACTACCAGTGGGGTCCGTGACAATAAGCGGGATCTTATTTAGCTGACATTTATATAGCGCTACTGTGGGAGAAGTGTTTTCAAAGTAGAGAGGGATCCTTTACCTACAAGCTCTGGATGGTGGTGGCTTAATATTGTCAGAAAACTCCACCTATCTGTGGAGGTGTTTAATGTTGAACGTTTTCTAGACCTAGGAGGATGCAGCCAATACAAGAGATCTTCCTTCTGATTAGAGAGCTTTGCTTCGTTTGTTAAATAGCCTCTAAACAGCTGTTTATACTTTATAAGACTTAAGTAGTTTCTTTTTAAATACAGAAACAGAAGGCACGTGTTTGGTAATCACTATATCCTTTGAGACAGTTAAGTTGGCATTATATTTGCTTTTCTGTTGGAGCGACAGAAGGAAAATGTCCAGAAACGTTCAACTTCTATTCCTTTTATAAATTAGATCGTCCGACTGTAAATGGAAAGTATTTTTTCTGTCATGTAATGAAACTTAAAAAAAAAAAAAAAAAACTTCTGAGTAATGTTTTAGCAAATGCAGACTTTCTGATGAGTTTTTCATTTAATTCCTCTCAGTAGCAGACAGTGCTTCCAAACTTTAAAAGGAAGGACTTAATCTTCTCACAGTACTATAGATAGAGAACTTGTGTTGAAATGATTGGAACAAAACCCAATACATGCAAACAAAAACCTAGATAATATAGGAAATTGCTTGGGAGCAAAGCAGAATAGGAACAGAACATGGGAGGAGTATGTGTAAACATGCATTGTCCAGGATGTATGATTTCAGAAGGAATAAGCACACTTACAAGAACCTGGAGAGATTTGTGTATGGAATGTTCATATAGACCCAATAGAGTAGGAGTGGCCAGATAGAGATTATTATAGCATTTAACAGCTTCTTAGATTTTGATAGCAATCAAGCATAAACAAACAGGAACCTGAAACTGTATCTGGGGAATTGAAAAAAAAACAAAGCCACATCTTACAGTTTAATGTTTTCGTTTGCACAAAATTCCCAGGAAGAGTATGATTTAGTGATGATTTATTATATCTATGTTACTCTTACCATTTTACTTGCAAGCCATTGCATGATGGAGAATTGCCCTTCCTTTTTAAATAAGATATACAACTATTTATTTATCATTATTTCTCTAGAAGTAAAAGCATAATGTTTATGTTAATTCTAAAATATTTGCAAGATCAGCTTTCATTTACTGAGTCCTTAATTGGGGAAAGACAGTTAATGTAGAAAATGCTGATTTTCACTGAAGTCAGCCAAGCAGATGTCACGTGATACCCATTTCTAAATTGTTTCAGGATGCCAAATTGTTTCTTCATCACCTTCCTCTGTACAATGAGTTTCCTTATGCCATGTTGTAAATGCATTTTATCTTGCTGGTCTTGTAGATGTTCACTATGGATTGCTTTTGATTCAGTGATCAATACAATATGACATATTTTTAAATATAAGGATCTAAAATTTTAATAAGTTAAAAAATATGAAATTAATACATATGGTTTAGGGTTGTAGAAATTCATGCATAGTTGCAGATCCAACTACTTCTTAACCATTATTTTTTTCTCTTTAGTGAACACAAATGGGCAGCTGTGGTAGGTTTGGAAATTCATGCCCAGATTGTCTCCAACTCTAAACTCTTCTCTGGATCTCAAGTCCACTTTGCAGCACCTCCAAATTCTTTGGTATCTTTTTTTGATGCATCTCTGCCTGGAACTCTGCCGGTAAGGTTTTTGTTTAATCATATTTCATTAGAAAATGCTTATGTTTTATTGGATGTAGATAATGATTTCCTTGTTTTAACATCTTGGCACAATTCTTAGAAAGTACTTGTTTAGGGATTTGGAGTGAAGTAGGATGAACTAAATGTTTTCTAAAGACCCATCTCTGTAATTCTGTTTCTAAATCTAAATGTCATCCATTTATTCATACATGTATTCACTCATTTCACACACATTTTAAAATGTCTACTAAACACCAGACCCTGTGCTATGAACTGGAACATAAAGATGAGTGGCATTCCTTGCCTTTGAGGAGTTTAAAGACTAGGTGGGGAGAAGTGTCTTATAAACAAGTAGAGTAGTGTGTGATTATGCCTGTGAAGGTGATATGAAGGACATGGTTTTGGAACCCAGAGTGGGGACATCTAATTTTGTAAGAGAAGGATTATTGTGAGAAATTGGGGTATGAGTATGATTGGAAAGCTTGTTGAAACAGGTGGTGTCTGAGGTATCTGAGAAGCCAGATAAGAGTTAGGTAAATGAAGGAGGAGAAGGAGTCTGGTCACGGAAAACAACATATGTCACATGATATTATAGTGTAAGGTTCACAATGATTGTGATTATTGAAAATTAAGTGGTCAATAGTAGAAAAAGTCAACCACAGTATACATTGAATTAACTACTTATTACTCACTTTCACTTAAACCCAGGGAATGACTAGGTCCAGTGTACTCAGTCAGCAAGATTGTTATCATATAATTTCATACAGTTAACTGGATTTTTAAGAAAAGGATGGAAGGAACAATATGAATATTTGAGGTAATCAATAAATCATAGTCTGTGTGGGACATACAATATCGACTGGGTGTGGGATTTCCTGCCATCCTTGGAGGGAGTGTGTATAGATAGATGGTGGGAACTGGCAGGGAGAGGGAAGGATGGGTGAATTCTGCACTCTCTAACATGTAAATACAAGTGAAAGCTGGTTGATGTGACCATTGGCAGACTTGCAGAGATGGAGGTTTACTTTTCTCAGAGTCACTGTCCAGAGTAGAAGGTTATGGGCAGTGCCTCCAATGTGCCTGCTATACCCAGGGCTTTGATTCTACTGGGCAGTGTCTCTTACTTGTGGTTTTTTTTGTGGAGGACTCCTATCCCTGCAAACCCTATCCAGGCTCACCTTTGATTTGCTGTTGGGTCTTTCTGGAGGAAAGACAGATAAAGGGATGTCTGTCCCTCCCTCCCTCCGGCTTAGAGTATCTATCTGTGGAAAAATAATTTTTGTTTGGGAAGAGACAATTTTTCAGTTACAAACGTATGAGTTCCTGTTTGGGCAGAGATGCAGATATAGTAGAAACAGAGTAATATCTGTTCAGACAAGTGAAATGGAAAGCAGTTCATCATAACCCCTCTCCTTTTTTCCTTCTGAGCTCAAAACTTTTTTTCACCGTATGGTAGTTCATTATCAAGAGGCTACACATAACCTCTGATTTCTTTCTAGGTTTTTGCAGCTGGGAATACAGAATCCAACAAAGTATTTATTATAGTTCACATTTAGAAATAGATCTATTTGCAGATACGTATGTTTTCTATAAATAGGCTTTCATTTGTGGCTAAATGTGGTCAAATATTAGAGACAATTTAAAATAACTAAAATGTCAACATGCTTTGAAAGACTTCTTGCTATACACCAAAGAAGAAGGTGCTTGCCCAGTGATAAGCATAGCAAGAAAACAGTGAAGGTGTTTGGGACATTTAAGTGGGTGAAAGCAGACATGAAATCAATGGCAAAATTTTTATTAGTCCTGTTTTTCTTAATATTGGAGAGATTTGAGAATACTTAAATACGTATGACTTATAGTCAACAATAAGATATTCCATACTTAAAAAATGTGTTAAGGTAGATTTCATCATAAGTATTCTTACTGCAATAAAATAAAATTTTTAAAAATGCTGATGAGGAACCAATGAAGAAGAGCTAAAAACAGTTAAAGAGGCTTGAACATATGCATTGTAATCGGTCTCTCTCCCTACCCCAAAGAAACCCCACTGAAATTACAGTAAAAGAATTTAGAAGTTATAAACCTATTAGAGAATGGGAGACCAGAGTACATGAGAGATGGTAGATGGAGGAGGGACTGACTTAGCAGAGCTGAATTAAGTATAACCCAAGAAAGGGCCGCTAGTGAGGAGTGAGACGGCATGCCCTTCGTAGCCTCAGAAGTGGTCAGGATATGGGATCCTTAATTATTGTGGAAGGCCAGGGAGAGGTGGAAACAAGGGATTGATTCTGAGTCTGGATATGGAGCAGTTAGACTTAACGTCCTCTCCCCTGACCCTCTGTAGCTGCCCCACTCCCCACAGGAATCTATAGTTTTAGGAAAAATTCAACTGGTAACACATTCTCCCTGGGACCCCAGGCAGAGGAAAGGCACTGATGTTAGAGATTGTCTACACTCTAGACTCCAGGGCCTGCCCAGTGCTTTTCTCTACACTGTTTGGGGACCTCAGGCAACCTTGTATAGCCATCACTCCCCTTCCCCAAGCAGGAATTTGCAGGAACTTGTTTGGAGATTACATGTCCCTGGAATGAAGAGCTTCAGATACTGAAACTTGGAGTGGTAGGGGTCTCTATAAACAAAACTGCCTGGTCACCTGATCATCCTAGAATGCAGGCCACCGGTCAACAAGTCCTGGATACTTACGTTGAACTTGTAATCAGCATTTTAGTACCCTACTTCAAAATACAGACCGATGGCCAAAAATCACTAGACTTTTGAAGAGATTCTCCTACATAATGGAGACAGCCCCAAATAAAAAGACTAAAAGAAATAAGCGGCAGCAGATAATGCACAGGGTAAAAGAATACCTTAAAAATTAAAAGCTTTTATAAATATCCTCAGATAAAAAAGGTAGCTGCACCTTTGAGATAAGAGCATGATAGTACTTTTTAAAAATAATCAGAACTAAAGCTCTAAGAAATTAAAATTATGATGACAAAAAATCCAGAAGAGTTGGAAGATAAAGTTAAGAATATCTTCCAAAAAGTGTAACACAAATACAGTGAATTGGACAGTTGGGGATAAAATTAGAACATTAGAGAATCAGTCTAGGATGTCCAACATCTGATTCATAGAAGTTCCAGAAGACAGAAGAGAGACCATAGACAAGAAGAAACTATCAACACAGATTCATTTCCCAGAACGGAAGGACCTGAATCTTCAAATGGGAAGGGCCTGCCAAGGACCCAGTGCGAGGAACAAAAAGAGTCTCACATACAGGCATGTCATCGTGAAGTGTAGGAACGCCTGGGATAGAGGTAAGATACTGGAACTTACATAAAAAAGAAAAGAAAGGTCACATGCAAAGGACTGGGAATCAGAAAGTCACCAGACTTCTATTTTTTTTTAATTTTTAAAGGTTTATTTATTTTGAGAGAGAGAGAAAGAGAATGAGTGGGAGAGGGGCAGAGAGAGAAAGAGAAAGAATTCTAAGCAGGCTCCTTGCTGTCAGCGTACAGCCCAAGGCAGGGCTCAAACTCACAAACCGTGGGATCATGATGTGAGCCAACATCAAGAGTCAGATGCTTAACAGACTGGGCCACCCAGGCACCCCATAAAGTCATCAGAATTCTTAGAAGCAGTGCTTAAAACTGGAAGAGAATGAAATGGTATCTTAAAAAAAATCTTAGAAAAAAATGGTTCTAATTTAGAATTCTGTGTCCACTATCAACTGTGACAGTAGAATAATAATATTTTCAGACAGGTTCTCAAAAACTTGGCCTTTTACTGTCATGAAAACCTACTGGAGTAATGGAGAGGTTCCAGATTGCCAGCCCTGCATCAGGCCCCAGGGAATCTGGTGGGACAGCAGGATGGATGGCTCTAGAACAGAGCCATTTCGAGAAAGAATGGGTAGCTGGGTGGGAATAGCAAATATCTAATGTTTGTGTAGATACAAGATTTTACATATAGAGTCTTTGAGAATAATAAGCAATAAGTAAAGTGAAAAATATGAAGCAAATAATGAAATAAAGACTTGTCAACTCCAGAAAAAACACAGCATTCAAGAAAGGAAATGTGATCATAGTACACTTACCAGCTTAGCCAAGAAACCCATTTACTTAATAATAATAGAAGAACCAACTACTGATTTAACAAAAGCTGATATAACTAGGATTTGGGGAAATAAAAGAACTAAATTCTTATCTACCATTATCAGAAGTCACATTCCAAATTGATAAGGCAAGAAAAAAATAAGAATATGCTCTAGGAACAGTTTTGGTCACAGATTCAGGGAGGCCCCTTTCTGCTTTCCAGGCCCTAAGTTGGTAGATTGGTTTTTGTTTTTGTTTTTTTGGCTTTTATTTATTTTTTTAATATTTACAAATAAGGCAATGAGTGAAAAATTTAGAGTTCTCAAGAGACAAATTAGTCAAAAGGGTTTTCAATGACGTATTAAGAAATTTTATGTAAGAGTAATATTAAGTAATCAAATATTAACCTCTGCTGGTTTCTCAGCCTTCTACTAGTGAAATATCTTTTTTGTTCCCAAAGTCCAAATAGTGACAGACTCCCCCCCACACTCCCTACCTGTGATTCCCATCCTTACCATGCTTTTAGGAGGAACAGGCTCATCTATATTCTAGATTATTCATACCCAAATTTATGCATGTCGTGGGAGTATGTGCTTTCCTGGAGGTGAAGTGACCTACCTACCTACCAGTTTGACTTTTTGGACTTTAACATTACTCAGCTCACCATGGGATTGGACTGAAGAGTGGCATATTTTGTTCCTGAATAGAAATGTAGTAAAATAGGAAGCATGGGTAAATTCTAAGAGGCAAAGTAAGATAAAAATACTGCAAAATATCTTATAACTTTATTTAAATTATCTCCTGGGGGGCACCTGGGTGGTTCAGTCAGGCGTCTGACTTTTGGTTTTGGCTCAGGTTTGTGGGTTTGAGCCCCATGTCGGGCCGCATGCTGACAGTGCAGAACCTGTTTGGGATTCTCCCTCCCTGTCCCTCTGCACCTCTCCTGCTTGCGCGCTTGCGCTCTCTCGCTCTCTCTCCCTCTCTCTCTCTCCCTCCCTCTCTCTCTCTCTCTCTCAAAATAAATAAACACTAAAAAAAAAAAAAAATTATCTCGTAGGAATGAAATTGGCCAAGTCTTGGGGCTCCATGTTCTAAAACAAGAACACTGTGTCATTAGGACAGCTATCAACTCTGTCTTTTTCCCAGATGAAGGAAGGATTGTCACTTGGCAAATGGCCAGCAGCCTTGGCCAGCAGGTGATGGATTTTTCCAAAGGTCCCCTGGCACTGCATATTACTTAAAAATAGGAAGATAAATATGACAAGACAGCTCAAAGATCTGAAAGTGGTGCTGCCAGGGAACAGGACTGGCAGGTGAGGGCAGCAAGAGCTGCTGGTTTTCATTATAAATTATTTCAAAATACCTGCCTGTAATAAATTGTTAAACAACTAAAAGTTAGTTGTAAAGGAGCAACATATAGATAAGAGGAAATTATTGATAGAATCAGGTTCCTGAGAAAGCAAGAAGTATCTTCAGAGCACAGGAAGAAGGACAGCTTTCCGTCTGTAATCTCGCAGAAGATGGTCCCTCCAACCCATCTGTAAAGGCAACTTTTTAGTTTGGGTTGTGGAAGGTTGAGGAATCTCCCATCTGGTTTTTCCCTTTCCTAGCAAACACTGTTTCTTACATCTCACACTCCTTTTTGGAGCTCTTTCCTGCCTGAGTCAGTATCCCTTGCATTCTGGGTCTGTGGGTGATTCAGTCTCTCAGTTTTTCTGTGCCTCCAGTCGTTTCTAGCTCTTGAATGATAGCACAGAATTCTAAGTTGACAGTTATTTCCCCTCAGCACACTGAAGACATGATTCCATTGTCCTCAGGCATCTATTATTGCTGATGAGAAGTCTGCATCCTTTGTAAGTAATCTGATTTTTTTCTCTGATAGCTGTAGCCAGGACATGTCTAGGTGTGGATTTGTTTTTATTTATTCTGCTCAGTACCCAGTATGATTTTTCCACTTGAAGACTCTACCCTGGATTGTGGAGGTATCTCTGCGGGATGAATTCATGGCGGCCTCTACCAAGGCCCATTGGGCTTTATTAAACAAACTGTTTCCATGTTACTTTCTCAGCTCCTGAATATCACTCAGCTTGGATAGTGCCAACATTCAAGCCACACCCATGCTAGGTACAGGGCCAGGGGCCCTGATTTCTCAACACTTTCTTTTCACTTTGGCCTTGAGGCAGGTGGCCTGTTCCATATCCACTCCTATAGTTGGTGGCAGAACATTTTCTGCCTGGACCAGGATTTTGTGGTTCCCATCTCCCTGCCCCAGGTGTCTCACAACCTCGACTTTTGCTCCTAGGGCAGGGGTGGGGGGGTTAGGGGGGAGGGGCTTTAAATGGCCAACATCTGGTATCCTCTCCGCCTGGTGAACAATAATGATAGTAGTAAAATCAACTGACATTTACCGAGTGCATGGTATGTGGCAGGGACTGTTCAAGGTGCTTTCTTCATATGTGTTAACCTTTTTTAATCTCACAATAACTATATCAGACAGTTCTCGTCATCATCCCAATTAGAAAGTAAGTGGAGAAGCTAGATACAAACCCAGTAGTCTGCCTTCCAGGTTCAAACCTGTAACCCCTTTGCCATCCTATCTCTTATAGTGACCCTTGGGTGATACATGGCTTTAAGCTCCACTACTGCCATGGAACCCCAGTTTCCTTTCTGGCTTTTGAACTTAGCTCTGTGTGTGTGTGTGTGTGTGTATTTATAAATTTATACATTTATATAATGTCTGTGTGTATAGATACAGTACTTGTTTTCATCCACCATGTCCCCTCCAACCCCAGTGTATCTGTACTCCCAGCTATCTATCACTTAGGCTGCTATTTTGACCAGTGATTACAACCCCAGCCCCCTGCCCCTATTCTGATTGATGACTCTTCTGAATGTTTCTTAGGACCACAGGCATTTTATCTTCTTATTTTACCGTTAGTTTTAGAATTATATGGAATCCCATCATAAATCTTCAGACTGAAAAGGTCATTCAGCCCATTTTCTTGCTTATAGGCAGGATTACAGCTAAACTAAGGACAGCATTCTTTGTTTTTATTAGCAGGGATTCAGCCTCACTCATTACTTTGACCTAGTAAAACCTCTTACTCTGGTATAGAATCTTCCTTAACTTATTGAATAATTATTCATCTATAGAACTTAAGCAAATCTTAGGTTATCTGCCTAGAGTTTACTATTTCCTACTTATCAGTGTCATCTCGATTTCTCTACTTATAATACTTTTATGAGATGTGAAATGGGAAGAACAATAGGAAAGGAAACATATTTGTTTGATAAAATGTCAAATTTACAACTCTTGTAATTTGCTAATGTTTCTAGTAAGGGTGAAATTTCATCAAGTTTGTTTGAAATTTGTGCTTGTGCAAACCTGCTTGGACACACACACACCCACCCACCCTTCAGTCTGTTACTTGAAATGCTTGCCCCCTCCTAGTGTCAATCCCTATGCAGGAGAAAACAAAGAGAACATTCTGCCTCTGTTGATGCCAGCTGGTAGGTTGCTCAGCTATGGCCAGTAGATAGCTACTTCTGATAATCAGGCTGCGCCACAATTAGATTAATTAAGAACTAGTGACTCTGCTCTTGTTTTCCTTGTTTGAAAGCTCTTATCTGTACATAACACCGAGTCCCCTAGTAACTGTAAATGTCTATTGTTTCCAGAACAGGGGAAATGGCTGTAAAAAACTGTTTTCCACGCGTAGGCAAGAATATTCTCCTCTTTTCTCAGGATTAACCTGTCTAAAAAAGCATTTGAGGTTTTACATATCAAAGATGTTTGGAATTGGCTCTGGCAGCTGTGGAATGGAAACTGGAAGATTGTTTACCATATTTTACAAAACTTTCTTTTATGCCTAAGAGTATATACAGTTGACCCCCAAACACAGGGGTTAGAGGCACAGAGTCAGAAATCCATATATAACTTTTGACTCCCCAAGAACATATCTACTAATAGCCTGCTGTAGACCAGAAACCATACTAATAACATAAATAGTCAAGTAACACATATTTTGTAGATTATATGTATTATGTGTTATTTGTATAATAAGTCTTCTAGAAAAGAAAATGTTAGTAAGAAAATTATAAGCAAAGGAAATTTATTTGTCATATTCTCCTGTATTTATCGGAAAAATTCCACATATAAGTGTACTTGCACAGTTCAAACCTATGTTGTTCAAGGGTTAACTGCATTACTATTAGCAAGAAGAGAATGGAAAAGGGGGAAAGATATGATGTCAATATATCTGAGATGATGCCTGCCCTCTGGAAACTAACAAACGATGGAGAGATGATGCTTTATATTAGAGATTCATACTTGAACATGTATGCCACGTTGCACCATAAGAGATCTTGGCCCTTAAAGAAATGATGATGTGAATACTTTGTAAAATACTTTGAGATTAATTTAATTTTTAAATTTCTTATGGCATGTTTATTTAAAGTTAGCTGTCAATATCCTAGCTCTCTGAACATAGCAGATACTAGTAATAACTTTTGTTTTGAAGGACCTAATAGATTTAGAAATACTTGACTAGTTCTAGAGAGCATTAGGCTGAAGTGCTTTCCTGACTCTTAATTCTAAACGTAATTATAAAAGTTGTTAACTCAAAACTTCTAAACGAAATAGAAATTCAAGAACACAGCATTAGGGAAGTGTTTAAATGCATACATTTATAATCAGACCTATATTTACCTCTCTGTCCATTCATACTAGATTATGTTAAGTTATTTGACTAAGAAGACAAAATGTGACAGTTTTCTATTAAAATATTTTTCCATTTCAATGATTTGCTTTAATGTAATCTGTAGAACTTATAATTACATTATATTTTCAGTCTTTAATCTTGCCAGTCATTCTCGGAGTCACTTTGATGGTTTTCCTTCCTTCTTTTGTAAAATAGGGTGTTCCAGGGGTGAGGAGTTTTGCCCTATGACCCTTGTCCCTATAAAAGTGGTGTGTCTGTGAGTTCAGACACACAAATGTGGAAAAGTTCCCTTTCAGCTCCTAAACTCTTCTGATGGTCCAACATTTGCCTTATGATGTCAGTAACTGGCTATCTCCCATGAACTCAGATGACCCATGAGGGTGATGGACTCACATGTTCAGTAGGCAGTATGACCTCCTCTCCCCTCACGTGGGAATCATTTGACTCCTTCCCTGCCATGGATCTTTTCCCAGCTCTCCGTAGATTCTTGAAAGCCTCTCTCTTCACGACCATTTTCACCTCCCCTACCCTGTAGCAGTCTTACCTGCAGTATTCCCCACGTGAAGTCTGACTGTATTAATAATAAGGCTTCTACTTTGTATCAATATATATTTGTTTTGTATAGTTGATTGACCATCCTTTTTGTGTATATTGTTTATAGCAATTTATGTGTTTGATTATAAGTTTCCAAAAAGCAGTTCGTGGACCTTTCTTGGGACGCTTGACAGTACCTTGCATATAACATGTATATAACACCGTGAATAGATATTTCTCTATATAATTGCATGCACATACATGAGGAGTCCATATGAAATAAAGTTCTAGGTGTCTAAAACCCTTTTGCCATTTTTTAACCTGTTTATGGGAATCTTTCTGAAGTATATTTTATACTTTTCCCACTTTTGCATAGGGTATATTGAACATATAAGCTAACCTCTTGATTACTCAAGGTCATCAGCAACGTCAGTTATTGGTCAGTGTTGTAATATAATGCTGCCTCCAAAGGCTGTTGAGGTGTGTAAACCTATCTGATCCTACAGTAAATGGATCAGATACAGTAAGAGCCATCTTTTTAGGTTTCATATTGCGGTCTTTTTCCTTGCTATTATAGTTATCTACCCCTCACCTTTTTTTAAGCTGCTGTTAGTATATTTGACTCAAGGAGCCCCTTCTTGCTCATTTTCTGCTTGTCAATCATTGCTTCTCATCTGCTGTAGCCCAGAAAGCCTGATTATTCACTTGCTATTGTAAGTAAGAACAAGGCTCTGCACAGAGATCTGTTCTACAATATAAAGTACATGAGTGGTAAGAAGCTTGTTAGCTTCTTAAAGTTATAAACAGTATGAGAATGGAATAGAAAGAGATCCTGGAAATTATTCAATTTAGTCCTTTTAATTTACAGATGGGAGAGCTGCTGTTGTGACTTGACCACAGTCACACAACTGCTTTGTGTCCCGATCAGATTAGAACTCATGCTTAGCTTCCAATCTATATTCCACCATTATCGGAATTGCTGGTAGGCATTGTTATTTTGCAGGTATGTGTATATTTCAAAACATAATACCATTGACAGATGTGTATGTAATGTGTTTACATGTGCATCCACATGCTGATAGAGAGGCACTGACTATTTAGCATTGACACTGATATTATGCACTGTTTCTAATGACAGTGTCCACTGGGTGAGAGATCTAAATCTGGAGAGAGAGTAAAGAGGGAAAGAGTGCTGATTCCGAAGAAGAAATGGAGAAAAGAAAATCTAACCTAATTAGTCTTTCTCCAGACCCACAATTAAGGGAGCAGCTGTAGCTCTGGGCAGCTCTCAGCTGTACATATCACCATGCAAATACTGATTATAATGAAACATTCTTTTAGGATCTTTACTATATGCTTCCTCCAGGAAAATTTTCTCTACATTTTCTTTTGGTTCACGAATTCCCTGTTATGTCTGCTCTGCTTTTCAATATATCCATTGAGGTTTTTTTTTTTTTTTCTTCTGAGAGTATCTTCCATATATAGAAATTTGGTTTTTTCCTTTAAATGTCTCCTGACTTTTTAAAAAAATTTTTTAATCTTTATTTATTTTTGAGAGAGAGAGAGAGACAGACAGACAGACCGACAGAGTGTGAGCGGGGGCAGGGGGGTGGACAGAGAGAGGGAGACACAGAATCCAAAGCAGGCTCCAGACTGTGAGCTGTCAGCACAGAGCCCAACATGGGGCCCTAATGCACAAACCATGAGATCATGACCTGAGTCGAAGTTGGACGCTTAACCGACTGAGCCACCCAGGTGCCCAAATGTCTCCTGTCTTTTAAAAATACTGCCTTTTTTGTGTATTCAGTTTTTGAATTCTTTAGTAATTTTATGTATTTTTGAAAGGTTTTTTTTGCTTGGGAGAGAGAGAAAGAGAGCGCACATGTGCAGGAGAGGGAGCAGAGAATCCCAAGTAGGTTCTGTCAATGTAGAGCAGAGCCCAACACCGGGTTTGATCTTGCAAACTGAACTATGAGATCATGACCTAAGCTGAAACCAAGAGTCTCATAGTGTTCAGAGTACAGATCTTTCACCTCCTTGGTTACATTTATTCCTAGATATGTTATTCTTTTTGATGCAATTATAAATGGGATTGTTTTCTTATATTCTTTTCCTGGTATTTCATTCTAATAAAAACCAATTTCCGTATATTAATTTTGTATCCCTCAATGACATTTGTTAATTCTAATAGTTTTTTGTTGGAGTCTTTAAGGTCTTCTATATATAGTATCATGTCATCTACAAATAGTGGCAGTTTTTCTTCTTTCTTTTTTTTTTTTTAAGTTTATTTATTTTTTCTTTTTTTCTTTTTTTTTTTTTTTGAGAGAGAGAGAGAGAGAGAGAGAGAGAGAGAGAAAGAGAAAGAAAGAGAGAATATCTCAAGCAGGCTGAGTGCTATCAGCACGGAGCCCAACTTGGGGCTCGATCTCATGAACCATCAGATCATGACCTGAGCCAAAATCAAGAATCGGACATTTAATGGACTGAGCCACCCAGGTGCCCCAGTTTTTCTTCTTATCAGTTTGGATGTCTTTTTTTTCCCTTGTCCCATTGCTATGACTAGGACTTCCAGTAATGTGTATTGATTATGATGTTAGCTGTGGGTTTGTCCTATATAGTCTTTATTATGTTGAGGTACATTGCCTGTATACCCATTTGTTGTGAGAGTTTATCATAAATGGTGTTGAATTTTGTCAAATACTTTTTCTACATTTGTTGAAATGATCATATTGTTTTTATCCTTCATTTTGTTAATGTGGTATATCACGTTAATTGTTTTTTGCAGACATTGAACCATCCTTGCATCCTTGGAATAAATCCCATTTGATTGTGGTATGACCCATTAAATGTGTCATTGAATTTGGTTTGCTAACATTTTGTTGAGAATTTTTGAATCTATGTTCATGAAAGATATTGCCCTTTAATTTTCTTTCTTTCCTCTTTTTTTTTTTGTAGTATCTTTGGTTTGGTACTGAACTAATGCTGGACTCTCAGAATGAATTTGGAAGCATTCCTTCCTCTTCAGTTTTTTTGGAATAGTTTGAAAAGGATAGGTGTTAACTCTTCTTTAAATGTTTGGTAGAATTTACCCACGAAGCTGTCTGGTTCTGGACTTTTGTTTCTTCGGGAGTTTTTGATTACTGATTCAATTTCATTATTAATAATTGGTCTGTTCAGATGTTCTATTTCTTCCTGATTCAGTCGTGGAAAGTTGTGTGTTTCTAGGAATTTATCCATTTCCTCCATGTTGTTCAGTTTGCAGGTGTATAATTGTAGTGGTCTGTCAAAATCTTTAGTATTTCTGTGATATAAGTTTCTCTTTCATTTCTGATTTTATTTGAGTCCTTTTTTTTTTCTGGGTAAGTCTCACCAAAGGTTTATTAATTTTGTTTTATCTATTTTTTCTGTTTTTGTTTTTATTAAGACACATTTTTTTTCATAAGTAATTTATTGTCAAGTTAACTAACATACAGAGTATGTAGTGTGCTCTTGGCTTCAGGAGTAGAGTCCCATGATTCATCACTTAAATGCAACACCCAGTGCTCATCCCAACAAGGCCTCCTCCTCAATGCCCATCACCCACTTACCCCTCCTCCCCCCCCCCCCCCCCCCACATCAACTCTAAGTTTGTTCTCTGTATTTAAGAGTCTCTTATGGTTTGGGTCCCTCTCAGTTTGTAACTTTTTTTTTCCTTCCCTTCCTCTATGGTCTTCTGTTAAGTTTCTCAAATTCCACATATGGGTGAGAACATATGATATCTTTCTCTGACTGACTTCACTTAGCATAATACCGTGCAGTTCCATCCACATTGTTGCAGATGGCAAGATTTCATTGTTCACATAGCTGTTCAAGGCTAGCTGTGGGTGTGGCTGAGTGGGAGCAGTTTTGGAGGAGTATTAGTCTCAAATGAGCTACCTGCCAGTTATGGCAGGGTGGGAGCTGCTTTGGGGATTTGCTGGTCCTGACAGAGTCTGCCCATTGGGTATGGCAGAGTAGGAGCCATTATGGAGCGACACCTGTCAAGGCTAGCAGGTTGGGTGTGGCAGGTCCATGGAGGAACACAGGGTCAGGGTGAACAGTGCTCGCAAGAACTGGCTCTGGCCAGCAGTGGGCCAGCTAGGTAGAATCAGGGCAAGAAGAATAGTGCTTGCCAGTGCTTCTGTTCCTGGAGAATATTCCTACAGATCCCTGCCTCTTTCACATGCCCTAAAACTCATCATACATCTACTTCACATATGGCCTGGGTACTTTTCCATCTTCTGCCTCTGTGCTCAGTCTCCAAGCAAGTTAGCTTATGCATAGGCCCTTTAAGAGAAGACACTTGGTTTCCTATATCTCTGGCTCCCTTGGAGGTAAGCCCCACTCATTTTCAAAACTCCTAGAGTTAAGCCCCACTGGTTTTCAAAGCTCAGCGTTATGGGGGGCTCATCTTCCCAGTATAGTGCCCCAGGGTAGGGGGTGTCTGATGTGAATCTTTTTTTGCATTTATTTATTTATTTAATTTTTAAATATTTACTTAGAGAATCCCAAGCATACTCCATGCTGTCAGCACAGAGCCTGACGTGGAGCTTGATTTCATGAACTGTGAGATCATGACCTGAGCTGAAATCCAGTCAGATGCATAACCAACTGAGCCGCCCAGGCGCCCCCGGTGTGGATCTGGAACCCCTCACTCCTCAAGGAGGATCTCCACACGTGTGATATTACTCCCGCTTGTGGATCCCACATCAGTGGTGAAGGATCCAATACACATCTCTCCCCCTCCTACCATTCTCGCTGTGGCTGTTTATAACTTTAGCTGTGGAAGAATGTTCTGCTGGTCTTCAGGTCTTTTTCAGAGAGGGCTGCTCTATGTAGCTGCAGTCTTGGAGTGCCTATGGGAGGAGATGAGTACAGGATCCTCCTACTCCACGGTCTTGATCATCCATTTACCCATTGCCTTTAAAAGTTATCATTTTCCAAAAAGAATTTATCCTTTATCCTTTATCATTATCCAAAAAAAATTATTGAATAATTGCCTTCACCTTTGTATGGAAATGATGGTGCCATCTCATTCCTCTTAAGAAACAGCAAAAAGTGGGGCACCTGAGTGGCTCAGTCAGTTAAGTAAGTGTCTGACTCTGGCTCAGGTCATGATCTCACGGTTCGCGAGTTTGAGCCCCGCATTGGTCTCTGGGCTGACAGCTCAGAGCCTGAGGCCTGTTTCAGATTCTGTGTCTCCCTCTCTCTCTCTCTGCCCCTTCTCTGCTCACACACTCTCTCTCAAAAATAAATAAAACATTAAAAAAAATTTTTTTAGTAAATAAAAAAAGAGACAACAAAAAGCAATATGATAGAATTGAAAGGTTCAGCCAGCTATGGTGGGAGACCCATGAGGAAACTGAGGTTTTGTCTTGCCCTCCACCCCAACCTTGGGGAACCTGAGGAAAGTCACCTGGCCTTTTCCCCAGGTGACTCTCCTAGGCCTGCAAAGCATCTCTCTAACCCAGCCGTGTTTCTCTGCTGCTGTCTGCTTTTTTCCTGATAAGGGAACATCTCTAGGCAGCATACTCGGTCTTCCCAGAGATTCATTCCTGAGGATGAAACCTTCAGTATTGTATTTGGAAAGGGATTTTCTCCCATTTCCACATTCCTTATGCTGGTTTGTTTTCCCCTCAAAATATGTGCTTGGATGAGAGATTGCACACAGTAACAACGAACCCTTGTCAGAAAAGATGGTGCTATACTTAGAACACATAACTGTTTGTAATGAATTTGGTACACTACTGCACCAAAAAGTCTGTCATACTAGAAAGTGAGGCGGGGATATGTAGAAAATAAAATATAAACACATTACCAAAGATACCCAGGAGTATGAAAGCTTAGGGGTCTTTTGTTGATATAAATATATAGTAGTTAAAAAAATTACCTAACAGTGTTCTGTGACGCTATTTTTGTCTCTGACATTCAGGCAGCTCATACAGGCTTTGTACTGGTGATTTATACTAGCAGCCTGTAATAAAAATGCAGCCTGAAATCATGCAGCTGGGTACCATTCATTTTTCCTCCATGGACAGTACCAGAACTTAAAAAATTGCAGCAGACATGTAAAAGCTCTTCCCTCACAGGAAATGTATGCCCAGCGATGGCAGCTGGCCCTCCTGGGTTTCTTCTGCTTTATGGAGTCATTGGTGATGCTGTACAGGTTTCTAGATTGGTTTTATGAGTATGAGAAAAGAATTTCCAGGAAGATATTATATAGTTTTAGGGGGTCACTAAAAATAAGACCCCCTTCTCCTTTTGAATCAGAACCAGTGGAGAAATCAACACAGAAGTCAGATAGAGATGAGCATATCAGCTTTATTACAAATAATGACTTGACTGAAAAATGCAACCTGATATATAGCCAAATAACTTCTAACACTTTCTGCTTAAGTTGAACTGGCTCCCCAAAACTGTAGGCCTTTCACTTGTTGGGGAAGAGTCTGCTTCTACAGAAGACTTTTCAAGTGTCCACAGTGTACCAGAATATATCATCTCTGTAGGCATGCTGATCGGAAAGAGCTCATATAGCTTTGATGATTTATGCTAGAGGCCTGTAAAAAAATGTTCAGCCAGAGGGGCCAACTCCCATGTGCTTGCTTCCTTTTCCCAAAGTCACTATAGTCAAGTCACTCCTCTTTTGGGAGAACAAAGTATGGAGTAGAGAGCAAAATCTAGCTATGGTAACATAGGAACAGGAGAATGGAGAATGCCCACTCTGTCTTCAAAAGCATGGGACAGTTTTATTGTGTCTGGCAGTAGATGGGAACTACTCTTTTTGGATAGGTTCTATGGAATTCTTTCTCCATACCACAAGTATATATACACTTGTCATCTGAGGCCATTGGGAGGGGTCTTTCTTACCTGGTCATTTCTGTGTGTATTTTCAGCTTTATATTAATATGGTGAGGGGGTAAGGTGGGGAATGGTTGACTATTCTGTACACTGCAGCATCTTGGGGAATTTTTTTCCTTAGCTCTTTTTAAAATCTTGGCAAAGTTTGGAAGTCATTTTGCCATTGGCATCTCAGATGACAAAGTCAGCTTGGTGATGTTGGCATAGTTGGTGTAGTCAGGCTGGGCTTCTCTGAAGAGCATTCTGTTCCTTGTGGCAGAGTGTTCTTGCCAGTGAGCCTTCATGTTTTCCAGCCTTCCACCACTGGTTGCATCGTTATAACAGGCCTAGAGCTGGGACAGGAAGAGGAAGTGGGAATATCAAAAAGCATTTGCATTCCCAGGAATCTTAAAGTATTCTGTTCCAAATTCTGATGCATGAATCTTCTTTCACAAGTGTAAAAGCAAGAAGCATGATCAATCAAGGGTCTTTGTCATGCTCTGCAGCTTTCTTAGGAGATGCAGGCAGGAAATAATATGTGATTGTCAATAGTGTCCTGAATTCTCAGTGATGTTTGCCAACTCATAGGCCACCCCAGTGAGCAAGGTCAGAGGCTCCAACCTCAGCCGACAGAAGAAGAAGCTGAGGGCTTTGCTGACTTGCCTTAGGGAGTCAGGGAGGTCAGGAGCCCAGTTAAAAATAGAAGTGAGAGTTGCCTGGTCCCCATTCTGCAGTATTTCTATTCTGCAGTATTTGCTAATTGTTCATTTCCAACACATAACAGGGATTTTTTTCCTTTATAGCTGGTTGTAAACTTTTAAGATGCCTGTCCTCACTCATAACCTGTGTTTTCTTATCATAGCTGGCTAGCTATCTTAGTTGCCTTCTTTTTCTCTTCCATTTTTACATCTATGAACATAGAGAAGTTAATGTATGTGAAAGCACTTCATGAACCCTCAAGGGGCATGTAAATGTTTTTGGTATTATTATGATACCCATATTCTTAACTTTGTGTCATTAAATTATAAATACTTGCATTTCATAGTGGCCAGTAGGTTTGGGCAAGGAATGGAGGTGGTTAAATATTTGTGTAATGCTCACTGAAATAGCTTAAGGTTGCACATGTCACAACAGCATGAATTTATTTAAGATGAGGTTCTTGACCATGGATGTCTTTCAAGAAGCACACATTGAGAAATTTCATGTACATTTACATAGTGAAGCAACAGAATGGAAGTATCAACAGAAAATAAGATACCCACACAGCTTTGGGGGAAGCTGGAAGTATTTTCAACCAGAAAATATATAGTTGGGGAAAATAATTTACCTACCATGTAAAAAACAATAAACAAATTGTCTTTCCATATTCTTCATTGCGAACATGTTGCCTATATGCAGGATTTATATACTTACATGTAGATGGTAGAGAATTCCCTGTCAACAGATTTTTCACGTTCCTGGAGGGTTGCACCATACTTCATCACCTCTGTAGGGCCTTAGTATGTCCCACTTAATGTTGGCATAGGAAAGTTTTAGATAGATACAGTATCTAGAATGTTTTCCTTTCCACAGCTAATTTTCAGCAGCAGTGAATATAAGCCCCTGATACACATGTGCAGTTTATGAGTTAGCATCAGTTTAAATAGCTCCTGTCTCCTCCAGGCTCTCTCTCCCTCTTATGGCTTGTAATATCTCACCATCCTCTCAGGTAGAATTATCTACTCCTTTCTCCTGCCCCCACACTTTTTATTTTGAAGAAATTCAAACTTATGAAAAAGTTGAAAAAATAGTACAGTACACATCCATCCTGCACCTAGATTGTTTTTCCCTCTGGATGAGTCATTTGAGAGTAGGTTGCAGACATCATGGCACTTTATCCCTAAATACCTTAGCATCTCTCTCCCAAGGAGCAAAAACCTCCTCTTCTCTGCTCACTGAGAACTGATCACAACTAACAGCTATACAACGCTGTTCTCTAAAACACCGTTCATACTCAGGTTTCCACAGTTGCCTCAGCATTATCCTTTATTTTCTTCTCCCCAGGCCAGGATCCATTCAAAGATCACATACTGCAGGGGCGCCTGGGTGGCTTGGTTGGTTAAGCGTCTGACTTCAGCTCAGGTCATGATCTCACGGTCCGTGAGTTCGAGCCCCGCGTCGGGCTCTGTGCTGACAGCTCAGAGCCCGGAGCCTGTTTCAGATTCTGTGTCTCCCTCTCTCTCTGCCCCTCCCCTGTTCATTCTCTGTCTCTCTCTGTCTCAAAAATAAATAAATGTTAAAAAAAAAATTTCAAAGATCACATACTGCAACTAGTTGTCTTGTCTCTTTGGTATCATTTCCTTCCTTTTTCTTTCTCCTTTCCCTTCCCTTCTTTTAAAAGTCCAGGCCAAGTTCTTTTGTAATCTATTCTTAAAGCAAACATGATTAAGGAAATGGGGTGTTTTGCCCTATGAAGGCTTGGCTTTTTGCTTTTTCTTTTACTTGTTAACTTCCATGATTTCATGGCTTGCCATGAAGCCTCTAAGGAGATGTATTCCTGTTGGGTGCATAAAATTAAAGATAGTTTTTTCTTCCTAAAAATGTACATCCTGATAGACTCCTCCAAAGGCTCGCTCCTCAGGACACTCATCAGGGACTGATGAACGCAGCAGGTACATGTGCCTGTAGGAGTTTGCTTTTGGTATTCACAGGCCTTCTTCCACCAAATTCCCTATCCATCCCAGTAGTGAATACCCAGCTAGCATTTTTTTTTTCCTCTTCAAATTTTTATTTAAATTCTAGTTAGGTAACATACAGTGCAATATTGCTTTCAGGAGTAGAACTCTGGGGTTCATCACTTACATACAGCACCCAGTGCTCACCACAAGTGGCCTCCTTAGTACCCATCACCAGCTAGCCCATCCCCCACCCACGTCCCTCCGCCAACCCTCAGTTTGTTCTCTATCATTAAGAGTCTCTTATGGTTTGTTTCCTTCTCTCTTTTTTCCCCCTCCCATATGTTCATCTGCTTTGTTTGCGAAATCTTACGGTATTTGTCTTTCACTGACTGATTTATTTCACATAGCATAATACACTCTAGCTCCATCCATGTCACTGCAAATAACAAGGTTTCATTCTTTTTGATGGCTGAGTAAAATTCCATTGTGTATGTATACACATACCTATATATACCACTCCTTTATACACACATACACACACACACACACACACACACACACACCCCATATCTCCTTTATCCATTCATCAGTTGATGAATATTTGAATATTTGGGCTCTTTGTTTTCATAGTTAGGCTATTGTTAATAATGCTGCCATAAACATTGGGGTGCATGTACCCTGTATTTTTGTATCCTTTGGTAAATACCTAGTAGTGCCATTGCTGAATCATAGGGTACTTCTATTTTTAACTTTTTGAGGAACCTCCATACTGTTTTCCAGAGTGGCTGCGCCAGTTTGCATTCCCACCAACAATGCAGAGGGTTCTCCTTTTTCCACATCCTCACCAACACTGTTTCTTATGTTGTTAATTTTAGCCATTTGACAGGTGTGAGGTGATGTCTCATTGTGGTTTTGATTTGTATTTCCCTGATGATGAGTACTGTTGATCATCTTTTCATGTGTCTGTTAGCTGTCTGGATGTCTTCTTTGGAAAAATGTCTAGTCATGTCTTCTGCCCATTAATTGGATTGTTTTTTGGGTGTTGAGTTTGCTAAGTTCTTTATAGATTTTGGATACTAACGCTTTATCTGATATGTCATTTGCAAATATCTTCTTCCATTCTGTAGTCTGCCTTTTAGTTTTGTTGATTGTTTCCTTTGCTGTACAGAAGCTTTTTATCTTGATGAGGTCCCAATTGTTCATATTTGCTTTTGTTTTCCTTGCCACCAGAGACATGTCTAGTAAGAAGTTGCTACAGCTGAAGTTAAAGCGGTTTGCCACCTGTATTCTCCTCTAGGATTTTGATGGTTTCCTGTCTCACATTTAGGTGTTTCATCCATTTTGAGTTTATTTTTGTGTAAGAAAGTGGTCCAGGTTAATTCTTCTGCATGTCGCTGTCCGGTTTTCCCAACACCATTTGTTGAAGAGACTGTCTTTTTTCATTGGATATTCCTTCTTGCTTTGTTGAAGATTAGTTGACCATACAGTTGTGGGTCCATGTCTGGGTTTTCTATTCTGTTCCATTGATCTGTGTGTCTGTTTTTGTACCAGTACCATACTGTCTTGATGAATACAGCTTGAAGTCTGGAATCCTGATGCCTCCAGCTTTGCTTTTCTTTTCCAGGGTTGCTTTGGTTATTTGGGGTCTTTTGTGGTTCCATACAAATTTTAGAATTAGCTTTGTGAAAAATGCTGGTAGTATTTTGATAGGAATTGCGTTAAATGTGTAAATTTCTTTGGGTAGTATAGACATTTTAACAATGTTTGTTCTTCCAATCCATGAGCATGGAATGTTTTTCCATTTCTTTGTGCCCTGTTCAGTTTCTTTCATAAGTGTTCAATAGTATTCAGCCCATAGATCTTTCATTCAGCATACAGACTGTTGGTTAGGTTTATTCCTAGGTATCTTACAGGTTTTGGTACAGCTGCAAATGGGATCAATTCCTTGATTTCTTTTTTCTGCTGCTTCATTATTGGTATATAGAAATGCAGCAGATTTCTGTACATTGATTTTATATCCTACGACTACTGAATTCATGTATTAGTTCTAAAAGTTTTTTGGTGGAGTCTTTCAGGTTTCCTCAGAGTATCTTGTCTGCAAATAGTGACAGTCTGAGTTCTTCCTTGCTGATTTGTATGCCTTTTATTTCTTTTTGTTGTCTGATTGCTGAGTCTAATACTTCCAGTACTATGTTAGATAGTAATTAGTGAGAGTGGACATCTGTCTTGTTCATGACTGTAGAGGAAAAGTTCTGTTTTTCTGCTTTGAGGGTGATATTAGGTGTGGGTCTTTCATATATGGCCTTTATGATGTTGAGGTATGTTCCATCTATCCCTACTTTGTTGACGGTTTTTATCAAGAATGAAGGCTGAAATGCCTTTCTAGAGTTTAGTTGGTTCAGGCCAGTTGTTTCATTTCTCAGCAAGTCAGATCTTTCACCATAATACTATTCTTCTATACAAAGATGAAAGTAGATCTCATTCTGAATCATTAGAGCTTTTGACTCATGAAATTTCTTACCACTATCACTGATTACTCTCGAGATTTCAGTGATATGAAACAGTTTGTCATGCCACTAAATTTCTCCAGGTAGATAATCTTGTGAGTAAATTTTAGGATAGATTAGAAAAGACTCAGCAGTTTTGGTATGGGGTCAATCTAAAATGAATGGGTTTGTGTGTTTTAGCCTTTTTGACATTAATATATTTATTCTTAAAAGTTATAAACAAGAGAAAGACAAATTTCAGAGTTAGCGGGGGGGGGGGGGGGGGGGAGGGATCTTTCTCCAGTAAAGATTGTGGCCCCATCCCAAAGTTTTATTGAAAAAGAACAGTGATTTTTTTTCTTAAACATTATTCCTGTATCTACTTCATGCCTTCTTCATACATCTCTTCTCCCCAGCCTGTCTGCATTTCAAACATATTTACTCTCTCAGAAGACAGGAAGCCACAAATGTGTGGTGGACATCAATGAGATGATGGTAAAAATTGGCTCATTTAACTAATTTACAACTATTCAACTTGTTAGAAGGTAGCTCCTTTCATTTGAGAATGGGAGTTTTTTCCAGCCACAGGCATGCATGCAGTGTTATCCGGGAAAATTTTGGGTCACCATAAAACAGAGACAATGAAGTAATACAAGTTTCCTGAGGCATTAAGAAATATGGTCTCTGTTGCACTGGAGATAACACACTAATTATCACAAAAGGTGTTGGTTATCATTTAAGGGGGAAATAGCATGTTGACATAATACATAATTTCAGCATCTGTTGTGCCTTACTTTTGATTGTAAATCTAGAGTAATGGATCTATGGAGCTGTTTAGACCTTTTCTCATTAGAGTCTTTTGCCTCCTAGGAAAGCTTGCATATGAAAGATTCAAATGAGATGGGCATTCTGCCTTTAATAACACTTGAGTTCTGAAATCAGTATTTTCTAAATGTCTACCATGTGTTGAGTGATTTTGTTTAATTCACAGAACAACCCTGCAAAATTACTATTCTCTAACAGATAAGGAAACTGAGGCTGAGAGAGGTTAGGTAATTTGTGTAAGGTCACACAGCTAGTAACAGTAGAGATTAGATTCAGATCTTTCTGACTCCATTTTGTCCCAGTTTGTCAATTAGTAAAAGTCTTCTCATAGATCAGTTTGACTGCAATGAATAATGCCAAATTAATAACTGTTGGAAATGTTGTGGGAAAGAGACCAGTTTAATGTATATACCCAATCTTGCTTTTTACTGGCTGTCAGTCCCTCTTAAGCCTTCCTGTCTGATTTGGCTAAGTGGCCAAGCTTGAGACTCCACAAATGAACATATAGTAGCTAGGCCATTGGCCTCCAACCCCAAAGGGAAGTCCAAGCAAACCAGGCTGTGCCCTGTGAGAAGTTTTAACTAGGTTAGAGATGGGTCTAGAGTTGCCAAGGTTTTTTCTTCTTTTTCGTACGATCCACAGGTAAATGTCAGGTCTTAGATGCCAGTGGTCTGTGGAAAAGCAAGAGAGATTGCTCCAGCTCTAAAGACCAAGCTGGTCTAGGCTAGCCATAGCTGGTGGTGACTGTGGGCACCAGGTCCCCCTTGCCAGGTGGGCAGAGGCTAGAGGAGGATGGAATCCCACCTGAGGAGATTGGGCCTTCTGTCACTTTGGACCAACACAACATCCTTGCCTTTGATCTTGACCAGACGTCGGGAGTGGAATTGGTGCAAGAGGATAAAGAGGAACCTTGGAACTGAAGAACAGTCAAAACTGCCAAACCACACCCTTCTTTGGAACAAGAATTGTTTCCTGTGAAGTGCATATTTGATATTTTTTCCCTTTTGTGAAAGAGGGATTTAAACAAAAGAAAATATAGCATTCTCTTTCTCCTTTTCCCTAGGCAGTGTCCATGTTTAGGCATAAATAATATATATTTATGTGGGTATATCCTTATAAACATTAATATCTGCATAAAGCTAGTAACTTCTGATGGTAAAATTTCACTTTAAAAAAATTAACTAACTGACCAGTTTTCACAAGCTTAATTTTCATAGCTCTCGTGAGTGTTTGTATTTGTTTTGGGTGATGATAAAAGAGCTCCGTGGTGAGAAGGGATGTGGGGATGCAGAAATGGGGGAACAGTTTTCTCTACCATAAGGAAAATTTATCTGTGTAGTAATTTTTTTCTTTGAATATGAATTAGAGGGAATTCATGTTTTGAAATAAATTTATGGTGAGCAGTAAGATAAAGGCCCATTTTACTGCCTTATTTTTACTTAATAAATCTTAATTACTTTCTATCCATAAATTAAAGCATTTACCATGCTGTATCTTAATCATCAGATTTGTCATATATAGCATTAATTTCACAGAATAATTGCCATTTGGGCTTTTTGTAAAACATCACCTTATAGTCTTCACTCCAAAAGGAGTGCTAACTAGAATTTCAGCGAGTACACGAGTCTTGTCATGTTACCTTCGTTTTTAAAGGAGGCACTGATACCAGTTGGACTAACTTTGGGGATCACCAGTTAAGGATGAAGTAGGAAGGGGAGAGAAATGGTATGAATTACAGACTGTTATGAAAGGCAGTTTTATTTCTTTGAAGTGCATCACAAAATATTTCCTGGTATAGGTCCCAGGGACTGACTTCACTGAATAGACTTATTTATAATTACTAGAATTCCAGGAAATCCTAGTGAATATTATATTGACTTAAGTGCGTTATATAATCTTCTTCATTCAGCTTATTTGCTTAGCAAATCCTTTCCTAATAGTTAGTGTATAGACTTAGAGTTTGTTCCAGCCCAAGTTATCACAGATGTTCCTTAGAAATTAGTAGCATTTCATGATTTTTTTTGGCTCCCAGTCTGTGAAAAAGGAGTCCACGAAATTTTCAGTTTTATGTTAATTGGATAGACGTGAGAGTGGCATCAAATATTAGCTATTATCAAAAGTTACAGAAGTGAATATAAAAATGTATGTATTTGCTGTGCAGTTGTGGCCCATGTATCCCCATATCACACCTCACTGTTCTTCTGCTCTGCTGAGTATCACTGGGGAACTGCCCACACACACTTCTGTTTCTGGTGCCTCCGCTCAGCTGGTAAAAGACCGGAAGTGGGAGGAAAGGAGCCACAGGGTATTTCTCCTTCCCTAGCCTCCTCTGGCAACACCTCTGGTAGTGGCTGGGTCTCATCCCTGGCTCCACCTCTCAGGAGACAGGTCCGCTGTGTTTCTGGGGTCCTCTGGGTGCCCTATGCCCCAGATCCAGTGATGCTGCTTCTCCCCACCCCCCTCCCTCCATCAAGGGGTAGAAATGGCTTCCTGCTGTTGAGAGTCTCCTAAATTGCATTACTATTACTGCGCCCTCTGTGATGTCCCAGCTCTTTGTCATCTGTGTAATAAAGTGTCTTTTTTCAGGTGGTTCTGTTTTACATACTAAGGGTGGTTTCTATCTCTTGACACATATATTTTATAGAACAATTTTGCTTTTATTTCATTGCTGATAGTCTTTTGGATGTTGATAAAGGGAATGTTAAATTATTCATTACCTCGGTTAATGTTTAATCAGCTTGGTATTGCATTTAGGTGGGGGGGCAGAGCAAAGAGGAATAAGATAAAACGGTTTGACTACCCTCAGGGAGCTCAGTCTGCTTGGAAGCTGGTGCTTTACCAGAGTGCATGGGTGCTGGAGAAGGAGTACCTAGACTGCAGTGGGGGCAGGATGTCCAAGGCTTGCCAGGTGCTGAGATCTTGTTCAAGTGGATGAGAATACAGGGCATTACCAGCAGAAGCAGCAGTCTGCACAAAGGGTGTCAAATGCATGTTTGCATGAGGGTCTATGGGATTAGGGACAGTGGAAGAAGAGGAAGCTAGAGAGGTAGGTGTTAAATCACGAAGGACATAGGAGACTCCCCCTAAGACTTGCACTTTATCTTTACAGTGATGAGAAGTGGTGAAGAAGGTTTTTAAGCAGGGGCATTGCATGGACAGATTTCCTCTTTAGAAAGATTGCTTTTGAATGGGTGTGGAGGAGATGTTGAGGGCTGGAATGGAGGGAGACAAACTTGGCCAAGGTGGTTTGTGCAGAAATCTCAGTTGGAGGGGATGATGCTTGAATAGAGGCCTGAATTAAACCAGAGGATTTGAGAGGAAGGCGGGGTGGTGGGGAGGGGTGAGTCAGGATATACTGAGAAGGTGGAATATGTGCAGCTTGGTGAATTGGGGCGGTTGGGGGGGAAGATGTGTTGGTAGTTGTTATTAAATGATGGTCCATTTTACTCAGAGATTAGGAAATGCTTGCTTAAAACTAGAAGACTGTTTCTCAAATTGGGGTCACAATGTGTCCTTGGAGGTCTGATGCATGTTTCTTCTACCTCTGCCTCTCTTATTTTCTGATTAAATAAAAGAGCCTCTCCACTTATTTTACAAATCATTTCGTGGGTACTTGTGTCTAAGGGTTTCAGAAACCTAGAAATAGAACATCCCCTGCTAAAGGTCCACTCATCACCAAATCTTCCACATGCCAGAGACTGTGTATTGTTTTACAAATTGAAAAGAACACAGTGCTTGCTCTCTAGGAGTTCAACCTCTGAAAACAAACCTAGAGAGAAAAAAACTGCTAAGAGAAAGATGTTAGAAACGATACCTGCCTGAACTTATCTACAGCGGAGTTTGGTTTGAGTTGCTGCTCCAGAGTTACAGCCAGGTATTTGCAGTTTACATAGCTATCGGTACGCTTTATTCTTTTTTTTTTTTTTTTTAATTTTTTTTTAACGTTTATTTATTTTTGAGACAGAGAGAGACAGAGCGTGAACAGGGGAGGGGCAGAGAGAGAGGGAGACACAGAATCGGAAACAGGCTCCAGGCTCTGAGCTGTCAGCACAGAGCCCGACGCGGGGCTCGAACTCACGGACCGTGAGATCGTGACCTGAGCCGAAGTCAGACGCTTAACCGACCGAGCCACCCAGGTGCCCCGGTACGCTTTATTCTTTGAAGATTCAAGGTAGAGTGTCGTAATTGAGAGCCGGAGTTCCAGGGGGTCTGACTTCCTGGCTCTGCCACTTATCATATGTGTCACCTTGGCCAAATTACTTTATCTCTAGAACCCCCTTCATTACCTGTAAGATGCCCTATGATTACTGAAAGGGTTAAATGGCTAACGTATGTGTTGTGCATGGCACACCTCCTGACACAATGCAGTGTGCAATAAATACTCGCCGATGATCATTCCCGAAGCCAGAGCGAAGCCTCTTCTAAGACTCAGTTGAGACCGGTGTGCTGTGTGAGTTCCAAGGTTTGTTACTTTCCTTCTGCATTAAAGCTGTTGGGGCTAAACCTGAGATCCTTTGTAGTCACTTTATGTTAATTGTAAAGAAAATCCTGGGACATGCTTTCTTCGGGAGAAGTTAACTCTTTGGATTTTCAAGTTACCTCTTTGATCCCATTATACATGATTGGTTTTTGCTTCAGGAAACTTCTAGAAACCAGTGTGAAGGCCTGGAGATTGAGACATCACTGCCTCTCTGAAACCTTGCCTTGATATGCATCACCTCCATCCTCATTGGAGTTCAACACACATTAATTGAGCACCGCTATTTTTCAATTCCTTATTAGGCTCCAGGGATGCAAGGATGAACTGATAATTCCCATCCTCGTGAAAATTAGTCTAATGGAAATATATGTAAATAAGTTCAGTCCACTGTATTACTAGCACAAATGGAAGTGTGTAGACGATCAAGAGGGGTACAAAGGGAAGATTAGTAAGGAGAGTTTCGCAGGTTTGGTGACATCTCAGTAGATTTTGAATGGAATGAGAAAAGGGAGAGTCCACAGGTCAGTGTGGCTTGTATAGGTGATGGACCATATGGGGTGGTGGGGAGCAGAATGTGACGGGAGATGAAATTGAAGATGGGGGGTGGGAACTGGATCTTATAAAAGCTTAGCCTGTGGGCGTTGGGAGCTATTGAGTGATTTTAAGCAATGGAATGCTGTAGGATTTACATTTTTTTTTTTTTAATTTTTTTTTTTCAACGTTTATTTATTTTTGGGACAGAGAGAGACAGAGCATGAATGGGGGAGGGGCAGAGAGAGAGGGAGACACAGAATCGGAAACAGGCTCCAGGCTCTGAGCCATCAGCCCAGAGCCCGACGCGGGGCTCGAACTCACGGACGGCGAGATCGTGACCTGGCTGAAGTCGGACGCTTAACCAACTGCGCCACCCAGGCGCCCCAGGATTTACATTTTTAGCAAGATCTTCCCAGTATAGCAGGTGAACTTGAGAAGGATGTTGGAGATGCTGGCACGTTCATGTCCCCACTACAGATTCATTGAGGCCAGTGACAGAGTCCTATTTACCTTTGTATCTCTAAAATCTAGTACTTTATAGACACTTCAGAAGTTCCTCAGAATAAAGACAGCCCAAGTTGAATTTTCCAATTCTGCATCCCATTCTCGCAACATGCTGACCTGGACCTCCATCTGTCATAAGCAGCTTGACTAAGATCATAATAAATTCTTTTTTCTTGGCATTCTTTTAACTGGCACTCTCTGTTTACTAGCCCCTCTGTGCAGCTATAGTGTGGAGATGATTGATGCTTATAATTCTGACCCTGAAGTACTTCAAGTCTTCTAAATCATCAAAAAAAGATTAAAGTATATTCAATATTGCTGTAATGTTTATGTGTTTTCCTGCATTCTTATTCTTTGGAAATTGATGGTTTCTCAAATGCCTGCATCCTCTAGTGCACACAGGCACAGTGGGAGTCTGTGATCACCCACAACCCCTCACTCCCTCGCAGGGCCAGGTACAGGGAGTTTGTTAGCAGTGCACATGCAGAAATGAGCAAGCAAAACAAAGCTGGGTTCTCTTCATGTCTAGAAGGAGGAAGCAGGTTGGCCCCCCGAGGGGCAGACCGGACAGAGATGAGAGAGAAAACAGTGGGAATAATAAAGCAAGAACTGGTGCAGATTAGCAAGACAGGCAGTTTACAGCAAGCCCCCACTACGGTAGAGCCCAGGAAGAGCAGGGCTCCAGGCTGGGACACGAGCTTCACATTCTTGTGTGCCTTGACCCAAATGATCAGGCTAGGATTTGGCAGTGTTCTCTGCCAGCTATATTCGTATTGCAGTAACAACTGTTCAGTAAAATACCAAACATTAACAAGTGAAAACATCAATAATTAGAGAGCATCCTGTTCCCCGCCCCCCCATACACACACACACACACACACACACATCTCTTCATGAAAACCATTATTACTGCAGAGCTAACAATATTACTTGCCCCAGAATGAAGAAATCCAAATAGAAGTCCATTTTGTAACCTGGTTTCTGAAGAAAATGCATATAATGATGTTACTAGGAGGGAGATTCACTGAGTTCTCTTTCAGGGGTGGTATATTACAGTGAGTAGAGACTCCTCTTACCTTTCTCTTGTACAGATTTGTCTTCAAAATCTGTGTTTGATCAAGTTCTGCCTGTGCTGGAGTGCCCCACTCATTATTCCAGCCTGGAGAGCCGGTCCCTAAACCACAGGGATTCTGTTTGTCACTCACTAGGCAAGGGCTTGTGTGGACCTTATAGCTGACTTTACCATTTGCCAACTCAGTGATTTGGGTGACTTAGGATCTCTGGGTCTTAGTTTTTTCTTTACTGAAATAAAATAATACAAATTCCTTCTTTACAGGGTTGCTGTGAAGCTGAAATAAAATGGTGGATGTGGAAAGCCCTATATAAATAAAAGTATACTAAATATACTAATGAACATCATAAATATTCTAATAAAGAGTAGAAGTATGTTTCATTAGCAAGTACAAAAATTTTTCATCTTCAAAAATTTTCCCGAAGCAGAGTGGGGAAATGAACTAACTAGATAGGGATTTCTTACTATGGAGTAGATGTTCTGTCTGTTACTTTATGCATCCTGCAAGGTAGGTATTAAACCCTTATTTCAGAGAGGAGGAAACTAAGTCTTCACACACTTATACGTAGCAGAAGTGGGGTTTGGACCTGCTTACTCCAGAACTTAATGCTTTCACCTTATCTCTGGTTGCCGGTCTTATTCCTTACCCCACATCCCCACCCCCCGAAGTTCTTTAAAAAGCTGTTCATGTCCTTTTGGGCTGGGAAGTTTGCTAGCCATTTCTTGGTCGTTCACTCCTGAAAGTGGGGTAGGGTGGGATCTAGAAGGAACCTGTGAGGTACGACAGCCCCTGGAAGGACCAGAGGCTCAGGAAGAGTCGGGGTGCAGGGCACACTCGGTCTGTACCTCTAGCGAGTCCGCCAGGCCTGGACCGAAACTGAGGAGGCAGGCATGCCCCATTTCCCAGCCCTTGAGGAAATGGCTGTGGCCGTTTTTCCAGAAGATTTTTCCTGGAGTTTCCAGAAGTTCGTTCTTCCTCTGGCGAAGTGCTTTCCAACCTCGCTGAGGTGGCTTGGTGAGCTGCTTCCTGGCTCCTCCTCTTAGGAATCAGTGCCTCTCCTGTATTCTGACCAATTCCTCGTTCTGTTTTAGGATTAAGTTTATTCCATGTAACCCTGCTGGGCTTTTCTGGGTCCCTCCCTGTTAACTTTGATGTGGCAGTTCCTGAAGTTCCCCGTGGAACCCACCACCGCATGCATTTTCTTTTTTATATCAAGTTTTCCCGGTTCCAGAGGATCAGAGCCTACTTGCGAACTGGAGCTGCCCACACAGAGAACCAGAGATAATGCCTGTTGAAGGGCCAGATTGAATATTCAGGGAGGATGTCAGTGTGTGGGAGAAGCATTTGTTCAGACTGGATCTGAGAGATGCTGTGCGTCGTGTCTCCATAGGTTCTCAACAGGAGATGCGTCGAAGCGGCGGTGATGACAGGCCTGGCACTGAACTGCCACATAAACAAGAAGTCCTTGTTTGACAGGAAGCACTACTTCTATGCAGACCTCCCTGTAAGTACGCTTGGCGGCCCGCCCTGTGTACGGCCTCGGAGCTGGGGGGCTTGACGCGAGGGAGGGGGGCCGCGCCTCTCATGTTTTCAGTCAGAGCTCTGTCCGTGTCAGCGGGAGGTTCTGCCTGGCCCTGATGAAGGCAGGTGCCCCCCGATGTTTACTAGATTGGATGCAGTTGTCCTGATTGCTGACTCCTTGCTTAGCCTCATGCTTCTGCCGGCTCCCTCGTAATTGAACGGGGAGTAGAAGCCAGCGTTCTCGGGCTCAGCCCAGCCGCGGTGTTTGGCGCTAATTGCCTGTTAGGTCAAATCTAACTCTGTGGCTGATGCAACAGTAAATGCATACTGTAGCTTTGCAGATGGAGTGATAGCTTCCCTCTTTGAAGTTGAAGTTACCAGTAATAGGACTGTCTCCTCCAGGGACATTTCTGTCATCTCACGAGGAGCACATAAGTGGACAATAGTAAGCGGAAACATGAACCAGAAGCCTCGACTAACGACAGTAATTGTCTGTGCAGTAAACCCAATATTAACCTGCTTTTTCCTTAAAATTATAGTTTCTTCTTTAGGAGAAGCCAGGGTGAAGTAGAGCCAGTTTTTCATAATGTTGAACTGAACCGAAACTGTAACGTTGAGTGGGTTTCCCAAAATAGTATTTCATTTGATCTGAGCCTCTGATTAGTAAGTATGCCCTTTCTTCAGATTTAGAAAAACGATAGCGAAGATATTGCTTCCCGTTATTCTCCTTGAACTGAAGATGAGGGTGAGCTGGTTGTTAGTGGGTGAGGGTGGAAGTGCGATTAAATACAAAATGCGACTGGAACCTTATTTCTCCAATTGCTTGCTTGCTGCTTTCCCCTCTGGCTGCCACCCGTTAGCAAATTCTATCGCTTGGTAGGATGAAGGGAATGAAACTGCATTTTTTTCCATCTTTTGAGAGTGCTAATCAGTTCGGTTAAGGTGGGAGACTTAGCATGCAACTAAAATGAGATGTTTTAATTATCCGTGGCTTTCTGTTCTTTCTGGCCCAGGTGGCTCAGATAACCAGAGTTAGTCTTGCCAAATTTTACATGGAACATACTTCTGTAAAACGTCTTTGTTGTTTATCTGAATAAACAGTTCATTCAAATCCAAATATGACTGAGCATCCTGTATTTTATTCAACAACCCTATTCAGAGTTTAATTTTTATACATTGCGACTGGCTATTGCAGCACAGAGTTGACCCAGTGCAGCGGTTCTCAAAGGGCGGTCCCTGTGCCACTAGGATCAGCATCTCCTGGGGACTTGGTAGAAATACAAATCTCGGGGCGCCTGGGTGGCGCAGTCGGTTAAGCGTCCGACTTCAGCCAGGTCACGATCTCGCGGTCCGTGAGTTCGAGCCCCGCGTCGGGCTCTGGGCTGATGGCTCAGAGCCTGGAGCCTGTTTCCGATTCTGTGTCTCCCTCTCTCTCTGCCCCTCCCCCGTTCATGCTCTGTCTGTCTCTGTCCCAAAAATAAATAAACGTTGAAAAAAAAAAAAATTTAAAAAAAAAAAAAAAAAAAGAAATACAAATCTCAGGTGCTGCCCCAGAGCTGCAGAATGAGAAACTCTTCGGGTGGGGCCAGTCTGTTTCGACCAGCCTGGCAGAGGACTCCTGATGCAGAGGAAGTGTGAAAAATGCCAGCCTGGTGGCTAAGAGCAGAGTGTGGAGCCAGACCATCCGGTGTTCAAATCCTGACATGGATACTTACTAGCCCTGTGGCTTAGGACAAGGCACTTAACTCCTTCCCTGCTTCGTATCTCCCTCATAGGGTTGTCGTGAGGATTAAATGGTGTGAAGAACTCAGAACAGTGTCTGGGACCCCATAAGCACTGCGGGGGCTTCAGCTGCTACTCTCTGTTCTCCAGTTCTCCATATCAACCTCCTGTCTCTTTAATGTGTGCTGATGCATGTGTGCATTTGGAAGTCCTTCCACCTCTACTTAGAAGGAGGTGAGGGAATCCTTGCAACATCCATCAGTATTTTAGTACTACATGTTTTCTTAGCCGAGTGTGAGTGTCACAGCATTTTCTAGCGAGGGAAATGGGAAGTTGGGTCATGGAGGGCAGCTGGCATGATTGGTTCCCTTAAAGAGCAGGAACAAAACAAGCGTAAAGGCACTAGCAACTGCTGTCTCCCACGCTGAGAGTAGATGGCAAAATGCTTAGCCAGCACTTCCTAATAAGGAGGGTCTGTCAAGAGCCCAGTAATCAGATGCAGGGTTTAGGCTAATGAGCTAAGTGGAAACAATAAATTCTTCTCTTAGAGGCCTCTGACAATGAGATTATTGTTATTCCCCAATTTGTAGGGAAGATGGGATTCGTGTTTATTGCATCATGATTGGGGGTTGGGGGAGGTTCAGGGAAGGTAAGGGAGGGGGGAAAGCCAGAAGAGGCCAGGTTAAATTACAGCTAAATTGCCTAAACTAATTTTCTTCTCCTTTTCCTTTTTTCTTCTGTTGTGTTTTTAAGTAAACCTCTAGTCTTAGTGACATAAAAAGAAATAGTGAACTGGACTCCCGCTCACATTTATGGCCTAATCACTGTGTAACTCATGTTGTGTGCAGGCAGGCTACCAAATTACTCAGCAGAGACTCCCGATTGCTGTGAATGGGAGCCTGGCATACAGTGTCTGTGTGGGGAAGAAATGGAGGCAGGTGATCACCAAGACCGTGAGGATCAAGCAGATCCAGCTGGAGCAAGACAGTGGCAAAAGCCTCCACGATGAGCTGCGGTCTCAGACACTCATCGATTTGAACAGGGCAGGTAGGCTTGGAGATTTTCTCTTGCCTTTCCTTCCAGCCAACCCTCTTCCCCCCTAGAGTTTTCCCAAATCAGTTGAGGAAATAGGCCCAAGAGTTTCACAGATCCAGATCAAATATCAGCATTGGTATTGGCACAACTGACTCGAGAACTCAGCCTGAACTGTGATTACCATTGGGCTTGCTAATAACCCACCAATAACTGTGATTATCGTCAGGCTTGCTAATAACCTATCCCTAAAATGTGATAAATGTAGCCACCTCGTCACCGACCCCGCAGCTCGATCTCTCAAGCAGACACTGAAAGAACCAAAGTTAAAAATCAAAATTTGAAGGGGAGGAGAAACCATTCAAAGGCTAGAACCCGTGTTGAGAGTCCATCAGTGATGCAGGGTTTTCCTGAGACTTCAGCCTGATTTATCTGGAGAGCTGCGGTCAGGCTGACCCTGCCTCTCTTTGGTAGGAGTTGGCCTTCTGGAAGTGGTGCTGGAGCCGGACATGTCCTGTGGAGAAGAGGCAGCAACAGCCGTCAGAGAGCTGCAGCTGATACTTCAAGCACTGGGGACCAGCCAGGCAAATATGGCAGGTAGAAGCCACAGAGGAGCTGTCGGTTGTGTCCCTCCTTCTTGATCTTCTTTTTCCGCTTCCCAGGTGTCTTCTCACTGGAGTGTTTTCTGCGTCAGCTGCATTGGGGTTGTTTACGTGTTTTGTCAGCCTTTAGACCTCTGGGGTTTTTTTCCTTAGAGTTTTCCTTGGATTCCTTAATGAGCCCCTAGTCAAAACTAAACACACCAACAGCAACGGCACCAAGGCACTGAGCCCAAGAATATGAGATTAGGAGTTGTTAAAAAAAAAAAAAAAAAATTCAGCTGAGTAAATTTGAAGATGAGACTGGCTTTATTTAAAGATTCATGAATCAGGCAGCGTCTCATCTAGCTAATAGGAGGTAGCTCCAAGGAGTTGTACAAAATGGAAGACTTTTATAGAGAGAAAGGAGTGATAAAGGAAGTTTTATAGCAGAGAGTGGATTGTTTCAGGTAAGGTCACCTTTCTTTGGGGGGCGGGGTCTGTCATGCAGATTACCTCTCTGGTGTTGATCAGGAACTTCCAGGTCAACTGGATAAAAGGCCACGGTCCTGGGAGAGGCTGAAACTGCACTTAAGTTTTGGTTTGCTATACTGGGGGTGAGCGACTTTTCTTTCTGTCTGTCTGTCTGTCTTTCTTTCTTTCTTTCTTTCTTTCTTTCACAAAGGACTAGATGCGACTAGATGCTTTCTTCTGGCTTCTTCTATCCAAATGTTGTTTTGCACCAAAATTAGGGTCAGTGAAATAGTGTGTTTGAACAGTTTTATCTTTCTCAGAAGACATTATATTTTCCAGAATAGCTCTTAGTTTGTGAGTCTGTGCAGGTAGCACTTAGTTGCTACTTGATGATTTTTATTTGTGTCTTTGATTTTGTGGAATTTTCATCCAACTACAGCTGAAGCCCAGTTACATCAAGTATAAGGCAAAGTTATGATTTCAAAATATTTGAACTTTGGGATAATATCAACTTCATTAGAAATGTAGTAGGAAATCAAACAAAAGAAACACCTGTGCCATTGGGACCAAGCAAAATGTATGTTTTAAGTGTTTGCAAATTGGATATAAAGATTACAAGTTTGGGGGGCACCTGGGTGGCTCAGTCAGTTAAGCGTCTGTCTCTTGATCTCAGCTCAGGTCATGATTGCAGGGTTGTGAGGTCCAGCCTAGCATCAGGCCCTGGGCTGGGCGTGGAACCTGCTTAAAATTCTCCCTCCACCTCTCCCCCTGCCCCTCCCCGCCTCACTCTCTGTCTGTCTGTCTCTCTCTCAGAAAAAATAAAGATTACAAATTTTGGTCAAACTCAATTTCTTAATGGTTCCTCTCATGGCCCCTTCCTAGCACTCCTTTTTTTTTTTTTTTTTTAACTTTATTTATTTATTTTGAAAGAGAGGGAGAGAGAGGATGCATGCAAGCTGGGGGAAGGCAGAGAGAAAAGGAGAGTGAATCCCAAGCAGACTTCGTGCTGTGCTGTCAGCATGGAGACTGATGTGGAGCTCAAACTCACACACTGTGAGATCATGACCTGAGCCGAAATCAAGAGTGGGATGCTGGATCAGCTGAACCACCCAGGTGCTCCTCCTGCCCTTAAGTCACCAAAAGCTAGCCTCGCCCATGATTGCCTTCTATATTCTGTTCCCAGGGGCTTTAAACAAAACTCTTGCCACTCAGCATTCCTTGAGTAGAGAAAGGCAGGAGTGGAGAAAAGATACAGATTCTGCATATACAGTTGTTAATTCATAGTTCAGTAGTGTATTAGAGTACTCCAGTGAGACAGAACCAATAGGATGTGTGTATATGTGCACGTGAATGTCATATGTATGTATGTTTATATATGAAGAGATTTATTCTAAGGAACTGGCTGATGTGATTATGGAGGCCAGCAGTCCCATGATCCGTAGTCAGCAGGCTGCAGGAGGGCTGGTAGTATAGTTCCAGACCAAGTCTGAAGGCCCGAGAACCAGGAGAGCCGGTGGTGGAAGTTCCAGTGTGAGGCTGAATCCGAAGGCTGGAGACCAGTACCCCAGCTCCACGACAGTCAGGCAGAGAGAGCAAGTTGCCCCCTCCTCTACCTTTTGTTCTCCTCAGGCCTCCAGCAGATTGAATGAGGCCTACCCACAATGGCAAAGGCAATCTGCTTTATTCAGTCTACCAATTCAAATGTTCTCTCCTCCAGAAGCAGCTCACAAACACACCCAGAATACTGTTTAACCAAATATCTGGGCACTTCGTGACTCTGTCAAGTTGACCCATAAAATTAACCATCAGAAAGTGGTCACAGTGGATGCCAGTAAATACCATTTGAGGATGATGATTCATCTCCTTGTTGGTTTATAATACTATTTACCAACCTTTTGATGTCCCACATTATATTTGTGTGTTACAAAAGGACTTCTGAAATTGTAACGCCACATTTGTCACAGAGAACATGTTACAAGCAACAAACTGTAACATTGGAGCCCCATACAAGTTGAATTTGAAGACAGAACTTGCCTATTTAGTATCTACTTTAAGCTAAACACTGGAAAAACACAGCTACATGAGTCTGCCTACAACTTGGCTTTATAGAAGCGAGGCTCTGTTGTAGGGTAAGAGAACTCTCCATTTCAGATTTATGGTTCACGCTGCTTTTTTACCCACAGAACATAAATGAAATATGGGCAGGTTGGATGGTTATCCATTTATGCACTAAGTGTTGATTCTCTATCACTTAAAAAAATTTTATTATTCCATTCTTCCTCAAAATAACTGTGATTCCTAGCAAACCTATGGAATAATAAACGGACCACCTGTTAGCTGAGAAATGGTCCCATCTGGGTCCTTGCCAAGAGATAAACCATAACGGCAAGAACTCATCAGTCGGTGACAGCTGAGAGGGTTCATTAAATCTCATTTGTTGTGACACTGTTTGTTGCTTTTAAATACAAATCCAGCAGCTTTGCCCCTAGCACAGCAGCAGAGCGGCTGCGGCTGTTCTGAGTGATATGGGGAGGGAAGGTCCGCATAGAGTCTGCAGGGGTCCAGCTTTTTGTGCTGTTAGTATTTTATCAGCCCCAACCCCTTTGATCCTTCTTCTGCCCCACCACCGTAGGACCACTATGCTGGCATTGGAGACTGCAGTCTGAGAACTGAGGACCACCCTAGAAGGGACCAGTGGACCCCCAGGGTGCTTTTGGAATGAAGCTTCAGTTGCTCTGGACTGTGATTCAGTGAGTTCCTGATAGTTTTGCTAATGAGCATGGGTCAGCTCAGCCTGGGTTCCTGAAGTCATTTCCTTCTCAGTGGACATTTGCCACTGTTGAGATCCTCAAAGCCATCTGTAGAGTTGAGTGTGCACTGAAGTAGACATTTGACATGGTTTTGGTGATAACGTCTGCCATTTTGAACGGCTAGCCTGTGCTCATCAGCTCACCAAGCATTTTTAAAAATTACCATCTCATTTAAACTTTACGGCATTCCTGAGAGATAGGTGCTGTCACGCCTGTTGTATAGGTGAAGAGGCTGAGGTTTAGAGAGGTCGTGTTATTTGCCCAAGGCTCACAAGAAGTGACTGAGCTGGGATTTGAGTCCAGGTGTGTCTGAGCCCAGGAGCCCTTCCTCTAAACCCCGCATCACACTGCTTCCTAGAGGCAGCCACAACGGTGTCACAGCCATAGATGACACCTTAGAGAGGCAGGATGGCAGAGCATGGGTGCTGAGGATGCTAAGGTCCCAGCCGTGGGTTGGGGCCCTGTCCTGCCTCTGGTGGCCGAAAGAACCTGGGCAAGGGGTTTTGATTTCTCTGAGCCTCACTTTGCACATTTATGAAGCGAGTCCCCAGATACTTGTGTATGGAAAGGGAAAGGTCATCACATAGGGCTGGGCAGCTGGGTGTGGTGTCACTGTGCACTGAGACATGGAAGACGGGGAGAAAATCTGGAATTCCATCTTGGGTATGTGAAGTTTGAGATGCCCAAAGGGTGTCTAAGCGGCTTCATCTAAAGCTGCATCGTAGGAAATGAATGTGATAAAGTGTATAAAACTTCTCACAAGCGCTGACAAGTAGCATGTGCTCGGTAAACGTTAGGTGCTTTTATTAATGATAGTAAGTACTGTTGCTTTTACAGAACCACCACTCACTTTGGGTACATAAGCTTTGCAAAATATGTTCAATAAAATTTGGTCAGTGTGTGTGTGTGTGTGTGTGTGTGTGTGTGTGTGTGTGTGTGTGTGTCAGAACTTGTTATTTAAGTCCTGGAGAGCATCCAGTGATCAGAATGAGATAGCTTAACAGACCTCTCTAAATCCTCAGGCCCCTGCTGTTTACAGAAACAGTTTTCTGTCCTGATGGTATATTTCTGATGTGTGAATGTGTTCTTAGAAAAAAAATATGTAACTGCACCATATCACTGTGCTCAGTGGTATCGTTTTTTAGTTTTGCTGTTACAAATCTCTGCTTCTGGAGGGCAGAAATCGAGCTTGATAACGCTCTCATGATGTGTGAATGAAGGCCCCTCACTCAGTGCTGCAGAATGCATTGAGGTAAACCTGACTGGTAAGGCTTTTGTGCACCGGAGGCAATTTAACTTAATTTGTTTAAAAGGTATTTTGTCTTCACTGGATAGAATGTCTTTTGTTAATGCTTGATACTATATTTGAATCCAGGCTAGTGGACTCTCTTTCAACACTGCAGGATACTAAATGATTCCTCTCAGACATTTATGTAGCATGGCCTTCGCTGGGAGAGACTGAAATTCATGCTCTTGTTCCTTATCCAAGTTAAAATTCTAAATTGCAAAAGATGGTGCCATTTTTAAAAGCGGGTGAAGTCCCGCTCAGGGTTCCCTGAGTTCAAAAAAAAAAGTTGTTTCCCAAGAAGTGAGATTTGGTTGAGCACAGCTCAGCATACTTTAGAAGTTTTCCTCTGAGCTGAATAGGCCTTTCAGATGATTCCAGCTGTAGATCAGTCCTATTCAGACAGAAGTTGAGAACTTATCAGGAGCCTCTTGTGAGACAGTAACCAGTCTGCTTACTCATTGCTCAGGAAAATACCAGAGTTCTGGCTTCTCCAACAAGGTATTAATTTATTGAACAGTTACTTTCTGCCAGATCCAGCTCTAGATTCTGAATATGGCAGTGAAAAAGACAATGGCATCAAATAAGACTGAAAAGAGTTGACAAGGGATAGATTACCAATAATGAGAAGAAATTTGGATTTCATCCCAAATGCAGTGGGAAGTCATTGAAGGGCTTTTAAGTAAGGGAATGACAGAGTCTGAAGAACGTTGTAGAAAACCACTCTGGCTGCTGTGTTGAAAGTGGATTTCAGATGAGTAGGAGTAGAAGCAAAGAGACCAGGAAAGAAGCTCTTATAGTAGACCAGATGAAAGATGATGCTGTTTTGGACAGGGTGGCATCAGGAAAGATGGAGAGATCAAGCTGAGTAGATTCAAGGTGGATTTTCAAATAATGGGATTTGTTAACAGGCTGGTGTGGAAATCAAGGAGCAGGAAGAAATCAAGGATGCCTTCAAAGAAGCTTGAGGAGCTAGGTGGTGCTGTTGGCTGAAACTGGGAAGATGAAGATGAGCATATTTGTGGAGGGGAAATCGGGATTTAGTTCTGGAAAGTGAAATGTCTGTGAGATCTCCAAGTGGAAGTGTCAGGTGGAGGTAAGGGTGGGGCTCAGAGTAGAGGTCTGGGCAGAAGAGAGAAATTTAGGACTTAGCAGCACATTGGTGGTATTTAGAACTATATACCCCTCCAGAGAGAGGGCCAGAAGAGGGTCCTGAATTAGATGGGGAAGAAAATACCAGCAGACGAAATGCAAGTAGAGTGTCCAGAGAGGTGGGAGGGAAGCCAAGAGCATATAAGGTCATGGCAGCTGAGAGAGGAAGGTAGTTGAAGAAGGAAGGATTAGTCGGTATGCTGCATGCTTCTGGAGTGTCCAGCAAGGGGAGACAGAACAGGTCCTGTGTCCACTGCATTTGTCAGCCAGGAGGTTGCTGGTGACTTTAGCGAGGAATTTTCAGAGAGGCGGGACAGAAGCCAGACTGAAGAAGGTTTAGGAGTGAACAGGAGGTGAGATGGTAGAGACAAGATGTGCAACAAGCAAGCAAAACCTGTGGGAGAGGATTTGCTGGAAAGGAAAGCAGAGAGACAGCTTAGTAACTGATGGAAAGCAAATGGGGTTCAAGGGACTAGGGTTTGTGGTTTGTTTGGTTTGTTTTTGTTTTCCAGGAGCGAGACTTTCTGCGTGTGTCTCTACTAGAAGTACTGCTGAGAAAGCAAGGGGGTTGACTGATGTGGGAGAGAGGAGGTAGCTGAAAGAATGATGTTCTTGGGAAGGAGGGTTGGTGAGGATTTGAAATCCAGGGACAGTCCTGAAGAGACTTCCATTTCGGTCCTAAGGATAAGATTAATTCAAAATAGACTGTAGTCATGTGCTAAGTTCTATGGTATTGACCGTGTATATTCTAATAATTCAGAGGAGCCACCAGCGGAGGCAAGCTTATTGATGAGAGCTTCTAGGAGGAGAAGTGGTAACACTTAAGTGGGATCTTGGGGGATGAGCAGAGGCTGAAGAAGGGACAGTAATAGTGATAAAGAGGACGTGCAGGAGCCAGTGGAGTGGGCGGGGGCTCCTATGCAGAAAGCTTCCCTGACTGGAGGAAAGCGTTCTCATGGTCTGAGTAGCAGAGAAAATGTGGGTCACGTCAGCCAAGACTGGATGACGGCTCTTCAGTACCAAGCAGAGGAGACAAGATGGTCCAGCAGGAGCTGGCCCTGCACATGAGCAAGCAGAGAAAATGAAGAAAGCCACATCGTAGCAGGATGAAAGTCATAGCCACATTGTGGGTGACTGGACAAGGAGGGGTTGCTGAACTACAAGTCGGGATGTGATTCTGAAACCCGGTCTGAAGTTCCGAGCCCTCCAGCGAGGGTGGCCGCAGTGGAAATAGAGAGGAAGTGACAGATGTGAGGGGTGTTGGGAGAGAAGAACTGACAGGATCTAGTTGTCAGTTTGGACGTAACAGGAAAAGAAAACAAGCAGTGTAGATGACTTCAGGTTTCCTAGACCACGAGTCTAACGTCAGGAATAGTTGGGACTTCTTGACGTTCAAGGAGGCACAAATTGTCCAAAATGTTGAGAAGTCCGTGCTAGAGACGTAGATTAATTTCTGAGCTGAAAGCACCTTTTTCCCTGACGGTCAGCGTGGGTGGCACTTGGGGTCGCAGAGTGGGGGAGCTCATCCTTTGTTCTGGGGGAACAAGTGGAGAGAGTAGGGCAGGCAGTGGGTGGCCGGTGGTCTCAAGCTTGCAGGAGGTTGAGCCCCACATCAGCATTTGGGGGAGCAACAGAGACTAAGACCATGGAATTTCTTGGCATGGAATTTATGCATCCTGTTTCATTATTTTAATATGCTTTTGCTGCGGAGTCTTGGAAAATGAATCTCTTGATTCAGCCCATCACAGCCCTCAGGTTTGGCACGTCCTTTTTAAATTTAAGAACCTGCCTAGGAAAATAAAAATCCAGCATTTTGCCCTCACATTCTGTTCAGTTTTGAATATTGTAAATGAAACTGGAGAATAGAGAATCTAAGTTTTACTTCGTAGGGTATAAAATGCGATTGTTTTTTATCTTCATCTACCTATTTGTCTTAGGATTTTGTCTCTGTCTCCTCCTCAAGGGCCTCTTAGTCCTCTCCACAAACCACCTGCTTCCTTAGGGGTTATTGCTCCTTATCTGAAGGGGCTTTCTGGGTCAGAGAAGGGCCTTCCAGGAGGGAGGTAGCCCCCTCCGGGTTCCTCCACAGACTCACCCCTTCATAACAGCACTGTCTGCTGCAGCAAATCCTTACAGCAATCAGGAAGGGTTCAGAGTCCTGTTTGTGGAAAGAAGAGATGATTGCAGTACCCAGAGGAAGGAGGAGGGGAAAAGCCCAGGTTTCTGGTATTTGCCCTTCAGCTGTAAAATCTCAAGGACTCCCTTATGGATCTCCTGGAATCACTGTTGGAAATCCACCTTCCATTGGAGAGCTGTGCAGGGTTATCAGATGATCATTTCTAATGCCTTCCTGCCAGCTCAGCTCTCACACTTTGGATAAAAACTCAGGATAAAACTACAGAGTAATTTTCCATTTTGACAGTGTTGTTCTTCTTATTTGGCAAAAAGTTAGATTTCTGCATCTGGTACCTCCAGAATTTCTCCTGTCTTCTGCATGTGCACAGGGGCGTACAGATATGCACGCACACATAAGCTCACACCTCAGATGCCTTAGGACTGTAATTCTCGTAAGTGGGCAGAAGAGCTTCGGGACCAACCATACCTTCTCTAAACTTGGGTTGCCATAACTGACTAAACAGCAAGTGGAATTAAATATTACTTGCCGGGAGACTTCAAAAGACCACGTTGCCTCAAAGAATTTCTGAAGAGTTGTCTTTTTTCTCTCCTTCCAGAGGGCCAGTTAAGAGTGGATGCCAACATATCTGTGCATCATCCTGGGGAGCCTTTGGGCGTTCGAACTGAAGTGAAGAATCTCAACAGTGCCAGGTTCCTGGCCAGAGCAATAGGTGAACGTCAGCTATTACTTTTAATGTTCCTTTTGTATCCATTATCTATTGCTTTGTAACAAGCCACCCCAAACCTTCCTGGCTTATACAGTCATCATTTCAGTTTTCACAATTCTACTGATTAGATCCTGCCTCAGCTCATTCATGAGGCTGTGGAAGCTGGCACCTTGGCTGAAACAGAGGGTCTAAGGCGACGCTACTCACATATCAACGCCTTGGTGCTAGAGGTCTGCTAGGCTTCTCTTTCCTTGTGGTCCTTCTTCATTCGCTTGCCTAGCCTGGACTTTTTTGTTTGGTGATGGGCATTCTAGGGGAATGAAGGCAGAGGCCTCAAGGCTTCTTGAGTCCTAAGCTCTAGAACTCCTATAGTGTCTCTCTCTTCCAGCACATTCGATTCAAAGCAGATTCAAAGGGAGGATCCTTTTTATGGGAGGGTCTGCAAAATACTGTAACTCTGTTTTTCCATTTACCACATTCTTTCTGACCTGCATGAACTTTATAAAGTCATGTTTATTCGTTATGCATTGGCCATAATTTGACCTCACTGGTCAGTATATTTTTCTGCTTCTTACTGTTTTTACTAATAGATTGCATGTGCCTATATAGTCAAGTTTTGGTCTTATTGGAGCTCATACAGTCCCATGACATTGCTGACTGTGAAGACATTTCAAAGGCCTAAAATATTCTTTAAAACCAAAAGTATCTGTAGAGGAAGAGAGAATGTAGGGAGGGATTGAGTTTAAAGTGCATTCCTTCAAGGATGCACAGAGCACAAGCTATCTGGATACATTGCTGTGTGTTGAGTAGAGTCTTGGGTCTTGTTGAGAAAAGCATTGGAAACAATAGAGCAGAGATTCTCTAGTCTTGTGTGAAACCTTATCCTGAACCTGAAATGATCAGCCTCAACAAAGATACTGTGAGTACAAATTTTCAGAAAAACGGCATCCTAATGGTCAAGGGGGATAACTTACTCAAGGGAAAGGGGTAAGGGAAGGTTCCCACATGAAGATAGACCAAAGAGGTGGGACTCTTCTGTCTCTAAAAGGAGATACAGTCCATGTTTATGAAGCCATGAAAGGTTTGGGTCAGGGAAACCCTTACAGCGCAGTGTTATGAAGGGGAAGCTTGGCAAAAATAGAAGAAAGCTCCGCCTCACCCTGTGAATAGTAAGTGTTCTGGAACTCATTATTCTAGGAGGTGGTGACGCAACCTAAAAAAACAAGCAGCAATAGGGGTGCCTGGGTGGCGCAGTCGGTTGAGCGTCCGACTTCAGCCAGGTCACGATCTCGCGGTCTGGGAGTTCGAGCCCCGCGTCAGGCTCTGGGCTGATGGCTCAGAGCCTGGAGCCTGTTTCTGATTCTGTGTCTCCCTCTCTCTCTGCCCCTCCCCTGTTCATGCTCTGTCTCTCTCTGTCCCAAAAATAAATAAACATTGAAAAAAATAATAATAAAAAAAAACAAGCAGCAAGATTTTAGGTAGGTTTATCCGTAATGATTTACAAAGGAGCTCCCGAGACAGAATTCTGCCTGTGTTTTCACTCGGACCGGAAGAACCTCAGATTTACTATGATGGGCTTAATTCTCCAAGCCCATGATTTTTCCACCCCACGTTTCTCCCTACATCATGCCTAGTAGCTATCATCTCAGTGGGGGAGATGGGGAGCAGAAACTGACACATTTTGGTGTTGCTGCTGCTTGTCAGCTCAGGTAAAAAAGTTTGGATTCGGGTGTGGGAAAGTGGTATATGATGGTGTGGGGAGTAAAGGGGAGGCTTAAGCTGCTTTCAGAAAGAAGCTTTAAGAGTTGTGGCTGTGTTTTGCTTACCACAGTCTGCCTGGTTTGGTGGTGAGGGAGCATGGCATAGAGCAGTGGCTCTTAATCATGTGGGGTCATAGATCCCTATGAAAATTCTGGACTCTGTCTCCAAAAAATGTACAAATGCACACACCCACATTTTGTGTGTAATTTCAGGAGGTACCAGAACCTCTTGAAGTCTGTCCATGGATCCCTGGATAAGAACTCTTGATTGGCAGCGGTCCCTGATCTGGAGTTAGTTGGCCTAGATATTGGTCCTAACCCTTCTTCTACCAAGAGCTGTAAACTGGACTGGGTCACCATGAACCTGAGTTTTCTCAGAAAGTGAGGAAGCAGAACTTCCTAAAAGGCCCTTTCCGGCACCATTATCCTATGATTGCAATGAGAAAATATAGCCTATCAGGGAAGAATTATTATGAACAACTCTCTTGATTATTTTTGACTTGAAGATTGAAAAAGATTTCTAATTATTGCTTGATTGGATTAAAGGAATCAAAATATGTTACTAAATTACTATGTTTTTCTTAGACTATGAAATTCAGAGACAAATCAACGAACTTGAGAATGGATGTGAAATTCTGAATGAAACTCGCTCATTTGACTACAGGCTAGGGTGAGTTTGCATTGACAAGCATCTTGAACACAGCTGGGTGGGGCTCCAATCCAGGCTCACCACAGGCAAGCCCTGTGACCTTGAAGAAGGTACTTAGCTTCTCTGCATGAATGCTTTTCTCACTAGTGCAATTGGGAGAATACTGTATGCTACAGGGATAGAATATCCTGTAGGGCTGGCAAGAGGTTGAAATTGAACCAGACTTGTACATAAGTACTTATTACGTTCTGGCCTTTCATTTGCTTCTAGTTTACCCACTTTATGGCAAAAATTTCTACTTCCTTAAATTCTATCAGACTTAAGCTCTACCAGTTCAAGCTAGAGGTAAAGAGAGCTTAGGGTTGGTTACAGAGGTGTCCTTTGTTTTGTTTTGCTTTGTTTTGATAACTTTGACTCTGATACTCTGACTCCAAATTTTGAGGATTTTGTGCTTTTAGCAAGAGACCGAAAAAAGCTCAGAAGACGAGACTTTGAGCTGGTTAGAAGCCGGAAACATTGAAGCAATTTCTTCTCTCTTTTTTTAGTTAATCTAAATATTTCTCTTCCATTAATATAATTTTTTCATGGAGTCACGTAAGTGTCTGCCAAAGAAGGTGAAAGAGCTTGAATTTGCCCGTGGCTCTTATTGAGAGGGGTAACCCATTTCCCTTTGCACATATGTTAGGCGGTGCTGCACGCAATGTTTGTGTAACGTTTTCTTATTTAACTGTCATAGGTGCACCGTACCGATGAGAGACAAAGAAGGAAAACAAGACTACAGGTGGTTACTCCTCTTGTCAAAGTACCGTTACATGTTTGGGGTCAGGGGCGTATTTCAAATCCACTCGCAGAGTACCATAATGATCCTGGATAGTTTTTAAGAACCACTTTGTGTTTGTATTGTTGCATGATGGAAAATCTGGACTTCCTATTTTATGTGTATACTGAGAGAAAGAATGTTTTCTTCTTTTGGTAGCCTCAGAGTGCCTGATTTGACGAAATTCAACTGTTGGAAGACACTGTTGACTCACCTCTGTGTGAGAGTTGTTGAGCTAAGAGGGTGGCAGTTGAGGATGGGGCCTAGGATGTTCTTATATTCAGTGATAGATAAAGTAACACACTGAAGATCCTTGAGAAGATATGGGGAAAAAAAGAGATGTATATGTCAGTGGCATTTCCCTTCGTATCTCAGGTGATGCTATTTAATTGATAAACTAAACAAGTTGTACTTAATATGAGATCCAGAAATAAGGACAGGCTTAAGGTAAATTGAACCTTTTGTTTTTTTCCCCACTGAGTTTAGCAGATTTGAAAGATTGAGGTTTTAAGCGACAAAGTTGTTGAGGTTAGCCCACTGTTCCTCCACAAAATGCAGGAAGTGCAGCTCTTGCTGTCGATGACAAGCATCTTGAACAGAAGTAGCACTGTGATGTGGGAAAGAAACTCCTAAACCCTTAGAGTGAACCTCCCCTGAAGGGCTCCTCTCCTGTCTGTCGAAGTCAAGATTGTTTGAATCACTGTGATCTTCTCAGTTCAACCTGTTCTTCCCAAGAGCTTCTTTTTTCTCCAGTGTTGCCACCCTACTCTGTTTGTGCTGCTTTCTTAATCATCGTGGAGTTTGGCTTTTAGGTCAGCTAGTGGCTTTGGCTCAATCCCTCAGGTTAATAGGCGGGATTCAGGAAGCCTCCCTTTGGCTTTCCTCTTGCCATCGGAAGTCAGGCTGATTCACAGCACAGATTTGGCATTGAGGTGATGGGTTGTTTGCACGTCTGATCTATCACCATGGCGCCACCATTTGCTCTGCATTATCCTGCTTCTACGTAAGCCCTTTGACAAGTATAAGCAGAGAGAAAATGTTGGATGCTGGAATACAACAGAGGGAAAGACATTATATGCAATGGTGCAGCAGAGAGGTCCCGTATGCTCCTTGGCATGTACCGTGTGCTCCACGTCACCCCCCACAGTTTCCCCTGACAGCATGTTGCATTGCTGTGTGATTTGCATCTATTCCCCAGGAAATGTTGAACACTCACTAAACACACTGGTACAGTACATTTGCTATAATTGATGAACTGATATTGAGATTTTATTATTAACTAAAGTCTATAGTTTACATTAGGGTTCTCTCTTTATGTTGTATGTTCTGTGGGTTTTGAGCAAATGTATAATGACGTACATCTACTGTTACAGTGTCCTAGAGGATAGTTTCACTGTCCTGAAAATCCCCTGTGCCCCGCTTACTCGTCCCTCCCTCCCCAATAGCTTCTACATTTTATTTAGGCAAAATCTTATTGATTTCTTCCACATCTCAAGGTTTTCTTTTTCTTTGACTTTTCATTTATTTCACAGATACTGCTAAAAATAGTGAGAATTTTTAAATGAGGGAAAGTCTTTTTTTCTGCCTAATAAGTAGATTGTTCTCATTTGGTCCTATTTTTTGCAACCTATGTCTTTATGAATATGTACTTTATCCACAATTAGAAATCGCAGTGTGGCATCAACCCTGCGTGGTGCCTTTTTTGCTCATCATTCGTTTATAAGCATGGATGCTGGCAGATCTGGTGGTCTTGACCTGTAGAATACACTTGTCCAAAGACTCCTTCCTGGGAAACAGGGAGAACTGATATTAAGGGACATTCGAAGACATTGGCAATTTTAACACAGCAGCTAAACATGAAACTTTTGATGATAGGAGTTTTTTCCCGTTAAACAAAACACTTCCGAGTCAGACCCCATTTCCTCTCTGTGCCTAGGTTTATGCCCGAACCCAACCTTCCTCCCCTGCTGCTCTATGACACTGCATCTCTGCCTGCTGGTGCAGACCCGCAGCAAGTGATCAACATTGACCGGATTCGGGAGCAGCTCCCTGAGCTCCCCAGTGAGACCCGAGAGAAGCTCATTCAACAGTATGGGATACTGCCAGAACACAGCTTCGCCTTACTGGTAGGTATTGATCAGAGGCTAAAATAAACCCAGCTCAGCAGTTTAGGGTAATGCTCTACACTGTGGGCTCTGAGTGGAGCAGGCAGGTTGCTTCAGTTGTACAATAGATGCTTCTGAGAAGAACAAGGTGCGATGACCTTTGCTCACCACCTTTACGGTAAATACTCCTCAAAAAACCAGAAGATGAAGCAGAATCTCGCGTCAGTCATTTCTTCTGTGTAGAAATGAACAGCTGCTCACAGCAGCCGTGGAGGCTTCTTGAAGACAGTCCAAATGTTATGGATGAATGTTTTCCCATGTGTCCGCAGGACAAAAGAAAATCAATGTATAGGGTTTCTAGATGTCTAGCAGTATTGAACCATGACAGGGTCTGGCAGGAAGTTCGGTTCTCAAAAGCCAGCCAGCTGTTTCTCCAATTGTAGAAGAAAAACGTTTATTCCACACGAAACGTTGAAAACTCCGACTAAAAGTATCAGCCCTTTGAGGCTTGAAGATGCATCTTAAGGGGCTGTTAGAGAATCTGACACCACTGAGACCTGCTTAGGGATTTTCCATTCTTTTCAAAGCTGCCCGGGGCTTTGCTGTTTTCTTTGTCATGGCAACATTAAAGTGATACAGCCTCAGTGAGGGTAGGGTTTTGTCACAGTTGTCTCCTGCGTGCCTGTTAGGAAGTAGGAAGTTTTGCTGCTGCACGGTTCAGGCACTGGGGATATGCCACACTTTAGCTTTTGGAGCAGCGGAGTCTGCACAGACTCTGGATTTTTGGATTTTAATTAACCAATAATAACTACATAGGGATGCTGGAATGCACATATTTATATACTTCAGTAACAGCAGCCCTGCCATTTCTGGTACAGGGTTGGCGAGTGGATATTTGTTGAGTGAACGGCTCTCTCTTTATAAATCAGCTAATAGGAAAACTTCCTGGAGAATCTCACCTGAAAACTCCTCTTTTCCTCCCGGTAATGATTAGGCGTGCGCAGATATATTTTCATACTCCAGGCAGAGGTGACCACTGCCTGCCATGGGCTGAAATTTTGTCTTAGCCATAACTCTGTGATGGTTGCGGTGCTAGATTTTAATTATTTCATAGTGTGACTTGTTCAGTGCCTTGCAGGCAAAGGCTGTGTCACCCTCTCATTCGCTGTTCCTCAGCACAGATTAGCGCATCAGCAGTGCTTAATGACAGATCTTTGTGTGAATCAGTTAGCATCTTGGACAGAACAACTTTTAATCTGAAACCTCTTACAACTCAAGTATTTTTCCCTAGGTTGACATAACCAAACTGAGTTTTAGTCCTGTCCATCTTCCCCAACATCTGATCACTTGAATTTCCAGCCCACCGGACTAAATACGAAATGCCACGTTCTGGTTCTGCATTTTACAACTGCCAGATTACACAGGGGGCAGGAAGACTGGGACGGAGCCCACTGGGTCTTAGCCTCAAAGACATCTGTTACCTCTCTTTATTTGGCCTTCTGCCAGGTGAACACAGGCAGCCCTTGGAGGTAGCAAATGAAGAACCTAGGTTTCGTGGCCATTTAAAAAAGAATTTTTTTAACTTTTATTCATTTTTGAGAGACAGAGATGGCACAAACAGGGGAGGGGCAGAGAATGAGGTAGACACAGAATCCAAAGCAGGCTCCATCCAGGCTCTGGGCTCGAACCCACGAACCATGAGATCATGTCCTGAATTGAAGTCAGATGCTTAACCACCTGAACCTCCCAGGCTTCTCTTGGCCATTTCTTTGCTCACAACTGTGATTTTAGAAAAGAATCCACTAAATATAATGTTAAAAGTTATTTTTGTATATCAACTTCCTTTATAAGAGAGGTGAAAAGATCTCTCGGAAACTCCTCTCAAGATTATGGCTATTTCTCTCTGAGGCACGGACTGCAAATATACACTCCCTTTGAAGAGCATCTCTCTAACATTGTCACACTTGGCCTCTGACAAGCATGTGATGGTGGGGAGCGTCTGCCATCCCTTACTGAAAGAAGTCCTCTGAGGGCAGGGAGGTTTTCTTGTTCATGTTTCTGACCCAGGCTCCACTCGTGTGTCCTTCACAGGAGGCCTTGAATAAAGGCTGAGGGATGCCTGGTGAGTGGGTTTATGTTTTCATAGTTTAAGGTCCTGTTTAGGGGAACCCACCTTTCATTTCTTCAGTCCACCACTTTTATTTTCTGTTGCATCTCCTATGTAGTGGGTACTCAGTGGCAGAGATTAAAAAAAAAAAAGTGTTTCTTTGCTTTCCAAGAGTTTATATGTATACACACACACATGACACAGCTAAGCAGCTAACCAATAGATGCATAATGCAGGATGGGAGCCCGGGGAGGCAGTGATTACCTTGATCGGAACAAAAGGGAAAAACTTCAAGAAGGAGGTGATTTTTGAGCCAGTTTTGACGGGACTGGTCTTTTAATAGCTTAAAAATATGCTTATTTGTATAGCTTGCAGCTAATGTATTAGGTGATTCGTTGTTTTTTAAAGGGCCAGCCCTTGAAATTCCCAAGATGAGCGCAAAGAGAACTTAAAAGCAATGGAAAGAGAATGAGTCAGACAAATTGTTTTCCTGAAAGTAGGCATCCTGAGCTCTTTATGACTTTGTCATCATTGAAAGCTGAGTTACTCAGACCCGAAAATGATATGTTCATGTTTTTTCCTGCCTTCATCAGAAACACAACAGATTGCTGAGAAGGGCAGATGCACAAATCTAATGAACCATCTTTCAATTTAAAGAGTGCCCAGGAGTATTCATTAAATAAATAGCAGTAGTGGAGGTGTGCTTTGCTGAGCTTCGATTCCATGCTTTGTGCCTTCAGATTGCTTATTAAGTTAAGCATTTAAGCACATACCCACCCTCACACACATGCCTTACTCACAAATAACAGAGACTTCAGAATCTAACTCTGATCTTTATCTTATTTTATTGTCTGGTAAGGACTGAATTATGTATTGATAATTTAGGCTTGATATTTACAGAACCCTAATATTATATTTTAGCATCTCCCACCATGTCTGGCACATAGTAGGCACTCAGTGAATATTTATTCAGTGAATGGACAGACAAACAAGTAAGCACGTCAGATACCATTACAATACTCATGGAAGCCCTGGAAGAAGCAGCATTCCTGACAAAAGCATCTCTATTTCTAAAGATCAGATACATAAGCCAGTCTTGACAACCTAGCAAATCATGGAACGATACCTGACTCCTTGAACTCGGGGTGAGAAGACCTGGATCACCACTCTAACCACCCCAGATCCTGTGTTCCGATGCAAATCACTTGGTGTCTCTGACTCTTGTTTTCTAAACTGGTTTTGTCAGGACATTAAGTCCAATCTATATTCTGGTATTCTCTCATGAACCTTCCTGACAGTCACCTCCAAACAGAAAATCTGTATTACTGTTTTTTCCTCTGGCCACATAAAAAGTATCTTGCCCGACCTGAAACTTTGACCTATTTAGTTAACCTTGCTTCCCTTTCATAAGTCAGATTGCTCAATTGTTGACCTCCTTTGTAAGGATTAAGGAATAGAATTGTAGAAGCTGAGATCCAGGTATTAGGATTCTGAAAAATATGAGGTTTTAGTAGTGTAACAAGTCCTTCTCTGAGTCAGCATATTCCAGGAGTAATTATTAGAATGATCTAGATTATATGCATGTGCCGATAATCCCAAAATGATGTCTGTGGGAGTATCTCTTCCTAAATCTGCCTTACCTGATTCAGAGAATGCAAACAAATTGTAGTTATTTGCCTAAGCAGTACATAAAAATGGCTACTCGCTCACAGAAGTCTCTGTGGTTTATAGTGGTCACTTTTTAATTTACCCTTACAACAACCCTCTGAGGTAGATATTGCTGTTCTCCCCATTTTACAGATGAGGAAACATAACCTCTGCGGTTGAATGTAAGACGTTAAGTAACTCAGCCAAGCCTGTGGGGACTTCAGAGCCCAGGCTTTATTTACATGCCGAAGCTCTATTGCCTGCCTGCACGTGTAATGTGTCACAATGCCAAACAGGAATAATGTGTCAAGTTCATTGCTGTTTTGGATCACTTGATAGAGAAAATAGAATTTTTATGTTTGTTAATGTTTTATACAGTCCCACTAATGCTTCAATCAGGCACAGTCACAGACCATTGATTCAATTCGAACTTTTGACCACTTGGTTTTTAAGAGGTCAGACTGCCTTATAAATAAAAAATGCTGTCTACTAAATTTAGTGAAAATCCGTCAAATCCGATGAAAAGCAGATATTATGTCCATTTTCCAAGTAGGAAATTTAAGTCACCAAAAATAAATGTAAGCTCTCCTCTGCAACTTTGTTTCTCAAACTTGCTGCCTCAGGTTCTTGGCTCCTTCTGACTAAATCATCGTAAAGGGTCTGCACAGAGTGCAGAATATGTGGAGTTTGTGAGATGACTTTGCCTGTTGTTGGCCTCGTGTCATGCACCCTGGCACATGGTAGGCACTTGGTGAGGAACAGATATGAGCTCACAGGGTGGCTGGCTGTGTACGGAGTCAGTAGATGGAAAGATGTCCATCTCATCAAGATTTCAGTGGAGGGGGGCGCCTGGGTGGCTCAGTCAGTTGAGTGTCTGACTCTCAATTTTGACTCAGGTCACGATCTCACGGTTCAGTTTGTGGGTTCAAGCCCCGCGTCGGGCTGCATGCTGTGAGCACAGAGCCTGCTTGGGATTCTTTTGCTCTCTTTCTCTCTGCCCTTACCCTGCATGTTCGCACGTTCGCTCTCTCTCGCTCAAATAAATAAATAAACTTAAAAGATTTCAGTGGAGGAATGGCATAGCATCCCCAATTTAGTATTTCTTGAGGGCCTGCTATATGCGCCACAGTGCCTTATGCTGTTTTCAGATATAAGAACTTTATCTTTTCCGTGCCACTTTTAACTCTCCCAAGTAGCCCCACAGGGCAATGGGTTGAAACACTGACTAAGAGATAGTCTTGATTTCAGATCTCACCTCTGATGCTTTGGAGGGGAGAGCTCTGCAAAGGTGACTGGAGCTATTACCCTCCCCAGCTGAAAGAGGGGAGGGGATGATTCACTCATCCTAAAGATGATTGACAGAGAAGAATCTTCACTGAATCTAAAAGAAGCCTAAATGCAGCCAAGCAGACTCCCTAGAATGAGTTGCCGGGGAGAAGAGCAGTGGCACCGAACAGCTGCTAACTAACACATTGATTTTAGCTCCTCAAAAGAATGCACTTTCCCACCATTCCATTATTTTATTCAGTACCTGCCAGCTGTTCAAAGGTTCTTAACATATTAAAAATGTTGCATTTTAAGAAAAGTCCAGCATGGCCCCAGTAAGACTGCAGGAAAAAGTGGTCATGACCCGCCAGATTAGTGACCTGTGCTGCTGTATATGGCTGTCTTTCTTTTTGTATTCAGCCTCAAGATGTGTAGTCTTACTTGAACCACTTCATTTTCTCCAGCTGGTTATTCCCCACTTAAAGTCATAATCCTTTGTTTCTGACACCATGAAAAAGGTTAAAGTGACTCCAGGGGACCAAGAAACAGAAAAGATATCATGACTATGGTTGGTCGTTAAATGGATTGTTTTCCGAGAGTTTTGCTTTGAGTTTCTAGTAAGCTTGAAATGGCTTGGTTTGGATGAACTGTCTTTAAAGTAATTTCCCATGATAAATATCTGTATACCCATAGGTAATACTGCTTTAAAGCTAATAGTTTAAAAAGGCGTCTGAAACCATATTGACTGGTTTCAGACTGCTTAGATGTACTGAGGAGCAAAGCACTGGTCTTCTAACTGCTGCTGAAGGAAAATCCATTTGGTCAACATCGTCGCTCACCATTTCAGCTCCATGTAATTTTCGAAATTGATTTTATTCTTCATTTTATAAAATTGTACCCAGTGCTTGCCAGCTTATGGGTGCTTTTACAGTTAGTGTATGCACTAGAAACATAACCAATATTTTCTTCTGGTAAAGCTAAATAAAAGATGCACCTTCTAACTTCGCTCCTGCAAAACCAACAATGCATTTATTTCAGATACAACTAACAAAGGACTTTCAGAGATGAAGATCCTCCAGGCTCAGGGTCATTTGACCCCTCAGGGACACGCTCATTGGCCCAAAAGTACAGGGAGGAGTGAAGCCCCGAGTGCCCAACCTTGGGGATTCACAGGGGCTCTCTCCTTAATCCTTCCTGAAACCTGGTTTCCTGTTTGTGGAATGATTTCCTTTTGGGGACAATTAAAATACATTATTTCAGTTTCAGTCAGATCTTAGAGCCAGTGAGCAAGCACTGCCTTGAAGCTTTGTTGCTGGTTTTAAGCTGCAGCCAGAAAGCTGCTGTTGACTAACACAGGTTCTCTCCGTGTTGGGCCCATGTGACAATGGTGGCTTTAGGCACATTGAAATGTGATTGTAATCAGAATTGATTTCTTGACAGCATACTTTTTATGGCCCACTCTTGCAGATACAGTTTTCTAATTATGCCAATCTACCGTCACTGTTTATTACCTAAATTATTTGGGTTTTAATTATCCAAGGAAAAGTCTTATTGCTATATTGGTTTCCCTCCACATCCCTCCTAGAGTTAATATATCTTGGAAAACGTACACTTGTTTTCCCGTTAGTCTAAGCCAGATGTAGGTGTGAACCCTCCCCGAACGGAACCATTATCCTGAGTTAAACTCAGATGTGTTACTTCCCGACTCTGCTGGGAACACAGCACAAGTGAAATTGTTGGCACCAGAGTTTTGCTCAGATTGTAGGGGCTTCCAGACCCACTGGAAACATGACCCAGGAGGAAAAAGTATGAAGACCAAAATAGGACTGTAGCTCTTTCTAGTTGCGTATTTTATGAGACAGACTAGAGAGTATACCCTTGGTGTTTCTGGGCCAGTTTCAGAGCTGCTTCAGATCTCCATGTTCTTGAAAGTGGCCGTGATGGTTCAGGATTCTGACTTCGCCTGACACACTCAAGGGAGAGTGGTGTCTCCTGCGCTAGTCTCACACCACCAGACAGCTGCCTTTAGTTTTTCCCCATCCAAGACTCCTCTGGATGATTGTGTGTGTGTGTGTGTGTGCGCGCGCGCGTGTGTGCGTGCGCGTGCTCGCTCACTGCAGGATTTCCACAGCCACTTCTTGTTTCCATGAAAAGCAGAAGGAGGGCTCCCTCACATCACAGACCTAAGCCACCACCCCACTGAATGTCAGTCCTTAATCTGGCCATAACTTCTGCTTTCTTCCCTAGCACCACCACTCAGGCATCCCTACCTAGTTTCCATTTCATCCCAACACTAGCGTTTGATGCTATTTTTAGGGCTGCTTTTCGCAAAGTTGGTGGGTCTGCATTCTGTTCCCACTTTGTGAGAGCGACTGAATTCACAGGAATAAAGAGGGAACAGTGGAGTCCCCACTGATCCACAGATGCTGGGCCCTCTTACAGTGTTTGCAGAAAAGCTCAGTGGCCGCTCACCCCAGCACCCCTGCCACGTGGTGGAAGGGTGCGGTTCCAGTTTGTGTCTCCACCACATGGCATGTGAGCACCTAGCTCAGTCTACAGATGCAGGGTCTCCTGTACAGTCAGCCGCTCCCACCACAGGAATGACCTGCCCGGTTAGGTGTAAACCCACGCACAAGTTCTTCGTATTAGAAGAATTAGAATGCAGTTAAATGCAGCGTGCTTGATACCAAAACTATGTGAGCAGTAATGGGGTTGGTTTCGTAATGTCAGAAGGGGCATCAGAATTAGGCAGTGTCCTGGTTGAGGCATATACATACCCACTGTAACTTCTCTGAGGAGAGGGTGCAGAAGAGAAGCCCAGCAACTCTGGCCACCCTCCTGTCCCCTGGAGGCATAGGGTGGGAGGGGGTGGGTAGGGGGGTTGAGTGTCTTCCTCCCTGGTCTGGGGGCAGGTGTGTGTCAGGCCACGGCGGAGAGTGCCAGGTGGTGTAGATGTACATTGGCAGAGGCAGAAAGAGAACTTGCCATTTTCTCCTAATTTCTCAGTTAATTGCTAAGGGCCTTTGCAACATTTTTAATATGTTAAGAATCTTTGAACAGCTGGCATGTACCGAATAAAATAATGGAAGTGGTGGGAAAGTGCATTCTTTTGATGAGCTAGTTGCTTCACGTTGTGCCTGGCACTGGTAGGTGCTCCGTCTTGGTCCCCAGGAAGGCAGCAACATGATATTTTCTTCCTCAGCGGCGGTGTAGCGTGGAGATAAAGAGCACAGACCACAGGCGTTCAGATCCCAGTTCTGCTGCTTTCTTGCTGTGGAACCTCAAGCGAGTTCATGCCTCCGCGTCCTTGTCTGTGAGAGAGAGTTCTGCTAGGATCCACCCAGGGTTGTTGTTAAGAATTAAATGAGTTAACGCAGAGACAGCACTTAGAACAGTGCCTAGCCCCTCTTGTTGTTACTAAAATGTATTATCATTGCCAATGGCGGCGCAGCCATGCGCAGCTCCCCACAGGGCTGGCCGCCGTTCTCCATGTCTAGCAGCTATTCTGGAAATATTCCTGAAAGCCTCCTAACTAGCCCCGGATTGCTAATCTAAGGTCCCTTTAGCTGCCATGTCACTCCCTGCCACATAATCAGCTGTTCCTCAGCTTGTACTTTGTGGGTTTTTTCTTCTCTGAAGTCTGCCACTGGGCAGCTGTCTCTGTCAAGTTGCATTCTACTTCTAAATATAGTCCAGCTAATTTCTGCCCTGTCATCAAGTTCAAAGGCTGTGTGACTTAGAACAAGAATGGTGGTTGGGAAGGCAGCCCTCATCCTATCCCAGCTTCATAGTCTTCCGACATTTTGTCGTCTCTGAAGGTAGAATGTAAAAAACAGCATTGCAAAAAGACGTTGCTTCCAGAGCCCGGCGCAAGGGTAGATCGGGGTTCCTTTGCAGAGCAGGCGGTGAAGGTGAGGCGATCCCTCTGCCTTGCCTCACAGCCACATTGACCAACTGACAGGTCCATTAGTGGTGGAGGGTTCCTGTCAGCCTCTACGAGGCTGACCTGGCATTGGCGCCGGGTGTAATTGAATGCTTCGGGAAATTTGATTAAAATGTGAATAGGATGCTTCCGGGTCATAGAGCTACAAAGGCTGTCTGGCTTTACACGAAAGGCAGGACCAGTTAGTTGTCCCTGCTGCGTTAGCTGCAGCTGAAGGAACAATTTGTGTTACATTCAGCCAGGAGACTTGACACCCCGTGTAGCTAGAGTGTCGGCTCTGATGTAGGATAGGTCAGTCCGAGTCGGACGCTTGCATGTCGCCTTTGAGAAGGAAGTTGGGGGTTCCCTAATGCAGTGGCCTTTTTGTGTTGCTCTTCATACGGTTTTTATGGAAAGGAATTACCAGCACACTGTTTTCCTGAGAAAACCAGATGGCTGCACTGCCACGTTCACCAGGGCCTCAGAGATTTGTGCCGAGCTTATTAGCAGTTGCCGACCTCCTAAGAAAAACTAAGAAGACCTTATCTAGAATGCTTGAAACGCGGGCTTGTGATCTAAAGAGCCAGAACAGGCAGCCCATGTGTGACTTTGTATTGATCCGTCATTCCCTGGGCGGCAGCGGCTCGGCCTTCTTCAGCCCTGCCGCGTGTAGCTCGCCCCATTACCATCACAGATTTTCACATCCGCTTCCAGTTGTGTGCCGGAGCCGCGTATCCCCCAGCGAAGTACGGTTCCAGCTTGGAGAGGCTTCATCACAGCACTGACACAAAAAGACAAACAGAAATCTGACTTGCCATGTTATCCATCCAATAAAAAAACCACCCAAGGGTAGAAGAATAGATATTCATCACGTCCCAGCAACTCAGCCAAGCCTGGGAGTTCAAGTGCAATATTTCTAGGTGGATTTAGAAAACCTTTCCTTGGCAAAGCAAAGAGCTCTGCTTCTGACAGCTCTTTTCACTGGCGGGCCAGCCTGTCTGCGTTAGAACAAAGGGAATTCTGCCCGTCTGATTTGGGCCAGATAGTGGTTTTCTACTTCCCCAGCGGTTTGCTGTACCATTGTGGAAGTTTGAATACTTTTCCATAAGTTAAGCAAAACTTCCTCTTCATTCTTCCTGCATTTGCCTTTATCTGCAGTCAAGCTTTGGCTGCTGAGGCGGCCTTTGCCCTGGTTTAGCATGAGCAGAATAGTAACATTGGCTTGAAAAGAGATTCAAGAGATGATTATGGGATTATTCAGTAGGCTTGTCACCAGAGAATTTATCTGTTACAAAGGGCATGTAGATTTTTTTTTTCTTATGGAATTTCTACTTTAGCAACCGTGTGCCTGTGTGTATATTACGGCATCTGCAATAGCTGAGCTTTCAGAGAACTTTTGTTCGTATGTCTTGCTTCTTCCCAGTATCTTGTTTTTCCAGAAAGTTCTTTTGCTTAACGAAGGTTCTCTGAAAGGGCAAGGGTTCGAGAGTGAAAAAGACCATTTCGGGGAAAGTGTGGTTTTATTTGCATTTCAGCAGGTAGGAGAAATCTACTAAAAATGTGTTCCCTCTGCATTTGGAAGCTTCAGCTTCCCCTGTGTGAGGGGAACATGTTTTTATCTTTCTTACTGAGAAACAAAGGATGGACTTAGCCACATTTTTTGGTTCTGCCGAACTGCTCTGAGCTGGCAGTTAGCTATAGTAGTTAAGGCACTTTGATGAGTGCCTTGGGGTTACTCTTATGCATAATTGTGGCAATTCTAATATTTAAAGGTGAACATGGTATGATAAAGAATGAGCGTTCACATGTGATTTTTTTTTTCAATGCACATGGTGATGGCAGCAGACATTAATTCCATCCGTGGATATTTACCATGTAGCTGCCATGGCCCAGCACTGACTTAGCTCTATTTATCGAGTGAACAGGACAGAATGGCCCCTGACTCACAGAGCTGACAGTCCAGAGGGGAGACATAGTAGTCTTCTTCACATCTCCTTGTTGAGCCCACCCAGGTGATTGTTTTCACAGAGCAAGAGGAGAGTCAGGGTTAGCTGTGTCTAGTTTGGCTCTGAAGGTCCGGAAGCCACTGCTGCCTCCATCAGCTGTGTGGTCTGAGTCGGTCACATGTGCCTGGGTTCTTCCTCATTTTGGAAACATTTGAGAACCATTTCTGTCATTTTGGGGATGATGTGAAGATGAATATAGTTACGATCCACTTTTGGTTTTTCAGAGGTAGAATATTCTGTCTGTTCCTTCTTCATTTACTTCTTTTCCTGCCTTCTTATTCTCACAATCACTGGGACTTCCAGCAGAGGATAGGCCTGGAAAGAGAAAAGACAGTGAAGTGGAGCCAAACTTCATGGGCCCGAAGATGAAGGAAGCAGCTCAAGGGTAAAGGGTGTAGGGTTCACAGGGCTGACGGTGAGAGGGCGGGTGAGTTTGGGGGACAGTGGATTTCATTGCCCTCTGGTTCACCAAGCCAGGCTTTTGGAAATATGTTCATTCCTTTGAGAAAAAGCTATATAAAAAGTGCCATGACAGTAGTAGAAGTCAAATACTTGCTGTTTACTGAAAGTGATTAGAATTTTCTGGTGGCATTTCCATGTTTAGGAAAGTACAGGTAGGTGTCTCAGAGGAGGCAGAGGGTGACAGTTTCAGATTTGCCTTCAGAATGCTGATCTTTCATTTTTTTGGATATATATATATATGTATATATATATATATATATATATATATATATATATATATATATGAATTTTTTTTTTTTTCTTTACAGAATGAAGTTGGCCTACTGGAGTTCTTCCAGAATGTGATAAAAGAAACTAGGGCAGAGCCAAAAAAAGTAACTAGTTGGGTCCTCAACATTTTTCTGGGTTTTTTAAAGCAACGGAACCTTGCTGTCAATGAGAGGTGAGTAGGGTCTGGGGATTCTTTCTTCCTTTATGATGAACTCTGTGTCCAGAAGCAGTTTAAGTAGGGCAGGGCTGGTGTTTTGTTCTCCGTCGTTCCCCTTAAGATCTCCTAACAAGATACAAACACCCTTGTGAATTCCAGATTCTAAAGCTATCCGCCATCACCTCTGAAATTTCATTTATTTGTTCCAATCTCTGACTGTCCGTACTGCCCTTTGTACCATGCAGGGCTGGGGGCCTGAAGATGAGTAAGACCAGGAGTCTACAAGCTGGTGGGGAATACAGATCTGTAAGAAAACAGGCATTCACCTCAGTGTGGTCCTGTTAGGCCGCAGGCACACAAGGTGCCATGAATGAACACCAAGGGGGCCTGGCCTGAGGCCAGAAGATGACAAAGGTTTCCCGCAGAGGATATGCTGGAACCAGGCCCTGAAGACCTAGTGGGAGTTGCCAGGTGATGGGAGGGATGAGGGGATTCTGGGCAAGGGAGTGGCCATTGGACACTCAGAGACGAGCAGGCATGGAGGCTTAGGAAACCCAGAAATTTCGGGGTGCCAAGGGGGCACGCAGGAAAGCTCAGGAGAAAGCTGCAGAGACCACCAGAGGCCACCGTGCAAACACTTCTGTCAGCAGCTCTCAAAGCTATAGATCTCCAGCACACTCCAGTTTCACTCGGAGGGGTGGAATGGAAGAACAGACCAGAAGCAAGGAGCCTGTTGTCAGAGTGCCAGTAAGAAATGCCATGGGCCTGAGCTGAGGTAGATGGGAGAGCAGTTATCTCACATCGCATGACTTCCAGTTCTTACTCGGACAGCGGAGCGACATGGAGGATAGTGTTTTTCAGCCTGGCGAGAGCTAGAGGAGGAGGAATGAGTTCAGAGGGAAGGGGCGGGGCGTGCTGAGCTGGGCTGCCTGTGGGACAGACATCCCCCTCACGGGCATAACCAGGAGGCAGGCAGATATATGATCTACCACTGACGGGAGATATCTGGCAGGTATAAATCCTAGAGTTCTCATTTGTTCGTTATTCAGCACATGTTTATTTAGACTCTGTGCAAAGCACTGTGCTAAGCATGGGAAGATCAGTCAGCACACAGATATAGTCCCTGCTCTCTGAGCTGACAGTCTAGAAGCTGGTGATTATAAAGCAGTGAGCTAGCAGGTGCCCTGAGAAGGCGAAGGTAACAGCTAAGCTAAGGCCTGAGGGAAAGATGAGTAAGGTTAGTCAGGCAAAATCCAAGAGGTAAGAGTGTTCCAGGTATAGGGAATAGCACGGGTAGAAATCTTGAGGTAAGTTCAGGCATCATACTTCTGGCAATGCAAGTGCATAGTCCAGTATGGGTGGAACGTGGACTTCGTGGCTTTTAGATGGTACTTGAAGTTGTTAAAGTGGAAGAGAACTGTCAGGGAGGGTACGGCCTGATAAGATGGCTGAGGAAGGAGCCGGAGATGCTCTAGACTCTTAAGTGAGAAGCGTGGGCAGAGAAGGAGGCAGCCGAGAAGAAGTGGCAGAGAAGAGGAAAAGTAGGACAGAGTTAGCACCACAAAAGCCTAAGAAAAGGAAAGTTTCAGGAAGGGAGGAGCAAGCAGCAAATTTAAATGGGAGAAGGAGGGAGAGTGAATTCATCAGGAACCCCAGGCTGATGGCCGGGGCCTGGCAGGGTCCCGGTGGAAGGGGGAGCCCAATCTCAGCAGGTGTGTCATTTGTCTCAGCAGCCTCCCATGGCCACGGAGAAGTGGAGGAGGGGGGGACAAGCATATGTTGATACGTGATTCTGAAAAACTATTCCCTCAAAGGAGGTTAACACCATACAGTGCCAGTTTCACATCCAGCCTCTTGCTTGCAACGTGTATATGTATGTTGTAATGTGGCATTTGGGATCAATTCACTTCCTCACTTAGCTCCTTACCACCAGTGGCCTTGGATGAGTTCCCCTCTATGACCCTCCATTTCTTCACACTGAAACAAAAATGACAGTACCTGCCTCCAAGGGTTTTTGAGAGGAAAATGCACAGTGCCTGGCACATAGTGAGCCCTCTGTGTTAGTTTCCTTCTCTTTGCCAGGTCAGTATATCAAGTACCAAAACAGTGGCCACCCTCAGTCCCCTAAATTCCTGTGGCATCTGTGGCCTTTTTGTCGTTCATTCCTGTCCTTTCAGGTTTGGCCTCTCTTCAGAAACTCCACTCTACACTGAAAATATTGTGGCCTTCAGTGAAGACTGGAACCATCTAGAAGAGTTTATGGAGGAGATACAACTGTATCTTAAGAATGGCCTTAAAGAACGGATAGGATTTGGTGAGGCAGAGGTCTGGGCAGCACCCGTAGGGAGCCAAGGGTGGAATGGCAAAGAACTGGCATGTTTTTAGACCGAGGAGGAGCATAGCTTACAGGAGAAGAGAATGGAAAACGGCAGCAAGCACTGCTTCCTGTATGGTTGGAGCAGGGCTGGAATCTGAGGGTGTGGGAAGTCACAGGGGAGGTTAGCTGTGAATCCAGTAAATACGTGTAGAGCACCACTAAAAGGACCCCACCCAGGCCCTCAAGGAATTCTCCATCTCCTGGGGAGGACTAGACTCATGCATCAGTATTTTATTTCAAGGCAGAAAGGGGTGCTTCCTGTTTTAGAACTATGCACAGTGCAGTGAGAGCAGAGAGGAGGGAGATTGATGTTGGCCAGGAGAAGCTGGGAAGGCTTCGAGGTGTGGTTTGAGCTTTTGGAGGAGTTACCGATCTGATCTTTAAATGTATGGTTTTCCATGTTATTGGCTGTGATTCTTAAAGTCACTGACTTTTCTTGGCAGAGACCTTAGATAACCTTTGGTTCAGCTCATTCCTTCAGCAGACAAGGTGGCATACCTCAGGTGGTGAGCTGCTAAGACTGGAAGCCACGTCCCCGGACTTCCGAGCTAGTTTTTTTCTATATTGGTCTGTAAAATTAGGGGTTTGCTCGACAACCATGTTGGTAGCTGTTAAAGGAGCTAAGGTTAATAAATTAGCTTGTCAAGTGCACTTGGAGCCCCTGGTATTTACCCAAACAGTTCATATGCACTAGAGTTTTAAGAACCCAAAGGGTACCCCGTTCTAAATAAAAGTATATGTAACTGTTCCAAAAGCAGGTAAAGAGGAAGCTAAACAATAGCTCTATCACACAATTTATGTAGATCAAGAGCCGAGGATCCAAAACCAAGCTGTAGGCATCCTCTTTCTACACAGTTCAAAGAACCATTAGCTGGGCTGGATACACCAGCCTCACCTTGGAATAAACAGTAATTAGTGCACAACTCAGCTGCTGGGGCTAACATTTCCAGAGCTTAGAACGGCCGTAGCTGCGGAGCTTCGCAGTAGTCTCATGATGACCCCAGGCAGGGAACACTCTGGAGGTCAAGTTGGTAAGAACCGATTTTGCAAATTAGCACTCATCTTTAAAGACCTGTCATGGTGTTTAAAGGGTCCAACCAGAAAAGCTCTTGTTGAACTCGGCTTTTTAATTATTTTGAGCATATTGCTTTGAAAGTTGTTTTTCTGTTAACTCCTTCTAAATCTCTATTAATAACGGGTTTGATGTAGTTAAGAAAGTGGAAATTACAGATACCCTGGCCAAGCATTTCGTGGTGAGATCAGGCAAGCCCCACCATCCAGTTGTCCAGTCTAGTTGAGTGCCCCAAACTTCAGGTCAGCCAGGGGCAGCGGTTCCTGAGGCACTAGCAGATCAGGGCAGGCTTTTGAGCCAAGAGGGGCTTGATGGTGAAGGGAAGGTAAGTCCAGCAGTGTGATGCATGGGATAGCATCCAAGTGGGGCTTCAGGGTTCAGAGCCTGTTAAAGATCATTCTGGCGGGCCTGTGAGCGAACAGTGCGTATGACTTCTTAAACCAAAACAAAGAATATGTGACAGAAACCATGTGTGGCCCACGAAGCCTTAAATACTTACTCTCTGGCACTTCCCGGAAGAAGTTTGCTGACCCCTGGTTTAAAACACGTTTGGTGAGAGCTGGTTGAATCTCATGGTGGAGAGAACTGGACCCCGAAGAAGCAGCGGCAGTCTTGGGAACAGATGTGCTTCCTTTCCCTGGCAGCCTGAGGTGAAGGCAGAAGACCACGTGGGAAAGAATGCTGGCCGGTGCTCATTATCGGGCCAGGAGTGAATGAGGGACAACCAGGGAGAGGGAAGAGATTGGAGGCCCAAGGAGAGGAGTTTTCACAAAGGGCTTTAAATGGAGCCCAGAAGTCAGGGTGCAGCAGAATGGGGAAAGCTGTTACGCTTGGCAACAAGCGAGGAGGGGTGTGATTTTTAAGAGAACATCTTCTGTAGAGGGGGAGGATTGGTGCTGGAATGGCACATGCTTACGAGGACAGATAGTAGCCACTAATGCTAGATATTTATCTGTAAAAGTAAGGTAAGAGACCAGGCTTGCAGACTCCGAGATCACTTGCAGACATTTTCAAGATAGGAAGATCTGAGCATTTGTGAGGGTGCATGATTAAAGCCAAGAGAGAGGAAACAAACATGCAAACGGGATCTGCAGGAGTGGAAAGTAATGGGATAAAAGCATGGGTTGAGGGGTTTGTTTGCTGGAAGAGGAGGAGGAGGGCATGATAGAAATTTCTGAGTCGTGCATCATGAGCTGCTGTCCTTATGAAGTGAGAGGTGGGGGCAGGCGCTGAGAAGGGAGGTGGGAAGAAGATGCCGTGGCTGTAACAGTTGCTTTGGTGGGGCCACCGGATAGGGGTGTGGGGAATTCATCGAGAGGAACACAAGGATTATTGAGCAGCAAGAGCCACCTGGATGTCCAAGTCCCAGTGTCCTCCTCCAGGAGCTTCCTGTGTCCCATCTTAGCAGAAGTAGAGAAGGTGGACTTTGGGCTTGAAATGGGTGCAGAGATGGAGATGGGCTGCTCATTTCTCTGATGCAGGGAGGGGGTAGGGATGTGCAGTTGCAGAGGTGGCAGTGCGTCTGCTCCCGATGCAAGCTGGAGGTGGTGTCGTGACCCTGAAAGAGTGCTAGCCGGACTAGAGGAAGTGGGCAGATTGGAAGGATCCCTTTGTACCTACACTGGTCTCAGGGGATTGGAAGCTGGCATGCAAAGCTTAAGCGTTTAGGTGTCAGATTCTTCTTAGTGGAGACACACTCACTGTCCAGAGACTGGCATCTGACAGCAACAAATCAGTAGCTTGTGCCTCGGCTGCCAATATGTTGCAAATCTGATGATGGTTTATTTATTTAACTGAGGAGTGGGGTCTTTCAGGATCCGTGTGACAGGTACTGATCTTTGTCATTGTCGTATTCAAGGTTAGCCCTGGTATATCTGGAATTAATGTAGGCGGTATACCAGATAGATATCCCTGTTGGTGGGAAGAGTTCTGTGACACAATTTCTTACTGACCGACTGTGTGTCAAGCATTTGTGGGTACAGAAAGATGAGTGAGAAATCTCAAATGCTGTTAGGTCAGTGGAAATATTTTATGGTGTACATTTACAACCTAACTAACGAATTAAGGTCATTAGATGAAAGGCAAAGTATTTTTAGTTATGTCGTGTTCTATTTCTATTCTCCATCTCCATGTCCCTTATATCATCAACTCATATGGGAGAAGGGACCTTTTCTTTTTTTCATGCTCTAGAAATCCAGTTCAACCTCAATGCTTATTATGGGTTCTATACACTGTCTACACTCTAATCAGCCACTGTATTTTCTAGGATTGCAGAGCATCCAAGGAACCCACATTTTTAAAACAAACTGATTCTTTATTACTTGTCAGTAAGGTAGAAGGCTGGAAAGGGGGTTTATCAGTTTATTTCCCAGCCCTCTGTCCCTCTTGCTGCTGAGATTTAATCAGGGTGATTCACAGATGTTCCGAATGCCAACTTAATAACACCAGACAGTCTCCAAACTTAATTTCCACTTGGAATTACCTCTTATCCATACTTTGGGATAAACAAAGACTTTAAGGATGATGGTCTGCCTCCGTGTGTCAGCTGCTTCGAATGAACAACCCTAATGAGGTTTCACTGTGCTTGAATCAGAGTCCAGTAAGTCAGAGCTGGTAAACTTGAACTCAGTTGGTTTGGAATGCATGGAAACTGGATGGGGGCTAAGTGGCAATTTCCTTTTTATTATCTAAAAGCACGCAAAGAAATTAATTGCGATTGACGAAAACTAAGACAAAAGGTGTTTTCAAGTGGCGTTAAGCACTTCAAAAGTTTTAGTTTACACAGACATACTAACGTGCTATTTATAAGTCATTCCTATTTAAAACTAGTCCTCTAATGACCTCAGATAAACAGTGTTCTTTTAGCCTAGTTGCTGTATGTGTTTAAAAGTAGCAAAATCAGGGGTGCCTGGGTGGCTCAGACCAGTGGCTCTTGATCTCGGCTCAGATCATGATTTTGGGGTCGTGAGTTCAGGCCCCGTGTTGGCCTCTGCCCTGGGCGTGAAGCCTGCTTTTAAATAATAAGATAGCAAAATCACATATTTTAAAAGAAATAGTCTAGGGGCTCAGTCGGTTAAGCATCCAACTTCGGCTCGGGTCAAGATCTCACAGTCTGTGAGTTTGAGCCCCACATCAGGCTCTGTGCTGACAGCTCAGAGCCTGGAGTCTGCTTCAGATTCTGTGTCTCCCTCTCTGCCCCTCCCCAGCTTGTGCTCTCTCTCTCTCAAAAATAATAAACATTAAAAATCTTTTTAAAAATAGTCTATAGTTCAGTGTTACTTTTCACTAAGTCACATCCTAAAGGTATAGATATAATGGATCCTGGGCCCTTCTGTGGTGAAAGCTCTCAGAACGCTGTTGTGAGCCTGTGGAGGAGAACAGTGTCTGTGCAGATGCCCATGGGGACAGTTAACGAAGCGGATGGCAGTCACTGCACTCTCTTAAGGAAAAGCTCTTACAATTAAAAAGAATTTATATTTGCATAAAAACACTCAGAAAAGTAGCCTTGTTAGCTCTTTTGTTTGAAGTAATTTTTAGACTGATCTTGCATTCGAAAATATTTAATTACTGAGTGGTTGTTTTTTTGGGTTTTTTTTTTGTTGTTGTTGTTTTGTTTTTCTCTTGTCATGGTTCATGAATTTTGCAGCCACTCCTTTTTTTTTTTTTTTTTTTTTTTTTTTGACTAATTAAACTGAGCAGTTGTTGCTACAACTTCTGCCAAATGGCCATTACTGTTGAGTGGTAAAACAACACTAGTCACCGAAACTTGTTATATCCTAACCTACAAAATAAATAAATAAAATAGAGCCCCATTGCCCTGTTATTTCCATTCGTGGGTGTGTTATTTAAACCTACAAAATCGAGCACTCTTCTTCTAAATGGGTGTATGCTGACAGTGTGAAATGTACATTTATTTTTCTCTCCTTTTGGGGGCTGCTAGTCCTGTCACACCTTCTGTGCTGGCTGAGCTTCTCAACCTGCTGGACAGAAAAGTAATTTCTTCAGCAGCAGCTAAACAGGTATGTCCCCACTTCCTAAAGTTTCTGACTGCTCTGCTATTCCAGTAGATGTTGTATGTGAAATTCAAATGCCATCACTAACTGAATTTCATAAAGTATTAAATGCGTGTAAGGGCTGTTTTCATACTGAAAAGGTAGAAACATTTCAGTTAGCAAATGAAAAAAGGCTGGTATGTGCAATGCAGGTAATGTGCTTTCCATCTTTGCTAAGCAGGTGGTTCCTGTATGGTTTTGCCTGGAACGTTTTCCAAACATTTGTTTATGTGAAAGGCGGGACTGTAGCTTTTGGGGGCTTCGAAGCACATGCACTGCCCCTGTGACCCCCACGAGGCCGACGCCAGAGCACCTTCAGCACTGCTCCCCGGCCCTCTAGTCCTTCTCAGTCCCCTGCAGGCTCCCAGCCAGTACTAGGGCCTTATTTGTCTTCATTGCATGATTGCCCCCTGAAATTTAGTCTTCCAGCAAGGAGGATGAGGTCAGACAGACTGCCTCTTATTTAGTAGATAAAACTTTATACACATGTGCAGTGTATGCAAACTGAGAAGAACAGCATCGTCATCAAAGGTGGCCTCTGCCTCGTCTCCTTTCCACCTGACAGTCATAGGTGGGTGAAAGGTTCCTGGAATCCAGAAAAGTCTTAAAGGATAAAGAACACCAAGGTGGCTGCCTTATTTCAACTTTGGGTATCAAAGCCATCAATGCTTCAGCCAGAAACTTAGTGTGACTTTAATGGTGCCTTCTGCATTTAATATTTATACCACATCAACAGTAGTGGCAGGCACAAAGTGAGGCTTTGGAAAAGCAACTGCTTTTGGCTAATTATGAGGCGCTGTGGCACTCACACCCAGCTCTGTGCAGTGAAACTGGAGACAGAACTAATAAAGGCTCTGTTTACCCACCGCCCAGTGAGGCTGTCGACTACAGAGACCTTGGCACATGTAGGAAAGGATTTGAGTTGCCTGGATGTCAGAGGAATACAAATGTTTATGACAGTGCTCAGCAGTGACAGAAAGATTAGATGGCCTGAGGGCATCTATATATATATATGTATGTATACATAAGAGCAGATGAATTGTAGCATTTGAAATGAAAGAAGGGAAAAAAAAAATCTTCCCCTTCTCACTCATCCTGCCCCACCAGACGAGGAAAAGGGAGGAAACCTAGTGCAGTGAATGTGATTGGTTCGGTAGGACCAATGGAAAATGCTAGAAGATGCTGATGGTTGGTTCAGATGTAGGTAGGGACACCTTAGGTTGTATCAACTTTCAGCATGCTCAAAGGAAGCAGGGTGAATCCTGGCTGCTGTGAGGTAATCAAACTGAAATAAAAGTCTGACTAGAAAGGTGTTAAATGTATGTTGCATGAGGGAATCTCCTGTGTGTATTATTGCCTTGGGGGTTTTGCTTTATTTATTTTTCTATTTTGTTTTCTGTATTTAATAAAATCATGTATGATTTTCTGGTGGGAAAAAAAGGTATTTTTTCATTATAAAGAATTTAAGTAATATAGAAAAATATAAAGATCTTCAAATTTTACCACCTTGAAATAACTACCATTAATATTGGGTGGACACCCTTCCAGGCATCCTTCCATACACATGTACTATTAGAAGGATGGATTGATGGGATGGACAGACATGAAGTTAGAGAAATAAAGACTTTAGAAAATAAGAAATAAGAGGTTATAGTGATTTTTTTTTTTTTTTAGTTTATTTCTTTATGAGCCAGGCAGTTCATTGGCTTTTAGTATATCCACAAACCTATTCAGCCATCACCCTATCTAATTCCAGAACATTCTCATCACACAAAAAAACCAAACCATTAGCAGTCACTCCCCCACTAACCCCTTGCCCTAGGTTACTACTAATCTACTTTCTGTCTCTGTGGATTTGCCTATTCTGGACATTTAACGTAAATAGACTTGTACAGTATGTGGCCTCTGTGTCCGGCTTATTTTACTTAACGTGATGTTTTCAAAATCCATCTATGTTTTAACATGTGCCAGTACTTCATTTCTTTTTAAGGCTAAAGAATATTCTGTAAGTATATGCCACATCCGTAAATGGACATTTGAGTTGTTTCCAGTTTTGGGCTCTTATTGAACATGCTGCTTTGAACATTTGTGTTCAGATGTTTTTGATTGAGCATGTGTTTTCAAGTTGGTTACGTATAGACCTGTACGAATGGAATTTCTGGGTTATATGGTAGTTGTACATTTAACATTTTGAGGAGCCGCCCAACTATCTTCCAAACTGGCTGCACCCAGTTGCATACCCATCAGCAATGTATGAGGGTTCCTGTGTCTCCATATCCTTGCTAGCACTTGTTATTGTCTGTCTTTTTGATTATAGTCATCCTAGTAGTAGGTGTAAAGCGATAATCTCACTGTGGGCTTGATTTGCATTTCCCTAATGACCAACTACGTTGAGCATCTTTTTGTGTCTTTTGTAGGGTACTTTTTTAAAAGAAAAATGTTACAATTAACTTTTTACTGAATTTTTAAAAAGAATCCAAGTAGGTCTTGGCTTCTAGAAACACTGTGAGCTGGAGGGTGCTCCAGTAGAGCAGACTCTCTGCTTCTATTCCTTCTTGGTGTTTCCCTCTGACGGATTGGGGTTCTGTTAGTGATTAGATGACCAGGAGATGAGGAAAAAAAAGTAGACCAAGTAACTGACTCCTAAGGATGACAGATATGTAGAAAGAGCCATCCTGTCCTTAGAACACTCTGAATTCCAAAGAATCTCCCACTTGATGTCTAATTTACTATTAACCCATCACTCTCCCTTACATCATTGCCCATTATTTCATCCCTTACACATTTCACCGCCCCTTCCTTGGAGGTACTCTGGCAGTGCTCCTGAGATTTACAGGCCTCATCCCCTTGGCACCCCAGGGGCAGGGGTGTTGACAGGTTGCTATGATGCAGCACTCCTGTTTTTCAGAAACGGAAAGAGAAAAAGATTACTTATCATCATGAGCAACCTCCTGGTAACTGTGAACAAAAGCATCTCGATTCTTGTCACAGGATCTAGTTCTAGCTGTTGAAGTTGTGGGTAGCGGCCCCTGTCTCCCTCACCAAGGAGAGGGCCGTCAGAGTCACAGTTCACCTGCAGACCTGCACCCCGGGATCCTGAGCCTCTTGTGAGTCAGAGGCCCTGGGTGTTGTCCACACTGCTGGCCAGCCACAGCCCCAGGGGAAATGGTGTGGACTGTGTGCATGCCTCCTTTGTGCACACTGGAAATAGATGTGGCTTATCCACTGTCTCTTGGGGATTGTCCGGTTAGCATTTCTAGTGGAACCAAGCCAGGTTATGATTCCATAGCAATGGACATTGAATTTTAACATGTAGGTGTGCCACTTAACCCGTCTCTTCTTGTCTACTTTGGGATCTGCTTTAAAGAGAAATCACCAACGCCTTTTAATGCAGAAAATGTTATATGTAATGCAGTAAAACTGTTACAAATGATGTGATGTCTTTTTCTCCCTTTTAGTGAGTGCTTCAGTTCTATGTGCATTTTACTGTGCCCTACTTCTTTTCAGGGCTTGGGCTGATGTTTGTGCCTTTCTAGAAGAATGACCTTTCACAGTTCTTGCCTTTGAGCAGAGGGGACACCCCTTTCTGTTCCTGTCCCGGCCCCCTCCCTACCTTCTCCCTTCAACAGGCCTTTCCTCCACACTCTGACCCTGGAAACCCCTGGACAGGTGAGAGGCCCATCTGCTTTCCTTCCATCCTTCCTTCTAGATACTTTAAAAATAGCTTTAGCGAGACACAATTGGGTAGTAGCTGAAAGGGTGTATGAATTCAGTCCCCAGGGAACTTAAGGCTGCCCTATGTGTCAGAGCCGGCTCCGTGGTCAGTGTGTGATTGGGGGTTCCCAGCTTGCGTGACCCCATGCTTTCAGTGGCCATTTAACACAGACGGCCAGCATTACCCTAAGAATCCTGTGTTAGGCACTTTGATCTTGGGTGGGCAGCGGCAGGGCCTGGGAGCTGCACTCCTAGCCAGAAACAGTTGCACTTCGATAGCACTTCCCAGGGTGGTGATTAAACACAGACAAAAGCTGAGGATTTATGCTGCAGCACGAGGCTGGCAAGTACAGAAGCCATTATGTTTGCAGCAAGAGGGCTGGGGAGCCCTGTCGAGTCTGGCCTGGAGGTGGAAGGCCCCTTCAGTGATTCTCACCCTGCTGGGCTTTGGCCAGGAGTGCACAGACTGTGTCTCAAACAGGAACGAGCAGAGGATTAGACAGCTGGAGTCTACTGCATCGGCCCAGGGGGCTGGGCTGCGGTGGCCACTCGACCAATTGAGGAAGTTAATAAGCTGGTATGTTTTCACTCTGGGAGTAGAGAACACCCCAGACACAGGGCTCCCATTTGTTCCTGTAGGCCGCTGAAATGTTTCTCCCGCGTCACTCTGTATCCCCGCCCTACCTCGCTCTACTTTCTCAGGGAGCAGCCAGCCCCTGCATTTAAAAGTATCCATCCGAGCACTGTCTTGCGTTTCCTCTTGAATGGTGTGGTTTGGCAGTGGTTCCCGAGCTGCCTCACATCGCCTCTGTTCTGGTGTTTTTGGCTCAGGCTCATCCAACCAGCATTCGAGCCTGTCGGGTCCCACTGTATTAGGTGCCAGGCAAAGGCTGAGCCCCTGGTCAGCCTGCTCGGGTCCGCTGTGTGCTGTCAGCCACGGTGGCTGTTGCAGGCCAAGAAAAATGAAGCAGGCCCAGGAGCGGCCTCCTGGGTCGGCCAGGTGTGCCAGCTTACGATTCCCAGGCCCCAGGGACCGCACAAGTCTGCTGAGCTTTCCACCTCATCTGCCTATAAAGAGGTGCTGCATAGATTCCTGAGTCCTCACAGGTGATTTCACTTTTGAGCCAGAGATCTAGATCCCTCTTGAGATTTCCACATTCTCCTGCTGAATGTTGGACATTTTTTAGGCACTGTTTTAGGAGACTGTGCAGATGAACAAAATAAACACTGGTCAAAGTCTAAATACTTACCTGAGGGCTAATTTAATCATATTATGATAAATATACTTAATGGATATTAATTTTTTTATTAATATGAAAAGTAGTTCTGTAGCAAGTAAAACAAAAGCAGATCACAGACTGTATATATGTTATGATTGCAACTGTGTTCCCAAAGAAAAATAGGGGAAGGAAAAACACCAAAATACTAACATTTATTATCTTGAGGGAATGGGAAATACAAGTGATTTCTTTTTATCGTTTTTATATTTCCTTATTTTCTACAGTGAACATGTTTTTAATAGAAGTATAGTTGACACATAACTTACATTAATTTCAGGTGTACAACTTAGTGACTTAACATTTATGTACATTATAAAACGATCACTATAACTCTGATTACCATGTTACCAAAGTTTATTATTGACTATAGTCACTATGCTGTACCTTGACATCCCTGTGACTTGTTTTGTAACTGTAAGTTTATACCTCTTAGTCTGCTTCACATATTTCCCACAACCACCATTTTGTTCTCTGTATCCCTGAGTCCATTTGTCTTGTGTTTTTTAGATTCCACATACAAATGAACTCATATGATATTTTTATTTCTGACTTATTTCCCTTAGCATAGTACCCTGTAGGTCCATCTATGTTGTCACAAGTGGCACGATTTTCTTTCTTATGGCTGAGTAATATTCGTTTGTATATATATGCCACATCTTCTTTATCCATTCATCTTCTGATACACACTTAGGTTGCTTCCATATCCTGGCTATTATAAATAATGCTGCAGTGAACATACAGATGTATATATCTTCTCAAATTGTTTTTTTTCATTTTCTTTGGATAAATATCCAGAAGTGGGATTACTGGATCATACGGTGGTTCTATTTTTAATTTTTTGAGGAGCTGCCACACTGTTTTCCAGAGTGGCTCCATCAGTCTACATTCCTATCAACAGTGTATGAGGATTCCTTTTCTCCTCACCAACATTTATTGCTTCTTGTGTTTTGTTTTTAGCCATTCTGACAGAAGGTGGTACCTCATTGTGGTTTTGATTTGCATTTCCCTCAAGATTACTGATGTTGAGCATCTTTTCATGTGTTTGTTTGTCATCTGTATCTCTTCTTTGGAAAACTGTCTCTTCAGGTCTTCTACCCGTTTTTTAATCAGATCATTTGACGTTTTTTGGTGTTGAGTTGTATGAGCTCTTTATATATTTTGGATATTAACCCCTTACTGGATATATCACTTGCAAATATCTTCTCCCATTCAGCAAGTTACCTTTTCATTGTGTTGATGGTGTCCTTTGCTGTACAAAAAAGGTTTTTGGTTTGATAGTCCCGTTTATTTTTGCTTTCATTGCCCTTGCCTGAGGAGACAAATCCAAAATAACATTGCTAAGACCAGTGTCCAAGATTTTACTGTTTTAAGAGTCTTATAGTTTCAGGTCTACATCTCCGTCTTTAATCCATTTTGAGTTAATTTTTGTAAGTAGTGTAAGAAGGTGGTAGTTTGATTATTTTGCATGTAGATTTATTACATTGCATTATATTTATTGACTCCTTTGTCATAGATTCATTGAACATATCAGTATGGTTTTATTTCTGGCCTCTGTTCCATTGACCTCTGTTTTTGTTTTTTTTTTTCCCTTTTTGCCAATATCATACTGTTTTGATTACTGTAGATTTGTAGTACAGTTTGAAATCAGGGAACATGCTGCTTCACACTTTGTTTTTATTTCTCAAGATTATTGTTGCTATTTAGGGTCTTTTATGGTGGTTCCGTACAAATTTTAGGACTATTTGTTCTAGTTCTGTGTAAAATAATGTTGGCATTTTGATGGGATTGTATTGAATCTATAGATTAGTTAGTATGGACATTTTAACAATATAAATTCTTCCAGTCAGTGAGGATGGAATATCATTCCATTTATTTGTGTCATCTTCAGTTTCTTTCATCGGTGTCTCATAGTTTTCAGAGTACAGGTCTTTCACTCTGGTTACATTTTTTTTCCCCCTAGGTATGTTATTTTTTTTGATGCAATTGTAAATGGGATTGCTTTCTTCTCTTTCTGGTATTTCATTATTAGAAAAGCACAACCAATTTCTGTATATTGTATCCTGCAACTGAATTTGTTTATTCTAATAGTTTTTTGGTGGAGTCTTTAGAGACTTCTTAGTATCATGTCATCCATAAATAGGGACAGTTTAACTTCTTCCTTGCCAATTGGATGCCTTTTCTTTCTTTTTCTCCCCTGATTGCTAGGACTAAGCTAGAACTTACAGTACTATGTTGAATAAGATAGTGGCAAGAGTGGCCATCCTTGTCTTGTTCCTGATGTTAGAGGAAAAGCTTTCAGCTTTTACTGTTGAATACGTTAGCTGTACGTTTTGCATATATGGTCTCTATTATGTTAAAGTGTGTTTCCTCTCTAGCCACTTTGTCATAAATGGATGTTGAATTTTGTCAGAGGTTTTTTTTTTGCATCTACTGAGATTATTATATGATTTTTATCCTCATTTTGTTAATGTGGTGTATCATGTTGGTTGATCTGTGTATGTTGAACCATCCTTGCATCCCTGGAATAAATCACTCTTGATCATGGTGTATGATCCTTTTCACATACTTTTTAATTCAATTTGTTAACATTTTGTTGAGGATTTTTTCATCTGTTGTTGATCATGAATATTGACATGTTATTTTATTTTTTTAATTTTTTTTTTGGTAGTGTCCTTGGTTTTGTTATCAAGGTAATGCCAGCCTTGTACAATGAATTTGGAAGTGTTCCTTCCTCTTCAATTTCTTTAACAATTGTTTGAGAAGTATAGGTTAACTCTTTTAAAAATGTTTGGTAGAATTTGCCTGTGAAGCTGTCTAGGCCTGGACTTTAGTTTGTTGAGAAATTTTTATTACTGATTCAATTTCATTATTGGTAATTGGTCTGTTCAGATTTTCTATATCTTCCTGATTCAGTTTTGGAAGATTATATGTTTCTAGGAATTTATTCATTTCTTCTAGATTGTTCAGTTTGTTGGCATACAAGTTTTCACAGTTGTCTCTTACAATCTTTAGTATTTCTCTAGTATCAGTTATAACTTCTCTTTCATTTCCTATTTTATTTGGAACCTCTTTTTTTCTCAATGAGTCTGACTGAAGGTTTGCCAATTTGGCTTATCTTTTCAGAGAAATAGCTCTTGGTTTCATTTATCTTTTCTATTTTTCTTGTTTTGTTTTTTGGTGTCTATTGATTTCCACTCTGATCTTTATTATTTCCTTGCTTCTACTAAGCTTGGGCTTTGCTTGTTCTTTTTCTAGATCCTTTAGGTGTAAGGTTAGTTTGAAACTTTTCTTGTTTCTTGACGTGGGCCTGGATTGCTGTAAACTCCCCTCTTACGACATTTGTGCTGTATTCCATAGATTTTGGAATGTATGTTTCCATTTTTTCATTTGCCTCAAGGTATTTTTATTATTGCATCTTTGATTTCTTTGTTGACCCATTGGCTGTTCAGTAGCATGTTGTTTAGCCTCCATGTTTCTGTGTTTTCCAGTTTTTTTTCCTTGAAATCAGTATCTTTGAAATACAGTCATGGTCAGAAAAGATGTTTGATACGATTTCAGTCCTCTTAAATTTATCAAGACTTGTTTTGTGGCCTCACATGTGATCTGTCCTGGAGAGTGTTCCATGTGCACTTGAAGAAAATATGTATTCTGCTGTTTTGGGGTGGTAGGCATCCATCTGGTCTATTGTGTGATTTAAGGCTACTGTTTCCTTATTGACTTTCTGTCTGGGTGATCTTTCCATTGCTGTAAGTGAGGTGTTACAGTTCCTTACTATTATTGTACAGTTGACCCCTGAACAACACAGGTTTGAACTATGTGGGTCCACTTACACACAGGTTTTTTTTTTTCAACATATATTAGAAAGTTTTTATTTTGTAAATGTAATTTTTTTCACAATGTCTTTATTTTTGCTGTATACATATAACAGTGTTTTGTATAAGACAGTATTAATATAGGTACTGACATGATACTTGTAAATGTACATTAACTTATGGTATTGATAAGTACAGTAATATATTTCTCTTATGATTTTCTTAATAACATTTTCTTTCCTCTAGTTCATTGTAAATATATCTAACATACAAAATATAATACTTTATAACATAAAAGTATATAATATATCTAACATACAAAATGTGTTAACAACTGTTTATGTTTTCAGTAAGGCTTCTGGTTTACAGTAAGCTATTAGTACTTAAGGTTTGTGGAGTCGAGAGTTATATGTGGTTTTTGACTGCACAGGTGATCAGCACCCTTAAGCTCTGTGTTGTTCAAGAGCCTGATGTATTACTGTTAATTACTCCCTTTGTGTTAATATTTGCTTTGTATATTCAGGTGCTCCTGTATTGGGTGCAAAGATACTATAATTGTTTTCTCATCTTGTTGAATTGATCCCTTTACCATTATGTAGTGCCCTTCTTTGTCTTGTTATGGTCTTTGTTTTCAAATCTATTGTCTGATATAATCATTGGTACCCCAGCTGTCTTTTCATTCCCATTTACATAGAATGTCTTTTCCATCCCTTCACTTTCAATCTTTGTGTGTCTTTATGTCTGAAATGAGTCTTTTGTAAGGTAGCAAATGTGGGTCCTGGGTTTGGGGGGGGGGGGTTGTTGATGTTTTGTTTTGTTTTTTTAATTCATTCAGCCACCTGATGTTCTTTGAATGGAACATTTAATTCATTTACATTTAAAGTAATTATTGGTAGGTATGTACTTATTGCCATTTTATTAGTTGCTGGTTGTTTTTGTAGTTCTTTTCTATTCCTTTCTTCTTCTCTTGTTCTCTTCCCTTGTGGTTTGATGACTTTTAGTGTTATGTTTGAATTTCTTTTTCTTTTTATTGTGTGTGCCTATTACAGGTTTTGGTTTACGGTTACCATGAGGTTCATAATATAATACCCTACGTATATGGCAGTCTGTTTTAAGTTAATGGTCACCTAAGTTCAAATACATTCTACAAGCACTATGGTTCTCCTCCCCTTTCCATTGTTTTGATGTCATATTTTCAGTCTTTTTGTATATTGCTTAACTAATTTTTATAGATTAGCTGATTTTACTTTTGTCTTTTAACCTTCATACTACCTTTACTGTATGTTTGCTTTTATCAGAGATTTTTTTCCTTTCACAGTTCTCTTATAGTTGTGGCCTTTCCTTTTTTGTTTCCAAAAGCCCCTGTAACATTTCTTCTAAAGCTGGTTTAGTGGTGATGAACTCCTTTAGCTTTTGTTTCTCAGAAACTCTCTCTCCTTAATTCCAAATGATAACCTTGCCAGGTAGATTTGTGGTTGTAGGTTTTTTCCTTTCAGCACTTTGAATATATCATGCCACTCCCTCCTGGCCTACCAGATTTCTGTGGAAAAATCAGCTAATGGTCTTACGGGGTTTCCCTTGTCCATAACTAGGTGCTTTCCTTTTGCTGCTTTCAAGATTCTTTTCTTCTTTTTGCTGTTCATCTCAGGGGACTTCCACTACCCTGTCTTCCAGATGCCGATTCATATTTGCTCTCGCTTCCTTCTGTATTTTTCATTTCAGTTATTATATTCAGCTCTCATTGGCTCTTTTTCATATTTTCTCTTTGTTGGAGTTCTCACTGTATTCATTTTTCTCCCAAGTTTGGTAAGCATCTTTATGGCTGTGACCTTGAACTATTTATCAGGTAGATTGCTGACCTCCATTCTGTTTAGTTCTTTTTTTGAGGTTTGTCTTGTTCTTTTGTTTGGAACATATTCCTCGGTCTCCTCGTTTTGCCCGACTCTCTGTATTTGTTTCTATGTACTAAGCAGATCAGCGACATTGCCCAGTCTTGAGGAATGATCTTACATAGAAGGTATGTGCTGATCCCGACTACTCCCCAGGGGTGGTGCACAGGAGCTGCTTGGAGGGGCACCTCAGGGGAACATCTGGGTGGGTTGAGCAGTGCTTGCAGGGTAGATGGAGAGTATCAGAGATGGTGCCCACCAGTGCTTCCATTGCACGAGAAAGTTCCCACAAATCCATGCACCTCTGGCACATACCCTAAGGGTAGTCAATAAATCGCCTCCTTATATGGCCCAAGCACTTTTCTTTTTTTCTTTTCTTTTTTTTTTTTAACCTTTGTTTATTTTTGAGAGAGAAAGAGAGAATGCAAGCAGGGAAGGGGCAGAAAGAGGGAGACACAGAATCCAAAGCAGGCTCCAGTCTCTGAGCTGTCAGCACAGAGCCTGAACTCACAGGCTTGAACTCACGAACCACGATATCATGACCTGAGCCAAAGTCGGACGCTCAACCTACTGAGCCACCTAGGCGCCCCAGCCTGGCACTTTTCAAATGGCTGCCCCTGAGCTGGGTGTCAGAGTGAGTTTGTACTTCAACCTTTTAAGAGCAGAACCTCATTTCCTGTAGCCCTTGTGCTCTCCCGGAGCTAAACCCTGCTGATTTTTAAAGGCACACGTTACTGGGGGGCTCATCTTCCCAGTACAGGTCCCCGGGGCAGCAGTGCCTGACGAGCCTGAATCCTAAACTCCTCAGGGGGGACCTCTGCATTGATTTCCCTCCTACTTGTGGACTGCCATGCCAGGGGTGTGGGTCCTGACTAGACCACGTCTCCGCCCCTCCTGCCCACCTCACTTTAGGTCTTTAGTTGTGGAAGAGCTGTTCTGCTAGTCTTCAGGTTGTCCTCAGAGACGATTGTTCTGGATGTAGTTGTAGTTTTGGTGTGTCCTTGGGAGGAGACAAATTCAGGATCTTCTTGCTCCGCCATTTTCATCCTATCCCCCCAACATGTATTTACTCATATAATTAGAAACAATGTTTTGCAGTTTAAGAAATTTAAGAAATTTCTAATCTAAGAAGTAGATGAGAGAAATTCTTCAGACTTGCTTTTCTGCCTTACACATTGTTCCGTTATCCCCATGCTGCTGATGCTCCACTAAGAAGTTTGTTGAAGGCAGGGAAAGTTCTTATCTGTTTTTGAGCCCTTCTCCCTCAATGCCTCACCCATTTTCTGGCTGAAAAAATAGTTGAAAAGTTGGTTGGACGCATATATAGTCTGTGTTTTTCTAAGAGCAGGGACAGTCTTTCTCTAAGCAGCCAGGCCTGTATAGCGGTAGCCAGAGGGGTGCCCTGCGGGGGGGCTTCTAGGAAGACCCACCAAAGACACCGCTCAGCCACAGTCACCGTGAGTATTCTGATAGCTGAGCGGATGGTGCACGGACTGTTGTAGCCACGGTAAATATTTGTGGTTTGTCTTTGTCCAGACTGGGGAAACCTTTGAGCCCTGCAGAGATACAAAGCATCTTCCCCTTCATTTGCTCTGCCCTGTGTGCTAATTATTGACAAGCTCCATATTTCTGGGAGGAATGGCTCCTGGCTGGCCTGTCCTGAGCCCGAATGTTCATAAGGAACATCCAGTGCTCAGGACTGACTGCTGGCAGAGGTGAAGGAGGTGCCGCAGGAGACTAACAGGGGAGCCCGCACCCCACCCCCTGCAGTTGACACTAGAAAAACAAGAGGAAGGAGGAAAACTACCCTAGGAAATGCCTTCTTTAAAAATGTATTCCTTTCTTCCCCAACTTTGATAAGCTTGGGGATTTGTTGCTGTTATTTATTTTTTTAGGTAGAAAAATACACCATTAACTATTCGTTATCGTAGCCAGATTTGGGTCTAGCTCCACCAGTAGGGGATAAACGTGGCATGGCAGAGGCCCCTGTGGATTATGATTTATGTTTTTAGTTATTTTCCCTTTTGTAAATTATTATGGGGCCACTTTCTTGTCCCCCGGAAATCATAATTCCCAGCAGGCTGAGCTTTCTGGACTTCATCTCAGTGCAGTGGTTACATCCCTCAGCCTGTGCTGCCCCTGCCTTCAACAGAATAATAGCACCTCAACTAATTTATGCAGTGGGCGTGAAGCAGAGCTGGCCCTGGCCCTCTGACTCTTGGCGGCAGGGGCCCTGTGAGTCCTCAGCTCCCAGCTCCTCCCAGCCTCTCCCGGCCATGTGGTTTGAGTCCATGAGTGGGAAGGGCCCACTGTCCCCCTGTCTCAGGCTCTGTTCTGTGGGAACACCTCAGCCTGGGTAGACTGTCCAGGTGCTTCAGGAGAGACAGGGAATTCCCATAGGGCAGGCCCACACATCTGGGAATTCACTGAATCTGCTCTACCTCAGCTCCGCTTGTCCTGGCCACGGCAGGTGGAGCAGGTCCTCACTTCTCCGTCCCTCTCTCCCTCCTCTGGCCCGTAGGTGTTTGAGGAATTGTGGAGGAGTAAAGGGAAGACTCCATCACAGATTGTTTCAGAAAGGAAGCTTGAACTGATGCAGGATGAAGAGGCACTGGAACGGGTGTGCCACGCCGTGATGGAGGGGCATCCTCAAGTGGTAATTAATGGTCACCACAGGGTGGAGAGGGTCTACTCTCCTGGTCAGGCCAGGACAGGGCCAGCCTGAGGACTCGGCCAGGAGCCTCTCCACTGCTCCCTTTCACCGCCCAGAGGCACTTCCTAATTAGGGCCGGCCCAGCTTGCTCAGCAGTTCCCTAAAACACTTCATCCGTTTTTAGCTAAGGTCAAGAGCTGAAATTTGGTGAATATTAGAAAAATACCACATTTCCTAGAAGGAAAATCCACCCCTGGAGTTTCATCTCATGCAGTTCAGTTTACAGGGGTGTTTATTGGGCTCACCGGATCCAAGTTTTGACCTCCCAGAACGGCACCCTCTCCCAGGGCGGGCACTTTGAGTCTGTTACCGCTCACTCTGCTTTATAAGGAGACCGCTCACTAACAAGCCAGCAGGCATGACTGCAGAAAGGGAAGAAAGATGGGCAAACACTTTAGCTCCATGCCTAAAAGAGGTGGGAAGAAAGGCAGAAAGGGAAATTACTTGTAAATTATGGAGAAAATCCTTGACAGGAGCGTAGCTGAAAACCAAGTCATTCTGTGTTCTGAGCACAGAACAAAATATAAAAGCGAAAATGAGTGCCATCCCTTCCTCCCCAAGTCTAATCATACTGTCTAGAGATTTTTTAGTGGGTAAAAAATTGCTAGCATCTCTTTCAGAATAATACCCACCCACCCATCGGCTTGCCGGGGACACTAACAGCTCTGAAAAGAGCTCTCGATAAGGAAAATGAGCTTGCGCTGGGTCCAGCAATCTCCGTCTTCCTGCCTCATCTGTAGTGACTGATAAAGACACACTTTCAGTTTCGAACTCGTCCTGCGGCACTGAGTGCAGATGCCCACAGACGTTATTACCCATCAAGATGCCGCAGAGCCGGAGCTCAGGGCGGGTGGCCCTGACAGTCAGTGGCTACTTGAGAGGAAGCTGGCGCCTCCTTCTTTTGTTGTCTCCATCCTGCCCACCACAGTGCACTCCCCAACCCCCGTGGTCCGGGACAGCTGCCATTTTTCAGATTTGTCTTCTGACAAACACGTGTCCTTGGCAGGCAGTGGGGGGGAAGGAAAGCCGGGCATCTCCGTGCCTGCTAACCGCGGGAGGATTAGAGAAGGACCTCACTCTGACTAGACTAGATCGTTCATCTAGGGTTACTCACCCCAAGACTGAGAAGCTCTGTGTCCCTGTGTCACTGTGGCACCCAGGAGAGCACCCTCATTCCTGCACTCCAGCTCCCTTGCTGTGGACAGTCCCTCGTCATGCACACAGCCCTCTCCTTGTCCGCTTTAATCAGAGAGCACAGTGGCAGACATCCCTGTGATGGGAGCCTAGAAACCTCCTCAGAAGTTCACACCTCCCCCCTTTCCCTTTCTCATTTTATATCTAATCCTAACAGGAAAACAAAAGAAATGAAGTTTAAGTGTCAGCAAACATAAACCTTAATTTAGCATTTTTAAGTATGCATATCATTATTTTCTCCTCTAAAACAGTTTCTATCTATCTTTAAAGGTAATGGACATGAAGAGGGGAAACCCCAGAGCCATAAACAAACTGATTGGGTTGGTACGAAAAGTAACTCACAACCGAGCAGATCCTATGGTGATAAAGGAGATTCTGGAGAAGCAGTTGTTGTCATGAGATGTTCTGGGTCCGTCTCTGCCTGAGGGACAGCAGAGTGGCCATGACTGAGAACCTGAGCCCGTGAAACCTGACATCCAGGGGCTCAACCTGCTGGCGCCTCCCAGTCTCTAGCCCCAGCTAGAGCTGTAGGCCACCCAGGGCCAGACCCGACTCTGCCCTGGGATGCTACCTGCACAGACCAGCAGCGACAGCCCCGTTTGCCTCATTGACGTGGAAGTGGTTCCAGGATGGCCGCAGTGGTGCTGAAGGAATAGCACGTTCCAGGCCTTAGTAATTCTAAACTAAGTGAAACACACGGTTTCAAGTGCTGTCACTGTTCTAAGAAAACTTCCCATCCCGCACTTCTTTAACAAGTATTTCTGAGTAAGTTCCAAAAGCCAGGCGCTGCTCTAGGTGCCAGGCATGAGCAGTGGTCAAGAGGGACCATGGTCTGGATGCAGTATTTTAGACCTGAAAGTAGATGAGTGGAGATGAAAACCACAACAGGACAGACATGCCAAACACACTTTTGTCTAGACAGGCCCTGCGGGGCTGGGAAGGAGGGCATTAGTCTCACTAGCCCGCACTCATCCACGGAGTAAAAGTGACATTGCCCACATGCTCAGCTCCCCAGGGATTGCCGGGAGGTCTGAGAGTAAATGAAACATTATTTGTAATAAACAAAAAAAAAAAAGTTTTCAAATAAATTTAATGAACAAAATATATACTGAAATATCACATAAAAAATTAACTTACACGTCAAAGATTGTGCAGCTGACAAGGACCCCCGCCCACCCCACCCTCAAGCCGAAAAAAGATTAAAACAAAAGTAACATTAAATTGATTTGTTTTCCCTGGAAAGAATAAGATTATAAACTAGTACATCAAAATCTTGACCTTTAGCAGTAATTGTGGTGCAGTTAACAACCTCTCCGTGAAGGCTGGGTCGCCTTCACCCCTGTTCTCGTGACAGTAATGTGGCTTCTGTGTAACGCACTGGAGCACCCCTGTGTGTGCTGCGTGCCTTTGCTACCTCTGACTCATGGTGCTCAAAGACCACTTTCACAAATGCTGTCTTGTAACGTGTCAAACCGTGGCATAAGAGAACAGGCTCTTTGGAGGCTCTGATTTTACACTGGCTTCTCCAGCGTACCAAGAAGAGTCCAAGCATTGCCGTCATGAACGGTGGCAGCTGGGGAACCAGAGAGAAGCAGACCTTCCCCATCGCCAGGATGACCATGAGTGGTGCCCCAGGTGCTGGCAGTTGCTCAGGACTTCCCTAAGCATCCCCCTTACCCAGCCAAAAGAGCAGAGACAGAAAGGAAACCAGACAAGCAAGAAGAGGTAAGGTTTTTAAAAAATTGTGACAGAATGAGTGGCTCAGAATTGTGCGAGAATGTGTTACCTCACGCAGCAACCACGTGCCTGCTCCGTGTGCATTCTGTTCCAACACTGACGACCTACTGGACCTAGAAGTAGAATATTTTCTTTTCTAGAGAGAGAGGCTGAGTCCAACTTCTCTCTGCACTTTGCAAGTCTGAATTACAAATGGGGCAGGACAACCTGAGCCTGGATTCTGGCAGGATGGTTTTCTCAGGAATAATACGGTTCAGTTTTGTCTTAAAAACTCCCATTTTCACCAAAGGTCTGGCTTCTGGGTAATCAAACGTTACAAAAGATGATACTGGAGGATCTTTCCAGACCCTTTTAAATCAAGGCCTTGCTAAAATGGGTGATGGGGGTGGGGAGGCAGCCAGATGAAGACAAATCACCAAAATTATGTCCAGTGTAGACTGTATTATGGACTGATCATTTCCAGAGAAAAATGCCATGGAGACACCTGATCTTTATAGTGCTGTCTACCTCTGACAATTGCCCATGGTCTTGAATGCCCACTTCTGAAATCCCGAGAATTAGTTATAACTGCTAATAGAAAAAGTAAAATCAAAACACAGCTCAGATTATCTTACTCGGAACCTGACTATATATTCAAAAGACCTATTTGCATAACAGAGTCAGAAACTCACAAAGTATGGCTCTACTCCTAAACAGGTCTCAAGTACAGTTTCAAATACATCTTTGCATGAGTGAGAATTTAGTCTGGTTCGTTGCTGTTCCAACGAAAATCTCATGAAGATGTGTGAGTTGGTGTCATGTGAAGCCATTGCCATCTGTCATTGGAATCCACACACCTGTAGGCTGAGAGGGAAATGTGCTGGAAAACTGGCTCATCCCCAGGATGGCATGAACCAACTGGACCTGGTCATGCCCAAACCATGTGTTCTGTTGGGTGACAGGGAAGTTGGTTGGTTGCTTGGCTGGCTGGTTCTGGCAGAAAGGAAGCTCATCCTCAACACTTAGCATGGTACCTGGCACAGAGTAACTTTAGCGAATGCTGATTAAGTTTATAAAACCAAATTAGTGGACAGCCTTTTAGAATGAGAGGCTGGTGCTGCCAACAAGTAGGCTTTGAATTCTGGACATGAGTCTAGGAAGGAGCTTCTTGACTCTGTCCAGGCATATGCACCAAGGTGAACTTCTGTTCCTGTCTCTCAAAGTATACATGCCTCAGAAAAAAGAAGCTAATCATTATTTATAACAAGTTTAGCATGTTTTAGCTGAGCTTATACACACACACACACACACACACACGCCCCTCTTTTCTAATTATTGCTTATCTGCAAGAAGGCTATGAAATTCTTGAAAGTACACACCCTCCTGGAGCTTTGAGTTAGTTAATTCAGTACACAGCTTATGGGAATAACCCACAATTCATACTGTGTTTTTCATTTCTACTGAATTTGCTGCATTTCAAGGACTCTACCGAGTGTTGCGGGGGCAAAACACTAAGTCTATCTCAAAGGTCATGTTATTTACCCATTACCAAAAGCAGCGTGGAAATGGCGGCCATGCTTCTCTGGCAGATTTCAGACAAGTGTATTCATGGATTATTTGAACACGGATGACCCTAAATTGAAAGATGGCTAGAATGTGATTGAAATCCTCTCTCCTTGCCTCCCTTAATCAAATAATTTAGCAAAAAGCATTTAAGATCAACACTAAATTCCCCCTTAAAATATCTCCAGGCCAAAAAGGGGCCTTGTTACAAGCCTTCTGCAGACTCGTCCCAATAAAAAGTCCGTAGACACACTCAGAAGCACAGACTTCTGCAGCCTCAGCTCCATGAAATTTATAATCTGGCCTGAGAGCTTCCATCACCCTTGTCAGGTTCTGAAATGACATAGTAAATCTAAGCTCCCCAAAAGATGCCTGAAATACATATCGAATGCATACTGACAGAGCTTATTGGCAGTCTTGTAACCGGTGTGGCTGACAGTGAGTTAGGTTTACTCTCATGTCATAAGACAGGAACAAAATTCACAATGACCCAAGGGGATGGGAAGGGTCAGTCCTAGCCAAAATCATCATCTGTCTTCAGATCCAAAGTGCAGAGCCAAAGAACTGAAGACTTACGCCACCCCCGCCCCCAACCCTGTCCCTGTCTTCTTCCCCATAGAACGTCACCAAAAACCTTTCACGAAAGCCCTGTTTATCCAGTTAACGAGCTGCCAGGATAATCTGTCCTCCAAAACAAGTAATGGCCTAATAAATGCCTGAGCGTGGGGAAGATTTACTGAGGCAAAATTATCCCGAAAACAATTCTTAGTCTTCCGAGAGCTCTTCCTAAAGCATTAGGTTTATGATGGTCATTCAAAAAGGAAAAAAAGAGTCCACTCCATTTTCTTAACAATGTTTCCTCAATGATGTGATTTAAGGGTGGAGTATACACTGGTCTGACAGTGTTCTAAGCTGTGATTTGATGGAGAATTAGTGCCGTGTGATTTACAGAATGATGACTGAAGCGAGAGGGGCCTGAGAATATCTTCTCAATGACTTAAAGCTGGTGTGGCCTCAGCCCCCAGAGGACCGCTGCCTCCAGGAAAAGCCAACACTGCAGAGCTGGCTGAGCTTCGCAGCAAGCCACAAATTACACTGGTCTGGGCCAGTGGCTTGAAGTAGCACGTGCAGTAATAGCTGTCCTGCAATAAAGCGTTTCATAAAAATGGCAAGCTTGACAGCCACTTCCGTAAACACAGGACTGGTAATGAGCAATTAAACTGTACTGCCCTTAAATGAGAGCTGTAGCTGATGCTGCACATCCTTAACCTCACACCAGTGACACGGCCCACCCCAGCCAGGGCAGCGCTTCCCTCACGAACCTAGACACGCCCGATCCCGATTCCGAATGAGCGGTGCTTCCACGGCGCAGAACCTCCAACCAGATCTGGACGTCAACCCACATGACCGTGGCATCCCAGCCGATTCAGAGACCATTTTCAACCCTGAGTACCACTGGCCACCCAAACTGAACAGGCAACCCAAATATTCTCGTATCCTGTTTCTGGAGTCTATTTGTAAGAGGATGCTCTCCCCATAATTCCAAAGCTCTGTGAGGTCTTTCTTAATGGACTGAAAACCAACAATTATGTATGACCTAAATCAAAGGCACTTGTTGAGCAAAAGGTACTCCCGAGGACCCAAAAAAGAACTGAATGCATCCTCCCTACATGTGACAGAGACCTCAGTTCCAAGCCATCAATACGTCAAAGTATTTTCCAAGCCAGTACTGGGTAAAGAGGAGAAAATTCCAGAATTCCTTTAAATACTGAGGAAAGGAAGTTATCTATTAATAAAGGAAATCACATCTCTTTAATTGGTTACTCTGGCACCCCCCCTTTCATGGCTGGGAAATTGTTTATACCCCAAAAGCTGTACGTTAGCCTAAATTCACCTGGAATTTGTTTATAATTTTTAAAATTTAGTTGGTTGTGGGGCGCCTGGGTGGCGCAGTTGGTTAAGCGTCCGACTTCAGCCAGGTCACGATCTCACGGTCCGTGAGTTCGAGCCCCGCGTCGGGCTCTGGGCTGATGGCTCGGAGCCTGGAGCCTGTTTCCGATTCTGTGTCTCCCTCTCTCTCTGCCCCTCCCCCGTTCATGCTCTGTCTCTCTCTGTCCCAAAAATAAATAAACATTGAAAAAAAAAAATTAAAAAAAAAAAAAATTTAGTTGGTTGTTTCTAAAGATCTATTTTAAGTATCCCAGTGCACACATATACTTTGAATCATAAAATTCACTCCATCTGGAACTTTACCTCAGACCCTGCACTGGGAATTGAAAGGCATGTGTGATGTTCCAGGAATCCTCAAGTTGTTTTCACTGCCCGGGATCATGAGGCTAGACACAGGGACTCCGGTCTCAGGCCTGCAGCAAAGGGTTTGTGCCCACTGTGCCTGCCAACAGGTAGCACAGCATCTGAGTGGGAGCCTGTCGTATGGAGCAGGGACCACACTCTTGGACCACATTTTAAAGCACGCCAAATATCTTTACAAATTTTCCCTACATTACAAAAAAGAACTTCTGCAGGCCCCACTGACTACTTTATGATTTTTACCATGATTTTTTCCCACCGAGGAATTACCATTGTCACCCACCTACGGTACAGTATCTCCGTATCTTCCTAGATCAAAGTTCATTCCTCCAACCCCCCCTCTCCCCCCCCCACCATATTTGCTTTTCTCTTATTCATAGCTCCAGGACTCTGCTGTTTTTCCTCTGGTATGTCCACACTATTGCCACAACCATCCTTACCTAAGCTACCTGGCTGTTGCACTCCACCGTGTGGATTTTCCAGTTCTCTATAATGCATTTCCAAGTCAGATTTCTGACTTCATTTTGAAAAACCCTGAACACAATACTGTGGAGGAGGTCTATAATGGATGCAGAAAGATGAACCAGTTTCCAATTCCAAATAGGGTTATCATGTGAGTTTGCTACCAGCACCCCACCACGGGAGCTAATTTTACTGTCTCCCACCCCCGACACTGATCATCTCTGCCCTCCTTTAAGGTAAGTCTAGTTCAGTACCTATTTTTAAAAATGCTAAGAGGCACAAAAGCAATCTCTTTCCAAAAGGGTACCCTCTACACAGGGGACTACAGTGGTCTATAATAAAGCAATATGGACTGAAGAATCAACACCATCACCAGATAATGGGGAGAAGTGTAAATCAAGCCAAAAAGCCAATGAATACACTTTCCAGGTATGACTGCAGCATTTTCTGTACCTGTTCAGTCCAAACTGGGAGGTAAATACTTGTCCAAAACGAAGCTAGAGGATAATAAATTACAGCTTACATTCCATCTTCCTGTTCCTCTTTCTTAATCTACCTTGAGCCACCTTCTTTTCCAGTGGAGACCTGGGGGTTTGCGAATACAAGGCTGTGCCAGGAAGCCAGGCCAGTCCGCTGGGCCTCATACATTCCTGCGGCTGTACCACAGCTGGGCAAACCATTTTCCAAGACAGACAAATGTGAAGTCAGAAACATACAATAGGTCGACATCTTTGGTTTCTTGCTTAGACTTAGAAACACTGTGAGGCTGACCGCTGAGAGCCTCCTTGCCCAGGCCAGGTCTCCTGGGGTCCACATTCCATGGGCTGGCTAGCTCTCAATACAAAGCTGCTTCAAGAACCGTGAAACACTGAAGGGCAGCCTCTGCTCTGCAAGGTCTCAGATGGGATTCTTTCCTCCACTGCCCTCCTCTGCTACGGGCCTGATTAAAATCATACCAGTCCTCCTGAGGCACAACCGCCAGACCTGTGGCTGCCCCCAGGGCTCAGCAGCGATGCCCACGAAGAAAACAAGAACTGGGAAGAACTGGGACTTCCCGTTTCCCCCCAAACAGGGAGGCCCACCCTTGTTATGTGCTCCTCCCCTGCTCAAAATAGAGGGGAGTGGAACTCAATGTCCACAAATATCAGCTGTTCATGGTCTCGTTTTTTAGCAGACAGTTATTGTGTTTCTCCCTCTTTGGTGGTTTAAGGAGACCGGTGGCGCTAAGTATAATTATGCCTGGAGCAGGCTGCAAAGCAGCACAGAGGCGCTAATACATCGTGTGGGGGCTTCTAATGAACCCCATTACTCAGAAGGCAGCATTTCTGTGTATAGTGAGTCACCAGCAGGCACTTGGCTTCGCAGGGCTTCCTGTGACCCGTCTGCATTTACATTCCAGGTCCCAAAGTGTACGGTGCTTGTTTCTCTACAAAGTGCAACATATTAGAAAAAGCAAACAGGATCTAAAATAATTGCCAATGTTTTTATAGATTTCATTTAGTTCACCTTTATCCTTTCCCCTGCCCCATACTCCTCCCTACCCCCCCGCAAAACCCACTGTGAGATAGCTTCACAAAATCTTTTATAAAACACAAAACAATGATACCCGAGTATATGATACCCCACTTTCTCCATCAGATCAAACTTCTAAAAACCAACGTAACGGTTTGCCTTTGTAGATTTCATTTTGTGCAAATCTTACTAAAATAAGACTATTTCCAGTGTTTAGGAAGTGATACACTGATTAAAGAAAGCTCTCAAGCAACAAGAAAATTTCCCTGCATTCCAAATTATCCACAACGACATCTGACTTCCCAGGCAAACAGCTGAAACCAATGGATTTGCCTGCAACATAAGGCAACACATGTTGGGCAGAGTGCAAATCTTGGAAGTAAGATGCAAAGGGACACATGATACATGCTTCTGTGATAGAGGAAAGCGGGGCCCCATCTTTATTCTTCCCTTTTAGAAAAGGGAAACCAAAATGCAGAAGGCAACAGGAACAGATGTTCATTCATGTGCTATTTGAAGAGCTGAGCCTTCTAACCCGGGGTACTTCCAGAAATCATGGAACCCCAGTATTTGCTTGGTGTGATCTAAGCTCTAAACTGCAAGATAAGTGACTCAAAGGGATGGGAGAATACCAAAAAATTGAGGAGTAGAAAAGAAAACCTGCCCAAGGAGTTACCAGCTTATGAGACTTACATTCTAGAGGAGGTGGAAAGACCCGGCTAGAGAAAGAGGAGGTACACAGAAAATTTCCCTCCCCACAAATCAAGTATTGTCAGGAAATATCAAAGTAGAAATTTTTGTAAGCAGCTTTGCATTTAACATTCAGTCAAGATGCTAAAACCTTAAAACAAGAACCTCTATTAAAAAAAAAAAAAAAAAAAAAAAAACTAACAACAGGAGTCCTCAAAGTCACCCAGGATCTTGTAGCACAGAATGGAGTGTTCCTGGGCCAAGGCAGCCAGTTCCTTCAGGAACTCTGGGAAGAGGGCAGCGGCCAGCATGGTGTTCCTCACCGGCAGGGGCAGGCTTGGGGGCACCCCAGCCACCTTGGCTCTGTTTGTCAGGAAGGGCTGAAGCACTCTTGGGGGACCATCCAAAAGGTTCTTGCCAATTCCTGTCCTGGAAGCATCCTGAATGGGATCTGAAAGCAGAAAGAAAACTGTCAGGGTGACCCTCCACAGGACTTTATGTCCACCCTCTTAAATATGTGTTTGAGGGGAGGGGGCTGGTGGACTGTCTAGTCGTGGGTTCAGTTCCTAGAACCAAAGTCCGAAGACACAGCCCTTGAACATGTACCTTCTCCGCCCCGTGGCGCACACACACACGTGGCTGGGTTGCTGCCCAGCAGATAACCTCCAGCACGAGGTATGTGATGGCGAGAGTTTTATCCCAAATCCTGTGTAAGGAACTTCGTGCAGCAATTGTGGCAACCCTCCATGCCCAGGACATGGTGAAAGGAAAAAATGAAAAAGGTGTCTCCTGCCACTGCATCCTACCAAGTGAAGACTTAACTCACCACGTGTTATCTGGGGACGTCCAGAGGCTCCACCTGCTCTCTTGGTGTTGGGGGAACCAACCTACCTTTACCAATTAAAGCAGAGCTGCAGGAGGCAAGCTGGGCTAACCAAGCCACTCCATGCTCTCTGTAGCTCCGGCCTCAAGGGCTCCCTGAGGACCCCCAGCTCCTGGCTGGGATCTCCAGCCTTTTTTGAAGAACAGAATGGAAGAAGCCTTTTAAAGGTTGGAAACAACGGAGAGGAAGCTGGGTGCTAGGAAGACCGACCAGACTGGGAACTTCCCACCACCATGGGCATCTAGTGGCAGCAAGTGGCTTAGAAGCCTCCATCTAAGAAGGGTTTTCAGGGGTTTCAATCTCAGCTTCAGTAACACGGGTCCAGGATGAGATGAGCCCAAACTTGAACATATTCAAATGATTTGCATTTCCACATCAAATCAGTTTTACTAATTAAAATGGTTCAACTTTCCCCACTATTTAATTCTTAAATATCTCCAGCCTTCATATATTTATAGGAATTATTTATGCGTCCGTCTGCCCCTACTCAAATAGGCTCACTACTCTTTATAAATCATTATATTCAAGTTCTTCATTATTTTGGCTGCTTTTTAGAATTCAGTCCCATTTTTCAACACTTCTCAGAGTGTCGCTTAACTACAGTACTAAAAATTCTTGACATTTATAGTACTTTCCACATCTCACTACTATAGTCTTTAGTGTGAAAAAAAAAATCCTCTGCTTTACTGCTTTAAATATCTTTTAGATTAGAGTTTATCACACTTCATTCCATGAAGAACTGGAAAAGTTGTAGAGGATCTGTCTGCTGCCACCTTTCAGCAGAAACACACAACATGTCCGGACAAGAAAGTGAGGACAAAAGTGTTGAGATCACTGAGGTCCATGGCCAGCCTTGGAGACCACCCCCCTGGGACCCTCACGGGAGTCCTCCAGCACCGCAGCTCTTCAAAGGGTCCAGCAAAACTCACAAAGGAAGCTGGCCTGGCTACGAGTGAGGAATGGGACACCCATAGGCAGTAATCCCAGGCCAAGACCTGCACAATCCATGGAATTCTCTTCCCCATATCTCTGCTCCTCTAGATCTCACTAGCCTCAAGAGACCCCAGTGCAGTGGTTAAGAAGAGCACACACTCTGCCACTTAGTGGCTGAGTGACATCAGGGAGGTTGCTTCACCTCTCTGTACTTTAATGTCCTCGTGTGTCAAAAGCTCACAGAGTGGTAAGGATTAAGTGAGTCAATAGGAAACTCAACACCCAGAACGCAAATAATCCAATTAAATATGGGCAAAAGACCTGAATAATGAGACCACAATGAAATCTCACTTTGCAACTGTCTGCATGGCTAAAATCAGAAACAAGAAATGACAGGTGTTGGCAAGGGTGTGGAGAAAAAGGAACCCTATTGCAGTGTTTGGTGGGAATGCAAAGTGGTGCAGCTACTGTGTAAAACAGTATGGAGGTTCCTCAATAAAATTAAAAATAGAATTATCGTATGATCCAGTAATTCTACTTCTGGGTATTTACCCAAAAAGAACAAAAACACTAATTTGAAAGATCTATGCAGCCCTCTGCTGCATCATTATTTACAAGAGCCAAGATACAGAAGTAACCTAAATGTCCATCAACGGATGAGTGGATAAGAAGATATAGTACATATATAATGGAATATTACTCAGCCATAAAAAAGAACGAGCTCTTGCCTTTTGCAAAACGCGGACGAACCTGGAGAGTATTCTGCTAAGTGAAATAAGTCAGACAGAAAAAGACAGATGCCATATGATTTCACTTACATGTGAAATTTAAGAAACAACACAAATGAACAAAGAAAAACAAACAAAAAAACTCTTAAATATAGAGAACAAACTGATGGTCACCAGAGGAGGGATGGGTAGGGAGACGGGTGAAACAGATGAAGAGGATTAAGAGGTATAAACTTCTAGTTATAAGACGAAAAGTAAAGCAGAGGGAATATAGTCAATAACACTGTAATGATGTTGTTTGGTGACAGGTGGTGACTACACTTACCGTGATGAGCACTGAGTAATGCATAGAATTGTTGAATCAATGTTGTACACTGAAAACTAATATTGTATGTTAATTATACCTCAATAAATCAACAAACAAGAGGTTAAAAAAAAATGAGCCACTAGGCATAATGTACACAGGGACCTCTTGATGGGTCATCCATCATATCATCAGCAATTCAGCTGCCACTGACTTCAGAGACTTCCTGTTTCCTGCCCCAGATGTCGTTCCCTGCTCTAGCCTCCCACCCCATTTTATTAACCAGCAAAGGCCAATGTGGCCCTTTAACGTTGTATTGTTTGTTTTTCCTCCTCTATCAGACCTTGAGTTTTCTGAGAGCTGAGCCCCTAGGGGATGTGTCCTTCACAACACCCAACCCACTTCGTCATTCATAGCAGAAGCTAATAAACATTCGCTGAATGAACGAATGAGGAAGGAACTGACCAACATCAGCTCTTCTCTACAACTGATCTCCCTGGATGGTTCATTTTCCTCATCTCCATCTTTCTCTTTCAAATTCACTCCTCCTTCCTCCCAAAAAAGGGTTTTTGTGGTTCATTATTCTAGCTTCATCCATGAATTCAAAAAGTGTCATGACTTTAAAAAAGTGTCATCACCAAGGCTCATTTACCCACTTGAATCCAAGAATCAAAATTGTCTTCACTAATAAGGCAGCAGCAGGAGCGTGCCCAGTGAGGGAGACCTAAGATTTGCAGGGAAACCCTCCCAGCAGGCTGTGCTGTTAGCACGGGAGTGGCCTCTCAGAGTGTCACAAAGCTCCATCAAGTTCTCAGTTCAAAAGCAAGGAGAACCAAGTTATGGTTCCTACCTGGCAACTAGCTTATCATATAACGTCTCTGTTTCCTTTTCTGTAAAATGGAAATACCACCCACCTGACCTCCCTCCCTCCCAGAACTCATGATCAGTGAAAGGACTCTGAAGATTACTAAATACAAGCAAATACAACCTCTGTGGTTTGGAAAGTATTTGAGGGGAAGTGGCTGATCCCAGAGATCAACAGTCTCAAGGATGACAAAGTGACAGCTGGCATAGGAAGTCTGTCCCTATTTGAAGCCATTAGTGAGGAGGCTCGTTTTTTTGTTTTATTTTTTTTTTAATGTTCTAATTTATATTTGAGAGGGAGAGAAAGTGCAAATGGGGGAGGGGCAGAAAGAGAGGGAGACATAGAATCCGAAGAAGGATCCAGGCTCTGAGCTGTCAGCACAGAGCCCAACATGGGGCTCGACCCACAAACTGTGAGATCATGACCTGGGCCAAAGTCAGACACTTAATGGCTGAGCCACCCAGGCACCCCTTTGGCTCATTTTTTACAGGGCTGTCAGGAGGCCAAGGGAGTAGAGCACCTGCATGATGGGGGAACTCGCTGCAGGCACCCGAGTTCCACCCATCATCAGAGGACTCAGCAAGCACGCACAAGCACCTAAAGAAAAAGGCAGGGAAGAAGAGAAGTATAAATAAATGTCAGAATCGGGAGTGGTTTTCTGAAATGCTGCCCTGGGTCTGAAAAGCTGCAACAGAGGGTTTTCAAGACTAATACTGGCAAGATTTAAAAGTCAGGTGAGAAATCCGTTACAAGCTCCTCCCACCCACCACGTCCACAGTGCTAGACAAAGTACACAGCTCACAAACATGGAAAACCCCAGTGTCTGGCCCATTACCATGACGCTTGAGCTCCTGGATTCAACTCATTTAGAGGCAATCGCATCACACTCAATGCTTTGGTGGTCAGCTTTGTGCAAGGGGACAGACACCTTTCTCATTCTGTGAGAAAGTTTAGAGACTTTTTAAGTTGAGAGGAGGGTGTCACTTTGCCAATATGAAAGAAGTTGGAAAGTTTACCTGAACAATTCTGTTAAAGGAAAAGTCTTCTTCCCCGAGAGAAGCTTCTCACAAGTCAAAGCCCCCTGAACATTACAGACCTTAGAAAGCATCAATTATGGCTCATTTGACAACTGTATGTGGTGAGAACAAGTTCCCCTGGGCACACACCTGGCATCCACAGCCAAGAAACAGTCTGAAGCCAGGACATAGCACAAGGTGTGAGTGATCCCCGCCACTCCCCACCCCACCACCCCTCACCTGGAGTGTGTGGGTCAAGGAAAGCCTAGGAAGCCAGTCAGCGTCTGTGCCCTGGGCTCCACACACTGGGCAAGACAGGCTCAGGCACCTGAGCCTCATGACCCTGGCGGACTACTCCAGGCACCTAATTTCGGCTGCCTTATACGAAAATGAAGCCAGTAGTATCCTTCTCGCCCACTGCACCGTGCTATCTGAAAACAAGATTGCCTCGGAAAGCACGTTCCAAATTGAAAACTACAAATGAAGACCAAGCATGGAGTGTAATGTAAGAAGAGGCATGCCACCTTCCATCTACAGATTGTAAAAATGCCCACAATTCTTCTAGCCCTTGCCATGGAGAGGTGGAAGTTTGGCTCCATTCTTGAACCTGGGCCGGCCCCATGACTTGCATTGCCCAACAGAATGTAGCAGAATTGACCTTGTTTGGGTCCCGAGACAGAGCCTCAAAAGATTTTGTACAATCCTGCTCTCGTTCTTGCAAACCTACAGCCGTGATGTTGACGAGCCGGGGTGAACCCTCTGGATGATGAGTAATACAGACCCCCACGATCCCCATCACCCCAGCCGGAAACCACCCATATGAGTGAGGCCATCCCAGACATCCAGCCACCCGCTGACAGCCACACATAAGCAAGTCCAGCCAAAATCAGCCGAGGCTGGCCCAGATCAGAAAACCGGGCAACCACACAGACTCGTGAGCACTCATAAATGACTTTCTCTTAAACCACTGAGTTGCTGCAGTGGTTTGTTACTGAACAAAAGCTAATGCTCACAGGGTGAGCTACAGAGGTGTGCTCTGGGTTCAGGAGGAACACAACTAAGAGACCAGTAGTCCAGGAGCTAGGAGAGGCCACGCGGGCCCACAGCCCACCTTTCCACAGAGACATGGGGGCTACTCCCCCTCCGTGAATGGCCCGGCCCAGCTTGGACTACTCTTCTCTAGGGCCAAAGCTTGGAGCCTGCCCCCTCATCTCCCAGTGGCACAGGCCCACCTGTCTTTCAAAGTCTGCCTTGCAGTGCCCTGAAGGCTCTTCACAGTCAGAGCTCTACAGCCAAAAGGACTTGAGATAGAAAACAAATTCTTCATTTAAAAGTCAAGGAACAGGAGGCTCAGTGAGGCCCAGTGACCAAGAGGAAATAGCTACACAGAGACAAGGTCAAGCCATCAGAGTTCTGGGATCTTTTCAGCTCCCTTCTCCCAGTCCAAATGAATAGTTTTTACCTTCCAGAGCCCTAAAGCACATTTATTTGGGGCCTGAGAGTCTCTGAAAACATAATAAAGAGAACAGATGCCCTCCTCAGGGCAGGACTGGCCAAAAAATGGTTCAGGGTGTGCACATAATGCCTCTTTCTGGCCCACACACGCCAAGTTATTTATTTTAGCCAAGCAACAACATGCAGCACTCCTCCCTGACCACTGTCGGGGAGGCAAGCAAATGTCCTACTAAGCCCTCCCAGCCGGGAGCAGGCCAGGTGCAAGCAGGGGAGACTTTTCTTTAGGTTTCAGAACGCGAAGAGGCGGCTCTCCCCTGTTGGGGAAAATGAAGATGTATTTAGATGCTTTTAAGGCCCAGGAGCCAGCACAGCATCGGTGAGCCCAAGTCAGGAGGCTGGGGAAATGGAAGAACAGTTGGAGGAGAGACACAGAGGAGACACCTGACTTACCTTTGGTTAGTGACTCAGGGGTCATGTCAGACATGTCCACTCGGAAGAGCAGGTATTGCTGGGCTTGTATGAGGAGCCCTGGGAAGTCTCTCTCCACAGAAGCAAACTGCTCAATCTTGTTTTTCACAGACGCAAGGACCTGTCAAAAGCGACATTAATGATGTTAATGCTTCACAATGGAATCCCACCCTCAGTTATCGATACATCTTTCTGGTACAGCCCTCGCTGCTGAAACTTTTATGATATCAGGCATTTGCTTGTTTTTAACTGCCTGGGTGTTCTTGGTAGGGCGCCCTCGAAACATCAAGCTAAATGAAGCTTTGCAGTTTGTCTAGAATAATCCACACAACTGGTGTCATAGGACGGGGAAGGAGAGCAAATGAATTAGAACCGAGGGATTTTAGAAAAACAACAAAATAACAGAGGAAAGGAGAGAAGCAGCCCTCTCCTTAGCGCCCATAAAATCAACAGGTATGGATATGGGCTCAGCTAACGTACCTGATAGAGGGAGCGGACACTTGGCTGGAAGACCATGTTGGTGTTGAGCAGAAAGGAGCGCAGGAGAGGCTGCGGGTAGCTGGCTAGCTGAGTAATGATCCCGATAAGCAGCAAATTAACATGTAGAGAGTTCTCCAGCATGTTCTCCAGCTTTGACAGGACCACGCTGATGAATGGGCCTGCAGGAAGAGCACAAGGCGTCAGGGCTGGCTCGGCACAGATGATATCTTTCCTTGACAACTCAGGAGGCACTGGGGCCACCGCTCCCAAACCGCGGGTCTGCCAGGTGCAGATCAAATACAGAAACAGCAAATTGAGCCAGATCTTCTCCTGCCTCAAAGCAGAACATGAAGCAAACCACCACCACCAGGAGAAAGCAGGGATACGTGCATGGGAGCTTTTGACTCTATGAGCAGTTTTGATGCTTTGAAAATTATCACAGACCTTGAAAAAAGTCAGAGGAAGCATAATTTTAAAGATACACTTCGGGGCACTTGGGTCCAACTTCAGCTCAGGTCATGATCTCATGGTTCGTGAGTTTGAGCCCTGCGTCGGGCTCGCTGCGGTCAGTGCAGAGCCTGCTTCAGATCCTTTGTCCCCCCCTCCTCTCTCTGCCCCCTCCCCTGCTCAAGCTTTCTCTCTTTCAAAAATAAACAAACATTAAAAAAAATTAAAATACGGGCTCTGTGCTGACCGCTTAGAGCCTGGAGCCTGTTTCAGATTCTGTGTCTCCCTCTCTCTCTGACCCTCCCCCGTTCATGCTCTGTCTCAAAAATAAATAAACGTTTTAAAAAAATTTTTTTAAAAATTAAAATATACTCCATAACGTTGCCGTATTTCCTGGAACTGCCAGAGCTCAAAACCATGATATTCAATCACCTCATGAAGACACATACTGTAGGGCTTCACACAAACATCAGAAACCAGCAAAAGTTTTAGTAACAAAAAAACCTTTGTGCTAGTAAAGAATAGCAAACACACACAAACTATGTTTGCCAAGTAGCAACATGTGAACCGGGACTGTCTATCCACAAGAAGCACCCAGAGAAAGATCCCGTCTTGTGAAATATCACCATGTGGAAGAATCGGAAGAAGAGAAAAACCAGGGGTGAATGAGGCCTGGGCTGTAATTTTAATGGCACTGGGCAGCTGGGTAACAATACTTTGATCTTCAGGTGGAGCAAGCGAGGGAGGGAGAAGAGGGACTCAATTTGGGGAGGTATAGTTTGAGGTGTCACAGGTTCCTCAAGAAAGAAAATCTATACGACTGCAAAAGTAGTTCATAAAGAATTAGGCAAAAGGAGGCTTTGACTAATTTGGATCGTGAGAAAATTAATGTGCTTTATGTGGGAATTCATTGAAGACAGGGAAAATAAAAAAAATTAATCTGGCATTAATAAAATTACTTGAAGACATTTTCCATTTTTACCATAAAAGCGGTCCATTAAGCAAAATGAATGAGAATTCTGCATTTCCCCCAGTGGAGCTATTGATGATGCCTCTAAACCATGGCATCTTTATAACAAAAGCACATCACCCTTGATGAATAAACCTGTCTTACGAAGATTTCACCAACATTAATACGAGTTTAACAAAAACATACTTTACCACAAGATGCTTTATTCAGAAGCCTTGGTGGTGCAAGACAGTAAAACCCTTTGCAAGAAAAGAGAAGCCATCTGTGAGAATTGGAAACACCAAACCTAAACCCTTTACCCCTGGATGATGGCGATATTCCTGTTGCTGGGGTTGCAGAGGATGTTTCTACTGGGGCCTCAAACAGAAAGGTACTACCCCCTCATGTATTTAGATGAGCCTCAACTTCCCCATCTCTGGGATGGACAGAGCTCCTCACTTTCCACAACACAGGCGTTCAATGAACTCTCTGAGTAGAGAGCCTTCGCAGAGGCCCTGCTCACAAAACACAACTGGGAGTGTGCCAAACACATTCAGAAACTGGATGAGAATCCCACTTTGAAAGCACCTTAAAGAGGCTTCATCAAAAACCCTGGAAACGTCACTAGTAACTCTTCTGAAGGCATCACAACCCAATTCAAGCTTTTCAGGTAGAGGTACAAGGTGAAGGCTGCTGCCCTCATCCTCCCCGACTCCCGGCCAGGTCTTCCCTTTCTTCCCCTCCCGCCCCCTCCCCCGCTGCCCTGCAGTCCCTGGCTCAGCATATTTTCCTCCAGAGGAAGCCAAGACAGGTGAATTCAGTCCCTTGAGGTAGATAGAATCCCCTATAAATAAACACATGTCCTTAATGAGAGTCCAACCCTGCCCTCCCATGGCCCGAGACTGTACTTTGCCTGTGTAGCCATCCAATGCACATGAGATGTGCGAACCTTGCAGGTGCCCAGGGCAGAGCAGGTATAGTCTACCGCTACTACAGGGGAGGGAAACAGACCAGCCCCCTGTGGAGAGCGAGTGGCATCACCATCTCTGTTCTGAATGATAGAACGTTAGGTCAAGACCAGCAACTGTCATAATCCACTAATGACATTAATTACAACTTCTTAGGCATGTGCAAAAAGAAACATCCATGAAACCCTTTCAAATTCCTCTTTTATTCTTAGTTGATTTCCAGCACTTAAAAAAAAACTGCTTGGCAACAAACAGTTGCTAGGGGAAACTCTTAAGCAGCTGAAAATCAGAAAAACTCAGCTACAATTTAGAAAGCCACAGGTGTGTGTGCGGGGTGGGGTGGGCAGTGTGTTTCTTCTTCCTCTCTTCTTCTAGGAGGACAGGCAAACTCCCCACCTAGCAAATACTAATTTCTCAGAATAACAAGACAACGTGTCATTCACGTCTCTCCCCTCTCATGTGCCCTCTTCCCCTGCCCCCACCTACCCGCCCACTCCTCCTCTTTTCTCTAACTCCAAGAATGAAGCGGCCATCAATTCCGTGCCTCGGCTCTGCTGGTCCCATGCTGGAAATACCTCCTGAATGTGGGCCTTCACTGCCACCTCTCTGCCAGCTCTGCCTGAGGTCTGAGTCCCATGGTTGCTTGTCTTGACTCCAGCAATGGTCTTTCTATTTTAGTAGAGATTTAAATGATTTTTTTTTTTAAGTTTTCTTCAAACAGTACAGAACTATAAAGAATAGCCTTTGTCCCTGGAGGCAACCCCTGTTAACAGATTAGAGCGTGTTCTTCCAGAAATATATATATATACATATATAATAGAATATATATATATATTCTATATATATTCTATATATTATATATATAGAATAGATAGATAGATATAGATATATAGATATATATAGATATATATAAATATATAGAGAGAATATATATATATAGAATATATATATAGAATATATATATAGAATATATATATAGAATATATATATATCTATAGAATATATATAGATATATATAAATATATATAGAGAGAGAATATATATATAGAATGTATATGTTCTATATATATTCTATATATTATATATAGAATATAATAATACATATATAATAGAATAATAACTGAATTATTATTTAAAACATTTACTAATCACTATGTGCCAGGCAGTGTTCTAAGTGTTCCACACTTTTCATGTATCAACTTACTTAAATATTCTACAGGAGACTACGAAGTTGGTTATTTATCCCCATTGAACGATGAGGCAGAACACTAAGTGTACGTGGCCAATAAATGAAAAGTCACGACTGTAATCCAGCCCATCTGTTTCCAGTGCTCTGCTTCTTTTCACCAACACACTGCCTTGCCTCTGCCCACGCACACGTGTGTGTGTATCCTGGTTCTTTTTCTTTTTTTTTTTTTTTTGATCAAATGATGACATCTTCCACACCCTGTCCTGCACCTTGCTTTTCCATCGAACACTCTACCCTAGAGACTGTCCCATAGCAGCACATACAGAGCAGTCGCATTCAGCACAAGGCTGCAAGCTAGTCAGTCACCATGGGTACTACATTCGTAAAACAGTCTCCTACTAGTGGACATTTGGGTTGTTTCCAGTCTTTTTCTATTATAAACAACACCTCAACAGACATCCTTGTAAATACATCTTGGCACATACGTGTGAATACAGACTGTGAGACGTTCCCAGGAACAGAACTCAGAGCATGAATGCATTCTGAATTCTGCCACAGTGACAGCAGGCTCCCACCTGCTCTCTCTCTCCCTAGTACTCTAGGCTGGCCTTTCGAACACAGACCCAGTCACATCACTTGCCAACTCAAACGCTTCCAGGGTTTCTTCAGTGCCAGCAGCGCAAGGTCCCTGTTCCTCAGCTTGGCCCAAAGACCCCCTCCCCATAAGGTGGCACCAACCAACCTCTCTGGCTTCCGCTCTCAGACACTTCACTGTCTCACAGGATCCACACTCTGTCACACCTGTGCCTGCGCTGTCAGGCTCCTTTGTCTTCTGCCTGTTGTTTCCTCTTCCCCAGACGATCATTCTGAGCCACTTTTACCTGAGAGCTTCTATCTGCTGTTTGTACCCCTCTTCTGTGAAGTCTTTCCCACTCCCCCCCCCACTGGGCTCCCCTAAGATGTGTGACACACAATCACTAATAATGCACTTCTTTGGAGCGCCTGGGTGACTCAGTCGGTTAAGTGTCTGAGTCTTAATTTTGGCTCAAGTCATGATCCCAGGGTCGTGGGATCAAGCCTCACATCGGGCCCTACTCTGACAGCATGGAGCCTGCTTGGGATTCTCTCTCCCTCTCTCTCTACCCCTCCCCCCCCCCAACTCTGTGAGTCTCTTTCTCTCTCAAAATAAACAAATAAACTTAAGAAAATAATGCTTTTCTCACTGAGTACAATTCTTTCTTGATCTCTCCTCTGAAAGTCTGTGAATCCCTTCAGTTTTCTGTCCTAGTATCTGGCACAGAACCTGCCAAATATTAGGAGATCAATACAAGACTGCTGAATGCACAAATAGAGTTAATTAGATAAATGGAATGGAATGCTTTGATCGTCCTGAGAAGCAAATTCATTTCGGTGGAAATCAGGATTCCACGGAGAGACAGAAGTTACGCTTACTGCTACACAACACACTCAGGAGTTTGGAAACTACAAAGTTTATATACGTGGAAAGAGAAAAGATGTTTCCTGAAGCTGTGTACAAATTTCAAAGGAGGAAAAAAGCAAAATTTTGGTTAAAATTACCTATATGTATCAAAAAAACTCACAACATTTTGTTGGTTCTCAGGTGTATCCTATGCAAAACATTGATGTTATTTGATAAAGTGTTGTATTCTCTTTTTCTTCTTGCCCTAAGCTATACTTTGTTTCCGCAATTTACATATTTCCCAGGGACGAAGCTCTTTCACAAGAAAGCCAGCGTTCTGTTCTAAAGAGCAACCCTCATTAGCCCTGGGTGGCTCTCACACCCCCAAGAGCTCTGCAAAGTGGGGATTTCCAGCTGGGCCAGAGTAAATGGGGCAGGCCCCAGGCAAAATTCGGGTTTGTGGTAGGTTACCTCTGCCCCCCTTCACGCAGCCAGGGCCCTCCTGCTCCCCACCCCACCCCCAGCCCCCTCCCCTTATCACCTGGGCAAAACTGAGATTATCTAATCCTTCTTACTTCTGATGGACTGATTGAATTTTAATTAAAACCCATTCACACTGAAATGTTATCTCCACTAGAACCTCAAGCCTTTTAATTGTGGAATTAAAAGCTCTCTCCCTCTTTAAATAAATCTTCAGGCCTCAGTAAATAGATGAATAAATACAGGAGGAGGCTGGAAGAGCCACTTGAAATCACAGGAAGCCTACCAGACTGGGCCGGAAGATAATGTGATCTCATCTATTTGGGGTGATCCAAGGAGGTGGAGCACGGCCGGTCCCACCAAGCTGCTCCCCGCCAGCCAGAGAAAGGCAAGCCTCAGCCAAGGCTGCCGGGGGCTGCCCGTAAGAGTGATAACAACACACACGCCCCGCCCCGGGGTTCCCATTCAGTCCTCACAGGAGAAAGGGGAGGGTTTAGGATCTCAGAGCTGGAAGTGCTACAGCCAGGAATCCCCCACAGGCCTGACTCCAACGTCGCTGTGGGTCCCTCTGCGGTGTCAGCCCCTAAAGGGGGGGATCTCTCCCGGTTACCTAGACACTGCTCAGGGGTCCCACACCAGCCTTCCCTGAGTTTGATGAGCCCCCTGGGCCAGTTCCCCCCGCACCCCAATTTGCAGATTCAGCTATTACTGGCTAATATTTAATGATGTTTTCTATCATAACTCCTCACCCCAATCCACGCGTCTGATATCCTAACCTATCCCTTGGGCTCTTACTCGGTTCCTACCTGTTGTTAGGGGTATATGCTGGAACACACCCACTCGTTGGCAGAGTTACAGGTTTATGGGGGTCCACTCTACTTATTTTTGGGTAAAGATTTTGCAATTACCTGAAATGAGCTCCGGGGCAAAGGCATACCTAGCTCCAATGGCCTCTGATGTGTGTATACAGCTGTCTTTATTCAGCAGCTATTCTCAGCACCTGCCCTGTGCTCTGTTCTCTGTTCAGGTGCTGGGAAAGAGCAGAGAAAATCCAACACCTGTGCCTTCGCGGAGCCTATGATTCTAGTGGGGGAAACCGTACCTTTTTTCTATACAAAAACACATGCCATGGAGAAAAATCAGTAGACTAAGGGAAATGAGGCTATCAAATACTGAGACTGGATTTTTTGTGTGGTTTCATCAGTCCTATTATTTTATCACACATATATCAAGGGAAGCAGTTACCCAGCTGTGAAATGCATCCTCTGATTGGCTGGGGTCCAAAAAAGACCGCTAGAATGACAAGGTAACATGAAACCACCTCTCTGTGCTCTTCACAAATCCACTTTCCCCCCTCTGTTAGGTAAAGTGGCAATGCCCCTTGCCTCCACCTACCGTACTTCCTCGTCACAATATGTCCAAGTACTTACAAAAGCAGAAATCAGAAAGCGAGTGAAGACCATCACCTGTGAACGGGGTGCTCTGAGTCCTCACGGGAGGCTGACTGGCAAAGGCAGTCTCATCTCTCACCCCAAACGGGGACGGCGCGGCGTCGATGGTGGGAGCGTCTGCTATAAAAGAATCAAAGTCGTCCTCCTCTTCCAGGGCCTTCTCCCCGGCCTCCTCCTCTTCGTCCTCCTTTTCTCCTTTGCTCTCTTCTTCCTTCCCCTCTTGCTCTCCCTTGAGATGCAAGACAGCAGGCGAGGGGAAATTCTCTTCTGTCAAGCCCTCGGGGCCCGAATCCAGTTCTTTAATGATTTGGTCATACTGGGCGATGAAATCTTCACCCCCTGGGTTAATGACCATCGGCTTTGAATCGTGTTCAGCCTCGGAGATGGGAGACACTAACTCCGGGATCGGTTGCGGGGCTATTTCCAGCTCCTCTTCTTGTGTCGGTCCCTTGGACGCATTTGGAAACAGGTCTGAATTGTCCCTACCGTGTTCCTCCTCTGAATCCGTGCCTGACGGAGGGCTGGGCAGGGGGCCGTTGTTCAGGGCGGGACCCTGAACCTCAGTCTGGGCTTGGCTTGCAGGGCTGGCGGTTTCCGCCTGTACCTTCCTAGTATCCTCAGAGTCCTTCTCGGCACACAGCCGGTACACCATCACATCATCCTGGAAGTCGGACTCTTCGATGTAGGACCCTTTGAAGAGCAGGATGGCGTTCTTCTTCATCTCCTGGATGTGTCTGGGGGGGTCGACTGGTGCCGGCGGGCCCGAATTCTCCAGATCATCATAATGCCCAGGGGATCCCACGTCCGCCCCTGAGGAGATGCCGGTGTCATAGCTGTCATCCCACTCCAGCTCCGTGTGGCTCTTCTCCTTTCCTGGAGGCAGCGGAGAGCCCGTCTTCCTGGGGAGTTGCGGCGGGAGCCTGAACACAGGATAGGGGGAGCCGACGGCGCTGTCCTCCGCCAGACTCTGGACAAACGTCTCCGGGTCAGGGGAGTCTCCGTCGTACAGGGCGGACCAGACTCGGCAGTCCCTCGTGCAGCGGAGGATGTTGGTGTGGGCCTCCCACAGGTACTGCAGGTAGCTGATGTCCAGGGCTTTGCCGTACTCCACGATGCAGGCCGACGGAGACGACACTTGGGGCACTGGCTGCTCCACGGCCCCTGCCACGGGAGGCAGAAACGAGTCAGAACGAGCCCCCTGCTTACACGTACAACAGGTGGGGAGACAAAGGTAGTGGACACAGATGTGACTCATTTGGCTGCTAAGATTTTGTCCCGCCAGCTACTTCAGTTCTAATTAACTTCTGAGTAAAAAAAAATGGTTAGATTTTAAGAAGGAAAGCTAAGAACAGAATGTCTTCATAGAAGTTATAGAATCATAGAGGAGACCTAGAACTCCACCATTTCTTTTTTTTTTTAAGTTTATTTTGTTTATTTTGAGAGAGAGAGAGAGAGCAGAGGAGGGGTAGAGAGAGGGAGAGAGAGAAGAAGGCTCCACACTGTCAGTGCAGAGCCTGATGCAGGGCTCAGTCCCACAAACTGTGAGATCATGACCTGAGCCAAAATCAAGACTCTGACGCTTAACCGACTGAGCCACCCAGGTGCCCCAGAACTCTACCATTTCTTTTCTTCTTCTTCTTTTTTTAATGTTTATTTATTTTTGAGAGACAGAGTGACAGAGCATGAGCGGAGAAGGGGCAGAGAGACAGGGACACGCAGAATCTGAAGCAGGCTCCAGGCTCCAAGGTGTCAGCACAGAGCCCGATGAACTCTACCATTTCTTAAATGGAGAACTTACATGGCAGGTGCTTTTTCAACACTACCCCTCCCAACAGCCCTATATGGCAGATATCATTTTCTCCATTTACAGGCAAAGAAACTGAGGCTCAGAGACAAAAGATCACCCAACTAGTCAGGGGCAGAGCACAACTCAAGCACAGGCTGTCTCACGTCAACCCCCGTTCATACTTTGTTCGATGCCACACCTTTGCAAGCTTCCTGTCTCTTCATTATCTAAATCTCTACCAGGCCAGACCAGAATTATGAATTGCATTACCTGTCTACCCACCCACCTACGCCACTGTTCATCCATTCGGGCACTCCACTGTAAGGCGATCCCAGAGTGGGAGAGTGGAAATTATGTGGAATTTGGAATCAGAGGACCCATCAGCTGTGTAGCCTTGAACAAGTCAACTCCTCTGAGTATGTTTCTTCCTGTGTAAAATGGAAATACTACTTTCTTCAAAGGATTAAATGTGAATACAGGGAAAGAACGTGGCAAGTTGTAGGCATTCGACAATCGCTTGTTTAATTTAAATTTCGAATTATGCAGCAAGGTCAGCCCCAGAATCATTCTTGAAACAACTTGCTTAGTAAATAAAAAAAGACATCAGTTGTCAAATATGTTCTAAAAAATGACTATTGGTAGGAAAATAGAAGATATCTGGAATAGGTTACCTAATAGGAAAATACATTTAAAATAACTTGTACTGCCAAGTAAATTATTAATTTCCATGATCACTGTATCTTTATTTAAAGACCAAGAATACAAACCACCTTAATTTGTAACAATTACATCTACACCAAACACCCTGATATTTTCCTGGTCAAGTAGCCCAGCTCTTAGAGAAAATATACTTTATCTAACAGGATGGTGCCTGGATAGACAGGATGATATTGTTTGGGGGGATATCAGAATACACACTGGAAATACCGGGGTCAGTGCCAGGGTTGGACTCTTTCCTAGCGGTCACAGGAAAGGCAGAACGTTCCTGAACTGAAACAGCCTTCTGGCCACCGAAGATGAACAAATGCCCCCTTGTTTCAGCTGCCTGCCAGGGGGCCAAGGTTGATATAGGTGACCATTTAAATTTTACCTGTGCAGGGCCTGGGTGACTCACAGTCAACTGAGCATTGACTCTTGATTTCAGCTCAGGTCATGATCCCACGGTCCTGGGATGGAGCCCCACGTGGGGCTCTACGCTGAGGGTGGAGCCTGCTTACGAGTCTCTCTCCCTCTGCCCCTCCCTGCTGCTTGCACACTCCGTGTCTCTCAATAAATAAATAAATTTTACTTGGACAAGATCAACTGTAACTGGCAAATAGCACGAGTACTATAACTCCTATTAAAACAAACAAACAACAACAACAAAACAAAACCAGAGTATTTATTTAAAAACAAATAAAACCCTCGGAGTTACCTGGGTGGCTCAGTCAGTGAAGCATCTGACTCTGCGACTCTTGATTTTGGCTGAGTGATGATCTCATGATTCCTGGGATCAAGCTTTTCCCCGCACTCCTCGGCTCCCACCCCGTGCTGTCAGCATGGACCCTGCTTGGGATTGATTCTCCCTCCCTCTCTCTCTCTCTCTCTCTCCCTCTCTCTCTCTGCCCCTCCCCCACCTGAGTGAATACTCTCTTCTCTATCAAAATAAATAAATAAACTCAAAAAAAAAAAAAACCTAAGTAGGTCAACGAAATGACTCAGATATTGTTGCCACATCACAAATTTCAAGCTTTATGATGATATATTATTGGCACGCAAGCACGCACAAAGGGTCATCTTAGAAATTAGAATAAGGACTAATCTATCTTAGCTACAACCATCTCCACATCTCTACCCCCATTTTGTTTAAAAAGACATGGTGGGACATATTTTCATATATGTACTCTGAGGATGCCACTAAAGCCTGGTCAAAATAAAGGTCTGGTGGGTGGTGCCTGGGTGGCTCAGTTGGTTAAGCATCCAACTTCGGCTCAGGTTATGGCCTCGTGGTTCGTGAGTTCGAGCCCCACATCGGGCTCTGTGCTGACAGCTCAGAGCATGGAGCCTGCTTCAGATTCTGTGTCTCTCTCTCTCTCTGCCCCTCCCCAGCTCTGTCTGTCTGTCTGTCTCTCTCTAAAATAAATAAACATTTAAAAAAATTTTATAAGATGAAGCAGAAAAGACCCTCCCCGAGTCACTCATAAATGAAATGGGGCTCACTGCATTATTCCCTGTCTACCCAAAGAGACACATATCCAGAGGAGGAATGGCATCTGGCATCCTTTTTGCTTAAAGATTATTCACTAGGCGAGTTCCTTTTACCTGAACTATCATGCGTACACTTTGACCAGAGAATATAGTCCCTCTCCTGGTTCCCAAGAGTCAGGGTGATCCCGCTGGAGCAGCAAACGGGGGTCAGGGCGAGCAGCTTGGCCGCAGAAACAGAGTAACAGTCTCTCTCCTTCACGGCCCACCTCTGACTCAGCATCATGTGGTTGCAAGGGATCAGATACCTGTAACGACAACACGGCTGCATTCAGTGTCTGCCACATCCACTCCCATCGGGACCGGAGGTGGACGCACGATGCATCCTCTCCCCACTCTCGAGCCAGCCATCCTACCAGCCCCGGGGCTCACTCGCTTGCCTAAAACCTGCAGAGGGCTTCCTTCTTCTGGCAGAACCACCCCCTTGCAGAGGGCCCTCACGCTGCAACCTTCACGAACTGCCTCCTCTCTCACCGGGTCCGCTATCGCTCTGCCTCCATGTCTGCACCCACGGTAACCCTCACTAGGAATGTGCTCCCCGTTCCCTGCCTCACCGATGTCTTGTCATCCTGCAAGGTCCAGCTTCAGTGTCACCCTCTCTGGGAAGGCTTCCGGGGCTTCCTGCTCCAAGACAGAGCTACTCCCGCCCTCCACTACACTCACCGCCCTCTCCTAAAGCACGGGTACCTAGACTCACAATTATTTCAGCGTCTCAGAACACTCGGACACTCAGTACAACGTGCTACCAGAGCAGGGGCCTTCTTTGACACTGTGGTTTCATAGTCCCAGAAACTCTGGCTCGTAGTGGATGCCGAATGACCGCAGCCGCACGAAAAGGCAAAGACCCACTCCACAGTGCAAACCCCCTCTCGTACTCTCGTGGTTGACCCTGAGAAAATATGGCGGCGACAGGTGTTCTGGTCACCAGTTCCAACATGGGAGCTGGGGACAAGGAGAAGGGGTGTCCCAACACCAACAAGCCAGCAAGGCTCTAGGCACCAGCAGGGTGTCCTTCAATTCAACTCAATTCTGACCATATCTACCTGGAGATAGCGTCCACAGGTGAAGGGTTCGGTCCTACATGACTGTTGCCCACATACACACACTTCAGATGACCATCGCAGGCCAAGGTTATCACCTGTGCTTCTGACCAACCTGCTATAAATGGGAGGTTCCAACAACCTCCTTGGATATCAAATAAAACACTGCAGTGGCTCACCGAACTCAGAACAACATTTTACTTCCTGGATCACCAGTTTATTACAAAAGGATATAACTGGGGAACAGTCAGATGGTGGAGATGCATAGGGCAGGGTGTGGGGGAAGGGCGCAGACCTTCCATGCTCTCTCCGAGGGTATTGTTCTCCCCACATCTCTGTGTGTTCAACAACCTGGAAGGTTTCTGAACCCGGTCCTTTTGGATTTTTATGGAGGCTCTATTACAGAGACACGGTTGATTAAGTCACTGGCTGTTGGTGACTGTTTTAACCCGGGAGGTCAGGGGAGTAGGACCAAGAGTTGTAAGTAACCATCTAATCACAAGGTTGGGTCTCCTGGCAACCAGCCTCCATCCCCAGATTTGGGTCCTGGAGTGGCCTTATCAACATAACAAACACATCTTTGTTCCTCTCAGCATGTAGGAAATTCCAAGGGTTTTAGGAGGTCTGTGCCAGACACAGGACAGAGACCAAATATGTATTTCTTATTATAAATCACAACTTCACAGTGGCCAAGGCCTCACCAAGGAACACTAGGCCCCACTGCACACAAAATGCTTTCCGTGGGTAATCAAAAATACCTGAGTATCACTATGAACCTAGAGATAAGAAAATCTGGGCAATCAGTTCTGACACTCTGGGAGCACATCCGTGGGCTTCACAGGTGGAATAAAGTTTGTTTAAATGGCTGACACTCTTTACGGGGGGTGGGGGGGGGGGACAATACTGTTCCTTTAAACAAAGACGGAAAAAAACGGGATGGAGCATTCCAGAGCCAAGTGTCACTCGGACACAGGGGCCAATTCCCGAAGACCTGAGCCATGATCTTCAATAAACCAGAATGTTTTTGTTTCTGTTTTTCGCTTTTGAGAAAGAGGCAGTACAGAAGAAAACAAGCTATGATGAAGGATTCGGTGAAAAAGATAGAAGTACAACTTTCAGGGTGTGTCTGGAGGCCTGAGAACAACTAAGCTGTGTCTCCCACTTCCTGTTGATCCAAATGAGGAAGGTACGTTTACATTAATGACTGACCAACGGCAAGAGCCTGAGTCAAGGAGGAAAAAAGACTGAATTCTTTTCATGGTGCTTTACATGAACAATCTTAATAACTTTCACAGTGTGAAACAAGTTTGCCACTTAGCCCTCCCATTCCCAAAAGAACCACCACACCATTCTTCAAGTACTCTGCCAGAGGCTCCTAGTCTCTTCTCCCCCACACCCACGGGCATATAATCCACACACTCCTGAAGCCTAAACTTGGAATCACCGAGATCCAGACATTCCCCGCAGGTCTGATGTGGTGGCATCGACTTTCATAAATTCGAGTGTATGAATATCAAAGGTCATAAAAACAAAAAGGAAAGAGAGGAGGACAACATGGGCAAGGTGACAGGTCTGTTTTAATTCTTGGCCCAGCTCTGGGGTCTTGATCCGAGCACTAGCAGAGAAGAAACAGAAGTTGTAGGTTGAGGCACCAGGGTGGCTCAGTCAGTTAAGCTTCTGACTTTGGCTCAGGTCATCATCTCACAGTTTGTGAGTTCGAGCCCTGCGTCAGGCTCTGTGCTGACAGCTCAGAGCCTGGAGCCTGCTTCGTATTTCCTCTGTCTCTCTCTCTCTCTCTCTCTCTCTCTCTGTCTCTCTGTGTCTCTCTCAAAAATAAACATTTTAAAAAAGAAGCTGTAGGTAGCAAAATGAAGGAGGTCTTTTCACAAGGATCTCTGTGAGCAGAGATGCTTTGGTGACAGACAATGATGCAGAGGAGAGAGGCTTTCTCCCACTTGTCTACACAGGGCACAGCTCTGGCCCTGAGGGCACAAGGGAAGGCAGTGCTGGGCCAGCACCTCAGCACCTCTGCACTCTCAGGTGGGGACCAGGCAGGGGCAGAGGGAGACAGCACCAACCAAAGGGGCCACACCAGGCACTGCTGTGGCAACTGTGGTGGTGGACACACTTGCTTGTGACCATGGGTTAAGACCCCTCCCTAAGGCCAAGGTCTTAGTTGACAGGTGAAGGCCAGAAGACCCAGGAAAACATCGTGTGGTTGTTGAGATGGACTGTTCTCATCTCACTGGCTGGTGAGGCCTAGGGAAACTCATATCACATAGGATTTATTATCTCCTTATTTTGATCATTAATTATTTAAGAAAGAAACTGCTTCAATGCTTTGATACACTGCAGGAACTTGATGACTGGTTACAGCTCCAACCAAGCATATTTCATGATTTAAGTTGATATACATAGATTTCTGCTCTTTGTTTGAAGTATTTTTTAGAAATGGAACAGTGGATCAAACCTAATAAAGCTATTTATCAAATATCACCAGTGGGTAGCTGGAAATTATATTAGAATAAAGAGTAATTGGGAATTTGCAACTTTGCAAACACATATTTTCAGCAGAAACTAAGAATTTTCTTCTGAGTAAATCTAATAAACAGATTCCCTATAGGCTGAAGCAGAGGTTTCATCAAATCGAAAAGGGGGGGGGGGCCTGAGTGGCTCAGTCAGTGAAGTGTCTGACTCCCGATTTCAGCTCAGGTCATGATCTCGCAGGACATAAGTCTGAGCTCTGCTTTGGGCTCTGTGCTGACAGCCCAGAGCCTGCTTGGGATTCTCTCTCTCTCTCCCTCTCTCTCTGCCCCTCTCCGCTGTGCGTTCTCAAAATAAAGTTAAAAAAAAAATTGGAAATGGGGAGTGAGTTCACATGAATAACCCCTCCCTCATATTCACAGTGCTTCCACAGCACCTCTGAAATGAAGGATCATCCCAGAGGGAAGAGTGGGAAAACCATGCGTTGACCCTCTGTCTTCCCATCCCTTACAGGGAAAGATTAGGAACAGAATGAATGTCAGAAGCTGCCCTAATGTCAAATATCAAAATGAAGTGGCTGTCGATAAGAGAAAAATCACTCCAGAATTTGTCCTCAAACCATCTTTTCATTTATACTACACATACTTTGTCTGGAGGCTTTTATTTAAATTCAAAAGCAGTAAAAATAATCAGAAACTAAGAAATACCTGATTTTAGAGATCCAGATTACTCAAAGCCGTCCTACGACAAAGCAGGGGGAAAAAATGATATCGTCCATATTGTCCTCTCTTTTTTCCATTATTTCCCCAACCCTTCGCACCCCTTGGCCCACTGTCCCTCTCCCTGGCTCTCACTCATTGAAGTGAAGCATCGTTGCGTCTGAAACAGTTCAGTGACAGCCAATCAATAACAAAGCGCACACATTGCCTACTGCTACACTGACAACACGAGCGAAACAAAGCAGTACAATGAAGTAGGTAAGGTGTTTCTATGAGATGACAAGAACCTCAATAACGCACCAAGAGGCAAAAATCTACAAAGCAACATCAGTAAATTTCAAAAAGATTGTTTTCCAAAGACATTCTGACTGTACTTTTCCTAGCCATCTTACCCTAGGCTGGCTTGCCTTTTTCTTCCCCCTGCTCTCCTCCAGACACCTAGCTCCCATGCAGGATGGAAATGTTCCTGAAGTGGACACACAGCAACACACTTTGCTCTCCAAGCAAAACATCCTCTAACTGAACACAACAGGCAACGCAATTCAAGAACCTGAAGACAGACCAGCACTTCCGGAAAAAATGCCCCAACCAGAATATTCAGAAACGGCATTCAGGGTAGTAAGCAATTAAATTTTGCCTAAACTGGCAAGTGCCAGGAATACGGGGGTGATCTGTCACCTCACTGCTTATCAGCATTTCCTGCCTGCCTCTGGCCTATTCTATGTCACATCCATGCAGGCAGACAGTTTCTCCTTGGTTTTCTGCTCACTAAAATAGCCTCTCTTTTGGGGGTACCTTATTTCAAGTTACGGCTCCTGATTATTATGCTAACCATAAGAAATATATCACTTATGAATGGATTATCACTTTGCAATATCAGTATTTAGTAGTATTTGGATTGCAACAAAAATGGACATATAGTTATTATTTATCACATAACAAATAAGTTCAATTCGGTGGACTCACATAATCTCGACTGCTCTACTGCCTCTCAGCCCCACACGTTTATCATGTGCGTTCGAACCACTATAGTGGCAATAACAAAAAGGACAGATTATAAATCTGTGTTTTATGTCCCTGAAGATAAAGTTTAAATGACTAGAAGAATAAGGATTTTGCATTGTCTTTGCTTTTGTACAGATTCTAAATCAGAAAAGACAACGTTTTCATTAGTTTAGGATGTATTTTCCAGGAAATTCTCCTCCCTTCAATTTGTGTAGTATGTTACAGTGTTTCAAAAACACTTTTCAGATAGCCCCACACTTGATCCTCCCAAACATCTTCATTTGAGCTAGAAATTCCAAAAATAGAATAGGTCAAGTCAGCAGTTCACTCTCCTTCTAATGGGATCTGTTACACTTTATCAATTTAACCACCGTCATTCACAGCCTTGTTTTCATAATTTTAATCTCTTTACCTCTTTCTGCTGCAAATGTAGTAACTTCTTCCATTCTATCTCCTAGTTCACTAATTCTCTCTTTCTCTCTTAATCTGTGTCCCACATGCTATTTACCCAAACCCCTGATTTTTCATTGTAATAATTACAGCTCTTACTTCTAAGAGTTCTGATTGGTTCTTGAAATCTGTCATTTTTGCATGATCACAAAAACACCATTTCTTTAACAGAAAATAACAAGTGTTGGCAAGGATGTGGAGAAACTGGAGCCCTCGTGCACTGTTGGTGGGCATGTAAAATGGTGCAGCTATTATGCAAAACAGTAAAAAACTTAAAATAGAGTTACCATGTGATCCAGCCATCCCACTTCTGGGTATATCACCCACAAGAATTGAAAGCAGGGTGTTAAAGAGAGGTATCTGTACTCCTATGCTCCTAGAAGCATTATTCACAACAGCCAAAAAGCGGAAACAACCCAAAACGTCCATCACCAGACATATGGAGAAACACAATGTGGAATATATAAACAGTGGGATATTATTCCGTCCTAAAAAGGAAGGAAATCCTGACACATGCAACAACATGAAGACAAAAGGAAAAGTGAAAAAGTTCAGGCACCAAAAAAAGGGTATGATGCCACCTAAGGGAGGTATCTAGAGAGTAGTCAAATTCAGAGAGTCAGAAAGTAGGAGAGTGGCTTCCTGAGGCCGGAGGAGGGAGACATGGTGAATTAGTGTTTAGCGGGACACAGTGTTCCTGTTGCAAGGTGGAAACATTTCTGGAGCTGGATGGCAGCAATGGCTGCACCACAATGTGAATGTATTTAATACCATTCATTGAACTGTATGGTTACGATGGCAAATATTATGTTCTGTGTATGTTATGACAATTAAATATAATTTAAAATGGGGGGGGGGGGGACCTGGCAGTTCAGAGGGCAGAGACCAGGAAGCTGAGGGTTCCCACGAGTCTGCTGCATACCTGACTTCCGTGTATATTCTCCATTCGCTCATGGATTCCCCCAGGCAATGAGGTAGAATTCGAAATAAATTGGGGCACCTGGGTGGCTCAGTCCACTGAGCGTCTGACTCTTGATTTGCACTCAGGTCATGGTCCCAGGGTCATAGGATCAAGCCCCACGTCCAAGCTCCACACTGAGCATGAAGCCCACTTGGGGGCTTCCCTCTCTCCTTCTCTCCCTCTCTCTCCCTCTCCCTCCCCCACCCCCTGCTGCCCCTCTCACACTCTCTCTCTCTCTCTTAAAAAAAAGAAAAAGAAAGTATCACATAAAGGGCAACTATCATTATTGTATTATCGCCATCATCCTCATTAAAGAAACAAGGAAAATGCTTGGGCTCAGAGAGCCTAAGACCAGGTAGTTACGTGGGATTTGGCTTCCATCACCCTATTCAGAATCTTCGACGTGTGCCCTTCAGGCACTTTGCTGGGAAACGATTGGCCCTGACTTGGATATGGAAATATCTCAACCATGAGCCAATTTCTCCCCCTTCACGTGGCACGTGACTGGGTCTCAAAAGCAGCTAACACGATCTCTGAGGGCAGTGTTTAGCACAACAAGCACCACACCGCATCCCGCGTAGACCAAAGGTGATGGAGGAGTTGTCCCCAGCTGGGCCACATGTGATGAGGTGGCTCGGAGGGGAAAGGCTCTGCACATCCCCAGCAGGGCCAGGCTTCCAGGGAGGCTGAAAAAGACAGCTGCATTTCATGCCCCCAGCGAAGCAGCCTTTAGGAATTTGACACTTAAATATAATCAGGTTTTACCGTGGTGGGAAGCAAAGTGTGGTTTGGGGCAGTAAGAAAGGCTTTAACAAGTTGCTCTGAGGGATTCCGTTCAGGCCTTGCTAATGCATCTGTCACGTCAGCAGACACCTAACGGGAGGCTGAAGCAATCCTTTTAGGATGGGATGTTCTACTCAAAATATTCTAGCCAGACTACCCAGGCTCTCTCTTCGTGATCAGATTTGTTCTTTGCCAGTGCCTTAAGATTAGTGACTGATGACCTAATCTAAACCTCTAGAAAGTCCAAAAACTCTTTTTAAAGTAAGAAAATTAATAAGTGATCTACTTCCCCACGAAATGATAACTCTATGAGGCCTCCACCATGATGCCACCATCCACCTCTTCCAGCCTGGTTTTGGTTTTGGTTTTTTTATCGCTCCCATTTGCAGATAAACCAGTGACCACTGGTTCTCAAAATCAGCCATGCATCAGAATCCCCTGGAGAGTTAGTTAGAACACAGCTTGCCAGGCCCCACCCACCCCCTGAGTCAGCACATCTGGGAAAAGACCAAGAATCTGCATTTCTAACCTGTTCCTGGGTGAAGCCTCTCCTCTTGTCCCCCGACCACTTCGCCACCCCCTTACTTGTCCACAGCAACCACGCTGGAAATGCTAACGCAGCCACTTGGAATGTCCTCTTCTCGTAATTCTACTCACGTTGTATCAAAACCCCACTGGTGACCAGAGGTGGTCCAAGTCTCCTCCTCTTCCCCTGTCCTAGGCTTCTTCTCCCGCTATTCCCAAGGAGGAGGTCACACAAAGGGTCAGAATGTCCTCAAAGGAATCAAAGGAAAGAGGAGGCAGGAAGGCGTGCCAGACGACCCTGGTTGACTTGTTCCTTTTTGTTTCCATACCCCGAGAGGGGAGTGTGGGAGCACAAAGCCTAGCCACCTCCCCCTCTCTCCCTTCACAAAGCAGATGCTTCCCTTGGGGACCCCCACAGGAGAGGCAGAGTTGGGCCAAGGCGTGATTAGGTGTTCCTGAGTCCCCTGCCAAATGACCACATTAACAGCATCCTAACAGCAGTTCACTTTGACTCCTGACACCTGTCTTCAAATACCAGCCAATTCCCCAAACCTTTCTCACCTGTCCCTCCGAAGGTCCTACCTGCTCCACCTTGTTTAGAAGTCCTTTTCAATCCATCTACCCCATGCCCTACTCTCTTCTGAACTGTACACGGAAAGTACTCATTAAATATTTACTGAATTGAATTGAAACATACTTATGGGTCAGAGAGAGCACGCCGTAGGTGTAACATTAGGAAAGCAAGAGTCATAAAAATTATATATCAATAGCATTTCATATTTGGAAAAGTTGTTTCCAGTAACACAGGCCTCTAAAAGTGTACTTCAGGAGAAAGACATTCAGCCGCAGAACAGGAAAGCCTTCATAGTCTGAAAATTTCCCAACATCCTATCTGTTATTTCCAGGAACATATTTATAATACAATGTATTTAGCCCCGTAAATACTCTTAATAGGAAAACTAAAATTAACCTTGGGAAATGATACAGAAATTAGATTGATATTCCTGATCATTTTTTCCCTTAGAAGCATGGCTCCTACATGGCTTATATGACCCAAAGAAAAATATAATAGCAATAGTACATATTGAGTTTTTCTTTAAAGAGAACAAAAGAGGGCAACTCACCTTAGAACTAGCTGTAACATCACATCTTCACAATGTAAACCGATGAGAGTTCTAAACAATGCCAGGGACACCACACAGAGCTGGGAAGCAAAAAACACACATTCTATTTCAGATATTGGAAGGATAGCTGTACTCCCCACAGATGGAAAATAAATCAGAATTACAAACTAAAATGGCCTCTTTTTTTAGCAGCTTTGATAAAAACATGCTGCTTCCCGAGAGAATGTGTGTTAAGGCTTTTAGTTCTCCTACAGGATTTGATTAGAAAGCCTATGTCTAGGGGCGCCTGGGTGGCTTAGTCAGTTAAGCGTCCAACTTCGGCTCAGGTCATGATCTCACAGTTCGTGAGTTCGAGCCCCGTGTCGGGCTCTGTGCTGACAGCTCAGAGCCTGGAGCCTGCTTCACATTCTGTGTCTCCCTCTCTCTCTGCCCCTTCCCTGCTCATGCTCTGTCTCTCTCTGTCTCAAAAATAAACATTTAAGAAAGCCTATGTCTAGAATGATGCCATAATGCAGAATGACCCTCCTACAAAATGCCTGTGCTCTTATTTCCAACTTTTAAAGATCCACATAAACGTGCTCCTACAACTCCCCAACACACATACACACACGCGTGCGCGCGCGTGCGCGCGCGCGCGCGCGCGCGCACACACAATCTCCTGCTTGGCATTTATTTTCCCAAGTTATTTTCAAATATGACATTGGTTATTTACAAGACAGGGCTAACAGAAAATTGCAGGTACCCTGGCCAGCTCCCCAACTAGAGTGTTTAGCCCCATGCCTCAGCTCCTTTGGGCTTGTCTCTTGGCTTTGGGGCAAACATTCTCCTTGGTTCCATTTTCAGTAGTGCTGAGAGTATGATAATACAGTTTTCTAAGAAGTTCATTCAAAACGAAGAATTCCTTTGATCTCTAATTTCCAAAAAGGAAAGGTAAACAGCCAAATAGGGAAGATACCTACAGGTGAATTATAAAATCATTGTACCCTTTTGAGAGTAAGCTTTCATCATTTCATCAGAGCACTTAAGTAATTTTTTGCACCAGGGAGTAATTCCTAGTCTGTGTTCTAGACAGGACGGACCTAAAACCTGGTCAATGAAATCCATAATGGTGTCATAAAAATAATAGCTACAAGAAAAAGCAGGGGAGGGGGGATTAGAGAAAAAATATTCATCATTAATCCCCAAAACAAACTCTCCTGAAATTTGTTCTGAGTTATAAAGTCCCTTCCTCTGGGGTTCACCTTACCCGAAATGGGGTGTTGATTCGGCTTGTGAGAGTATCTAGGATGTGGACATTCTCGTGCTGGTGCAACAGGATAAAACGGAGGAAGATCTCGAGTAATGCTGGCTCGGAGATACTACGCAGGAAAAGGTCCAAATATGCAGTTGTGGTCATGACCTCCTCCACAGTCACCTGGGACCAACGACAGAGTGAGCACAGGCGAGCATCCTCTCGATGCTGTGATACATGCTTCCCCAAAGGCCCCTGGCCTCACCGTAGTGACCCCATCAAGGCAAGGACATGCCAACCACGAGAACACGCTTCAGAGCTTCATCTGAAGCCTATAACCTATTCACATCCCACAATACCACATGCTGCTTCCGCCCTTTAATTCAGTAACGGAAAAGCAAGGACATAAAAAAGCAATTCAAGTGTTCTGACAACTCTAATCATCAAATGCAGTTCAAATACCATAAAGATTTTAGTGTGTAACCACAAAGGGGGGGAGATAATGTAAAGTATCTACATGGTCAATAAAGGATTAATTAGAAAGCTCAATATAACTGTTTCATCATTAGTCATCCAATAAATATTTATTAGACTTGCTATGTACCAGGAGCTAGAACCATAAGAACACATTTTCTGTCCAGGAAGATGGGTGTGTGTATGTATGTATATATATGTAAGAGGTACAGATACAAAGTAATGCAGATGTTCAGGTATGTTCCTGGAAAGTTGCAAGTCAAATTTTTATAACTGAATAATATACGTAAAGTGTTATTTATAAAGTGCTATAAGAGTTTACCACTTATAAAGTAACTGACTTTTTTTTATAATACAAATTAGTATTTTCTACGTGGTGTGATTATCCCAAGCAGTAAAATGTCTGTCTTTCAGGGAATATAAAACTCTCAAGAGTCAAGTTTTTCAAAGTGCTGAGGATTTGGTGCTTAAAGCATTCAAATTTTAATTTTAAGCATTTTGATAGGGAATATTTTAAGAACTCGGATAGATTTCTTTGTCTTCCTAAAAAGCAAAGTACAACATCTCTTGATGAACAGGGGTCATCAATTGTCTGACTGACTGTAGAACAGAAATACCCAAACTGGGGTGCATGGAAATCACAAGGGAAACAGTTCCAAACTTCAGATTCCAGCTCTATCCCCTAGAAATCTCAGCAATCTCCCCTGCCATGAGTCTAATGCACCTGACGCTAAACAGATGGGGATGCTTTTTGAGTGGTTACATCTTTCTCTTTTCCAGTTTTTCATTTCTTTCTTCCTTTCTTCCAAAGTATTAACTGTCACTTTATGATATTGTTATTGGTCATTCCTTTTATAATACACTCTTCTCCTTGTAATGTTCTGTCTTCAAAATCAGTTTAGAAACCAGATCAGCAAATCTGATATCTGAGTATAGATAGGCCCCATGTGGATGCATCTGTACATAAAGGCTTAAACTGTTTTCATATATTTTCTTGGTCCTTAGTTATATTCCAGACAGAGGAGTCCAAGTGGATAAGATAAAGCCAAATAAGTTTTGTCTATTTTCCTTATTCCAAGTAAGGCATGCCTATACAGTACACTCGAACTCACCCTCTCAGGATCTGTTGACAAGTGGCCCAGCAGAACCCTGAGTGGCATGAGCTCAGTGTGCAACAGAGTGCAAACACCATCCCCCTCCAGCTCAGCGCCAGTGCTCTGAGCCCTCAAAACATTCCACACACCACTGTGTCATCTGACCAATTTGAAAGGGCTCTCTGTGGCCCAAATATAACAAAACAAACAGGTGAGCCTCAACCACTCGGCAAATAAATTACCTTGAGAAGAGTGCTTCTCATGGGCTGTCCCTGGTCCTGAAATAAACTGCTTCTATCCTTGTGTTTTTTTGGTGTTCTCCAGTCCCAAGCTCATAGCACTCTTAACACTGTCCTGGAACACATGCTATGTCTTTTTTATTACTCCAGTGCAATGTACAGAGTTGGGCACATAGAAGGTACTGAATATAACATTTCCTGAATAAACAACAGCCCCCAAGGTCCTAGTGATTTACATTTGCCAGAGTTGAGCTTAATTTTTAATTCTTCCCTCTTCTCTGAATGTGTTCTGAGGGCCCCAGAGAATGGGGACATTTTTAATAAAAACCTATGAAATAACTGATGCCACCAAGTATACTTATGGGGGAATGATTCATACCACCACCGAATGTGGAGCTCCATTAGCTCACCCCCATTCCACTGCCACAATCTCGGGGTCCGTTAGCAGAAACTTAATTCAAAATCACTTGGGCAGAAGTCTAATTCCCTAATGATCTGGATCACTAGAAAATGCACAACCAGACATTTCAAACGGGCCATGCATGCATGCAATTTATGCAATACTGTATTTTCAGCCTTCCTTACTGAGCACTGCTGAGCTGACATGTCCTGCACAATTCCAGGAGCTGCCTTTGCACCAATAATGCACCATCAGCTTTTCCCCCCTTAAGTTACACATGACCTTAATAAGCTCAAAAGCACAGCAATAAACCCTTTAGAACAGAAGTCTCAGTCTTTGGGGGCTCACATGAAAGCAGGGCATTAAGCATCTATTGTTTACTACTCTTAGGCTGGATAAATGAAAGATTTTATTATTTTTTTTTCTTTTCTTAGCAATCAAAGCTGTCATTTATAACCTAAGAGGATTTAAGAAAACACTTGGAGGGGCAGCATTTACATAACATGGTATAAATATTAAAAACCCAATTCTATTAAGCATCAAGTTGTAACCTCTTTATAAATCGAGGTCACACTCACCTTAAACTAATACCCAAGCCAAGAAAATCTGGTTCCCTTCTCTGTCTCTTCCCTCCTCCATATTCACAGAGCCCTCAGAAGACTTTTATCCCAGAAAATCTTTTCCTGCCCCATTATCTTACTTTTCAGAATCTTCCTCTAATCCCCCAAATAGGCAACCTCCTTAACGAGGATGAGACCAGAGCCTAAGTGTGATCACTTGAAAGCTAACGATGAACCCCCAGGGGAAGGCAGCTCTGCCGTGCAGAATGCAAAACCAAAGCGGCCACTGATGCCCCAAAGAGGACATATTAGTAGAACAGGACAGTAGCATCCTCTTCATGGTCCAATTACGAAGGACAATCAGCTCTTGATGTATGTAAGACCTTTTGCCTTACCGGTGAGATGACTGTCAGTATTTATTTCTCTTGTTCTGTAAGGAATTGCAGGTAGCTACAAATCTGGGTACAAATACTAGTAGAAATAGTAAATGAGGTTCTACCTTACTACCATATAATATACAGTAATAAAATTTAAGGATACTAAAGCTTAGGAATGTTAATTCTTACTAAAGGCAGAACCATAGGGGCACCTGGGTGTCTCAGTCGGTTAAGCGTCCAGCTTTGGCTCAGGTCATGATCTCACGGTTCATGAATTTAAGCCCCGTGTTGGGCTCTGTGCTGACAGCTCAGAGCCTGGAGCCTGCTTTGCCATCTGTGTCTTCCTCTCTCTCTCTCTCTCTCTCTCTCTCTCTCTCTCTCTGCCCCTCCCCTGCTCATGTTCTGTCTCTGTCTCATAAATAAATAAACATTAAAAAAATTATTTAGAAAAACAAATTTTAAAAAATTAAGGCATCAGGACAGCAATAACCTAAGGAAAACTCCTTCCCACAAACAAATAATTATCCTTGACAAGATAAATGCAACCATGAACCTAAAGAATGTATCTGCTGAGGCACCCTTCTGTGCTTCACTTTTCAGCCCCAGTTCTAGAATGGAACCTGAGCCCTGACTCAGGGACTTGACTTCATCTCTGTCAAGACCAGTTTGGTCTACCCTTTGAAATCAATCCCTTTCTTCACCCACCTTCTCCCCCCTCCACTAGCTCTCACCTGGGTCCCCTTCACGCCCAATGCCTTCACCAGTCCCTCAAAATAGTGTTTTTAAACTAGAGTCTGAAATCCAAAAGTGGATAGTGAAATCAGTGTATCAGTTCACTCATGGTTTAGACCAGACTGAAACAGAAAATACTAGAGTACATTGCACTTGGTAGGAACTATTTTGTGAAACTTTCGGGTGCCTATTTTGTTCAAACTATATGTAATGTAATATATTATATTTATGTATGTGCCTTGTTACATACTCAGTAAAAAATATAGACAAACATACACAAATGCCTAAGATAAATTTTGGACTGTGCATTAGAGTCAGAAACATCTGAAAAGCGACACAGTAGCACTGCAATAACCACACCAGCCCACGGGCCTTTCTGCCTCCCCCTCAGCCGCTCAGGCTCCTCACCAGTCCTACACCCCAGGCTACAACCCAGCATGTTCAGAGTCTGGAAGAAGTGCATGCATAGTCCAGATTAGTTCTCCGACCAGGAAGCAACTGAATTTACAGTCAATCTACTCCTTTCTATCTTAGCCATGAGCCCCAGACATGCATTTTTAAAATTAATATCTCAAGCCTCTCAGAAAAGGACAAAATAGGACTTGTTTTCCTTTTAAAAAAGGAGTGGGAAGGAAGATAGGAGTTGACACCATGTGTCACATCCCACTTCTGTAATTCAAAACTCTCTCAAAAGCGAAGGCCAGAACCAAGCCCAGCCATTGTGCCCACAATCGCGGCAGCACATTAACTTAACGCGTAGCGTAGGAGTGAAATTGAGCATATAGACATTCTGACCTTTCTGTAATCAGCTCTAGTTGGGCAATTCCATTTGCATCTAAATTAGCACCAGAATCCTCCCTATAATGGCAGGTTTATGTGTATGTTCCGAAAAACAAATTTCCCACCTGCTAATTGTTTTTTTGTGATCCAGTCACATTGGAACAAACAGATGGGTTCTACCTTCTGTCGCTTAGGCAGGTGGCAGGCAGTGGGGTCAGGTGACTGTTGCATCCTCTCCAAGTTAGAAGCCACCTTTCCCTGGCTTTTCCTTCCATAGACAGGAAAAAACTAGCTAAGCAGGGGCTCACCCGGGTCATGTGTAAGTCTTCAGCCCCTGCAGCTCCAATTGGAGGGTTAGGAAACTGAGACTCAGCTGAACCCTGCCCACTGAAAGCAGCAGGGAAGAGAGGAACAATAAGGCTGGATCGCACCGAACAGGCATGAAGGGACCTTCACAGGAAACACAGGCTAAGAACTTTGCTCGCTGCTGCCAGACAAGCTAGCGGCCAGGCGGGAGGCATGTCCACCCAAGTGCAGCCAAGGGCAGCAGCTGGGTGGGCTCTTCACAGACATCTTCTACCCTCCAAGGACACAGAGCACAAAGAACGTTCAAGTACATAAAGGAAGACAGATACCCTGGTTCTCAGCAAGCAGCCCCACTGTTTCAGCCAAACATTCAGGAAAGATGACGTTTGGTTATTCCAAGTCTGCAGAGAGCCTGCAGTTGATGAGTCAGACTCTCTCCCTCCTGGCCCCTCAAGCCTCCCTTCTGCTCCTAGACCTCTAGGCCACACCAGTCACTGACACCGCCACGGGCAGGCTGAAAAGGCAAATGGAGGTGATATCCAAAATCAGTAAGTTTGACTACTTATTCCTAAAATATTTGAGGAAGGAAGGAATTAAAATGATGGCTAGAGTGACATCAGCAACATATTTTAAGGAAAAATATTAAAATTAAGCCAGTCTCTATCTTTTATTCCCAGCATTTCTTCAATATATCTGTAATACATTAAATGTAATAATTAAATCAATTAAATATTATCAATTAACTAATTCATTAAATATAATACACTTCCTCTTGCCTATCATAAACCTCTCCCCAGAGCAGTCAGCAAATTCTTTCTTTTTTTTTTAATGTTTATTTATTTATTTTGAGAGAGAGCGAGCACAGAGGAGAGGCAGAGAGTGAGGGAGAAAGAGAATCCCAAGCAGGCTCTGCACTGTCAGCATAGAGCCCAACGCGGGGCTCAAGCCCACAAACCATGAGATTATGACCTGAGCCAAAACCAAGTGTTGGATGCTCAACCAACTGAGCCACCCCGGTGCCCTGGCACATTATATCTAAAGCCTCCCTTGCTGTACTATGTGTGCATAATTTGTTCCCTAATACTTCATTATAATATAACTTATCAGAGTGTAATTCAACATATGATCCATTATATTTGAACCTCATCTAATGGAATTCAGTTATTGAAATACTCCAAATATTGCATAAGAAAGCTATTTCACAGTTTGGTTCTGAGGTCAGAATGAACAGAGACACTCTGGGGTGGGTGTTTAAGTGCAGAAGCAGAGATCCAAACAGTATCCCAAAGATCGCTAAATCCATCCGTCAGCTGTTTACTAGCTGTTTCAGAAAGCATCTTACGAACTTACAATACGAACCACCATACAAACAACGCCATCATCACTGGTCAGTTTCTGAGCACCTACTGTGTAATGAAGGATTATTCTCAGCATATTGCTTCAGCTCCTGGAGTCCACACAACTTCATGAGAACGGACTCAACCCAAGCAAAATGACCCTGCATGAAAGGACCCTGCGGTACGTGAGCGGAACCACCAGAAGGCTGAAGAAGTGGGCTTCCAGAGGAAGGGGTTCTGCTGCCGGGCAGCCAAAACACACATCGCCACTCTGCCTTCTTCTAAACTGCTTCCCGTGGCAACACAGCCCCGGTCTTCCCAACCAGAAAGCATTCCTCATTGTAAAGAAGATTCTACCCCCGTCATCCAAAGTGTGCCTCACGCGGGGTGCCTGAGCAGCCCAGTCAGTTGAGCACCCGAATTCAGCTCAGGTCACGATCTCACAGTTCGAGAGTTTGAGCCCCGCGTCGGGCTCTGTGCTGACAGCTCAGGGCCTGGAGCCTGCTTCAAATTCGTGTCTCCCTCGCTCTCTGCCCCTCCCCCACTCATGCTCTGTCTCTCAAAAAATAAATGTTAAAACTTTTTTTAAAAAAACTGTGTTCACATTAAGACGTGGTGACAGGGAAATGCCATCTCTCAAAACTCAGCTGTCTTTCCTATTCTGGAATGATTAAGCCCTCAGCTTCCTCTTTTGTGGGCTAGTCCATTTCCTTTCCCAGTTTCCTTAATGCCTTCGCCCATCCTTTAAGACTACAAACTTACTGCAGAAATGACTGTGTCTGACCTACAGTGTGAATTCTCAAAGCACCTGCTACGCCAGCAGGGACTCAGAGGGTAATCAATACATGTGTCGAGATGGAAATCAGCAGCCCTGTTACTAATAAAAACATGTGGTTTTTACAGCCCATGTTTGGGGACGCCTTCATCAGCAAGGTGGTTAGATTAATTTGACAATACATGCAAAGCAGAGGATATTTTCCTTTTATCATGAATAACATTACATTGAAAATACAGAGCCTAACTCATGCCATGCTCTTGAATTACAGCAACCTAGAAAAGTGACCTATTGGGAAAAAAGAAATGCTTCCTCGGGTTTCCTCCTAATTTCTCTTCTTGATTAATAGGACAGTACTAGTGAATTCTGATGAGCATCGACATTAAAACCCAACAGTCAAGGGGAAATGGCTCATGGACCAGAGTCTCAATCAGCAGCTTCTGTAGAATGAAGTTATTTGAGAACAATTCTAAGAAGGCCTACCACCTCCCTCCCCATTCAATTTGCCTGCTGGGTCAAAGGTATTATTTGGCCTGGAGTTTTATACACAGACCAATTTTCCTAGACACCACAGACTATAACAAAGGCAAGCTAGGATGACAAGAGCCAGATTTCACTCCTGGCTTACTTTCCATGAGACAGAAAGTCCTCAACACAAGGGAAGACTTAGAAAACACACAGGTATCTACCCAAGTGAGTTCAATAATTCTCGTCTCTCTGTTCTAATTCTCGTTTCTCTCTGTTGCCCCAACCTGGTCATCACCTGGCACTAGATAATCACAGAGTAAAGTACACAGAGGCGGACCCTGTCACAGTGATTCTGTCTCTACCTCACTGGAAACGCCAGTCAGACATACAAATGGGGGGTGGGGAAGAGCAAAAAAAAGTTTAGTGTGGGGCAAAAGAAAACTAAGCAGACTGTAAACTTCCTTTCTGTTTTCCTTTTTGGTTTTCTCACGACAATTTGAAATATTGCCGGGCATTTGTTGCCGATAAATGTTTAATGTTCTGCTAGGAGGGTGCAGGGAAAGAATAGAAGATTCACACCACCTTCCAGACCGGACCCTCCCTCCCTTCTCCAAGACTGTTTCCAGGACAAATACCACCTGGCTGCCTTATATAAATAAGGTGGGGCTTTGTGCGAGGTACTTTCCTGTGGTTCTTTGCGTTAGAGAGAGTGGGACCCTTCCTATCTTTCCATAACTCTGATGCTTAAGAACTGAGGAGCATTATCTCCCTCGTGCACTTGTTGAAATTAAAAAGAAAGAAAGACAGAAATCTACTTTTCCATTTCAAATCAACAGTAAATGCAAGCTTAA